>NC_141554.1:128648333-129912500 GCF_021556685.1 Rattus norvegicus | reverse complement strand
TGCTAACATGGATGATGGGAAATCTCACAAGGCAATATTCTAGAGCAATGGGCAGTTAATGGGAGAATCAGTTTTCCACAAGGTTGAGCACCCCTCTTCTAATTTGTTATCCAATACCAAGTGGTCAGCCCTGAAAACACATACATACAAGCAGTGCTAAATGGAATCAGCAGATTGCATTTACATTTTATGCATAATATATATATATATATATACATATATATGGCCTTGATTTTTAGAGGGAGCAAGGAGGCACAAGAGGGATAAGAGGGAATGGGGGGATAAAAACAATGTAAATGTAGAACAAATATGTGGAATTTAAATAATAAAATTTGTTTTGTTTTGTTTTTTAGGAGCTGGGGATCAAACCCAGGGCCTTGCGCTTGCTAGGCAAGCGCTCTATCACTGAGCTAAATCCCCAACCCCTAAATAATAAAATTTTAAAATGTAAGGAAAGTTGGAATCTAGCCTAGGCTACATAGTAAGATCCTATGTCCAAAAAAAAGTGGAAAAAAAAAGCAAAGCAAAGAAGGAATGGGGGAAGGAGGGAGAAAGGGTAATGGGAGAGAGATAGGGAGAAAAGAAGGAAGGAAAAGAAGGGAGAGAGGGAGGGAGGGAGGGATAAAAGAAAAGGAGATGAACTTGCCTTTGGGATATTCAGGCCAAGACTACCTGAGGGCTATCTTCTTATTCTAGTCTTAACAGAACCTAAGGTCAACCTGCACTCTATTAATAATTTAGAGGCCTGCCCCCTTGGGGAGCAAGGAAACATAGGCACCCAATATACAGCCAGTGAGCTAGAAGATATTTATGTGCAGTCAGTTCTGTGGTTCTTATCTATATATGGGGCTGGGTTTCTGCAAACATACTGACTCTCAATATGTATACACAATGCACAGGTCTGTGATGGCCTATGGAAATAGATCTATCCTGCAAACCCTATTCTGCCAGTTATGCTAGACTAATCAGACAAATTCTATATCAAGGGTCTAGTAGCTGTTTCCAGCTTTATGGGTTGGTATCCCATCATTTCACCAAGCTCCTTATGTTGTGAAGAAGTTATGCAGAAGAAAACAAAACCAGCATTTTGATTTTTTTTCTTAATGGAAAATTCACAATTTGGGGCTTGACTGTAGAGGAAATTTTGGCAAACAAAGCATGTTTCACCACACCCTACAAGTCATAAAGCTTGGGTGACTGCCTACTCCCTCGACATAAAGCTGGCTCTAAGTCTAAAGAGACTCATATGGTGTCCAGCTGCCTCTCACTTAAGAATCCAAGGCTTGGCCTTCCTTTTGTCTTCTGTAACCTAGATTCCATCACCTCCAATGGATCACTGGTGAGAGCCATATGTTCAACATTTACATGCAATGAATTCATAATGGAAAATTCTAGTCAGACTTCTGCAATAGAGGTCTGAATATTAGTCTTGTTGAATTTCTCTGGACATGGAACAAAGCCATTTGGCAGTCATCTCCCTCCCCACATGTCAAAACAAAGTAAAGTTAATGGTTTTGTACTAAGGAGACTTCCTTGGCTCCAGATTATAAGGACTTTTGTAAGTATTCTTGCAAGCATGTGATTTCCTCTTTGCTGTTTAGACTAATATATCACTTTCAGAGATGAATTTTAACTCTACATTTCTAAATATACTCTGCTTTTTCCACAACCCAAAGGACAAATACTTCAAATGCATATAGTATATCATTCAATTGCAAAAGCCATTATTCTAGCCTAGGTAGATGATTCCTCATTTCATGATCTGTCCCAATGTATAACTTGCTTGGATGAGGTCTTAATGATTCTCTGTGTATTAGGCCAACGATACCAACTATTTTGTAACAACTTTGATCAGGAATTACTGAGTTATACTCTTTTGAAGCCCACAAAACTTACTGCAGCACTGAGCATGCAGTAGAAACTCTATCAAAGAGACTAGCAGAATCAAATTAATCTTCTTAATCTCTTTCCGTAAATTGTTGGGGAGAGCATTTTAACATAAAATCAAGGTATGTAGACTGGGGAGTGTAGAGGAACTTCAATTCAGCAACCTGGCTCCTGTGGCAAGAGATAGCATCCAATGATCCAGGTCTGTGTGATCTGGCTGCAATGCAGAAATGCCACACACCTTGAATCCCTCTGGTGATACATGACATGCTTTTAGTACACATCTTTAATGCCAAACAATGACAGTTAATTTAGGGTCAGACAAAGTGATGAATCAGAGAAAGATTTGACAGAACGAGTCAAAAGTAGAATACAACCAGTGGAGTTGAGTTTGGTGAAGTTTAATTGCATGCAGTTGAGTTCAGTTCAGTCAGTGCACTTCCTACAGTGCTGTTGAGTTCGGTTGAGTTTGATAGTGTGTTCCACTCAGTTTGTGATGTCCATGCTGCGAAGGTCAGCACAGTTATTTCGAAGCCAAGCAGAACAATTCAGTGAGGAGCCAAAAGAAACCAATTTGGTTCAGTTATCTTGGAGAGGAGTTTCGAGTCAGAACTGCTGAGTTGAAATCAAGCAGCCAGAGTTGAGAAAGAACTAGAATAGGTAAGCATATTCAGTAGTAAGGTTCCAAGATGAAAATTATCTCAGGCAGATAAATATTACATTTACAGAGGTAAGCTCATCAGTATTAAAGGATGGCCAGGAAATTTGTCTGGGAGCATGTATCTGCTGTTTACTCATTATTGTGGTGGCTATACATCTCTGTATTAAAATACTCACCAAAGGGCCAGTGAGATGTCATTAAGCTGACTTGTTGCCAACCCTAATTATCTAAGTTCTGTCCCTGCAGTACACATGGTGGAAAGAGAGACCTGATTCTCATAGATTGTCTTTTGAGACAAAATACACACACATAGTCTGCTCACTCACAAATAAAACAAATTAAAAAAAAAAATAAAGCCCTCACCAAAAGCAATTTTACTACGTTAGAATTAGAATTTTTAGTATAAAATAGTTTTTATGATAAAAACTAAAAGCAAACAAGTGAATAAATTAACTTAGTTATCTCGTTAACCTTAGCATTTAAGCTAACCTTGGTTTCTTGTCCAGTACTGACTACAGTGCTCCTCTCCAAGTACCCTAAATCTCTCAACTTAGAGTTATATGTCTAAAATCATGTTATATACCATGGAGTTTCCTCACATAAACTTTCATTAAATACTCCTTAGTAAACTTTCTGTCTTCTGAATTATACCAACATTTTTCATACCCGAGCTGAATAAAAGAAACAGAACTTTAAAAAAGCCTATTAGAATATTAGGGCCTGGGGAGAGAGATGTCACATAGTGGATCTTAACATTTATAGGGCCATGAGTTCAATCCCTAGCACCACAGGAGAAAATAGCAGGACCTATTCAATGCATGGTGGCTTTTCACTGTATCACAAAGGTCAAATAACATACAAGTTATCTGTTAATATCTTTGAAGCTGTCTTCATACAACACAGGATTCAAAGTTACACAGACACATGTTTTATTTTATAAAATTACATAAACCAAAAATGAACATGAGGACAAAAACATAAACCAGGATCATGGAGAGGATTAGGAATTTGAAACCATGGGTCCCTACATAGTCAATAAAGTAAGAACCAAAAATTTGGCTCCGAACATCCTGGCAGGCAAACAACACGATCGTGTTTCCACACGACAGTTGTTACATTTATACTGTCCATGAGGAATAAGCATACCACTTGCTCAGAATGAGCAAAGATTTTCCTGGCGCTTAAATATGAAATATGTCATGTGAAAATGTCACATAGAGGACACAGCATAACAAAGTGAATGAAGTCTTCAACAATATCTTTACAATGCATTGAACTTATTCTTCAGGACTCTAGAAAATTTATGTTAAAAAGTATTCCTGAATCAAATACATTGTGATTTAGGCAATTTATGACCTTATTTCTATCCATTCCACCATATCTACCAGCACCACTAGTCTTTGACTCTGTGACTTCATAAATTAAATTTCATTATTTTTATACTATCTTTACTGATTCCTTTAAAAATTTTTCAAAGTACATGTATAAGTACACTTGCATGCATGCATGCTAGCAATATTCTCAATGACATAGAACACTCACTTTCTCTTCCACATCTTCAAATATTGCCAACTTCAAGCACAAATTTAATAGCAGACAGCTTGAAACCTGCTATAATTATTTAATGAATTTTTAAAGACATCGTCACAGACCTCCCATCATCCTCTTCTCAAAAACAAACAAACAAAAAATTTAATAAAACCTTCCTGTCAGATACAAATACCTGAAATTGTTCTACTCCTAGGTAAAAGGGTAAAAAATAGAAATACAAAAGAAATTAGTTGACTAGCTACTATGTACTAGATACTTTTATGTGGCTTAGCCCTTTTACTCTTCAGAACTTCTCTGAGTCGGATATAACAGCTCCCACGGAGAAACAGGCTTATGGTTTGTGCAGTAAACCTAGCTAAGCTGCTACCGTGATCACAAGTCCCTCCACTTCTCTGCATGGCCCGAGTAAGCACAGGTGATAAATACTTTGAACACAACTTAGAATAAATGATGGATATGAAGCAACAGGCAATATATTATTTATATATAGAAAAATGGGTGGGGAGCACCAGCTGTTGCTCAATCTCATAGATGGTCATCTCTTCCTTTCCGGTTCAGTGGTGGTATACAGCCCAGTCCTCCTAAGCCCCATCCTTCAGCCTCTCTGTATTCTGAGAGAACATGCACAGGCTAAAAGTCCTCTAGCACCACTGATATGTACTCTTTCCATAATGAAATGCAACAGATTGATCCACAGGACACCCCTACCTTTGAGGTTGGAAGTCTGGAAACTGTGAGGTATTGGTAGGGATTTCAGTCCTCACAGGTTCTAGGCACGTACTCATAAGGCCTGGTTTGATCTTGCTGTCCTCTAGCTTGCATCCATCTTTCCTATTTCCCTTTCTGATTGCAAGCCTAGCCCCAGATATAGAACACCAGTTTTATGTTAACTGTTTAACTAACTCCCACCACTTCGGAAGGTCTGGTCCCTATAACAAGTCCATAGCATTAGAGCACTCCTAAGGGTTCTTCTTCTGAGACTGCATCGAATGATACAAGACTTGATGGGATAGGATTATTTGTGGAAGGTTACAAGGTTACAAGGCAAAATTATGCACATATGTCAATATGTACGTATCCACAAAAGTTCTGATGAAAAGCAGTAGTAATTTTCCAAAGAAGATGTTAAGCATTTGTACCCAATGCTACCAAACCTAAATCTTGCTTTGTTTTCTGTCACAGAATTTAACACCATTTAACACACAAATCCAATTTACTGAACTATTATATTTTCCTCGGTGCCTGAATACCTGACTAAAATGTAAGCCCCATGAGGCACAAATGTATGCTTGTTCTGTACACTGATCCCCAGTGCCTAGGAAAACATTTCACTGCTAACAGATGTTCAGTATTTATTACTGAATGAGCAGGAATAAATCACAGAGTTGATAAGGACAGAACTTGGAAGTAGAAGCCCTAAAAGAATCAAAACTTAATCAAGGACAATTACAAGGAATATTTTCAGATCTATCTTAAATATAAAGCTAGTAGAACGCATGAGATGCTTCAAAATTGTCTATAAGTTAGATCATTGAAATGAAAATCCCAGAGAAAGGGGATGCTAGAGGGGTGAGGCAGGGGTGGGTAAGGTGGGTGGGAAGTACCAGGGTCCTAGAGACCAAGGGGAGGGGGATCGGGTAGAGGGGCTGTAAAGGGGAGACTGGGAAGGGTGATAATATTTGAAATGTAAACAAATAAAATGATTAATAAAGAAGAAATGAAAACCCAATAACAACAATACAAGAATGTGTTTCGTGTCTAACCTGCTACCTCTGACAACTTACTTGTGGAATACTGCTACTTTGTGAACTATCCTAACTTACTGCTTAGACACTGATAACTTCTGTCCTTTATCTCCTTAGGACACAACACCAAGAGAACAGGGAGCAGCTCAGACACATAGATCCCGGACTGTCAGAGCCAGAAGTACCTTAAAGATTACCTTTTGTATTATAGGTGATGACATTGAAGCTTAGAGAAAAGTGAGTTGCCTAAGGTCACACAGCTAGATATGGGTTTCCTGCTACCTAGAAACCAATCTCCACTCCAATGTGACCCTGCACAAATTACTTAACCTCTCTAAGCAGTAAGAGGAGCAAAGTAGAATCTGCTACAGAGCTGATGTGAAAGTTAAAGGAAAACAAAGCATAATAAACACAGCCCCATGCCAGGTATGAGAGAACATCAAGAAACAATGGTTATTTGTCACTGTCAGACACGTTCACAGGTACACACACCACAAACCATCAATACAACTCCTTCTCCTTCTTCGTTTGCACAGACACCTAACTCACACCATCTAAATCAGCACTTACACTTATTTTAAATACGGTTTACCGGGACAGTCTCTGAAACCTCTCCAGTAATCAAAGAAACCTCAATAAAAATGCAAACGTCCAAAACAGGGACGCTTACATGCTGAATAAACAGATTCCTTGCTGGATTTCTTGAGCTAGCATATTCCTCTGGCACATTTAAAATTGGATTTGTTTACCAGGAGTGCATTTTCCTCTCTACCATTCCAGGAAGAGAAGCAGTGGCAGCGTTCCAGGCACACCTGCATTCATTGCAAGCCATCTGGAAAGTTTCTGACATCCTCGTTTTCCCCAGCGTATGTATGTTTTCTGGTTCCCATGCTGTTGTCTGCCCCTCTGAAAGCTGATAAAAAGGAAAGGAAGTCACCATAAAGGAGAGTCTTCTCTGAAATGACTTGAGTGGAACTCCTACCAAACAGAGCATGTTGCTAGAACTTTCTGAAGTCGGCAAAGAAATTGAGAAATGACTGTCCACAGGCTTTGCAGTCATGCCCTGTCAGCTGCTTCTTCAAATCTCTTTCTTCGGATGACTGACTGCATCTTCCAGCACCTCTTCAATCTAAGCCTGTCACAGCTAACTAGAACATGTTACTACCCTGCTGAATGATAGTTACAAACCTGTGCTATCTGTGAATGATCTGTCCAGAACGGCACTGGAGGAGCATATGCTTATTGTATGCTGCAGTAGAAAACTGAACTCAACTTCCCAACTACACTCATGCATTGCTTATGACTCATGATTTACAGCCTAAGTGGCTAGGGAGATAGCTCAATGGATGCTCTGCAAGCATGGGGGGACCTGAGTTAGGATATCTAGCACCCACTGTGCATACCTGTAACCTCAGTATGCAGGAACAGAGATAAATGGGAAATCACTGGCCAGCTGGCCAGCCAGCCTAGCCAAAACAGTAAGTTTCGAGTTCAGTGAGATACCGTGTCTCGAAGATAGAAGATGGAATATGATAAAGATACTTGCCACCCACCTCTGGCCTCTGCATGTACGTGTGTGTTTATATGTACCCCACACTACACACACACACATGGACACACACACACACACACACCAGTAAGCAATATGCTCACAATAAAAAAATAGATACACTCTGAGAAATACATCACTGGACTACAATAACAAAATATATGTACATAAAAAAGATAACTACACTGTTCCAAGATCACGTAATCCTGTGAAACCACCATCATATAAGATGCATCATTGATTGAAAAGTTGCTATGGGCTGGAGAGATGGCTCAGCGGTTAAGAGCACTGACTGCTCTTTTAGAGGTCCTGACTTCAAATCCCAGCAACCACATGGTGGCTCACAACCATCTGTAATGAGATCTGATGCCCTCTTCTGGTGTGTCTGAAGACAGCTACAGTGTACTCATATACATAAAATAAATAATTCTTTAAAAAATTAAAAGTTGCTATGCAGTAGATTGCCAATTTCCAGTTACCACTCTTTGCCTTATTAAAAGAGGGCTTCCATTCCTTTCAAACACACACACACACACACACACACACACACACACACACACACACGAATATATAGGCCCATATATGTATATGTGAATATATTTGTGTATTCATTCCTGAGCAGGCACTGTTATACTCTGGAGATATGGGAGAAGGAAAATGAAGAGACTCAGTTCCAATTTCTGGCACATTCTCAGATCTCACAAGTACTAAAATGATCTCTAGAGCCTCCTACATACTTTCAATAGAGAACACCATGGGAACCACTATGATGTTTCCAATTATCTCTCTTGAAACTTGTTATTCGTTGCATGGGAAACTTCTAAGAGGGCTGAGGGTGGGTAATGCAATCATCCTACTATGTTCTACCTATGGCCAATCTCATAAGCAGATTTAAACAGTTCTTCTCTGTGTGTAATATACTTGTGGATATGTATTTGTGTGTTCTAGCGTGTGCACGGGCGTATGTACATGCCTATATGCGCCTGTGCGCGTGGAGACATTGCGTGTCTTCTGCAATCACCTTATATTTTGAGATAGCGTCTCCAACCGAGCTCAGAACTCACTGACTCAGCTACACTGCCTGAATAATGGGCTCTGAGGACCTGCCTGACTCAGCCACTTCACCTTCCAGTGCCCAACCCTGTATCCCTACTGCAGTGTTAGAGCTACAGACAAGGAACACCACACACCCATCGTTTACATGGTGCTAGGAATCCAAACTCGAGTCCTCATGCTTGCACTGTACGCATTTTGTTGTCTGAATCATCTACCCAGCCCCCAGATATTTCTATTCACATGCCAAAAGACCAAAAAAAATTATAAAGTATATCCTTTTGATCATAAAGTAACATTTGGAGTCTTGAAGGATTGGGCTTACCACTGGCGACCTAAGTAACTATCACTAAAAATAGAAATCTCTTTGATTTTCCATTTTATTACCTGTAACAAGGAGATCACCGTGGTACGAGTTCATTGGATTATTGTATTGAATGACACAAAAAATGTACTCTCATGCCTGGTGCTCACTTCATGATACCTCAGCATAGCTGGCGATATTCTGTCTGTTCCAATGCATTTTTATTTTCTTTCTGGAGCCATTCAGATGATGTCATTAGGATGCCCAAGTAGTAATGGAGCCAGAAGAGACTATATCTAGACCTGATGAATCGGCTGAATCAGATGAGATGTGTCAGCTCCTCATATCTCAAGCACAGGATACTACTTCCCTTTTGCTAAATGATAGCATGAATGTCAAAAGGTGCTTTCATTTCCTGACCTGTTAACTTGCCTGATAAATATGTTAAAACGGGCTTTTACAGGTTTAAAATAAAAGCTCTAAAGCCTTTTCACATATGCTCTCACCCTTGTGCAAACAGGATAACTTGTAGACTGCCTACAATTTTTTTTCTGTTTTGAAACAGGACTTCTTCGTGTAGCATCGACTGTCCTGGAACTCACTGTGTAGACCAGGCTGGCCTCAACTCAAAGATCTTCCTGCCTCTGCCTCCAAGTATTGGGATTAAAGGTGTGCACCACCACTGCCTGGCCCCCTATACTCTTAAGGAAAGGTTGTGAGGCTAAGTATCTAAAGAGCTCTATTCTAGTCACTGCTTTTTCCCTAAATGCCTTTTATTATTAAATATCTACCATAAAGACTAACAGAACTGCTACCAGGAATGCCAGCCTTGAGAACTGGGGAGTAGAAAATGAAGCCCTGTTTTATCTTAAAAGGCAACTGTTGAGGCTGTTTAAAAATCTTCCAGAATCAACTTTTGAAGAACATTTCAGGACCAGTGTTGTTGTTGAGGGGCTTTGTGGGTTATTATTGTTTTGTTTTATTAGATACACGGTAACATTGTCCAGACTGCTATCCAGCTTGAGGCAATCCTCCTACCCAGGCTTCCGGAGTGTTAAGATTATAAGCATGGGCCACATTGCCCAGTCTGAAAAAAAACTCGGAAATTAAAAGCATAGAATACCCATCAAGAACAGGGGAAGACTTGAAGAACAAATGATCTCATAGGAAGACAGCATGGTGATACTTTCCATTGCTCGTGTGCTCCACGCGGCCTGTTAGAGAGATCGTTTTAATTAAAGTCCCCTTTCGCATGTGTAGAGTCTTTCCCAACTTCTTTCTTCCAAGGATTTTCAGGTTGCCTATAATTCCAGTTATTTTCCCTTGTCACAGATTATTATAGGTAGTACCTGTGTCCTTATATACTTTTATATCAGAAACTGTAATAAAACTGGGAACTCGAAGTTGAAAAAAATAAAAGCTAGTTTTTGATTTGCTTCTTTATTTTCTTTACATGCGATGCATTTTGAGCCTACCCTTTCCCCACTGCAAATCCTCCCCAATCCTTCTCACCTCCCTACCCACCCAACCTTACAATCTATACCCATTCTGTCTCTCAAAACAAAATGAAACAAGGGTCAAAATAAAAAAAACAAAAACAGCAATAGAGAAAATATCCAAACAAAATAATAAGCAAACAAAAGATACAGAGTCCTTTTTGTTCTGACTAACTACTCCTTGGCCTGAGGCCTGCCCTGGAGTATGGTTTGTACAATCAGTAGCAGGCCATTAGGAAAAACTGGGTTTTCCTCTTCCAACGGGTATCTATTACAAATAGGCTTTTAGTTAGGGTGATACTTTGTGTCTACTTTCCCTTATCTGTGCTGAGAATTTATCTTTTTCTCTTAAGCAGTCTTGTACATGCTGCCATGTTCTCTCTGAGTGCACATGTGAACTGGCCCTTTTATTTATGGAGGACACTATCTCTGGCCTTTATAATCTTTCCACCTCCTTGCCCACAGAGATCCCTGGGCTTTGATGGGATGGTTTGGATAAAACTATTTGGAGCACGGGAGCTGAGCTCTCCAAAGTCTCTCAGTCTCCACATTCTCCAGTTGTGAATCTGCTAATTACCATCTCCTGCAGGTAGAAGCTTCTTTCATGATGACAGAGTGATACACTGAGCCATGGGGATATCACTGTGTCATAAGTCATGTATTTCTATGTTCTTAGTAGTAGTAGTAGTAGTAGTAGTAGTAGTAGTAGTAGTAGTAGTAAGAGAGGAGGAGGAGCGAGAAGAAAAGGAGGTAGAGGTGGAGGAGGTAGAGGAATTGGAGAAAGGAGAGATTTCCCCCTAGGCCCCTGACCTGTCTAGTCTTAGGGTCTTTCTCATGCAGAAAGATCCATCTCATGGAGTAGGCCTTACATCCAATGAAAAAGTGATGGTTACCCCCATGTCTGTGTCACTGTTGTACCAATGTCTCTTGTAGGCAGTTCTTTGTTGTAGGCCACAGAAAGTTTGGTAACTGGGTGATAATGATGCTGACCTTTCTCCTCTGGTAGCGTGCAAAGTACCCTCAAGGTAGGGGCGAAACTTCTGGTTGCACACCTGCTCAATTTTCATACATTTGCTACCATTAGTAAGTGGTGTCATCAGTAATAGAGCCTTAGCATCAGGTTGTGAAAGGTAACCAATAGCTTAGGTAATAGCTTGTGATGTTAAGGGATTTTTATGGGTCCCTTTTATCCAATGACTCAACAAGATGTAACCTATTCTTGGTACTGGAGGTTTTACTTGGTGGCATAAGGTGGCTGTTGATTTGTTCCTTGAGAGAGAATAACAAGGCAGGTCAAGTTCCGTCCTCCAGCCACAGACTATCAATAGTCATGTGAGCTACAGCTTGTGCTTGGGCAATAAGTACCTTATCCTTAAGGAACCGGATCATAGCCCGCTCTGTTATTTTCCTCAAGGAACAGAGTGTGTAATCCCACAGCAGAGGCTAATACAGGGAGATTTTCTTGGGTCCGTGAGTTCAAGGCCAACATGGACAGTATAGGCAAGTCCTATCTAAAAACAAAAAGCTCCTATGTATATCAGGAAGGCATGCACAAGCACTCTGAGGAATATACACTCAAGAAAGGCTGTGAGTGTAGCTCAGGGATATAGAGCACTTGCCTAGCATGTACACAACTCTGAATTCCATAACCAACACTGAAAATAAGGAAATAGGAAAAGAAAAAGGCCTGCATGTACAAGAATAGACCAGTCCATAGTTGGGCATAGATGGAAAAAGGACACCTAGGCTGTAACCCTGACTGTTGAAATATTTGCTACTGCTAGATTTGGGGAGAGGGAAAGTTATTGTCTTCACTTGTATGCCCACTGGCGACAATGCCAGACTCCAGTGGATAGTGCCAATCCAGTGGTAACACAGATATCCTCAGTTAAATGAAATGTATCACAATGTTCTGAACCTGAAAAAAAGGACTGACGGGGAGATAGGAAGGCTGATTGGTGTGGGCAAGAGATATGACAAACAATAAATCAGTGGTTCTTAACCTTCAGGTAATGACCCTTTGGAGTTGAACAAGCCTTTAACAGAGGTCACCTAAGACCATCAGAAAATACAGATATTTACATTATAATTCATAACCATAACAAAATTAGAGTTATGAAGTAGCAATAAAAGTAATTTTATGATAGGGGGTCACCACGCCCTGAGGAGCTGTATTACAGGGTGGCAGCACTAGGAAGGTTGGGAACCAATGCAATACATGAAAGAAAGAGAAACAGAAAAAGAAAAGAGGGCTCTAAAAGACTTAAGTCTAACATCCGTCCCCATTCAAATAGAAAGCAAAAGCCAAACCTGAGTTGTAAAGAGGGCAGATAAGAATGGAGGAGGCTACTCCAGCACAAAACCAATCCCCAGATCCGGAAACACCTGGCTTTCCCCTTCCCTTTGTATTTAGTCCCTTTTTTCCTCTTCCTTTTATCTTTGGTTGGTTCTGAGCATTTAAGGTAATTTAAACAATGCAAGCTGACTGTAGATATGGTAAAATACAAACTTTAGGGGGCCATGTGACTAAGAAGCTTAACAAAAGTTTGTATTTAAGAAATGGTATAGAAATGTCACCAAACTACTATCAGCAGCCACAGTAATGGGTGATAATGACCACAAGATGAATTAAGATCAAATTCTGGATAAGGTGTATATCCCAGCTTCCAAAACTACCATGGTAATATTCAAAACAACCCCTTTTTAAAAAAAGAAATGTAAGGAATGTGAAGATTCAATAATGTGTTTCATCTACAGGAAAAAAGTTCAATTCCTTGAGATGCCCTGCCATTGGAATTACCACACAAAGTTTATATGAACTATTAAATATATTCCAAACCTAGGGATGGCTCAGTAGTTGAATACTTAATGCTATTTAGAGGACACAATTTCAATTCCTCGAACCCTTGTTAGTCAGCCTGTAACATCAGCTTTGGGGCATATGATTCCTTCCTCTGCCCTCCACACATGGCATACATACATACACATAAACAAACATGGGAAAAACAAATTTAAAAAGTATATTCAAAAAGCTATAAGACACCAAAAAAAAAAAAACAAAAAACAAAAACAAAAAAAAAAATCCAATGTCTCAACAGCTACAAAGTATCACTAAAAGATAAGGATAATTTAAAATATGTCAAAATGAAAAATCAAATTTACTAAATGAGTTCAGCAAGTTTACAGATAGGTCACTTGATAGTGATCAGAGGAGTCAAAAGAAATACGAATCAAGAAGAATGAAGAGAAGCTGAGGCCTATCAAACACTCAAGATGTTAAGTATATACATGTGCTTGCATAAATAAATTCCCAGGATGAGAGGTGAGACAGGGAAAAAAGAAATGTTAGGGAGAAAAGTGACCAAAACTTTACAAAACATAGAACAACATACCCTAGATGGATCACCAAACCCAGGCCTAATAAACCGAGGGAAGACACAAAATTGCCAAATTGTCAAAAAGACTAGAACAAAAAGAAAACCTCAAGTAAAACAAGAAATCATAACAGGAAGAATCTTTAATGTAATAACCTATAATTTATTTGTAGCATCCTGGGGGCAATATTTAAGTTTTGTTTAAAAAATAGGACATTAAATGCTTTATTTATGTTTTTGAAAGAGAAACTTCATAAGACAGAAATTCTACATGCAGAAAACTCTATATTATAAAAGATGATGGAACAATTAAGATCCAGATAGAAGCAACCAACAAGCCACCTAATTGGATGTAAGGCCTCCTCAGTAGGAGGAAATTCATGTCAGGTGCTGCAAATGTAGGGGGCTACTTTTGCCTGATGAGTGAGGTCCTGAACCCTTGAGGAGAACCTATTACTGCCACTTGCCTAAACCAGTAAAATTTTAGCTGCCTGTAAGATAAGTATAGCTTATAAGTATATCTAATATACTTATATAAGTATATACCTTATAAGATAAGAATACCTTATATAAGTATATATATATGTGTGTGTGTATATATACATATATGCACATATACATATATATATATATTATACCTACAGATAAGTATAGCTCTCACACATCCTCCTCATCAAAGAAGCTTCTTCTTTTGAAGCCTATGGAGAACATAGAAATTCTCCACCAGTCAAAATGCGGAGAATAACTGACCACGAAATGTCCAACCTCCAATGGGTACATAACCCCTGTACCTAAGGCTCAGGGACACATCACAGAACAGGAAGTGGAGGAATAATTATAATAGCCACATGACCAGGACATCTGCTGTGATAGTAGTTTTTATATATGACAAGGAAGCTACAGCCATAAAGCCTCAATATTAATGTCATCTAAACAACAAGTGAAGAACGACAGCATCAGTTAACATGCCAATGTGGATGGGGAAAACTCTCCCTTAAATGGAGAGCTATAAGCAATGGATGGCTGCTGCGAAGGAAAGCCAGTTTTCTCCATAGACAAGCCCCTTATCTGATTTCAAGTGCTGAGCTCTAAACAAATACACATATAAGCAACACTAACTGAACTCAGCATGCTGTATATATAACAATAATTAAAGAAGAAGTTAAGAATTTTTGAGGAAGTGGAATTAGGGGAGAGAGAGGGGTGATAGAAATGATGTAAAGTCAGTACTATTGTATGAAATTCTAAAACAAAATTTAAAGTAGGACTGGAGAGACAGCTCAGTAATTAGGAGTACTTCGAAGTTCAGCTTCCAACACCCACATCATGGCTAATGACCATCTGAAACTCCAGACCCAGAGGATCTAATGCCCTCTTCTGGTCTCCACAGGCACTGCATGCACACAGTGTACAGACATGTATGTAGGCACCACACCCATATACATGAAATTCAAAAATAAGTATTTTTCATTTTTATTTTTTAAATTTTTTTCTTTTTTCTTTTTTTCGGAGCTGGGGACCGAACCCAGGGCCTTGCGCTTTCTAGGCAAGCGCTCTACCACTGAGCCAAATCCCCAGCCCCGTATTTTTCATTTTTAAATTAAAAATATACTCCTTGTTAAACATAAACAAAGCAACCTTACCAATAGAAGACATGCCATATAATATGCTAAAAAGATGGTAGAAAATGATAGCGCCCTAGACATCAACCCAAGTGCCATACAGAAAAATTTTTAAAAGATAGAAAATGTGTTTAGAAAGATCAATATAAAAACTGGTAAAATTTCAAAATAAATTCTTTCATTTTTCATCTTTTTTCTTTCAAATGATTTGAAAGACAAAATTTTTAAAAATTACAAGGACTTGAGAGGTAGATCAGCAGTCAAGCACTAACTGTTCTAGAAGGGGTACACACTCATATATGTAAATAAAATAAAATTTAAAATCTAGAGAAGATATAATAATGAGCACATAAAGATATAGTTGGTGAATGTAAGTCAAAAAGTGAACTGGAACTGAAACCAGCACAATTTTGAAACTAAATATTAATTCAAATTTGAATGGAACAACCCTAGAGTAACCACCAAAGAAAGAAAATAAATATAGAATAAAGGAGAGGAAAATTAAAATTTTACACTACAAAAAGTCAAAAAGTAGAACTAGGTTACTATGTTACTGCATGGGCGTGGTGACTACCTCTAACTCGTACCCTAGAAAGTGAAAGCAAAGCCTCAGGCCAATCTGGATAATGAGACCATTCTTGGCAGCCTCTGCGTTCAGTTGAAAGCTACTGCCTCAACGGATGGTGTAAGAGCAATTGGGGAACTTTGGGCTTCCACACACATGTGTATATGTGTGCACGAACACCTACACACAAACACAATCGAGTGCCAATATCATATACACAGTTTTAAGATGTCATAAAAGACACTCATGGAGGGCAAACTAATGCAACAAAATAATGCAAGAAAAACAAAACAGTTAAAAAAAGTCAGGAGCATTTCAGAGACTCTGCAGATAATACAAACTATTTCCATTGCTCTTGGTTGGCCTCCAGAACTTAATGGCAAGACCTTAGAGCTAAAGACACCACATAATTTGTTCATGTGACAATCAAGCTGGTTCTAATCTAGAAGCTTCTTCCCTTCTGACTAGCTTTTATAATGTCAAAAGATGCTGTACAGGCTGCTAGGGGTAAAAAGTATCAACTATCCTATCCAACTGTGAACTCTCTGAGCTATTACAATGACCAGCCAAGAAAGATATACCCATTGGTGTAATAATGGCAATAAATGTTATAGGGGTATCCAACAGCTTTCAAATTGGATTTAAGGCCTGGTCTACAGGAGGAAAGTCATGACTCATATTGTAAACCTGACTTGAAGCTATAAATAAAGAGGTTCTTGGTCCTAAGGAAGAACCTACTACTGTTTTGTTGCTAAAAATGAATATAGCTTCAGGCTAACTTCTAAATGTTTATTCTGATGCCGGTAGATTATCCCTCATCAGAGAAGCTCTCATCCCTCATCAGAGAAAATTCTTTTTGCCATTAACACAGTGACTTAAACCTAGTCAAAGTGAAAAAATGAGACAAGCAATTCACATACACACTCCCAAAGGCTAATGTAACATCTCAGGAGAGGCAACAGAATAATTGTAAGAGCAAGAGGGTATAGAGCACTGCTGTCAAATGATGTCTTCCGGATGGGACGTGACTGTTGATTGCACTCATGAACTCACAGCAGCTGTGGTTGTCTCAACGGGACCTGCACGTGATCATGCCAATTAGCATTCTAACACTGATCACAGAGGTACTCATGAGGTCCCATCCCTAACTAGAGAGCTAATGTTAGTCGATGGTTTCTGGAAAAGGGAGACTCCCATTCTTCAGAGGTATAGCTCGATGGTATGTTACTCAAACTTCAGTGGATGCCCCCAACTTACGCACAGATGAGCAGGACTGATTGGACTCAGTGGATTAAAAGGACATGAAGTTAGGAGGTGTGGAGAGGGACCTGAGAGGAGGTAAATGGGAGGCTCGATGAGTGTATATTATTTAAATACATTGCATACATGTATGAAACTACAAAAGCATTTTAAACTTCTAAAGCTCAAGAGAAAATCTTTACCAGATTTTTGTAAATGACAAAAAGAAAACTAAATAGACATTTTTGAAAGAAGATACACAAATATTTACTAATCACATAAGAAGATGATTAAGACCACATCAGTAGAGAAATGCAAATTAAAATCATAAGAATTAAAACCAGAAACACTAAATAGGGACTGGAAGGTTGGCTTAGCAGTTAAGAGCATTTGTTGCTTTTGTAGATGACCCAAGTTTGATTTCCAGCACCCAAGTGATGACTCATGACTGTCTGTATTTCCAGTCCTAGAGCACCCAGTGCCCTCACCTGACCTCTATGGGTATCAGGCCCACATGTAGTACACAAAAATACAGGCAGGCAACAAGCTTATAAAACAATGTGGATGAACAGTTTGTTACTGCCATAACTAAAAAAGGCCAATCTCACAGAAGTTGAGAGGTTAAGAGGGACTACAAGAGGTCAGATAGGGAGTTAACCAATGAAGACAGCATTATCGTGAGGTAGGAGGAACAATATCTGGTATGCTATTGTGTTGCTATTGACAACAACAATGTACACAAATTTCAACATGCAAGAAAATGTTAAAACTTCCACCATAAAAAATAATAAACGGGGCTTGAGAGATGGCTCAGTGGTTAAGAGCACTGACTGCTCTTCCAGAGGTCCTGAGTTCAATTCCCAGCAACCACATGGTGGCTCACAACCATCTGTAATGGGATCCTACGCCCTCTTCTGGTGTGTCTGAAGACAGCTACAGTGTACGTATATATAATAAATGAATAAATCTTTAAATAATAATAATAATAATAAACGTTTGAGGCAATACATATGTTTAACCTGATTAAAGCATGACAAATTTTAAACATGTATTAAATTATCATGTTGCTCCATTACATATTTTAATGTTTTGTATATTATTTTAATATAAGATGAAATACTGGGGGCCATACGTACAGCTTGACGGAGACTCCTCACACAGCATGAGTGAAACCCAGTGTGCAATTTCCAGCACTGCAAAGAAAATTTAAAGTAAAATAACTCAACTTGCCATTAATAAAGGATTTTCACTTTCCTAAAAAATATATACATAGATAATTAACTTCTCTCTCTGCACTATGAAATAGGCATGGAGGTATTATTTGTATTTTGTAGATAAAGAAACAGTGGTACAGAAGAAACAGAGGGAGAGAGGGAGGGAAGGGGGGGTGGAGGCAGAGACAGAGAGATTGGTTAAATAATTTGGTTAAACAGTGGATGGAGCACTGGGGACTCTTATGGAAGAAGAGGAGGAAAGATTGAGGGTTCAGAAGGGGATAGGAACTCCACGGGCAGACCAACAGAGTCAATTAACCTGGGCCCTTAGGGCTCTCAGAGATTAAATGACCAACCCAAGAACATCCACAGCTGGACCTAGGCCTCCCAGCCCTTATGTAACAGATGTGCAATTTGGTTATCATGGGAGTTCTGAGCAATTGGAGCAGGGGCTATCCCTTAAGCTGTTGCCTGTATATTCTTCTGGCTGGGCTGCCTGGTATGTCCTCGGTGGGAGAGGAAGTGCCTAGCCTCACAGAAATTTGAAGTGTCAGGGTAGGAGAGATCCCCAGGGGACTCCCCCACCTACTCAGAGGAGAAGGGGAGGGAGGGAAGAGAGAAGAATTTTGGGAGGGGTGACCCAGAGTGTAACAGGGAGCTCAATGTACAGTGAATAAGTAAAAAAAAAAATTTTAATTTAAAAACAAAACAAAAATTGGTTACAGGTAGATACAAATTCAGATCTTCTAATCTTCTGTTGAAAACTTTAAATTCAATTTCCAGTGGTGTAGATTCTGAATCAAATAGGTTCAAACTAAGGACAGGGGCCTGGAGACATGGCTCCGCGATTAAGAGCACTTGCTGAGCTTCAAGAGGACCTGAGTTCACTTCTCAGCTCCTATATCAGACAGCTATGCAATTGTCTGTAGTTCCAGTTTCAGGAGATTGAATTTCCTCTTATGGGCTTAGTAAGCATTCTTGTACACATAACATACAGTCACACAGACACACACAAACACATACACATAAATAACAATGAAAAAGCAAAACAATGTCACAACATAAGAACCAAAGAAGGGTCTAGAACTTGAGTTCCTAGAGTGGTTGCATAGTGTGCACTAAGCCCTGGGTTTAATTCCCTTCATCCCATAAACTAGTGTGGCAGTTCACAGCTGTAATCCCATTCCCCAGAAATAGGGATAAAGAAAGAGATTAGAAGTTAAAGGTCATTTTCTTGGCTACATAGAAAGTTCAAGGCCAGTCCAGGATACTAGAGATAGTGTTGAAAGAAAAAAGAAAGAGGAAATGAGAGAGAGATGGGGAGAGAGAAGAAGAAAGGAGAGAGTTAAAGAAGGAAGAATAAAGAAAGGAGGAAGAGGGAGAAAGAGGAGAAAATGTCAAAACAAAATCCACGTCTTTGTATACTGACCCCTCCCCAGCCCATACCAGTGTGTATCTGTGTGCTGAGTATATTTATCTTGCAGAAAAAAGTAAGGTCTTCAATGAGAGAACTATGCCACCCAGCACCATCACTTTCCACCCTATCAAAAGCCTTTATTTCTGGGATGAAAATCCTCAGTGCCACAGATCTGTGAAGCAATGGGAACTGGGTGCCTTCGTCTGTTTTTAGTTGCTGCTGTTCTTACGAAACACCAAAGAGCATGTGATTTATAAAGAAGAGGAAAATATTTGGCCTACGCTTCTAGAAACTAGGAAGTCCTGAGGCTATGACACCAGAACCTGCCCAGCAATTGCTGGGGACTTTCCTGCTGCGTGCTAGCGTGGCATGATGGCAACAGCAATGAGACAGAGCAAACAGGTTAGCTCAAGTGTCTCTGCTTCTTGGTATACAATCACAAACGCTCCACCTTTAGGAACTCATCTGACCCCAATTACCTGCCAAAGTTCCACCTCCAAATACAGTTAATCTATAATCTGAGGTAATAAGTTTTCATGTAGGTACTTTTCAAACAATCAGCACTTAGATGGAAAGTCTTCTATCCAAACGAAGTACCTGAAATCTAGCTCAAGAACCCAGCATGGGAGCTGCACTCTGGAAGTAACCAAAGAGAAGTCTGATTACCTTGAGCTTCAGACCAATATTTTATTCAGCTCCCATAATGCTTTTAGTTTGTACTGCTTAATGCATACATGGTTGACAAATGTTGCAAGATAGATTCTGTACTGGCTCAACAGCTGTTGATAGAAGTCAGAAGACATTCAAGAAAGCAGCCTTCAAAACTCTGCGCTGAGCTGGAGAGATGGTTCAGGGGTTAAGAGTACTGGTTGTTCCTAGCTCCTAAGATCCTGTACGCTCCAGTCAATACGTACTCTCCTGCTGTGCTGTAATCTCACTGCATGTTTAAATCACCTATAGCCGCGCCAGAAATTAACCAATTGTGTGTAACCGCGCCAAACCCCCTAGCCTTCCCTATATAAACCCCTGACTTTTGAGCTTCGGGGTCGACACCTCTGTCTCCTGCGCAGGATACCTGTCGACCCGGAGATCCCCGTAATAGATCTCTGTAATAAACCTCGCCTTTGCTTATTACATCCAAAAAAAAAAAAAAAAAAAGAGTACTGGTTGTTGTTCATAGGTAGGAATGAATAGCCTAGTAAGAGCACCAGTGGAAGGGGAAGACCTTGGTCCTGCCAAGACTGAATCACCAGTGAATGTGATTGTTGGGGGGAGGGCGGTAATGGGGGGAGGATGGGGAGGGGAACACCCATAAAGAAGGTGAGGGGGAGGGGTTAGGGGGATGTTTGCCCGGAAACCGGGAAAGGGAATAACAATCGAAATGTAAATAAGAAATACTCAAGTTAATAAAGAAAAAAAGGGAAAAAAAAAGAGTACTGGCTGTTCTTATGGAGGTCTTGAATTCAGTTCCCATAACTCCACCTGATCGCTACAATTAATCCCACAGATCCCAAGCCTCTTCTGGTGTGCAGACAAAATATTCATCCACATAAACAAATATTTTTTAAAACTGACCTTAAAAACTCTAATTGTCAAGATAGAATATATATTTGTAATTTTATTTATTTATTTTAAAATAACATTTTTGTGGGTGTACTGCTTGAACCTAGAGCCTCGTGCCATATTGTCACACTCATTTCTCTTTTTTTAAGATTTATTTATTTATTATATACAACTACACTGTCCGTTTTCAGAGACACCAGAAGAGGGCATCAGATCTCATTACAGATGGTTGTGAACCACCATGTGGTTGCTGGGATTTGAACTCAGGACCTTTGGAAGAGCAGTCAGTGCTCTTAACCACTGAGCCATCTCTCCAGCCCCCATATTTGTAATTTTAAAACAATGTAATCCATCACAAAAAACATCCAGGATTGAGCCACTGAGATGACTCTGTGGGCAAAGATACTTGTTGCCAAGACCTGAGTTTTATCCCTGGGACCTAATGGTAGAAGCGGAAAAGCAATTCAGGCATCTGATTTTCTGACACCTACAAGTAAGCATCCACAAACATACACATCTAAATCAAAATGCAATAAAAATGTAAGGGGACGGGATAAAGGAAATTCATTTAATTGTGAAAATTACCACAGTATCATTTCCACTTTACAAGTACATAAACAAACTCAGACAGCATATGCATCTCGTCAAGAAAGCATAGGCAGCTGTGAAGATCCAGAAGTTGAAACAAGGTCTGTCTGCATTCAAGAGGACTCCATTAACTAGAGAATGCTTTTGGGGAGAATTAGAGCTTGAACCAGGCCTTAAAAGATAAGAAAGTTCTGACATTCGAAGGATCTTGATTGGATTTTGATATAGTAAACCTCAAAAGGCAATCTAAAGATGTGTCTTTGTACTCTGTTTATTTGTTTATTCTATTTGTTGAGACAGAGTCTCACCATGGAGCTCTGTCTGTCCTGGAACTCACTATGTAGACCAGGCTGGCCTCAAACTCATAAAGATCTGCCTGCCATTGCCTCCCATATGCAGAAATTGATGGTGTACATTACTGTGCCCAGCTGGATTTATTTGCTTTTATTTCTATGATTGTAACTGTTTTGTCTGCATGTATATTGGTGCACTGTGTACTAGTGCCCAAAAAAGACCCGAAGAAGGCATTGGGTCCAGTATACCTGGGGTTACATGCAGTATGAGCTGCCATGTGTGTGGTGGGAACTGAACTCCAATGCTCTGGAAAAGTACCAAGTGCCCTTAACCACTAAACTAACTCTCCAGCTCCACCATTGCATTCTACTACAGCTGTGCCTACACAAGGCCTGCCCAAGATTAGGCTCACCAACAGTTCAACTTGTTTGGGGAGAGACTCATGAGGCTCCGCCCACCGAGAAACTATTGGCAGTTACTGGTTGCTGGGGAAAGGAGAGCCTTTCTCTCCAATGGTGTAGCCACTGGTGAATTGTCCACACTCTAGCACATAACCTCACACCCACGTTCAAGCAAGCAACTCTGATTAAATTAATTTAGTCACCAAGTTTTTTTTAAAGGTAGAAAGGGGAACAAAAAGGGTTTGGGGAGGAAAGGGAAGGGAAGGAAAGGATATTGAGCAGCGAAAATGACTAAAAGAAAATTACATGTATGTGTGAAGTGGCCAAAAAAAAAGTTTTGAAAAGAAATGTGCCAGAATGACATAATGAAACCAAGAATTTAAAATTTTGAAATTTCTCTTGAACAGCTTGTGTGGGACTGTGCTCAGCCCACATGTGTCCCAAGGAAGGACTCCAAAAGTAAACAACTGCTGCCTGTCAAGTCACTTCCCCAGGCCTGCATCCACCAGTCTCTGCCACAGCAGGCTGCTCAAATTTGGAATCTCTGACTGCAGCAACAAATGCTTCAAGTGCAAATGATCTGGCAGCTGTTGCAAACAATGTCCTACTGTTGACAGAAGCCAGGGTCATCGCATGAGAAGCCATGGTAGAGGCTTCCAGTATGTTCCCTCATCCCTTTCAGACATACATTATCATTGTGTGGAATCTGGGTATACTGCCAAGGATTGTGATCTTCAGGAGTACTGCCAGTTATTCTAGCTTGACTACAATACTACAATAGAACACTCTGCACGTTAGGAAGGAAAGGGGTTTAGTCTGCTTACGCTTTCAGGTCACGGTTCCTCACAGAAGAAGAGCAGGAATATGTGCAGAAATCACAGAGGAATGCTGCTCACTGGTTTACTGAGTTATGCACACTCAGCTAGCTTTTCTTGTTGTTGTTGTTGTTGTTGTTGTTGTTGTTGTTGTTTATGAGACAGGGGTTTCTGTGTGTAACAGCCCTCCCTGCTTGTCCTGGAACTCACTCTGTAGAACAGGCTGGCCTTGAACTCACAGAGATCCACCTGCCTCTACCTCCCGGGTGCTGGGATTATGCCCAGCTCAGCTAGCTGTCTTATACAGTCCCAAAACACCTTGCGTGTTGATGACACTGTCCAGTGTGGGCTAGGCCTTCCCACATCAATCGCCAATTAAGACAATCTCTGGTAGGCCTGGACACAGGTTACTCTGATGCAGACAATTCTTCAATTGAGGTTCCCTCTTCCCAGGTGACTCAAAGTTGTGTCAAGTGGATAATAAACACTAACCAACAGACCGGCCATATATAACTGCAATAGAGAGATTTACATTGACAAAGACAAGGAGAAGCCCAGGAAAGTGCTTCAACTATGGCAAATTGAGCTACCTGGCTCATTGCTGTGCTCATGCTAAAGAGTAAAATACCATTTTGTGGCACATTTGAGTCCATTTAAAAAGATTGCTCGAAAGTAAAGTTCTATCAGTCTAGTAAAAAAAAAAAGAAAAAAAAAAAAGTCATGTAGCCAATGACCACAATGAAGGCAACTGTTTTGAATGTGGTAAGTAAGCCAAGACATCTTGCAAAGGAATGCGTAACTGAGCCTACAGTCTCATTCTGTCCTTTTGTTGCTCCTTCTTTTTCTGAATCCTCATCCTTCCACAAGTGTCAACAGGTAAAGGCAGTTACTCCCCGAACAAAGTTGTATGTTTGATTTGAAGAAAAGAAAATATAAACCTACATAGATACACAGAATAATCAGAAAAGAGTTAAAGCAGGACGTGAGAGAGGCACTTACACACGTGCCTGATCCAACTCCCAAATGTTTTCCTCTGACTTCAACATGCACTGTCGCACGTGAGTTCCTTCATAAACACACACAAAATAGTAAACAAATACATAATTTTTTTAAGTTTAAGCCAGTGAATTCAGGAAGACAACTAGGAAACACTTCCAGAATGCAAACTCAGTACTCCACAGTGCCCTGAACCATAATTGAAGGAGATACAATGGAGGGCAATGAAATTTCCTCAGCTGGGAAATCCTAAGAATAGACTGAGGTAAATTGGGGTACAAAACAGGAAACATTGTGGAGCAGATGCATCCAGGACTCAGCAGCTCCTGTATAGGACAGATGCAAAGCACTGGGTGAGGAGCTGTGTGCTCAGATGAGCGAACGCAGGAGAGCACAGGAACAACAGCAGAGAGGAGGAGATCTGGTGAAACTCAGACATGGGAAACAGGAACAAAACATCCTAGCAGCTGCCTGATAGCACCATGGCCAGGGGAAGGAGAGCTGTCCTTATCCAAGGGTAAAAGATGAGAGAAGATCTCAAAAGGATGTATTGGTGGAAAAGCCAATATTGTCTGAATTCTGCACAGTGGGCTGGATTTAGAGGAGGTCTACATCGTCTCCTGACATACTTTCAGGGTACTACATCAGGGAGCCACCTTGACAGCTGTACTGTTTGAACATGTCCTGCTCAAAGTATCAGAAAGCCCTGTATGTTTGCATCTCTAGGACTCTTTGAACATCCCTCTGTATAATCTCTGCAGGCAACTGAAAACAATTTTAGCTCATGGAAGAGACTGGATCAAACTACCTAAGGAAGTCATCAACCTGAGGGTTGTAACCCCTATGGGGGTCAGCGGACCTTTCACAGAGTCACATATCAGATATCCTACATATCAGATATTTATAGGACAATTCATAACAATAACAAGATTACAGTTATGAGGTAAAAACAAAAATAATTCTCTGGTTGGAGGTCATTGTAATATGAGGAACTGTATTAAAGGGTCACAGCATTAAGAAGCTTGAGAACCACTGACCTAAGGGCTCTAACCTGTGGGGAACATTGCTGAGTCCTGCATAGCCATGTAGAAAGGATGGTATAACATTGTTTCCTGCCCCAGGAACAGAGCTAGTAGGCCATGGGTCTCCATGAGTGATGATGAAGGACAGAGACAGAAAAACAAAGAGACTCAAAAAGGTTATGATTATTTATAGGAATATGGGCACCATATCAGTGGCTATATCACTGAAGAAAACATCTCTCTCTCACACCCATCATGCATTAACTGTGTATAAATCCTCATGGAAGGCAGGATCCCACAAATCCATCACTCTTCCATGAAAGGGTATTGTTGGGCCCAATCTAGTAAAGATCTTATGGATAATTACAGCTGCTCTTGGGTTCAAGATTGCAGTGGTCATTCATGTAAAGAAGTCAGCATTCCACAGCAGTCTTGCAGCTCTTTTATCCATTCAGCCTTTTTTTATGTAATGTTCCCTGAGCTGCAAAGAGAGTATTATAGATCTCCTATTTCTGGATGTGTATTCAACAGAGCAATGACTAATTTGGTTGTCGACTTGATTACATCTGGAACTAAAATGCAAACAGCTGGGTACACCTGTGAGGGATTTTCTTGAGTGGCTCATTTGAGAAGCCCAACCCTAAATTGGGGCCATACCTTCTAGTGGCAGCCCACATATTAGAACATGAGAGAAAGAAGTGTTTCGCTTTTTGTCTGTTTGCCCTCATGCTCACCTAACAAGTTCATCTATTATGTTGCTGAAACACTTATTTGCTAGTATTATAACTTATTTCTTTGGGATTTCAACATAAATTGAAGACCAGTAGCTGTCTAGGATGTCCCTAGGACTTCAGCAACAGATTAGGACTGCTGAAACATCCAGTCTCATGGACTGAACAACTACTAGATTCCTGACCTTTCTGTCAGCCATTGTGGAACTATCCAAACTACATCCTGTAAGCCACTCTAACAAATATCAAACACATTCACACACACACAAACACACACACACACACACACACACATTTTTTCTATCAGTTGTTTCTTTAAAGAAACCTAAATAATATAAACACTTAATCACATTATGTTAGCTAGTCATGAGTCTCAGCAGACACTACCACTCCAAAAAAAAAACCTTTTCTGACTAAAGCTGATGGCAGCACCAATCTATGGATATAAATATAGTTAATTAAAAGGCAATATGATATCATGTCTATTTAACAAAACAGCAGCAATAGCCTCGACATCCTTTTTGTTTTGACCAGTTTTACTCTACCAGGTATAAATTCTGTACTGTCAAATAAGTATCAAATTCAATCATGAAGGTGGTTAATTAAATAAATTACTCAACCAACTGAGGCAAATATTTAGCCCTGAATAACACACACACACACACACACACACACACACACACACACACTTTAAGTGATTGAAAAGGTCACAAGGAAACTCTTAAAATTCATTAAATCAAATAAACCTAGAAACACATATAGCAAAATCTGTGAGATACAGCCAAAGCAGTGCTAGGAGGGAAGTTCATAGCAATGAGTAGTTACATCAAAGAAAATCAAATAAATAAACATCAGGTCATAAAGAAATGAAATGGGGTGTCTTTGGTTACTGTTCTATTATGTGACAAAACAACATGATTGAGGCAACTTATAGAAGAAAACATTTAATTTAAGGTTCAAAGTTCCAAAGCTTCAGACCTTGATCATCATGGCAGGAAGCATGGCAGCAGGTAAACAGGCATGGAGCTGAAGCAGTAGCTGAGAGCTCACATCCTTATACAAAAATAAGAGACAGAGAAAACGTGCAAGGCCCTGGGTTCGGTCCTCAGCTCCGGAAAAAAAAATAGAAAAAAAGAAAGAAAGAGACAGAGAAAACTAACTGGAAGTGATGAAGAGTCTTTTGAAACCTCAAAGTCCACTGCCAGTGATACACTTCCTCCAACAGGGCTACATCTCTTAGTCCTTCCCAAACAGTAGCACCCACTGAGGAGCAAGCATTCAAATATATGAGCCTCTGAGGGCCATTCTCATGCAACCTGCTACATAGAATACAATTCAAAGAATTGATGAATCATCCTTAGTTCTTTGAAAAAAGATCATTCTTTGAAAAATGACAAACCTTTAAGCAGAATAAGAAAGAGAAATTGGAAGCAAGAAAAGATAACTGATAGCAGAGAAATTCAAAGTCTCATTAGTCTTTTTACAACCTGTATAGTAACAAAGGGGAAGATCTAGAAGAAAGGGGTATATTTCTGGACACATATGACTTACAAAAACTGTATCAAGTGAAAAGTATCAAAAACGTTTTTGGAAATACAATCTGTATAACAAATGGTTCTGGATCTCCACCTGTGGAAGACTGACATGGGATACCTATTTCTTATCCTGTATAAAAAGCAACTCAAACTGGATCAAAGAACATAATGTCTGACCTAAAACTCTGAAACTACTAAACTACAATACAAGTGAAACTCTTCAAGATGTTGGCCCAGGTAGCAATTTCCTCAGTAAAATTCAAAGTGTAGAAAATGGAGGCAAAATGTGGAAAGCAGGATTACATCAAATTAAAAATCTTCTGTACAATGAAGAGAGCAATCAGGTCCAGTAAGATGGGTGAGTAGAAAAAGGTACTTGCCACCAAGCCAAACAACCTGAGTTCTATAATAGACCCCATGTAATAGACAAGAACTGACTCCTGCAACTTGTCCTCTGACCTCCACATGCATGCCATAGAATCACTTGGGAAATGGTTAGAAATGCAAATTCTGAGGCTCCATCCTAGATTCATTGGATCATAATCTCTGAAAATGGGGATCCAACCATCTGTTTTTGCAAATCTTTTAGATGATTCTGAGGGTTATTGCTGTAGTACTTCTAGATCACTACAAATATACCACACACACACACACACACACACACACACACACACACACACACACGTGCTCATACACACATTAAAGGAATCAATGAATGTTTAAAAAGGGAAACACTCAATAGAATGAAGACACAATTCACACAGTGGAAGAACCTTTACCTGCTACTTATCTTAGAGAGGATGAAAATATAGCCTACATAATATAAGTAAAAGAAAAAAAAACAACCTAAACCACAAAAATAATCCAATTTAAAACTGGAAAAATGCAGGGTCTAGAAAGATAGCTAAGCCTTTCAGTGTCCATCTGTGCCCCAGAGTTAACCCTGTGGCATAGCTCTTGGGACCCAAATACCGCCCTGAGAGAACTGGTCTCTCAGGAGTGCTGACACACTTAAGATCACAGGATCACAGAACAGAAGGCTCACAGGAGGGACAGGCTCCAGTTAGAGACAGCAAAACCAACTAACACCAGAGATAGCCAAGCACAAGAACCTAAGCAACAGAAACCAACATAATCGGCATGATCAGAGCCCAGTTTTCCCAACACAGCAAGTCCTGGATATCCCAACACACTGGAAAAGCGAAGTTCATATTTAAAATCACGTCTCATGATGATGATAGAGAACTTAAAGAAGGACATGAACAATCCCCTTAAGGAAATATAAGAGAACACAGGTAAACAGGTAGAAACCCTTGAAGAGGAAACACAAAAATCCCTTAAAGAATTACAGGAAAACACAACAAAACAGGTGAAGGAATTGAAAAAAAATCCAGAATCTAAAAATGGAAATAGAAACAATAAAGAAAGCACAAAGGGAGACAAACCTGGAGATAGAAAACCTAGGAAAGAGATCAGGAGTCATAGATGCAAGCATCACCAACAGAATATAAGAGATAGAAGAGAGAATCTCAGGAGCAGAAGATACCATAGAAAACATTGACATGACAATTAAAGAAAATGCAAAACTCAAAAGGCTCCTAACCCAAACATCCATAAAATCCATGACACAATGAAAAGATCAAACCTAAGGATAATAGGTATAGAAGAGAATGAAAATTCACAACTTAAAGGGCCAGTAAATATCTTCAACAAAATTATAGAAGAAAACTTCCCTAACATAAAGAAAGAGAGGCCCATGAAAATATAAGAAGCCTACATAACTCCAAATAGATTGGATCAGAAAAGAAATTCCTTCCTTAACATAATAATCAAAATACCAATTGTGCAAAACAAAAAGCAGTAAGAGAAAAAAGTCAAGTAATATATAAAGGCAGACCTATCAGAATCACACCAGACTTCTCACCAGAGACTATGAAAGCCAGAAGATCCTGGGCAGATATCATACAAACCCTAAGAGAACACAAATGCCAGCCCAGGCTACTACATTCAGCAAAACACTCAATTACCACAGATGGAGAAACCAAGATATTCCATGACAAAACCAAATTTACATAATACCTTTACACAAATCCAATCCTACAAAGGGACTTTGTAATCTTTGTAATCTTTGTAATCTTCTCTCAACAAACCCAAAAGAAGAAATTCCACCCGTAACAACAAAAATAACAGGAAGCAACAATCACTTTTCCTTAATATCTCTTAACATCAATGGGCTCAATTCGCCAATAAAGAGACATACACTAACAGACTGGATACATACTCAGGACCCACCACTTTGCTGCATAGAGAATATGCACCTAAGTGACAAAGACAGACACTACCTCACAGTAAAAGAATGGAAAATTTTTTCCTATCAAATGGTCCCAAGAAACAAACTGGTGTAGCCATTCTCATATCGAATAAAATCGACTTGTCAAAAAAGGTAAGAAAGGACACTTCATACTCCTCAAAAGAAAAACTACCAAGATGAACTCTAAATTCTGAACATCTAGGCTCCAAAAGAAAGGGCACACACATTCACAAAAGAAACTTCGCTAAAGCTCAAAGCACACATTGAACTTCACACAGTAATAGTGGGAGATTTCAACACCACACTCTCAGCAGTTGACAGATCATGGAAACAGAAACTCAACAGAAATACAGTGAAATTAACAGAAGTTATGAACCAAATGGATTTAACAGATATCTATAGAACATTTCATCCTAAAACAAAAGAATATACCTAGTTCTCAGCACCTCCTGGTACCATCTCCAAAACTGACCATATAATTGGTCACAAAACAACTCTCAACAGGTACAAGAAGATAGAAATAATCCCATGCATCCTATCAGATCACCATGGACTAAGGCTGGCCTTCAATAAAGACAAAAACAACAGAAAGCCCACAAACCCATGGAAATTGAACAATGCTCTACTCAATGACAACTTGGTCATGGAAGAAATAAAGAAAAAAAATAAAGACTTGTATCCAAATTAACAAAATCAGAAATGAAAAAGGAGACATAACAACAGAAACTGAGGAAATTCAAAAAATTATGAGGTTCTACTACAAAAGCCTATATTCAACAAAACTGGAAAATCTGTGTGAAATGGAAAATTTTCTAGACAGATACCAGGTACCAAAGTTAAATCAGTATCAAATAAATCATCTGAACAGTCCCATAACTCCTAAAGAAATAGAAGCTATCATTAAAAATCTCCCAACCTAAAAGAGCCAAGGACCATATGGGATTATTGCAGAATTCTATCAGACCTAATACCAATACTGTCCAAACTATTATACAAAATAGAAACAGAAAGAACACGACCCAATTCATTCTATGAAGTCACAAAATTACACTTATACCTAAACCACACAAAGACCCAACAAAGAAAGAGAACTTCAGACCAATTTCCCTTGTGAATATCGATGCAAAAATACTCAATAAAATTCTGGCAAACCAAATCCAAGAGCACATCAAAACCATCATCCACCATGATCAAGTAGGCTTCATCCCAGGCATGCAGGGATGGTTTAATATATGGAAAACCATCAACATGATCCATTATATAAACAAACTGAAAGAACAAAACCACATGATCATTTCATTAGATGCTGAGAAAGCATTTGACAAAATTCAACACCCCTTCATGATAAAAGTCCTGGAAAGAATAGGAATTCAAGGCCCATACCTAAACATAATAAAAGCCATATACAGCAAACCAGTAGCCAACATTAAACTAAATGGAGAGAAGCTTGAAGCGATACCACTAAAATCAGGGACTAGACAAGGCTGCCTACTCCCTGTCTACCTATTCAAAATATTACTCGAAGACCTAGCCAGAGCAATTAGACAACAAAAGGGGGTCAAAAGGATAAAAATTGGAAAAGAGGAAGTCAAAGTATCAATATTTGCAGATGATATGATATTATACATAAGTTACCACAAAAATTCCACAAGAGAACTCCTAACCCTGATAAACAACTTCAGCAAAGTGGCTGTATTTAAAATTGTAACTCAAACAAATCAGTAGCCTTCCTCCATTCAAAGGATAAACAGGTTGAGAAAGAAATTCAAGAAATGACAACCTTCACAATAGTCACAAATAATATAAATACCTTGGTGTGACTCTAACCAAGCAAGTGAAAGTATGACAAGAACTTCAAGTCTTTGAGGGAAGAAATCAAAGATCTCAGAAAGATCTCCCATGCTCATGGATTGGCAGGATTAATATAGAAAAACTGGCCATCTTCCCAAAAGCAATCTACAGATTCAATGCAATCACCATAAAGATTTCAACTCAATTCATCCTAGAGTTAGAAAGAGCAATTTGCAAATTCATTTTAAAATAACAAAAAATCCAGGATAGTGAAAAATATTCTCAACAATAAAAGAACTTCTGGGGCTGGAGAGATGGCTCAGCGGATAAGAGTGATGACTGCTCTTCCAGAGGTCCTGAGTTCAATTCCCAGCAACCACATGATGGCTCACAACCACCTATAAAGAGATCTGATGCCCTCTTCTGGTGTATCTGAAGACAGCTACAGTGTACTCATATATAATAATAAATAAATCTTTAAAAAAAAAAAGAACTTCTGGGGGGAATCACCATCTCTGACATCAAGCTTTATTACAGAGCAATAGTGATAAAAATGGTATGGTATTGGTTCAGAGACAGGCAGGTAGATCAATGGAATAGAATTGAAGAACCAGAAATGAACCCACATATGTATGGTCACTTGATATTTGACAAAGGAGCTAAAACCATCCAGTGTAAAAAAGACAGCATTTTCAACAAATGGTGCTGGTTCAACTGGAGGTCAGCATGTAGAAGAATGCAAATCGATCCATTCTTATTCCCTTTTACAAAGCTCAAGTCCAAGTGGATCAAGGACCTCCACATCAAACCAGATACACTCAAACTAATAGAAGAGAAAATGGGGAAGAGTCTCAAACACATAGGCCCAGGGGAAATTTTCCTGAACAGGACACCAATGATTTATGCTCTAAGATCAACAATAGACAAATGGGACCTCATAAAATTGCAAAAGGATACTGTCAATAGGACAAAAGGCAACCAACAGGTTGGGAAAAGAACTCTACCAATTGAATATACAATAGAGTGCTAATATCCAATATATACAAAGAACTGAAGAAGATAGACTCCAGAGAACCAAATAACCCTATTAAAAATGGGCTACAGAGCTAAAAAAGAATTCTCAACTGACAAATATTAAATGGTTGAGAAATACCTAAAGAAATATTCAATATCCTTAGTCATCAGGGAAATGCAAATCAAAACAACCCTGAGATTCCACCTCACACCAATCAGAATGGCTAAGATCAAAAACTCAGGGGACAACAGATGCTGGTGAGGATGTGGAGAAAGAGGAACACTCCTCTATTGTTGGTGGGATTGCAAACTGGTAAAACCTCTCTGGAAATCACTCTGGAGGTTCTCAGAAATTTGGAAATAGCACTACCTGAGGACCCAGGTATACCACTCCTGGGCATATACCCAAAAGATGTTCCAACATATAACAAGGACACATGCTCCTCTATGTTCATAGCAGACTTATTTATAATATCCAGAAGCTGGAAAGAACCCAGATGTCCTTCAACAGAGGAATGGATACAGAAAATGTGGTACATTTAAACAATTGAGTTCTACTCAGCTATTAAAAACAATGACTTCATGAAATCCTTAGATAAATGTATGGAATTAGAAAATATCATCCTGAGTGAGGTAACCTTTTGTGAGGGCACAAAAGAACACACATTGTATGCACTCACTGATAAGTGGATATTAGCCCAAAAGCTCAGAATACCCAAGATACAATTTACAGACCACATGAAGCTCAAGAAGTTGGAAGACCAAAGTGTGGGTGCTTCAGTCCTTCTTAGAAGGGGAAACAATATACTCACAAGAGGAAATACAGGGACAAAGAATGGAGCAGAGACTGAAGGAAAGGCCATTCAGAGGCTGCTTCACCTGTGGATCCATTCCATATACAGACACCAAACCCAGACACTATTGCTGATGCCAAGAAGTGCATGCTGACAGGAGTCTGATATAGCTGTCTCCTGAGAGGCTCTGCCAGAGCCTGACAAATACAGAAGGGGATGCACACAGCTAACTATTGGACTGAGCATGGGGTCCCCAATCGAGGATTTAGAGAAGGACTAAAGGAGCTGAAAGGGTTTGCAACCCATAGGAAGAACAACAATATCAATGAACCAGACCCCCATAGAGCTTCCAGGGACTAAACTGCCAACCAGAGAGTACACATGGAGCGACCCATGGTTCCAGTTACATATGTAGCAGAGGAAAGTCCTTGGTCCTGTGAAGGCTGGATGCCCCAGTGTAGGGGAATGCTAGGGCTCGGAGGCAGGAGAAAGTTGGTGGGTAAGCACCCTCATAGAAGCGGGGGGAGGGGATTGAATAGAGGGTTGGGGGAGGGAAAACCAGGAAAGAGGATAATATTTGAAATGTAAATAAATAAAATATCCAATAAAAAATAAAGATAGCTAAGTGGATAGGAGCATATATCGCCTAGCAGAGGACCAGAGTTTACTCCCAGCACTCACGCCAGGTTGTTCATAACTTACTTTTACTCCAGTTCCAGGAGATCCAATATCTCTGGCCTCTGAGTCACCTGCTTTAATGTGTTGTAGTCATACATCTACACACAATTTTTTTTTAAAAATCGTTTTTTAGTAGTCAAGGGCAGAATTTGAAAGATAAATATTACGTTAACTCTCGAATGTGAAAATTAGGTACCCACACAAATGCACACAGAAAAAATACAGGAAGAAGGAGACCCATAGAGGGGTAATAGAAAGTAAATATGGTGAAAACACATTATTATACGCATGTATAAAAATGTCCTGATAAAACCCACTATTTAAGAAAACTAATATACATTAATTATTCAGAACTTTTCAAATTATCAAAATGAGATGGAAATTTGCATGAAAGCGGGTAGAATACAGATCATCGTGTCAAGTGAAATAAGCCACAAGTCATAACTGGAACCTAGGGAGAAATAAAAGGGACATTAAACTAAAAAGATTGTTAGGGATTTAGAACAGAAAAATGCCAGAGGAAGGGGAATGGGAGTGGGCAAACAGGGTGAATAAGATAAAAATCATGATATTCATAAATGGAAATGTCACAAATGACATGTATTACTTTAGACTCTAATATACAAAAAGTTAAAAGGTATGGTTATTCGCATTCATGGAGATAAGAAAATACTATTGAGGTTTCTATTTTATTTTTTAAATTACATGTCATTAAACAAAATTGCCATTTTTAATCAATGCACCATTTAACAGAATTTCCATTACCCTGATGTGGTTATCAATTTGGTTTGAGAGCACACAGTCAGCTGTCAGGACCCAACATACAGCATGGACTAGCTCAAAGTCAAGAACCATCATCATCATCATTGTCATCGTCATCATGATGAACTGTAGTTAAATATCCTTAGAGGAAGAAAGAAGAAATAACATTTTCTCTTCTGAAAACATCAAAAAAGCTTTTGTTTGTCAATTTCCTCAAGCATAGAATTAGCACCTGCTACAAAGAAATTAAAAAAAAAAACATGAAAAGGTCATTGCTTGCAACTTTTCTTTCTTGCTCATAAGTCAACAGGGGGTTTCCCAGGAAAGTGACACTCTCATTTAAGACATCCTGAAGCCTTCTTTTCCATTTTAAATGCTAAGTTATCTCTATTCTTGATTAAACAAGTAACTTTGACCCACCACCACGACTTTGACATCTGTGAACATGGTCTGTTTCTGAGGAGGAGCGTGGGGAAAATCCACCAGTACACGAGCCCTTCCTCCTCCGTCTTAAGAGCTTTGCTACTGCACCAGCAGAAAAGAGCATGAGATGTAATAATTGAATGTAATTTCATGTAATAAGTACTGTTTAGAAATGCTGTGACACCTAGAGGCAAGTAAGAGAGGAACAGTTGGAACTCCCAAATAAGATCAGATTTGACTCTAGTAGGATCTCAGAAAAATATTACTAGGTTCCCATGTTTGATAATATTATGGTTCAGCCATCCCTGTTACTTCCCTCAGGAGACAAGGTAATGATTTCTTCTTCCTAGAGATGTCTTCCTATTAATTCCTGAAACCTATACACATGTGACTTTATATGGCAAGAAAGTCTTGGTAGCTGTGACTATATTAGCAGTAGTAACATTATCATGATTTATCTAGACAAACTCAGTAGTATCACAAGATTCACTATAAGAGAGCATGGGCAAGGTCAGGGTTGAAGAAATTGAAGATGCTGTGTTTCTGCTTTGAAAATGAAGAGAAGGGCTATGACTCCAAAGTGTGAAATGATTCCTTGCAGTTGGGAAAAGCAAAGAGTCGTTGTCCCATGAAGCCTGTAATAAGAATGGATCTCTGCTAATACCTTGACTTTAGAACTTCTAAATATAGAACCAAACAATAACACATTTGTGTCGTGTCACATCACACGTGCTACAATGTTGATGGGGTGCAAATCCACAGTTCTTACCTCAAAGGAAATAAGAAATTGTTTATTCTGTAGCCAAATGCGTGTGACCAAAGTCCAAAAATACAGATTTAAGTCACCAAAAATCTTATGTTCTAAGATGGTAACCATTTCATGAAGATTTTATAGTAACAGAACAAAGACAGTTATAAATCAAGACACCTTCCCAATGTACTGGTAGACATTTCAGGTAGATAGATAGGTTGCAGAAAATTAGAGAAATCTCTGGTACAGGCCTCAGATGGCTGTTTAGATCCAACATGGCTTTCTCCCTTCCACTTCATCTCCCTCCTCCAGATAGCTGCTGAGATTTACAACTTACCTGCCCTGCAATTTTGTTTTGTTTCTAGAAATTCTAATAAAACTGTCCTCAAGCTTTCTTCTGAGTCTGGTCTTAGATTCTTCTACTAAGGAAACTAAAAACCCTGAGAGACCCCGATTTCCCTGGTAACACCATGAACAATACCAGTGTCAGCCATGTCTGCAAAATGAAGAAAAATTACATCTCAGGTAACAAAGTTTATCCCTTTTCTCCAACTCAAGACACAAACTAGAACGTTTCATTTAATGTTCAAATAATATATTGTGATTGAAATTGTATATAATCATATTGACAGGAAATTCACTCTTTCTGTTGGAAATCCCTTAGGAAAGAATATCAAACATATTCCCTGATACCATTACTTGGTCCCTACATCTATTTCCCCACCCTCTGCCTATATTATCAAGAACAGGAACTCTGGGGCTGTTATCTGAGATAAATGTTTCAAGATAAAGCAGAACCAGACTCTTCCAAGTCTTTTATACACATGGTTCTTTGTTTTGACTTAACCCCACTTCCTCCCCTTCCTCCTCCACCTAACCACACCCTACCCTGAGTTGCTGTACAGAAATAGACTTTGGTCTTAGCAGCTTCAAAGACTTCATAGAAAACTGCCCATAATTCTTGCACCGCAAGACCTGCATCATAAGGACCAACCACCTTCTTCTTTGTCCTTCTCTCTAAACAATTTTGTCGTACTTTCTTGGCTCCAGAAATTGACCTTGACAATGTAGTCCATCCAATCTTATTATAATGTATTTGGGCCTCATATAGAAGTTTAGTCTGAAATTTAGTATCTTAATTTGTCTCAATAGAATCCCTACTATTCCTTATGCAAACACTTCCCATTCCTATTCCGGACAATGGTGGGGGTCTCCTATTGTGATGAGGATACAGTTGCTTTAGATTTAGGTAATTAAAGGGCCATTCTGATGACTTGTCCAGGAGAGAGAAGGAGAGGAAGACTCAAAAGCAATCAATGGTTTCACCAAAAATGCTCAGCAACTTCAAAATGTTTCCTCCCCTGCTTAGGAAATGAATCCCTCCCAACCCCTACCCTGGTAGCCTTAACTCATTAATTCGTTATCCCTGGTTTAGGTAATGAAAGAAATTGGCACCTAAAGAAAAAAAGAAAGCTAAATTCAAGTTGATAGAGGTGGAAACAAGTCTGGAAGCAATAAACTTGAACAACTGGGCAGTGAATACAGTCAAGGGGGATTATGCTTCAAGGTAGCTGAGATGGGCAGAGCCGTCAATAGATCAGGGCAGCTTTATCAGGGAACCCTTACGCCCTGCTGCATACCCGAGGTTCTCAGTGTTCTCTGTTTGCTTAGCGTCAGCTTAACATGCAGCTACTTCCCACAGGTTTTTTGAGTTTGTCCTGTTGATATGGGCAGGAGTGGGACTCTGGAGGACACTTGCTGAAATGTCCAGGTTCTTCTGTTTCAGAACAAACAACTAGATGTGTGCCACATGGAGAGTGGGAGAAGCAGAGTTTATTTATTAAGAGAGCACTTCAAAGCCAGGCAGCTGCTCGAAAGTTAGACGTTCAATGGCACCAGGCCAGCCATGACCTTTTATGAATATTTGACACAGCACCCAGCTTCTTCCATATTTGTATATGAGGGCTTTTCACCCACACTGTGTCCCTCACATGCAGCCCTTTCGGGATAGTCCAGTCTTGTCATTGGTTTCTTTTATGTGTTGATGTTGTTCCCTCTGACTCCATGATCTACCACTCGGCCATTCTACAACCAGGGTTCCCAGATTGTGGTCCACAGACCAGTAGAATCATCCCGGTGGAAACTTGTTAAATATGCAGGTTTTCAGACACCAACCTGAGTGGCTGAAGCAGACAATCTGGGGCTGAGGGGCAGGAGGGAAGCAATATGAGTCTTAATCATTCCAAGTGATTCTGACTGCATGTGCAAGTGTGAAGACCAATAACACACTTAGATGTGTTTTAATCAGCAAGTTCCCTGCCAGGGGCTAGACAGGGAATTAGAGTGGCCAAAGAAGAAAAAAGGCTCAAACCAGATGCGACAGTTCATGCCTATAATCCCAATACTCAAAAAGCCAAAGCAGGAGGACTGCAGTCTCCATCCAGTAGTACAGAGTCAGACTATTTTTAAAAAAATATGTAGATAGATAGATAGAGAGAGAGAGAAAGAGAGAGAGAAAGAGAGGGAGAGAGAGACCAAGATGTACATGTTTAAAACTATTGAAAACTGTTAAAAATAGTATAAGACATAAAATCCTTAGCAACTTCATTTCTGCTGAGTGACAATTTTTTATTGCACAGGGTATAATTATATTAAGAAGCAAGCCAGAGACCTGGTTTGGTGGGCCATGCTTAAAATCCCAGTACCTGGGAGGTTGAGGCAGAAAGATCAGTGCAAGGTCAGACTCAGCTCCACAGAAAAGTTCTGGCCAGCCCTATCTACTGGGGAGGCTGAGTCCGAAGAACCACAAGTTCCAAGTCCATCTGAATTATAGAGTAAGTTCAAGGCCAGCCTGAGTGATTTAGTGAGATCCTATCTCAAATATAAAAAGAGACCTAAGTTATCATGTACTGGTAGAGTGTATGCCTGCCGTGTACATTCTGGGTTTCCTTCTCAGTACATGCGCCACAAAAAAGCAGTTGTTATCCATCCTGAAATACAAGTTGTATTTACTTACTTACTTCTCACAATGTAGCTCTGACTGACTTTGGGAACTGGATTCAGGGTCCTCACTCAAGGGGTCCCAACTACTGTTGCTTCTGAAGATGACACTCATTTTCTTTTCCTTTTTCCTCTGTGATTAAACTACTGGCCCGTCTATATAAGGCAGCGCCTGTGGATTAGATAAAGGCACCTTTCCACTGATTGATGCAGCACCACACTTGGATGCACAGTCTGAAAGCGGGATTCTAAACTGCAGTTTCGCCCCTGCTCACCCCGCCCCCCTCAAGCTGCACAGTCCTTTGTGACAGATCAGAGCCCACTGCCCTTCTGACAGGTCTTCTTACTGCAGGGCTACTTGGACTCATTCTAATTGCTTACACTTGGCTTTGTTTCAGAGTCCATCCAGAGAGGGGAGGGCGGCGCCCCACCACCCAGACTCGGGTTTTCTAAAGCCGTGTTTGTCAAAAGCATCCGTGTGCAGATCCTTTTGTTCAGAATGGTGGCACTCAAGTCGAATTGCGCATGAAATCGTCTTGCTGAAGAAACGGCAGTTCTCTATATAAACGGGGGTGGGGGAGAGAAATGGAAGGATCTGATTAGTTAATAGGAATTCTGAGTAGTGAAATTTCGGATTAGCATAAGACAGTTTCTTGTTCAGAGCACGTGCAGTACCAGAGCAAAAGCATTCTTTTCTTTCCCCCTTTTCGGTTAAAGCATTTAGTTCTAAAATAGTATAATCACAATAAGACTTTCCAGTGTGTGAATTATAGTATATTAAGTCATGACTAATTGCATTGATTTGCATTCAGGGTTTTTTAACATCTGTGTGGTAATTATCCTAATCCAATTTGTTATGCAGAATACAATCAACTTTATATATGTCGCTGTTTAGGGCCTGACACCATTTCCTACTAAAAAGGGGACTGAGATACAAAGGTAGCTCAGGTGGAGAGACAAGCCCATCTTTTATAGACATCAGCTCCCTTTCTTGATCTCCCAAATTAGCTGGGGGGTGGTGTGGGGGTGGAAGCAGAGATCAAGCAAATTTCATTAGCATTTTAAAAGGAGGCCCAAGAAAAGGAAGAAAAGGAGCACGTCCAACGGGAGCGCCTGGGAGAACAAGGGAGAGCAAGCTGTATGAAATCCTCGTGAAGATTTTTTTCCCTAACAGGCTGTGGCTTTCAGAAGCTTCCAGAAATAATATCCTGACCTTGCCTGATAATGAGCCAATAAGAGCGTGTTCTGCTGACACTGTGCTATTTCAGTAAGGGTGGCATCTTACCTGGGAGTCAGGGTTTAGCTTTGAACCTTTCTTTTTTTCTTTTTTTCTTTTTTTTTTTTCTGTCCTTTCAGGAAAAGGATAGAACACTGACTGATAGCGCTTAGAAAGTCCTGTAAACCTGGGGCACAGCCAAAATATATGAGCTGACTTCAGGCAAAGGCAAGAGAAACAGCAAGCCCCAACTCCTGCATGTACACAAACACCCATCTGAACACCCACTTGACACCTTGCTGCCCTCTCCCGCAAGTGTCTGCATTTGTGTCCTCTGGAGCATCTGATAGGCTAAGTGTGTCTTCCTTTATCAACAATGCAAACCTTACTGAGCAATACTTATCCAGGTTCTCGAGTGTTGGTTATTCATGGGAATTTAACCCATGGCCTCCTACCTGTTCTACCACAGCAATATTTCACCAGCCCTTAACCAGCCAGCCTTTTTTAAATTTTTTTAAATTTCTTTTCATACAACATATTTTCCATTAATTTATTTATGTATTCACATCCCGATTGCAGTCTCCATCTCCTCCCAGTGTCCCCCTTCCCACAGTCTCCCCTTCACTTCTCCTAGTCTTTCCCCTCCCCCAACCCCTTTCAGATCTCTTCCCCACCTCCCTACTTGCCCAAGTTTATGTTCCTCTCCATCTTTCCCTCTTTCTCTCAAAAACAAAAGGAAGTGAGGGAAAAAAAAGAACTAAAAAAAAGAAGAAGAAGAATTAGAATCAGTAAGACAAAAAATGCCCAGACAAAACAAAGCAGAACATGAGAACATGAACACACACACACACACACACACACACACACACACACACACACTCACACACACATATGGACACGGGGCCTGCCCTGGCGTGGTATACCCAGCGACACTGCATGGGGAAAAACTGATTTTCCCTTTCCCAGCAGGCATTCAGGCATTCATTGCAAATAGCTTCTTGGTTCTGGGTGGGATTTTGTGTCCACTTCACCCTTACAATGCTAGGATCTTTGTTAACCAGCCTCTTTTAAAAGAGCAGGCTTTACTTAATTCAGAAGAGACGGGAAAGAACGTGAAGGGCCAGATGTCTGAGGAACAACAGAAGCCCCCGAGGGGAGGCCTAAAAAGCCAATGTGGCAGCTTTTGCCATCTTCGCTTAATTTGCCATTTCCATAAGCACACAGATCCTGAGCCCTCCAAATATGGCAAGAGCCTGTGTTGGAGAAAGGGATCAAGAAATCCCCTTCAACCTTCCCTCATCCCCCTTCCCGCCCCAACAAGCTAGTACTGCCTTTAGTTAGCCCACAATGCAAGCCTGTGGCCCCACGCCAAGCTGCTAATGAGAATCACCAGGAAAGCATGTTAAACATACAGTTATCTCATTCCTCCTTCATTGACAGGGGCTTAGGAAGGATCAAGCGTAGAGTTTTCAAAGTTCAGAAGATTCTAATCAGCAGCGCACACTGGCCCCAGCTCTGATTCTCAACATGCGTCCTTAAGAGTGAAGCAGATTGGTGGGTCAATCTGTGCGGAGAAAATTCGCTCTCCAGCTAAACAGAAAAGTAACAGGTTTTATCAACCTTCCTTAGTATGTTACAAAGAATTCAGTAAACAAAGCAACAATGGAACTATCCATAAGAACCTGGCATGTTCCATTTTGGAGCAGTCTACTTTCGGTTAGGTTGGGTCTCTAATGTAAGCAATGTCCTTCCATACAACTCATGACAGTTCTAATTGGTTGACGCTTGGTCCTGATGGTAGGGTAGGATTTTCAGGAAGGCGGCTTCATTTTGATTGGCCCCATTCATGTATATCTTTCTGACATTTGGAGTTAGGTGAGAAGAGGGTTACAATTTTCTATTTGGGAACATCTTCCCAGAGCAGGCTTGCATTCAGAGGGAGCACCCTGAGTTCCTGTCATAGCAACTGTCAGACCTAATAACAAAACTACATCCGGGTAGACTAGGAACAACGAGGTTTCCTCCTTGATTAAATTTTATTCAAGTGCCTCTAAGCACTCTTTATAACCAGTTCTTATCCTTGGGCTGGTCCTCAGCCTACCTTTAGCAAAGAATCCTGTTGACAAATGTATCCCTACCCTGATCATCTTTGCTAGCTGGTCAATTCTGCAACTTATCCACCATTAACACCTAGGTCTTAGAATATCCTGACCGCTCTGCACCCAATTCTCAATGCGGGGGCGGGGATGGGGACATTTTTACTAAGAATCACTTCCAGTCAGTTTGGCATGACTCCCCCAGCTCTCAATGTCTAATCAAATTCTTGTTGGAAATGATCATCGGCTAGCTATACATCTCCACTTGTCCTCAAAGTAGTTCAAATTGAGTTCAGCCTCCTCCTAGAACAGCAATCTTGAAGAGTCTTACTACTACTTGCTTATAAGCGTCGGAATATTTTTTTGTTCAATAGACTCCTGGGAGAAATTACTTCTTCATTTAACCAACTACTTCTGAACTAATCCAGGCCTGTCCCGGCATACTAACCAGGTGGCTGGGAGTCCCTTAATAAAATAGCTTAATAAAGAAACAAGAGTCTCTCCTAAGAACTGGCCCTCCTTGTTGGAACTTTGTTGTCAGGATATTTCTGACCCAAAGATCCTAAAGGTCTCAGCATTGAACTCAGGATTTGCTCCAGGTCTTTCTTTGTGGTAGGAACTAGGAGGTGACCAGCTCCCTCAGCACTCACAGCAAAGTAGATGGATGGTTCCAACACACTTGAGGCTGTGACCAGCTTAATTTAACCATTTGCTGGATAGAGAAGAACCAGATAGCAATTAATTGGCAGAATAAATATTTCATTGTAGTAAATAGACTCAAAGCTAAGAGGGGAGGGATAGGAAACAGATACATGGTCTGGTTGGTGTCCTTTGTGTGTAGCAACTCTCCTGTAAGCTCCTCCCTATCCTCTGCATTCGCACCATACTTTAGGGTCACTGCCCAGTAGCTTAAAGCATGTAATTAGAATGTAAGTCACCATGTACCAAAGATGAAGAGGAAAGAAATGTATTAAGAGCTCTGCCCCATTATATTTGGGGCTCTTTCTTTAAGGAAATATCCTGCACATTGTATACTAGTACATGATAAATTGTTTTCTGCAAAAGAGCCTTGGTATCCCATTTCTGTGTTCAGAAAGCCCACAACATCCTTGAATCGTGTCTCTAAAGCAATTCGTTCGTTGGTTACCCCTATGAGATCTTTCAGCTCCCTACTTAGCCTTGAGCAACAATACATTTTCCCAGGGTTTCCTCCTAACCCAGGCACTTTAACCCTTCCATGAATAAACTCAGCCTACGAGCTAAAGCCTGGACTAAACCTGCTGTTTCAGGTATTTCATGGTCATTCTGTCTCCATAAGCATCAACAATCAGGAAGATTAGCTGGACATCTAACTCAGGAAGTTAGAACACAGGGTAGTGTTCAAAGTACCCTTGCTTTCTTTGTTAACAACCGTCTACATATATGGGCCTTGATCAGCAACGAAAAGAAATGCCATAGAGCTTTCTATTTCCAGAAAAGAGAGAGACACTGAACTGTTAGGGATTGGTTCTAATGCTGTCTCAATTCAATTCCGCTCCCAAAAGTCCAAGTTCCCAGACGCTGATAGTCTCCGCCCCCAGCTGGATTTGATTGGCAATGGAGAATCGCAGTATAGCCAATAGCTTGGCAGAGGGAGACTGGGTGGTACCTTTAGATTTGCCCGGGCTAGGAACTGGAAAAAATGAGACTGGAAATGGCCATGATTTGGAGGGAAGTGAATCAGATTTAGAGCTGCAGAAGGAAAAATCAGACAAAAAGTAGGTGAGAAGGAATGCGGCCCCCGAAAGGGTTGCCCAGAAGTATCTTGGCCGGCAAAGACTAGGGTGCCACCCAGAAGGAGCTAGGGCAACAAAGATAAAATAGAGAATTAGAGGGCATTAAGCCAGGATTACAGAAGGGACATGTGTGCTAGCCGCGGAAGGATTAGAACTGCCCAGCCTTTGAGCTTTTAAGGCATTTTAAAATTAACTGGCCTGTAGGTGTGTCTTCCATTGGCAAATCCAGAGAGCTCCTGAGCGGGTAATTGGTGGAGACTGAAGTGGGTTCAGGATTTGAAGATGCTTCCAATACTTCAGCTGGCCTTTTGGGCAGAAAAGCTGAATATTAGCTTTCTGATGGTCTCAGCCAGGCATATTGAAAAGGTTTGATAACACATTTGAAGGTAGCAGGTTGCTTCTGAAAACAGGAAACACCACTCCTGTACTACCCAGGGGCTTGGTTGGATGAAGACCTTTTGCCACCACTGTCCATCCCTCAGATGACAAGACTTAGCTATGGTTAACCACTCAGGGTGTCCCTTTCTTCCTAAATGCTTGCTTATCATTCTTGAACCCCTCGTCCCAACATGCCTTGAGAAACCGTCATATAAGGGGGTCATTATACCAATAGAGGATTTTTCAAACCTTTCTTCCTGATTTTCGCCCAGAAAATGAGGATACAGACTAAGGGAAAAACTGAGTGAGGTGTGTCTGGCAGTCTGCATCTTTTCCACAAACTATGCAACCCTCATCCAAATATCCCCACCCTGCTTTTGTCTTGAGCTCTGTGAAGAAGATGATCAAAGCCTGTGGCCTTGATGTAATTTGTCAGCTAAGAAGTAAATAGTGTGTCCTCCCTGCAAAGAGGAGGAAGCTCCATGAACTACCCAGAAAGCCCAGAGGGAAGGGGAAGGAGCACAAAGTTTTGTCAACTTCCTACAAATCCCACCTGCTGAGAAGGATGCTCCTTTGTTAGGAGTCTTCTCTGAAAACCATGAACCTCTTTGAGTACTTATCACCAATCACATGGCCTTGCTTGAGCTATGAAAAATTCTGGTAATGCCCAGTGCAGTACGAAAAGGTTGCTACACACTTTTCCTATGTGGCCCCTACTTGGAAGCTCATTACTTTCCTTTGGTTTTTCCTCCCTCTTGAGCCATATATTAAACTGAACTAAAGAAGACTAGTCTGGAGAAAGAAAGAACAAGAGATCTTAGCATCTTTTCCTGTCCCTGCCATGATTTGAGGCTTCCAGAGGCACCTGTGGATCTAGTACAAAATTCTGAGCAGACGGCCCGGGAGGTGGCTCAGCAGAAAAGAGTTTTACCACCTTGCCTGATGATCTAGTTTAGTACCCAGAACCCACATGATGAAAGGAAAGAACCAACTTGTTCTTTGGAGGCAAGTTGTCCCCTGACCTCCACAAATATGCCACGGCAAATGTACACACATACACACACACACACACACACACACACACACACACACACGCACGCACGCACGCACACGCACGCACACACACACAATTAAATGTAACCTTTTTAAAAATTTTGAGCCACTGTTGAGTGGGCTGGAGAGATGCTAAAAGCACTTGTTGCTCTTGCAGAATACCCTGGTTTGATCCGTCCCATTGGGACTCACGAGCATCCAGAAGTCCAGTTTCAGGGATCTGGTGGCCTCTTCTGATCTCCACAAGCACTAGTGTTAGAAATCAGGACCTCCCCCAGTGTGCCTTCAGTGACTCTGCCCCAGCAGCTTACATCATTGCCCACTGGTACCAGGCGCAGCACATTTCCACTGTCAGTACAAGTTGTGTGTTTTCCAATGTGACACTCACACCTTTAAAAGGTCCCTCTTGACATCTTGGCTCTCTGTTGCATTCTCTCTGCCTCCCAGTCTCTCTGTCTCTATCATTCTCTCACATCCCCACTCAAGATGACCTTTCACTCCCCTCTCCCCTCATAAACCTCTTATGTTAGATCTGTTGCATGATGTGATCTATGTTGCACAACTTGGCAGCTGCAAAGGTACTGTTAGGGTTTAATGTTAGGACCAATGTTGGGGTAGAAGTCTCTGCTCTCGCCCAGAGAGAACACACCCGGCCAATATGGTTCCTCCTGGATGTTTTAATGAGAGAAGAGGAGAGGAGAGGGAAGGCTGGCCATGAGCACATGGAGGGAAGGAGGAGAGGGTAGAGAGAAGGGATAAGGAAGAGGGGAAGAGAGCAGAGAAGCAAAGAAGAGAGCAAGAGGGAGAGAAGGGGGACAAGCAGCCCCCCTTATAGTCAGGCACAGCTGGCTGTTGCCAGGCAACTGTGGGGCGGAGCGTACCTGACTGCAGCCAGGTAGCTGTGGGGGTGAAGCTTAGAATACCAACAGGTACCATATGCCGCTTAATCTTCACATCTATTATATGTACGGTACACATATATTCATGCAGCAAAATACTCATACACATCAAATAAATAAGTGTAAAACAGTTTTAAAAACAATGCTGAAATTTGAGGTCAGGGTGAGTGGTGATCACCACGGTTAGTAATGAAGCCTGGACCAATCAGTTACATTTCCTTTTTTATTATCTTTTTTATTTATTTATTAAAGTGTTTCTTTATTGAAATATAGCTGAATGTTTTAATTTCTAATATAATCCAAACCCCTCATGGCTGGTATGAAAAACGTAATACTTTCCCATTCACTCAGCCAGGGACCCCTGGGTCTATGGGAATACTGCACATCTCCCTCCTGAAGAGCATGCACTGGAAACATGAGGCAGCCCCTTTAGGTGGGCTGAGAGAAGCAAAAGGAAGAGCAAAGAGAGAGAGGCTGTGCTAGAAGGCAAGAGCCCAGATACCCAGGCCAAAGAGCAATGTCACCACATTGCTGCTTCCTTAAGAATGAGGCAGAGAAAATACTGGAGGTCTGTGGTTATTATTATTATTGTTGTTGTTGTTGTTATTATTATTTTCTTAATTATGTGTATAAATGTGTGGGTATCAGCATATTAGTACAGGTGCCCTCAGAGTTCGAAAAAGGATATCAGATCCCCTCGATCTGGAGTTAGCTGTGGTTATAAACTGCCTAATATAGGTGATGGGAATCAAACTTGGGTCGTTGGCAAGAGCAGTTCGAACCCTTAATGGCTGCTCTATCTCTACAGCACCCCCACAACCTAGTTTCTAAACTGACCAAAAACAGTATTTTGCACATCAATCAGTCATCTCAAAAGGAAAGGAACATCAATCTGGGAAGAAAGAGAAGTAGAAATGAACAAAAGACATAGGAGAGTTATACTCGGATTTTCTTTTGTGCTGGCTACAATACACAGGGACCATTTGGCTTTTTAAAAGCACAGGAACTAGCCTAGTACTGTACAATAGAGCTCTCTGTGATGATGGTCATATACTACAGAGACGCCATCCTACACAGCAGCCACTTCCCACATGTGTCATTTGAGAATGTGAAATGTAGCATAAATAAGAAGTGCATTTTAATAATGAATTTCATTACATTCATAGTCACATGTGGCTAGTGCCCAAAAATCACAGGTCTACAGTTACTACACTGTGCATTCAAATCTCAGCTTCTACCTATTGTTATGAGTCTTAGCCTAGTGGACCTCTCTGTGCTTTAGTTTATCTGTGAAATAGAAATAATAAGGAATCGCTGAGGACAACTGTAAGGTGTGTGTGTGTGTGTGTGTGTGTGTGTGTGTGTGTGTGTGTGTGTACATGTGTGTGATAATTCAAGATGTGCCTAATGTGTGTGTCAGTATTTTTCCAACAAGACACACTTAGTAGATTAACACTCATTGGCCACTGTGAACCCTTTGGCAAGGAACTGAAGCTCCTCATGGCCAGAATCAGTGGGTAAAAGTCACACGCTCTTAAGTCAGATTTCAGAATACATGCCATTTAAACCACTGTCCTTTATAGAAATCTCCCCCAACCCCCTCGTATCCACCCATGTGAGGTGCTCAACTCGTCTCTGTCTACATCTTGGACTTCATTATAAATACATAGAACATGCTTCAGCTTTCTAAGCTTACATAGTTACAAATACATAAGGGAGAGAATTCCTGCAGATAAACTTCACTATCCTTAACAGGAAGATATCATAATAGCTTACAGGACATAGCCATGGAGATCTGAATTTGAATCTCATTCTAGACCAGAAGTGAAAGGGCAAGAACTGGTACAGAACTCCCCATCTTTGGTCCTCCGCTTCTCCCTCTGTAAAGCAATGATGTGTAAAGTGCACGCTTTCCAGATTTTGCTGTGATGAATAAGGAAATAATATAAGCCGAGCATTCTTCACAGAAGCTGGGGGCTGGTACTTTTTTTTTTATCGTATCTAGCTGTATGTTGGAAGGAGAACCAATTGTAGGTATGTCGGTGAGTGGAATCATGTCACAAGCACTCATTAACAACGATTTAAGCTCAAATGTAAGAAAATCTACTTGTTAATGCCAAGGGAAGGAGAAACCAGCTGTGAAGCCGAGCTAAAACCAAGTCCTCCTAGCCCCAGGCCAGGCAAAACCATAGGCTCTTTGAAATGGCCTGCTGGCTGCTAGTTTCTGATGGGATTGTAAAGTATTTTTTCATCAATCACTCTCAATATAGGAAACAGAAGTGCAAGTTACTTCATTAAAAGCGCTAACACATAACTGGATACATTTACATATTAAGCAGGCAACTGAGACTCTAATCTTTCTATTTTATGTACAGCTGTAATCATTACTCAGCATCAGAATGCTTGTTAAATACTCGGGGTACTATAGAGAACTCTCAGATCTTTACTAAGCAAAGTTGCCTATTTAGAAGGGCTCCCATTCACTCCCCCTCAACAAGCCTTCAACACTGGTGACAATGTGCACAGGCGCTCTGGGGCTCATTCAAGTGAACCTTAACTATAGGAAATATGTGACCATAGATCTTCTAGCATATCTAATTAGCTGACTATCACAGGCAGAAAGCAAGCTGCTTTTATGCATTATGTTCTTGGCTTGCAAGTACGGTACAGAAAGGAAACAAAAAAAAACAATTCTAAGCATTTGGAAGAATCACCATCTTTAGCTGTAGGAAGAGAGGGCAAATGTGGTTAAGCTAAAGGCAAGTAAACTCAAATCAGGGAAACTTTACATTCATATATCACTACTTAAAAAACATCTCTTCTCTATTTCTCTCTTTCTCTCTTGGTTTTTTGTTTGTTTGTTTGTTTGTTTGTTTGTTTTTGAGAGAGGGTTTCTCTGTGCAACACCAGCTTTCCTGGAATTCACTCTGTTTACCAGGCTGGCCTCAAACAGAGATCTATCTGCCTCTGCCTCCTGCGTGCTGGGATAGAAAAGTGTGTGCCACAACCATCGAGCTTGAAAAACATTTCTAAGTCACTCAATATTGTATCAAGGATATTGTAAGAGAGCTGGAGATATGGCTCAGCAGTTAAAAAGCACTGACTGTTCTTCTAGGGGACTTGAGTTCAATTCCCAGCAACCACATGGTGACTCACAACCATCTATAATGGGATCCGATGCCATCTTCTGGTGTGTAAACAGCTACACTGTACTTACATACATAAAATAAATATCTTAAAAAATAAGATGCTATAAGAAAGCTGCCGAAGGATATCCCTCATGAACATATAACAGATAATCCTCCCAGAAATATTGACTTGTCACATCTAGCAATACATATAAAAGGACATTACTTCATGGTCAAATAAAATTTATCCTAGGATCACAAGCCTCGCTAAAATTTTAAAAATCACTCAGTATAATTTATCATGTCCTCAAACATTGAAATTAAAAACAATATAGCCATCTCAATAGATGCAGAAAATACAAATGACAAAAAGAAAGATTAATTTGTGATGTTTAAAAAAAAACTCTTAGGGGCTGGAGAGATGGCTCAGTGGTTATGAGCACTGACCGCTCTTCCAGAGATCCTGAGTTCAATTCCCAGCAACCACATGGTGGCTCACGACCATCTGTAATGGGATCTGATGCCCTCTTCTGGTGTGTCTGATGACAGTGTACAGTGTACTTATATACAGAAAATAAATAAATAAATAAATAAATAAATAAATAAATAAATCTTTTTTAAAAAAACTTCAGAAAATTAAGAGTTGAAGGAATTGAAGAACATCTATGAACAACCTTCAGATAATATCACACTTTCTTCCTCTAAGGTACCAAAGGACAAAATGTCATCTCTGCTAGTTTAATTTGACATTATATTGGTAGTTCTAGCCAAGGAAATTAAGCAAAAAAGAATATGAATTGATATAGAAGACCAAAGATGTGAACTGATATAGAAGAAATAAGGTTTTTCTTATTTATAGATGTTGTGATCACCTACATAAAGAGTCCCTTCTGTGCCTCCCATCCATTGGCACATGTACTGCTTCTCACTCGCACCACCATTGTATGAACTTTTATTTTCCCTATATTGCCTCCTGCATTCATTGTTTTATATTTTCTTGATATAGTAATTCTGACTAAGATGGGATAAAAGCTTAATCGAGTTTTGCTTTGCATTTCCTTAATTGCTAGAAATGCTAAACAGTTTGGCCATTTCTCTTTTGAGACGTGCCTATGAGTTCATTTGTCCACTAATTGATTATATTATTGGGGGGGTTAATTTTCTTAGTTCTTTATATATTCTGGACTCTAATCTCTTGTCCAAAGATCAGCTGGTAAAGAATTTTTCACAGTGTAGGTAATCTCTTCACTCTGTTGATTGTTTCCTTCATTGTGACAAAAGTTTTTAGTCATATGCAATCTCGGTTGTTATAGCTGGAGTTTTAGGGCAAAACCCCCAACTTAAGCAGTTCCTATAGGCAAAACTTGGGCACTCAATCCAATGTGCCAATTAAAGAGATGAATAAAGGTAAATGCAGAGAAAATAAATTTGATCTATGTGTACATTAGTAAGTGGGACAGGCAAAGGGTTTGTTTCCCTCCAGTTGTCAGGGGGAGGCACTGCTTAGATTTAAAGAAAAGAAAAATTAAACTTTGGGGTAAGAAGCATACATAATTAAACAGTCTCTATCCAGGTATAGCTTGGTTTATCATTGGCTCTGCACTGTGGTCCAACAAAGGGACAAGATGATTCTCAGAACATGATCCAGGATTTATCTTGGACCTCATCAGGGGTGGTCTTGTCTAATGGCTTTTCTGTTCATAGACTCCAAGGTGGCTGTTGGGACGATGACTAGTACTGTACACTGGGACAAATACCTTTCGGGAGTCTGAAACAGGACATTATAAGAAAGGCTAACAATAAGAAGTCTCAGTCATTGATTATGTGCGTTCCTTGAACCTTGAAGAGTGATAAGCTAGGTTAGATATCACTGGTTTCTAGATAGACATTCGTGATTGTCTTTATTATCATCTTGATAGGAATTAGGATCACTAAGGAAGCAAGACTTTGAGCATGTTTGTAAAGGAAAATTGTGTGTGTGTGTGTGTGTGTGTGTGTGTGTGTGTGCGCGCGTGCGCATGCTTGCTCGCGCGCGCCTGTGCAGTGCCTCCCCCCGACAGCTGGAGGTAAACAAGCCCTTTGTCTGTTCCACTTACTAATGTACTCATATGGAGATTTCTCCTTCCACTGTTTCAGTTCCTGGGATCAAACTTAGGCCATCAGGTTTGGCAACCAGCATCTGTACACACTGAGTTTTCTTATCATTCCCATGAGAGAACAACTTTAGAATTGTTCAATTGAGATAGGAAGGCCCACCCTAAATGCAAGCAGCGCCATTCTAAGGGCAGAGTTCTTTCTCTATTTCCTGACCATAAACAATAAACTGTAAGTCAAAATTCAACCCTTCTTAAATGCTATTCTCAAGTATTTTGTCACCACAGTGGGGAAAAAAGGAACTAATACTCATTCTTGGAATGGATTACAAGACTCGGTATAAAGATAAATATGTGTCTCACAGTAAAAGAGACATGAAAGATATAGGCAAATGGCCAGGCTTTTATTCTGTTTATAGGTAATTAACTGCTTTTTAGCAAATCAATTGTGCTTTGTTTTGTTGTTTTTGAGTGCAGGTACCATATATCTCAAGCTAGTCTTAAACACCAAGTATACAGGGATGCTGACCTTGAATGTCTGTTTCTCCTCCCTCTCCTTCTCAAGTGTTGAGATTGCAGGTGTGTGTCACTGCCCCGAGTTTTATGTGGTACTGGGAATTAAGTTCAGGATTTCATATATAGCAGAGAAGAACTCTTTCCACTGAGCTCTATCTCTAGCCTAATAAAATCAATGTCTAAGTACACATGATTTTCTTCTACCACATGCATGTCTGATATCCAGGAAAATTAGAAGAAAGCATCAGATCCGCTCAAATTGCAATTCTGGGTGGTTGTGAGCCACCATGTTGGTGCTAGGAACCTAATGTAGGTCCCCTGGAACCACTGCTTTTAACCACTGAGTCATCTCTCAAGCTCTGGAAAAGTATTTTTTCATACTGGTGTTGGTTAGTTTTTCTGTCTACCTAATATAAGGTAGGGTCATATGAGAGGAGGAAACTTCAATTGAGAAAATGCCTATATCAGACTGGCTTGTAGACAAGCCTGTAGGAATTTTTCTTGATTAATGGTAGATATAGAAGAACTGTACCCACTGTGGATAATGTTATACCTGGGAAGGTGGCCCTGAGTGTCTTAAATAAAAACAGGCTGAGCAAGGCAGGAGAAACAACCAGTAAACAACATTCCTTCATGGCCTCTGCTTCAGTTCCTGCCTCCAGTTTCCTGTTTGAGTACCTGCTCCAGCATTCCTCGATGACAGACTGCCAAAGTGGATGCATAAGTAGAAATAAACCTTTTTCTCCCCAAGTTACTTTTAGTCACTGGTCTTTATCAAAAGAGTAGAAAACAAGACAACACTTTTTTTTAATTGAGGAGAGAATGGGTCTTTAGGGATGACCTAGAACCCTTACTACATGGCTTCTCCATTGGTACTATCTCCAGAATTCTGTAGTTTCTTCAAATCCAGAAAGTTCAGGGGGCTGGAGATGCACTCAATGTACAAGGTTTCAGAAGCATTGTTTGTTCAAAAGATCAGACCTATTGTGACTGGTGCCTGTGCCTGTGCTATCTGGCTATTGAATGCCAAGTCCAGCTTGGCCATGTAAAGGATTGTGTAACATGATTAAAGACACTGGAACACAGTCAGCAGGGCATGTGGTTCCACAAGTGTTAATATAAGTGTGCATATAAAGCTTGTTGGCATAATAATGTACAAATTTTCATGTTCCTTTCAGGAATGCTTTCTTTGCCAAGGTTAATGATGCCATGATAATCAGAGATAGCATGAGTCTAGGAGGTGAGGGTATGGCTAATGTCTCAGCAAAATGGTAATGTTGAGACCTTCAGGACAGCTCTTAAGACTGTGGGAAAGAACTCTGAAAACATGAGTTCAAGAATATATAATTTCTCAAGTATAGAAAATATAAGGATGCAATATGAATTGTGTAAGGGGCTTTGCAGATCTGAAAGAACAGAAACAGCTGTACTGTGAGTCAGCTTGTCAAAAAAAAATACAGAGGTAGGCAGATACAAAGCAGAGCAGATTCCTGAGTTCAAGTTCATCCTGAGACAGAGCTAGATTGGGCATGATGGAAATGGTAATCTCAGGATGGGATCCCACCAAGATTCATTATCTGTGCTTACAAAAGCAGGCAGATCTCTGAATTTATTTGCAATGATTAAAAATGTGTTTGCTGTCTCTAAGAGCCAGGGGACTAGAGTCATGGGATGCTGATTCATGGGATAGTCAAAAGGGAACCTGGGATAATGACTGGATTGATATGTAAATAAAAGACTGGCCTTTTCCTCTACAAGAGATGAGTTATTCAAGTTGTTCTTTTTGAGGCTCCCAGACTCTCCTTCCTCAGAACCTCTTTCTTAGCCAAGGCTGGACCTTAGCAGTTGAAGTCATACTAACCTAGAGTTTTTCCATTCTTGAGGATCTATTAGTCATATTTTTACAGGTGCTGTCCAATGGACAACAGCTTGAGGCTCTCCTTCTTGGCAACTATGGTGATGATGGTTGTGAGAAACACATCCATTCTAGCACATCCAGAAATAGGAAAGTGTTTCCTATACTTATTCATTGAAATGTTTTCCCTCAGCAGTTTCAATGTTTTCAGTCCTACATTAAGGACTGAAATTTTCTCCAATTTGAAGTGACTATTCTGTGCAAGTTAATATAAATATCTAGTTTTACTTTTCCAGTATACTCAGTAAACATTTTATTGTATATTTTATTTATTTACATTTCAAATGTTATCCCCTTTCCAAGTTTCCCATCCAGAAACCCCCTATTCCACCCCTCTTCCCCCTGCTTCTATGAGGGTGCACCCCCACCCATCCACTACCTCCTGCCTCCCCACCTTGGCATTCCTCTACTCTAGGGCATCGAGCTTTCACATGCCCAAGGGCCTCTCCTCCCATTGATGTCCAACAACTCCATCCTCTGATACATATGCAGCTGGAGCCAAGGGTCACTCCATGTATACTCTTTGGTTGGTGGTTTAGTTCCTGGGAGCTCTGTGGGGTTTGCTTTGTTGATATTGTTGTTCTACTTATGGGGATGCAAACCTGCTCAGCTACATAAGTCGTTTCTCTAACTCCTCCATTGGGGATCCCTTGCTTAATTGAAAGGTTGGCTGCAAGCATTTCCCTCTGTATTTGTCAGACTTTGGCAGAGCATCTGAGGAGACAGCTATATCAGGCTCCTGTCAGCAAGCACTTCTTGGTTTCCGAAATAGTGTCTGGATTTGGTGTCTGTATGTGTGATGGATCCCCAGGTGTGGCTGTCTCTGAATGGCCTTTCCTTCAGTCTCTATTCCACACTTTTTCCTCCATATTTCCTCCCTTGAGTATTTTGTTCCCCCTTCTAAGAAGGACTGAAGCATCCACACTTTGGTCTTCCTTCTTCTTGAGGTCTGTATATTGTACCTGGGGTATTCTAAGCTTTTGGTCTAATATCCACTTATCAGTGAGTGCTTACCATGAATGTTCTGCTGTGAGGGTTACCTCACTCAGAATGATATTTTCTAGTTCCATCCATTTGCCTAAGAATTTCATGATGTCATTTTTTAATAAACCGAAGTCATTGTTTTTAATAGCTAAGTAATACTCCATTGTGTAAATGTATATAATTTCTGTATCCATTCCTCCATTGAAGGACATCTAGATCCTATCCAGGTTCTGGCTATTATAAATAAGGCTGCTATGAACATAGTGGAGCATGTGTCCTTGTTATATGTTGGAGCATCTTCTGGGTATATACCCAGGAGTGGCACAGCTAGGTCCTCAGGTAGTACAATGTCCTGTTTTTTAAGGAACTGCAGACTGATTTCCAGAGTGGTTGTACCAGCTTGCAATCCCACCAGCAATGGAGTAGTGTTCCTCTTTCTCTACATCCTTGCCAACATGTGTAGCCACCCGAGTTTTTGATCTTAGTCATTCTGACTGGTGTGAGGTGGAATCTCAGGGTTGTTTTGATTTGCATTTCCCTTATGACTAAAGATGTTGAACATTTCTTTAGGAGCTTCTCAGCCATTTGATATTTGTCAGTTGAGAATCCTTTGTTTATTTCTGTACCCCATTTTTAATAGGGTTATGTGGTTCTCTGGAGTCTAACTTTCTTGAGTTCTTTGTATATATTGGATATTGGCCCTCTGTTGGATGTTCGATTGGTAAAGATCTGTTCCCAACCTGTTGGTTGCTGTTTTGTCCTACTGACAGTGTCCTTTCCCTTACAGAAGTTTTGCAGTTTTATGAGATCCCATTTGTCTATTGTTGATCTTAGAGCATAAGCCATTGGTGTTCTGTTCAGGAAATCTTCCAATATAAGCTTTGTACAGGGCAATAAGAATGGATTGATTTCCATTCTTTTACATGCTGACCTCCAGTTGAACCAGCATCATTTGTTGAAAATGCTATCTTTTTTCCATTGGATAGTTTTAGCCCTTTTGTCAAAGATCAAGTTACCATAGATGTGTGGGTTCATTTCTGGGTCTTCAATTCTATTCCATTGCTCTACCTGCCTATCTCTGTACCAATACCATGCAGGTTTTTTTTTTATCACGATTGTTCTGTAATACAGCCTGAGGTCAGGGATTCCCCCAGAAGTCCTTTTATTGTTGAGAATAGTTTTCACTATCCTGGGTTTTTTAAATGAATTTGGAAATTAGTCTTTCTAACTCTATGAAGAATTGAGTTGGAATTTTGATAGTGATTGCACTGAATCTGTAGATTGCTTTTGGCAAAATGGCCATTTTTACTATATTAATCCTGCTAATCCATGAACATGGGGAGAACTTTCTATCTTCTGAGGTCTTCTTCGATTTCTTTCTTCAGGGATTTGAAGTTCTTGTCATATAGTTCTTTCACTTGTATTGTTAGAGTCACACCAAAGTATTTTATATTATCTGTGAGTATTGTGAAAGGTTTCTTTTCCATAATTTCTTTCTCAGCCTCTTTATCCTTTGAATTGAGGAGGCTACTAATTTGTTTGAGTTAATTTAATATCCAGTCACTTTGCTGAAGTTGTTTATCAGGTTTAGGAGTCCTCTCGTGGAATTTTTGGGGTCACCTAAGTATACTATCATATCATCTGCAAATAGTGATTTTTTGATTTCTTCGTTTCCAATGTGTCTCGTTTCAATGTCTTATTGCTCTGACTGGGACTTCAAGAACTATATTGAGTAAGTGAAGAGAGAGTGGGCAGCCTTGTCTAGTTCCTGATTTTAGTGGGATTGCTTCAAATTTCTCTCCATTTTGTTTGATGTTGGCTACTGGTTTGCTGTCTATTGCTTTTACTATATTTATGTATGGGCCTTGAGTTCCTGATTTTTCCAAGACTTTTACCATGAAGGGGTGTTGAATTTTGTCAATTGCTTTCTCAATATCTAATGAAATTATCATGTGTTTTTTTTCCTTTAGTTTGCTTATATAGTAGATTAACGTTAATGGATTTCCTTATATTGAACCATTCCTGTATCCCTGGGATGAAGCCGACTTGATCATAATGGATGATTGTTTTGATGTGTTCTCGGATTGAGTTTGCGAAAATTTTATTGAATACTTTTGTATACATATTCATAAGGGGAATTGGTCTGAAATTCTATTTGTTTGTTGGGTCTTTGTATGGTTTGGGTATAAGCTCATTTGTAGCTTTATAGAAGTAATTCGGTAGTGTTGCTTCTGTTTCTATTTTGTGGAATAGTTTGAAGAGTATTGGTATCAGGTCTTCTTTGATGGTCCGATAGAATTCTACACTAAACCCATCTGTTCCTGAGCTTTATTTGGTTGGGAGATTTTTAATCTTTAGGGATTTTAATCTTTAGGGATTATGGGACTGTTTAGATGGTTTAATTGATCCTGATTTAACTTTGGTACCTGGTATCTGTCTAGAAAATTGTCCATTTCCTTCAGATTTCCCAGTTTTGTTGAGTATAGGCTTTTGTAGTAGGATCACATAATTTTTTTAATTTCCTCAGTTTGTGTTGTTGTGTCTCCCTTTTCATTTCTGAATTTGTTAATTTGGATACTGTCTCTGTGCCCTCTGGTTAGTCTGGCTAAGGGTTTATCTATCTTGTTGATTTTCTCAAAGAACCAGCTCCTGGTTTTGTTAATTCCTTGTTTAGTTCTTTTTGTTTCTGCTTGGTTGACTTCAGTCCTGAGTTTGATTATTTCCTGCCATCTACTCCTCTTGGGTGTATTTGCTTCCTTTTGTTCTAGAGCTTTCACATGTGCTGTCAAGCTAGTAATGTATGCTCTCTCCAGTTACTTTTTTGGGGGGGCGCTCAGAGCTATGAGTTCGCCTCTTAGCACTGTTTTCATTGTGTCCCATAAATTTGGGTATGTTATGCCTTCATGTTCATTAAATTCTAAAACATCTTTAATTTATTTCTATATTTCTTCCTTGACTAAGTTATTATTGAGTAGAGCATATTTTAGCTACTATGTGTATGTGGGCTTTTTGTTGTTTTTGTTGTTACTGAAGACCATACTTAGTCTGTGGTTATCTGATAGCATGCATGGGATTATTTCAATCTTCCTCTATCTGTTGAGGCCTGTTTTGTTACCAATTATGGTCAGTTTTGGAGATGATACCCTTAGGTGCTGAGAAGAAGGTATATTCTTTTGTTTTAGGGTAAAATGTTCTATAGACATCTGTTAAATCCATTTGGTTCATAACCTCTGTTAGTTTCACTGTGTCTCTGTTTAGTTTCTGTTTCCAGAATCTGTCCATTGATTGGAGTGGGGTGTTAAAGTCTCCTACTATTACTGTGTGAGGTGCAATGTGTGCTTTGAGCTTTAATAAAGTTTCTCTTATGAATGTGGTTGCCCTTGCATTTGGAGTCTAGATGGTCAGAATTTAGAGTTCATCTTGGTAGATTTTCCTTTTGAGGAGTATGAAGTGTCCTTCCTTATCTTTTTTGATGACTTTAGGTTGAAAGTCAATTTTATTTTATATTAGAATGGCTACGCCAGTTTGTTTCTTGGGACCATTTTCTTGGAAGTTTTTTCCATTCTTTTACTGTGAGGTAGTGTCTATTTTAGTCACTGAGATACATTTCTTGTATGTAGTAAATTGCTGCATCCTGTTTATGTATCCAGTCTGTAGTGTATGTCTCTTTACTGGTGAATTGAGTCCATTGATGTTAAGAGATATTAAGGAAAAGTGATTGTTGCTTCCTGTTATTTTTGTCGTTAGAGGTAGAATATCTTCTTTTCGTTTTGTTGAAAGAAGATTATTTTTCTGCTTTTTGTAGGGTGTAATTTCCCTCCTTGTGTTGGAGTTTTCCATCTATTATTCTTTGTAGGGCTGGATATGTGTAAAGATATTGTATAAATTTGGTTTTGTCATGGAGTATCTTGATTTCTCCATCCATGTTATTTGAGAGTTTTGCTGGGTATAGTATGGGATTATGGCTGGCATTTGTGTTCTCCTTGGGTCTGTATTACATCTACCCAGGATCTTCTGGCTTTTAGACTCTCTGGTAAGAAGTCTGGTGTAATTCTCATAGGTCTGCCTTTATATGTTACTTGACCATTTTCCCTTACTGCTTTTAATATTCATTCTTCATTTTGTGCAATTGGTGCTTTGGTTTTTATGTGACTGAAGGAGTTTCTTTTCTTGTTCAGTCTATTTGGAGTTCTGTAGGCTTCTTGTACATTTGTGGGCATCTCTTTCTTTAGGTTAGGGAAGTAATCTTCTATAATTTTGTTGAAAGTATTTACTGGCCCTTTAAGTTGGGAATCTTTGCTCTCTTCTATACCAATTACCCTTAGGTTTGGTCTTCTCATTGTGTCCTGGATTTCCTGGATGTTTTGGGTTAGGAGCTTTTTGAGTTTTACATTTTCTTTAATGGTCGTGTCAATGTTTTCTATGGTATCTTCTGCCCCTAGATTCTCTCTTCTATCTCTTGTATTCTGTTGGTGATGCTTGTGTCTACGACTCCTGGTCTCTTTCCTAGGTTTTCTATCTCCAGGGTTGTCTCCCTTTGTGCTTTCTTTATTGTTTCTATTTCCATTTTTAGATCCTGGATGATTTTCTTCAATCCCTTCACCTGATTGGTTGTGTTTTCCCATAATTCTTTAACTCGGCAACCATTTTTCAAAGCTTTTTTCTTTCACATGTAGTGTCTTAATTCTCTATTGCTGCAACATGGTACCATGATCAAGGTAACTTTATAGAAGAAATAGCTTATTGGGAGCTTACATTTAAAAAAGAGTTCAAGTTTATGTCATTACTGGTGAGGAAAATACAGGAGCATTAACTAAGACCTTAATCCTGATCCACAGATAGGAGGAAGAAAAAGGTAACTGGCAATGATGAAAGTCTTTGAAATCAAAGCCAGCCCCAACTCACATACCTCTTCCAAGAAGTCCTCACCTAATCTTTATTAAGCAGTTCCACCAACTGGAGAACAAGCATTCAAATATATTTGAAAGGATTGGAATCAGCATAAGATACCCCAAGACCAAGTTCTCAGCACAAAGGAGAATTATTTGCTCCAGACAAAAAAATACAGGAGATAGAGAATGAGGTAGAAGGTAACAGAAACAAGGGAGAGGGGGAAGGGATTTTACCCTGGAAGGGAGGATAAAAGATTGCCTCCAGATAGAGAGGAGAAATATGGTCCATAGGCAAATGGCATTTTATAAAGGGGAAATGGGAAACTCTGAGTTAGAAACAGTTAGTTAGTTAGTTAGTTAGTTAGTTAGTTAGTTAGTTTTGATTGGGCATGTTAATTAGGATATCCAAAAGGAGTCTTTTGATAGCTGGTTCTGGGTGGTCAGCCTCAGGGAAAGGAAATGACAAAATAAGGGAATACACCTTGGTGGCTAGCTTTAGGAATGTAGTCTGATGATTCAGTTAGGCAGAGGGAATGGGGGAAAGGCAAGGTCTGGGAAAGCCATGTTTCCCATGCTTAGTTCTGCTAGAGCCCTTCAACATGTGCCTGTGAGGGCCATTCTCATTCAAACTACCACATATGGTTTTGGCACTATTGTCAAGACATGAACAGTTGTAACTGCATAGATTCATTTCTGGGACTTCTATTCTATTCTATTCTATTCTATTCTATTTGTCTACATGTTTGTCTATGCATAATGACATGATGTTTTTGTTACTAGGGCTCTGCAACAGTTTTGCAAAGTAGAAAAGTCTGTATTCCTAGAGGTTTGTACAAACTTTTTACACCTTCCATCTATAATACCATTCTGGGGCATCTTCTCATTAATCTGCTGCCCTACTGGGGTTTCTTCTCTCTCTTATACCTCCAAAGACCAATATTTCTGGTTTTCCCACGATTGTTGACTTTTGTTGCAATCCAATGGCATTCCAAGGCGCCCTCTTCTTTGTGTAGCCTCATACCTCTTATTTTGCTCTAACGTTGTAGGCAGTGGTGTCTATTCAGTCATCATCTCCCTCTGCCTTTGTTTATTAGCTTCCTCTACTTCTGTTACTCTAAAACAATAGTTCTAAAGCTAGCCAGTTCCCTTATTTCTAAAACAAGAGCAAAATTACCCACCCATCTCTTAGAAGCTCAAACATATGAGTAAAATGGCATGCCATGAAAGGAGAGAAGGTAAGAGGAAAGGTGGAGTAAAGTACTTGACAAGAGATAACCATTCCGATTCCTAAATCAAAAGATGGAGAGTGGAAGGAGGAAGCAGCCTGACTGGTAGGAAGGATGTGTGGGTGGCATTAGTGCCTCCCATATGCAACCACGTTCAACTCTCTGCCCCATTTATGGCATCACCCATTTAGTGGGTGACCTACATTCTAGAATTTCCATGACAGCCAAAATTCTAGTCCTTCCCTCCCACCAGGGGAATATATGTCAAAGTTGGGGAAATTGAGGAAGCACAGTCAAAGGACATATTCCTGATCCTCCCGTTCATTTCTCTCTTTCTCATCAGTGAAGGACTTGTTCAGAGTTCTTTCTTACAGAATCAAACAGAACTGGAAGATAAATCTCCTGGGTGGAAAAAGAAAGCAACAAAACGCCATGACTTCTGTATAATACATTTCAGCACCAAACAGAAATGGCTGAGAGATCAAGTCTGTTCTATTTATCCGAGACTTCTAGTATCTTCCTTCCCAACCCTTCCTTCAGTCTCACCCTCCCTCCCCCCTCCTTTCTCCAGAGGTAGCTAACATGGAAAAGCATTTGTCTCTCAGCTGATCCAACCGGGAAGGCAAAAGAATGATTTCAGTTCTGCAGCAAGTGTGAGCTCAGGGTTTTTCACTGCCTTCCTCCCCTCTTTTTAATTAATGAACAATCTGGCCCATTACTGCTCCCGTAGGTATGCAAAATAGCTTCTTGTTTGAAATCCCTGTTGTTGAATGTACTCTGTGGGGCACATTGCCACCCCCTGTTTTGCATAAGAAACCGCTGTTTCCAAGATAAGAATCTTTTCATTTAGCTGTCATGAGCTCATCCTTTTTCCTGTGCATTGTAGCTCCGTCTCCTTTGAGTCAATACCCAAACAATGACTGCCAGCGATCAGCCGCCCTCCTGCCCCCAATCCCCGGAAGACAGAAGGCTGCGGCCTCCGGAAGCCTGCCTAGGAAGGCACCCCGAGTTCTTTTCAGTCCTCAGATGTCAAGAGGGCGAGAAGTAAGATCTGAGACCACTGAAAATCTTCCACCCGCTTTAAAGCCAACCCTGGGGGGAGGGGGAAACCTGAATGAGATGGTGTGCGGTAGGGGGTGGACAGGCTGTACCCTGGGATCATGAACTTAAACAGCCTGGGAAAATCTAAGGGCAGGGAGTTAGGAACCCATCAATGTGCACAGCTGGTAGACTACTCCTCCTCTGTCCTTGGTCATCAGACTGCATCCTGCCGGTGCCCTTTGGTTTGGAACAATCACGCCCACAGCACAAACCATTTCAAGTAAAAACTAGAAGTGAGCCCCAGATTCCGTGGAATTCAAGCCCTTGCCTCTGTCTGTGGGTAAATTAAGGCTCAGGAAGGGGGAGCAGCTTGCTAAGAGCAGTCACATAGTTAACTGAAGACATGGGTGTTGGAACTCCAGTTTCATGCTGTTTATCCTGCCGCACTTGGCTGCTTCTGGAAGGAGTCAATAACATTTGTGTACAAGGAACCGAGGAATAGGACAAGATAGGAGATTAAACAAGATCACGGTAAACTACAAAGTCTATACAAACAGTAGGGGTTTTATTGTCAGCCTTCTCATTTGTAGGAGATAGTTTCAAAAGAGCAAAATTTAACCTTTGCCAGGAGGAAAGAATTTTATAGAAGGTAGTGAGTTTCCATACAAGTAAATGCAATCATTTTACCTAGAGGGGAATAACATGTTTGCATCAACCCAGACCTTTCTCCTTATTTCTTCTCCAGAGGGAAGAAAATACGACAAAGGAGCTTTAATTGAACCTTAGACAGCTAATGTGTAGGCAGCAGGAGACCAGGTGCACCGAGGTCCACAAGAATTGGAATAAACAAAGACCCTGTCTTTACAGGGAGGGCAAGCTGGGTTGATCCGCCAACGTTTGGTCTGCAGTTTGATCATAAGCCGGCCTTCATCAAGGCCAAGCCTGTGTATCCCTGGTAACTTCTAGCACAGCAAAGCGCTCACGGTAGGTGCCTAGTCTATCCTTACTGATTGGCTGGTTAAGTAAGATCCCGTGCTGCCTCTGAAATGTTCCCAGGGCTGCTTTTTCTCCATGCTTGGCATCAAAGAAGATTCATTACAGTTTCAAAGAAACAGTTCTGCTATCAGTGCCCTCAAGAAATTTCCAGTGATTCACAGAATGCTTGACTTTCAGGGGTTTGGAGGGAAGCGTTGACCTTCCAGGCACCAGGAGTCATGTTTCAATGTCACTAATGATACTGATGAGTGAAAAAACACAGAAAAATTAGAAGAAAATGTCTCCCTCATTTGCCCAGCAGTTTTTGGAAGTCAGAAACCTCGTATTGTGCGCCTCTCTTAAGGATCGTTGGCAGTTAACGGTTGCTGAGGGAGGTGGAGCATTTCCTTCTGTAGCAAAGCCTCGGATAAGTGGCTGCTGCTGTGATATATAATTCCTCAGCCATACCCATGCAAGCAACACTAATTAAACTCACCATGCCATAAAAAGAGACATTAAAGTAGGAGGAGGGCTTGTTGTGGAGAAGGATTCCAGCAGGAAAGATATGGAATGGGAGTGAATGAAAATGATCAACGTGCATATATACATATATGAAATTGTCAAAGAGTAAAAAGGGAAGGAAAGAAAGAAGAAAAATTAACAGAAATCCGGTGTCTTTCATCAAAAAGCAGCGATAGTTTAAGAAGCAGCAGGCCTGAGTGTCTACTCTAACTTGGCCCTTCATTGGTTAATGAGATGTTGGCTTAATACCTCTGTTCCCTGTTTTCAATCTCTTTGTCTGGAAAACGATTTGACCAAGGTTGATCAAACTGAGGATTGAAGTCAAAATGTCTTCAAGAGTTAGGGTGGTGGAGAGGGAGGTATAGATGTATAATATAAGAGGTAACTGGTAGTGAACAGACAGGAAGCACTGGACTGAATGAACATTTCTAGTTATATTTCATGCTTCTATGAAATCCAATTTCTGTTCATGGAATAGGCTTTAAAATGAACCCAGTGTTTGTTATTTAAAACAATTCCACTTCTAACTTAAGTCTAGTAGATCAAATACATGCACTTAATTCTTTCCTACCACATCTCAAAACTGGTAAAGGAATTAAAAGGTCAAATTTTGTAATTACAACAGAAACATGAGAGGGGACTATGGGCAAAGAAAGGTACTTACATGCATACATGCTTGTGCAAACTATGAAAACTAGAAAATAGATAAATAAGTAATAACTGACAATATATCAGAGAAAGCTAAACACCAAGGAGGCTATCTATATGTCATATCCAAAATAACTCAAGATTTGAAGGTAGCATATATCACTGAAAGTGAGAATTTGGGTACAGTGTTGAAATCCAAAAGACTGATTAACCATTTGTAGAAGAAGCAGTTAGTTGCAGGTTGCATTCTCTTTCCTGATGGGAAAGGAGACACTTAAGCTAAGGACAGTTCAGGAACTACTGAGATCCCAAGTTGACAATGGGGATTAAATTGAAGTCAGTATTCTGAAGAGTAAGACCCCCAATTCTCTTTCAATACTTCCAACTGCTATAAGCCAGGCTTATACATGCCAAGCAAGAAGATGGAAAGACTCAGCTTTGGGAAACTGATGGAATTCAAAGAAATAAACTAAAGATATATTGGAAAAGGAAGCAGAAGTCCGATTATGTTAAGATTCTTAGGATATATGAGTTTTGGATTTCATCCCCCAGATCGGAAATTATCCAAGGGTTTCAAACAGTAGGACATAATCAAGCTTACATTCTTAAAACAATTATTAAAAGGAGCCATATATGCACTTACATATTAAATAATCTAGTTGTGGTGATTTGAATATGCTTGGCCCAGAAAGTGGCACTATTTAGAGGTATCACCTAGTTGAAGTAGGTGTGGCCTAGTTGGAGTAGGTGTGGCCTTGTTGGAGTAGATGTGGCCTTGTTGGAGTAGGTGTGTCACTGTGGGTGTGGGTTTTTTTTTTTCTCCTTCTCCTTGGGCCTGTGTCTTTCTTTTCTTTTTTTTCTTTTTTTTTTTTTATTAACTTGAGTATTTCTTATATACATTTCAAGTGTTATTCCCTTTCCCGGTTTCCGGGCAAACATCCCCCTCCCCCCTCCCCTTCCTTATGGGTGTTCCCCTCCCAACCGTCCCCCCATTGCCGCCCTCCCCCCATAGTCTAGTTCACTGGGGGTTCAGTCTTAGCAGGACCCAGGGCTTCCCCTTCCACTGGTGCTCTTACTAGGATATTCATTGCTACCTATGGGGTCAGAGTCCAGGGTCAGTCCATGTATAGTATTTAGGTAGTGGCTTAGTCCCTGGAAGCTCTGGTTGCTTGGCATTGTTGTACTTTTGGGGTCTCGAGCCCCTTCAAGCTCTTCCAGTTCTTTCTCTGATTCCTTCAACGGGGGACCTATTCTCAGTTCAGTGGTTTGCTGCTGGCATTCGCCTCTGTATTTGCTGTGTTCTGGCTGTGTCTCTCAGGAGCGATCTACATCTGGCTCCTGTCGGTCTGCACTTCTTTGCTTCATCCATTTGTCTAATTGGGTGGCTGTATATGTATGGGCCACATGTGGGGCAGGCTCTGAATGGGTGTTCCTTCAGTCTCTGTTGTAATCTTTGCCTCTCCCTTCCCTGCCAAGGGTATTCTTTTTCCTCATTTAAAGAAGGAGTGAAGCATTCACATTTTGATCATCCGTCTTGAGTTTCGTTTGTTCTAGGGATCTAGGGTAATTCAAGCATTTGGGCTAATAGCCACTTATCAATGAGTGCATACCATGTATGTCTTTCTGTGATTGGGTTAGCTCACTCAGGATGATATTTTCCAGTTCCAACCATTTGCCTACGAATTTCATAAAGTCGTTGTTTTTGATAGCTGAGTAATATTCCATTGTGTAGATGTACCACATTTTCTGTATCCATTCCTCTGTTGAAGGGCATCTGGGTTCTTTCCATTTTCTGGCTATTATAAATAAGGCTGCGATGAACATAGTGGAGCACGTGTCTCTTTTACATGTTGAGGCATCTTTTGGGTATATGCCCAAGAGAGGTATAGCTGGATCCTCAGGCAGTTCAATGTCCAATTTTCTGAGGAACCTCCAGACTGATTTCCAGAATGGTTTTACCAGTCTGCAATCCCACCAACAATGGAGGAGTGTTCCTCTTTCTCCACATCCTCGCCAGCATCTGCTGTCACCTGAGTTTTTGATCTTAGCCATTCTCACTGGTGTGAGGTGAAATCTCAGGGTTGTTTTGATTTGCATTTCCCTTATGACTAAAGATGTTGAACATTTCTTTAGGTGTTTCTCAGCCATTTGGCATTCCTCAGCTGTGAATTCTTTGTTTAGCTCTGAACCCCATTTTTTAATAGGGTTATTTGTTTCCCTGCGGTCTAACTTCTTGAGTTCTTTGTATATTTTGGATATAAGGCCTCTATCTGTTGTAGGATTGGTAAAGATCTTTTCCCAATCTGTTGGTTGCTGTTTTGTCCTAACCACAGTGTCCTTTGCCTTACAGAAGCTTTGCAGTTTTATGAGATCCCATTTGTCGATTCTTGATCTTAGAGCATAAGCCATTGGTGTTTTGTTTAGGAAATTTTTTCCAGTGCCCATGTGTTCCAGATGCTTCCCTAGTTTTTCTTCTATTAGTTTGAGTGTGTCTGGTTTGATGTGGAGGTCCTTGATCCACTTGGACTTAAGCTTTGTACAGGGTGATAAGCATGGATCGATCTGCATTCTTCTACATGTTGCCCTCCAGTTGAACCAGCACCATTTGCTGAAAATGCTATCTTTTTTCCATTGGATGGTTTTGGCTCCTTTGTCAAAAATCAAGTGACCATAGGTGTGTGGGTTCATTTCTGGGTCTTCAATTCTATTCCATTGGTCTATCTGTCTGTCTCTGTACCAATACCATGCAGTTTTTATCACTATTGCTCTGTAATACTGCTTGAGTTCAGGGATAGTGATTCCCCCTGAAGTCCTTTTATTGTTGAGGATAGCTTTAGCTATCCTGGGTTTTTTGTTATTCCAGATGAATTTGCAAATTGTTCTGTCTAACTCTTTGAAGAAATGGATTGGTATTTTGATGGGGATTGCATTGAATCTGTAGATTGCTTTTGGTAAAATGGCCATTTTTACTATATTAATCCTGCCAATCCATGAGCATGGGAGATCTTTCCATCTTCTGAGGTTTTCTTCAATTTCCTTCTTCAGTGTCTTGAAGTTCTTATTGTACAGATCTTTTACTTGCTTTGTTAAAATCACACCGAGGTACTTTATATTATTTGGGTCTATTATGAAGGGTGTCGTTTCCCTAATTACTCTCTCGGCTTGTTTCTCTTTTGTATAGAGGAAGGCAACTGATTTATTTCGGTTAATTTTATACCCAGCCACGTTGCTGAAGTTGTTTATCAGCTTTAGTAGTTCACTGGTGGAACTTTTGGGATCACTTAAATATACTATCATATCATCTGCAAATAGTGATATTTTGACCTCTTCTTTTCGGATCTGTATCCCCTTGATCTCCTTTTGTTGTCTGATTGCTCTGGCTAGAACTTCAAGAACTATATTGAATAAGTAGGGAGAGAGTGGGCAGCCTTGTCTAGTCCCTGATTTTAGTGGGATTGCTTCAAGTTTCTCTCCATTTAGTTTAATGTTAGCAACTGGTTTGCTGTATATGGCTTTTACTATGTTAAGGTATGGGCCTTGAATTCCTATTCTTTCCAGGACTTTTATCATGAAGGGGTGTTGAATTTTGTCAAATGCTTTCTCAGCGTCTAATGAAGTGATCATGTGGTTTTGTTCTTTCAGTTTGTTTATATAATGGATCACGTTGATGGTTTTCCGTATATTAAACCATCCCTGCATGCCTGGGATGAAGCCTACTTGATCATGGTGGATGATTGTTTTGATGTGCTCTTGAATTCGGTTTGCCAGAATTTTATTGAGTATTTTTGCGTCGATGTTCACAAGGGAAATTGGTCTGAAGTTCTCTTTCTTTGTTGTGTCTTTGTGTGGTTTAGGTATAAGAGTAATTGTGGCTTCATAGAAGGTATTCGGTAGTGCTCCATCTGTTTCAATTTTGTGGAATAGTTTGGATAATATTGGTATGAGGTCTTCTATGAAGGTTTGATAGAATTCTGCACTAAACCCGTCTGGACCTGGGCTCTTTTTGGTTGGGAGACCTTTAATGACTGCTTCTATTTCCTTAGGAGTTATGGGGTTGTTTAACTGGTTTATCTGTTCCTGATTTAACTTCGATACCTGGTATCTGTCTAGGAAATTGTCCATTTCCTAAAGATTTTCAAGTTTTGTTGAATATAGGTTTTTATAGTAAGATCTGATGATTTTTTTAATTTCCTCTGAATCTGTAGTTATGTCTCCCTTTTCATTTCTGATTTTGTTAATTTGGACGCACTCTCTGTGCCTCTCGTTAGTCTGGCTAAGGGTTTATCTATCTTGTTGATTTTCTCAAAGAACCAACTTTTGGTTCTGTTGATTCTTTCTATGGTCCTTTTTGTTTCTACTTGGTTGATTTCCGCTCTGAGTTTGATTATTTCCTGCCTTCTACTCCTCCTGGGTGTATTTGCTTCTTTTTGTTCTAGAGCTTTTAGGTGTGCTGTCAAGCTGCTGACATATGCTCTTTCCTGTTTCTTTCTGTAGGCACTCGGCGCTATGAGTTTTCCTCTTAGCACAGCTTTCATTGTGTCCCATAAGTTTGGGTATGTTGTATCTTCATTTTCATTAAATTCTAAAAAGTTTTTAATTTCTTTCTTTATTTCTTCCTTGACCAGGTTATCATTGAGTAGAGCATTGTTCAATTTCCACATATATGTGGGCATTCTTCCCTTATTGTTATTGAAGACCAGTTTTAGGCCGAGGTGGTCCGATAGCACGCATGGGATTATTTCTATCTTTCTGTACCTGTTGAGGCCCGTTTTTTGACCAATTATATGGTCAATTTTGGAGAAAGTACCATGAGGAGCTGAGAAGAAGGTATATCCTTTTGCTTTAGGATAGAATGTTCTATAAATATCCGTTAAGTCCATTTGGCTCATGACTTCTCTTAGTCTGTCGACATCACTGTTTAATTTCTGTTTCCATGATCTGTCCATTGATGAGAGTGGGGTGTTGAAATCTCCCACTATTATTGTGTGAGGTGCAATGTGTGTTTTGAGCTTTAGTAAGGTTTCTTTTACGTATGTAGGTGCCCTTGTATTTGGGGCATAGATATTTAGGATTGAGAATTCATCTTGGTGGATTTTTCCTTTGATGAATATGAAGTGTCCTTCCTTATCTTTTTTGATGACTTTTAGTTGGAAATTGATTTTATTTGATATTAGAATGGCTACTCCAGCTTGCTTCTTCTGACCATTTGCTTGGAAAGTTGTTTTCCAGCCTTTTACTCTGAGGTAGTGTCTGTCTTTGTGTCTAGGTGTGTTTCCTGTAGGCAGCAGAATGCAGGGTCCTCGTTGCGTATCCAGTTTGTTAATCTATGTCTTTTTATTGGGGAGTTGAGGCCATTGATATTGAGAGATATTAAGGAATAGTGATTATTGCTTCCCGGTATATTCATATTTGGATGTGAGGTTATGTTTGTGTGCTTTCATTCTCTTTGTTTTGTTCCCAAGACGATTAGTTTCTTGCTTCTTCTAGGGTATAGCTTGCCTCCTTATGTTGGGCTTTACCATTTATTATCCTTTGTAGTGCTGGATTTGTAGAAAGATATTGTGTAAATTTGGTTTTGTCATGGAATATCTTGGTTTCTCCATCAATGTTAATTGAGAGTTTTGCTGGATACAGTAACCTGGGCTGGCATTTGTGTTCTCTTAGGGTCTGTATGACATCAGTCCAGGATCTTCTGGCCTTCATAGTTTCTGGCGAGAAGTCTGGTGTGATTCTGATAGGTCTCCCTTTATATGTTACTTGACCTTTTTCCCTTACTGCTTTTAATATTCTTTCTTTATTTTGTGCGTTTGGTGTTTTGACAATTATGTGACGGGAGGTGTTTCTTTTCTGGTCCAATCTATTTGGAGTTCTGTAGGCTTCTTGTATGTCTATGGGTATCTCTTTTTTTAGGTTAGGGAAGTTTTCTTCTATGATTTTGTTGAAGATATTTACTGGTCCTTTGAGCTGGGAGTCTTCACTCTCTTCTATACCTATTATCCTTAGGTTTGATCTTCTCATTGAGTCCTGGATTTCCTGTATGTTTTGGACCAGTAGCTTTTTCCGCTTTACATTATCTTTGACAGTTGAGTCAATGATTTCTATGGAATCTTCTGCTCCTGAGATTCTCTCTTCCATCTCTTGTATTCTGTTGGTGAAGCTTGTATCTACAGCTCCTTGTCTCTTCTTTTGGTTTTCTATATCCAGGGTTGTTTCCATGTGTTCTTTTTTGATTGCTTCTATTTCCATTTTTAATTCCTTCAACTGTTTGATTGTGTTTTCCTGGAATTCTTTCAGGGATTTTTGTGTCTCCTCTCTATGGGCTTCTACTTGTTTATTTATGTTTTCCTGGAATTCTTTCAGGGATTTTTGTGTCTCCTCTCTATGGGCTTCTACTTGTTTATTTATGTTTTCCTGGAATTCTTTCAGGGATTTTTGTGTCTCCTCTCTATGGGCTTCTACTTGTTTATTTATGTTTTCCTGGAATTCTTTCAGGGATTTTTGTGATTCTTTCAGGCATTTTTGCGATTCCTCTCTGTAGGCTTCTACTTGTTCTCTAAGGGATTTCTTCACGTCTTTCTTGAAGTCCTCCAGCATCATGATCAAAAATTATTTTGAAACTAGATCTTGCTTTTCTGGTGTGTTTGGATATTCCATGTTTGTTTTGATGGGAGAATTGGGCTCCGATGGTGCCATGTAGTCTTGGTTTCTGTTGCTTGGGTTCCTGCGCTTGCCTCTCGCCATCAGATTATCTCTAGTGTTATTTTGTTCTGGTATTTCTGACAGTGGCTAGACTGTCCTATAAGCCTGTGTGTGAGGAGTGCTGTAGACCTGTTTTCCTCTCTTTCAGTCAGTTATGGGGACAGAGTGTTCTGCTTTCGGGCGTGTAGTTTTTCCTCTCTACAGGTCTTCAGCTGTTCCTGTGGGCCTGTGTCTTGAGTTCACCAGGCAGCTTTCTTGCAGCAGACAAGTTGGTCTTACCTGTGGTCCCGAGGCTCAAGTTCGCTCGTGGGGTGCTGCCCACGGGCTCTCTGCAGCGGCAGCAACCAGGAAGACCTGTGCCGCCCCTTCCGGGAGCTTCAGTGCACCAGGGTTCCAGATGGTCTTTGGCTTTTTCCTCTGGATTCCGAGATGTGTGTGCAGAGAGCAGTCTCTTCTGGTTTCCCAGGCTTGTCTGCCTCTCTGAAGGTTCAGCTCTCCCTCCCACGGGATTTGGGTGCAGAGAACTGTTTATCCGGTCTGTTTCCCTCAGGTTCTGGTGGTGTCTCAGGCAGGGGTCCTGCCGCTCCTGGGCCCTCCCCCACGGGAGCCCAGAGGCCTTATACAGTTTCCTCTTGGGCCAGGGATGTGGGCAGGGGTGAGCAGTGTTGGTGGTCTCTTCTGCTCTGCAGCCTCAGGAGTGCCCACCTGACCAGGCGGTTGGGTCTCTCTCTCACAGGGTCTGGGGGCAGAGAGCTGCTGCGGGCCGGGATCCGCGGGTGTGGGACTTCCGGTAAACACAGATCGTGCCCAGTCATAGAGGAATTCTGCTTCCCTGTGTCCCAAGCTCCCCAGGCAGCTTTCTTGCAGCAGAAAAGTTGGTCTTACCTGTGGTCCCGGGGCTCAAGTTCGCTCGTGGGGTGCTGCCCACGGGCTCTCTGCAGCGGCAGCCGTGGGTGTGGGTTTTAATACTCTAGTCCTAGCTGCCTGGAAGTCAGTCTCCTCCTAGCAGGGCCTTCAGATGAAGATGTAGAACTCTCAGCTCTGCCTGTACCATGCCTGCCTGGATGCTGCCATGATGATAATGGACTGAACCTCTGAACCTGTAAGCCAGTCCCAATTAACTGTTGTCCTTATAAGAGTTGCCTTGATCATGATGTCTGTTCACAGCCATGGAAACCCTAAGACACTAGTAGTATATCCATCCATCCATTCATGTAATTAAAGAAGCTAGTATATCCTTCATTCAAATAGAAATGACTCTATACCACATTTGTGTCACTTTTAATCATATCAAAACACAAGGATTCCTGTTCTCTTTCCATTCTTTTCTCCAAATGTGAAGGATTCATTAGTAGGAAAGAGCGCACATGAGGGCCTATCATTGGTATGCAGGAGTCACAAAGTGCTGGGGAATCAGACAGGCAACCAGTGGCCATGGGGCAGTAATGGGGACCAAATGGGAGCTGCACAGAGATCAAGTAGAAGTGTATATATTTCAGTGCCCAAAGACATGAGGTTCTGAAGCAGTATAGAATGCAATATGGAAATATATTGGCAATTGTGATATAGAAGAATATGGGATCATTAAGACTGGAGATGTAACTCGGTCAATGAATGTTCCGATTTCATTTTCTGTTGTTGTGACCAAGACTAAAAAATAAAAAATAACAAAAACAATTTAGGGAGGAAAGGTGTCATTTCATTTGACACCACCAGATAATAGTTCTTCACTGAGAAAAGTCAGGGCAGTAACTCAGGGCAGGAACCTGGAAGCAGACACTGAAGTAAAAACCCACTGAGAAACACTGTTTAGTGGCTTGATCCCAAGTTCTCAGCCAGCCGCTTTTCTTAGACAGCCCACCTGCTAGGGGTGGCACCACCTCCAGTGGTTAGGCCCTTTTTCCATCAATCAGCAATCAAAAAAATACACTATAGACATGCCTACAGGCCAATCTGATGGAGGCAATTCTCCCAGTAAGGGTTCATTTTCCAGGTGTATCAAGTTGACAGCAAGCTTATCCATCATACCTAACAGCCTGTATTTACCTAACAGCATGATATCCTGGGTTCAAGCCCAAGCACCTCCTAAAACAAGTGATGGCACATGCCCACCATCCCAGCATGAGGTAAATGGAAACAAAAGGATCAGGAGTTCAAGACTATCCTTTGCTATGTAGCTAGTTTGAGGTCAGTCTGAGGTACATAAGACAGTTTCTAAACACACACACACACACATACACACGCATGCATGCATGCGCACACACACACACACACACACACACACACACAATAAGTAACTGAAGGTAGAAAATAATATTGTAGTAAAAAACATACTGTACTTTTCCACCATCATAAAGTAGAAAACTATAAGCTAGGCTATCATTGTAAGTCAGGGACTGTTGATACACACTTCCTAGCTCTGTTTGCTAAGAAACATTCCACAAAGAAAGAGTACACAGGGTTTTTTTAGATCTTAGTTTTTATGTACTATTCTCTGGTAAAGTAATGGAAAATGTCAAAAGGACACACACACAAAACCAACTGGAACAAAAGCCTCCACTAGTCAAATCTGCAACAATCTGGGCATCAAAATAAATGTAGTGATAGATTTTGATTGATTGTGTAACATAGGAATTCATGTACATGTAGTTGAAAGGTAGAAGTTTTAAGGTTGCCCCCTAGACAAAAGTTTAGAGCAGAAGAAAGAAACTGGTTGGGCCCTGGAACTGTGATTACACCAGCTGGTTCAACAACTCTCTCCCAGGAACTAGCTGACCATAAAGTTAGATTAAAATCTTAAAAAACAATCTTGAGAAACAGGAAGCTTCTCCTTGTGATTTTTCACTGGTATTCTCGACATTTTCCAATGATGCCCTCACTACCCCCTTGGGTTGTGGTTTCTTCCTTTAAATTCCCCTTCTCTTAGCTACTGGAGGTCGAACTCCTCTGCCCCTGCGTGGGATACGAGTCTCGACCCCAGTGCACTGGTTCCTATCAATAAACCTCGTGTAAATTACAGCAAGGACGATCTTACATGAGTTCTTGGGGGGGGGCGCGTCATCCGAAGACTTGAGTGAGAGTCTCCCCGCTCCGAGGGTCTTTCACTGTGAGATAAATGAGTTAGTAAATGGAACAAAAGGCAGGCTGTAGACTACAAAGATGTTGACCAAAACATATTTGTGTTGTAAAGGCTGTTCTTATAGTATACTATTAATAATTGTTCCATGAAATAATATGGACTATATTCCCTCCCCTTAAACCTATGTATTTGTGACTGCCTCAGCCAACAGATAAATGGAAGTAAATGCTTTCCTTCTGAGGTTATGCTACACAAGGACTACTGAACTTCTACTTTGTTCTCTTGTAATGTTATTGTATCTCAGTCACAACCCTGGGATGAAATCAGGCAGCCACATGGAGAGGCTTCATATAAAGGCTCTGGCTGACAGCCCAATGTGAGGTCCTAACTGTGAACCAGCATCAGTTAGTTATATGAGTGGACCATGTTGGAAGTGTGTTGATCAGCCCAAATGCTCTAGTTGACATATCACCTTGCCAAAATCACAGATTTATAAGCTGGCTAAACAATTATTGTTGTAAGGCACTAAGTTGGAGCTGGTTGCATAATAACAATAAATATCTGGTGCTAAAGACAGTCTGTCTACAGCAAGATGTCAAATAATGTAGAAAGATTAATGGAAATAAAGAAGCACTATTTGACTATCATGACAGTGGCAGTTCATTCGGGAAGCTAAGGCTGGTAGGTGGCTGATTGCCAAGGAACTGGATTTTGGCTTGATTTGCAAATATCTCCCCCCAATTTTAATCTATTACAAAGAACAAAATTGGTGTGTTTATAATAGGACACCTGAAGATACCAACAATAGTAAGTGATGAAAATTTGTATCACCAGTAATAAGACTAGAGGACGTGGCATGCCTGCCCTCTGGCATTTAGCACTAATAAAAACACAGCATCATTTCTACCACACTGCTTCTAAGAAGAAGGGTTTCTTCCTGAACCAATGGCTCACCTGTTAGCTTAGACTAACTGGTCAATGAACTTTGGGGATTCCTCTTTTCTCCATCTTCCCAGGACTAGGGTCACAGTTACACAAAAATACTTGGCTTTTATATGGGTGCTTAGGATCCTAGCTCAGGACCTCATGCTTCTGTAGCCCAAGTCCTTGCAGAGCAAGTGCTTTATTGAGTGAATCATCTCCCCAGCCCTAAAACACAGTGTTTTCTAAAGCCACTGAGGAAATGAAAGATAATAAAAGACTATAATGCTATCTTCTAGTGAAGGATCCTGTAGAGTTACTACAGCAGCTAACTTCTGGACAGACACTGTTGATGGCTGCTGATAGCTAAATATTCCTGGAGGGATTCCTGAACCAAAAGGGTGAGCTCATCAAAATAGTAAAGTTGTTATGGGGTCTACAAATTATAGTATTTTACCAATACAGATTTTCTGAGGTGGAAGATCGCATACTGGTAAGTTTGAAGAACGTACATAGCTCGAAGATACATATACAGGAATATTTAGGAATGAAGAAACATCATATCCTCATCTACTTTAAATTGGTTCACTGCATAAGTAAGGAAACGATAATGGGATTATAGGCGAAAGAAATTTGGAAATTTTGTGTACTATACTGGTGATTTTGTTGTTGGTTTAAAAATATTTCCAAACATACTCTTTTTAAAAACCACACAATCGCTCATTTTATCAAATAATTTCAGATCAAGGGTTCATTGCTTAATTTTAACCACCCAACAAAGTTTGTTCTTCAGAGAAAAGGGATAAGTATGGGGAGGCATAACCCCAAACCACAGATATGCAAATCACATGGCAAACCAGCCTCCAATTGATACTAATTCATCAAAATTTCCATGCCTACTGCTGTATCAGCGCTCTCAACTCCAACCCAGCCACTGCAGGTTTTGCTGTGCTCACTCCCAATGAGCTGCAGGTGCTCATTGCACAAAACAACCCTATGCCTCATATGATATAACAAAGAAGTACTCTGTGGTAACAGTTTTTATGTGTCATCTATTATACTGGCATCTATTGACAGACAAGGAATGGAAAGATGGCTCAGCAGTTAAAAGCACTGGCTGCTGTTACAGAGAACTAGTGGTTCAATTCCCAGCACCCACATGCGGGCTCACAACCGTCTGTAATTCCAGGAGATACATCAGACTCCATTGGCCTCCAAGTGCACCAAGCATGCACATGGTAGGCACATACACACACACACACACACACACACACACACACACACACAAATGCACGAACATATGCACACATGCCACGCATGCACCAAACAGCCTGTGATGGTTTGAATATGCTTGGCCCAGGGAGTGGTACTGTTAGGAGGTATGGCCTTGGTGGAACAGGTGTGTCATTGTGGGTCTTGGCTTTAAGACCCTTGTCCTAGCTGCCTGGTAGCCAGTCTTCTGTTTACCTCCAGAACAAGATGTAGAACTCTCAGCTCCTCCTACACCCTGCCTGCTTCCTCCTTGATGATGTTGGATTGAACCTATGAACCTGTAAGCCAGCCCCGATTAAATGTTGTCCTTATAAGAGTGACCTTGGTCGACCCGCGGATCCCGGCCCGCAGAGGCTCTCTGCTCCCAGACCTCACCACCTGGTCAGGTGGGCACTCCTGAGGCTGCAGAGCAGAAGAGACCACCAACACTGCCCACCCCTGCCCACATCCCTGGCCCAAGAGGAAACTGTATAAGGCCTCTGGGCTCCCGTGGGGGAGGGCCCAGGAGCGGCAGGACCCCTGCCTGAGACACCACCAGAACCTGAGGGAAACAGACTGGATAAACAGTTCTCTGCACCCAAATCCCGTGGGAGGGAGAGCTAAACCTTCAGAGAGGCAGACAAGCCTGGGAAACCAGAAGAGACTGCTCTCTGCACACACATCTCGGACACCAGAGGAAAACACCAAAGGCCATCTGGAACCCTGGTGCACTGAAGCTCCCGGAAGGGGCGGCACAGGTCTTCCTGGTTGCTGCCGCTGCAGAGAGCCCGTGGGCAGCACCCCACGAGCGAACTTGAGCCTCGGGACCACAGGTAAGACCAACTTGTCTGCTGCAAGAAAGCTGCCTGGTGAACTCAAGACACAGGCCCACAGGAACAGCTGAAGACCTGTAGAGAGGAAAAACTACACGCCCGAAAGCAGAACACTCTGTCCCCATTACTGACTGAAAGAGAGGAAAACAGGTCTACAGCACTCCTGACACACAGGCTTATAGGACAGTCTAGCCACTGTCAGAAATAGCAGAACAAAGTAACACTAGAGATAATCTGATGGCGAGAGGCAAGCGCAGGAACCCAAGCAACAGAAACCAAGACTACATGGCATCATCGGAGCCCAATTCTCCCACCAAAACAAACATGGAATATCCAAACACACCAGAAAAGCAAGATCTAGTTTCAAAATCATATTTGATCATGATGCTGGAGGACTTCAAAAAAGACATGAAGAGCTCCCTTAGGGAAACACAGGAAAACATTAATAAACAAGTAGAAGCCTACAGAGAGGAATCGCAAAAATCCCTGAAAGAATTCCAGGAAAACACAATAAAACAGTTGAAGGAATTAAAAATGGAAATAGAAGCAATCAAGAAAGAACACATGGAAACAACCCTGGATATAGAAAACCAAAAGAAAAGACAAGGAGCTGTAGATACAAGTTTCACCAACAGAATACAAGAGATGGAAGAGAGAATCGCAGGAGCAGAAGATTCCATAGAAATCATTGACTCAACTGTCAAAGATAATGTAAAGCAGAAAAAGCTACTGGTCCAAAACATACAGGAAATCCAGGACTCAATGAGAAGATCAAACCTAAGGATAATAGGTATAGAAGAGAGTGAAGACTCCCAGCTCAAAGGACCAGTAAATATCTTCAACAAAATCATAGAAGAAAACTTCCCTAATCTAAAAAAAGAGATACCCATAGGCATACAAGAAGCCTACAGAACTCCAAATAGATTGGAACAGAAAAGAAACACCTCCCGTCACATAATAGTCAAAACACCAAACGCACAAAATAAAGAAAGAATATTAAAAGCAGTAAGGGAAAAAGGTCAAGTAACATATAAAGGGAGACCTATCAGAATCACACCAGACTTCTCGCCAGAAACTATGAAGGCCAGAAGATCCTGGACTGATGTCATACAGACTCTAAGAGAACACAAATGCCAGCCCAGGTTACTGTATCCTGCAAAACTCTCAATTAACATAGATGGAGAAACCAAGATATTCCATGACAAAACCAAATTTACACAATATCTTTCTACAAATCCAGCACTACAAAGGATAATAAATGGTAAAGCCCAACATAAGGAGGCAAGCTATACCCTAGAAGAAGCAAGAAACTAATCGTCTTGGCAACAAAACAAAGAGAATGAAAGCACACAAACATAACCTCACATTCAAATATGAATATAGCGGGAAGCAATAATCACTATTCCTTAATATCTCTCAACATCAATGGCCTCAACTCCCCAATAAAAAGACATAGATTAACAAACTGGATATGCAACGAGGACCCTGCATTCTGCTGCCTACAGGAAACACACCTAGACACAAAGACAGACACTACCTCAGAGTGAAAGGCTGGAAAACAATTTTCCAAGCAAATGGTCAGAAGAAGCAAGCTGGAGTAGCCATTCTAATATCAAATAAAATCAATTTTCAATTAAAAGTCATCAAAAAAGATAAGGAAGGACACTTCATATTCATCAAAGGAAAAATCCACCAAGATGAACTCTCAATCCTAAATATCTATGCCCCAAATACAAGGGCACCTACATATGTAAAAGAAACCTTACTAAAGATCAAAACACACATTGCACCTCACACAATAATAGTGGGAGATTTCAACACCCCACTCTCATCAATGGACAGATCATGGAAACAGAAATTAAACAGAGATGTAGACAGACTAAGAGAAGTCATGAGCCAAATGGACAAAACGGATATTTATAGAACATTCTATCCTAAAGCAAAAGGATATACCTTCTTCTCAGCTCCTCATGGTACTTTCTCCAAAACTGACCATATAATTGGTCAAAAAACGGGCCTCAACAGGTACAGAAAGATAGAAATAATCCCATGCGTGCTATCGGACCACCACGGCCTAAAACTGGTCTTCAATAACAATCAAGGAAGAATGCCCACATATACTTGGAAATTGAACAATGCTCTACTCAATGATAACCTGGTCAAGGAAGAAATAAAGAAAGAAATTAAAAACTTTTTAGAATTTAATGAAAATGAAGGTACAACATACCCAAACTTATGGGACACAATGAAAGCTGTGCTAAGAGGAAAACTCATAGCGCCGAGTGCCTGCAGAAAGAAACAGGAAAGAGCATATGTCAGCAGCTTGACAGCACACCTAAAAGCTCTAGAACAAAAAGAAGCAAATACACCCAGGAGGAGTAGAAGGCAGGAAATAATCAAACTCAGAGCGGAAATCAACCAAGTAGAAACAAAAAGGACCATAGAAAAAATCAACAGAACCAAAAGTTGGTTCTTTGAGAAAATCAACAAGATAGATAAACCCTTAGCCAGACTAACAAGAGGACACAGAGAGTGCGTCCAAATTAACAAAATCAGAAATGAAAAGGGAGACATAACTACAGATTCAGAGGAAATTAAAAAAATCATCAGATCTTATTATAAAAACCTATATTCAACAAAACTTGAAAATCTGCAGGAAATGGACAATTTCCTAGACAGATACCAGGTACCGAAGTTAAATCAGGAACAGATAAACCAGTTAAACAACCCCATAACTCCTAAGGAAATAGAAGCAGTCATTAAAGGTCTCCCAACCAAAAAGAGCCCAGGTCCAGATGGGTTTAGTGCAGAATTCTATCAAACCTTCATAGAAGACCTCATACCAATATTATCCAAACTATTCCACAAAATTGAAACAGATGGAACACTACCGAATACCTTCTATGAAGCCACAATTACTCTTATACCTAAACCACACAAAGACACAACAAAGAAAGAGAACTTCAGACCAATTTCCCTTATGAATATCGACGCAAAAATACTCAACAAAATTCTGGCAAACTGAATCCAAGAGCACATCAAAACAATCATCCACCATGATCAAGTAGGCTTCATCCCAGGCATGCAGGGATGGTTTAATATACGGAAAACCATCAACGTGATCCATTATATAAACAAACTGAAAGAACAAAACCACATGATCACTTCATTAGACGCTGAGAAAGCATTTGACAAAATTCAACACCCCTTCATGATAAAAGTCCTGGAAAGAATAGGAATTCAAGGCCCATACCTGAACATAGTAAAAGACATATACAGCAAACCAGTTGCTAACATTAAACTAAATGGAGAGAAACTTGAAGCAATCCCACTAAAATCAGGGACTAGACAAGGCTGCCCACTCTCTCCCTACTTATTCAATATAGTTCTTGAAGTTCTAGCCAGAGCAATCAGACAACAAAAGGAGGTCAAGGGGATACAGATCGGAAAAGAAGAAGTCAAAATATCACTATTTGCAGATGATATGATAGTATATTTAAGTGATCCCAAAAGTTCCACCAGAGAACTACTAAAGCTGATAAACAACTTCAGCAACGTGGCTGGGTATAAAATTAACTCAAATAAATCATTTGCCTTCCTCTATACAAAAGATAAACAAGCCGAGAAAGAAATTAGGGAAACGACACCCTTCATAATAGACCCAAATAATATAAAGTACCTCGGTGTGACTTTAACAAAGCAAGTAAAAGATCTGTACAATAAGAACTTCAAGACACTGAAGAAGGAAATTGAAGAAAACCTCAGAAGATGGAAAGATCTCCCATGCTCATGGATTGGCAGGATTAATATAGTAAAAATGGCCATTTTACCAAAAGCAATCTACAGATTCAATGCAATCCCCATCAAAATACCAATCCAATTCTTCAAAGAGTTAGACAGAACAATTTGCAAATTCATCTGGAATAACAAAAAACCCAGGATAGCTAAAGCTATCCTCAACAATAAAAGGACTTCAGGGGGAATCACTATCCCTGAACTCAAGCAGTATTACAGAGCAATAGTGATAAAAACTGCATGGTATTGGTACAGAGACAGACAGATAGACCAATGGAATAGAATTGAAGACCCAGAAATGAACCCACACACCTATGGTCACTTGATTTTTGACAAAGGAGCCAAAACCATCCAATGGAAAAAAGATAGCATTTTCAGCAAATGGTGCTGGTTCAACTGGAGGGCAACATGTAGAAGAATGCAGATCGATCCATGCTTATCACCCTGTACAAAGCTTAAGTCCAAGTGGATCAAGGACCTCCACATCAAACCAGACACACTCAAACTAATAGAAGAAAAGCTAGGGAAGCATCTGGAACACATGGGCACTGGAAAAAATTTCCTAAACAAACCACCAATGGCTTACGCTCTAAGATCAAGAATCGACAAATGGGATCTCATAAAACTGCAAAGCTTCTGTAAGGCAAAGGACACTGTGGTTAGGACAAAACGGCAACCAACAGATTGGGAAAAGATCTTTACCAATCCTACAACAGATAGAGGCCTTATATCCAAAATATACAAAGAACTCAAGAAGTTAGACCGCAGGGAAACAAATAACCCTATTAAAAAATGGGGTTCAGAACTAAACAAAGAATTCACAGCTGAGGAATGCCGAATGGCTAAGAAACACCTAAAGAAATGTTCAACATCTTTAGTCATAAGGGAAATGCAAATCAAAACAACCCTGAGATTTCACCTCACACCAGTGCGATTGGCTAAGATCAAAAACTCAGGTGACAGCAGATGCTGGCGAGGATGTGGAGAAAGAGGAACACTCCTCCATTGTTGGTGGGATTGCAAACTGGTACAACCATTCTGGAAATCAGTCTGGAGGATCCTCAGAAAATTGGACATTGAACTGCCTGAGGATCCAGCTATACCTCTCTTGGGCATATACCCAAAAGATGCCCCAACATATAAAAAAGACACGTGCTCCACTATGTTCATTGCAGCCTTATTTATAATAGCCAGAACCTGGAAAGAACCCAGATGCCCTTCAACAGAGGAATGGATACAGAAAATGTGGTACATCTACACAATGGAATATTACTCAGCTATCAAAAACAACGACTTTATGAAATTCGTAGGCAAATGGTTGGAACTGGAAAACATCATCCTGAGTGAGCTAACCCAATCACAGAAAGACATACATGGTATGCACTCATTGATAAGTGGCTATTAGCCCAAATGCTTGAATTACCCTAGATGCCTAGAACAAATGAAACTCAAGACGGATGATCAAAATGTGAATGCTTCACTCCTTCTTTAAAAGGGGAACAAGAATACCCTTGGCAGGGTAGAGAGAGGCAAAGATTAAAACAGAGACTGAAGGAACACCCATTCAGAGCCTGCCCCACATGTGGCCCATACATATACAGCCACCCAATTAGACAAATGGATGAAGCAAAGAAGTGCAGACCGACAGGAGCCGGATGTAGATCGCTCCTGAGAGACACAGCCAGAACACAGCAAATACAGAGAGGCGAATGCCAGCAGCAAACCACTGAACTGAGAATAGGTCCCCCGTTGAAGGAATCAGAGAAAGAACTGGAAGAGCTTGAAGGGGCTCGAGACCCCAAAAGTACAACAATGCCAAGCAACCAGAGCTTCCAGGGACTAAGCCACTACCTAAAGACTATACATGGACTGACCCTGGACTCTGACCCCATAGGTAGCAATGAATATCCTAGTAAGAGCACCAGTGGAAGGGGAAGCCCTGGGTCCTGCTAAGACTGAACCCCCAGTGAACTAGACTGGTGGGGGGAGGGCGTCAATGGGGGGACGGTTGGGAGGGGAACACCCATAAGGAAGGGGAGGGGGGAGGGGGATGTTTGCCCGGATACCGGGAAAGGGAATAACACTTGAAATGTATATAAGAAATACTCAAGTTAATAAAAAAAAAAAAGAGTGACCTTGGTCATGGTGTCTGTACACAGCAATGGAAACCCTAAGACACCATCATATACATAAAACAAAATACATTTTTTGAGGTTTTATAAAACCTGAAGGAAATTTTATTTCTCTTACTCACGGGAATCTGACACATCCTTCTTAGGGAGGCTGGAGAACTTCAAGACAGTCCACATTTAAAAGCAACCCAAGCTACGAATAAATGGTGATATTCCGAGGGTTGGGCTGTGGCTGCTGGCTGAATTGGGGATGAGAGATTAGGATTTCTCCCTGGAACCTTTTTCTCAAGACAGCATGTAAACCTGATCTCCAGCCAGACCCAAACGCCCTGATTCCCACTAAATCTCAGGCCCGTTGGGAAGAGCACACTGGTCCTCCACCTGCCCTCCAGTTCTGTGTTCTGCCTGCTGATCTGGAGCCAATGGGACAGGAAAGGGAGGAGTCACTTTCTTCGTGCTGGTCCTGGTTGCTCTGTCCCTTCTGGTGCTGTTGCTTAACTTTAGTCAGGATGTCTTGGATCTTCTGATGAGCCATCTGGCTGTCATAGAAATGTCCAATGATCTTAATAATGACTTGGCCGTTCTCATCCGGGGTCTGGTCTCTTGGCCCTACCGCCTTAGTTGCAGTCAAGCTCTGCAGCTCATTCACCCTTTTCCGCCTTTGCCAATGACCCAGTCAGCTGCTGAAGCTGGAACCCGGATGTGGGTCTCCAGCTTCACTTCCTCCTTGGGACCAAAAAAAATTCTCTTCTTTTAGTTTGCCATAGATTCTTCCCTGAGTCTCAAACTGAGCCTCTGGAGGTCCAATGATGACAACCATTTGAACTTTGAAGTCAGGTGTTTCTGGTGGCACTATCTTTCCTTGATGGAGGCGCTGATGAACCCAGAGAGCTGTTTGATTAGCTGGCCCTTCTTGCAGATGATGGTACCCACAGCGGGGATGAACACCATCTCGGCCTTAGGGCTAAGATCACGTGTAATATCTGTTCTTATCAGTTTAATAATACATTTTTTAAAAAAACTATGAAGTGTGTATTCGGTACTCTATCTTCTTTTCAGTGTCACTCTTCCTTCAGTGTCCTCATTTCCTGTCCCAGATGTCCTGATAACTCAGGCATTATTTTGATGCTAGCCTTCCCAGTTAATAGTACACACAGAGAGCCTTGCCTGTTTTTCTTCCAAATTGTTCCAGTCCACAAACAAATAAGTTTGACGACAACAAATCCAAATGGCAAGTAACTAAATGGAGGAATGTCAACATTATTAATAAGTAAAGAACACAAAGAAAAATACAATACAGTAACCATTAATTTTATATTAGTACTGTCAATATAGAGTGAGAATCAGGAACATATTTATGCTATGTATTGTGATTTTGATATAAGTATTCTACTCTTGGAACTTTAATCGGAAACATTCACAAGACAGTGTTGATGGCATATTAAAAATACAAATGAAATGTGCAATATTCATGCTCTCTTTCAACTGGTTCTTGCTGAGAAGCTAGTACATACCAAGTATATGCTAGAATAGAGTTATATGTAAGTCTTACGATAAATTGACACCAGGAAATGTTACACAACCATGGAAACTAAGTAGAAGCACTTTTATATGAAACTGTTTACAAAATGGTGTCAAGTCAAAAGTGAACCACCATAGGCACAATATAAGGCTATGTACAGGCTATAAATTATAGCAATAATACAATAAATAAATAAATCCATATATGGACCATAAAATACAATAAAATTAAAATTTTATAGGCACTATGTGAGAGTAATGTACAAGCTATAAATCAAATCATAATAAACTCTGCATGGTGCTTAAGTATCCAATTTAAATGCTCACAGAAATTCTAGTGCTATTGTTCACATGATACAAATAGGAAACTGAGGCTCGAGGGGATTATAAACCAACATCCGAGCATTAGTTCTATAGGGAAATGTTTTCATGCCTTGTTTACTGCAGGATCTCCAGTGTCTAGAATAGTGTTTCACATAGAGCAGACACTAAAGTAGTTCTTGAACTAGAAATGGCTGGGACATGAGTTAAATTCAGTGTCCCTCTAGAAGTGTACATAGAAGCTAGATATACTAGGGCTTCTGGGGACAAATGTAAGAAATGGACCTTAGAACCTCCACATTCCTTGATGGGTTGACAGTATCACTTCCTTTCTTATTGTTTCATTTCTTTCTGATTGCCTGCCCTCTGGTGGAGCAGTGAAGAGTGGGTTAGGGTCATCATGAGCTGCACAGATCACCTACGTTTTAGTTATGTATATGAAATTAACATTCAATTTTGTCTATTTTCGATGCCGTAGAATTGACTAAATGGATTTCTGTCAAATTGGGAACTTATATTCAAGATGATGATCGGACTTAAAACAGATTAGCAGGTGTCTTTGGCAGCACTTCAACTCACCTTTTCATTCTCAGTCTGGGGTCCTAATTTCATTATAGATCTTCGTGAGTTAAGACATTTATTCCTGCTTCCATCATCGGGCACCCCTGACACTAGGGCATCATAGTGGGCATGGGCCAGAAAGACTCCTATGTGGGCGACGAGGCCCAGAGCAAGAGGGGTATCCTGACCCTGAAGTATCCTATAGAGCACTGCATTGTAACTAACTGGGATGATATGGAGAAAAGCTGTCACCACACCTTCTACAACGAGCTGCGTGTGGCCCTCCAGGAGCACCTGGTGCTTCTGACCGAGGCCCCTCTGAACCCCAAAACTAACAGAGAGATGTCACAGATAATGTTTGAAACCTCCAATACCCCAGCCATGTACGTGACTATTCAGGCAGTGTTCTCCTTTTATGCATCTGGGAGAACCACTAACATTGTCAAAGACTCTGGTGAGGTGGTCACACACACAGTGCCCATCTATGAGGGCTGCGCCTTTCCCCACGCCATCTTGCACCTGGACCTGGCTGGCTGGGACCTGACAGACTACCTCATGAAGATCCTGACTGGACGGGGCTACAGCTTTACCACCACTGCTGAGAGGGAAATTGTCCATGACATAAAGAAGCTGTGTTATGTTGCCCTAGATTTTGAGCAAGAAATGGCTACTGCATCATCTTCCTCCTTGGAGAAGAGTTATCAGCTGACTGATGGGCGGGTGATCACCATCGACAATGAGCAGTCCAGGTGTCTGGAGACTTCTTCCTGGGCATGGAATCCTGTGGCATCCATGAAACCACTTTCAACTCCATCATGAAGTGTGATGTGGAAATCCGCAAAGACCTGTACGCCAATACAGTACTGTCTGGTGATACCATCATGTATCTAGGCATTGCTGACAGGATGCAGAAGGAGATCACAGCCCTTGCACCCAGCACAATGAAGATTAAGATCATTGCTCCCTCTGACTGCAAGTACTTAGTCTGGATTGGCGGCTCCATCCTGGCCTCACTGTCCACCTTCCAGCAGATGTGGATCAGCGAACAAGAGTATGACGAGTCGGGCCCCTCCATCGTCCACCGCAAATGCTTCTAGATGGACTGAGCATGTGCCAGGCATCCGCTGCATGAGCTGATTCTGAAGTATCGATTTGCCCTGGCAAATGTACACACCCCGTGCTAGCCTCGTGAAACTGGAATAAGCCTTTGAAAAGAAATTTGTCCTTGAAACTTGTATCTGATATCAGCACTGGATGGTAGAACTTGTTGCTGATTTTGACCTTGTATTCAAGTTAAATGTTTCCTTGGTATATATTAATACCCTGTGCATATCTTGATTTAGTCCTTAGTTCATGTGGCTCGGTCACTTGGTGACTGGGGTGAGCATGCTGTGGAAGAGAAGTCCCCAGCCCAGTGGATCTCTGTGAGCTCCACGTAGCGATCTGTGCTGGTTATTAATGAACAGCAGACTTTCAGGATTTACCGAGGCTGGCAAGGGTTCCTGAACCAATTACCACTTCTTACTTGCCAATCTAACAGGGTGGGAAAGTTCGAGCCGTAGGACCCAGTTTCTGTTCTGTTTTTTTTTTTTTTTCCCCTCCTGACGGCCATGGGTTGTTACTTGCCTTGAGTTGGGAACGTTTGCATCGACACCTGTAAATGTACTATTATTCATCATTTTAATTTATGTAAGTTTTTTTTTTACTCAGTTCTTTAAGAAATGACAAATTTTGGTTTTCTACTATTCAGTGAGAACACTAGGCCCCAGCAACATGTCATTGTGTAAAGAAAAATAAAAGTGCTGCAGAAACTGAAAAAAAGAGAGAGAGTTATGTCCCTTTTCAGTGTGGCGATCTCACTCAGGGTTTTGTGTGTGCTAGATTAGCATACTACCACTCGACTACAGCCTAAGCCCCACCCCAAATTGTCGGTGTGGGCATCCTGAATTTTTCTAAAATGTCACAGGCTGAAGAGGACATACAAACATTTTTAAGTTATGTGTATGTATTTTTTAAAAATATATGTATTCACGTATGTGCAAGTGTAGGTGCAGGTGCCTACAGAGTCCTGAAGAGGGCACAAGATCCCCTAAAGTTAGTTATAGGTACCCAGTCTGAGCCACCCACTGAGTCTCTACAAGAGACAGAGAAGCTCTTTACTGTTGAACCATGTCTCCAGCTCAACACTCAAAAAAGGTCTCAAAAATTATTCATTTTCTTTTTTTCCCAAATAATGAACTTACTAAATATCACAAAATTCACACCAAGGATGAATAAATCTTAGGGTTTTAAATCATCAACACCCCTTTTTTTTTCAATGAGAATTTTTAGAGGAAAAAACAAAACACTCAGTTTAAAAAAAGAACGGCCACAAAAGGGGTAGTGGGAAAATCAGTCTCTTTCAAGGGTGAATGACCAAGCTATGGAAGAATGCCTGGGGAAAGACCAGGAGAATCAAGTTCTTTCATAGTCAGTAAAAACCAAAGCCCAGTTCGAAGAGACGTTTGGCCACTAATCAGGAGATAGGTCGAGTATAGATCTAGATGCTTGTGTTAGAGAAAGCTGTGTCTTCAAATGTGAGCTCAAAATCAACCACACCGCAGAATTTCCAGCACTTCTATGTGTGGAATCTTCAGAGGGTGCATTGAGTGTTCCAGTGGAAAGGTCTAAGCTGCCAAAAATGCTCAGCTCCCTCTTTCTGGCTCAGTACCCACAGTCTGGACGTGTCTGAGCTTCAACTGCAGATTGCAGTGGAGTAATGTAAAGGGAACCCAATGGCTCAGGCTACCCCTTTATCTTTTACATGCCACAAATACCAAGAGAGCAGCTTTCTGACCCCACCGCAGCTATTAATAAATCTCAAGTGCAGGTTCCTCAAATAATTGGCACTGGTTTGAGAAAGAGCAAGTTCTCCCATAAGCAAAACTATGTAATGTATTCCTGAGAGAACACTACAGGGCTTTACACAAATGTGTTCCAAAGCATAGCCATGAATACAGCCTCTGAAGACATGTGTAGCAAAGTAAGAAATCTCACAGTTGAGAAGTAGTATTTCAACTACAGAGGGTTACCACAACAGCATCGGTAGTGTCTTTATTGTCTCTGGAGGCTTCATCTAGCAGTAGATACATATTCTGTGAAGCACAGAGTTTCCTTGAGTCTCATTCCTTCCTGCACTTACAATGAAGGTGTACAGAGTTGTTAATTCCCATTTTCTCTTATTAACAAGAGAGAACAGTCAACTAGCCACTTAGGAAGAAATCCCAAGTGGCTGGAATACTCCTAGAAAAATTACAAAGGACATTGATACATATTTTCCAAGTGATTTAATGATAACTTCATATGACTGAGTTTTTGGTTTGGTTTTTATGTTTTGTTTTGTTTGGACTGTGGCAAACAAAGTCCAGCCGCAGCTCACTAGTGAAAGAAGGGCTACTTTAGTTGAAGGATTTTAAACATGAGCAAGCCCAGCAAGTTCCAGTTAAGGAACCAGAGCAAACACCAGAGAGCTCCAGGTCTTGAGCAAGAGCCGCTTCATGCTTCAACCGTATCTACTTTCGTGAGTCAAATTTTCTAGAAAGTTCTGAACTGACTCCACTCCTAAAAAGTGAGAGAACATAGGGTGACTTGGTGGTTGTTGCTGCTGGGACAGAGACGGGAGTTTCTAAAATAAGGCTAAGGTGCTAGTGCCAAAAAAAGAAGTTGGAATAAATGCAGATGAGGGAAGGAACAAAAGAAGAGGAAAGCGAACAATTTTTCTAAGGCCTCCACAGCAAAGTACCTAAACGGGCTGCAAATGGAGTTTGCTGGAATCATGTGAGGTTCTGTGCCAGTCACAGCACCAAGAAAGGAGACGTGGGACAAAGGGCTGATTAAGATTAAAATAGATCATAAGAGCATGCATTGAGCTGGAGTGGGGTGGAGGTAGGGCTGGATTAAATGAGAGCTTAAGTGTGTGGGGGTGGTGTCCTTGACCCAGCGGATTAGTACCTTATAAGACATCAGTACATATCAATAAGTCTCAATCATGATAGCTCCCTTCCTCTCATTCTCCCTTTTCCTTTACACACACACACACACACACACACACACACACACACACACACACACACACACACACACACACCAGAATCAGGCACTTTATTCTCAGATTTCGAGTCTCCTTACTGTGGGAAAGTATAATTCTATACTTTAAAGCACGTAGTTTACATAACTTTGTAAGAAATGACACAAGAAGATGAATATAAGCCAACACACAAAACCATTGATACAAATAGTTTAGGAAGCACAACAATATCTCATATGGCATAGTAACTTTTAGGTATAAGTATCCTTATTTGGTCTGGGTCCTACTTTACTTTCTATTTCCACGATGAAACCCCGGACCTAAAGCAACTCTGGGAGTAAAACATTTGTCTTGCTTACACTTGCACGCCTAAGTCCATTATTGAGAGAAGTCAGAGCAGAAACTCATACAGGAATCCGGAAGCAGGAACTGAGGCAAAGAGTATGGAGGGACACTATGATTTGCTCCTCCCGCTTTTTAATACAACCCGCTACTCAGAGTAGAGCCACCTACAGTGGGCTGGATCCTCCCACATCAGTCATTTCTTTTAAAGATGCCCTGCACATGTGCCCACAAGTCAATCTGCTGGGAGCAATTCCTCACATGAAGCTCCCTCCACCCTGGGTGACTGTAGTTTGTGACAAGCTGACCAAAACTAGAGAGGACATTTTTGCTAAGGCTAGAACTGATTCTGCAGATCATTTTCACTAGTAACTGCTTCCTCACCAAACTAGGTCTCGTAATCATAAATACAGAATCTTTTCATATGGCCTTTTATATAAGCAGCATCTTTAGTCTTCACTATAATTTATTATTTTGTAATTAAATTTATGCCTAAATATTTTACCCTTCTGCTATATAATTAATTTCATTTTCAGAGGGTCCTTTGCTGCAGTGGAAAATTACAACTGGATTTTTTACCTTAACATTGTACCTCGTAATTTTTCTGAAACGTTGTACTTCCGTCTACTGTCTATGTGATCATGTGCTTGTGTATGGTCATTCCCTAGAGTTACCACATGTAAGATCATGTGATCTATGTCTAGAGATAGCTTTATTCTTTTTTCTTTCTGATATGATTTTGTTTCTTGCCTACTCATCGTGGAGTATTGTATAAAATGTTAAATATTATTGATAATTCAGGCATCATGTTTTTCTAAATGTTCGACCATGTGCTTTCAGCCTTTCATCATTAAATAAAATATGTTAGCTATGGGCTTTTCATTTATACTTTTTGTCACATTAAGAAATTCTCTTTCATTCAATGCAATCCCCATCAAAATACCAATCCAATTCTTCAGAGAGTTAGACAGAACAATTTGCAAATTCATCTGGAATAACAAAAAACCCAGGATAGCTAAAACTATCCTCAACAATAAAAGGACTTCAGGGGGAATCACTATCCCTGAACTCAAGCAGTATTACAGAGCAATAGTGATAAAAACTGCATGGCATTGGTACAGAGACAGACAGATAGACCAGTGGAATAGAATTGAAGACCCAGAAATGAACCACACACCTATGGTCACTTGATTTTTGACAAAGGAGCCAAAACCATCCAATGGAAAAAAAAGATAGCACTTTCAACAAATGGTGCTGGTTCAACTGGAGGTCAGCATGTAGAAGAATGCAGATCGATCCATGCTTATCACCCTGTACAAAGCTTAAGTCCAAGTGGATCAAGGACCTCCACATCAAACCAGATACACTCAAACTAATAGAAGAAAAAGTGGGGAAGCATCTCGAACACATGGGCACTGGAGAAAATTTCCTGAACAAAACACCAATGGCTTACGCTCTAAGATCAAGAATCGACAAATGGGATCTCATAAAACTGCAAAGCTTCTGTAAGGCAAAGGACACTGTGGTTAGGACAAAACGGCAACCAACAGATTGGGAAAAGATCTTTACCAATCCTACAACAGATAGAGGCCTTATATCCAAAATATACAAAGAACTCAAGAAGTTAGACCGCAGGGAGACAAATAACCCTATTAAAAAAAGGGGTTCAGAGCTAAACAAAGAATTCACAGCTGAGGAATGCCGAATGGCTAAGAAACACCTAAAGAAATGTTCAACATCTTTAGTCATAAGGGAAATGCAAATCAAAACAACCCTGAGATTTCACCTCACACCAGTGAGAATGGCTAAGATCAAAAACTCAAGAGACAACAGATGCTGGCGAGGATGTGGAGAAAGTGGAAAACTCCTCCATTTTTGCTGGGATTGTAGACTGGTACAACCATTCTGGAAATCAGTCTAGAGGTTCCTCAGAAAATTGAACTACCTGAAGACCCAGCTATACCTCTCTTGGGCATATACCCAAAAGATGCCCCAACATATAAAAAAGACACGTGCTCCACTATGTTCATAGCAGCCTTATTTATAATAGCCAGAAGCTGGAAAGATCCCAGATGCCCTTCAACAGAGGAATGGATACAGAAAATGTGGTACATCTACACAATGGAATATTACTCAGCTATCAAAAACAATGCCTTTATGAAATTCATAGGCAAATGGATGGAACTGGAAAATATCATTCTGAGTAAGGTAACCCAATCACAGAAAAACACACATGGTATGCACTCATTGATAAGTGGCTATTAGCCCAAAAGCTCGAATTACCCTAGATGCACAGAACACATGAAACTCAAGAAGGATGACCAAAATGTGAAAGCTTCATTCCTTCTTTAAAAGGGGAACAAGAATACCCTTGGCAGGGAATAGGGAGGCAAAGATTAAAACAGAGGCAGAAGGAACACCCATTCAGAACCTGCCCCACATGTGGCACATACATATACAGCCACCCAATTAGACAAGATGGATGAAGCAAAGAAGTGCAGACCGACAGGAGCCAGATATAGATCTCTCCTGAGAGACACAGCCAGAATACAGCAAATACAGAGAGGCGAATGCCAGCAGCAAACCACTGAACTGAGAATAGAACCCCCGTTGAAGGAATCAGAGAAAGAACTGGAAGAGCTTGAAGGGGCTCGAGACCCCATATGTACAACAATGCCAAGCAACCAGAGCTTCCAGGGACTAAGCCACTACCTAAAGACTATACATGGACTGACCCTGGACTTTGACTTCATAGGTAGCAATGAATATTCTAGTAAGAGCACCAGTGGAAGGGGAAGCCCTCGGTCCTGCTAAGACTGAACCCCCAGTGAACTAGTCTATGGGGGGAGGGCGGCAATGGGGGGAGGGTTGGGAGGGGAACACCCATAAGGAAGGGGAGGGGGGAGGGGGATGTTGGCTCGGAAACCGGGAAGCGGAATAACAATCGAAATGTAAGTAAGAAATACCCAATGTACTAAAGATAAAAAAAATTAAAAAAAAAAAAAGAAATTCTCTTTCAATGGGTATAGTAGCTAATGTCTTTAATCCCAGCATTGGGTAGGCAGAGGCAGAAAGATCCCTTTGAATTCAAGAATTCAAGGCCAGCCTTTTCTGCATAGTGAGTTCAAGACAGCCAGAACTACCCAGGGAGATCCTGTCTCAAAGGTAGAAAAAAAAAAGAAAAGAAAAGAAAAGAAAAAAAGAAAATTTCGCATTCATAGGTTTGTTCTTATTAAGTGAGGGAGATTTTGTTAAATGTTTTGTCTGAATTAACTGATGTATTTTTCCTTTTTTGTTTCACATGGTTAAACTTTCATATGTTGTAACTATTCTGGATTCCAGAGTTAAATTTCATGTGATCTCTGTCTGCAGGATGTTTTCTCCCAGCATTTTGTTAGCAACTTCTACAACTATATTAATAAGGAATGTTGATTTGCATTTTTATTTTCTTGTATCTTTTCCTGGATTTGCTATTGAAATGATGGTAGCCTAACTGGAATTAGGATGTTATTTTTAATGATTAGCATACAAAATGACCTCCCATTGCATAGGAAGTATCCTCCCAAAAGGCTCGCATATTAAATGCTTAGAATTCAGTTGATGGGTTCAATTATTAAGAAGGAATCAGATCATGTAGGCCGTGTCTTTATCAAAAGGCTGATGGATACGTGATTTGGTGGCATTATTTGGAGGCTGAATAGAAATTTTCATAGGAGGATTCATTCAAGAGGAAGCGGGTCTCTGGGGGAGTTTCCTTGGGAGCTTTATCTTGTCTCATGATTTTCTGTGTCCTTGTTTTCCTGGTTAGCATGAAGCAAACAGCTCAGCTCTGCCCTGTGTACCCACCCCATCATGATGCTTCTGTCTTCCCATTGGCCCAGAAACTAGAACCACGTGATCATGGACTAAAACCTCTGAAACCAGAGTCCAACATAAATCTTTCTCCCTTATGTTGTTTTACTCAGATATTTTGTCACAGTGGCAGGAATATATTTTTTTTTAAAAAAAGTAAAATGAAACAGAAATGGTCTTTCATGTTGTATATTTTAGAAGTTAAAGAAAATTTAGTTTTATTTTTAATAACTAACGTGGAGTAGCCTGAATATTTGTGACTTCCTTAAACTCACATGCTGACACCTAATCACCATTGGTGATGGCATTATGGGATATTGGAATGTAATAGGAGGTCACAGGAGACTTAGTGGCTTCCAGAATTGGTAAAAATAGATAGCTATTGTCTATAAACTGCCAAACTTACACTAGTTTTTCTTAAGGCTAAAAAAGACTAAAACAGTTTTTAATTCTTTAAACATTTAATGGTACCATGAGCTCCTGGTCTGTATTTTGTTGGGAATGTTTTGAATGTTAGTTTATTTTCTATACCATTATTATTCTATTTATTATTTATTCTATTTATTTATTCTATTTATTTATTTATTTATTTATTTTTTATTTTTTTTATTTTTTCCTAATGAATTAGTTTGGGTAGTTTGTGTGTTTCTAGGATTTTCTTCTCTTCACTCAGGTTATCTACATCTGACAGAACACTAATATCCAGAATATACAATGAACTCAAGAAGTTAGATACAAACAACCCAAGTGATCCAATTAAAAATGGGGTATGGGGAGCTAAGCAGAGAATTCTCAACAGAGGAATCTTGAATGGCTGAGGAACACTGAAAGAAATGTTCGGTGTCCTTAGTCATCAGAGAAATGCAACTGAAAATGACTCTGAGATTCTACCTTACACCCATCGGAATGCTAAGATTAAAAACTCGAAGGACAAAAAAAAAAAAAAAAACTCGAAGGACAGCCAATGCTGGTGAAGCTGTGGAGGAATGGGACCATCCCTCCACTGCTGCTGGGAATGCAAACTTGTACAATAACTTTGGAAATCAATTCGGCAGTTCTCAGAAGTTTGTAAATAGTTCTTCCTTAAGATCTAGCTCTACCACTCATGGGCATACACCAAAAGATGCTTCAGCATCCCACAGGAAGACCCACTGAGCTATACTCATAGCAGCTTTACTGGAAACTCGAAACAGTCTAGATGTCTACACAATGGACTACTACTCAGCCATTAAAAACAAGGACATCATAAATTTTCCAGGCAAATAGATGGAAATAGAAAATATCATCCTGAGTGAGGTAACCCAGACCCAAAAGTACATCATGTACTCACTTTTTTTTTACATTTTTTTCATTTCATCTATTTCTGTATAATAATAATTTTAAAATATGGAATGTATATTTGTGCTAGTGACTTTTTCTTCTTTTTCTTATTTTTATTGCATATTTTATGTACTTACATTTCAAATGTTATCCTCTTTCCCCCCTCGCGAATCCCCCTCCCCCCTGCTTCTATGAAGATATTCCCACTCCCACCCACCCACTCCTACCTCAATACCCTGGCATTCCCCTACACTGGGAAAATGAGTATTCACAGGACCAAGTGCTTCTCCTTCTACTGATACCAGACAATTCCATCCTCTGATACATATGCAGCAGAAACCATGGGTCTCCCCATGTGTACTCTTTGGTTGGTGGTTTAGTCCCTGGGAGCTCTGGGGGTGGGGTCTGGTTGGTTAATATTGTTCTTTCTATGGGGTTGCAAGCCCCTTCAGCTCCTTCAGTCCTTTCTCTAACACCTCCACTGGGGTCCCTGTGCTCAGTCCGATGGTTAGCTGCAAGCATCCTCATCTGTATCATAAGGCTCTGGCAGAGCCTCTCAGAAGACAGCTATATCAGGCTCCTGTCAGCATGCACTTCTTGGCATAAGCAATGTTGTCTGGGTTTGGTGGCTGTATGTATATGGGCTGGATCCCCAGGTGGGGCAGGCTCTGAGTAACCATTCCTTCAGTCTCTGCTCCAAACTTTGTCTCCATATCCCCTCCTATGAATATTCTTGTTCCCCCTTTTAAGAAGGACTGAAGCATCCATACTTTGGCCATCCTACTTCTTGGTCTTCCATGTGGTCTGTAAATTGTACCTTGGGTATTATGAGCTTTTGGGCTAATATCCACTTATCAGTGAGTATATACCATGTGTGTTTTTCTGTGATTGGGTTACCTCAGTCAGGATGATATTTTCTAGTTCATTCCATTTGCCTATGAATTTCATGAAGTCATTATTTTTCATAGCTGAGTAGTACTCCATTGTGTAGATGTACCACATTTCTGTATCCATTCCTCTGTTGAAGGGCATCTGGGTTCTTTCCAGCTTCTGGCTATTATAAATAAGGCTGCTATGAACATAGTGGAGCATGTGTCTTTGTTATATGTTGGAGCATCTTTTGGGTATATGCCCAGGAGTGGTATAGCTTGGTCCTCAGGTAGTACTACATACTCACTTGTAAGTGGATATTAGCCATCAAGTACAAGATAACCCATCAACAGACCCAAAAAAGCCAAATAACAAGGAGAGCACAAGGGAAGATGCTTGAATCCTTCTCAGAAGGGGAAACAATATAGATATTGGAGGTCTATGGAAGAAAGGAACAAGATAGAAGAGGGGATAGGGAGGGGAGTGGGGGAGTCATACGTAGGGAGAACAGGGGAGAGAGAAGGGAGATCATCTGGGGGATGGGAGCAATCTCTAGGACCAGAAACCTGGGATGGGGATGTGCAGAGGATCTATGGGGGTGACTGTAGCTAAGATTCCTAGCAGTGGGGGATATGGATCCTGACATGGCCACTTCCTGTAACCAGGCAGGACTCCCAGTGGACAGTAACCACCCACAAAGCCGTAGACCCCAAATGTATCCTGCCTACAGGATATGCAGGGAAAAAGACAGAGCAGAGCCTGAGGGAATGGCTAACCAATGACTGCCCCAAATTGAGAACCATCCTATGGGTAAGAACCAATCCCTGACACTATTAATGATACTCCGTTATGCTTGCTGACAGGAACCTAACCTCTGAGAGGCTCCACCCAACAGCCAATGGAAAGAGATGCAGAGACTCACACCCAAACTGTAGAGGGAGCTTGGGGAGTCTTATGGAAAAGTTGGGAGAAAGACTGAGGGATGCAAAGAAATGGGGACTTCACAGAAAGACCAGAGTCAATTATCCAGATTCTTGGGGACTCCCAGAGACTGAATCACCAACCAAAGAATATACACAGGCTGGACCTAGGCCTCCCTGATCATATATAGCAGATGTGCAGCTTGGTCTTCATGTGGGTCCTGAACAACTGGAGCAGGGGCTGTTCCTGATTCTGTTGCCTGCCTGCCTGCCTGCCTGCCTGCCTGCCTGCCTGCTTGCCTGTGGATCCCACACCCCTAAATAGTCTTATCTGTCCTTAGTGGGAGAAGATGACCTAGTCTTGAAAAAACTTCATGTGTGGGGTTGGGGGGTAGGATAGAGGGAGTGGGGGGATGACGCCAAGAAGGGGCCTTTCCCTTCTAAGGGAAATGGGGGGGACTTACATGAGGGGGTACAGGGAGGAGAGGAAGGGCTGATATTGGGTTGTAAAGTTAATAAATACATACATTTAATAAAATGTAACATCTAGTTAAAAAATGTTCAATTAAATTGGCTAAACTACATTGAAGAAAATTGGGCTAGGGCTGGGACACCGCACAGCAGCCTTCCTCTTACCCTAGCATCAGCAACAGTAACAGTAAGCATAGCAGTCTGGGTAAATTTATGTGTCACAACTGTAAGAAATAAAATTTCCCAAGGTTATATAGTGAGTAGTTTATGGATACAATTTAGGTGCCTTTAATGCCATAATAAAAGCCGATTCCAAGACCAGAAGAAAGCTTGAGACGGAAACAAAATCTGAAAAATATACCGAAGATCAGTTGAAGCTCATTCAGTCCTCCATGCCAGTAAACAGAGAAGGCCAGGGTCATTCAAGGAGTGCCTGACATGATCGGGAAGAAACTGAGGCAGTTTTGCTCTTCTCTGGGACTTCCAGTCCTCTCACCTGGAACTTAGACACCCCCCCCACACACACACACCAAGTAGTTTAACAATGTTAAAAGGACACAGAGCACTGTTTTTGTGGAGTTAATGACTACAAAAGAGCCCCATGCCACATTTGACAAATCAAAGCAGCAGCAAAAAGCTGTCAGTTTCTGCAAGTAATAGCATTGTTTTACTTGAAGAAGCTAGGCCAAAATCCAGCTAGGTTTAATTCGAGTTAATGAGGAGATTAAGGAGTAGCATGGTAAGTGGTGAACTGTAAATGTTTACTAAGTAGCTCTTCATAACTAAAAACCTCTGATGTGTGGTATTTGTTGATTTTCATCATTGAAATACTCTCACTGTATCTGATCACTTGTTCTCAGTGTGACTGTGCTAGAAAGCTTTCTGTCACTATGACAAAGAGCTCGGAAAATCAGCTAAACATAAGCAAAGCTTCCTTTTGACTCGTGGGCTACATAAATGACCTCATCAGATCTCCACAACAGCCCTGCTAGATTGGCATTGCTCTCACAGAGAGACTGGCACAGTCAAGTGTTACACTTGTTCAATGTCCAAAATCCTTGGCAGAGCCAGCAATCAAATTTGAAAGAATATAAACTGTGTTAAAAACTAAATCATTTAGTGGTTGCCTCTGGATGGGGAAATTATGGGATTTTGCTGTCTTCTTTTTGCTTAGTCTTTCTACTCTATAATTAATCCGGGACAGCATATCCATGCAGACAAGCTGACCGGATTGATGATGTTTTACTTCAGAGGTTCAGTGTATTGGCTGCTACTGAATCTTCTGAAATAGTTTCCAGAAAACCCATTTAAGGGGCCGGAGAGATGTGGCTTCGTGGTAAACACAACCACGAGAATCGGAATTCTGATCCCCAGAACCCAGACAAATTTGAATGTTTGTACTTGCCTGTCACGCCAACACTCCCATAAGAGAGGTGGGATGACACAATAGGAAAGCTGTACAAGTTGGTGTGTCCCCAAAACAGCAGAGTGGGGACTGGAGAGAGAGATGGCTCAGTGATTAAGAGTGATCATTACATTAATCTTGCTTTGGACATGAGATCAGTTCTCAGCACCCACATCGGTGACCTACAACTGCCTGTAACTCCAGTTCCAGGAGATCTGACGCCATATTCTGGTCTTCTCTGGCACTGCATGCAAGCATTGTGTGTGCACTTGCGCTTGCACAGGTGCACACACTCACATACACATGGGGAAACATTGATACACACAAAATAATGTTTAAAAATAAAATTGAAATTAAAAATGAGTGTAACTTCTTCACCTTTCACTTTGATACCAGACTGCGCCAAAGTGAGACCTTGTAATTCCCAGTCCATCTCTGTTATTTTGCAAAGCCACCTCCTTCTCCCTTTTATCACATTTTATTAAAAGGAGAAAGTTTTCTCTCTCCTGGGAAGAAGAGGAGAGGTCTTTTTCTGGGGTCTAATTTTCACTCATTCTACAAACATTGGTTGAGCACTTATGTACCAGACACTATGAGAGACAGAAAGGACAGAGATATATGCAAATCTAATCCCTACTAGAAGAGTTTATAACCTTTCCCTAGCGTATCTCTGCAGATGTTCTCAAATCCTGTATTTAGCCTGGATACTTTCCAAGGTGTCAAGTGCTACTCTTCCTCCTGTCTGATCAATGAATCACTGGCTCCTCTGAAGATCCCTACAACTCTAAAAGCTATGAGTAACATTGGCAGTGGTGGCACAGGCCTTAAATCCTATCACTTGGAGGTAGACAGGTGGATCCTTGAGGTTCGAGGATAGTATGATCTCCAGGACAGCCAGGGTTACTCATAGAAAACCCTGTCTCAAAAAATAAAAACCTGTGAGTATTAGTTGGTATGGAAAAAAGGTAGTAGCAGATGTGACTGAGAATCTTGAGACAGAATACGATTCTGGGTTTATGAGTGTGTGTGTGTGTGGTATAACCACAAGTGTCCTTACAACAGAGAAGTTGAAGGAGCTTTGTCATGGAGCAGGGAGAAATATAACCATGGAGACAGATGGCAGTATTGTAGCTAACTAAAGAATTCTGGTAGCCAATAGGAGCTGAACTAGACAGAGGAAAAATTCTCTCCTGGAACTTCCAGAAAGAGCCAAACCAGAAGGTACCCCAATTTTAGTTTCCAGTGTCTCATTTTTGAACAGCTGTCCTCCAGAATTGTTAGATGATAAATTACTGTTTGTTTTGGCCAGTATAGCTCTATCATGTGTCCTTTATCACATACACATCCTGAAGGGGAGGCAGATGAGTAAGCAAAAGTAGCTTGTTCACTATAGCCAAGCAAGGCTCCAGTAACTCCAACGTGACCCGAGTACACCCAATCTCAATTATTTGTATCCATAGATAAGAGAGCTAAATTCCACAGGGTGGTCTTCCCTCTGCAGTATCCAAACTATGCTTTTCTGTGTTGTCAGGGTTTGAGTTACTCTGCCATCTTGAACAATTAGACTTTCAAAGTATGCTTAACATCAATCTCCTCCTTCACCTTAGGGCCATTCCTTCTTCAAGTTTAGATATTTTACAGTTCCTTTAGCTGTGGTCTATGATCTTCTCGAATTGGCCTTTTAGGTTCGTCATTATATGTTAAAGCATAGCACACAGTTGATGCCCGGTAATCGATGCATACACATGGGTACTGTGTGAGTCGATAGCTTTGTTCCAATGTTCTGGATGCAGTCAAAAGCCACAGGGTACTGCTGTACATAAGAACAGGTGAATGAAAGAGCGGGCTCTTTACTCTGCCTTTGACGTTCTACTTAACTGAATGTGGTCGAGAGAGCTCAGATCATATTTAGGAATGTGGAACCAATAGTTAAAATTCACTACCACCAAGAAACTCACCCATCCCTGAATTCAGAAGCTTGGCTTTATTCAGATTTATTTTATTTTATATGTATGAGTGTATTTTTTCTGCAGTGCCTACATGCATACCACCTGTGTGCCTGGTACCAACAGAAGTGTTCAGACTAAGTCTAGTGTTCAGACTAAGTCTAGGTTCTCGGCAAGAGCAGCTGCGGCTCTTAACCTCTGAGCCATCTCTTCAGCGCCAGAACTTTTCTTTTTTCTTTTCTCTTCTTTTCTTTTCTTTTCTTTCCTTCTCATCTCTTCTCATTTTCTTTTCTTCCTTCCTTCCTTCCTTCCTTTCTTTCTATTTTTCATTTTTATATAAGAAAATGAGGCTTAATGAAATGAACAAAAATTCACCAAGCCCAGGTCACTCACGAAACAATGCAACAAATACTGACTGTTGACTCTGCTGGTCAAACTCTGAGTGGAATGTTGGGAACACAATGAACAACCAAGACAAACATAAGCCCTCCCTTTCTTGACATTTTAACATAATGGGAAAGACACAGGACAAATTAGGGTGGTTGAAGCAACATAAGTGTGGGGGAGGGACTCAAATTACCTTGGAAACCATAAAGGAAGACTCTCGGGAGAGTGAAGAGGAAATGAGCAGCCAAACTATTAGCTGAAATGCCAGCACAGCTGACGAGAGAAAGTGGTTTGGCTGTTAACCCAAACAGCAGTTTCATGACCTAAATGATATTTATAATTCCAAGGAGAAGAAAGGAGAGCAACTCCCAGGGCCATGACCCTGGTTCCAACATTCCTTTATACTTGGCTCTTTTCTTCCTGTTCCCAGGCACAGCAGAAGGCACCAGAGGAGAAAAACTTCAGTATGTTCACTGACAACTGTGGGTTAAATCCTAGAAATTTGAACATAAGCATGAGGAAAATTGAGTAGTTTTCTTCTGTTTTTACCAAGGGCACCCAGGATTTAAAAGGTTGCCAAAACAGGGATTAGCAGCATACCTTTTGAATAGGGTTTACAAGGAGTTGAGGTGCAGAACAAATAGTATGTACTGCCCAGTGTGGTTCACTAATGTAATGTGTCAGCAAACCTAGCTTAAGATCAGCTGTGTTAAAAACTAATAATAATTTGAGGCTATTACATTCTGGAAATAACAAATTTGAAATGTATAAACATATATAATAAATATATATGTATGGCTTGGGGTAAAACAATTACATTTTGATTACTTTTATAATTGAATTTTCTCTAGCTCCTCATTTTAGTTTTCATTAGAATATGCTTCTTTCCAGGGCTCTATGAACACAGGGATACATACTTGGAAGGGCCGGTACTGGCCTCGTTTGCTTTAAGGAGAAAGAAAACTGGAAACTTGTTTAGTGCACAGAGGAACTGCAGTTTCCTCAGCTGTTGTCCCTGTTGCTACAACAACATTGCCAGGCACTTGGAATTCAACCCCATCCCTGACACTGGTGCGTGAGGCTTGCCTGAGCATAACCGAAACATGTGAAGGTAGACCATGTAAGGAAAGGGCTGGCCACGGCTTCTGTAACCTCAGCTCACTAAGCTAGGGCAGCAGCAGCAGCAGCAGCAGCAGCAGCAGCAGCAGCAGCAGCAGCTTTCCATTGACATTCAGAGAGAGGAACCAGATTCCCCTCCTCCCTTTCCCTCTTTCATCTCTGGAGCAGTTTTCCAAAGAAGGTAAACACACGTGAATGGAGTTTGAGAGTGTAGAATGGTTAGAGCCCAAAAGGGCTTGCACAGTTATAGTAAGAGACTTACGATAAAAAGTAGAGCTTTCCAAATCCTGGGCTTTGACACACTGGAGAGCTTCCATGGATTATAAGTAGGGCAATAATCATTTCTCTTCTTAGGGTTTGGGACAGTCGGAGGTCAATGGGGTCAAAGTCTGCATACCAGTCACTCCCAGCTGTTTGCAATCTATTATGGATTTGTCCAAAGGGGTGATCGCGGAGAACACAATCAGGAAATTTGCCTTCCTTTCTCCACAGTCATGCATATCTGCCTGCCCACCCAACCGATTCATGCTAATTATGTACAAGGAAGTGATGGACCAACAGATTGCCTACCTTAAGATAATTGAAGGCAGAGAAAGGAGAGGAACTGCTAATATGTAGTTCTCAGTACCATCTCCCAATCCATGTTCTCACACATGTTATATATATATTTATATCTATTTGCTGCTGGTAGCAATGTCCAAGCTAGGTACACAGTGGCCTACGTGTATGGTTTGCAAATTAATTGTTGCAGCAGATGCCCAACATGAAGATTCAGCTGTATTTATAATCCACCTGTATTCTCGAAAGACATTTCATCACAGTACTTATCAATGAAAGGTAATAAGGCATTATTAGATATCTTTTAACTGTTTTGTTCATGGTGCTGGGAATCAAACCCAGGGCTGTATGCATGTTAGACAGGTGCTCTAACATGGAGCTTCGACTTCACCTCTATGTCTTTTAAAGATACTTCCGCCCTGGGTATAAATCCCAGTGGTAGAGCATTTGCCTTGGATGAACAAATCCTTATGTACCATCTTCAACACTGCATACGAATATGAGTAAAACTGAAATTGGCATGCATTTTGAAGTAATTATAAAACATCTTTAAATTTATTTTTATCACCTACTTATAATGAACATTTTTTTTAAATCAGTAATGACAACAAAGTGTTCGAAAGGACACCACAGCAGTCTTGATAAGGGATGGCATATGAGCATTTCAAGCTCACCAAACGATACAGAAAGCACACTGAAGGAAGTAAGCCCAAGATGCTCATTAAACAGTTGGAAGTATTTTACTTTTAAGTTTGGCACCGAATTATACCGCTTTTAAGATATTTTATATTTTTAGGTATTACATGATTAAAATGTAATCTTGCCATTAAGTCCAATATAAACACCCACAACTTACTCCGGTTTTATTCAATGCTCTTTTCGTGCAATTTATTTTGATTGCATTCTTTTCCCCTCCCCCAACTCCTCTCAGGTCTTCCCACTTCCTTACCATTGAACTCCATGTTCCTCTCTCTCTCTCTCTCTCTCTCTCTCTCTCTCTCTCTCTCTCTCTCTCTCTCTCATAAATGTGTGTGTGTGTGTGTGTGTGTGTGTGTGTGTGTGTGTGTGCAGTATAGATGTGGGAATATGTGTGTGTATACACAGAAAACAAAACAAAAAATAAAACAAGATACACACACACACACGGTGTCCATTTTATGTTGCACATTTATTGTGTGTCTACTTCCCCTTCTCAGGGCTGGGATTTTATCCAGTCTGAAGCTGTGCATAGCTTGCGTGTGCTGTCAGTCTCTGCCTGCACACATACGTTAGTCCTGTTGTATCTGATAGATGCTGTTGCCTTGATGTAATTACACCTCCTCTCGCTCTAACAGTCTTCCTGCCTCCTCTTCCATAAACATCCCTAAGTCTTGAGGGGAGGAGTCTGATAAGACTCCATTTAGAACTGGATGTTCCAAAATCTCACATTCCCTGCACATTGCTCTGTTTTTAGTCTCCCTGTCAATTCCCTTCCACTTAAAGTAGAAGCTTCTTTGATGATGAATCAGAACAGAAAGAACAGAAACTCAAGCAGGTCAGAAACCTGGAAGTGGGAACTGAGACTCCATGGCGGAGTACTGTTTAATGGTTTGCTTCTCATGGCTTGTTCAGCTTGCTCTTCCTGTACCCAGGATCAAATGCTCAAGTGTGGCACTACCCACAGTGAGCTGGATGTTCCTGCCCATCAGTTATCATTCAAGAAAATGCACCACAGGCTTGCCCACTGGCCAATTTGTGGGAGGCACTTTCTCAACTGGAGTCCAATCTTTCCAAATGACTCTGGCCCCTGTGAAGTTAAGCCAAAACTAGCCAGCATGTCCTTATTGATTCTGTTGCTGTACTGAATATTACAGGTGAGCTGACTCACAAGCTTCTTGGGAAATTTATAGCCCCACCTAACCTCTCACTGTAGGAGCTGAAATTACAGATGTGTGCCACCACATTGGTTTGCTTCCAGACGGTGAACTCAGGACATCAGGCTTCTGTGGTACGTGCTTTACCCACTGAACCATCTACTGGCCCACAGTCATTCTTAATTCATTCAAGGTTTCAACCAACAACAACCATCAGAACAAGAACTAAGTATTTATTCACAGTGCACAAAATAATTTCATTTATGAAAGAATTCTCATTAGGTTCTCTTTAGAAATTTAAATTTCCCTTGAATAGTAAATGCTTGTTTGAAGATGATTTAGCAAAGAATTCTGGAACCCTCGGATAAAGTCAGTTTTTCTCCAGACAGGGTTTCTCTGTGTAGCCCTGGCTGTCTAGGAATTCACTCTGTAGACCAGAATAGCCTTGAACTCACAGAGATCCTCCTGCCTCTGACTGCTAAGAATAAAAGCGTACCCAATGGGGGGAGGGTTGGGAGGGGAACACCCATAAGGAAGGGGAGGGGGGAGGGGGATGTTTGCCGGGAAACCGGGAAAGGGAATAACACTCGAAATGTATATAAGAAATACTCAATAAAAAAAAAGGCGTACCCCACCATCGCCCAGTCAAGGGTAAGGTCTTTTAAGTTTTCTGTGCACCATGCCTATCTCTGTATTTGGAGGAACAAAATACAAACCAACTGACAGGATAGTAAACTGAGTTCTAAAAGGTTTGTTGCTAGACACGCCACTCAAATTGAAGATGCCAAAGTATAGTCAAGCTCAAAGTGATAAGGCATACTTGTAACACTAGTATCACAAGTTCAAAACCAGCCTGAGCTATGAAGTGAAGTAGGGTGAGCAGGCAGAGAGAGACAGAGACAGAGAGTTAATTAGAATAAGCCTAAAAACTATCATATTGAATAGACAAAATTATAATCCCACCCTCAAGGACACAGAGAGAGCACCTCCTTACCCTAGAGAGAGATTTCCTCACTTTCCCCTTCAAAGTTGATGGTAGGAACTTTTATTCCTTTTTAATGAAATCTTACCAGTTGGCATGTTTATACCTCAAAAATAATAAGTACTGCTCAAAAAGAACAGTTATTCCTGCAGAAATATTGTTGTCAATCTAAATCAACCATTAGACTGTGGCAATGCCTTTAAACATTAGTAAACCCACTCTATAACTGAAGCCAAGACTACATTTCTGTCGCTTTCTGTCTCCAAACCACCAGTAACGAACTCACAGCTAAACTTTGTCACCTCTGCCCTCCATCTTCTTGAAGATGATCTGTCAATCAGTTCCTAGGGCACCTGCTGGCTAAATGTTAAGCACTAAGCCAAAGTACTTGGAGCTCTTCAAAGGTGGTTGAAAACCACATAGTCCTCATGGAAAGTATCCTTCATTTTTAAAAGAAAAACTTAGCATGAAGAAAAACTGCCAGCCTGGGGAAATGTAGCTCAGTTGGTAGTGTAGTGTGTTTATTGAGCATGCACAAAAGCCCTGGGTTTGACCAGGCACAATGGCCCATGCCTGCAATCCTAGCACTTGGAAGGTAGACACAGGAGAATTAGAATTTCAAAGTTATTATTAGCTATTTCCTGGGATCAAGGCCAGACTGGACTACATGAAATCCTTATGTAATCTCATGAATGTCTCAATTGAACTACAGTTCCAGGAGACCTGATTTCCTCTTCTGGCAACCCTCTTCTGACATCCACAGGTATCATGCATGCAAGTGGTACACAGATACACATAGGCAAAACATCCAATGTACATATAATAATTTAAAAAATAGCCTATAGTCAGGTGTGGTTGTGAATGCCTATAATCTCAGCACCCAGGAGCCAGAAGGAGAAAGATTTCCAGATCCTCCCCAACCTGGCCTACATAACAAATTAAAGGTCAGTCTGTGCCATATAGCAAGACCCTCATGACAAAGGTGAGTATCTTGGTTAGGGTTTTACTGCTCTGAACAAACCCCATGACCAAGGCAACTCTTATAAAGGAAATCTGGGGCTGGCTTACAGGTTCAGAGATTCAGACCATTATGATCAAGGCGGGAGCATGGCAGCATCCAGGCAGGCATGGGGCTGGAGGAGCTCAGAGTTTTATATCTTCATCCAAAGGAAGCCAGGGGTAGACTGGCTTGTGGCTAGGAGGATGGTCTCAAAGCCCACCCCCACAGTGACACACTTCCTCCAACAAGGCCACGCCTCCTAACAGTACCACTCCCTGGCCCAGCATATTGAAAGCACCACAATGAGTTAAAACAGATTTCACTACACAGGCAATGTCACTAATCCATCAGGTACAACTGATCTGACCCCTTCAGTTGTCTGCTGTGCCGTAAGTGTTTATACTTAAATATGCTGCTTACCTAGGATAACCACAGCCAATGATCCCAAGATAATGCAAGTTATACTACAGAAAAAATAGAAAAAAAATCATTAGCATCAGGACAATCCTGACTCCAGGAAATAAAGAAGCTCTTCCATTCCTTCACTCCCTTAATCACTCCTTCACAACGTTTTACTAGGCCATGTGCTGGGCACTCAAGACAACTCCTATCCTTGTCATTGCAAAGCTCAAATTCTAATAAGGGGGCATGTAAAATGAGCATAACGATGCTATGAGGTTAGCAGTGTGGCCGGAAGAAGACAGAGGGCTATGGAAACACAGAGGGAGAGGCCCCAGTCAGTGCACCATGAAAGGTTGAGTGAGAAACTCCAGAGACAGCTACAGTGAGGCTAAGGGATAAATGATGTGGAGAAAGACTATTAGAGGCAGAATGAAGAGTAAACAAAAAAGCACAGCTATACGAATCTTAGTCAAGGGTCTGGAAAAATGGCTCGGCACTTAGGGACATACTGCTCTTTCACAGATGATCTTTGGTTTCCAATACCCACATCAGGCATCTCAGAACCACCTGTACATCTAGCATCCGGGCATCTAATGCCCTCTTCTGGATTCTATGAGCACTTGTACTCATATGCACAAACCCCTACACAGATATGCACATACACATGACTGAAAATAAAATAAACCTCAGAAAACACTTAACTGATGAACTAGAAAAGGGCTATCTACCAGGATCTTAGAGAGAAGGCAATGGAGACCAATGAGAAATGAAACAGAAATAATCAAGAAATAAGGATTGTAAGAGCCTTGAAAAGTGTGCACCTTTCTGTTACTGTAAGAAAGTGCCAGAAACAACCACCTCCCCCAGTAGCAATATTTATTTTACAGTTCATTGCATTCCTCTACTTTATTTTGAGGCACTAAAATTAATATTTGTAGTTGAAACAATCTTAAAAAAAATCAATCTTACTGTTTTGGAACCTGAAAGTTTGGTTCCTGAGAGTACAATGTATTTTTTTCTTTTTCTTGTTATTTTTATTATTTGAAACAAATTTAAATATATTTTATTATATTCTTCCCCTCCCCCAAGTCCTTCCAGATCCTTTTCCCATTCCTACCCACCCAACTTTTTCAACTTTTTCTTTTTCAAAAAACAAACAAAACAAAATACAATAAGACTCTCCAAAAGAAGAAAATAAAATAATACATGACCCCCCTGCAGTATAACCAAATATACACACGCGCGCGCGCGCGCGCGCGCGCGCACACACACACACACACACACACACACACACACACGACACACACACACACAGAGCTTTGGAATCCATTATGTTTTGGTCAGTGGTTGATACAGCCAATGTAATTTCATTGGAGAAAACTGATTTTCCCTCTCTCAGCTCCATTATTAACCTGTACCCCAGCAGCTAGGTTTACGTTCATTCATTCACTGTTACCTATAACAAAATAAAATAGAATAAGATAAAATGAAAACTATCACATCAAAGTTGGACAAGACAAACCAACAGAAGGAAAAGAGCCCAATAGAAGACAAAAGACTCAGAGACCCACTCATTTGTACACTCAGGAATCCCATAAAAACACTAATTGGAAGCAATAATATATTCCCAGAGGACCCGGTGGATGCATGCAAGCCCTGCGCATGCTGTCTCCGTCCCTGTGAGTTCATGTGAGCATCGATCATGCTGACTTAGAGACACTTGTTTCCTTGGTGTCCTCCATCTCTTCCGGCTCCTACACTCGTTCTGTTTCCTCTTGCACAAGATCCCCTCATCTTTGAGGGGAGGGATTTGATGGAGACATCCTATTTAGAACTTAGTGTTCCAAGGTCTCTCACTCTCTTGAGTAATGTCTGGCCGTGGGCCTCTGTATTTGTTCCCAAACACTGTTGAAGAAAGAGACTCTGATGACCTAACAAGGCACTGATCTATGAGCACAGCAGAATGTCAACAGGAGTCATTTTATCACGGCTTTTTTAGACCAGCATTATTTAGTATCCTAGGTCCATGACCTGTCTAGTCTCAGGTTCTTGGTCACTCAAGCAGCATCAGGTATGGGTTCCATCTCGTGGAGTAGGTCTTAAGTCAAATCCCACATTGGCTCATTATGCCCACAAGTTTTGTTCCACCATTGCCCTAGCATATTTTGCAGGTATATGAAGGATTTGTGGCTGGCATCTCCATGTTCAATGACTTGTATATGTGTTGTCTTCAGCAATGGGGCCTTGTCAGTTTGTGGAAAGTAATCTATAGTATTCGGAGCAGCCTAAGTTATTTGGGAATTCCCCTGGGGCCCCTTTGACCAACGACTCAAATGAAACTCAATAAATTAAACAAGATTAAATGTAACCCAATTCCAGTACTAGAAGCTTTGTTTGGTGACGAGATGGTCCACTGCTATTCTATCTGCCCTATTATTTGGTGATTTCATTTAGATCATCTTCATATATGTATATATTTTAGGAGATTTTTACTGTATTAGGTGTCCATACTATTCCTCAAATTCTCCTTCATTTTAGCTGTCTCTCCCCGCATTCCTTCTCATATATTTCTTATTTGTTTATTTAATTCTCTTATATGTTACATCCTGAATGTAATTTCCGCCCCCTCTCTACTTCTCTCCATCCTCTACCTCCAAGCTCCCCTCTCCCCCCAGACCCACCCTCTCCACCTTCCCTCAGAAAAGAGCAGGCCTCCCAGGGACATGCACCAAACACTGTATAACAAGCTACAATAAGACCAGGCACATAAAACCATTACATCATGGCTGGACAAGGCAGCTCTATAGGAGGAAAAGGGTCACACACGTAGGAAAAAGAGTCAGGGACAGCCCCTGCTCCCACTGTTAGGATCCCCACAAGAACACCAAGCCACTCAGCCACAACATAGGCGGAGGACCTAGATCAGACCCTACAGACTCCCTGATCTCTGTGAGTCCCCAGAGTCCCAGACAGTTGACTCTGTGGACCGTGTTCTTGTGGTGTACTTGACCTCTCTGGTTCCCCCAATCCTCCACAGGACTTCCTGAGCTCCACCTAATGTTTGGCTATATCGCTCCCATCTGTTGTTGATGAGTGTACTAGGCTCTGGTCCAAGCACACTCTGTGACAGGCCAAACTGTAGATAAGGGTTTTGTGGCTGGGTTAGTATCCCAGTTCCTACACTTGAAACTTTGCCTGGTTGCAGAAGATGGCCAGTTCATGCTCTGGGTCACTCTTTACTAGGAGTCTTTGCTTGGGCTCTCTCATAGGCTCCACAGAGGAATGAAAGACAAATCCCTTTCCCTGGCGTTAGTTTCAACCCTGCCATCTAAATGCCGCCAAGTGCAGCCATGTCTGTCAGCATTCTCTCCCCGCGTCACCTGATAGACTCTGAGACTGCACCTTACACCCGTTAAAATGGCTAAGATCAACACCACAATGACGGCTCATAAGATTGAGGATGTGGAGCAAGGAGAACACTCCTCCAGTGCTGCTGGGAGTGGAAACCTCTATAGTCACTTTGGTACTCAATTTGGCCGTTTCTTAGAAAATTGGGAACAGTTCTACCTCAATACCCAGCTATACCACTCCAGAACATATGCCCACAACTATGTTCATAGCAGCTTCATTCATAATAGTCAGAAACTGGAAACAGCCAAGATGTCCCTCAACCAAAGAATGGATTTAAAATAGGTGATACATTATACAATGGAATATTCTGTATCTGTTCAAAACAATGACATCATGAAATTTGCAGGTAAGTAAACAGAACGAGAAAGAAAGACCATCCTGAGTGAGGTGACCCAAACCCAGTAAGGCAAACAGTGCGTACTCACTTATAAATGGCTATTAGCTGTAAAGTAAAGGACAGTCGTATCATTCTACAGCCCTACAGATGCAAAGTAGCAAGGAGGGCTAAAGGGGAGCAGGGTGCAAAGATCTCCCTGGGAAGGGATTTCAAGGGAGGATTGGGGGTGGGTGGGGTTGTAAGCAGGAGGGATCCTCCCACATTTTAAAATGTGAAAAGGTTTATTTTGGCTCACAGGTTTAGAGATTTAGTCCATCATCAGTCAATTTGTTGCTTGGGGATTTGCATCAAGCCAGCGTATCGTAGTGGAAGTGTGTTGGTGGATGGAGCAAGTTGCTCACATCATAACCAGATCTGGAAAGAGAAAAAATCGGACTATGTTACCACCAGTCCCTTTGAGGTCATGTCTCCAAGTGACCCAAACACTCCACTAATCCCCATCTCTTAATGGTTCCACTGTCTCCTAATAGTGCCAAACTAGCAACCACATGGACCTCTGAGGACGGTTCTCAATCCAAATTAGAAAATAAATGACATAAAAAAAGGAAAAAAAAATCAAAATGTATCCAAATACAAAAAAAAAAAAAAAAGAAAATAAATGACACAACTGGAATTTGAACTTTATCCTAAAGCCCATAGGAGGTTTCAGCAGACAAACATCATTGGTTCTACATTTTAGAGAAATGAGTCTGATTTCATGAAGTATACGGGAGAATAAAAGGGAGCTCAGTTAGAAGCCACCATTGGCGATCCAAGCCAGAGGCAATGAAAACCTAAGACAGCATAGATGCTGGGTGTCATAAGTGATGGAGAAAATTAGATGAACGTGAAATGTCTGTCTGGAATGGATTCTGTAAAGCTTGGTCATTAATAATATGTAAAGAAGAGGCCATTGCTAACTTTCAAGTCTCTGTCTTGAACAGTGAAGAACTTATTGTAGATACTTTTAATCGGTGGGATGATTTTTTTAAACACATAGGATCTCTTGCTGTGTTTTGATTTAATATTTGTGTTTGGCATTGAGTATTGAACCCAGGGCCTCACACACAGTAGGATCTACCAGAGGAGAACATAGTTCAGTGGCAAAGCTGTATGCTCAGCTGCAAAGCCGTATAGACAGAACATTAAAACGGCGGCTATGATGAACTGTAAGATCTTTGAAACTTTTGTTAATAAAAGTTGAGAAAGACGTGGTTTACAAACAGTAAGCACTGAGCTTAGAAAATGGAAATGTGACTTTGAGTAGAGTGCCAGCTACTCCTTTATGGGAAAGGGTTTGAGAGAACCCTTGAATGGGCCTTTCAATTGCATAGCTGCAAAGCAAAAGCTCTCCTTTCTTCTTAATGGAGACTGAATGAAATGCCTTTAGATTGAGGAACTAAGCTCTCTTTGGTAATATAAATTGTTGCAAAATTCATTTTGCATAGTTCAAATAGAATTGCCTTATGTTTTTGCGGAACTTTTTGCCCTAGGGAACTCTGTCATGTTTTATAACTACTGCTTATTCTTTAGAGAAATGTCTTGCCCAATTTGACTGATCACACAGAGAAAATGATGAATTGAAGTAGGAGCAGAACGCGGGACTAGTGTTAATGTTAAGCAGTAGAGACTAAATTAAATACTAGCTTCCTGATTCTAGTAATTGAAGGCTACCTTACTCAGACACTCCTATCAAACCTTCCTAATGCAGTGACCCCTTAATCCATTTGCCATGGTATGCCCACCCCCAACCATAAGATTATTTTTATTGCTACTACATAATTTTAATTTTGCTACAGTTGTGAATCATCATGTAACTGTGTTTTCTAACGGTCTTAGGAAACCCCTGTAAAAGGGTCATTCCACCCCAAAGGGCTCACAATCCACAGGTTGAGAACCATTGTATTAAACTAACAAAAGATGACTAAAATACAAAATTACCATCGTTTTGATAAGATCTTAACAATGTGTCTGTCTGCCTGTGTGTGTGTGTGCGTGTGCCTGTGTGTGTGTGTGTGTGTGTGTGTGTGTGTGTGTGTGTGTGTGTAAGCACATGCCACTGTATGTGTGTAGAGGTCAGAGGATAATTTTCTGGAGTCCCTGCTTCCTTTCTACCATGGGATCTGAGGATCCAACTCAGGTTGTCAGGTTGTTGGGGCAAATGCTTTTATCTGATAAGCCCACAAGATAACTCTTTACCAGAAAGCTAAATACATCTAAACTAACTTTTCTTTGAGGATTTTTGAAAATACTTAATTTTTGAATTTTTATTTAAAATAATTCACAATTGACAAGAGGATAGAAGTCGATGGCTAGAGTTCCCACAAATAGGAGAGCCTCTTCTGAATAAACTGAAGTCCCCAAATGTTATGCCTCCAGGAAAAGAATGGGCCAGAACAGGGAGAGTCATCACATAGGGTTAGGGCCTATGTGATTATTCGGGTTGTTTGAGAAACTGTAAGCCTTGAACTGGGAGAAAAGCAAAGCCATATTGCAGGTGCCTTAGAAAACCTAGCAGAGAGGGTTGGGGATTTAGCTCGGTCCCCAGCTCCGGGGGGGGGGGGGGGAACCTAGGGGAAACAAGCACATAAGCTCTTTAGGTGAAGATCCCTTTACACTTGCTTTATACTTGAGACGAAAGTGTCCTTCCAAACATTGTTTTAATATAGGGAAAAACACACAAAGTTCAAGGAATCTTGAGTCTGAGAGGAAAATGCAATAGCAATACCCTACAACCAAAAAAGACCTCCAGATATTTCAGATAGTGGAATTGCTAACAAGACACAGACTAGGGGTTAGTTATGAAATATGCTTACAATAGCAGAACTTAAAATAAGCTTGATGAAATCTGAGGAGAATAGGAAACTATGAGAAGTGACATTGAAATTTCAAAAGGAACCATATCAAACATCGAAATAATGAAAATAACTAATGTTTAAAACCCAATACTCTAATAGTTACGTGTTACTTAGTTCTGAACTGAAAGGCAAATTGGTGAGCCAAAAGCCGGGTCAGAACAAATTTTCTAATATTGCAGAGATCCAACCAGTGAAAAATAAGAATGTTTTGACTGTGGAATGTAGAAGATAGATGTTTTAACTGTCGAGATTTGCTATTGGTAAGAAATGGTCTATATTGGCAACTGGAGACAGTTTTGCAAAAGAATGCTTACAGGGGACTTTAACTGAACTACAAGTATAAAATACCTGTAAATATAGACTTGTCTTTTTGTTTATCACATAAAGTTATTGGATTCAATTCTATTAAAAATGACACAAGTTGACTTGCATTTTATTAAAGTTTTCTCCAAGTAAGCAATTCACTTATTTCTTTATAATTTCAATTTTTTAAAATAAATAGTCCTCTTTGTTACCTTTTGAGACAGGTTCTTACTGTGCAGCTCTATGTGAGATTGTGGTCACTCTCCTTTCTCTGCCTCCTGAGTGCTGGGTACAAACAGGGTGCACCACCACACTGAGCTCAAAGGGTTTCCTCTAGCATATCTGCTATATATAATACCATCCAATTTTATTAAAGCCAAAGCAGATGATAAAGAAATGGTTGGTTTATGTTCAAACAAGCAAGACAACCCCGTGATTCATTGTGTTTCTTAGAATCCAAAGCTTATGGATATGTTTCTTTTAACAGGTAATCCCAGAAAACGTAGGCTCTGAGTTATTTCCATTCTCTAACACTGTGGTTTGAACAGCTGAGAAGAGATAAGCAGTAGCTTCATATATTTCATTTTCACAGAGTAGTCCAGCAGGATGGGCTGGTGGCTAGAAATGTCAGGGATTAGAGTGGGATGGAGTGATAGCGCTCGTGCATGATGCTGTTCATGCACTGTTTTTTTTTCCTCCTTGTTTTATAGCTTGTTTTTGTAACCTACTAGTTTACACTATCACAGGATAAACAGAACTAGGGCTTATGCATTTTACCAGCTGTCACACAGGTTTCATATGGTAACCCTGACCTCATCAATCTGACATTATATTCATGTAAATACTGATGTTCTCACTGTATCTTACAATGAACAGCATGGAACACTGTCTACATGCCAGGGTTTGTTCCAGCCATAGTGCGCTTTGGGGGCTGGAAGGATGGGGCTAACGGGAGGGCTGGCTTTTCTGACTAAGCTAGAGTATTGTGAGGCTCCTGTTTTCTTTAGTACATTCCCAATTGCAGAAAGCATATGGGGCAGTCACAGAAGTAATCTGTGGAATAAATGACACAGAAATGACCAAGGACAATGAGATGGTATATCTCAGTCCATCTAGAGGTACAAGAGGCTCCGAAAACTCTGGACTTGAGTAACTTGTATGATGTGGTAACAATTTTCTGAAAAATGCCTCTTGTACCCCACCTTCACAAATTAAACTTTTACTTAACCTTGTAACCAGGAGAATCATAATGCCCTGAGTACTCAGCCTGTCTAAATTAAACTTACCTTTAAGAAAAACAATGTAATCTATCTTACTAAACCTCGGGCTCACCTTGTAATCAAAATATACACACTAAGCTGAATGCATTGCTTTAATCAAAAATTACATTACCTATATCTCCCTTGTGATCCTGATCAGAAGTGTGTGTGCGCGTGTGTCTGTGTGTGTGTGAGCGCACATGTGTTTTGTGGTAATCCATTCTAATATCACTGCTGAAAGCTATCATGTTGAAAACAATGTGTAGCTGATAATGAATGTTGGAAGCAACACAACTTCTTCCTTGTAAAACTGGTAAAATATAAAAAAACAAACAAAAAAAACTGGTAAAATATTAAGACAAAATTTGCCATTCCTTTTTCAAACCATGCTTGATGTTCTCTTCAATGGAGTCCTTCATTAAGACTTTCAGGTTTCTGGTTAAGCGACTCCAGGAGTTGGTCTCTTTAATGTGGCATCACCACAGTATGTGGAGTTTTTAAAAGCCACTTCCTAGTCAATACCCATCAGTTGACATTTTAAACATGTATCCAAGAAAATGTATCTAGCGTGTGTGATACCCTGGGCTCCACAGACAATACCATGAAACAAAGAAAATAGCAAATGCAAGGGTCCATGATTCACCAAAGAATGATACCCCAGAATCAAATAGTATATAAATGCAAAGAGTGTTTTATTCTACAGAAGACCGGCATGCTAGGGTATCCCATTACCAATCAAGCTAGAGAGACAACCAAGTGAGCTTGCAGGCCTGATTTAAAGCACGTTAGGGGAATTCTGGGGTAGGTGGGCTTTGTCTTACTATAGCTCTAGGCATTCTAGAACCATTACTGGGGCATGATGGTTGGAAACTGTTGCTGAGGGATCCCAAAGTAGGTGGCATTCCATTACTGGGTTGCAGGGTCTGGCTGGAAACTGCTGACCCATTTTCACTGCTTTAGGCCAGGTGGTGGGGGCAGCTTCTGAGGCCTGGACTTGCCTGGACTTGCCTAGTCCTGAACTGCCAATTTGAAGTCTGTCATGGAATCAGGCTAGCTTCCCACAAAAACAAGAACAAAAACAAAAATTAAAAGCCACCACCAACAACAACAAAATGAAACAAACAAAAACATATCTTCCTTGTGGATGTGATTTATCACATTTGAACAATCTTTAAACTACTTTTCTGGGGAAAACAAAAGAACTGTATATACTTAGTATATACACCATGACCATTTTGAGATAGTAAATATATGTACTATATGAGGTAAAACAAACATCAATATGAAGTTGTGTCATTAATAAAATGGACCTTGGAAGAATAGGTAAGTAGTAGGCTTCAAGTATAGAAATGGGCTGATAAAATTTAATGCCTGCACTATCGGACATACTGTACTCCCTTCATATCTTGGTATTCTTTCTCATTGACCCATCTCCTTAACTAGTGAGATCTGACACAATGTTTCTTCTTTTACGTCCATGATACTTAGCTGAACCCATGCATGGAGTAAATAGTGAATATTCATTAGGAATTGGAACAGTTCCTGATGAGTAGAATCTAAGAACATTTTAAATATCACATCATTTGGGTATGTAGGTTTCACAGTCCAGTAAAATCAATCTCTCTCTCTCTATCTATCTATCATCTATCTATCTATCTATCTAACTATCTATCTATCTCTATCTCTCTCTCCCTCTCTCCTTCTCTCCCTCTCTCCCTCCCTCTCTCTCTCATTACCATGGTGGTTTGAATGAGAATGTCTCCTATCATACATTTGAATATTTGGTCCTTAGCTGGTGGTGGTGTTTGGGGTAGAATATCACTAGGGAATGGGCTTTGGGTGTTGAAAGTCAAATGACATCGCCGTTCTATCTATCTTTCTGCTGCTTGCTTGTGATTCAAGATGTAAGCTCTTAGCTACTGGCTCCAGTCTCCATGCTTCCCCACTGCCACACTTCCCTGCTGTGATAGGAAATAGACACTCCTCTAGAAGCCTCAAAAAGAGAGAGAGAGAGAGAAAAGAAACCCTTCTGTAAGTTGCATTTGGCTTTAGTACAGCTATAGAAACTAAACTGAGACCATTAATTTTGAATGTCATCGTGCCTAGAATCACCTGGAAAGAGTCTCAGTTGAGGATTTGTCTATTTAGACCAGGTTGGTCTGTGGGTATGTCTAAGGTGACTAATTATTGACTCAGTCCACTGTGGGTGGCACCATTCCCTGAGTAGGTGACCCAAAACAGTATAAAAGTGGAGATGCTAGCTGAGCACCAATACTAGCAAGCAAGCAAAGATTCATTTATTCTCTTTGCTCTTTGGGTGTATGATGTGACGAGCTGCTTTCTCCAAAGTTATTGACTATAACTTGTAATTGTAAGCCAAATAAGGTTGTTTTTCCCTATGTTGCTTTTTGTCATTTGTCACAGCAACAGAAAGGATGCCTTTAAGATGCCTACATAGTATTTCTTGCTTTTCTTGATCCTTCCCTTCATATTTTATAGATAAAAGCCTCATGTGTACCATGTAAGTCCGCCCCTATCCTTGATGGAGAACCTGAAAGAACTTTAACAAACTCAATTTACTGTCCTAGAAATTTTTTTGTGAGGACATGAAATCATATCACTGGCATCTATATTCAAAGAAAAGCCAGAAAAGTCATTCCATAGAAAGGGAAAAGCAAAGAAGAGAAGTTAAAATCGAGAATATCCCCTAGGTTCGGTGTTGGCTTTTGATTCTGATTCTATTGATTCTGAGGTTAGGCCATATTCCTCCTGTTAGATACTATAAGACCTTCAATAGCTCCCTTTTGTGAACTGGTTTTGTGCTATTGGATTTTCTTGTTGTTGCTGTTTGCTTTGCTTACGCTTAGCCAGGTACTATCTGATAGGTTATTTCTCTGCTATCAGTGAAATGAGCTGATTTAAACCAGATTATATTACATTAAAGGCAGGTTTATTGGGAAGTTGCTTTCAGGTTAGCAAGTTCACTGGCCCCAAGGGCCAAGGCTTGGGAAGTCAACATGGGAAAAGGGCAGGGTCAGATAGGGGAGGGAGAGAGAAAGAGAGAAGGGATGACAAGAAGAAGAGAGACCAAAATGTCTGGATTATATAGTGAGGGGCTTCTGGGAGGAAGGGGAGCCCAGCCTCTGAGCTGGAAAGTTCAAAGCTGGGAGCAGGGTATGCCAGGTACTAACTGAGGGATGCTGGGAGAACCTGGAGGTCAGGTCTATTTTGGTATGTAAAATATGTACCTCAGACCCTTGTCCTGGGGTCTGAAACCAAACACTATTTCCTACTTAAAAGCAGAATCTTACTAATTCACTTCTCACTGTGTCAAAAAACTATCAAAGAGGAAGTGAGTTAACCAGGCTGGTGAGCTTAAATCAGTGTACATTCCTGGCATTAGAAAGAAGTCAGAGTAACAGATAGGATGGTCTGTGGCTTACACATCAATAATCACTCAGACATCCAAGTCGTGATCTAAGGCCCCACAGGTTCAAAGGAATGAAGGTCTAGTTCCATAACCAACATGTACTTTCTGTATCATATGATTTTAGTAATATAGACTGTGGGAGTAGCTCAGAATGGAGAGCTTGTCACATAACCATGATGGCCTTGGTCATCTCCACCACTTCAAAACAAAACCAAAAATCACCAAGTAAATATGATTTACAATCATTTTTGAAACATCTTCTAAGTCACTTTATTGCAATAGGATTGTCATATAAATATTCAATATCAATATCTTGATGTATTTGGAGGTCAGTATACATCCATGAAAGCATCATGATTATCAAGATAATATACACTTTCATCTCCTCTTATTATCCCTTCTATTGTCACAATTCATGTTGGGATGTGCACACTTGTATATTCATGTCTTAAGAATACTGAATAAAAGTTCTGTGGTGGTTTAAGAATGGCCCCCAAAGGCTTATAGATTTGAAAGCATGGTCATCAGGGAGTGGCGCTATTTGAAAGGATGAGGAGGTGTGCCTTTGGTGGGGGTGTGTCACCGGGTGGGGGCTTTGAGGTTTCAAAGATTCTTTCTCTTCCTCCCTCCATCCCTCCTCCCATCCTCCATCTCCCCCTCCCCCCACCCCTAATCTTTCTGCTTGCGGATCAGGATGTAACTGTCAGCTACATGTCTAGCACCATAATCTTCTGGAACTGTAAGACAGCCCCAATTAAAGGCTTTCCTTTATAAAGCTGCCATATGTTGCTTCATATGTGTTCATAGTTAGAACACTAACTAGAACAAGTTCTAATCTCTTAGAAAATTTGAATTATATAATACATTGTATATAATAAAATATATAATAGAACTATAGATATATAGATTGTATAATAGAAATCCAATATTTAGTAATACTGCACATCTAAATCTCTATACCGTTTAACTACTACTTGCTGGTATTTCACCTCCATTCTCTCTGTTTCTTTAAGTTTAATTTTTAAAAAAAATCCCAGCATGTATATGAAATTAAAAAGCCTTTTGTTGTCTGGCTTATTTCACCTAATGTCCTCCCACATTTATCTGTGTTGCTACAAACAGCAGGATTTCCTTCCTCCATCGTCTATGTGTGTCATAAATCCCTTTTACAGTCACTTTCTAGTGTATATTTGTATTCCTACCATGTCTGTGTTATGATGAGTAATGATTCTAGTTCAAGTTCATCTGGATATATGCTGAGACATGAGTATGTCTGAATGATACGCTATTTTTATTTTTTTAATTTTTTAAACACCTCTGAAATGTTTTCTTTAATGATCACACTAATGTACATTCCCATAGAGTTTAAAAGGATACTCCGAAAGGACAATATAAACCCCATTTGTTTCTGTTTAAGGACCCCATTTGTCTCCATTTTAAGGACCAGGCCTGATTTCAAAAACAGCCATAAGGCACCAGTTTCAGGAATAGACCATAAGTCCCAGAAACTAAATCATAAGTCACGAGCTCTAGGAACAGACCATAAAATCCAGAACAAGATCACAAACCCCTCCCAAAGAACAGCCTTGGGATAATTATGAAAATGGGGAAATATTTTACCTCAGGATGGGCCATCTGTGCTGGGCTGCCCTATGTCATCCTGTGGTTAAATGTTCATGACCTTGGAATGTAGACCACCGACTACCTGTGAGCCACTAGCACCCACCAATGAATTTTTAGATTAACCTAATCCTTCTAGAGACTTCCCCCAGTTCCCTATAAGAAGGCCTGTGTGCCTTTGTCTGGGGCTGCCATTTCAGAGAACGGTTGACCATAGCATGCTGGTTGTTTCTACAGAGTAAAGGCTCTTCGTCTTTGCACACTGAGTCTGGGATCCTCCTTCAGCAATTACTGTTTCCTCCATATCATCTCCAATGCTTGCTATCTTGTCTTACAGACAAGAGCCTTAGTAAGTATAAAGAAATAATCTTGTTTTTATTTATATTTACCTTGTTTAGTGATGATGTGCATTTTTTCATAGACTTCTTGGTCATTTGTCTTTTTAGGAGTATCTATTTAGTTACTTTGCCTATATTTAAGTGGTAAGTTTTTCTACTACTCAATTGTATATGTTCCTTCTTGTAGTAGAATAATAAGGAATAAAAGGGTTGACTGTCAGATACAGTGAGACCAATAGAAGAAGCTCATGGATGAAGGATTGCAAAGAATTCTGTTTATTGGGACTTGACAGAATCCATCTATGGCAGCAGCAAGACTAGACTGATTTGTCAGAAGAGGGGTTGTCCCATAGGAATACCAACAGTGTCAACTAACCTGGACCCCTACGAGCTCCCAGAGACTAAGCCACCCACCAAAGAGCATATGTGATGTGATGGTTTGTATGTGCTCAGTCCAGGGAGTGGCACTATTAGGAGGTGTAGCCTTGTTGGAGTAGGTGTGTCACTGTGGGTATGGGCTTTAAGACCTCATCCTAGCAGTCTTCTCCTAGCAGCCTTCAGATGAAGATGTAGAACTCTCAGTTCCTCCTGCACCATGCCTGCCTGAATGCTGCCATGCTCCTGCCGTGATGATAATGGACTGAACCTCTGAACCTGTAAGCCAACCCCAATTAAATGTTGTCCTTATAAGCCAGCCCCAATATAAACGTTGCCTTGGTTATGGTGTCTGTTCATAGTAGTAAAACCCTAACTAAGACACATGGGCCGGTTCTTGACCCCTAGCACATATGTATCAGAGGACTGCCTTGTGTGGTCTCAGTGGGAGAGGATGCACCTAATCCTGTAGGGACTTGATGCCCCGAGGAAGGAGGATGCTGTTTAGATGGTGAGGTGGGGAGGAGAATGAGGGCGTGAGGAGCACCTTCTCAGATGCAAAGGGGAGGAAGGACATGGTGAAGAACTCTTGGAGGAGGGACTGAGAAGAGGGGCAACATTTGGAATGTAAGTAAATAAAACAATTTTTTTTAAAAAAGAAGGGGGTTGTATTATGGAACAAAGGTAGTGTAAATTCAACTTTAAAACCCAGTTTTATGATAAAACGTGTCAACTGGTTTTATTTATCTACAGACAGGGCAGAATCAAACCAGGAAAAGAATGGCAGTCACAGCTCATGGTTGCAATGGCTCTGCACATTTCTGTATTTCATTTCAAAGAGTCCTGGCTCCCCTAGAACTCGCTATGTAACACCAGGCTAGCCTCAAAAATCACAGATCTGCTTGCCTCTGCCTCCCCAGTGCTGGGATTAAAGGTGTACACCACCATATCTGGTCACACTTGTGTATTTTGAAATATTATTTTAGTCGATTCTGGGCATCAGAATAAAATACATTAGACTGCATGATTTCTGAACCACAGAGTTGTATTTCTCATATTTCTAGAGCCAGAGCAGTCCAAGATCAAGGCACTGACAGATGTTTCTGGTGCATCCATTCCTCCTAAGTGGCACACTCTGCTTTCTCACATGGGCAAACAAACTCCCACTGGTACCTTTCACGTGGACATTAGTAGTTTTCAGTAGGGTTCTTTCCTCATGATTTAATCACTTCCTACCCCAAACTATGACGTCATAACACCACACTGGGGGTTGTATCAATGTGGAAGTGGCTGAGGAATGAGATGTAGGCATCCCTTATAAGACATTTGTAAGTATTCTCCCTCCTGCACTGCTGATTGTCTTTTCATTTTGTTGGCTACGTTTGCTGTGCATAAGCACAAAAGAACTTGTTTATTTTTTGAAACTGTTTAGATTTTAAATGGGGATTTTTGACACTAGGAAATATGTCAACAGGGACAGTTAGATTCATAAAGTGTGACTTAGCCACAGATTATGTCTGCATAAAGACACATAAGGTTCCTTGTAACTCCTATGAAAGATAGCAGTTGTAAACTCCACGTGGGCTGAATGGCTAAAGGCTAAACAAAACAAACTCACAAGGACACCTAAACCGAAAAGAATTAAAGAAGGCCTGAATTCGAAGGCAATCTAGTAAGTATTTGGGATAAAGCATTGTTCTTTGGACACGGGAGAACCAAGAGGAGAAAGGCTGTGCTAGAGAATGAGTTTGTATTAGACTAGTGTTATTTCATTGTAATGTATATGTTTGTACAAATATTGCTTCTCAAAATGAAGTGATTCATCCCATTCTGTTTTGTTGCCTTCAGTTATCCTCCCACCACCACCCCCGTCTTCCTTTCCAGTACATGTTTCTAACAGCCACTCATTTTCTTCTTTTGGTTCTACCTTGTTTAGAGAACAATGCATCATCCCAAATTACTATTACTATTACTATTTCTATTAAGGAAAGTACAGTCTTAGACTTCATCAGTTTTCCTACAAATGGCTATTCTTTGTTCTAGAATCCAAACTAGGACATTACATTACATTTAGCTGGTCTGGTGCTTTAAATGAGAAATGACCTCCACCCCAAGCACACATCTTTGAACATGTGGTCCACAGTGCTAGTTAGGAAAGGTTATGGGAATTTAGAAGCTGGGGTATGTCAGTGATCGTGAACTCTGAGAGTTTAGAGCCTTACCCCATTTTCAATTCATTCTCTGTTTCTTGCATGTAGATAAAGATGTTATCTCTCAGCTTCCTACTCTAGATAGCCACCGACATGCTTTCCCCACCATTATGTACTTCGCCTCTGGAACCATGAGGCAAAATAAACTCTTTCTTCCCTATGTCAGAGTGTTTCACCACAGCATCTAAAATTAAACTGTTAGTCTTCCCTTAATCTATAGGAGACAAGCAGAGCCTATGTTGTGGAAGAAGAACGATGGTATTCAAGAATGATAATGACAGGCTGGAAAGATGGCTCGGTGGTTAAGAGTGCTGACTGCTCTTCCAGAAGTCCTGAGTTCAATTCCCAGCAACCACATGGTGGCTCACAACCATCTGTAATGGGATCTGATACCCTCTTCTGGTGTGTCTGAAGACATCTACAGTGTACTCATATACATTAAATAAATATTTAAAAATAATAATTAAAAAAGAATAATTTCAACTTTATGTATAAACATAATTATTTGAAAAATTTTAAAGTTAATAAATATAAATATACAGCCAGTGTTTAGTGACTAGATAAATTTATGCTCAAACATTTTTGTGTATTGAATTCTTCATTTTGGAAGCAGGATCAAGTAATATAGCCTAGACTATTCTGCAATTTACAGTTCTCAGTTTCCTGAGGGAGACTGTAGGGATGCCTACCATGACTGACTGAAGAATTTTTTTCTCAACTAGATGAAAAACAAAATTAAAATTTGATATCCTTTTATTAATTTCCCTACAACTATTTTGTGTTAGCATTTGTAAAAATGACTAACCTTTAGTAACTGTGTTTAATTTTTAATTATTTAATTATAACACCAGGGGTGTTTTAAGGGAAAAAATGTCTTACTTGGAAATCTTTTGTAGCTTAGGAAAATGAAAGAAAGTACACAAATATCAATTTTCCACTACAAAATTTTGTGAGGATTAAAATCTCCTGAGCGGCCACAACAGCCATAAGTCATGTTTCATCTGAATTAGTTAATGCCAAAGGTAAGTGACTAGTCATACAAAAGGCATAACGACGAGCAGGGGGGTCCACGTTTGTGGATGTCATTTAAGCAAACAACAAAGTAACAGATTTTACAGCACTTTCCTTATTGTTCTGTGTCTAGAGATCCAAACAAAACATGAATTGATTCTTATAGACCACAAACCGGTTTAAGTAGTTAAAATTGATGGGCCATTTTAGATTTACCCAAGCTGTGGATCCAAGGTAGAACTCCTTTTAATTTCTAAATTACTGGAAACATTATCTGATTTTTAAAAGTCTTCATTAATGATGTTATCAGAAGTGCTACTTTTAAAAATGTGATTGAACAGTTTGACACAAAGAAATAAGCAGAACACTTTAAAAGATTAAACAGCAGAGTAGACGGTGTTGTCCTTCTGGCTGCTTACAGTTACCTACTGCTATGTTGGAAAGGACCCTTGAACACTGCAGTAGAAAGAATTAAACATCTATTTAGCTCATAATCCTGTAATTAGGAAGACACTTCTGGGTTCATCTGAGACTCCTCAGGTGTCCATACTGAGCTATTGGTCATCTACACAAGTGTGCTTTGCCGACCAAATAAATACATGCATGCAATGGATGTTAAAATGCAGTTGGGAATTTACACATGGCTTTTGTACTTGAGTCTATTTGCATTTGAAGCTGAGCATGGTGCCAAATGTTTGCAATCCCAGAATTTTTAAGATGAAGATAAATGGACTGGGTATTCAAGGCCAGATATAGCTACATAGCCAGTTCAAGTCCAGTCTGGGCTAAATGAGGCCCATCTCATAAGAAACCAAACAAGGAGTCTATTACACTTTGAAAAAAGTATTATTAAGCTATTATCATAGCTTCTTTGTCTATAGTTTAAAGATTTTTTTTCAAAACTGAGTTTGTTTCAGGAATAATGTAGAAACATACTCTATCTGTCTCTCCCATTGAAGATCTAGATGAAAGGAATGAAATGGATATTTGAGAACTCTATAATTTAGTTGTACCATACATCTTGGGGGTGGAATTAAAATTTTAATGACTATTATATAATAGAAAAATAAATAAAACATATGCAGTGGAAATTTTTTCAGCCCAAAAGAAGTTATATTGTTTACAAGAAAATGAACTGAAGATAATTGTATTAATCAGAGTAAGTGAGTCACAGAAGACAAATATCAAATGTTTTGTGTCATTGTGGGCTTAGATTTTATGTAAAGGCATAAGGTCATGAGTACATACACGTACATACATTTGTGACTGTCATGCCATGTCACAAAACTAGGAATAAAACATTCTAGGGAGATAAACAAAACAAATGGGAGAGGGAAAGTGCCAAAAAAGGAGTCTGTGAGTGTGGGGAGATATAGTCAGAATATAGCTTTCACACAATACATATCCCAGTGCTTGAAGGAGCAAAAGTATTTCCAAGTATCACAAAACTAGCTTGCACAAACAGTTTCTCGGAAAGTCTTCAAAATCCTTCTCTTAAAATAGTGCACGAAATTGAGAGTGCTAACCAGTGTGTGATCCTGCAAGACAATGTGGATTAATTAGGTTGAAGAATTCTACATTGTATGCACACAACAAAATAGCACTGCATCTTAAAAATATAATATGATTTACCTATTAAAATAATATTCTCAAGATTTTAAATGCAAAGTGTCATTTTTTAGGATGCGTGGCTTTTGAATGAATTTTTTAATTTATTCTTTGACCTCAGAAAAATTGCTCTGTGATTATATTATTTAGGCTTGACCTTAGCTTCTCAGAAACATTAAATTTAGTACTTGAACATTTCATGTTTTTCCTGAATGTGTTTGTTTTCATCTCTACCCATTAACGAGCAGAATCCACTGAAATTTCTGCAGTTTTCTTATTCTTCCACTAGCCATGCATCTTGTCTTTTCCTAATTTATTCCACTGTTTTCATAACTCATAGCCATTGTTTCAAACTTTCAAACCACTTTCAACACACACACACACACACACACACACACACACACACACACGCACACACACACACTGCTACTACCAATCTATAAGACTTACTAAGAGGGGCTTCAAACCAATATTAAAAATTCAAAGTCATGAGATGGCTCAGTGAGTGAGTCAAAGTGCTTGCTGCTAAGCATGAAAAACTAAGCTTTATCGCCAGAACCTACATGAGAAAAACCTCACTCCGATGCCCTCTAACTTCTACATGCATATCATTACACATGTGCACACACCCCCACATACAAAATGTTTTAAAGCATCAAAGTTACTAATCTGTTTACACATTCTCAAACATGTCAAGCTCAGCAGTAACAACTTTACTCAATAAGTCAATTCATGTGTTTGAACAGACATAACATTATAACTAGTTTCTGATTCATAGCTAGATCATCAGGAAATAATTATTGTTCAGAGTCACAACTGCCCTTACAGGTTGTGTGCCTCAAGTTTAGCTACTGCTCTTTAAAAATGTCCAGAGAGATGCAGCTCATGCACCAGTCTAATAAGTGTAGCTCTCACCCTTTCTCTAAAAAGCTTTTTGCTGCAGAGAGCATTACAGAAATCCACAACTGCTCAAAATGCAAAGAACAGCTGACCATGGGGTGCCCAGCCCTAGATGAGCTTTCTACTGCACAACCTAAGACTCCAGGAACATTGAGACAGATGGGGTAGAAAGATTTTAAGATCCAGAGGACCAGGATGTCTGCAATGAGATTGTGTCTTCTATATATGACAGGGAAAATGCACCCATGAAATCTCAGCAGTATGGCTGCCTAAACAAGGCCTACTTAGTGTCAACTCCAGTTGGTGTGTCAACCCTGACTGCAAATCTCACAAGGCCACATCTCTAGATAAAGAGTAACAGGCAGTTGATGGGTATCCAATTCCGAGCAGCCCTAGCCCTAAATACTAATTGGATTTGGTAGTGCCCATTCTCTCTCTCTCTCTCTCTCTCTCTCTCTCTCTCTCTCTCTCTCTCTCTCTCTCTCTGTGTGTGTGTGTGTGTGTGTGTGTGTGTGTGTGTGTGTGTGTGTGTGTGTGTGAATTTGAATAGTGGGGAAGAACACACTGGAGGAGTTAGATGGGGAAAGAGAAAGGTGAAAATGATATAAATTCCTCGCATATCAATAAAATCTTTGTCAAAAGTCACTGACTGGGGAGGTCATTAAGGTCTACCTTATGGTAGAACTTAAGTTAGTATTGAGATATTTCTACATGGATGTTGTCAAAATGTTTTTGATTAGTGTTGGTTTCAACTCTTCTCAGAGAAGCTTCCTTTTGGTGTGGCAGCAGTTAATTCAAAGACTACTAATTGGTCAAAGTGGGGAGAATAGGTGACTATGGAATGATTAGCCCTAAAGTCGTATGGGAAGTCTATTCTACCAACACCCAAGACTCAGGGAACAGCTTGGAAGAGGGTTAAATAAATTTAAGAGTCAGAGGAAGAGCATTGATTATTTTTAAGATTTATTTTTTTATTATTTATAAGTACACTGTGGCAGTCTGAACACACCAGAAGAGGGCATCAGATCTCATTATGGATGGTTGTGAGCCACCATGTAGTTGCTGGGAATTGAACTCAGGACCTCTGGAAGAGCAGCCAGTACTCTTAACCACTGAGTCATCTCTGCAGCCCAGGAAGAGCATTGTTAAATGCTCTGAACATGACATGACACTATGGCTGCCCACTCAAGACTGCATCAATAATCCTCACCACATGGTGTATGTTTCAATTATGAACCGTAGGCTGTGTAACTCCATCAGTCAAAGCCTATAATTACATAGAATCCATTCTTGGGATTGTTCATTCTAGGTCAGTCTTCTATAGCCAGTCCATTACAAAGGGCCACTGCATGATTTCCAGCCAATGGACAATGATGCGTACCTACCATCAGAACATAATGTGGACTAGCCTTGTTGCCTTCAAAGTTCCCAGTGCTCTACTCCATCATTCTTTCTTCTCCCTATCCCTTGGTATCCAATGGTCCTTTTTACTGTCTATAGGTCTGCTTTTCCTCCAGAATTCCACATAGTTGGAAATCCTGCAGCAGGCCTTTTGCAACATATATACTCAGGAAGGCTTTTCTCCTCTTTATTTACATGCAATTCAAATTCCTTCATATCTTTTCATGGTTTTAAAGTTCATTTTCTTTACTTTTACACCTATTACTTGTACATTTTGAAATTCTAATGAAGTAGTGTTTTTTCAATATTGCCACATCTACATGTAATATATTTTGATCATATTCATGTCCCATCACATTTTTGTCATTGTTTTGGCATGCGTATGCAGCATGCATGTGAGTATGCAGGTGTGAACACCTGTGCATGCACAAATAAAGACTATAGAAGATGTCAATCTTTCTGTACCACTCTCTGCTGCATGCCTTTAGGGCAAGGCATCTCACTGAATGGGCAGCTGACTGGTTAATTTGGAATCCATTTAAGGTTACAGGCACATACAGGTTTTTATGCATGCGGAGATCCAAAGTCAAGCAGGTCTTAATGCTTGTACAGCAAGTGCAGTCCCACCCACCCACTACTTTCATAGAAAACCATAATATAGTGATGTTCTAATTCATGGACCTTGTCTCCCAATCCTGAAATCTGCTCCTCTGCTTGATCCAGTCCACTGGAAATTTTTCCATGGAGCTTATTTGACTGTTTTGAGTTTTTCATTTCCAAGACTTATGACTGGTTACTTTGAAAATGCCTGCGTCCTTACTTCCTCATTCACATCTTTTACTATAGTCCTTACTTTTCTGTATTGTATTGTAATTAACTGATCTTTGAAAAGGATAGATTTGAGAAAGTCTCATGTAGCTCAAGCTGGACCCAAACTCAGTATGTTGCACGCAGAAACTGACTTTAAACCACTAATCCTCCTGACTCCACCTAACTGGGATTACAAGTGTGTGACACTGTATCTGATTCTTTTAAAGAATTTTAAATTTTAAAATTTTAAAGAATTTTGCTGGGTGGTGGCAGTGCACACCTTTATTCCCAGCACTCCGGAGTCAGAGGCAGAGTGCTAGCCTGGTCTACAGAGTGAGGTTACAGGACAAGTCAAGACTACACAGAGATACCCTGTCTCGAAAAATAGCAAAGAGTGGGTATTCTTTTTTAATTTATGTGTAAGTGTGCCTATTTGTGTACACACATGTGCTAGGGTGCCCCTGGAGTCCAGAAGAGTCCTAGATCCCACTGGGGTTGCGGGCAGGTCTGAGCTATCCAATGTAAATGCTAGGAACCAAATTCTGATCCTCTACAAAAGCAGCCAAATAACCTTCACTCCAGCCACATCTTTTGAATTCTTCATCCAAATTTTATCCATATATTAATTACTTTTTGCTGTACCTAATACCATGACGAAAGACCACTTATAGACAGGTTTACTTGGATTTATGATTTCAGAGGAATAAGAGCCCATCATAGTGGAGTAACAGCAGGCATGGTAGCTCAAACAACAAGCTGAGAACTCACATCTAAAACTGCAAGCAGGAGGCAGAGAAAGTGAACTAGGAATGGTGTGGCTTTAAACTTACAAAGCCCACCATCAGTGACATATTACTCCACCTAAGTGACAGCCACACCTTCTAAGCCTCCCCAAATAATACTACCAACTGGGGATTGAGTATTCAAATGCTCAAAATTATGGGGACATCTCATTCGATCAATTTCAATGCTTCATTATCTTTGAAATTGGTTGCTTCATTTGTAACAGCCTTTTTAGGGACTAGCTTAGTCTTTTGTGTCCCAGGATACCAGGTTGTCATGACATGAATATAGTTCCAATTGGATTTTGTATTAGGTTTTTCTTTTTGTTGTTGTTACTTTTATTTTGATACAGCACATACTAAGCCAGAACTTAATGGCTGTGTTTTCTCTGTACAAATCATGAGTGTTTCGTTGTTGTTGTTGTTGTTGTTGTTGTTGTTGTTGTTGTTTTTAGCAAATCAGGCAAATGTGTTGTAGACAGTGGACAATATTGTGTATACCCCTTGTGATTAGTCTTGCCAACATAGTCTGAAAGGATATAAAATGAACCTATGGTATGGCATCATATAGGTCTGATAGCTGGTCTTTTTGTTGTGTTCCTCTACTCTTTTTGCCCTTTAGGCTCCTCATAGCCATGTCTACTTGGATCCTTATGGTCAGCTGAAGGGATTATTTCTCCTACTTGTTTTAATTGTTTGAGAATTTCATAAATATAAATAATGTATTTTTATGGATTTCACCCACATTCCCGTGCCTACTGGTGCCATCTACAACTCCAAGGGATTTTTTTAACCGACTGAATCCACTTAGTATTGCCAGTGTATGCATAGGTGAAAGGCCATCTATTGAAGCAAGGGCCATATCCCTGAAGAAAGCCAACTGTCCATTTATTTCCCTACTCTTTCAGTTAAAGTGTTTGGAGCAAATATAATGACATTTAGCAGGGCTTAGAGTTTAGTTCAGCAAGAAAGTGTCTACACAGGCTATTCAGATCATGCCGGATCCCCAGCCCCCTGGAAATGGGTAAAATAAATGCTAACAAACTCTTGTGTGGTACATAAGACCTGCACATGAGCAAATAAGTCAAAATGCCAGCATGGGAGGGGCTGCATGAGCCCCCAGTTCTAGCTCAGGAACTATGGACAACTGATGGCTTCTAGAGAAGAGTCATTTTTATTTATGAGTGTGGCTCCTGGTAGGTTGTCAGTATTCCAGTGGATACATCATACTCATGAGTGCATGGGCAGCAGATGAACTCTGTAGGTTATTGAAAAAAATAAAGGACATAAAGTGAGCATGACAAGCAGGGTGGATCTTGAAGGAATTAAGAGGATGAAGATTCTCACAATATATTATATGCATATATAAAATTCTCAAGGAATAAAAATTATATTAAAATAGTGAGAGATAAACACAGGAAAAGTTACAAGACACATACACACAGAGACTCAACCTATCTTCTCACAATATACTTATTTTTATGTATGTGTTTTTTGCCTGTGTGCATGTGTACCACACGTGTACTTGATCTCCATGAAGGTCAGAAGAGGGTATCAGATCCCCTAGAATTGAAGTGATAGGTGGTTATGAGCTGCAAAGTATGCTGGCTGTTAGAAATCAAACCCAGGTCCTTTGGAAAAGCAGTCAGTACTCAACTGCTGAGCCATCTCTGCAGACTCAAGTGTAAGGCAAAGAACTATAGTAATTTCAGAGTGAAGAAACACATCACCAGCACTATAGTCAAAGTCATTATTAATGGAACAAACCATTATGCATCTACCAATTAATGGTGCACTGAGAAAGACACTAACAACTCTAGTAATCTTTTAGGTGTGCAAGCTTACAGGTCTACATTGCAATGTAGTTGGACTTTTCACTACTGGCCTCTCTTTAGGAATTCTTAACCCTGCTGCCTGATGCCAAGGCCTCAGCTCCTATTCAAGACCACTTCAATTCTGCAGTTGTCGTGTCAACAAACAGGTAGACTTTTAAACATTACCAGGCCCTGCTGTCAGCTTGAGCCTTAGTCCCCCGTAGATTACAGCTTTATGTGCCAACCCCGAGGAAATGCTTCAGAGAAGATACATTGCTCTCTTGTTAATCACTGCTGATTTTCAGCCCCAGCTAAACAGTATTTATAGTCCTAGTAAAGATTTCATTTCAATTATGTGGTCTTTTATTAATCACAGCTGATTCTTCAGTCCCAGCTTATTGAAGCTACAGATTCTTAACACTGCCTGATACAATCTTTGAGGGATTCTCAAAGTTCCTTTTGAAACTGCACAAGCCAGATTTATATTACCTGCACTATTTTAAGCATTCTTAACCTTCCAAGCTCCCACAGAACAGGCCACTAAGCTTTGGGCACTGATGATTATTCCAGCCCAAAGTTACAAACATGCCCCAAAACAACATGGTCAAGTCTGTGATAGCAATACCCAACAAATTTGAACCGATTTCTGCACTAGTTTGCTTTCTATTGCTATGATAAACAACATGACAAAAAATTTAAAGTCAGGGCAGGAACTCAAGCAGGAACCCAAAGGCAGAACCCAGAAACATAGGGCACGAAGGAGTGACTGCTTCCTGCCACTCACCATTAAGATTTCCCAAAGGAGGATGTGCCCCACCCTCTTATAAGCTAAAGATGGTCAACTTTGGAAACCATGTATGAAAGGTGGCACAACTGTCTGTACTCTGGCTATGTCAATACCCTTGTAATGAAAATAGTATGTTATAATCAAACTTTAAAAATCCAAGACAAAAAGCAAACCTTGAAAGCAACCAAAGGCAGCATATCACATGCAGCCTCATCCAGTCTAGAAGACTTCCCAGAAGAAACCTCACAATCCAGAGAACTGGGGGTGACACATGGAGTTCCCCTACTTTCTTACCAACATCTGTTGTTTTTCCTTTTGTTGATTTTACTCATTATTATTGGAGTAAGATGAAATTTCAAAGTTGTTTTGATTTTCCTTTCCATAATTGCTAAGGATGATGTACATTTTAAAAATATTTCTTAGTCATTTGTTGTTTCTTCCTTTTGAAACTCTGTTTAGACAGACTGCCTTTTACTGTCTTTTTTTAAATTCTTTTTTTCCTTAACACTCACTAAAACAGATACTTCTTATTTCCATAGGTAAACGTAGCTCTCACTTTTCAGAAATGTTTCTCTTTGCAAGAGATGAAGACTATCAGAGAGAATCACAATTGGTCAAAACGTCTGATTCCGCAGTGCCCAAACTCAAGGGATACATTTATAACACAATTCTTGAACCTTATGCTCAGAGAACACTGAGGGAGAAAAAGCAGAAAGATTTTAAGAGCCAGAGAATGAGGAAGTTTGCTGTAATACTGTGTCTCCTAGAAATGTCAGAGAAGCTCATCAATATGGCTGAATAGAGGAAGATCTCATGGGCCCCAGCCACAGACAAAAATAACTATAAGCAACTATAAGGTATGTTGAGAACAGTACAATTACTCACTTCCAGGGATAACCCAAGTATGTTTTTTCTTCAACTCACTAACGGAAGTACATAGTCAAGAACAGAATATTCTAATACTAAATTGATGGTGTGTCATTCTCTCATCTTTAATATTAATGTTAAAAGACAACTGAGCTACAGAGGTAGCTCAGTAACATAAAATAATAAAATATAATAAATTATTGTATTTTATTATATTATTTTATGTGTACATGTTTATGTGTACATCAACGCCAACCACAGTGTGCATGTGGAAGTCACAGGATAATTTGTAGAAATCAGTTCTCTCTTTCTACCATGTTGGTCTCAAAGTTCAAGATCACATCACCAAGCTTGGCAAAAAGTGTCTTTACTGATGGAGCCATCTCACCAGACCTAATTTTTTTAAAGAAAAATAATTTAAAATATCTAAAATAATCTGAGCCACAAACATAAATCATAGGCACCAGCAAATACAATAGAGGGTAAAAAAACTAGCGTCCTTTACATAATGTGAAGTAAATGGCACCAATCTGTTATATATGTACTTTATATAGGCCTCATTACAACCATAAGGCCAAGAGACATGCAAGTGTAAATCCTACCACACTTCATAAACATTGTTTACATAAACTGAAGGTCTATGCAAGTGTATTTCAAGCCAAGTCAACATCACTATTCTTTCAATGACTACAATCATTGGCATTTTATTACTATTTCCAATAATGAACATCTTATTAAAGGTAGAATACTGGGCTGGTGAGATGGCTCTATGCGTAAAGGTTTAACACCAAGCCTAAACACCTGACTGTATTTGATCCCCGGACAAACTGTGGAGATAATCAATCTCTGATCTCTTCTCATGTGCCCACGAACATCAATTTTTTAGAGGACAGAGTGCACACTTAGATTACAGTAATAGTGCAGAGGTAACTTTCTGTCCATAGGGAAATCAAATTCATTATTTGACTTGTTTTACTGTGATAGTCATTTTATTGCCATGATCAAAGAACCAACCTGAGATATTTAAGATAAAACTGCAGGTGATAGCCAAGAGTCAAAAAAGTAATGAGTCAAAACACACTACATAAAATTCCTTAAACAGAGGACAGTATGAAAAAGAACAAAGGATCTACAAAGGACCAGAAAACAAAAAGATGACAGTACCAAGTCCTCATCTACCAATAATTACATTGATTACAAATGCATCACATTTGACACAGAGAAGTTTAATAGATTTTTAAAAATCCGAATATACTGCCTGTGGTGGTCTAAATGAGACAGGCTCTTATAGTTCCCTAGTTGGTAAACTGTTTGGGAAGGATTAGGAGGTACGGCCTTTACAAAGGAGTTGTGTCACTGGAAGTGGTCTTTGAGGTTTCAAAAGCCCATGCCATTTCCACATCTCTTTGCTTCATACTACGTGTTGACCAAGATGTAAGCTCATAGTTACTGCTCCAATGTCATGCCTGTCTGCCTGCTGTCCACCATGATGGTCATGGACTACTCTCTGAAACTGTAAGCCCCCTAAACTCTTCTATAAGTTGCCTAACTATGACATTTCCTATAAATGACTCACTTCACCTACAGTGAAGGACATAAACAGACTGAAAGTGAAGGGATGGAAAAGATATTCCATGTAAATGGAAACCTGAATGGTGTACTTTCACCATGTAGAATAGGCTTCTATGAATTAAGAACAAAGGAGGTTTACATATTACATATAATACATTTTATATAATGTATAATTTATATAATAAAAATAACATCATTGCAATAAACCACATCCCATAATGTGAACTTGGAAGCATTTCTTCTCGAAATCAGGACGAGATAGGGATATCTATTCCCACCACTTGTATTCAACAGAGTTCTGAAAGTCCCAGCCACAGCAATTGGTAGGAAGAAAAACAAAGGTGTCCTAATTTTAAAGAAAAAAGTTCAACCATCACTACACAAAGGTTTTTCTAGAGAAAACCTTTTGGAGCTATTAAACAAATCCAGTAAAGTTCTAAGAGACAGCAAACTTAAAAAGAGTAAAGAAATAATACTAATTTACACTGGCTTATAAACATAACTAAGAGCCAGGGAGACAGCAGGTAAAGGGTTTTCTTTGTAATCTTGAGTTCAATCACCAGAACCCACAGTGGGAGGAGAGAACCAACTCCAACAAATTATTTTCTGACCTCCACACATCTCCTGTGGCACTTAGGTACCCAATTATATTCTTTCATACCCTCCCTTCCAAAGCCTCACAACCTACACTCCACACACAATAATTTAATTTAGTAAATACTAAGGAACACATTTAACCAAAGAGGTAAAAAATATTTGCATATCAAAAGCTATACAAGACTTTGTAACCACAGATGAAGCATTAATATTATTTAAATGCTCATATAGCCCCAAAGCAACAACATAATCCATATTAAAATGCTCAGGACATTTTTCACAGAGGTGAGTGAAGCAATTCTGATATTTATATGGAATTATAAGAGACAGTAATCAAAATAACAGAATACAAGAATAAAAGCAGAATGGAACAGAATGGAGAGGCAGAAATAGCTGCACACTTTTATGGTTGATGTCCAAGAAAGAACAATGAGAAAGGAGTCATTTCAGTAAACAATGTTGGAAAAACTGGATATTCATTCACCTGAAGATGAATCTAAACCCTAAACTTATTATATAAAAGATAAATTTATATACAGGACCAGAGAGATGTCTCAGTGGGTCAAGAGTTTGGCTACTTTTCTAAAAGACCCCAGTTCAACTCCTACTACACAACACGGAAGCTCACATATATCTCTAACTCCTGTCCTAGGATCCAATGCCCTCTTCTGGACTCAGTGGTGCACACACATGCTAGCAAAACACCCATATACATATAAAAATAAAGTTAGATAAATTTTAAATAAGTAAATGTACATTGGATTAGAATTTAAAGACCAAAAACCACAGGAGAAAAACCTCCAGGATAATTGTCTGGGCATATGACCTAAAGAATATAATAAATAAAACTAGCAGTGGTGCCACACATCTTTAAATTGGGTCTTTGAGGTTGAAACCAGGATAGCCAGGACTAGACAGAGAAAACCAATCTCAAAACAAACAGACAGACAGACACAGAGATAAATAGAAAGAAAAATAGGGCAATAAAAAAACCCAGGGAAGAAAATATTCATAAATTACACATTGCCCTTAATATTTAAAATATAGAAGAAATTCACAGAGGTAGACAGCAGAAAAATCAAATAACTTGATCTTAAAAATAGGCAAAAGGCTTAATGACACACAAATTGCCAAGAAGTCTTAGTCGGTGCTCAGTATCACTAAGTCATTAGTAAATTCATTGAACATGTTGTGGATGGCCCTAAAAAAACTTAGACCTACTATTAGGATTCATCCCTCTTGCTACTTGTAAGAGCATACAGGAGGACATTATTTCAAGTGACATGAGCCCAAGCACAGAAGAGACAGTATCTCTTATGTAGCATCTAAAAGAATCAAACTCTTGAGAAGCCAAGAGGTGATTCCCAGAGGCTGGGGAGGAACAGTTTGAAAAAACAATAGCTAAATACCGGTTGCAAATATAACATGCTGTCTGTTCAAATAACAATGTGTATTGTTGAAAACACATCAAGTGATTTTCAAGTATTCTCATAGCAAAAGTAATAACCCTGTTTGGCTTACAAATTCCACAATGTATGAACACTTCAACACATCAAGATGTATGTAATAAGCCAACTGACCTCCTAATGATTAGATATGATGTTGACAAGGATGTTGTAGAACACAGGGAGCAAGAAACCTTTTGTCTCCCGAGTCCTGGGCATGCTTCACCGTGATATCTTTTAAGAATTTGAATAGCAGAAACCTGTAAGACTCAAGTAATTAGTTGGGCATGTTTTGATTTCTAAAATGTAGAAGGTACTGTGTAGGGAACTCTAGCCTCCTGTCTTATCCTACCCACACTTAGGTTTTACACACAGGAGGTGCACTTGTGCTGTCCTCTTGACTTGAAGATTCTCCGCCTTAGTTAACGTCACTCCCATTTCATTTGGCCCACCTGTTCATTTTAAAGATGCAACTTAAATAGCAGCTTTTCTTGTTCATAATTAGTAAAAAGTAGGAGCAAGTTGTATATGCATCTAGTGAATTAATAAACTGTTCTTTATGGTTACAATAGAATATAACCTAGAAAAAGAATGAACATTTCACATATAAAACATGTATAAATATCAGAAATATTCCAAGCTAATAATTTTATACATAAAGACAACACTGGATGGCTTCATGCATATGACATTCTAAGACAATCTGTGATGAAGAGAAACGATAAAAGGATGGACACAGACTGGCTGTAGACTACACAGGATCTGAGTCAAGAGGTATGCTCAGAGTCTTTAATGACTGCTGTTCAATACTTAAGCATTAGTTGAAAACAGCAGATATGATCCTATTTGCATATTTATCACATATAATTTGCCAAATAAAAAGATTGAGAATTAAGTCCTTAAAGATGTGTAGGCTGCAGTAAGGTAGGAAGTATGCCTATGCTTGCCATTCGCCTTGAAACACAGAGGCAGCTTTCTTAGGCAAGATAAGGCTGATCCCAAGTACAAAAGGTGTTAACCATTAATTTGTTCTGACTTCATGGTGTATGGTAATTTTTTCATGTAAAATGTTAAAGGAGACTTACCTGCCTAACAAAAAAAAAGCCTTCTGAGCAAATCTACTACTATGAGAGCCTCTCATACCACCTTGCAAAATATACTCGGTCCAGCTTGTGAAAAGTGTTGCATGTATTCTATGTCCTAGGAACTATATAAAATGTCAAAAACAATGTCCATCTTTCACTTGGCTCATTTATTTTGTTGCATCATTACAACTGACAGAATAATCTATCTGACCTAGTACACACCCATAGGAATTCTTACAAATTTAGTACACGTATTCACATATGCGTGCATCCATATACATATGTGGCAATCAGAGGATATCTTTGCAGGAATTTATTCTAGCTACCATGTGAGTTAAGATCAAAGCTAGGTTATCAGGCTTGGCAGTAAAGGCCTTTTACCTGCTAAGCCCTTGTTGGCCTACCCTATGAACTTTTTCTGAGTTCCCTTTGTGGAAGGACATTGAAGAAATTTATCTTAAATTATCCAACATCCCAACTTTTAAAACTGTAAGTACACCTTTTAAAAGGTTCAGAGCTCACATTTAACTTGTATGTTACAGAAACCTACTAAATAGCATATTATCCACACCACTCAATTTTTAGATTCAAGTGGATTGCTTAAAGAAGAAGCATGCCACAAGGAATACTATGCCATTTTACCTTTTTGTAAATTTTGAGCTTTGGTAGTCTTTGTATACTCCTGGTTAGCCTGGAACCTGCTATGTGGGCCAGGCTACCCTTGAACTTGCACTAATCCTCTTGCCTCAGCATGTGGAGTGCTTGGATTCGAAGTAGGCATGAGCCAACACACCTGGTTGCAATACATTTCTCAGTATCACAGTTTGTAGGACACAGCATAGCGTGACAGTCTAGGTCTGAAGACCAGCCCCTCACTGATTACCCATTCATCTTTGTGTAAGCTTTGCTAACTTTTCTGTGACTTGTTTTCTTCACTTCCTGGTGATCTGTGAAAATAAGGGAGTGGGGATAGATAATAGCAGGTCTCATGTCATGAAGGTTTGTGTGCACTACTTAAAACAATGGCTGCCAGCAATACTGCCTACCATCCTGTAAGTTTAGTTCAGAACTACTGATGACCAAAAGACTCCTTGCACAATTTACAAAATCAAAATAAACAATGTACACCAATAGTAGTAGCTTTTTAAAAGTGCAATGCAAATTTTATCTCACGGGAGACAAATGTTGGCTTTCACACATCATGAGCCCATTATCCAAAATAGATTTCCTTAAATCAGAACTCCTTGCTAGATTTTTGCCCTAGCACTTAGTTCAAACTTAATGATTGTCTTTTTTACACTGAACTGTGATAGAAAAACTTTTTCTCACATCTGACACAGTAGGCATTCAAATTTATCCTAAATGAACAAGGTAGACATTTCAAAGTGTATTTAATCTATACCAGATGAAAATGAAAGCAGTAAGGGCTACAGGTTTCTATTCTAAACAACCCAACTAGGGATTTAGTCACATTAAAAATATATGTGATTTATTAAAAATATAAACTGGTGGTTTGTTCTATAAATAATCCCACTCAAACACATTAAAGTGTGATAATAAATATAATTCATAAAGCATTTAGAACCACCCTCCCCTTTTGATTACAAGAGATAAAGCATACAACATACCGTAGGTTTATTTTTATTCAAAAAGTTACTGTCTCAAGACATAAATACAAATCAGCAAACAGTACAATTAGGACAATAGAATGTGGAGGACAACAGGTTAGAGTAATAGAGAAAACATTTTAGCTGGTTCAAAACAAAGCTGGAAGAACTGCTTTCACAAAGAAATACTCCTTTCAAGAGTGAGAAAAAAATCAACTTAGGTTTCAAATCATATATACAGTCCTCTCAGCAGTTGTAGGAAATGCAGTGGTGTGTAAAAGAACATATGCAATACGTTTGCACATAACAATGTTTGTTGATGGAAAGTATGTTAGACAGGTCTGGTTTTATTTGTTAACCATGAATTAATAAAATAAATGTATTTTGTGGTCTTTCATTTAACCTATGGTTTTTTGGCTACCACAGCCCAATGCTTGTTGATTTCCTGACTTGAAAAACCAGAAACCTTTTGGTATTCACACATCTGAAGATATTCTTGTATTGCAAGCATATTAAGGCATGGAATGATTAAAATAATATACCTCAAGAACTGAGAGACGACTGACAAAAGATAGATATACATGTAATATAAGTTAATATTTTGTTTTAAACGATGTCTAGCTGCCTAAGCCTCGCAAAATGAGTTGATGTCAAAATGGCAAGTGGCCACTTTCTGTTTTAAACTAATTCACTTGTGAAAGGACATAAAATGAAGTTTAAAGCTTAGCTTTCAAAGAATATTATGGGTTATGAATTCTATTATCCCATCTAATTTACATACAGAGGAAATGTACTGTAACCTGTTAGAAGTATCTTTAACCTGAAGACTGCTTGCAAAGACAGATAGATAAAACAATATAAAATACAAATTTAAAAATCATTTTAAAGCATGAACAGTCATGCTTTTCTATTTTTAAACATTGTTAAACTTTCAATATATTTCTGAAACCTCATAATTTTAAGTTGGAATTTAAAAGTAAGAAAAAACTAAACAAACTGCGCAATTATAAAATCAGCACCAATTTATATATATATATAATTTTATTTAAAATTTAGATCCCTATTCCCACACTCTAATAAGCTGTATAATTTTTGTTTAAATTTTCTGCAAACATACTACAATAAGCTTCTTTATTTGGAGACAAAATACAGTGGCACTACTGGAAGGAACATCACAACGTTACGTTTTATCTTAAAGGACAAGCAAACTTTCGGGCTGCTGTGGGATAAGCGTGTTCGAGACTGGTTACCTTCTGGCAGTTCACTGCATCTGGATATTTCTGAAAAGTATACAGAAGCTCTTGGATTTTAAAAATATCTTAAAATACATTTTAGATGAAAAAATTGTAAAAGTTCTGCTTATAAGTTTAACTTTTTTCCACAATTACAACATTTAAAACAAAGGTTTGTTGATTGATGTTTTAAGCATTTAAATTTAGAATGCTAAAAACAATTCTATCCTACAATTTCAGGGTCAGGGAATAAATCCATCCTTAACTTTTGTTTCATGGATGTAAACAGAAATCCAGCAGAGGTCATCATTATTTAGTACAACCAGTAAATAAATGTGAGAAGATTCTTATCTGTACCAAATACTTCTTCAGATTGTTATATTTTTTTTTAAAAAAGCATGAAATAATTCCTTTAAAAGCCAACTAACAGCGCATAAATAAAATATTTACTTTCTAAGAAAAACTGTAGCTTATCATCAAATTGTTTACTTGTCCTTTATTTTTTCAGGCAAACAAAACTGCCCCTCAATGCACTTCATCTTGGTAAGCATAAGCATGTTATATTCTCCTTAGAGAAAAATCTGTACAGAATTTCACTGTATCTACCACACTTTATTTTAAAATTTCCTCTTCCACTTAGAAAATGACTTCATCACAGATTTAATGTGTACTGGTATTAAAACATTGACACGCCAAGAACCTAATGAGAGAGGGAAAAAAAATCTTGTTAAAATAGTCATTCATTTCTTAATAAAAATCTGTAAATATTATAATATCTTATCACTGTTATGCTAAGATATTAATAAAACCACTCTGAAAACATCTCTTCAGACATATATATATATATATATATAAAAATAAAGTGATCATTAATCAATAATAAAATAGCAGTGGCATTCATTACGATGTCAACTGACTCATAAACATAACTAAAAGTAGGGACTCTGGTGTAATTGTTACACAATCCCCTAAGTCCTGAAGTGAACATTTGTTGAACAACAAATGTAGTAGTTCCCAGTATATTCTTCTAGCATGGGTTCAATGGGAAGAATTTAAGAAAAATCTCATGACCTTAGCCATCTGTACCCTCGAGTAGATGGTTTTTGAATAAGCATCTATCTGAACATGAGAAAAAAAGAACAATGCAGCTACAGAAAAAAATAAAAAGCTTTCTTTAGAAAATCTGGTCTTAGTTAATGAACAGAAATACACTTTTTAAGAAGCACCTAAGGTGAAATTTGAGAGAAATGAGTGGTGCTCATTCTTATACATTCTAGTTGGAGAAGGATTGGTAGGCAAACTCTGATAACAACTTGTCACTAATACAAAATGACTCTACCCTTTTCACTCAAGCAGCACATAACTTTGACTGTATATATTATGTTAAATATTTCATTTAAAATTCTAGCACTTATTAGACCAGTTAAGCAAAACTTTAGGCTACGGTAAATGAGCAAGGGCGGTTAGCAAAGCCAGAAGAAACTGAAATTGAGTTCACTAAAGGCTTAGACTTCTCACTTCAATGGAAGTCAGACTCTCATGAATTGTTTTCAACTCAAGGAACTGTTTATTCTTGGACAAGGAAAATTTGTGGACTGTTGTAGTGAATTATCAAGTGCTTGCACTGCCTAGGAACGAAAACAAAAAGGAGTTGCACATTCTCCGTTCATGACAACTCCCACACTCCTCACCCCTTGTCCTTCTGGTTTCTCTAAGAAGTCTTAAGGTTCTGTTAGAGTCCAGAGTTAGGAGTTACTATATTTCCATTAAAGAGGCCTAGATGAGGTTTAAAGGTTTCTTCTAGTCAAAATATTTTATAACTTTGAATAAGTACAGTTCCAATTACTAATAAAAAAGGTAAAGCATTTGTCTGAGTACTGTGCCTGCATGTATAGATATACATCGCATGAAGGCAAATGTTTATGGAGGTCAACTTTCCTGGAACTAGAGTTACAGGCAATTGTTGGCTACCACAAGTGAGCCGGGAATGGAACCAAGGACCTCTGGAAGAATGGCAAGTGCTCTTACCCACTGAGGCATCTCACCAACTACACTAGTCAATTCTGGATGTAGAGTATGCTACCAAGAATGATCTTAGGTGTTTTTCAAATACAGTGCTTAATCAGGAAGCAACTGAACACCTGACATTCATGTGTTTTGTACACAGTGATTACACCCAGACATCATTAGAATATTAAATTAGTTGTGGTACATTGAGCACTTTCCTAATTTTATGCTGCAGATAGTTTGAGAAGTTTGACATAAGTAACACTAATGACAATGTTATCTGAGTTACCAAATTAGACCTACTTTTGATGTCAACATTAATAAACACTCAAACATGTACTTCAAAGTACCAAAATTAAGCTTTGGAGTGTTATACAAACACCAACAGGAAATGACCATATCATAGGTCAATTTTCTTTCTCTATACTATTAAACTAGAATCCTATGTGTATATAATTCCAAGTATAATTGCTAGACAATGTGAAAATCATAATGTAAAAGATAGTTAGGAATTGTTTAGTTGTAACCTGATGTATCTATACTAAGTGCTTTGAGTTACTTTGAATTAGAGAATCTGAGAAGTGGGCATTAAGGAATTCAAATTCTAGTTTTACTATTTTGATGACATTTATCATAGTTTGGATTATAATGTATTTATTGTACGAAGACAATTTTTGTATTCAGTATCTTCTATTGATTCTGTTTCTTGTGTTATGATTGAGATACTATGAACTAGATAGATATTACTTCAAGTCATGGAAATTTAAAATTAACAGTCAAAGACTTCTAAAGGTAACAAATCATTAAAGATTACCGAGCAGTCAGTTATGTGACTGCTGCCATCATGTGGTAATACTATAAAATTACATATATCCATGTGTTCATTTCCTTATTTTATTAGCACAGGCATCTAAAACATTACCTAATCAAAAACGGCTATTATTTACTCTCGATATTCACTATACATTAGAATGTGATGAAGCTGTAGTAATAAATATTGGGGACCTATTTCTTTTTACATCATCAAGCTATAGTTTTCTCTACATGTGAAATGTCAAAATCTGTAGAAATAGTTTCTATAGGTGTTTCATTATTTTTAGGACTCTGGTGAAAATCATTTTGTCATGAAGGAAACTAATATGTAAGGTCATGGCACTAGATAAATACATTAAAAATATGGAAAGCTCTAGTTGCCACATTTTAAGTGTAGTTTCTCTTTTCAACTTCCTAATTATATTTCTTGGAATTTCATACAAATAACATCTTATTTTGGTTTTTGTTAAGTAGATATGACAGTAACAGTGATCAAATTAATTCTTTAATGCTTTTAAATACCACATAATTAAATATAGAATTGAACCATAGGATTATGGGTAAGTTAGGTTGTCTCTTGCTATACAGCCATGTACTGAAAAGAAAGGTCCACAACCTGAAGTATTAATAGCACTTGTTAGAGATGCATAACCTCAGGCCACCCAGCAGACCTAAAAATCTAGTTGTATTTTTAAAAGATCTCTGGCTGACACAGCTGCACATCAGAATTGATAATGAATGAATTTAAAAGGATCTCTCCTAAAGGGCTGAGAACACAGCTCTGTGACAAGGCTTGTGTGTGAGCCATCTTCAATTCCCAGCACCATAAACTTAATTGGATGCTCTGTGGGTAAGAAACTCTGTAAAGCTGTTTTGTTATTCAAGCAGTTATTACTGTATTATATGATATGGTTTGTGAAAACATTTCCCAGATCTGTCTAAAGGGCAAGGAAATGGGTATGTAGAAGATAACACTAATTACCCAAGTTAGCCATAGGAAGGAAGCAGCATGACTGGATAAACAAAAAAGTGAGATGGGAAGATATGCAAATTATTTGACTAAACAAAATAATTATAACATTAGGCATAAGTTGAACAAAATCACCACTGCTTCACAGACTGCAGGCTATCAGGGACAACTGTATATAACCTATCTTATTATAGCAGTGTTCATTACCAAAATGAAAGTATGTATGAAGATCTAGAGAGTTCAAAAATAGTATCTCAACCTCACACTTCTTTACTAAACCCTAAGGTATTTATTTTTCCTTTGAGACTGTAGTGAACGTTGGCCTGGATCTCATGATTCTCTGTCAGTTTCCAAAGTGCAGCAATTACTAGTGTGTGCTACTACTCTTGGTCCTATGTTTTCAGTTTCTACCATGACTTTATGTAATATTTATTCCCCTACTTATCCTGCCCATCTAGAAATGCCAAAGAATTCTTGCTGAGATATAATCTGGATTCGTGTCATCCCTTATTTGAAAACCCTCAACAGATAATCCAAACTACAGGAAAGGTCTAAATGCTTAACATTCAAATTCCAGGTAGTTGGGAATTTCAAAGTACGTTTAACCTTTTATTACTATTGCATCAGGTCACTGCCTAAAGTTTTGATTTAAAAATCTTGGGGCATATTTAAATTAAACCTACTGATTCATCCATAATTGAAGCAGGATCAAAGAAATCAGGCTTCAGTTCTGTTCTCTCTCTTCTATTCTTTGATGGTGGCTAAGAAAAAAAAAAGAAAGTTGATTTTTTTTACAATCATAAGCCAGATAGTAAATAAGAATATTCATATAAATGTTATTAGTTCTGAGTAGTCCATGCGATTTTCAAGTATACCTGAAAATACTTCAATCATTGCTTGCCAACATCCCATCTTCCCCCAAAATCAGAATGATTGTAAGCACAAAAAATTTCATTAGTAGAAAAAGACTTAAAAGTAAAACAGGAACCTATTTTTCACTTTAGTGTAAAAACATCACTTTTCTAATATCATTTTCCTGAAGGACTTGAAATTATTTTAAAGAGAAATAGCATTTCCTTCAGGAATACCAAGCAGCACACTAAATACAAAAGCCACAGGGATTAGGCTTGTTATGTTCACCTCTACCAACTTTAGGATTTCTCCTCCTTGGATGAGTTTGTAGGTTTTAATGTCCTCTATCATTACAGTCTATCTCACAAAGTTAAATGAGATTATTGCTAAAATGAAATATGTATGTGCATACTGTATGAGCGCTAATAATAAATTACTTTAAGAAAAACAAAAATGGGGGTGGCACATATCTTTAGTCCTGGCACTTGGGAGGCAGAGGTAGATGGACCTCTGGGTTCAAAGCCAGCCTGATCTAAACAGTTCAAGAACAGCCAAGGCTGCACAGAGAAACCCTGCCGCCTCAAAACAAAAAACAAAACAAATAAAGGAAAAGAAAAAAATATTTTATTTTCCTTCTCAGGATTCGAGTAATTTTACTTTACATCCAACAAGAAAGTCTGCCTCAACAAAAGGTTTCTATTATGTAAAAAATACTCTATTTGACAATGAAAATTTAGAAACGGGTGTGATACTTAATATACTTAACTTTTAAAAACTTAGAATATAAACATTGAGTATTATTTGATTTTTTATAGCCTAAGTTCTTTATAATTCTATATATTACTAAATTAACTATAGAATTTTAATTATTTCAAAAAACTTTTCTTGCCTTCAAAAACTGAACTTTTGCTCAACTTTGCAAGCAAGATAATAATATGCTTTGGGACCATTTAAAACAATTATTGGTTTGTTTGTTTGTTTGTTCTGGAGACAGGGTTTCTCTGTAAATCAGTGTGGCCTTGAACTCAGATTCACCACTGGCCTCTGCCTTTCTAGTGCTGGAATGAAAAGTATGAGCCACCAGCCCAGCTGAGACAATTTCAAAATCAACCTGTTTCACTGCGGTGTATTCAGCCTGTTTAAGAAAAGAATGTAATCAATATTACTGGACCCTGGGCTTCCTATGTAATCAGTGTTTTACAAGCTAACCTAAACACCTAACTTTGTCTTAACTTTAATCTTAAACTACATACATAAACTGATCCAGAATTTTGTGTGCGTGCGTGCGTGCGTGCGTGCGTGCGTGCGTGCGTGCGTGCGTGTGTCAGGGGGGAGGGAGGGACCAGCTACTGGGTTGAACAATACTATACTAACAAAACAATACTACTTCTGGATGTTTCTTACCAGGTCTATATCCATGGTGTCAAAGTCCATTCCCTCATTAAGATCCTCAATCCTTCCTTCTGAGGACATCATAACATCTTCAACAATCGGCTCTTCGTCATCCTCCATTATGCTTGTACCACGCTGACTAGAGAAATATAAAACAAGGTAAAGATCTGAACCAAGGCATGACTATTAATATATAGGTAGTAAGTAAGTATGTAGCTTTGTATATTCAAGTATAATGGAAAATGATGGAATTAAAGGTCAGGGAGAATGATAAGGCACTGATCATGTCATCAATGGTGTCAAAATCCCAATGTTCACTTGTTTTAAAATGCTAAGGATTTATGTTTATTCTATATTACTTAGATACATTTAGTTTGATAATTCTGATATGCCATATACAATGATCAATGACAAATTTCCACATATGAACATAGCAGATACCTCAAATCCTTTTTTGAAAAGTAGGCAGGGTACAAATTAATAAACATAAACAGACCAAAGAAATGACATTTTCTGAATGCATAGATTCTGATTACACCTAATGCTAATCATTAGTAACCCATTCATTCAGTGACAAATTGTATACGAGCCATACATACATTCACCCACACCTTCCCACAAGAACTACACCATGACAGGCTTCTATAGTGTCTATGGAGGAAGAAGTGAGTAAAACATGATTCTTGCCCTCGAGGAGCTTACAATATACTATGGTGAAACAGATAAAACCAGTACAGTATATGCATCAAATGCTCTGAGAGTATACTAAAATAATTATTCTGTCTCATATAAAAATTAACACTTCATGCTTAAAAGCTAAAACTCAAAGCCATGAAACTATATAAAAATGAAAAAATAACATCAAGGTCAAAGCCGCATTTTTTCACATAATTACAAGGAAAATAAACTAAATTCACAAATTAGCTCAAATCAGCATAAAGTAGGCAGCCCAAAGGTGAATTTGCATGTGACTTCTTGCTTTCCAGTTTGGCTGACATTACCGTCTTTTCTTTTGCAAAGATCCCATAGATCCCAAAAGCAACTCACCAAAATCTAAGTTATTTAATTAATTATTTTCAATGTATACAATACTATGGTAGAGCACAATATCTGATCCAGGCTTTCTGAACAGATATGATAATGCCAGGCATAATAGTTCTGGATAATAAAAGACAATTTTATTACATTTTTGTGGAAGTAAAAGTAAAGGCAATCTGTGTGTTCTGAAGATCATATAATCAAAAACCAGAAATCCAGTCTGTATTTCTTTTACATTACACTGATGGCATTTGTGATAGAAACTATGAAAGAAAATATAATTCATAAGCTATTTTAGTACAGGGTAGGTATCATTAATGAAAGAAGATTGGTAAAGCAAAAGTATTTAAAAGTTTTAGGCAATCAACCATTTATGGTACAACTACCAAAAGAGTCCTCTGGTGATAGTTGTTTATCTCAGGCAATCGTTTTTAGTTGTCTGAAGGAGGTTGTGCATAATCAAGAACCAATCCAAATTGCAAACAATAAGAAAAATGAAAACAGTACTGAATAGTGAGACATTCTAGACATCAAAGACCTTGAACACTGGAACCAAGTTTTAAGAGGACAAATATAAACAAAGTAGTTACATGGTAGGATTCTGAACTATTTGGATGGTGTTTAACTGGAAGCTAAAAAAATGGTTGTATGATCAAGCATGAAATAAAATGTAAAATAAGGAAAATATGACAAGAGAAACAAGACAGAAGCAAGTGCTGGTGTAGCTAGATGATGGTCCCAGGAGACAAACTGGAATGGCACATACTTAGTGACTGAATAAGAGTGTCTAGAGACTACTGCAGAGACAACCAGAAGAGTATTCATATGCCACCATTTATGTGGTAAATGATCATTTAAGAAGAATGTGAATTCTTAGTCAACAATGTAAAACAAAATATAAAATTTAAGAGAGGTAACAATCACTATCCCAAGTTTTAAAAAATACATTATGTTACAATGCTTTCAAACTTAAAATAATTCAAATAACATTTTGCCATGTATATAAGGCATGATTTCAAGTCTACTTATCAGCAATTTCACTTAGAGTCACAGCTAATTAGGATTTCTGAAATGTTTATCATGTTCCCATCCAGAATCCAGGAAAAACAAAGGAAGAAGAGTTTTAGGCATTGAACAGTTCCTCACTCCATGAACATCTGCTTAGTGCTTTCTGTGTCAGCTCTAACAATGACATCCTTGCCCTTAAGGAGCTCACAGTCTAGAGACATGGACAAAATTGCAATACACAAATAATTACAATACAATATGGCAAAGGCTGTAAGAAATGCAAATATACAGGGTTATAGGATCACAGAAGATTACAATTTCACTTACGGTGACACTTGAACCTGCTTTCACCATGAATTTACTAGTATTCAGGTAATGAGACGTGATATACTAAAATGGAGTCAGGGGCATATTTTGAAAGATCTTGCATGCCATGAACTAGGTATAGAAACTGAACTTTGTCCAGCAGGCAATGGCGAGCCATGGAAAAGTTCTAAGTAAGAAAGTTACATGGTAAGATTTTCATCCTGAAATTATCATTCTTGATGGTAGTGTGAATGATGGAGTGGTGGAAAGTGTGAAGGGAGAGGTTTGGTGAGCAGATCAATGGGGGGTTTGAGGGAGGAGAACCAGTTAGAAAGCTCATTACGCTAGTTCAGGTGAGAGATGAGGACCTGAGCTACGGTGGGACATAATTAAGATGGAACACAAATGTATTTTTAATTCTGTGTACCAAAATAAACAAGGATTCATATTTATACTTTTCCAACAGATCAATTTAAGACTGATTGGTCCTTTGGCTAACTAGTTAATATATGAATGACTTAAAACATTTTACTTTTCTGTTGGAAAGACCAAAATCTTGTTCCTTGATTATTTCAGCGTAGTTACTCCTGAGAGTTTGCTGAAATTGTAGGTCCGGCACACATTAGAGTATGTTAACATGAATTAGTGAACTTCCTAGACTCAGACAATAAGGCACTCTCACTTACATGGCATGCTGAAGATTAGTTCGCAGTTTAACATAGCTCATTGCTGCTCTCTCCTGCTGTTGCCTTGCTTCCTCTTGTTGTCTTTGAGCTAACATCCATGTTACCTGCGTGCTTCAAGGAGAATTTTATTCTTCTTTTAACTTAACTTTTTTCTATGTAATTGATAAAGTTCTAGTAAAGGAAATGATTAAATGTACTTACTTGTAATCCAGAGGAGTTTGATGGTGTTCTGTCTGCATCGGATAGACACTCATGAAGCTATCTTCAGGCCGTAACCTTTTCGGTTCTCTCATAATAGTGGAGGTGAGCTGCGGTGTCTGCATCATAACAGGGGTGTGCAGTGTCTGCTCTCTGCTCAACCACATACTGTCACTGCTACTGCTTTCTTCAGCTAAAAGAGAAAATCACAACCATGACGTCTGCTTTACTACTTAGAACTTACCCAGAGTGTAATATGACCCATTGAAAACAACAAACATCTCGTTGTTTCCACATAGTAGTGTTGGAAACTGGATCCCACCCTGGCCTTACAGTCTGTTTATGAGAAAAGAAGGAGAAAACAATTACAACACTCTATGGTACTAGGAGAAATGGATATAGACGGCAGGGGAGTAGTGACAGAGACAGATACAGCTACCCAGAAACGCGGGGTAACAAGCATTTTTGATGCTTGAGCACTGATACATGAAACAGTCATGCTACTCTATTGATATATCTGACTTACAGAATGACAATTTCTTACGGTTCAAATTACTAGCTGGATTCTATGGAAATGGGAAGAGTCCAAGAATAGGCAAAGACTGGATAAAGAAGCAGGAATCAGTATGTAGCCAGGTACACGTGGGAGTTAGGCTGCAAAACTCGGGACAAGATGGGAATATAAGTTGAAAGCCAGCTGGAGCACAAGTGAGATTTTTGTTTCAAAGGCCAATGCAAACAAGCAAAGAACTACTATGTGGAACATATTGAGATCTAGACTAAGGTGACAAACTTGCTAACAATTTGAAGAAAGGGAAACCATTTAGTGAGTTTCATGTTTTAGTCCATGTGGATGGAGTACTTAAGACCAGGAATGCTAATAAGTAACAGGCCACATGGAAGAGTAAGTAAGTAACAGGCCACAAGGCTCAGAGAAAGCCAATCCAGTACTAGGAATGGAATTAGGAGGGCTGGTTTTTAGCCTATAGGATGTGAATGGTTGAGCTGGCCTTAAGACCCTAACGCCAAAGTAAACATATGTACATTAAGAAATGGATTATTAAAGTCATACCTGTAGAACCTACCCCATCAAACATACACGATAGCCCTAACATTACAAATAAATTCTTATGTCAGTGTCACTACGTTAATAGTAAGTTAAAATTAGTTACTATGAATTTGAAGGAAAACTATTTTTTAAAAGAATTATTTATTTTATGTATATCTGCACTGTCGCTGTCTTCAGACACACCAGAAGAGGGCATCAGATCCCATTACAGATGGTTGTGAGCCACCATGTGGTTGCTGGGAATTGAACTCAGGAGCTTTGGGAGAACAGTCAGTGCTCTTAACCGCTGAGCCATCTCTCCAGTCTAGAAAACTATTTTTTACAAGACTGTGTATATGTCTGCACTCATTACATGTATATGCACACAGTTTTAAGGAAAACTTTTGAGGGTGAATGTGCTCATACCCAAGTGATCAAGGGCTTTGACATAAACTGCACACTTTACAATATAGTAAAACTATTATTTATAGTTCTATATGCTCATGGTCATTTTCCACTGACTAGCACTTATCCATTACATGAATTTACTAATGGCAATTTATATAGCTCTAATCCAAATACCTAAAAAGAACACTTACGTTTTCTGTAAAAAAATTCTAATTTAATATTCTACTTGTAAGATACTATATAAATGCCAAAGATATTTTATAAATATCAATATCTAAATTGTTGCTAAGAATATAAAGGAGAGATATGCAGAAAATTTAACTATTTAAAGAAAAAAAACTTTCAAGATTTATAATCATATATAAGAAGCATCCTTTTAATTTGATAATTTTTCTATTAAAATGATATTTCTTAGTTTCTTATAAACAAGCATATCCCATTTAAGATTTTTTTGCTCGATTACAATAACAGTGGAACTTTAGAGCCAAGTCTAAAGCTTGATGTGTTATATGGTTATAATTAGACAAAAGATGCTGAAACTACACAGCAATCAAGTTTTAGGACTACAACTTGATAAATTATGCGGTGATTTAAAACTGATCACAAATTCCATTGATACTCATTACATTAAGATGCAGCGAACTGAGCTAGGCAACGTGGTTATACTTCTCTAGTCCTGTATCTTAGAAAAGTGGGCAAAAAATTCTTAAGTTCAACCTTGGGATATATGAGATTCTGTCTTACAAAGAACAAAATAAAAAATGAGGTAAAGGACTATATCTTGTCACCTAAAATCTATTGATTTCTTAGCCAATAGAATATTATAGACGTTATAGCACGCTGGTCTGCAGGCCAAGACCTCACGTCAGTAATCCTCGCATCCTGTCTTTTAGAGTAGTAAGTCTTGGAGCTTCTGAGTGATACGCTGATTACAAAGGGTCCTGAGAGACAATCCAGGTGAAGTCAGATATGTAATGTAAGTAAAGTCACTTCTAGACAAATGCAGCAACCAGCATTCAGGAGTTTCTATGTTAGATACCATAGTCATACCATGCTCTAAGTCTTAAAAGTGGTATTTCTCAGCAATAACTGCCACAGATTTTTGACAACTAAAATATTTAAGAGCTACTGAGAAAAGGAAAAATTTCCCTAGGCCCACAGAATTACTTTTGGGATGCTAGGAGCGCAATACCACAAAACATAATGCATTCTACATATGAGAAAAAACAACTTAATTTCTGTTACATACTTCACAATTAGTTCATTATTACTGAATGAAATTCAGAGGTTAAGGCTTTTAAAAATATTTTGATATAACAAAATGATATTGGAACAATTTTCATATGCAAGAACAGTGATTAAAATATTTATTTATTTTATGTATGTGAGTGCTCTATCTGCATGTCAGAAGAGGACATCAGATCCCATTACAGACGGTTGTGAGCCACCATGTGGGTGCTGGGAATTGAACTCAGGACCTCTGGAAGAGCAGTCAGTGCTCTTAACTTCTGAACTATCTCTCTAGTCCCCAGAATAGTGATAAAAATGTAACCATCTGTCTGCACTGCTTTTCATGTGAAAAGGGAAAATGTGCCTTAAAGAGTTGACAGAACTGACTCGTGCATGTAAAATGGTTAACAGAACATTTATGCACAATTGATAAGTTGTGTAAACTATTACTGAGTATCACATATCTCATGAGAAGCGAGGTGAATCTTAATGGCCATTCAGGTGGTCAACAGCAAGAATAAACTAATTGCTTCCTTACGGAGTGCTAGTTGCATGCCTTCAAGCACTTTCCGTTTCCCTGTAGATGGTTTTGATTTTTTACTCCGTACAGTTGATCCCCGACTGCTCATTCCACTAATGACTGACATGGTGTCATCATCACCACCAGCTAGCAAAGAATTTCGGTAAGACATCAGAGGAAGCCATACATCTTCTCTTCGGAGTGACATCTGAAAGGTCATGAACTTTTCCAAATAAACATACCTTAAAAAGAAGTAGAAAGCATTAGCTTTTAATGCACAGAGCTGCTATTCAAACAAGGTTATAAAAACATGAGCCTAATGCTTCACTACTTATGCTCAGACTCAGCAGCAAAATGAAGGGAAAATGTCTACTCAAACCTCACACTGAATGAAATAATCAAATAGTCTTCTAGCTTAATATTTGTTGATCATCTTGCTATACCTTTGGTACAGACAATAGGTATATAAGTTCCCTAGATATAAAAGTTCACCTTGGTGGAAAATATGTATCTATCTCAATTTTAATAAAAAATTCTGATATCACAATGTAACTAACATTCACATGATTACTATGTGCTAAGCATTTTTCTCAAGACATTTTAACTAATCTTATAGTTAGTAAGGAAAACATTCCATTTTAGATGAAATATAGACGTAAGATAAATTAATGTACCTATAATCATAAAAATGACAGGATCATCATGATTTGGATCTTAACGTGTGACACTAGCAGTTAAAGTCAAGTAAGTACACTGTACAATTCCAATACATAATTCCAATTAATTTAGATTTCTCAGCATAAGAAAGGTCACTTTGAAAAACATACTGCTTCGTGGTAACTGTTCAATCCATCTTTTTATTTACAATATACTTCTGCCATCCTTAAAACTATAGTACTCTTCACTGTAGCCTATAAATGGGCTACCAGTCTGGAAACCAATACCAGTCTGAGATAAGACTCAATATTTGAGCCAAAATAGACAAACTGGTAGAAAAACTAGAGTTCTGGGGCTGGGGATTTAGCTCAGTGGTAGAGCGCTTACCTAGGAAGCGCAAGGCCCTGGGTTCGGTCCCCAGCTCCGGAAAAAAAAAAAAAAAAAAAAAAAGAAAAAAAAGAAAAAAAAAACTAGAGTTCTGTGTCACTATGTCACTTAAGAGAATATTAACAATAAGAAGACTCCAGGACATGGCTCAGTGGGTTAAGGTCTGCAATTATGTATAGCTGAGTTGAAATGTCCCAGCACTCACTCACATATAAAGCCAGTACTGGGGAGTAGAGTCGGATAGATAATTAGAGGTTGGTTGACAACAGGGCTGAGAGACCATGTCTCAGAGAAGAAATGCAGTGGTCTAGACACCCAGTAGACTGCTCTGGCCACCACACATGTCTGCACACTCATGTACATGCACCACAAACAATAAAAAATTCTCCTCACAAACAAAAAAAACCAAACAAGTAAATAAGTAGCCTTCATGGAAGCAATTCTTTCTCTGCTTCTCTAGCCCTGGGCTTCTACTAAACTGATTGTTTTTTATTTATACACCAGATGTACACATTTTCAAAATATTAACATACTGTTGTCTGCTGTAAATATCATAGTGTAGTTTTACACTTTTCTATTTGAACTCAGTATTATACTTTTTAAATCCACCAATGTTGACAATATTCCATAACCTGGGTCATGTTGGTGTACATTCTAGGAAAGAGTTTATTTTGACATTTTCCATATTCAAACATTGTAACATTCACTGTTCTTTAATAGTTCTTATTGTATGTATGATTATAAGATTTTATAGTATATTTATTCATGTGAATGATGAAGTGACTGGGCTTAAAAATAGAAAGATACTTAAACTTTACTAAGTAATGTCAGATAGTTCCAAAACTAATCAAGTATCAATTTATGTGACCAATAATATATATAATGCTCTACATCTTTGAAACTATTAATGCTATCAGATTTAGTATTGTCCATCTGTTATATAAGAAATGGCACTGTTTAATCTGTATTTCTCTGATTAATGGTCTAAGAATTTTGCTTTATGGCAAAGACTAGAGCTGGCAAAATGGCACAGGGTTATAAGAAGATATTAACTGTGATGTTTCTAACTTTCTCCCCTCTTATACCTCAAAGAGCTGGGGTAGGGGAGAGAGGGTGGGCCTAGAAAGTCTCTCTTATGAGTCACCATTTTAGAAAATTATTTCAGAAAAATTTTCTGTTTAAATGTTAAATTATGGAAAGAAACCGTTAAAGAAAAGACAATTTTGCTTTGCAGTACAACCACATTTTAAGATAAAAACTAACTTGGGCGAGCCTCATGGGATTTTCAAAATTACCATCCATTAAAGGTTACTACTGTATTACTTGGGCTACTACAACTATTCAACAAAGAACTTAAAAAGCACTGAGCACACCGAAACAATACAGGGGTGGAAGTCACAATACTAAAGCTCAGTATTGTACAAAGAATAGTTATAAGGCTGAAAATGATTAAAACTGATGACGCGAAGAAAGTCTTATAAATTAATATAATGCTATAGATATATGTCAGAACAAAAATGAAGTAAAACAAATGTTTTTCAGCATTTCAAAATGAAGTTAAGCTGGACATTTCTACCAAATACATACACTGTTCTTTTATCTTGTCGGAGCAGTTTAGAAGAAAATTCACTGAGAATATCAAGAAATGCCAAATTTAAAGGTGGATGGCTCTCCCCTTGTGGATTAGGCTCCTTAAAAGCAAATTCTATGCCATCTCTGTAGAGGAAATAAAATACATAAATAAATATTACGTTTACTAATGAAAAATACACTTAATATAAAATTAAGAATATTATCAAATCATTCTAACACAAAATAACTCACAGACAAACATACACACCAGCACTAGCTAGCCATCAGCTAAATGTGGTTTGTTTTAATCTACATTCTCTTTTGACCTATTTTCGTAACATAGTCAGACTTTCAACTTGTGATTCTTCTGCTCAGGCCTCCTAAATGCTAGCATTATAGACAGATATTAAAAAGCTCAACTGGAAGAGCTTGAAGGGGCTCAAGACCCCATATGTACAACAATGCCAAGCAACCAGAGCTTCCAGGGACTAAGCCACTACCTAAAGACTATACATGGACTGACCCTGGACTCTGACCTCATAGGTAGCAATGAATATCCTAGTAAGAGCACCAGTGGAAGGGGAAGCCCTTGGTCCTGCCAAGACTGAACCCCAAGTGAACGTGATTGTAGGGCAGTAATGGTGGGAGGATGGGGAGGGGAACACCCATAAAGAAGGGGAGGGGGACGGGGATGTTGGTCCTGAAACCAGGAAGGGGAATAACAATTGAAATGTAAATAAAAAATACTCAATTAATAAAGATGGCAGAAAAAAAAAGCTCAACATATATTCTTTACTCAAATATTCTTCCCTACAAAAATAGCCCAAATTCTTGTACATAATGATCACTATATTACTTATACTTTTTCAGAGTAGCAAAGTCATACTCTAATTTATAGGATTGCCTTCAACATGAATACTGCCATTTATAATGTCTTGGTAAAAGTTTTTAAAATTAAACTCTAATCGGGGCCCATTTTAGCCATAATAATGTCAAAATTTAAAGATCACAATTCATCAAGATAACAACTGTCATTGTGCTCTATCAAAATATAATAGGGTAGAAAACAATGAAGACAAAACTGGGGGAAAAGCACATGAAAAAAATGTAGTTCTTATACTAATTACTCAATGTATAGCTCTTACATTTTACCTAAAATTATCAACTATATACTACAAGGCACACAAAATGGTGAAGTCAGAGCGTAAATTAAAGTTGGAGAGAAATAGATAAAATGAATAAAAGCAATAAGTTATGTGCAATTCATGTGATAGTATACAAGCAATCCCAGGGCTCACTGGTCAACCAATATAGCTTTATCAGTGAGCTCCAGGCCAGCACAAATCTTGTTTCAAAGGAGAAGGATAGCGTTCTGAACGATGATATTTGAGTCCAGTTTGTATACTTGTACACACATATACACATATGTATATTTATAAAAGTGTAGGGGGTGGAGGAGTTTTTAAACTTATGAGATTTATAAGTCAATAAGTAAACAAGCTTAATTAGGTATTCCAAAGAAAAGGATGGACAGAAAATTAAGATTCATGGAAATTCAAGCAATAAGTAAAGTATCAGGAGATTGGTTACTTGTGCAGCATGGCAATGGCTTCTCTGGTTTTCAACTGATCAAGTCCAAAAGTTAAAGCAAAACGTCGAGCAAGTTCTTTTATGCCGCTAAATGTTGAGGATGATCTATCAAAGTTATAGCCATTTTCTTGTATCATCTCATTAAAAAGCTGTTTAGAAAAAAGAAGGAAGCCTTAATATTTTTATAAATATGAATTAACATAAATTGAGCATATTTTTGAATTAAAATATAAAAGATAAATGACATATTGCATTAATGACACCTGAAACACAAAAAAATCCTAATATGAATAGGCACAATTGTGTCACATAATACACTTAAAATAGAGAAATCATTATTGGTGTCTTGAACTCAATAGTTTATTTTTATCTAAACACCAGTCAATATTAATTGGGTACAAACACATAAAACAACAAAAGGAAAGGAAAATCCAAGGTAAACTTTAATACAACTGTGTTCTATTTTTGTGGTGCTGGGTCTCATGAATAACAGCCATTGTGTTGTTCACCTCCAAGTGATTTACATTCACATTATGAACTTTCATCATAAGATAGCAAAAACTTTTGAATTGTGATATCCTCTAACTAAGCAATTCTAAGACTTGATCCAAAATAGTATTTATGCATAATATTTATATACAAGAATATTTCAGTGATAACAATAAACTTACAAAAGATTTCAAGATTTGCTAAAAAAACTATAATCTACCTATAAAATGGAATATTATTAACTATTAAAATCCCAAATATATCTATATAGCAAGGAAAAGAAAAGGGTTATTTCAAAGAGATAGCTGTACTGCTGTGTTCGTTCTGTAACATCATTCACAATGAGCAGGGGATAGAACCAACTTCTTTGTCCACACATGAATGAATGCCATGCATCACATACATTTGCTTGCAAACAAACAAAAGAGAATATTATTTAGCCGTTAAAAGGTAGAAATTGGGTCAATTATTTAAAACATGGATGAATGCAGAAGATAATCCATCAAAGGAAATAAGCCCATGAGTGCACTTACTGGAACCTAACAGAGTAGAAGCCAAAGATACAGAGAATAAAGTGATTACTGCTACAAGCCAGGACACAGGAACAGAAATAAACAATTAGGATGATTAGGTGCAAGAAATTAGCTGTCCAATATAATGAAAACAGGTAACAGTGACAGAGATATTAAGGAAGTGGCTAAGTGGTAGAGCATCTATCTGCCTACCACACAAAGGACCCTATAGTCCACTAAAAACAAAACAAAACAAAAAGAACAAAAACAACAACAAAAAATGCATATAGGCACACATATTCATACATTGTTTTGGCTCCTACAGACTAACATCCACAAAAATCCTGTATATTTAAAAACTGCTATCCAGGTAACAGGGGCACAGACCTCTTATTCCAGCTCTTAGGAGGCTGACACAAAAGGAATTTTAGGTCAGGCCTACCTAGGTAGGCTACATGGTGAGACCAAAGCAAGATAGTTTAATAGGTAAAGATCTTTTCAACACATCTGATCTAAATTTGATCCCCATAATTTATAGGACAGATGAAGAGAACCAACTTCCCCCAAACTATCCTGTGCTCTTCCCATGCACAATCTGTCCCATTTGTACACAGGCCATCATACAAGGAGGATGGGAAGATGGCTCAGTGGATAAAATGCTTAGTATGCAAACATGAGGACCAAAGTTCAAATCTTAAACATCTAAACAAAACACAAGCAGATGTGGAAGGCTGTCTGTAATCCTAGGTGAAAGACAGGTTCAGTGAAAGACTCCACTTCCATAAAGGAAAAACAATCAAAGACAATAGTCAAGAGTCAATCTTTGGCCTCCACACTCACTACTGCACACAGGTATGTACATGCATATACATCCATGCAAACACACTCAACACAGATATACACCAAGAAGAAACACACCAATAGGGAAATTGCTTAGAGTGGATTAAAATGATCTTACTGCAAGTTGTGAGGTAACGAGTGAGCTAATTAACACTTCACATGTGTGTTTAAACTTCATGTAAAACATACTTCACTAATGATGATAAATATTTTGGATCGGTACTTGTATGGATTGTCTGTCATGTCCTCTGCCCAGTTACAATTATTACCAATTTGATTATTGATAGTCAATTGTGTTACGTAAAGCTGATACTTACCTGCTGCAAACTGAGAATAAGAGTCTTGGCACACTGAATTTTGTCAATCTGCCTTGTTTTACTCATTGTTTCTTTGATGATATCGCCATAATCGTTATAATACTAGAAAATGAAATTGATGCAAATTAGAGTTAAATCTCTTAAAATGATTGGCCAATAAGACTAAGTTTAGGTTAATTCTACAATCACAAAGCAACACATGTATTTGTACGTTTCAATGATAGGAAATCTGTAGTAGTACTGAAGGTTTAAGATCAGTTCTAAAATATCTTTAACTTAAAAAAATTGAAAAATCCAAACTGTTTAAACAAAGCAGGTATGAAATAAAAAAAGTTACTAAGTTATACTGAGTTTCAGGGCTAACACTAACTTTCTTTAAAGACAATAAATATAATCAATTACTCTAATTGTTAATGAGATAGGTCACCTTACTAATTTGGCTATGGAAACAATTAGCCTATGAACTATTGAGTCTAAAATTTGCATTATATATTACATATTTGCAATTTTTCTAATTTAAAACAGTGGCTTTAATACCTTTAAAAAACTATCAAAGATAAAAGAGGAACATACAAGAACAAATTTACTATTTTTTGAGATGTGTCACCAAGTAACTCTGGCTGTCCTGGAACTCACTCTGTAGACCAGGCAGGCCTCACACTCAAGAGCTCTGCCTCCTAGGTGCTGGGATTACAGGTAAGAGCCATCATATCCAAATAATATATACACATTTTTGTCATTTCTACCATTTAATAAAGTTGAGGAGAGGGCAAATATAGACATACAGTATAAACATCATTCATCATGTCAAATGATATAACTTTAAAACTACTTTTAAATGATGCTACACCTCTTTCATATAGTAAAATATTCTAAATGGAAAATTACTTAGGCTTTAACAGATTACATGAATTTTTATCTGTAGAAAAAAGATATTGGGTGTGATGGCTCAGACCTTTAATCACAGTATTCCGGAGGCAGATGCAGGTGGGTTGAAAGCCAGCCTTGTCTGCATAGTGGGATTCAAAGTCAGACAGGTTAGCTAGAGGAGATAAAGTTATGTTTAAGCATGAAATACTGTCCTATTGTGTACTTTCACAGTCACCTTCATATACTGCTTGAAGATATCCGCAGCTGTGTTCATCTCCACCACTGTATATACAATTAGCTTACAAAATGCTGCAAGTAAATTTCTCCTCTTATGCAAAGCTTCAATTTTACTGGCTTCATCCTCCTGCTGACCATCTGGGGGAAGGGATCCAATAATCATTATATCTTGTATTTTACTTCAATCATAACTTAACATATACTATATACTTGCCCCCTTTTTTGGAAATTTAAAAGTGGAAAACATTAAAACCAAATTTAAATTTGCAACTACTCAAAGAATATACTATATTTTTGAGCTATCAAATGATCATCATGGAAAAGGAACAGATGTAATAAGTAAAAGGAATTAATTATTCATAAAGTGAAGCTCATCTAATGCATTCTTATACTCTCCCAACAGGATGATTCACCAAAAAGACTTGCATATTCAAAAGTAGGTAAAATTTCCCTCTGGGAAAGCAAATCTCAGAAAACCTCGACTGTCATTTCCAAAGATGGTCTCGTGCTCATTTTACCTCTGATTCTTTCTCATACATTCTTCTTTATCTAGGTAGGATCTCGCTTTATTACTGTGACTGGCCTAGAACTCTCTAAGGAGATCTTGCAGTCCTTGGAACTCAGAGATTAGATACAACTCTATCTGTGGGACAGACTGAAGGAGTAGACAGGAGAACAGACTATGTTCAGAGTGTGCCAGCCAGCCTGATACTGCAATGGTGAACATGGCTACTGTCTGAAAGGTGAGAACTGTTAGCTATATACCCAAGTTAACACACATACAGTAATGTAGGCACACTCACATACCAAGAATTTTCTTATGGACAGATTTCAAATCAAGAACCCGTCTGTTCCACTTTTGTTTGGTTATTAGTTTTTTTTTTAAGCGATATTAGACTTTTCAATATCTGTATTAGATATATTTTTGAACAATTAGTTGGTCTATATCCTGTTAGCCTTTCAATACAAGATTCTTAATATCTGAAAAACACCTCTGGTAACCCCGACACCAAATGGGAAATTTTCTACCTCAATGATTTGGGGACACTAATGACTGAAAGTAAAGCATCAAAATGGGGGAGGGCGGCAATGGGGGGAGGGTTGGGAGGGGAACACCCATAAGGAAGGGGAGGGGGGAGGGAGATGTTTGCCCGGAAACCGGGAAAGGGAATAACACTTGAAATGTATATAAGAAATACTCAAGTTAATAAAAAAAAAATGCTGAGTCTATATTGTATCACCTAAGTTACACCCAAAAGCTCTAAAATCAAATTAGAATGTAAGGTAGAACATCATCAAAAGTTTTACCTTAAGTATACACTCTCATATGTCAAATCAGTTGCACAGCAATTTAAAAATGTATCGTTTACATTTTGAAAAGTTAGACTGAATGTTATAAACCGTTTTTGGAGACAGGGTTTCTCAGTGTACTCCTGGCTGTCCTGGCACTCACTCACTCTGTAGACTAAGCTGACCTCCAACTCAGAGATCTGCCTGCCTCTGCTTCCTCAGTGCTGGGATTAAAGGCAAGGGCCACTACCTTCTGGCCTAAGTAACTTAATTACTATTTACTAACTGACTGACTACCATCATACTGGATAATTTTTACATAATTTTCAATCATTAGTAATATTTGCAAAAACTCAAAATATAGACTACCTCCTAGAGACTAAGCTGTTCAAACGAAGAGCATATATATATATAAATGAAGAGTACTGCCTACCACAGACCTTCACAAGTGCCAGCTACCTTTATTGGTGAATATTATCAATGGATCAAGTTTGGATACATTTCCTATCTATCTATCTATCTATCTATCTATCTATCTATCTATCTATCTATCTAATATGGTATGAATTACAAATCAAGGATGTAATAGTTCACAACATCAAGCATTATATGACAACTGTATAGCAATAAAATGGCATGTTGGTAGTAAGCCGATTAAGCAATGAAACTATTTGACAATCCATGGCTAAATTGTAGTATACAAAAGCAGTCCGCATTCCAACTCCTTCTTACATTTATATATGATAAAAGCACCTACACTTTTTTCAAGTAAATAAGTGTATTTGTTGCAGCAATCTATAATCAGGGGAAATTAGAAATAATCAAAATGCCTAACATTAGGAAGTATAGGAAATTCTTATATTCAGTGGCTGAGAAAAATTTAAAAGAGTATGTTTTAAAACAGAATTTGTCTGAAAGTTAGCAACAGAAAATTATAGTAAACTTCCAAGTACGGAAATATGTGACAAACAGCAAACTTCTAACACTGGGTACTTCTAGGTAAGAGGAAAAATAATGATATAGGTGATGGGTCATGAATTGGAATATGTTTTAATTCTTTTAAAACACAGACACAGGCACAGCCACAGACAAAGATGGGTGGACATGTCAAGGAATTGAATTTTCTATAACCTGAAGCTTCCTTTCACTTGGAATGGTCAAGTCAATATAACCATCAACCTGTAAAAACTGTATTCCCAAACTTATCTACAGTATTTTAGAATGAAACTATGGAGTTTGCACACAAGTTATAAAAGAGACTCATCTTTCCATATGTACTTCAGATGCTGGTGTCCACTATCGTTGCCAACCAGTTGAACTTTTTCTTTATTGGCACACTTTATACAACCTTCTACTACCTATAAAATTCATTAAAATTATTTGATTTTGGATGTCTTTTCCACTTCTTGAGGAAAAGGACAGTCTCATATTTCCTCATCTCCAAGTAATCTAGTAACCTGTTGAACAAGTCTTTGTCTAGTTAATAGTGAAAAGTATACCTAAACCACCAGCTGCCAGTGAAGGATGAAAACCCAAAGGTGTAAATGTTCAAGCCCACGCAAGTTTTGACATTGTTGTCTACATTAGACACACTTATAGCTACTCTGACATACATGCAGCGGGAGTACCAAAGGGTAGACACCCTTGACAAACTTTTCTACATGGATATTTATTCACAGTTTTGGTTACTCTGGGCTTCTCAGTTGTATTATAGTTAGGGTTTTATTTTGTGAGCAAGAAGCTCTATATTATTAAATATGGGCCTCAAGCCAAATCTTGAACTTTATGTTTATTTACGAAACATAATTTATCACATACAGTGATTAATTAATATATGAATAGAAATGTGTTGGTGCTTTGTTTTCCTTTAAATATAACTTAATAAATTGAAAAGCAGCTCAGCGCAGCTTGAAGGGGCTCGAGACCCCAAAAGTACAACAATGCCAAGCAACCAGAGCTTCCAGGGACTAAGCCACTACCTAAATACTATACATGGACTGACCCTGGACTCTGACCCCATAGGTAGCAATGAATATCCTAGTAAGAGCACCAGTGGAAGGGGAAGCCCTGGGTCCTGCTAAGACTGAACCCCCAGTGAACGAGATTGTTGGGGGGAGGGTGGCAATGGGGGGAGGTGGGGAGGGGAACACCCATAGAGAAGAGGAGGGGGAGGGGTCAGGAGGATGTTTGCCCGGAAACCGGAAAAGGGAATAACAATCGAAATGTAAATAAGAAATACCCAAGTTAATAAAGATGAAAAAAATTGAAAAGCAGAAAGTACCAAATTTTTCATGACCTCATATTTGATTAAGAGATCTGTCATAGCAACTGGAATATGAAGAGTAATTTTTTAAAAGGCTGAGTGGTTTGATTATTGAATTGTAATTATTCTAACTGTCCCCATAGTCAAGTTTCAAACATTATTTCTAACATTCAAAAATGATCACAAAATACGAAAGTCTGTGATATATGAATACACAATAAAAAGTAACATAAATGTCCTTTTCTCCTAAAATTATCTGTATGTGGGCTTTAGCTATTTTAATCCTCACAACTGTTAGGTAGATGAAAACATAGTGAGAAGCATGTACCTAACTTAACATCATATACTCTATAACACCATCGTACACTCGGGACAGAATGAACCTTGCTTTCATGTTGAGTTTGACTACCTGCTGTGTCATACTCACACACACACACACACACACACACACACACACACACACACACACACACACACACACACACAGACACACACACGAGATTAGGAGAATAAAATTACCTGCACTATTACTATCATCATCCTGTTCAATGAAGACATGATCCAAAATAAAGCTGAGCAACTCAGACTGCAATGAAGAATCAGGAGTATAAACTAATGGCTCTAACATGTCACGCCCTCCAGACATAATCTGGTGACTGAAGATCATCAAAATATCACACAGAATAGTGAAGGCCTGTTAAAATAAAGGGAAATGATGTTCAGTTTCTTATAAAATGTAATAAATAGAATAAAAAATGTATTTGGTTTAAGAAAAAAATATAATTTTCTGTATTTGAAATAATTTAAAAATTGTTAGTATTTTCTTACGATCCTAAAGCGGAAGAGCTTTATTTCTTAAATAACTAATAAGGCTTGCACTATACTATACAAGCAGCAATTTCACATTATTTTTTCACAATATTAATTGGGTATATACGATACCACACAAACACAGGGGCACAAACACGTGCAAAATAAGTTTGTATTAAATGAATATACCCATTTTATTATGGACAAGTTCAGTATAGTTCTTTAAAGCATTGCGTATTAGATATTCTTACTATTAAAATTTTTAAACGGGTTTGTTTGTTAAACACACCACCTTGGGATGGTGCAGCCTATAGAATGCTGGACCCTCTACCCCACGTTACACCAGTCAGTACAAGTCAGGATACTCTCTCAACCTGCTCCAAGCCATTCCATAGCTGAGGTTCCCTCTTCCCAGCTGAGTACTAACCTGTTCCTTAACAGTAGTATTCACGTTGGTTAAGTAATGTTGACATATCTGGCAAAATACCCTCATCTGTTTCTTTAAACGCAGCAAGTCCTCCTGGAAATAAATGTCACATGAATGTTTAATATACTGGAAAACAACTCAGTACCTCTTAAAATGCTTGATAACAAACATCATGAATACAACTATAAACTCTACTTGAATTTTTTGTTTAAATTTTTTTCTCATAATTACAAAAGAAAATAAAATCATTCCCCTTTTCCCCAAATTTCCAAAAAGTGCACATCAAAGTAGCCAGTATAAATTCTTAAGTAGCACTCAAAAGATTCTGAGTCAGTATACTACGAGGTAATTTGTAATCCATGTTTACTTCTGCATTACTTCCATGATAAGGCAGTGAAACCAGACTGCTTCCCAAGAACAGATGAATAGGTACAAAAAATGAAGTATGCATCCATAATAAAATTATGCCATTTATAGGAAATTGAGTGGAACTGGAGAACAGGATAATAAGAGAAATAAGCCAGAAAGACAAATATTCTAGTTTTCCCTTATATGCAGCATCTTGGAATACCTACTTCTACAATTTTATGCATATGCAATTTGTATAAATGAGTTTATTATAAATGTCGAAAAGTAACAATGACACAGGACTACAATAGGAAGGTAGTCAACAATGGAATTATAAATTTCACACTAAAATAATTTATGAAGTTTATTAAAATATAAAATCTAATCACTTTTTGCAAATGTTTTAAAGGTTCTAGGTCAAAAGTACTCAATTGTTCTACAAAATTTATCTTCTGGGTTTCTTTTCTTTTCTTTTTTTCAGAGCTGGGGACTGAACCCAGGGCCTTGCACTTGCTAGGCAAGCGCTCTACCACTGAGTTAAATCCCCAACCCCCAAAATTTATCTTCTTAAGGCCGGAGAGACAGATCAGCAGTTAAGAGCACTGACTGCTCTTCCAGAGGTCCTGAGTCAATGCCAGCAACCACATGGTGGCTCACAACCATCTGTAATGGGATCTGATGCCCTCTTCTGGTGTGCAAACGTACATGCAGAAAAAATTCATACACATAAAGAAATACATCTTTTTAAAAATTACCTTTCTATATTTTAAGAATTTCAAGAATTTAACAATTTTAAGAATATGGAAAGTCAAACTATGTAGTATTTCCAGGTGAACAAATTATAATCCCACAAATCATCCCTTGATGTAAAACATGTTCAAGTTTTCATTGAATATACAAACTAGAACTACGACTACATCTAGTAAATTAGAAATATGGATGACTTCCTGGACTTTGCTCTTCCTAAAAGTCTAAGAGGGCTGAAAGTAAGGGGTGTTAGTTAGTAAGAAATGCAGTGACGACCACATACCTTTGTAGAAGTGCTTTCAGTGATCTTAGCAAGCTGCCAAAGGATTACATAGTGAGCACACTGCAGTGCGTGAATAACGATCTAAGGAAGAAACACAAGGTCAAAGGTGAAATTAAGTCACAGCCTTTCACTGTCAAAGCGCAGCATATCCAGTAGATATGTCACATAGAAATAAATAAAAACCTGCTCAGGCATATCTCCATTTTCAATTCCGGTTTTCAAGAGTTTGTAATTACAAGCAAACAAATCCCACTTTGAAAGATCATGGGCACTGTAAAACAAAACAAAACAAAACAAAACCATCAAATTAAAGTATATTTTAAAAACTAAGCCTAACCATAGTGTTTCATAATATAATATGCCTTTAACAAGGGATTTATTTAGTTAAAAAGGAGGAAAAAAAGAATTTGAAAGCTTAATAACCCACAAAATACAGTTAATTCTGCTATACTTTTAAAAAAAGTCAAAAACTCACAAATCCAACTTACTTATGAAAAGCAGTGATCCTCTTCAATGTTGACAATACCTGATATGCATCATCTTCGTCAGGTTCTTCTCCCTATGAATTATTAATTACATATTAAGAAATACCAAAATAATCGGCCAAGTGGTGGTACATGCCTTTAATTCCAGCACTTGCAAGGAATCTCTGTGAGTTCGAGGACAACATGGTCTACAGAGTAAGTAAGTGCCTGGAAAGAAAGGGCTACACAGAGAAACCCTGTCTCAATAAAACAAATAATAGTAACAACAACAATAATAAGCAGCATAGTGGTACTGTTAATTCCAGTACTTGGAAGAGAGAAACAGGCGGATCTCTGAGTTCAAGACCAGTCTGGTCTACAAAGTAAGACACTGTCTCAAACACACACCCATCAAAGGAAGATTGTTTCTCAGTCATTTTCATTCAGATCAAGTAAAGAGCTACCAAATAATAAATCCTAGGCTATTGAAATGGTGACATCACTTTAGGAGAAAAAAAGAGTAAGAGACTAAAACCCCAAAAGAAGATTCATCATTCCAGACCTCTACCTGCCAAATTTAGGACAATGTAGCTGAGTCAACATAAGATTGTAAACCGTGGCATATAAGGAATGAGAGAAAAATAGAATGTATTTTTCTCTCCAATTATGTAATACAGTTATGAAACTTTTAAATAAGTTTTCTTCTTCCTAGTACTAGATACACTGCTGGTAAAGAAACACACAAGATGACAAGCAAGAAACCATGTAATATTAAAGGAGGTAAATAAATGAAAAAATAGTATCTAAGAGAAAGAAACAGCAAAACCATACAGAAATTGGCCAAATCTCATGATATATACAAGTTCTGACTGATCACATTTTAGAGATTATGAACCCAATTATCTAGATTACACAGAAATACACCATTTTATACTTTAATTTTTCTTAAAAATAAAAAGTTAACAATAGTTATTGATTTAAAATTATTTTAACTGCATTCATTCTGAGCACACAAGTTTTAAAATGTGCCAAATGTAGTAACTGTATGTGAACATTTTTATATAATAATCCAATTAGCAAGCCTTAAGCCTAGAATAATACTACACATAAAATGTTAAATAGTATCTGGAAATACCTGGGGGCCATCAATAACAAGGTGGTATACAAAAGGCCTTAGAATAAAGCTCTGGCTGGCCTGATATTCACTGTGTAGTTTTAACTCTTCTGTCTCGGGTTCCAGAGTACTAGGGTTATTATAATTGTTAGTGAGTGCATCCATTCTTACTGTTGGACTTTATAAAGTTCACAACTTCTAACTGCTGTGAACAGTATCAAGAATAAATGTCTGCCAAGACAAAGCAGCAGACAACTACAATCTTAGCTCCAAAGGTAGAAGCAAGCAGATCTGTATGAAGTCAAAGGCAGCCTAGTCTCAATATAAAGCCTGCTCAATACAAAAGGCTAAAGGAAATAATTGGACAATTACGACTTGAAGATAAAACACACACATACATATACACACATATATGCATTTCTAAGAAAAACAAGTCACATTAAAAATAGTGTATATCTGAGTACCAAAATAAGCCTCCTTAAAAGTACAATATAAGAAACTCCAAAAACAACACTAATCATAATAGCAACTTAATAAGGAACTGGGAGGATTACAGTGGCTTTACCTTCATCAGTCTAATTCTATTATCTATCTTCTAATAGCCAGTTTTTCAACTGAGATCAGGCAACTATCCAGTAAATTTCTTTAGAAAAAAGGGAAAAAATTCAAGTCTTGTCTGCCATCTTTTCAAAGTTGTATATTCTTGGTTGGCATTTTTGTATTTTAGTTGAAAAGTAATAGCAGTCTGATGATTCACAGAACTAAAGAGACTCACCAACACAACACTAGACTATCATAAGACTAATGCAGAGTGACTAAGTTACTGGAAGGGAAGGATCCGACAGATAAAATAGTTGTAACATATACCTCTTGCAGAAAATCTTCCAGAAGCCGGTTAAATTTATCTGCCAGTTCATCTATCAGCTGACTTCTTGAAATATCTACTCTGTTGAAGATCGTGAACTCTTCATTACATAATGCATGGTAAGTTTTAGAACATGCTTCCAAAACATCTGTGTCTGTGTGCTTCTCTACAATATTTCGGATCTGACGCAATAAGGCATCCAAGTGCTGAAAGAGAAAATGCTTCACATTAAAGCTAGCGAGGTGCGAGGCTAAGGAGGTAGGGCAGGGACAAAAGGTATGCCTATTTTGTGTGTAAACCATACTAAGTAGGCAACGCTAGGAAACCACAAACTGGGGCAGTTTTTAAATATACTCAACACCTCAGACAGTTTTCTAATTTTGGTAAACACACTGATTGACCCATACTTATTCCTGCAACTTTAATGGAAATAATATCTATCTCACAGTTTTGGTAAGAATATTAATATCTGTAAAGAACTTTGAATGGCTACTGGATCAAATAAAAAGTATGTTATAAATACTAAATAATGCTAATAATTCACAACAAAGAATAAGTATAAATGATCAATGCTATTGGTCAAAGAATGTGTAAGAATGGAAGAATAGCTATGGTCATAAAGCAAAACGGAAGCCCATTTACACATTCTCTAATGTAATTGGTCTAAAATATAGAAGACCTAGTCAGTAGATATAATTTCTGTCTAAATAGTACAAAAACATATGTATAAGAAACTGTATAATAGAGTAAATTGAAATAGCATTTTCCACTAAGATTTTATATAAAGAAATCACCTTACCTTTTCCAATCGTCCAGTGGTGTAGATCTCCAAGTCAAAGTATTGAGGTAACTGCAACAAATTGGTCACCTTTTCTGCATCTACAGAGTACTTTTGGGGGAAAAGATAATGTTGAAAACATTATAACAATGCTGACTAAGCATAGGCTGTACCATTTTGAAAGAATCTGTGATGTATGAGAAACACTAAGTTATCACCACAACTTACTTTTGCTAATAATTGTGGAAGGGCCACAGCAAACAGCTCAGTGATTCTTGTTCTGTCATCCAACTGTGTCTTCTTCTCCTTTGCTGTTAGCACCTGAAGTAACAAAGATTTCCATAAACATCTACACAATTGCGGTGTTAAGTCCTCAAAATTTAATTAATACAAATAAAATAGTAACAATATTTTAAATTATAAATACAATGTTTTGAGAAAGAAATCTTGCATTATTATAGCCCACACTCGCCTCAATTCATTCCTTTTCAGCCTTTGGAGTCATGGAATTATTAAGTACGAACATATCCAGTCAAAATTTCCCTAATATAAAACTTTAGTAACAAAAAAAACACTGATTATTATGGAGGGAACAACGGGGTGCAGTGGTGTACAGTTCTCAGGAGTCTGAGGCAGGAGGACAATAGTGAGGTCCAGGTTATTCTAGGCAACTTAGTGATCGAACACTATCTAGCCAAGGCTACATAACAAAATACTAGAGAGAGGGAGAGGGAGAGAGATTAAAAAATAAATTTAAGAGAAACCCAAATAAAAGTAACAACCACAAAAAAAAAACCATTGAATAGTCTTAGAATGAAGATCAAAGTCTCATTAGAGAAAAAATGGACAAGCAGCACTCTCCAAAATCCCCTACAAGAAAACTTCCAACCTGTGACATTAAAAACAAACAAACAAACAGGTTGAGAATGGCAAGGGAGCCTGCTTTGAGCAACAGGCTCATGAAACACTAGAAAAATACAGAAATACTGAATATCACACACTAGAACAGACAGCTCTCAATACTAACAGTAGGGAATTGAAAAAATGCCCCCTCAAAAACCACCACTAGATCCAATAAATAAAATAGAAAAGGAAGATCCTGTAGCAGGGAGGGAGAAATCCCAAATTTTTAGACGAAAACCCAAAAAGTTGCTTAGTGAGGGTTGGAGACATTCCATGTGCTGTCTCTGCACTGGTACCTATGAAAGCAGACACTGAGGGACCATACACTACATCTCCGCAAAGACGCTGCTTGGCTACAAGACAAGAAAACACAAGTCCAACACCACCCCATACTCTAAGAAACAAGACAAGAACCACAGAAACAGGGAAACACCCCTCAGGAAGTGATGTTTAACTGAAATTCAGTGGAGAATGCAAACTCAAGGCTCAGGTAATAAGAAATTTCCAACTACAATGGTGAACTCAAAGTAGTAAGAGAAACTGGAGACTCTGACTAAGGTGGCATCTCCCAAGTGAAGGCTGACTACAGGGTAGAAAGAAGCTCAGTTCTATGGCAACCTGCTTGAAATCCATTGGCATACACCAAAACAGATCAACCAGGTTAAGCAGGTTTCAGTAGGACACAGGCTGATTACTCTCAAATTGGCAAAGTTAAATGAACCCCACATCTCATCCTTATAATTAACTAAATATATTTAATTATATTTTTATTATCTTAATTATCTTTAAAATAAATTTACCGTAACAATTTCTCAACTCCCTGCTTCAAGTTACCTATCCCTCCTCAAGTATATTTTTATCTCTGTTAGACTAATTCCAGGTCATACAAAGCTCATTTTCTTTAAATTCCTATCCTCGGTAACTAAGACTCTACTGCACACTATTCTATAATTGTTCTTTTAGTCTGCAAATGTTGTTGAATTTCAAAGACTGTTACTCTATGTTCACACCAGGCCTGTCCATTACTAGATAGGGTAGTTATCAGAGTACTCATTACTAGATAGGGTAGTTATCACAGTACTCATTACTAGATGGGGTAGCTATCACAGTACTCTCTTGCAGTGGTGCTTCAGCTCAGGTGTCCTCAGCATGTGGACTGAATGATACAATCTAGTCCTCTCAGAAGATAAACCCTAAAAGACTAACGAGGACATCTCTAACAAGCTAAACCAAATATATAAATCCCAATGCAGAACCACAGTACACATGAAAATCATTACTCCCCACCTACCCCACAATAGTGACTTCCAAATATGAATTAGATAAAACAACAAAAGATTTTAAAAAAATGGCTTAATAAGAATGCTCAGCAAAACCAAAGAGGACACAAATCAATTTTGTGAAAAATTCAAAGAAAAAAAGCAAATGAATGAAATAAGGCAATAGAATAAAAATTCAATAAAGCTAGAAACAATGAAAAATTCAAATTGCAATGTTGGAAATAAAAAAAATGTGAAGTAGACAACTTAGCAGACAGCATCATCATGTATAAAGAGGATAAAGTGGAAGACAGAGGACCCTGGTTCGAAAACAAAATAACTGAATCAGAATATTTAGACAATAAAAAATTTAACTAATAAGAAAATGCAAACATAATATGTAAAATATACAAAAGATTGGATTTAGCCAGGTGACTTTAATCCCAGCACTTGGGAGGCAGAGGCAGAAAGATCTCTGAGTTCCTTGCCAGTCTACAAAGTAAGTGCCACAGGACAACCAGGACTGTTGCACTGAAAAACCCTGTCTTAAAAAAAAAGATTGGACTCTTGAGAATCTTGCACATACTTGTAAAACAAGTTCAGGAAATAGAAAACTAATAAAATCCAAGCAGGAAAATTCCCAAGTTTATGGGATGATATTGCCATGCAGGTGCAAAATACATTTAGAATGCCAAAAACTGACCAGAACAGAAAAAATTTCCATATGTTATTATACTTAGAAAACTTAGTATATAAAACAAAGAATAGTGAAAGCTGCAAGACCAAAGCATTAAATCATATATAAAGGCAAGCCAATGAGGATACCAGTACTGACAACCAATATGTCTAAATGCATAGATCAACCCATATAAAGCTCAGAAAGAAACAACTAGGACAACAGGCAGCCCAGATTATAGTACCCAGCAGTACGGAAGCTACATAGCTGAAGCAGAAATAAACACTGTTGATAGAAACACAAACTGAAGAAATAAAGACATCTGAGGAGCACTACAAAAGATAATGGGAAGATATCTTGCATATATGAGAAAGAAACACACATACCACAGCGAAGAGTAAAATGTACTAAATCAAGAGATGAAAAAACACACCAACACTGCAACAATGAGATTAAGGGTGCAGTGTCTCTAAATGGTAACTCTGAATGTTAGTAAACGCAATTCTCTAAGATAGAGGCTACAAGTTTGGATTAATAAGACCCATTTATTAGCTGATTAAAAAAAAAAAACCTACAGCTTTCCAACACTCCTAACTTCTAAAGACAAAATAACCCGGGGTGTAAGGATAGAAGCAAACATCCTGAGTAGACGGAACTGTGGAGAAAGAGGTTTAGCTAGCCATATCAATAGACGAATTAGACTAGAAACTGACATTACTTGCAATAAATCACTTCAAATTAAGTAAACACATCTCTCAAGATGTAACAACTCTAAACAAACATACATATATTTCATATGACAAACACAACTGGATGTAGATAGAATACTAACATCCACACAGTGAAAGTGGAGAAGCCAACAGCCTTGTCTCATCAAAAAGGTGATTAAATAAGAATAAAAAAGAAATCAATCAACCCATCAACTTATACTCAACAACGATGCATCAGGGCTAAACGATAGTAGAAATCAAATAGACTCAACACTATCTAAAGAATATATACATTCCTCTTAGCAGTCCAGAAAACATGATCATGATGTAAGCAAGTCTGAACAAACAAAAGGAAGTACAAGTCATTTCTTATATTCTAGATATTAAGAGTGGGCTAAAACTAGAAAGCAACAGCCAGAGAAACTAAAGAAAACAGTATCAACTTATGGAGACTAAACAAGAAAATATTGAATGATGAATCAGTCACTAAAAGAAAGGAGATTCATTCTGTTTGGGTTTGGTTTTTTTGAAAGAAGGAAAAAATTTTAAATTTTCAGAACAAGAGGCATAAAATGTATAAAGAAACCAGTTCTAGGAGACGTTTATAGCCATGAATGCCTAACTTTTTTTAAAAAATTACAAAGATCTCAAATAACTGGGGACACAGTAAAAAAAAAAAAAGGACAAGTCAACCCAAAATCAGTAGATAGTAATAGATCAGGGAGAGGCTGAAGATGACCTGGCAGTGAAGAGCAGAACTGAACCCAAGTTTAGTACCCAGCACTACATCAAGTGGGTGACAACTATCCAGTTCCAGGGACTCTTACCTCTGTGATCACTTGGACCCACAAGATACACATAAACACAGACAACCAAACATACACATAAATAAAAATCTTTAAAACGAATACAAGGACAGGAATCTGTGAGATAGAACTCTATAGAGGAATAGTGCAAAGTATTGAAGAAATTACATTAATCCCAGTCCAGGGTTTCGACAACAGTCAAGAATCAAAGGAGCAAAAAAAATAAAAAATAAAAAAATTCATTCATTAAAAAGATAAAGTCGGCAAACCTTTTGCTAAACTAACCAAAAGAAAGATGGAAAATCCTACTGACAAAATTAGATATATAAGGGAGAGACATTACCACAGATACTGATGACATAAAAAGATTCAACTGGAAATAATTAAAAACAGATTCTAATAAATTCAAAAATGTATGAGATTGAGAAACTTCTAGACTAATGTGATCTGCCAAAATTAAACTGAAGAGATAGATAAACAACTTAAACAGACCTGTAACAATGAAGTTGAAACTGCATTAAGTCTCCCAACCAAGAAGAGCTCAATGCTACTAAACTAAAACTATTTATTCTACCAGACAGAAAAAAAGGACATACTAACCTCATTTTATGAAGCCACTGTTATTCTACTATCAAAACTGGAGAAAGATACACACACAGAGAGAAAACTATAGGTCAATTATATTGATGAAATAGATGTAGAGATGAATAGGATTCATTTTGCAGATTCAAGGATAATTTGACATGTGTGAATAAACAAATGTAAAAAGCTGTCACAAAAATACTCAAGGACACAAGTTACATATAAACAGAGACAGAAGTGTTTTTTAACAAGGCCTCATTATCCAACCCCCATGATAAAATCTCTGAAGAAACTATGTACCCCAATACAAACCTATAGTACAGGCTGTGGAGAGGATTAGCAGGTAAATGTGCTTGCCACATAAAAAGAGTTCAATCCCTGGAATCCACATAGATAAAGATAGGAAGATGTGACAGTCGACACTGTACTAAATTGCTAAAAATGCAAAGCATTTCCTACGACTGTTATTCAATGTAATGCTTCAAGTCTTAAAGCAATAAAAAAGAAATAAAAATGATATAAATAGAAAACGAATCAAATGATCTGTATTTTCAGATGATACGATCTTGTATGTAAAAACAGAGTTCACCAAATATTATCCCTCCTAAAATTGATAAATACACTCAGCAATATAGACTACAAAGTCAACATATAAAACTCAATTGCCTTGATATATAAAAGTAACAGACCAAAGTAAGAAATCAAGAATAAAATCCCACTCACTCTTAATAGCTTCAAAAAAACCAAGTATCTTGGAATAAAACTAGCAAAGGATATCAAAGACCTTTATAATAATTTTTTCATCATTAAGAAATTTTAAAGAAATTTCTATATGCACGACCTAAACAGGTCATCTATATCACTCACTCCAAGACTCATGTAACATTATAGGAGTGAACAGAAAGCTAGATGATGAGGGGAAATGTTCCAAAGTTTGTTTTCTCAACATGGTGTTGCCAGTGCCCTCACAGCAGCTGTGGTTACCTGCATAAGACCAAGTCACGCAACATTCCCTAAGAGACTGAGGAGAGGTTCATAAAGCCCTGCTAGGACTAAAGGAGCTACTAGGGGTTAATAGTTGTTCCGCGCACTAGTATAGTCAGGTCCTTAGGTGGCCTCAGCTCAGGCATTTATCCTCCTCATGTTCCCATAGGAAACCCGAATGAATAGTGACCCACAAGAGAAAAAAACAAAAAGCTAGGAAAGAGGAAGAAGTTCAGTAGCAAGGAGGACTCTATAATCAATATAAGTAATGATATGCATCATATATGTGTATAAAAGTGAGAAAGAATAAGCAATGAAAGTGAGAATTAGAATATCAATCAGGATATAACTTCATAATGCAAAGACAAAATATTTATAGGTACCAGTCAAATGGCAGAATATTGTATTCTTTAAATGCAATAGATACATAGATATTTTTTGAGAATTCAAAGAGGCAATAGTGAAAAAAAATGAGATTCAAAATATTTTTAAGTAGGACAAAGGTGCCCAGAAAGCATGTGGACACTCACTGGAAGGAAAAATCCACTGTGAAAAGGATTACTTGATATGTTTTTCTTTATATTCATATGCATTAATTTTCCTCAATATATGTAAATTGCTATTCTAATGAATTAAACTTCTTTATAGCTGACAATAAAGAGACTGAGCTGGGCATGGTAGCAGATCATCTTTAATCTTACCACTGGGAGCTAGAAGCAAATGGACCCTTTGAGTAAAAGGACATCCTGGTCTATAATAAAGCAAGTTCCAGAACAGACTGGGACTGTCTCAAGAAGGTAGAGAGAGGACAGAAAAACACTAAAAGATGAAGAGACTTCCTATGTTCATAAATAGGCAGAAATAACATCATGAATTTGGCTTTACTGCTGAAAGTAATCTACAAATCAATTTAATTTCCTTCAAAGATTACAATGACATTCTTCACATAAACGAAGAAAACAACCTTAAAATTCACAAAGAAGCACATATGGCATCGAAGCCTATAGAGACACAGCAAAAAAGACAGCACAATGCTAATACAACATCAGACAAGGGGTAGTTTGAGGGCTTGAAAGTCAAACACACTTATAACACTAACACACAAGTACAACCATGTGATTTTTGACAAACATTCCTGGAAAATACAATGGAGAAAAGATAGCATGTTCAATAAATAGTGCTGATAGAAATAGATATCCACTTGTAAATAACCAGAGCTATATCTGTATCTCTCACTACAAAAATCAGGTCACAGTGGGTCAAAGATGTAAATTTAAGGCATGAATGTCTGAAGCCATGGAGAAAAACAGAGATGCGAGGTATGGCAATAACTTTTAGAAAGGACTGAAAAGGACTCCACTAGCTCAGGAAATAAAGGTAAGAATTAAGAACAGAACGGTGCAAAATTAAAAAAAACTTCTTCACCTAAAATGGAACTGAGTGAAGTGTCAACATGCAGAATGGGAAAAAAACCATAAGTGGAATAACTTAATGAATGGACAAGACTCAGATCAGGAAGTACAAATAGTGAACAAACATGAAATTATGTTCAGCAAACCTGGCCTTCAAAGACACACAAATTATGACTGAGATCCTATTTCACCCTAGTCAAAACTGCTCTAAGAACAGTTAACATATGCTGACAGAGATATTTTCCTCAGATATAAAGAATAAAGGTATAAAGGAAAATGGACTCAATTGGAGACACTATACAAAATGACAACCTCAGAAGAGCAGATAATCTGTATTTTCTCTCATTTGTGAGTTCTAGATATTCTGTAAGTACATAAAATCATATGTGAATATAGGAGCTGAGTTAGAAGCAACAGATCTGGAGGAACTAATGAAAATAATAGGAGGGAAAAGAGATGGGGAGATATGCCAAGCAGTTAATACTTGTACAGCAATAGACCTTTATAAAAACACCAACATAAGCAAATACTAATTTATTTTTAAAAGTCCAAGACAATTATTCAAGTCTCCCTTTGGATAGGGAGAGAAAGAGTTAATTAAGCACATAAATCTGTCCTTTGGAGCTTACATAACAATGACATAAAACAGTATTTTAACTTATTCCATGTTGTGGGACATGAGACAAAGATCATCAGTTCAGCACTCTATTTCTACCCATAATTAGAAAAACAGAAATAAAACATAAAAATAAAACAAAACAAAATGAAGAAAAGAAAAAAAAAAAGCAGAAATAGGGGCTAGGGGTGTAGCTCAGTGTAGAGCACTTGCCTAGCATGCACAATGCCCTGGGTTCATTCCACGGCACTGCAAAAAAGATGATTAAATAATTAAAAAATGAGTAACAAAAACAGAAATAGAACAAAATACACAGACTGTATCACATACTGGTTAAGTATTATTTCATGGAATTTTGTTACACATAGATACACATATATTTGCATGTCACAATATAAAAATGCATTTTGGTGGCTTACAAGCAAACATTTGAAATTCTATGAAATTGCCGGAATTTGTGAAATTCTCAATATTAAAATTTGAACCCTGAAAATAGGAATTACTTTACCATCATGCCATCATGAACCAACATCTGCTTCATTTTGAATTTCAAATTATAATAAAATATGAACTTATAAGAAATGCAAAATACACATACGTAGTACTCTACATGAACATAGTATATTTAGTCTTGAAGAGAGTGTCATTCACTGTCATCATATATATCAACAAAAAGATCTTCTGGAAAATCAAATTTCTCAAATTGCTACCACTTTAGAATTATTTATAAGATATGTATGTGTATACATATATCTGTGTGCATGTAAAAGTAAATAGAAAAGTAAAACTAAAAAAATCAAGTAGTTTTGCTCCACGGTCAAAATGGACTTAAAATATTCCCAAAATAGAGAAATAATGTTCAGAATAACAAAAGCTGGCGTACCCTTTTTCCTGTCCCTCTTCCCACAGGCGGATGACATTCAGCTGCTTGTCTAATAGTACAAAGCATTATTTCAATCAAAGCACTCTCTTGTCTGTCTGTTAGAGCTAAAAAAGAAAATCAGAAAGAGTTAACCTAATTCTTTCCATATATGCCTCTTGTAACTATTATGTAAGTTTCTTCTGCCTATGAACAATGACTGACCTCATGAACAAAAGAAGATCCATTATTATCACAGGAAAGACTAGAACAAGTTAAATCTTATCTTTCTAAACATCAGAATTCTGATTAAGTTTTATATATACATATACATATGCATGCAAAAGAAAGTATGAACTTGACTGATATATACACACAATATATATAGGCATATGCTACCAGACCAGGCTAAAAGTATAAAATTTTGATAGCAATTAAATCTTTGTACATCACAGAATAGTCATATATATGAATATGAGAGAGGGAGTATGTTTCAGAGTTAGTGTTCATTCTATGATGTACAAGGCCTGAGTTTGATTCCCAACACTGCCAATAACAATTACGGAAAATTAACACTAATAAAAATGTATGGGCTGGAGAGGTGGCTCAGTGGTTAAGAACACTGACCCTCATCCAGAGACCCGCAGTTCAATTCCCAGCAACAACATGGTGGCTCACAACCATCTGTAATGCACTCTTTTGGTGTGTCTGAAAATATGCATAAAATAAATAAATAAATAAATAAATAAATAAATAAATAAATAAATAAATCTTTAAAAAAGAATTTATAGAATGAGCACAATCTATTCCAAAACAGTATAAGCAAACACAATTAAACACCCTTACCTTCCTCTCCACTGAGAGGCTCCTCTAATAACAAGCTATTCATACATTCCCAGTCTTTCAGTAGCTCAGTAGCACAATCCCACATGCTATCCACAAGGTATGCTGCATGTTCATGTAACTAAAATTTAAAGAGAAAAAGCTCTTAGACAAATAGCACACTAGCCTTAGGACAAAAGAACAAATGCTTTGTTGACACTATATTAATGTCTTTAAAAGAAATCTGGTTTGGGGGAGCAAAGAGATTTAAAGAGTAGAGAAATGCTGTATAAAGGTAAACATTGTTAGAGCATTATTGCCTCTTAACATATTAACATAAAATTATTTTATAAATAGATTAACGACATTGCTTATTATGAACTAATATCAGTTAACTTTCTTAATTCTTACACTATAATTTTAAAAGACAATATAGATTTCCAAACTGGTTGAAAGGTTGAGCTTCATCATGGAACTACAGATTTTGGAGACTATTATTCATTTCTCAACCTATAAAGATAAGCGTGTTTCATTAACACAGAGAGAATGTCCTCAATAATTAAAAAGCTAGATTTAGCAATAGAGAAAAATGAGCATGAGATTACAAGTTTTGACTGATACTTTTCTTTAAACAATTCAACACATTTATATAATAAAAGACAAAAACAAATATATAATAAAAGACAAATATATAAAATCTATAAATAAAATTGAACTTTTATTTCATGAAATCTTTAACAGACAGAATGCTAACTTCATGAAGACTAATGGAAATCAGCTTTTATATTAATGTTAACATAAGACATGAAGCTAGGTGTTGTGGCTCACATGTATACATAATATTAGCACTTAGGCTAAAGCAGAGACAGACATGGTGGCACATAACTTTAATCCCAGCACTCTGGAGGCAGAGGCAGAAGGAACTCTTAGACTGAGATCAGCCTGGTCTACAGAGTGAGTTCTAGGACACCAAGAAGAATACGAGTAGAAGCCTTGTCTCAAAATAATGGGGGAGGGGGACTGAGGTAAAGGCACATGGATTGGCACAAGATCATGGTGTGTTTGAGCTACATACTGAGTTCAATCCACACCAGCTTGGGATACAGTGTGAGATCCTGTCTCAAACAATAAGAAGCATTAATTTTGAGACCTTACAATGTTCTAAGTTGTTGTTTTACAGGGATTGTCTCGGGTCTGGATGTGGGTCCAGAACAACTGGAGCAAGAGCTATCCTAAAAGCTTTTACCTATAAGTGAGATATGTTCTTCTAGCTGGGCTGCCTTGCCTGGCATCAGTGGGAGAGGAAGCACCTAGTCTCACAGAAATTTGAAGTGCCAGAGGAAGGGATAACCAGGGGAAACTCCACCCACTCAAGAAAGGGTAGAAGGGGATGGGGGAAGGATTATAGGAAGTAATCCTTATAGAGTAATTAAAAAAAACTCTTACCCACTTAGGAAAAATTGAGTAACTTAACCAAGATTATACAATCAGCATTGAGAGGAATATAGTTGATAATAATTGCCAAAATTATACCTAAATCACAATTGTTGAACACCTATCTTATAAAATTGGGAAGCACTTTTAAAAAGTGGAATGAGGCTGGAGAGATGGCTCAGCGGTTAAGAGCACCGACTGTTCTTCCCGAGGTCCTGAGTTCAAATCCCAGCAACCACATGGTGGCTCACAACCATCTGTAATGAAATCTGATGCCCTCTTCTGGTGTGTCTGAAGACAGCTACAATGTACTCATATATAATAAATAAATAAAATATTTAAAAAAAATAAAAATAAAAAGTGGAATGAATAGATTTCTGCTGTATTCAATATTTCATAATCTGTAAGATTGTAGATATCCATCATTTCAGTACCATAATATAAACTAACCTCACTTTCCAAGAAGAAAAACACCAAAGTCTTGACAAGATTGGCATTTGGACCTTGTCTTCCCCTTCTTTTCATTATTCCATCCTCTTCTGGATCTCTACGGCTGAAGAGCCTATGGGGGGAAAAAAAAAAACCAATGTGTGTTTGAAAACTGTATTTGTTAATCACAAAATTAACTGTATATTTATACTTAAGCATCCAACAAAAGAATAATGAAAAACTGGGTCGGTAAGCATGAAAATAACAAGCAAATAATTGATACCAAACTTCTCACTTCAATCTTCATATGCCTAAGTCCTTTGACTTCTCAAGTTTGTTACACCGACTTATACATTTTTTTAAATTCTTACATTTTTTCCATACAATTTCATGTAAGTAATATAATGGCTGACCAAAAATATTTATACACAAGTTAAAATCCATGTCTTTCTCTAAAATGTAACAATTATCATTGTTGTCTTAAGACAATGGCATGCTCCTAATGGATACTATGGTTGCTTTTCCTTAAGAAACAACAAAGGAGAAACTAAGATTGGATAGTAATTAATAGATAACTAGAGTGCTTACATGAAAGCAAGTAAATATCCTAAGTTACTAAACTGCCAAACAAATGTTTCAATAAAATCTTAATAAAGCTGTTAACCGAATTTGTTTAATCACATTAAACATGTTCTCTTTAATAGTCAATATATAATATTTGCTGAATTATGTTCATGATCATCTGAAATGTTAAATATCATCATAAAGCTAAAAGAATAACAGCGATATAAATTTACTTTTTGTAGAGAAATTCTCCAGCTGCAACTGCTACTGGCCGGTGAGCTGAATAAACCAGATGATAGACATTTTCACAGTCTTCTGCAGTTAGAACTTCTTCACTACTCCTGATAAGAAAGTAGCAGTAACACATTTTAGCAATAGAAGTCTATCAAAATCTTATGAACTTAACTTTGCAAATTTATGTTAAAAGTATTAGAATAAATTATGTATAATTTGACCTTTTGGTAAAATTTTGCACCAACAAAAATGTTCAGTGTCTCAAAATCTGAGAGAACTGCTGTGATGCAAAATTAAGAATGAATAGAAGGTATGCATACTGGGTCATTGCCTGCTGTCCTAGTACTTCATATCCTCTAAGGCAGGAGGATCAGACTTTCAAGAACATCATCAGCTGTAAATGAAGTCAGCCTGGGCTTATGAGCAGGGGAGAAAGGAAAGGACAAAAGTAGGGGGAAAATGGGCAAAGCCAAACTAGGAGTGAATACAACAAGATTTAAATGGTTAAACACTCTCTCTCTCTCTCTCTCTCTCTCTCTCTCTCTCTCTCTCTCTCTCTCTCTCACACACACACACACACACACACACACACACACACACACACACCAAGCCTGTGTGTGTCACAATAAATGTGTGGCTGCCAGAGGACAAACTACTGAGAGTCATTTCTCTCGTTTCTATTGCTGCACTGTATACTCAAGGCTAGCTGGCCTGTAAACTTCTGGATGATTTTCTTGTCTCTGTTTCCCATCTCACCATAGATGTGATATGTGGATGCATGCTGCCACATGCAGCTGTGTATGTAAATTCTTAACACTGAAGTTGGGGTATAAGACTTATGCTTTTACCCATGGGCCAAACTCCTGGTCCATGGTGTACTAAAGTTTTGTAAAGTTTTTTTCTTTAAAAAGAATGCAAATGAACATTACATCTTGGTAAGATTTTGTAAGTATATCTAAAGCAACTACAATGTGGTACATTTCATATAAACAGAGGTAATAGAAGCTACTATAGTCAATGAGATAGTCCAAATAAAATACTAATGATGGCTACTACTATTAGGTTGACTTAATATTTCTTCTACCAGTAGTTAAAAACTCTATCACAAAGAATATAAATAATATAGTGTGAGCATTTTCAATTCTGACAGATTTTGCCAAGATAAGCTTGAGTAATTTATGCTTGTTCTAGCTTGCTCTCTACTGCAGTAAAAACAAATACTGAGCAAAGCCAACTTAGGGAGGAAAGAGTTTACTGGCTCTTACAGCTTAGATCCATCAGAGAAGGAAGCTAAGGCAGGAACTAAATACATGAACCTGGAGAGAAACAGAAGCAGAGAGCACGATGGACAGCCCCTTACTGGTTCGCTTTCTCTGGCTTGTTCAGCTACTTACTTCTACAGTGTGTTACACAGGCCAGGACCACCTTCCTAGGAATGGCAGTGTGCACAGTGCAGTAATCCCTGCTATATTAATAAGCAATTTTTAAAAGGCCACATATGTGGGGGTTGGGGATTTAGCTCAGTGGTAGAGCACTTGGCCCTGGGTTCGGTCCCCAGCTCCGGGGGGGGGGGGGGGGGGGGGAAGACCACATATGCAGTGCCAACTGACCAATCTGACAGATGCAATTTCTCAATTAAGAGTCCTTTTTCCCAGGTGACTATGGTTTGTGTCAAGTTGGCAAAAACCCAACCAATATAGACCAATTAATTCTCCTCCAACATTGCATATGGGCATAGAGCTGCATAAAACTGAACAAATAAACTATGCTATTTCCCAAGTAATGCTTAAAAAAATGGGGGCCTCGGCCTGTGCATACTCTTTGGTTGGTGGCATAGTCTCTGGTAGCTTCAAGGGGTCTGGGCTAGTTGACACCATTGGTCTTGGAGAAGTTAGCTGTGAATATCTCATCTGTCTCAGTCAGATGCCTTGTTTGCTTAAAGAGCTGATCTATAATTTTCAGCTCGTTTCCTACTAAATTTCTGTACCTTCAATTGGTGTGTGGAAATTAGTGCCCTGGAGGCAAATACATGAATTGAACATAACTACATAACATACTAATCAAGCAGTACACTATGGAGTTATATTTTCAGTCCTCTTTCTACTTACAGACAGAATCGTAACCCTGTCTCTCTCAACATCTCATGTACTAGAATTACAGGTCTGGACTACCACACCCAGATTATTGGGTTCATCCCATTCCTCAATACAACTTACTTCATGGGCGTGCACATGCTCGTGACTGGCTGAAATTTTTACCAAAGGAAAGATACCCTTATCCTACAGTAGAACTGTGTTTTACACACACACATACACACACACACACACACACACACACACACACACACACACACACCACAGAGTTTATATTTTTATTTTGTTTATTCAAGCAACAGCACAATTTTAAAGTTATAATAGGGTACAAAATGTAAAATTCTATTATGATACTCTATATTTTTTTTTAGAATTCTAGTGACTTATGCCTGCCCTCCACACACACACAAGCAGAAACAAAAATGGAGGGCAATTAAAAGCCTCGCATATGCTAGGTTTGGCTCCAGCTGCATATGTAGCAGAGGATGGCTTTGTTGAGCACCAATAGGAGGAGAAACCCTTGGTCCTGCCAAGGCTCAATACCCCAGTGTAGGGGAATGTCAGGGCAGGGAGGCAAGAAGGGGTGGGTGGCTGGGTGGGGGAACACCCTCATAGGAGAAGGGAGAGGGGGATGGGATAGGGGATTTATGAATGGAAAACAGGATAACATTTGAAATGTAAATTAAAAAATACAATAAAAAACAAATAACTTTTTAAATAATTTAAAAATACGAAGGAAAATAAATTAGTGTGGAGCTTTAAAACAAAAAACAACCTATTAAGCAAGCATATAAACAAACAAAAAACTAATAAATGAACTCACTGCAAAAAAAAAAGTAGCAACTGAAGAGGAGGGCGATCCCATAGGAGACCAGCAGTCTCAACTAATCCAGACCCCTGAGACCTCTCAGACATTGAGCCACCAATCAGGCAGCATAGAGAAACTGGTTGGAGGCTAGACACATAAACAGCAGAGGACTGGCTGATCTGGCCTCAGTAGGAGAAGATGTGCATGCATAATCATTCAGAGGCTCCAAGAAGTGGAGGGGCTGGGGGGGGGGGGAATCCCCTTGAAGACTGAGGGAAGGAAAAAAGGGATAAAGAATTGTGGGAAGAGCGCACCGAGAAGGGGGCAATGCCTCACTGTAAAAAAAAAAAAAAAAAGGTAATAATTTTTAAGTATCCCAACCTAATATATAAGTACTTGGTGAGTTAAAGGACATGATAAATATTTCAAAAAGTAAAAGACTATCACTGGTGAAGAAGATGTGGATGAAGTGGAGCGCTACATACAATTTAGCTAGTACTCTAGAAACACTATGGCATTTCCCCAGAAAATTAAACACCGGGCTGAAAATATAGCCCAGATAATACGCTATATCGAAATTCATGTGAAGGGTACAAGGTTCAATTCCCAGCAGCCTCATCCCTAACACCTCCAAAATTTGCAGAGAATTACTATACCATTTACCAATTTCTTTTCTGGGTATACCTAAAAGAACTGACAGCAAGATCACATATACTGAAATAACTATGCTCATAGATGCATATTTTTCATAGCCAAAATTGGAAAAGAGCCTATGGTTCTATCAACAGATGAATGGAAAACTGCAATATGCTATATGTATACAGTGAGACAGTATCCAACAAAACAGGAGAAGCAATTCTTGATACATGTTTGTGTGTGGCAAATCAAAGGACAAATATTATGGTTATATTTCCACGAATATCAAAGTTAGGCACATTCATTCAAATAGAAAAGACAAGTTTTGTGAGAATCTGGCAGGGAAAGGAGAAGGAACTACATATTTAATGAGTATAAATCTAATATATAATGATTTTAAAAAGTTCAAGAGATGAACACAGGTGACAGTTGCCTAACTATAAAAATGTCTATTGCCATTGATCCTTATACTTAGAGAGTTTTAAAAAGTGGAAAACATTTGTAGCACCACTATCACATATTGATACAGTATTATTAAATTCAGACTTATTTACCAGTAGTATAGAAGCATTAACATACTTCAGTAATGTTCATACAATGTAACAAGGTATAATACATACCCCACCTCACTCCCTGACCATTCACTGAAAAGTTTAACTTTATTTCTACAGCATCAACACCAGCTAAAAAAGAAAAGGATGCCAACAGAATTGGAAGAAATAAATTCTCAATTACAATTTCACAGACTCAAAAGTTCTTTCTTCTCGTGTTTTCTGAAGTTTACATGAAGAAATTTCTAGCTGGGGTTGGGTTTGGAGTAGTTCACACCTGTAGTCTCAGTTAGAGACTAAAGTAGAAAATACGCCTAAACCCAAGAGTCCAAAACCACTCTGTGTAACATCATAAGACATCTACAGATGGATGGATAAAACTTCTACCCTAAGTGTTATGACTGAAGCTATTAAAATTTAGGCATAAATGTATGTGAATCAAGCATGCATTAATGTATGATCAAAATACCCGGACAGTAGTAATACAGAAAATATACTTACTGTAAAACAAGAGTGAGTAACTTTATTGCTTGTACTGCAACATCATATTCTTTGTCAAGGGTCATAGACACAATTCTATCCTGAGGGGGGAAAAAGTATTTTTAAAGAAAAACAAGAAAAGTATTTCAAACTAGAAATAATTTTAAATACTTGATGAATACTAACCTTGAACCGACTGGTAAACAGTTCCAGTTTGGAGTTAAGCTCTTTGTTATAGTAAAGCCCTTGTAAAGCAGTAAGACACTTGAGTCTTACCTCACCTTGCTGGAAGAAATGAAGAGAAAATATATTCAAACCATGCATTTCCAAGCTCAAAACTTAAGTATATATTTTCTACTTAAAAATGTAAATAGCATTTACTTAGAAACAGTATATTTGATAATAAAAAGTATCAGTACAAATTTTTAAGATTGAGCAGTCACATGATTACTATTTCTGTAAGTTGATAGTATTTCTCAAAAATTTATCGGAACAAAACTACTGAAAGGTGGTGATAGATAGCATATTTCATTACATGCAAGTAAATTCTCCGAGGTTAATGAGTTAGCTTTAAATTGATAGTTTAAGAAAAAAAATATGTATTAAGGTTCAGAAGCCCAATTTTAAAATGTAATTCGACTAAGATACATGTTTATTATTATTAAAAATAAAAGAGAAACTGAACGAATTGTTGGGCTGTGGGTAGAATATAAAGCAATGTCCCTGGCTTAAAGAACCAGGGGAATTCATGCTACTGACCAAGTTTTGAGAGAACAGATAGTAAAGAATAAAAAGAAGGGTTTCAAGGGATATGGCCAAAAGTACTTATACACAGGAATATCTATCTTTTTCTTTGAAGCAGGATATCTCTAAAGTCCTAGCAGTTCTGGGGCTGACTTTGTAACTCAGGCTGGCCTCAAACTCAGAGAAAACCTCCTGCCTCCACCTCCAGAGTGCTGAAATTTAAGACATGTAACACGATACCTAACTAAGATACTTATTATATATGAGACCTATGTACTTATCTAGGTATAGAAGGGGGAATCAACAGGATGCATCTTACCTTATCATGCATAGTCCAACCAACATATTTTAAATAGCTGTCATTAAGGAAGGCATCACTATACATCTTCATCCAAATGCCAATCTCTTCAATGCATATAGCTCTGATTTCAGCTATTGCATCCCTAAGTGGAGAAAGGGTAAGTCATATACTCAGTGCTACTGTACGATTGGGCATATGGCCTATTGAAGAGATGCCATGTATCTCTCACCTAGTAGGAATACTTAAATTAAGCAAAATTGTTTCATTGCTTAGTTGGAACCTGTCTCATAAACAAAATCCTGCTTTCATCTTTTACACTAGACCAGTGATCTCAAACTTCCTAATGCTGCAACCATTTAATAAAAATGTTGTGGTGATCTCGCTGCTACTCCATACTTAGAATTTGCTACTCTTATGAACCATAATATGCAAGCATCTATGTTTTCTGATGGTCTTACGGGGACACCACTGAGTTGGTTATTCAACCCCAAAGGGGTCATAACTTCCGAGTTGAGAACCACTGCTCTGGACCTTATCCCAAATCTTTGCTTACAGCTGTGTTCAGAAGATAACAGGCAAACAAGCAAAGCAAGATAATAATCTTCAAGTATAATGACTTTATCCCCATATCATTTAGGGCAGCTATGACTCCTTTTTTAAGACAATTTCATTATGATGTCCAGGCTGGGGGTCCAACACCTGATCAAAAGTGATCGGATTGCTTTCTACTCTTGAAAATGCAAGTCTGTGTCACCCTATTTGGCTTTTACTAAGCCATTTTGAATTATCTTTTGTATTGTGGTAAGTCATACAAAGCAGAGGATAACGCAGAGAAGAATGTTTTGGGAAACTAGAATAATTGATGAACACAAATATGATAAGAGAATAAATTGAAAGAATAGTGGCAAAGAAACAAAACAGGAAGAATTAATATGGCAATAATATTTTTAAAAGCATCTAATGGATTCAGTAAGTACCAAGTAGAGGAAATGAGGCTGAATAAAAATGGTACTAATGTTTGCAAATATGTTATAAACTGTGATAAGATTACCCTTTTCATCTGCTAATTCAAAATAACAAAAAAAGCATCTTACTTTAATCTATCCAAATTTTCCCAGTGAAATTAAATAGAAGGGTCAGGAATCAGCAACACAAGATATCCAAAAGCAATTAAGAATTTTATACGCTAACTGAGTAAGAGTGCTTTCCCTTGGCTGGACTATGACAACTCAGGCAGAGCATTAGCCTTTATTCAGATAGGAAACATCAATGTCAGAGCAGTAAAATGCATTTCTCAGACTTACTCAAAATTTATCTTACTATAACCTCCATTGCAGCCTACTGCCTGTCTCAATCACTTTAAAAGAATCTGTCTTCCCTTACCTGTATCTATGTACAAACACTCCTTTAAATATTGCATTCATCATATTTTCTATTTCATCTTGATTTTCCTGAAGCTATAAAAAAAGAACACATCATTTTTTGAATTGTAAAAAAGCACAAATCACAAGAACACTTAAAGTTTATAAGTAAAAATAAACATACATTTTCACCAGTATGTAGAGACAACATAGTTTGGATAAAAGTAACCACAAAGAAAAAAAAAGTAGAGTACCAAGTAAATAATATCCCTTGTTTCCTGAAATACATGACAACATCTAAAATTTAGCCGGTGAACTATTTTTTCTAATGCTTATTTATTTCCATTTAACAATAAACACATATTTCCAATTATAATGACTATTCACATAAAAACGCAAGAATTTTTCATTCATATATATATATATATATATATATATATATATATATATATAGAGAGAGAGAGAGAGAGAGAGAGAGAGAAATATTTGTCTTTGCTTTATTTTTTTCTTTATATTCCAAGACAGGGTTTCTCTGTGTAACCCCAGCTGTCCTGAAACTCCGTGTGTAGACCAGGCTAGCCTTGCACTCCTGGATCTGCCCGCCTGTGTCTCGATTGCTGGTATTGAGGGTGTGAGCCATCATCAGCACCCAGCTTGTCTTTCCTTTTCTTACTTTTATTGAGTCAATTTATTTGACTAATTCAGAAATAAAACTTTAGTTTCTATTTCCAACACACACACACACACACACACTCACACACTCACACACTCACACTCTCTCTCTCTCCGCCCCCCCAGGGTCAAGTAAATAACCTATAAGTTATCATGACAATTGTTTGAATTAAATTTTATATATTACAATTTTTGTATTAGTTTGTGCAAAAATTTAAATCTCATGAGTTAGAAAAACATCAATAATACAGTGAAAACAAGTTACGAATGTAGCATCAAAAGATTTTATCTGTTATACTGTTTACAATTAAAGCTAAAACTGAACTTTCTCATTTGAAAATGAATTCTATAAGCAGAAAACCATGTGTCACCTTCTATAAAGAAATGAATGACTTAAAAATACAAAAAAAAAAAAGCCTTTAGTCAAGCCACATGGTGGTGGCACACACCCTTTAATCACTGCTCTCAAGAGACAGAGGCACCCTGGTCAACTGATTAAGTGCCAGGACAGCCTAGGCTATTAAACAGACAAACCCTGATTTAAAAAAAAAACCATAAAGGCTTTAAGTCATTTTAAAAAGAGACTTGATAGTAACTAAAAAATCTCATTTCATATCATCGATAAGCTAAGGAAGAGAGGGAAGACTGTCAGCAACATGAATAATATTAAGGGTTAGAGAATTTTTCCAGACTCATCCAAAACATGCTCAAGCATAATATTCAATGGTAGCCTATACAGAACATGCGCTAGGTATTGTTGGCATGGATAGTTAATAAAACTTTAAGAGAGGTACATAAACAATATGCAACTCTTCCTTGGGCATGGAATACTGCAGGTCAGTGGTAAAGCACATACTTGGTATTCATAAGGTCCTAGATTCAATCTTACCACAAGCATACAAACAAACCCTTTTAAAACTTATCTGAGCCTAGAGAGCTATAATTGAGAAGCAGGTTGGTTGCACAATAGCAGTGTAAACACTTAATAGTACAGTTTACCTCTTTACGCTTTTGTAACAGGAGTTCTAGCCTTTCATTGGCTCGTTTTCCAATCATTTTATTCCGTTCTGCCTCATACTGTCTTTGTGTGTTATCCATATTAATGCTAAGATTTAGTGCCACATTTACCAAAGCAGTCATCAACTTCATAGCTAGGTTTTAAGGGAGAAAATGTTGAAATTAGTATAATAGATACAAAATTGTATTAACAAGATCAAATTAAAAGCAATTAAGTGAAGAACAGCTAATCTGCCTTTGACAAAATGAAAGCATATGGCTGCTATGAATGATGACAGTGCATAATGTATAGAGGGAGAAACTGTCTAGCTAAATACTTATCATGATTGGGTTAGCTCGCAATCTCACAAACATCTGCCAAAATAAATGCTAAGGATATTGAAACTCAAAGACATTAAGAAAACTGGGTCCTTCGGCTGGAGAGATAGCTCGGCAGTAGAGAGCACAGACTGTTCTTCCAGAGGACACAAGTTCAATCCTCAGCAACTGTATGACATCTTACAGCCATTTGTAACTCCAGTTCTAGGAAATCAAAAGTCTTTCCTGCCCGCCTCAAGCCAACAGGTACACACATGATGCACAAACATATATACATATAGAATGTTTCCTACAATGATTTCTAGAGCTTGTGATTAGTCTTCTAACTTAATTACAGTTTATGTCCATTTTACTATACATCTGTCTAAAGCAGAAAGATCAAATACAATTTTTAAGAGAACTTTGAGACAGGTCCTCACACTGTTGCCCAGGCTGGCCTCTAACTCACGATAACCCTTCTACATAAGCCTCTTGAGCCCAAAGATTATAAACGCAAGCCACCATACCCAACTTTAATGGTCCCATATCAAATTCTTTAGGGTTAAAGTGTTACATAAGTATTCACTTTTAGTTTTCCTACACACACAATGAAAAAGGTAATTAACAAAGGCCTCTTTCATGAAAGGTCCACTAGAACCTTGTTACTGAACTTGGAACAGTCAGACTTCTTTTGGGTGGAATTTTGAACGCATTAATCATTACCTCAAAGATTTGGTTATTCTGTCCTATCTTTATTATACCTCAAACTACCTGCCATTGTGTGATATAACAAGGCAGAAGTATACCTCTATTCGTGGCTACTCCACTTTAAAGTTATTTAACAGCCCAAGAAAAGCACCCATTGATTCCTAATGGTTCACAGTGAGCTGTGGAAAGCGATTATTAGCTTAGAGGTCACTATATTTAAAGAAAAACAGCAGCACTCAGGATGCAGAGGCAGAAGGTTGTTTGTGAGTTCAAGGCCAGCATGGTCTAGACAATGAACTGTCAGAACTGCACAGTAATGTGCTATCTCAAAAAATACTTAAAAGACAAAGGAATTCATTCATATTATAACTACTTATTTCCTTCTTTGATGGTAATTGTTCTTGCCTCTTACTAAAAGGAATGTCCAGAAAATATTTCAAAATACCAACCTGCCAGGGTGCTTGTATGTCGAAATGCTCTGACTTGGGAGTCAGACAATCCAGTAAGAAGTGAAATGACAGTGTCCATCATGTACTCATCATATATGATACTATATTGACATTGCCGTACTAATACACCAATGAACTCACAGAAGCTGGACTTGAACTTCTTCCACTGAGGACCAGCCATGGTTAGTGGGTAATCCCCACTATCCTAAAATAAAAATGTTTATACAGCAATTCATTTCAAGTTCATGACTTACTTCATTTGCTTTTAATAAGTCTAGACAAAAGCATGGAAATATTCTATCTTACCTTCTTTTTGAAAATAAATTCTCAAAGAAAGCAAAAGAGCATGCAAAGAGATGTGTGCCTCTTCGAACACTGCCCTTTGAACATGTTGGGTCTAGACCGAGTTAAATGCACACTTTTGCACTGCACTACTGATGAATTAATTTGACTATAATGAAATATAGTTGTGAACAAATTGGTTGTCTTTGATTTTACTGTATTTCAATATGATTAATTCAAACCCTTGTTTTATTTTAGTAAGACTCTCACTTAAACATTTACTACTAAAAGGTTAAAAAATACCACTGCTCATAAATCCCTTACTGCTACTAAGGGACTGATTAATAGCACTTAGTGGCATCAAAACCATTTAACAACTCATCTGTCTCTTGGAATGATAGCTGAAAGCTTTTTCATTAGACAGAGTAAGAAAAAATGAGCAAATAAAACAGGTGACACAAGACTTTCTACTTGAAAATTCAAGTTGTTTTTAGAAGGGTAAACTTCCTGGAGCTAGAATAAGACTATGAATAAAAGAAACACAAATTTGTGTCCTGAAGAAAATTTCACATTAGTAAAGCTACTGATAAAAAATTGCAGTGATATCATTGTGGTAATCAACTTCAACATATACTATTGTTTGTTCTTACAGTTGAATTAAAAATGTTTCATGCAATAATATATATATTTCTTCATCAAAACTACCTAGTTCCTCAATTTGAACAAATATTCCTTTTCCAGTATTTCAGAATGGTATATTCTCAATTATGGTCTCAGATTAACTACCATTACAGTTAACTTGGAATACGTATAAAATTTTAAAATGCTAGGCAATTTTCATAAATTGCTCAATTTTTGACACCAGATAATGCCTATCTAGCATCTTGAAATGACACTTTCAGAGCACTCTTATAACAAAACTTATATCCCTATTTACAGATTAATCTCATGCCATTGATACTAACATACCTAAGGTTGCATAGCTATCATTTAATTAATACCATAAACAATATCTACAATATTAGTAATTAAAAATATCAGAGCACTAAACCATGACTGACATATTAAAGCATTTAGAATGTTACCTCGTCGAATTCTTCTGTCATTTTTCGAATTATCTCAGAGTTCTGCATATGTCTAAACATCTCTGCTGTGACGACTCCTGAAATTTCCAAGTATCAGAAGTTAATATATGAAGTAATATAAGGTAATGAAAAGAACAGAGAATGTAAAATATCATATTTTACATTCACAATAAAAGCATACTTCTTAACCTCACACTGCTAACAGGCATGGTTCTTCTAAACATTATCTTTTACTACCCATGTAACTTTACTCATACTATGATATGCTATGATACAACTGTCTCTATGTATTCATAGAGACTAGGATACCACAATTTTGGGGTACTGCCTTAAAATTGTGTCATCGCTGGATATAGTCATAATCTATACATAGCATCCTATCTTTTAGATTATTTCTACTGTTTAACAGTGTTAAAGCTATGGTTGTTGGGCTGGAGAGACGGCTCAGTGGTCTGATTGCTCTTCCAGAGGTTCTGAGTTCAAATCCCAGCAACCACATGGTGGCTCACAACCATCTGTAATATACATTAGATAAATAAAAATCTCTTTAAAAAGCTATGGTTGTTACAGTGTATCATCGTTTGGACAGTAAGAACAAGAAAAACATCTGCAATTATTTGGTATAAGCACTTTTGAAATGTTTTAAATATCCAGATATGACACCTGGCATTTATAAAAGGATAATTGTATATGTTTTGCCTCTTTACAGTAAACAATCAAAGGTAACATTTGAAAAGTTGAGGATAAAGGTGAAGACCAGGAAAAGTAGCAGGCACTGCTCACTTTACCATGCTCCTTTAGAAAACAATACTACACACAAAACAACTATATACTGACATCCTCTATTCAGACTAGAGATAAGTGTCAGGAGCAAGTTAAAGGTCCAATAAGCTGGTGGATATTAAAAATTTGGAAAGCATCTTCAAGAAAAGGGCCCCACTGTCAAGTTCTGGAGTGTAACTAGGAGCACTGACGCCGATAATCCTGTGGATAAAAAGTGCTACTTACCAACAACAAAGGAACTAACCCATTCCTGACACTGGCTTTTACTTTCTTTGCCTGGGTAGTCTTGTGTTGTTCAGTAGAGACTCTGTTGACCCATTGTAAAGTATCTCCATTTTAACTCTTTGTATGTACATGGGTGAGAGCATGTGAGCCTCCTCCTTCCCTCCCTCTCCCATTGTATGTGTGTATGTGTGTATAGTCAAATTCAGAAGATTTCCACAATTAGTTTTTCCTAAAGCCTTTAGTGTTATTTATTTATTCCTCCATGATTTCCCTCCATTATCCTGCCCTCCCCTTCCTGACCCGATTTAACCTGCTTTTTTCCCCAGTATTTCCTTCTAATCTTTTATAGCATTATGGACTGACCCGGAAGATTCATCCCTATTGGCTAGTTTTCAGAGTGCTACAAGGTACTAGGTGTGCTACGATGGGAGAAACTACTCATCAATCCCACCCTCCAGAAGAGGAAAGCAGTAACTGACACAGTTATCAGACAAAGTTCTGAAGAGTGCACTAGTCATAGACCTCCCTTAGCAGAGAAGCATTCTGTTAAGTGGACACAGTATTGAAGTAATTCTGAATTACTTCTCCTCATACCCACAGATTATTTGGGGATGGTGATCAAAACACAGAGCTACCAGCCAAGGTACAGCAAATGAGTAAGAGAGCACAGAGTTCTCAGCCCTGAAATGAATATATATACTGATCTTCCTCCTCCTCCCAAGATTTGGTTGACATTGTGGTAGATGGGATAGAAAGCATGGAAGAAACAGAGGTGACAAGTAAGTAAAGCAACACTGTTTCTGGACATGGCAGAGCGGCTGCACATATGCACTCAGTGATTAAGACAGCATGCACAAAACCTGGGAAGCGAAAACGTGCTTTTCTCTAAGAGTGCAGGCCCTAGTAAGCTGTCCATGTTCCAGGAGAAAGCCACAGATCCAAGAATATTTTGACAGCACAACTTAGATTTGGTGAATTTCAAAAGAAGTGGATAAGAAGGGATAGTAAGTTGGGTGGGTAGAGAAGAGAGGATGGATATGGGAGGAACTGGAGGATATAAGTATGACCAAAACACAAAGATCTGATAAAATAGTTAAAATCAATGAAATAAAAATTTTATGCCTTAAAATTTGAAAGGCAGAAGGAAAGAAAGTAGAACACAGTAAATTCCCTGACGAATAGTTAATGCCAATTCCCATTTCCTAAGATCCTCCCCTCCTCACATACAACATATAGCCAGAAAAGCATCAAAGGGCAAGAAATATACATGCCAGTAACTCTGGGCCCTGAATTCTGAGCAATCGGCAAGTCACCATCAGAACACACTTTGCCTACAGTCTGAAGATGTACAAGACAGGAAGTGAAAGTGCTAAAAACTGGTAAACAGTGACAGGTGACTAGGAAAGAGAAAATAAGCAAAAACCTGGGCTAGCCCCAATAGTAACAACAGAGCAGTCTGGAGTACCTTTCAGTACAGCTAATGATTCCTAACTGAACGAACAACTGCAGAGGCAATCAATCACATTACAGTAAAATGAGAAATACATGTAGAGCCTAAGGCTGCAATAACAAGTAAACTAAATGACAGAGAAACTTCTGACGCATTTACAAATGAATCCTATCAAAATAATTTTATCTGTTAAAGAATGAATTATTATAATATGGAAACTGCATACTTATACAACAAATACTACATCAATACCCAAATCGACATAAGAAAGTTTTCAATGCATCAAAATGTTAGAAATCTGGTTTCCAGAAAGTATACAAATGTGCATTGATGAAGTCCTTAATCATCGTAAAACAAAGCAACACCAGACAAAGGATGAATATAATAAAGGAGGAACACTCTGAACTTAAACTGGACGAGAACAGGCAAGGAGACTAGGCAGCTCTCTCCACTTGTTAAGACATGACTTTACATTTCTCAACACTGTTCTTGTGTGAACCTAGTCCATGGTAATTGGGAATCAGAGATAAGAACATTTGAGCAAAGTGGGATGCCAATCTGAACAGCATTATCAGACTTCAGCTCAAAAAACTTTTTTATTCTTAAAATTAAACAAGCCAATGACAACATGAAGAATATAGGCTTGAGAGTTAACATTTTAATCATTACAACTAAGATTTAATACATAGACCACATGGAATATTTTAATCAACCACAAATGTCAGTGTTACTTGCTTCTCAATTAAAATTATTATATTTTTAAAGAGATCTTGTATAATTTAAAGTAATTCATTTCTTACATTTTCCCCACATTTAAAGAACTCTTTTTTTTTTTATGACATCTTAATTATATCTTAAGCCCATCTTTCCCTCAAATCTTCACAGTGCTGGTGATATTCTCATTAAAAATCTAACTGGGAAAGGAAATTAACATTTGAAATGTAAATAAGAAATACCCAATTTAATAAAAATGGAAAAAAGAAAAAATCTAATAGCCCTAAAAGTACAAAATTATTTCTACCTAGGTACCTATGATAATGTGTCAGAGACAAAGGAGGAAGCAGAAGCTGCCCATGATCTTGACTAATTCGTTTATTGATCCAAATGAGACTATGTATAAGATAACAATTTACATAATTCTGTTGTATTGCTAAAAATCTGTCCTAAAGAGTTTTGTCCTAGGTAAAAAAAATTTATATTTTGTAATTTCCCCACTCCTATTTGAAAATATTTCAAAATATTTTTAGACTAAGTAAAAACATCATACAATTTGAAGCCTACACTAAAGGGCAATTTGACTACAGACAGCTATTCATGAGCTTTAACCCCTGTACTCTATTATTCAATATCATAACATCTGAAACTATCTCATTATTTACCTTCCCCTTTCCATTCCATCTCTTTATCCTAAAACAGATGCAAAAAATTAGGAAATCTAATAAAATACCATAAACATTATAAATTGCTAAGTTTTTAGATAAATTTCACAGTGAATATACCTTTGTTAACATACTTTCTCTCTTACTTTGTTCTCTTACTTTGTTCTTTGCTTTTCTCCTTATACATTTTGCGCAGATATAATGTAAATAATTCACTACCTTGACATTATTTTTCATGAGAAGGGATAACATTTCTTGAAGAAGTGGCTATTTGAGAACTCATGATTCTAAAGTAAATAATAATATACTTTACCTTTGCAGCCTGAACACTGAATAAAAAAGTTGATAAGGTCAAGAAGTGCTATATCTCGGTCATGCTTGTATGATTCTATCCAATCATCTACCACCGACTAGAACAGAAGAAAAAAATCATTTTTAATGGTTGTCTAAGAAACAATTAATTCTAATGAAAGTTATGAAATTTGATAGTATGTAGTACCACATTAATACAGATATTCATATTTTTAAATTGAAAGCTTGATCTTAATTCTAAAGAACTAAATTCAATAAATAACTGTCTTGATAACACAAAACAATCATCTACCCTCTATTCATTCAATATTTTAAAAGAAAACTGGGACAATGAGCTAATTCGGCAGGTAATGGTCCTTGGTGCCCAGTTTGAAGACATAAGTTCAATCCCTAAGACCCAAATAATACTAAAGAGAAAAGAGTCCCAGCCCCCACAAGTTATAAAATGACTGTCACAGGAAAGACATAACATACACACATGTGCAAACACACCCATACATACACAAACTTTTAAACAAAAATTTATAAGACAACAAACTATATTAAAGCACTCTATTCTATAGTCTATAATTATGTCTTGGAGACATTAATAATATTCTATAAAGTATATCACCCACATATTTTACATAATAATATTCCTTTTCACAAGTATTTTATGTTTTTATCATGACAAGTACATACTTGTGTGAATATACATATGTAAACAAACAAACATTTTTAACCATCTAAACATTTGCCAGGTAGTGGTGCATAGCTTTAATCACAGCACCTGACAGACAAAGACAGGCAGATCTCAATGAGTTTGAGGCCAACCTGGTCTACAGAGTGATTTCTAGGATAGCCAAGGGTTACAGAGAAACCCTGCCTCGAACCACCCTCCCCCCCAAAAATCTAAAAATTTAATTTTTATGAAGTGTATTTGTTTCTCTGTGATATTAATAGTATCCTAGGAAATATATCATCCTTCAATTTTCTGTTTAACAAACTAAATACCTGGGAGCGGCGTTCAGGGTAGTATGGTCAAAGACAATGGAAGGAGGCTTTAGCTAGCTTCTGCCTATGGTTTGTGTGTAGCTAACAGCTTTAGACAACTGTCCTCACAAAATAACCTTGCTCAGTATTTTAGAAAGTAAAAGATAATCCACAGAAAGGGAGAAATGTTTTAAAATCACTTATCTGACAAGGTATTTGTACATAAAATACGTAAAAAACCTTCACTACTAAGTACTTTTTTTTAAAGGCAGGATAAAGCCTGGAGAAGTGGCTCAGAGGTTAAACTGCTCTTGCAGAGGATCTGGGTTTGGTTCCTAGCACCCACAGTTATCTGTAACTCCAACTACAGCTCCAGAAGATCCAATGTCCTTTTCTAACCTTAGAAAGGACTATGTGTGTGCAGAGCTAGGGGACAGCCTTAGGTGTGTCACCATCGGGAATGTTGTCTATTCCTCTGAAGTAGTGGTGCACTTACATGCAGACAAAAGATCGATGACAGATGACAGATGACAGATGGCAGAGAAAGAGAGAGAGAGAGAGAGAGAGAGAGAGAGAGAGAGAGAGAGAACACTAATCATACATAGCTCTCTGTAAAGGCAATTACAAAACAAACAATGAACACATGAAAAGATGTTTAATACAGAGGAAAGAAAATAGCACTTCGTGCCTACTAAAATGATTATAATTTTTAAAACTACAGTAGCAAGCATTGGCAAAGCTATGAAAAGATGAAACACTAAAATACTACTACCGGGAATATAAAATGGTAGTCACTTTAGAAAATTATTTTAGCAACTACAAAAAAGTTAAATATAGAGTAAGCATATGACACTGCAAATTGACACTCAGGTCTATATTACTCAGAAGAAATTAAAGCATATATCTAAGCAAACACTTGCACAGCCTTCACAATAGAAGTTGTGACAACCTGAATGTATACGAACGTAAGAATATCTAACAAAACACTGAGTGTTCAGATCAACCAAAGGAATAGTCACAATATATGTCATGACATGAATAAACCTTTATAGAGTTATGCTAAATAACAGAAAATATTCAGAAGGAATCTTAGGCCCTATGATTCCATTTATATAAACTCCCCAGAACAAGTGAAGTACATTAGTGGTAGCCTATATCTGGGAAAGGACAAAATTATTCCTATAACTTACTGGGATATAAACTTTCTATCTGGTAGACTGAAAATGTTCAAACACTATATTATAATGAAAACTTTACAATTCTGTATACATCTAAAAACCACTGAAATTAAACCTTAAAGATTCTTCTTACTTCTATAATTTGGATCAGGAATGTTCACTTCCCGTGCAAAGGTCCATGTGTTAAATGTTAAAGGCCTAGTCCTCAACTTAGCAGAGAGGGTAGAAGCATTAATTAACATTTGGGGACCTAAAGGGAGCCTCAGGCAGTTAGAGGCACATCTGCAAAGGAAATTAGGCAAGACCAGTATCTTCCTCAAACTTCTGACTGCTAGGAGATAACAACTTTATCACATGTTGTCGCCAACATGACATAACATATGACCCTAGCCCCAAGAAGAGGAGGGATGACAAGTAAGCGCAGACCAAAAACTTTGAAAATTCCTTCAAATTAACTTTCTTTCCTCTTTTATGTTAATCATTTCAGGTATTTATTGCAGTAATGGGCCTATATTTATTTTCAATGTAACAGCTTATATATTAAGCAACACAATTAAAATATTTTTCCAGGATGGTTAAATTAATGAAAGAAAGAATACATTATACAACTATGATCGTTTAAAAGTGTGGTTCCCAAGTCTTTAAAAACTGTTCTGGAATACAAGGTGTGTGTGTGTGTGGGGGGGGGTGTCCTATGTCTCATTTCCTTAAACAGACTTGTAAGAATGTGTCCAAAATTAGGTCATAGGAATCCACATGGCTGAACTGCTTTCTTGAATTGCTAGGAGGTAGGACTCTACTTAAGGCTCCAAATAGACAATATACTGTAAAAAGCCCGAGTCACATGCAAAGGTTATTTATAGATATAAAGTTGTGGCTGTCTTCAGACTCTGAGTTACCACAGACTATGTCCCATGCATGAGTAAAGATTTAGGACAACTGTGTTAATAACATTCAATAAGTACTAACAAAAGTAACAGAGCAACATCTTTCCTACATATTCTGCCTGAATCCTAAGTGTTGCTATGGGTGAGTAGCATATTATTAGCAAGAATATGTTATATTAAACATTATAAATTTTTAAAAAATATCTAAAGACATCACCACAGAGCAATAAAATGTAATTCTTGAAAATGAACTACAACTTACAATAGGAGCATAAGGCTTTTACAATTAAAAAAAATGGAAAAAATATACTTCCTTGCTATGTACCCCAGGCTGAGAACAAAGATCTGTCAGGCATAGTTCCTCAGGGGCTAAGATTCTAAGTATGTGTCATCACAAATAGCTAAATTGTCTAATCAAATAACACATAAGAATTCACTCAGAACTGTGTATGGAGGCATAAGCCTATAAATACCAGGACTCAGGTGGCTAAAGAAAGATAGGCACTAATTCAATGCCAGCCAAGCTGCATGTTTTGTCTCTCATAAATGAAAGAAGGGAAATCAGAATCAGATAGAAACACATTACAATAATATGATATTGTAATGTGCTAATGAAATGTTAAGAGTAAGGTAAGAATAAAACTTACATAAAGGGGTTGGGGATTTAGCTCAGTGGTAGAGCGCTTGCCTAGCAAGCGCAAGGCCCTGGGTTCGGTCCCCAGCTCCAAAAAAAAGAAAAAAGAAAGAGAGGAAAAAAAAAAGTTACATAAAAAAGTGGATGTCAGTACCGAAGAATGTTTTTCAGAGGCTGAGGAGATGGAACAAAGGTTTTAGAATATATACTGCTCTTACAAAAATATCTGAGTTTAGTTCCTGACATATATCAAGGAGACTGCAGCTACCTGTTACTCAAGTTCTAAAGGGTACTCAAATGCACGTACCCCCACAGAAATACATGCACACAGATAATTTAAAATAAGGTTTTTAAAGAATATTTTTTATTTAGTCAGTGCTATTTGATTTGGAATAAATCATTCCAAGCATCTAGAGAACATAAAGGCCTGAGAACAGAGCACATACTGTGGCTGAGAAATAGAAAGTATGTCATAAGGAAATCTGGGCTGGAACTTTTGGGTAAGGAAAAGCTCAGTTTCTAAAAAGCAGATTTCCTTGATCAAATCTGGCCTTAGGAAAGGAACACAAGAGGAAATACATATAATGACCCAGAGGTGAACAAGAGCTTCAGGGCAATCCCTGGGGAGGTAACGAGAAATGTCCTGGAGCAGTCAGAAACAGAGTTCTGGTCAGGTTTTTAGTTTTGCTTTTTAGTAATCTTTTTCTTCTCGGTGCTAGAGGCCAAACCCAGGTCCCCGTGCAAGTTAGGCTATTCTGAAAACACCTGATAACCTAAAATAATCATCAACAAAAGCCCACAAGACTTAGAGGAAAATAGAAGCAGCATCTACTCTGCTGTACCTAAAAGCTGAAAATTCTGACAATTTGTATCATTTCAATACTGCATGTTCTGCTGGGACCCGAGCACCAACCAGTGTGATAGTATTAGAAAAATTCCACAGGACATTAGAAGACAATTAGACTATATAAAGCCCTCACAAATGGGATTCACATTCTTATGAACTAGAACCCAGAGAGCTGTCTTGCAAGAGACACATGCAAGGAAGCTGGCCCTATCTATGAACTACAAAGAAGGCCCTACAATCTACCATTACCATGTTCTCAGAATTTCTAGTTTTAACTGAGAAATCATTTTCTGCTGTTTATATGCTATCTAGTATTATTCTGTAGCAATACAAATGAACTAAAAATACTAATAATAACAAAATTAAAGGTATCAAACAGAAGGCTGGAGTTGTGGCTCAGTCAATGATAGAGCACGTGCTTTAGCATGTACCCAGGGACTGATTTCCAGCACTGACCAAAAAGAAAACAGTAAGTCTCTCAGTGTCTGTCTTCCCCCAGTGTGTGTGTGTGTGTGTTTGTGCGCGCGCGCATACTTGCGCAAATGTGCACATTAATGTTTTTGGTTGATATAGAACAAGTATTATAGAGAAAAATAACAAAAGAAGAAAATATTGAAATGGAATACAATACAGCTGAGAATAATATGTCCCATTTAATAAAACTAATGGAAGAGGAAATCTTAACAGGTAAGTACTTTTAAACTATAGAGTAAGTAAATAAAATAGTATATACACGCCAAGGTGACACACAACTCATCCTAATACAGTGAAGTCAAATGTGTACTCATGTTGTAGTTAACCATCAAAACTTGTCAGCACTAAATGGAACTATATTAAAGTGAAGAAGATGAATTACAGTGAGTTCATCTGATACATTCTATGAAACTGCTAAAGGCACAAGTGGCTACATATTTTTATTTTGCATATGAAACTACCGGATACATATTTTCCATCTTAATTACATAGTCAAATATTTACAGCATTATATAAGCAAATTGTGCATTTAAATTAATAACATAAAGCCTAGATAACTACTCCTCAGATAACTACCTTTGTATGTGAAGTTAATTCCCTATAACATTAAGTTCATTCTATATTCCAGGAAGAATGTGATGGTATATATAGTTTATATTCCTTGCTTTTAAGTAGGCTCAGGTAGAAGGGTTGCTTGAGCCTAAAATTTCCTTACCATCTTGAGCAAAACAGAGACCCTATCTCAGATAAACAACAAAAAGACAGTATATATTCCTTGAGTATTTACTAAGATTTACAACCATTAAGTAGATAGTAGTATTATGTCACTCCACCAAAAATTCCATCTATGGTGTTTCTGATGAAAGTTGGCCCATAGGCTCCTATACTTGTGTGCTTAGTGGAACTCCTTAGAAAAGTATGGCCTTGTCAGAGGAGGTATGTATGGGAAGTGAGTTTTAAATTTTCAGTTAAATCTTAACTATCACTTCAGTGCCATGTCTGCTTGCCTGCTCCAAGCCACGGTAATGAACCATGAGTCCTAAATTAATTTTTAAAAATTACCTCAGTGATGGTTCTTTTGTCACAGCAATAGAAATGTAACTAAGACATCAACCATACTCTATCTATTTTAATTATTTTTTGTTTTATTTTATGTGTGTATATCATGTAAATGATGAAGATATAATGATACCAGGTCAGAAAAGAACTTCAGATCCCCTTACACTGAAGCTACAGACATTTGTAAATCATCAGGTGGGTGCTAAGAATTGAACCCATGTCGTCTGTGTGGTGTTTTGAATAAGAATGGCTCTCATAAGCCCATAGATTTGAATGCTTGGCTCATAGGAAATGGTTTATCTTTGTTGCAGGAAGTGAGTCACTGGTGGGCTTTGTGATGTCATGTGCTCAAGCCAGATTTAATGTCTCTCACATCCTGATGCCTTTATCAAGATGTAGAGCTCTCTGGTAGCATGTCTGCCTTAGTGTTGCCATGCTCCCTTTCATGACGATGATGGCCTAAACCTCTGAAACTGTAAGCAACACCCAATTAAATGCTTTCCTTTACAAGAGTTGCTGTGGTCAAAGTGTCTCTTCACGTGATAGAAAACTGACTAAGACATTCTGCAAGAATATTAAGTGCCCTTAACCACTGAACATCTCTTAAGACTTCATTTGTAAATGGCAGCTATATAAATAGCAGGGAATATGAATTTTCATAACCAAGCATAATATCAACTTTTTAATCAATTAATTTCCTGTCTTATATTATTAAAACTTACAAAAAACAATAGAAACTAACTCAAGACACAGGGTCGAGCTGAAGTTGTGGTTGAGTGGTAGAGGATTTATACAAGACCTTGAGTTCAAGCACAAAGAAAACACACAGATGCAAATACAAAGACCTAACAATGGCCTAGTAGAGTGGTTAGAATACTTGCCTAGACTAGAAATGACTCTGGGTTGGAGGCCTAGCAACCCCCAATAAAAGGTATTATAAATACATTCATAGTCTTATATTTTTTAAAACACAATTAGAGAACTCAAGGAAGGGCCAGCAAACTAGTTCAACGAGTTAAGTGCTCCTCATGCAGACCTAACAGCCTGAGTCCAATCTCTGGAGCCCACAGAATAGAAAGAACTAACAGCTCTCTGACATCCACATGAGGATCACAATATGTACACAATGACAGGTACACAAACATGTCAGACTTAGTCACAATAATAATGAATAAAATTAAAATGAAAAGAGGGCTAGCAAGATGCCTCTGTAGGTAGAGACACCTACCAAGCAAATCTGGTCATATTAGGTTTACTCTCCTAAGCCCTCATAAAGATGAAAGGAAGGAGGGAAATGATTTCACCAAGCTCTTCTCTATACACACGCCATGGAGCACACGGATGCATGTACATGTACACACAGATGACAAAGACACGAGCACACACATGAACTGGGGAAGAATACATAACAAAAATTAACTGTTTTAAAGAAGAGAAAAATCAGGGTGGTACTTTCTCTGTTACTAGCATTTAAAACACAGAGATAAATTTCAAAGAGCATCATAAATGTTACCTGCATAGCACTCTTGCCCATTTTTACAACTTCAAACAACATCATGTTTTCAACTCCATTCTGCTGATGATGACCATTCATTCGGTTTGGACCAGAAGGAGGTTTTCCTCCTCCATTTCCACTTTTACCCTTCTCTGCTGGACCCTTCTTGCCTTTTTTACAAGTCTGCAAAAAAAAAAAAAAAAAAAAAAAAAACACGGAAATTTATTAACTTACATAACTCTCACTATTCTTGAAATTCAAAACAAAAATGCAAAGAAAGCAATTAATAATTATAATATAATTAAATTTGATATTTAGAATGTCATTCATATATAAGAAAGTTACATGATAATTATAGACTCTTCATTTTGTTTTCCATAAAACTCACACAATAATACAGTAGATCATAACCTCTGAGAATAAATTATAGGGTCCAAATTTCTACTTCTGTTAGCTGAGTGATTTTGGACAAGTTGTTCATCCATACATTAATTTACCCACTTCTTTCCCATCTGAGCATAGTAGCAGATTTCAGCATTCAAGAGTCTGAAGCAGAAGAATCAGGAATTCAAGACCAGCTACATAACAAATTCAAGGTCAATCTGGGCTACATGAGGCCTTGTTGTAGAAGAGAAGAAAAGAGAGGAGAAGAAATTAGAAAGAGAAGAGCAAAGAATGGGGAAGGAGAGGGAGAAAGGAAACTAAGAAGAAAAAGAATCATTTTCCAGTTTCAAACTATGCCTACCTCACAGGATTGTTGTGATTATGAAAACAGAAAATATTTATTAAAATATACTCAGCACATAAAGTAAAAATAATTGCTATAATTATCATTTCTTGTGGGAAGAAATTCAGTACATTGTACTTAGATCTAAATCTCCAAGAATAAAGTCTACTTAATGTAATTGTGCAAAATAATGTCCTATCACAACATTAAAAGTACTCATCAGGGGTTGGGGATTTAGCTCAGTGGTAGAGCGCTTGCCTAGCAAACGCAAGGCCCTGGGTTCGGTCCCCAGCTCCGAAAAAAAGAAAAAGAAAAAAAAAAAGTACTCATCAATAGTCTGAAAAAAAGTCACAAAAATAAAAATATCTTTTCAAGTTTTCTTAGTCTATCATGCAATGTTAAGGTTCAGAATAGAAGGGGTAGCTAGAATAACCTCTTATAAAGTAACTTAGACTTAGTTCAACAATCTAACTTAATTCCTACTGTCAGGTGTATAAGTCACTGCAATATTCTTTTTCAAATTTTCATTTTACGTATATGACAACTTTGCCCATATACATACATACATACATACATACATACATACATATATATACATATATATATATATATATATATATATATATATATATATATATATATCCCCAAAAGTTAAGCTACAAACAGTGTGAGCCACCATTTAGGTGCCAGAAATCAAGCCCCCAGGTCCTCTCTAAGAACAGCCAGTGCTCATCTCTGCAGTCCCATCACCGCAGGCTTTGTGCAGAGTGTAAATAAAGTTATAAAATTCATTTTTGACCTGGGCCAACTCTTAAACACCCTGAGAATTCAATTAATAACTATGGGGAAATGAAATTCACTTATAAGGAATCTGTCAGCATTGGGAGTAGGAGTTTCTTAAGTCAGTGAAAAGGTTCCAAAGAAATGGCTCATAAGGTCAAACACTTGCTACCAAGTCTGATGACCTGAGTTCAATTCCCAAGATTCAAATGTCAGTAATGAACAACTTCCACCAGTTGTCCTCTGACTTCCACAAGAAGCAGTCACATCCCAACTTATGCACGCCATTCACGCATATGTACATACATATATGCACACACGATAAATAAATCTGTACATAAAATGTTAAGATTCAATATATAACTTATAAAAAACACTCCCATAACCTTTATACCTTGTTAAAGAAAAAAAAAGTCTAGTACATTTTCTTTTAATTGAGAATTTCATACATGTGTATATATATTTTTTTCAAATTCACTCCAATCTCCAACCCTTTAATGTCTGTTTTCCCTCACAATTATATCTGTTCCCTCCCTTCCTCCATCCATCCATCCATCCCCGCCCCGCCCCGCCCCGCCCAAGCAAAGGAGTCTACCTAGTGCTACAAGTATCTGCATGGTGATAGGAAAACATAAAGGAGCATGGGTAACCTCTCAGGAGCCAAATCCTGAAGAAACCTGATTCTCCCTTTACCAGTAGTCATTAATCACTAATAGCTCCTCAGGCAAGGGATGAACATCATAGCTCGCCCCACTTCTCCATCCATGCTGGGATTTGGTATAACTTGATTTGTATGTTATCAAGAGATAAAACCATTTTACCCTAACTCATGTATGTGTGTATGAGTGATTTACCTGCATATATGTTGGTGTACCATGTGTGTGCCTAGTGTTGAGGGAGAACAGAACAGGAAACCCTGCACTTCAACTTCATTTCCAGAGAGCTGTAAATCATCAAACCTTGGTCCTTTGGAAAGAGCAGCAAGCAAGCGCTTTTAAGTGCTAAGTAATTTCTCCAACCCCTCTAACTCATTTCTTAAATGCTAGTGCCAAAATAAAATCTTGAAAGGAAGCATTTCAGATCCCTGCACACGATGATTTCACAGCTCCTTTTAGAGGTATACATTTTTGTAATCTAGCAAGCAAAGGTCAGCAAACTGTCTGTAAAGTTAACACTAGATATCTGGCATTATTGGCCACTGTTCTAGTTTTCAGTTCTCTTACTGTGGTAAAATACTTAGGGAAGGAAGGCTTTATTTGGCTTACAATTCCAGGATACAGTCTATCATTTCACAGACAGCATGGTAGAAATTCAAGCAGTCACACCCCACAGCCTTGCTTGCTCTCAGCCAGCTTTCTCTTCTTTTACACAATTCAGACACTCTTACCTAGGGAATAGTATCACCCAAAATGGGCCCCTGGGTTTCCCTATATCATTTCACAATCAAAAACATCCCAAGACATGCCCACAGGCCAACTTATCCAGGTATTTCATCATTACCACTCTTTCCCAGACTTTTTTAAGAAGTGTCACGTTGACAGTTAAACTTAACAACACACTCAAATATAAACTATATCTTTACTTAAAAAACATTTAAGATATAATTGTTACTTTTATATAATGGACACTCCAAAAGCAAGCCATGTTCCTAGATTTTCTGATCTAGAGTCAAGGCTACAAATGTATTTCCACAGATACTCTGCATGCTTGCATATTACTCTATAGAGGGCATTTCTCCTTCAGTAGTCCACAAGAACCATACTCTGGTTTGGGGTTTTTGTTGTTGTTCAAGACTTCTTTTTGGTGTTGCTATTTTGTGGTAATGGGGATGCCCTAGGGAAGCACTTATCATTGAACTATATTTCCAGTCCATTTCAGTATTATTTTGAGACAGGATTTTGCTATGTCATTTCCTAGGCTGGACTTGAAGTAAATAAAGAGTCCACCCAGGAATGAACTTGAAATCCACCTACTTTAGCCTCCTGAGTAACTGAGATTAAAGGCATATGTAACCAACCTAGCAAAAACACCACTATGCTTAATAATTATTTCAATAAATAATTTCCATAATATTTGAGATATTACCTAGTAAGGAATCAGTCTAAATCATTAATTCCTAATTATAAAATGAAAAGATTTTGAACCAAATAAAAGAATTTCAGAGAGATAATGCTAAAAAAGAATATATTAAAATGTTTTTTAAAATGTTAATGTTAACACAGAATCAAATACTTTCAAACTGTATATCATGTGCATAAATATGCTTGGTCACTATAAAAAATAGTACAATTAAAATGCTTCAATGGATCTGAAGTGCTTGAGAAAACCATACAGTAGAATAAGGGAATTTTACAGGAAGTAAAGCTTAACGTAGTCATATAAGACCTGTAATCCCAACACTGTAAAAAAATCATCAAAGGCCAGCCTTGGCTACAAAATCTGTTCAAGGATACCATGGGCTACATGACACTGAGGCTCCATCTGCAAGAGGAGAGAAAAGGAGGGGAGCAAGAAGAGGAGTAGTAAAATGCCTTTTAAATAAGATGTTTAGAGGTAGCATAATAAGCTATCAGGAAAGGAAACCATTGACTACCTCTAGCCTTCAGTTTCTGTCTATAAAATAAGCAAGAATTATATTCAAGACTTTCTTTAAACTTTATGCATGTCTGTGAGTGGTTATGTACACATAGATGGATGTGCCTATAGAAGCCAGAGGCATCAGATTCCTCTGGAGTCAGATTGATAGTCAGCTATAAGAAACAGGACATTAATTCTGGGAATCAAACTAGGGTCTTTCTGAAAAGCAGTACATACTTGTAACCACTGAACCACCTCTCCCGACTCAACATTTGAACTTAATCTGATATTAAATTAGATTTTATATGCACATACATGTATATATGTATATACGTACATACATATGTACAATTGTTACCACAACACCTAAAATATACATAGAATAGTGCCAAAATGTATTTGCTATTATTGTTATAATAAATCTGGCCTCTAATAGCTTACCTAAAGCACTGGCTCTGTAAAGTTAAAAAAGTTCTAACACACATACACACACACACAACACACACACCTTTAGAAGTGCTTAGAAAGACACGTCTTTCCCTTTGGTTCCATGTATTTTATGCAAAAAATGACTCTATAATGTATTCTTCTGACTAAAAACTTAACTTTGTTAGTTTCATATTTAACATTATGTTCACAGGACATAACTTGGTTGTATATTACATATCCAGGGTACATCATTGGAAGTTTATGTATTTTGAGTTTATGTTTGAGGTAACAGAACATTTCAACGTAACAATTGATTTACTGAGAAATCAAATTGAGTTGTCATGCCATATTTTGTTTATCACAGTATACTTTATAAAATGATCTACTATAAACAATAATGTTCAATAAGTTCAACAATATTATATACAGATACCCACAAAAGGGATTTAGTCTGAAAGCATAAAAACATGCATACTCAGGCTTGCCATACAACTGAGGCCCCAACACAAGCCAAATTTGAAGTATAAAATTCCTTCACCGAAGCGTGCATGCACATACATGTTAAAAACAAAGTCACATAAATGATACATACTTTGCCTTTGCCTTGCTTCTGATTTTTTCCTTCAATGTCTTCAAAATCTGTGTCAGAAGAAAAATGTGTTTCTGACTCCCTGTGACAAAAAGATAAGCAAACATTTTAAACTTTCCTTGGAAATGTAGATGATGTTACCAATTTTTAAACATTATCTAATAAGAAAGAAATGGCTGACTCATAAATCAATAACTCACAAATAAGATGAAGTTCAGAATGTGGAACAGGGTCCTGTGGGGAAGAGGATGAGATGGCAGGAGGAGAAGGAGGGAAGAGAGAATGGAGGGGAAACATAAGTAAAACTCACTATATACATATATGAAGTGGGTAAAGAAGAAGTTTAATTAATAAGAAAAGGAACTTATATACTTTCATAAAATATACCTTAAAACATTACCAAACAGATTAAAAAACTGACCAATTACAAAGAGTACTAAGACATTGGTTTCTCTAAACATTTATGTTTTGATAAATTTTTATCGGTTATTTTCTTTATTTACATTTCAAATGTTATCATCCTTCCTAGTTTCCCCTCCACAAACCCTGTCTCCTCCCCAGCACCACACACACACCCTTCTATGAGAGACCCACAACAGTCAGGGCCTAGTCTACTCCTGTCAATTCTTGTTATCCATTATCCTATAACAGATCCATATTATTTTAAGTATTCTATAACAATACAGTAATCTACAATGTAAATTTGTTAATGATCTAATTTTGACATGCCTAAGAAACTGCATACTTTTTGCTTTATAACTATAAAATATGAGTTCCTAAAAGCAGGCATATCTTAATTCCTTACATTACCTAATCCACTGTCCTATCTTTAACAAGAATTTGCTATTTGGAAGATGGTTTTGTTTTTATAAGCAGGCTCTCATTATGTAGCCCAGTCTGACCTCAAACTCCCAATCTTCCTGCCTCTACTTCACATGTATGACCACAGGTATGCACCACTAAAGCTGGTTCAATATCTCCTTTAACAAAAATGCATTCCAGGTTTGATATGTCCCTCTAAAGATGCTGTTTTTCCTTAGGAACTTTAAAGCATAGCAAATTAAATTTATTGCAATTAAAATATCACGGATTGAGCTGAAAATGTAACTCAGCAGACTACGTTTTTACAATTTCCCAGGTTCAATCCCTAGTAATGAGTAAAAATGAGCAAGGTAGTAAATGCCTGTAACCCAAACATTTGAGAAATAAGGCTGAGAGTTCAAGGTGATTCTCAGCTACACAGTGAGTTTAAGGATAGCCTAGGCTCTATAAGACTGTCTCAAAACAAAAACATAATTTTAGAGACTACAGATGTAACTCAATACTTGATTAGACCAACCAAGGTTACATACTTTTTTAGACCTGTCTCAAAAAAACAAACACAAAAAACCCACCTCCACAGGACACGTATGCACATAAAATGATTCCTACAGAAACAGGGTCTCACTGTATAGGCCAGATAGACCAATATCTGATTGTATAGTTCAGGCTAGCCTGGAACTTGTTATCCAGACACTGTGGTGGCATGCCGTTTCCTCCCAATAAAAACAAAATAATACAAGAGCTGATCCTACTGTAAAATGAAAGGAAGGAAGGAAGGAAGGAAGGAAGGAAGGAAGGAAGGAAGGAAGGAAGGAAGGGAGGGAGGAAGGAAGAAAGGAGTAATTACAACAAAAGCAGACTAAAAAGTATATGTTTACTTTTATTTGTTTTATATGTCTTAGTGTTTTATTTGCATGCCTGCTACCCAAAGAGAGTGACAGGTCACCCAGAACCTGAGTTACAGATAGTTGTTAAGTGACCATGTAAGTGCTGGAAAGCGAACGCGGAGGCTCTGCAAGTCCTTGTAACAACTAGCCATCTCTTCAGCATCAAAAGTGTATGGAACTTTAAAGACAGGATGGGGGAAGGAGAGTTAGATGGGTGGGTGGTCAAGTATTCAAATATCTTTTCTAGACCACTATGCATATAACTTGGTTTTACAACAAATAATTGAGATATCTTACACTCATTTCATTAATGACATGAGACTACAATCTAAATACTAATGTATAGTATCACTCCTTTCTAGCTGAACATTTTAATACCCCAATATTCTTCCTGAAAACAACTAGTACTATGTGGTAGTTTGAATGATAAGGGCCCACATAGGCTTATATGCTAGGTGCCAGTTACTAGCACTGTTTGAGACAGATTAGGAGATGTAGCCTGGTTGGAGTTGTGTCAGTGTGTCAGTCAGTCAGTCACTCAGTCTGTCTGTCTGTCAGTCTGTCTGTCTGTCTCTCCCCTGCTTCTGACTGCAGATCAGGATGTAAAGTTCTCAGCTACTATGATAGCACCATGCCAGTCTACTTCCTGCCATGATGATCACACATTAACCCTCCGAAACTGTAAGCAGGACTCCAATTAAGTGCTTTTTACATAAGAGTTCCCACTGACACGATGTCTCTTCACAGCAAGAAAACAGTAACTAAGGCATACTACAAAACCAACAATGGATTCCAAACTGCACATTAAAAAATAATAGAAGCTGGAGAGACGGTTCAGTAGTTAAAAGCATGTAGAGCTCTTGCAGTGTTCACTTTCCAGTAACTCCAGGGAATCGGATGCTCTCTTCTGGCTTTAATTGGCAACTGCATACACATGTACATATTCATATACAGACATATACACAAACCTATAACTGGAAATAAAGTTATTGTAGAATAATAGTAAACTGTACCATGTGTAAATTTTAAATATAGATCCAGAACATTACAGAAGTGGTAAAAATACAATTGAATGAGTACTGATTAAAAATAAACAACCTTCAAAACATGAGCTAATTTATATATTAAGATCTCATGGGGAGCAAAATTACTATTTCAATTTTGTGAAAAAAAAAGATATGTAAATGTTTTACAATACATAGTACTTACTGCAGTAGATTAAAATCAGTTGGTATTTCTGGAGCTGCTATCATTTCTTTATCATCTTCTGGATCACCCCAATGTCAGAAATATATTCATATATTTATGTGAATAAAAGACAGTGTGCTTCCTCTAAGAAAGACAGTTCCTTTAAAGAGAAAATGACATATTCATTATAAATACACCTTAAACATCAAGAAATATTCATACTTAAAAGCTGAATTCCCCAGTGTCTCTTAATGTGTTCTAGTAAATAAGTATTTTGTTCTTTTCCATTTGGCTGGATGTTAACATCTCTTACAGATCTACAGTAATAATACAACATCAATGAATATTGTATCACACACAATTTTGTTTAAAATTTCTCATGACACAGTAACCTAGCATTCCCCCCAACCCCTGTCCATCCATTAATCTACCCATGCATATACAAACTTGCATCTGTATGCACACATGTATATATGCATAAAACATAAATATCACATATATACAAATAAGCACACACTAAAAATGAATAGAATGTGGCTCTCTTACTAAAGTTCTGAAGTTCCTTTAAGTTTAAAAAGGGCCTAAAACCTTTTAGCTTTTTATTGATGGTATCCAGACATTGTTATTTAAAAAAGAGCTTTTCGGGGTTGGGGATTTAGCTCAGTGGTAGAGCGCTTGCCTAGCAAGCACAAGGCCCTGGGTTCGGTCCCCAGCTCTGAAAAAAAGAAGAAAAAAAAAGCTTTTCTGTATCTTAAGATAAAATTTTAAAACACTTTTAGGACAAGTTTCTCCATTCTTGATAAAACATATAGTACAACACTTACTAAAAAGAACCCTGTCATGATAATGCTATGTTGTACCTGAAATTAGTCTGAATAGCATTGGCTGGCATGCTTGAGTGTGATCCTCAACAGAACAAATAAAACAAGTCAGAAAAATTTAAGAATGCTACTTTTAGCTAGCTATGGTGGTGTACAAGTACAGCCTCAGCACCATGAGTTTGAGGCCAGCCTAGGCTACATAATAACATATCTCAAACAAAAAAGAGACTTGTTACCAAATAAGTCTCAGTGTGGACATGAGAAAGGGGTCACTTCTAGCTTTGAAGGTCACAGGTACATCTCCTAAATAAAGAATGATACGCTACCAACTGGTATATAATATAGAGGACAGGGCAACAGGCTGAAGCTAAGGTCTGAATTTCTTAGAATATAAAATGTAAAATTTTCTTTATCAGCGCATATATTAATCAGAGTGTCACATGTGGAGGTCAGATGACTTCTTTGTGAAGTCAACTTCTTCCACCATTATATAGGTTCTAAAGATCAACCCCAGGTCCTCAGGTTTCTTGATCCTCCTGCCTCATTTCCCAAGCCCTAGGATTATAGATATATATAACACCACACATGACTTCTTTTTATGACTTTCAGGTTTTGTTTTTGTTTTATTCTTTTAAAAGAGAATCGAAGTACTTGGTGGTCACCCAAAGTAGATGAGGGCCTCTGAGATGGTGTCAGTTGGTAAGAGCACCTCCTGCAAGACCTGATGGCTTCAATTCAATTCGTAGGACACACATGGTGTAAAGAGAAAATTTATCTTTCTCAAAATGTCAAATAACCTCCACATATGTACCATGTCATGCATGCATACACTAACTTACATATATCTACACACACATACAGGTAAATAGATGTAAAAACAAAAATAATTTTGGAGTAAGTAAAGTTCAATCTATCTTTATAAATGTTCAAATATATCACATTTGTGAAATTCTAATGACCTTTTCCAATAAAACAGACATAAGAAAAAAGCTATAATCCCAACAGAAAGCAAAGGCAGAAGATTATTCTAGTTCCAGGTTAGCCTGGTCTACACAGTAAGTTCTAGGTTCATAGAAAGAGAAAATGGCAAGCAGAGGAAACAAGAAAAGGAACAATTTTGGTTTTTTTTTTTGTTTTTTTTGTTTGTTTTTTTGTTTTTTTTGTTTTTTTTGTTTTTTTTCGGAGCTGGGGACCGAACCCAGGGCCTTGTGCTTGCTAGGCAAGCGCTCTACCACTGAGCTAAATCCCCAACCCCGAAAAGGAACAATTTTTCCATCAATTCATCAATTGATAAACATGGTCTCAAAACACTATTTCCTACCTTTTACTATACTGAGGCTAAAATAAAAGAACAAAAACTATGTACTATAAATGATAGCATATACCTCTAACCACAGAACATGGGAGGCAAGAAGACAGGAATTTCAAGGTCATCTTTGGTTACATAGAGTTCAAGACCCTGGATACTTGAGACCCAATCTTAGACAAAACAGAAAAGAAAACGAACATCCCATGGACAATATAACAAGCACACAGTGCTTATCTTTTATCTGGAAAGTCCTCAGGTTGTAAAATCTAAAACTATACCTACTATTAAGTATGGTCTCCCCCATATGCTAAACCACTGCCCCCTTCTAAAACCTTTAAATTTTAATCCAGCTGTACCCTAAAGAACTGTATAATATTCTGTATTTCTGAGATTCATCATTACATATAAAATCTTTGTCTTCTAATATACTATTAATGTTTTAAAAGAAAGGATATTTCATATTTTAAGGGAATTGTAAAGGTATGAATTCTCAAACGACACAGGGGGAAACTAGGGGGATGAGATTTCAACAATATGTGCTATCCATCTACACTTTGTCACTGCATCTCTGAGCACATCCCAAGCAAACACTGTGGGGTAGAGGTATTACTGTTCAATAGCAGCACTGAACAAAACCATAATATTTCTCATGGAACTACATATATAAGAAGTATGAAAGAACATTAATTCCTATAAGAAAATATATATCCCTTAAACCTAAAATGCCAAATTCGCATATATTTTGGTTATATGTATTATTTTTGAGATGTCGTCTCACTATTTACCTCTGGCTGTCATAGAATTACTATAATGAACAAACTAGTCTCAACTCACAGAGATCCACTTGCCAAGTTCTAAATGCTAGAAGTAAAGATCTGCGCCACCAAGCCCAGGACATTTTGCTATTTTCAATCATCTCAGTTCACTTAACTAACCAAACAACTTATCACAACTTAACAAAAACCGGCAACATTTCTCTGCAATTTAGAAGAGAATGCAGTGGAGAGAGTTGCCAGTGGTAACTTCAGAAGTGGAAGAACTGAGAACATTTCTTTTCATTTTGAATGTCTACACCTGTAATGTAAATACAATTTGCTTTTCCCAAAGACTTGCATTACAAAATGTAGAAAATAATTACTTCAGCCAATTGTGGTAGCACAAGGCAGGGGGATCTCAAGTTCAAAGACAGCCCAAACTTGACAACTTAGTTGAGACCCTACCTTAAAAAGCAAAAGAAAGGCTGCAAGGGATAGTAAAGCACTTGCCTAGCAAGTTCAAGGCCTCCACTGCAGTGCTTGCCCACCAAAATCTCTTTAAATATGATTAATTCTATTAGAATGTAAGAACATGTAGTGGCTATATTAAATAAAAGCATAAAATACTAAAAATACAATCATTTCTGGACTACTGCAGGATATATATATATATATATATATATATATATATATATATATATATATATATATGCTCAAAGATCACAAGGTGGAGCTCTCATCCAGTATCAAAGAAAATGTTTGAGGTCATATATAGGAATTCCCTATAACTACTACAAAAGAGATGCTGTTCCAACAATTAGGAAGACAGAGCCAGAGCACAGACATGAAAAACGAATATATCTCCATGGCTATTTTCCTTAGAAGGGCCATCACCAGCAACTAGCTTTTGCTTTTTCTTATTAATAAAGTCACCACATGTGTACACTGAGTAAAAAATTAAGACCATCTTCTTTAGTCTCACAGGCATACAGTATAATCTCTCCATCTACACTTTAGTTAACCATAGTTTCCCTTAACCTAGATTAAAAACTCTCCGAGAATGCTAAGTTGAAGAGTTCTCTAAGGAAACAATCCTAAATCTAAATGTTCACAATTACTGTAATTTTGCATTCTCTCCTCATCCAGGCTAGGATGAGATCCTTAATCCAGTATTCCCTTCCTGCATATATGCTATATGCCCTTGGTTACTTAGTGCCTTGTCTCAGTTATCAGATCCACTAGCTCCGTATCACAGTGCTTTTCTTCAATGTCCTTTCTTTAACTTAGTATAATGGCCTTGCAATGTGTAACGTTTTATACATTAATATGACAATCTTCTGTTTTGTTATTACTGTTAACCTATTTGCAAACTAAAGTATTTGCAAACGATTTATAAATTAAGTTGTAGCATATGTATGGATAGGTGGAAAATACAGTACTAAATACAGGGCTCACTTCCACCTTGGTTCTCAGACACCCAGTGAGTCTCACACACGAGCTCACAGAAAATGACGTAGGTACTCTATACTGCTACTAGTTGTTAAATACATTGAAATAAAAAAAACCTTGACAACAAAACAATAGGTGATTATCGACATTCAATTCTAAACATTAAATTAAAAAAAAAAAACACCTGTGGAACTGCTTTTTATAGAAAGAAGACCATAAACTTGGGGCCAAAAATAGTGGCATATGTCTTAGGTGGAGGTGGGAGTGTGGAACAGGATAATGAGCAGGAAAGCCAGATTAAGTTATATACAGTTCACATCTTAATGGACATGTTTCAAAGTTATCTATATTTAGTGTATCTTTATGGGATGTTATTCCAATTTGCATAAGTTAAATTTAGTAACAAAACATCTTCTGAGACTGGGTTGCCAGTACTTACATTCGCCCTGCAGCAACATATACATACACACCTACCTACATACATACATACATGCACATGCACACGCACACACACGCGCACGCACACACACACACACACACACAACTTCCATTTCTAAACAGGTGAAGAAATTAATTATTCAAGCATATAAACACAAATAAACATAAATGTTTGTATCTTTACCTACAGAAACTGACTTTTTTAATTCACTTAAATTGTACCATCAAATTGAAACACTGAAAATCTCTCATTTTGTCATAGTTTTTAAAAAATAAGAAAAATTTTAATTTTTTCCTTGAAGAATAATTATTCAAGATGTCTTTAAGTCAACCCCAAATGATCAAAACAGAGATGACCAAGTCATGACTAACAATGTTGCTCAGAATCCATATATTACTGGGGAACATGGTAAAGAACATCTAAGCAGCTGGTGTGTTATTCTACTACTAAAAATTCTCGTCACCTCTACCCTGACAGATGCATGTCATCATCTTACCTTAATGCTCCTCCCCCCTCAAAAGTCATTCTTTTTTTTTTTTTTACATTTTATTTTTTTTTTATTAACTTCAGTATTTCTTGTATACATGTCGAGTGTTATTCCCTTTTCCGGTATCCAGGCAAACACTCCCTTCCCCCCCTCCCCTTCCTTATGGGTGTTCCCCTCCCAACCCTCCCCCCATTGCCACGCTCCCCCCCCCCAGTCTACTTCACTGGGGGAGCAGTCTTAGCAGGACCCAGGGCTTCCCATTCCACTGGTGCTCTTACTAGGATATTCATTGCTACCTATGAGGTCAGAGTCCAGGGTCAGTCCATGTATAGTCTTTAGGTAGTGGCTTAGTCCCTGGAAACTCTGGTTGCTTGGCATTGTTGTACATATGGGGTCTCGAGCCCCTTCAAGCTCTTCCAGTTCTTTCTCTGATTCCTTCAACGTGGGTCCTATTCTCAGTTCAGTGGTTTGCTGCTGGCATTCGCCTCTGTGTTTGCTATATTCTGGCTGTGTCTCTCAGGAGAGATCTACATCCGGCTCCTGTCGGTCTGCACTTCTTTGATTCATCCATCTTGTCTAATTGGGTGGCTGTATATGTATGGGCCACATGTGGGGCAAGCTCTGAATGGGTGTTCCTTCAGTCTCTGTTTTAATCTTTGCCTCTCCCTTCCCTGCCAAGGGTATTCTTTTTCCTCATTTAAAGAAGGAGTGAAGCATTCACATTTTGATCATCTGTCTTGAGTTTCATTTGTTCTAGGCATTTAGGGTAATTCAAGCATTTGGGCTAATAGCCACTTATCAATGAGTGCATACCATGTATGTCTTTCTGTGATTGGGTTACCTCACTCAGGATGATATTTTCCAGTTCCAACCATTTGCCTACGAATTTCATAAACTCGTTATTTTTGATAGCTGAGTAATATTCCATTGTGTAGATGTACCACATTTTCTGTATCCATTCCTCTGTTAGAGGGCATCTGGGTTCTTTACAGCTTCTGGCTATTATAAATAAGGCTGCGATGAACATAGTGGAGCACGTGTCTTTTTTATATGTTGGGGCATCTTTTGGGTATATGCCCAAGAGAGGTATAGCTGGATCCTCAGGCAGTTCAATGTCCAATTTTCTGAGGATCCTCCAGACTGATTTCCAGAATGGTTTTACCAGTCTGCAATCCCACCAACAATGGAGGAGTGTTCCTCTTTCTCCACATCCTCGCCAGCATCTGTTGTCCCCTGAGTTTTTGATCTTAGCCATTCTCACTGGTGTGAGGTGAAATCTCAGGGTTGTTTTGATTTGCATTTCCCTTATGACTAAAAAGATGTTGAACATTTCTTTAGGTGTTTCTCAGCCATTCGGCATTCCTCAGCTGTGAATTCTTTGTTTAGCTCTGAACCCCATTTTTTAATAGGGTTATTTGTTTCCCTGCGGTCTAACTTCTTGAGTTCTTTGTATATTTTGGATATAAGGCCTCTATCTGTTGTAGGATTGGTAAAGATCTTTTCCCAATCTGTTGGTTGCCGTTTTGTCCTAACCACAGTGTCCTTTGCCTTACAGAAGCTTTGCAGTTTTATGAGATCCCATTTGTCGATTCTTGATCTTAGAGCGTAAGCCATTGGTGTTTTGTTCAGGAAATTTTTTCCAGTGCCCATGTGTTCCAGATGCTTCCCTAGTTTTTCTTCTATTAGTTTGAGTGTGTCTGGTTTGATGTGGAGGTCCTTGATCCACTTGGACTTAAGCTTTGTACAGGGTGATAAGCATGGATCGATCTGCATTCTTCTACATGTTGACCTCCAGTTGAACCAGCACCATTTGCTGAAAATGCTATCTTTTTTCCATTGGATGGTTTTGGCTCCTTTGTCAAAAATCAAGTGACCATAGGTGTGTGGGTTCATTTCTGGGTCTTTGATTCTGTTCCATTGGTCTATCTGTCTGTCTCTGTACCAATACCATGCAGTTTTTTTCACTATTGCTCTGTAATACTGCTTGAGTTCAGGGATAGTGATTCCCCCTGAAGTCCTTTTATTGTTGAGGATAGCTTTAGCTATCAAGGGTTTTTTGTTATTCCAGATGAATTTGCAAATTGTTCTGTCTAACTCTTTGAAGAATTGGATTGGTATTTTGATGGGGATTGCATTGAATCTGTAGATCGCTTTTGGTAAAATGGCCATTTTTACTATATTAATCCTGCCAATCCATGAGCATGGGAGATCTTTCCATCTTCTGAGGTCTTCTTCAATTTCCTTCTTCAGTGTCTTGAAGTTCTTATTGTACAGATCTTTTACTTGCTTTGTTAAAGTCACACCGAGGTACTTTATATTATTTGGGTCTATTATGAAGGGTGTCGTTTCCCTAATTTCTTTCTCGGCTTGTTTCTCTTTTGTATAGAGGAAGGCAAATGATTTACTTGAGTTGATTTTATACCCAGCCACTTTGCTGAAGTTGTCTATCAGCTTTAGTAGTTCTCTGGTGGAACTTTTGGGATCACTTAACTATACTATCATGTCATCTGCAAATAGTGATATTTTGACTTCTTCTCTTCCGATCTGTATCCCCTTGACCTCCTTTTGTTGTCTGATTGCTCTGGCTAGAACTTCAAGAACTATATTGAATAAGTAGGGAGAGAGTGGGCAGCCTTGTCTAGTCCCTGATTTTAGTGGGATTGCTTCAAGTTTCTCTCCATTTAGTTTAATGTTAGCAACTGGTTTGCTGTATATGGCTTTTACTATGTTTAGGTATGGGCCTTGAATTCCTATTCTTTCCAGGACTTTTATCATGAAGGGGTGTTGAATTTTGTCAAATGCTTTCTCAGCATCTAATGAAATGATCATGTGGTTCTGTTCTTTCAGTTTGTTTATATAATGGATCACGTTGATGGTTTTCCGTATATTAAACCATCCCTGCATGCCTGGGATGAAGCCTACTTGGTCATGGTGGATGATTGTTTTGATGTGCTCTTGGATTCGGTTTGCCAGAATTTTGTTGAGTATTTTTGCGTCGATATTCATAAGGGAAATTGGTCTGAAGTTCTCTTTCTTTGTTGTGTCTTTGTGTGGTTTAGGTATAAGAGTAATTGTGGCTTCGTAGAAGGTATTCGGTAGTGATCCATCTGTTTCAATTTTGTGGAATAGTTTGGATAATATTGGTATGAGGTCTTCTATGAAGGTTTGATAGAATTCTGCACTAAACCCGTCTGGACCTGGGCTCTTTTTGGTTGGGAGACCTTTAATGACTGCTTCTATTTCCTTAGGAGTTATGGGGTTGTTTAACTGGTTTATCTGTTCCTGATTTAACTTCGGTACCTGGTATCTGTCTAGGAAATTGTCCATTTCCTGAAGATTTTCAAGTTTTGTTGAATATAGGTTTTTATAGTAAGATCTGATGATTTTTTTAATTTCATCTGAATCTGTAGTTATGTCTCCCTTTTCATTTCTGATTTTGTTAATTTGGACGCACTCTCTGTGTCCTCTCGTTAGTCTGGCTAAGGGTTTATCTATCTTGTTGATTTTCTCAAAGAACCAACTTTTGGTTCTGTTGATTCTTTCTATGGTCCTTTTTGTTTCTACTTGGTTGATTTCCGCTCTGAGTTTGATTATTTCCTGCCTTCTACTCCTCCTGGGTGTATTTGCTTCTTTTTGTTCTAGAGCTTTTAGGTGTGCTGTCAAGCTGCTGACATATGCTCTTTCCTGTTTCTTTCTGCAGGCACTCAGCGCTATGACTTTTCCTCTTAGCGCAGCTTTCATTGTGTCCCATAAGTTTGGGTATGTTGTACCTTCATTTTCATTACATTCTAAAAAGTTTTTAATTTCTTTCTTTATTTCTTCCTTGACCAGGTTATCATTGAGTAGAGCATTGTTCAATTTCCAAGTATATGTGGGCATTCTTCCTTGATTGTTATTGAAGACCAGTTTTAGGCCGTGGTGGTCCGATAGCACGCATGGGATTATTTCTATCTTTCTGTACCTGTTGAAGCCCGTTTTTTGACCAATTATATGGTCAATTTTGGAGAAAGTACCATGAGAAGCTGAGAAGAAGGTATATCCTTTTGCTTTAGGATAGAATGTTCTATAAATATCCGTTAAGTCCATTTGGCTCATGACTTCTCTTAGTCTGTCTACATCTCTGTTTAATTTCTGTTTCCATGATCTGTCCATTGATGTGAGTGGGGTGTTGAAATCTCCCACTATTATTGTGTGAGGTGCAATGTGTGTTTTGAGCTTTAGTAAGGTTTCTTTTACATATGTAGGTGCCCTTGTATTTGGGGCATAGATATTTAGGATTGAGAGTTCATCTTGGTGGATTTTTCCTTTGATGAATATGAAGTGTCCTTCCTTATCTTTTTTGATGACTTTTAGTTAAAAATTGATTTTATTTGATATTAGAATGGCTACTCCAGCTTGCTTCTTCTGACCATTTGCTTGGAAAGTTGTTTTCCAGCCTTTCACTCTGAGGTAGTGTCTGTCTTTGTCTCTGCGGTGTGTTTCCTGTAGGCAGCAGAATGCAGGGTCCTCGTTGCATATCCAGTTTGTTAATCTATGTCTTTTTATTGGGGAGTTGAGGCCATTGATGTTGAGAGATATTAAGGAATAGTGATTATTGCTTCCCGTTATATTCATATTTGGATGTGAGGTTATGTTTGTGTGCTTTCATTCTCTTTGTTTTGTTGCCAAGACGATTAGTTTCTTGCTTCTTCTAGGGTATAGCTTGCCTCCTTATGTTGGGCTTTACCATTTATTATCCTTTGTAGTGCTGGATTTGTAGAAAGATATTGTGTAAATTTGGTTTTGTCATGGAATATATTGGTTTCTCCATCTATGTTAATTGAGAGTTTTGCAGGATACAGTAACCTGGGCTGGCATTTGTGTTCTCTTAGGGTCTGTATGACATCAGTCCAGGATCTTCTGGCCTTCATAGTTTCTGGCGAGAAGTCTGGTGTGATTCTGATAGGTCTGCCTTTATATGTTACTTGACCTTTTTCCCTTACTGCTTTTAATATTCTTTCTTTATTTTGTGCGTTTGGTGTTTTGACTATTATGTGACGGGATGTGTTTCTTTTCTGGTCCAATCTATTTGGAGTTCTGTAGGCTTCTTGTATGCCTATGGGTATCTCTTTTTTTAGGTTAGGGAAGTTTTCTTCTATGATTTTGTTGAAGATATTTACTGGTCCTTTGAGCTGGGAGTCTTCACTCTCTTCTATACCTATTATCCTTAGGTTTGATCTTCTCATTGAGTCCTGGATTTCCTGTATGTTTTGGACCAGTAGCTTTTTCCGCTTTACATTATCTTTGACAGTTGAGTCAATGATTTCTATGGAATCTTCTGCTCCTGAGATTCTCTCTTCCATCTCTTGTATTCTGTTGGTGAAGCTTGTATCTACAGCTCCTCGTCTCTTCTTTTGGTTTTCTATATCCAGGGTTGTTTCCATGTGTTCTTTCTTGATTGCTTCTATTTCCATTTTTAATTCCTTCAACTGTTTGATTGTGTTTTCCTGGAATTCTTTCAGGGATTTTTGTGTCTCCTCTCTATGGGCTTCTACTTGTTTATTTATATTTTCCTGGAATTCTTTCAGGGATTTTTGTGTCTCCTCTCTATGGGCTTCTACTTGTTTATTTATGTTTTCCTGGAATTCTTTCAGGCATTTTTGTGATTCCTCTCTGTAGGCTTCTACTTGTTCTCTAAGGGAGTTCTTCACGTCTTTCTTGAAGTCCTCCAGCATCATGATCAAATATGATTTTGAAACTAGATCTTGCGTTTCTGGTGTGTTTGGACATTCCATGTTTGTTTTGGTGGGAGAATTGTGCTCCGATGATGCCATGTAGTCTTGGTTTCTGTTGCTTGGGTTCCTGCGCTTGCCTCTCGCCATCAGATTATCTGTAGTGTTACTTTGTTCTGCTATTTCTGACAGTGGCTAGACTGTCCCTATAAGCCTGTGTGTCAGGAGTGCTGTAGACCTGTTTTACTGTTTTCTTTCAGCCAGTTATGGGGACAGAGTGTTCTGCTTTCGTGCGTGTAGTTTTTCCTCTGTACAGGTCTTCAGCTGTTCCTGTGGGCCTGTGTCTTGAGTTCACCAGGCAGGTCACTTGCAGCAGACAAGTTGGTCTTACCTGTGGTCCCGAGGCTCAAGTTCGCTCTCGGGGTGCTGCCCACGGGCTCTCTGTGGTGGCAGCAAGCAGGAAGACCTGTGCCGCCCCTTCCAGGAGCTTCAGTGCACCAGGGTTCCAGATGGCCTTTGGTGTTTTCCTCTGGCGTCCGAGATGTATGTACAGAGAGCAGTCTCTTCTGGTTTCCCAGGCTTGTCTGCCTCTCTGAAGGTTTAGCTCTCCCTCCCATGGGATTTGGGTGCAGAGAACTGTTTATCCGGTCTGTTTCCTTCAGGTTCCGGTGGTGTCTCAGGCAGGGGTCCTGCCGCTCCTGGGCCCTCCCCCACGGGAGCCCAGAGGTCTTATACAGTTTCCTCTTGGGCCAGGGATGTGGGCAGGGGTGGGCAGTGTTGGTGGTCTCTTCCGCTCTGCAGCCTCAGGATTGCCCACCTGACCAGGCGGTGAGGTCTCTTTCCCACGGGGTCTCAAAAGTCATTCTTGTACTCATTAGTATCATATCTAAGATGCCTATACACTCTTCCAAATTGCCACTGGCATATAAGCACTGAAAATTACAAATTACTTAAATGTTCAACCATGGATTAAATGGCTGTACATCACTGTAGCGATGAAACATTCAGACAATGAAAATATTTACGACTTTGTATCAAAGTAGATAAAATCTGATACATTTCAAAACCATACATTATAAACTGCTTACAATCTTATTGTTAGTGTAAGAAAAATTAAATTCTGAAAGAGAATTGTACTCTATCAAAATTTCCACAATGTGCAGAAACAATGGCATAGTTTGCTATTCCAGTACCAGAAAGACTAAAGCAGAAGGAAGAAAGAACACATGTGTAAGGACAGACAAATTCATGTTCAGTGGGAAATTTTTAAAGCTGGAAAATTACAAAACTGCGCAGAAAAAAATCTAATTCATTTTAACTTTACATCCATAATGTTAAAAAGCTAAACATATCAAAACTGAATCCTATCATAAGATTTCCTTTATTATGCTTGCCAAGTGTAGATTAGCAGGGAAAATAGACTTTTCTTTTGGTAGTATTAGAGATTTAACTGAGGACATTATACATGATAGGCAAGTACTCTACTGAGCTGTTTTATCTACAGACCAGGGAACAGGAACTTCCTCTTAAATGACTAACAGGATCAAAGGTATGTTCCTTCCTATTGGCCTCACTATATAAGTCTGCCATTTTAATCTGATTAAATGTCATATAGCAGCTTTGAGAATACAGGAAAAGAAATATAAAGCTAACCACTTAAATTAGATATAAATGCATACCTTGAAAGGCGAAAAATATGCTGAAAAATTGATGATTAACAACCTTTAAATTTTATTCATTTCAAAATATTTTTTCTTCCCTCTACGGGGCTCCCTAATATTTGCCAAACTCTTCTGAGTAAATAAGACTGCAGAGAATAACAAATTGTGCAACAATGGCATGTACTCTGACCAGTAGTAAAATCTTAATCTAGAATTTTCTTGATACCACATTGTAACTACCACATACATCATTTGGAAATGCATTTTCTTTTCTACAAACTGGATCAATTCTAAAGATTTCATGACACTAGTTCATGATATAGACTATAAGAACTGTAATCTGGAGAAGGTATATCTTAAAAGAAATCTAGAAAGAATCAATGACATGTTCTAACTTCAGAATAAGTCCAACATCTACACTTATAATCTTCAGGCTATCTTAAAATAAGTAGACAAACTAAATACCATAAAGGCCGAAGACTTCAAAACTAACTTTTATGTGTAAATGTCTCAGCAGTTAAGAGCACTAGCTCTTGCAGAGGGCCTCTTTTGGACTCCTAATACCCATGTCAAGCAATTCATAACTACTTACACTCTAGTTCCCGTGTGGCCTCCACGGGCACAAGGCATGCACATGGTGCACATATACAGAATATAATAAATAGTCTTTAAAGAACAGCATATTTTCAAAAGGAAGGGAAGGAATAAATTGAGTCAATCTATATAGGTATGGCATGGCTATATAGAAACCAAAGCCATACAGAATTGGAACTATGTATCTGTGAACTGTAGTAAGAATTAAAACTAGTTTGTGTTTTATTAGGGGAGTAAAAGATGAAGGTTCAACAAGAAAAAAAATCTAAATTATTCCTAAAGACCCAGTACTCTGTGAGCTTATAGTCAACTGTACACAGTTTCTGACTCCCAAAGGATTTATACCCTTTTGATATATACTTGTTTTATCTCCCCATCTCAGAAACTGGAACTATGCACTGAAAATAGTTTCTATGTGTCTCTGAAGCTGGCCAAACTTAAAAAGCTTTATCATCATCCTTCGTCTCATCTGACTAGCAATATGAAAGTGAATACCATAATACACCTGGCAGTTGGATAAAATCTACTATTTAATTCTAAGTCTGCTAAATCCCCAGTTTGCTCTAAGAACTACGATTAACTAGAAATCATATAACTCTAATAAAAATAAAAACACAGAAAAATATTAGTTTTGTCATGTAGTACCACCTTAAAAATAATTTCTCGGGGGCTGGAGAGATGGCTCAGTGGTTAAGAACACCCGACTGTTCTTCCAGAGGTCATGAGTTCAATTCCCAGCAACCACATGGTGGCTCACAACCATCTGTAAAGAGATCCGATGCCCTCTTCTGGTGTATCTGAAGACAGCTACAGTGTACTTATATATAATAAATAAAATAAATCTTTAAAAAAAATAATTTCTCAGTACAAGCATAATAGCACATGCCTTTAATTTCAGCACCAGAAATAGAGAGGAAGGGGGAATCCCTATGAGTACAAATCCAGCCTGATCTACATGGCAAGTTGCACACCCGCTAGGACTATATACTGAAATCCTAATCTGGAAGGAAGGAAGGAAAGAAAGGAAAACGGAGGGAGGGAAGAAAGGAAAGGGTAATGAAGAAAATAATTTATTAGCAGTTAATGCTAAGTTGGGAAAAGAAATGGCAATGCCCACTCTTTTTTGGTGGAGGTAGGGTAGGGGGATGGACCTAGATTTTGAAAGTCTTCCAAAGTCCATTTGTTAAGGCTTGAGATTTACCCAAGTAACACTATTAGAAGGTACTAAAAAGTCATATTAACAGGTCTTTAGGTCACTGGGGCAATGGTCATCAAAGGGAATGCAAGATAAAACACAATAAATTCAAAGTGCAAAATACCCCACTTTATAGAAGTGTTCTCTCTTGGTACTCTGCCTTGAGACTCATGAGGAGGAAAGTGGTTTTACTCTTATCATATTTTACCATTATGATGTGCTACTTCAGAACAATCCAAAAGGAATAGTACTAAACCATCATAGACAGAGGCTCCAAAACTATCAACAAAATTACAACTTTTCTCATTAGAAGTCAATACCCAGCTATTTTGTTATAATGCCAGAAACCTCACTAAAACATCATGTATATTTAGTGTTTTAAATTTAGTTAATTTAAGTACTACTACATTAACATGATTTCTAACATGTTAGGACATTCTAAATAACCAGAACTACATGTGTAACTGTAGTAGGTATAAACATTTCAATTTAAGATATAAACAAAAAATTTGAAACAAGGTATTTCAAATTCTGGTGTTCTCACTAGTAAACGATACAGAGTATTGTTCTAGCAGAGCCCAGCACTGCTAGCCAACTTACCCATGCTGCGTACTACTTGTTCAACAGAAAATGTGTCTGAAGACAAGGAAGTCCTACCTAATTTACAAGGGAAATCTGAATTTCATAGACTATTTGAAAGAAAAAGGATAGAATAAAAATTACGGTATTTAGTGAGGTAAAATCCCGAATTAGAAAGATAAACATACCTTTTCTCTCAGATGCAGACTCATGATTTTAATACATATGTGTATATATGGGTGTGGATATAGACCATGTAGTGAGAGAAAGATGAGGTTGTAAAGAAGTAGAAGGGTTAATAGAGTACGTGTGACAAAGAAGGTGAAAGAAAGCACACTACTCAGAACAGAGGGCCATAGAGAAGAACAGGCATGGGGAGAGGGAATGGAAATGGCTTGCCAAAAGCAAAGCATACAGAAAAATGGGACAATGAAGCCCATTACCATCACTTTGTGTGATACTCAAGAAACAAGAGATTTTTATCAAAAGCTTCCAGACCAATTACCTAGCATCCACAAGTCCCTGGATTCAATCCCTAGCACAGTAAGAAACTAAATCTAGGGCCATTTGAAGGATTGTATGGAAAGCTAATACAGCAGAATTAGAAGCCTCTTAAATATATATACATATATAAAGAAATCTAAAATGAATCACCAAGTAACAGTAGAGAAAGTCCCAACTAAACATCGCATGCCACCAAATGAAACCCCCAATACAAGAATGGGTTACATCTAATTGAGTTATTGGCCAAGGGGGTGCCATGGAAAGTCCCAAAGCCAAGGCTATTGGTTTCTCTCCACAAACTAATGATAAGACCCTATTTGCTGAAGACAACACTAACTCGATCCTTCATCCCAACTTACTAATGTTCATGGTACTGGAAAGCACTGCCAGAGCAGAAAGGCAAACAACAACCCAGTTACAAACGTTTCCCTTCTATCTACAATGGTGACATGCCTACAAGCTATGCTGGTGCAATAGTGGCACAAAGCTTGCAGAACAAGCAACTACTATCTCACAGGACAAGCAACCACTATCTGATAATATTTAAGTCCCACTGCATGACATGAAATACATGCCTGACTGACACTGCTTGGGTAGCTAAGAACCTGAGACAGGTCATGCACCTAGAGGATAACCAAATACTGCTGTTCTGCTAATGGAATGTAGCAATGAAATGACTCAATGGAATTCTACTATACTCATAGGTCAGTGTCTTGCCATCAAAGGTGCTTTTTCCTGCAGTAGATGGGAACAAACACCGAGACCCACACGTTGAAATTGTGAAGAAAGAATGAGAGACCTTGAAATGCACAGTTGTAAATGTGATCTTTCTATCTAATCCCTCCCCTTCAGGCTCAGGTAAGTCTATGGAAGAGGAGGCAGAAAGACTCTGAGAGCCAGTGGTGAGAGAATACACCAAATGAAACAGTGCCTTCTAGACACAAACTTATGCACATATGAACTCACAGTAGCTGTAGACACATGTAGAAGGCCTGCACAGTCCTAAGACTGATGGGTCCCAGTGCTGACGGGAAAGCAGACACAAGTCCCTATCCCTATCCCGGAATATGTTATCAAGTTTTGTGCGACTCTGTAAGCTGCACTCTCCTGAGGCAGGAATATGACTGTGAGTTTTATGTCAGCCTAATCAAAAGAGTCCCAGGCCAGCCAGGGATATACAGTTAAGACCTTATATAAAAAAATGCCATCTAACACTCTATTTATATACTGTACAACAGTAATCCAAACTGCGGTATTGACACAAAGACAGAAAAAGCAATGGATTACAATACAGAGTCTAAAAAGCAAATATGTATGTGTGTGTACACATGTATGTATGTATGTATGTATGTACGTACATATGAATGAATGAAATAAATGATTTTCCACAAGGAAAATGGAGTTTAACAAATGGTGCTTGGTAACCAAAAGCTATGTGCAAAAGAACTCAGACTCTTAACCATGCAACAAAAAAAATCAACTCAAAATACTTTTGAGATCTAAAATTTCCTTCTAGAAAATTTCATGGCATTGCAATTAGCAAGAATTTTTTTTAAATGATGCTAAAGTCAACAAAGGAAAAAAGTAGGCAACAAGCACTTTCTTAAAATTACAACTTTAGTGCAATCAACTGTTTGAAAAGCCCGTCTACAGAATGGAAGAATTTATGTATACATCATGTATTTAATAAAGGGATATTCAAAATATAGGCTGAATCCTACTACTTAATACAACAAAAGAGGTATTAAATTTTAAAGTTGTTTAGACTTCTCTGAATAGATATTTATAAAAAGATAATAGGACAACAGTGGACCAATAATAGGTCAACAGTATACAACAATGCTGAACGCCATAATCATCAAATAAATAAAAATACAAACTACAATGAGGTATAATTTCAAACCAAGTAATTTAAAAAACTAAGGCTACTATTTAAAAAACAAGGGCAAGGGAGATAGCGCTGCTCTGTCAATATCTGCACAAGCATGAGAATCTGAGCTGAATTTGCAGAACATACATGAAAAGCTTGTGCACAGATCGGCCCAGGCACTTCCATGATAAAAACATTTGCTGCTCTTGCTGAGAACTTGAGGTCAGTCCCACACTCACATTAGGTGACTGACAACAGCTTGTAACTCCAGTTCCAGGGGATCCAACATCTTCTGGCATTTGTGGGTATTCTTTGCGCACATATGTACACACACACACACACACACACACACACGCACACGCACGCACGCACGCACGCACGCACGCACGCACTCAGTCAAACAATTTTTTATCTGGGCAAGGGGATGGCTAGATGGCCCTGCAGGTAAAGGTGACTGTTGTACCAGGCTGACAACTCTAGTTCTATGGCCAGAACTCACCAAAAGGTGGGAAGAAAAAGAATCAACTCTGACCTTACGAGTATGTTATGTCATAGACACTAATAAATTTTCCAATTTTTAAAAAGTTTGGCATGTTTGCATGAACCTATATTTTCAGTACAGGGAAGCAAAGATGGGACAGGGGCTTCCTGGCTTCTCAGTATACATAATTTGGTTTACTCCAGCCAGTGGAAGGTCCTGCCTCAAAAAAAAAAAAAGTTGAAAGGCACTTGCAGAAAACACCAAAGCTGGCCTCTGCCCTCCCCCTGTATGTATACATGTACACTTACATAAATACACACAAAAGAACTATTTATTCATATGGATATGGAGAAATCAGGATCTCTTGCACTATAGAAGGGACTGAAAAATAATGTAACCTCTATTTTAAAAAAAAGGTATAGAACTTCTTTAGTATGTGAAAACATGCTACCATATGATTCAATAATCTCACTTCTGAGCACACACATAAAACAGAAAGCAGATGCTTGAGTACGTATTTGCTCACTCAATTCCCAGTAATACTACTGCCATTACTCAAGAAGCAAAAGAACCCAAATGTTCTACAAATAAATGGATAAACAAAATGTGCTATACATTAATACAATAATAGGCTCTTTACTATTAAATCTAAAAGGGAACTGTCACAGAACATACAACCAGAAACAGAAAGGATACAGGAAAAAGGAAAGGGGAAGTTACTTAATAGGTTTTCAGCTACGGATTACAACATGTAAATTTTTCTGAAAATTTATTTCCTTACAATGTCAATATACTGTGCAATACTATCCCAAAACCACATTACCAAAGATAACTCAGAAAGGGGTTGATTCACTTGAAGATATTGAAATTTCCATGGGTATGCTTCAGTTGTCAATTCTAACCCTATTTCAGTTTCATTATCTATATCCATGAGTATGTATATATGCTTTAGTATATGCAAACAAAACAACACCCAATCTCAGATCTAAGATGATTGGACTTTTAAAAACCTTCCTAGAACATATGAAATCAAAAACCAGTAAAAACACAATAATCTAAGCCACTAAAAACAGAATAGACCAATTAAAGCATCTTACAAAACATCCTTAAAAGGATAATCTGTATCCTAAGACAGGAAGCAAAGTAATAACTCAACATTTTAAAATATAAAATGTTTGTTATTATTTAAAATAAATGTGGATTAAAACTAATGTGTCTGTTTTGATTAGTATACAGCAGTGAACCTGAAATTACAAGCATTAAAAGATTCTTTGTTATCTAACATTATGACAACCTTGGTTGAACCAATGGCTTATTTGCTAAGTCATTGGTCAGGGACAAAAACCATGTGGATTAGAAACTCTTCTACAGCAAAGTAAATGTAATGATCTACACACACACACACACACACACACACACACACACACACACACACACACACACACACTCACACACACACCCGGGAGGGGGGAGACTAAGGCAGAGTTATTAAATGTGGTAATGAGTAGAAAAAAGAATGTATAAGCAGATTTTCATAAGCAAGGATCTCTTATCTTACTCTATTCTGTCTGTGGTTCTGACTTAGGTCAAGGTGCTAGAAAAGCTCTTTTTAACATGATAAATACCTCTTCCTCTTCCTCCACCCATCAATGACTATGCTTAGCTCTCCTGGATAATTCTGATTTTTTTTTAAAAAGCTTTTCTTCTCCAACTGCTTCATATAAATTATTCTGTTGACTTTATCAAATATGCCAGTTATAGATCAATTCTTGAGCATACTTGATTTTGTCTCCACACAGGTTAATCTCCTGTAACCTCCTTTGGCTAACCACAACAATTTACTTTGTGAATGTTAATCTTGATTGTCAACTTGATTGGGTAGAAAAATGTTAAGGCGATTAGCAAATCATACCTCCAGGTGTGTCTCTAAGGACATTCCTGGGAGAATTAGCTGCGGCAGTGGGGAGGCCCACCATGAAATGAAAGGCACCACATAGCCTACAGAGCCAATGAGAATAAAGGGAAAGGAAGGGCTAGCAGAGCAGACACTCTGCTCTCTGGTTGCTCGAAGGTGAGCTGCTATGCTTCCGTATGTCCTTCCTACAATGGTATGTTCAAACACTGGAAACAGTAAAAAGACATTGTGTCACATATTTTGTCACAGCAACTTCTCATCTGTACATTTCTCTCCCAAAATCAAGAACAACAATAGTTTATTCAATATTATGTACATTTTAACTTAGTTACTAGAAAACCATATTTTATGGTTTAGATTCTTTGCAGAATGGTTCAAAAGCCACAACAGTATATTCAACCGTGGTACTATAAGGAAAGACTACTTTAAGGGGTTGCACCTACACATCAGTATCCTGAAGATCTTCTGCTAGGTAGTTTAGTATTTACTATCATGGTATTGATGAAGCAATACTGTCTTATCCACATAGAAAATGGTTACAAAATAACCATGGGGGGGGGGGTAGGTATCTGCATTTAAAAATTCTGAATAGTCTGGTGTGATGGTTCAGTAAATAGAGGCACCTTCTGCTGAGCGAAAAGACCTGAACTAACAAGTTGTCCTCTTAACCTCCCAAAAAAGACCATGGCATACACAGGCCTACAAACATTTCCCCGCATATCTCCCCCCCCCCCCCGTCTCTCTCTCCACACACACAATCAATCAATCAATCAATCAATCAATAAAATTAATTTAAGACAGATGCTAAATGATTAGAGATGTTAATTCACTGGTAGTATAACTTGCCAAGAGTCACAAGCCCTGGGTTTGATAACTAGTCCAACCCAGAAAAGGAAAATTAAAGAAAGCAAGCCAAGTCGGGTACACTGCAAGAATTAAACAGAGTATTCTATAGTGGTCTGCATGACAGGGAATGACAGTGTAAATGTTAAAGTGTAGAGCCTATAGAAGACTTTTCCTACAATTTCAAGTTTTCAAATAGGGAATCAAATTTCCCATTCAAAAAATGAAACTGAACTGTACTCAATCATGTGTATTAAATTAGATCATACATGAGAACACAGAGAAAGCATTTAGTAAATCAAGTCACATTAAAAGGACTTTCCATCCTTGGGGGCATTGATTCTAAGAGCAATAAAAAATTTGAAAATTGGAGTTGGAAGCGTAAACTAGTGGCAGGTTTACTCAGCACATTAAGTCTTGGATTTGATCACTAACACACACACACACACACACACACACACACACATACACACACACACACACACATATATATATACAACACATGGGGCGGGGGGAGAGCAAAAAATTAAACTTCATACTACAGTTTTCTTAAAATAGTCTCTTCTTCTAAATTTACCTTATGCCACAGGAGAAAACAGAGCACTTATGCCAATAACATGAAGAATCAAACTCTTGAGCTGGGATGCAGCCCGATGGTAGAATGTTTGTCTAGCATGCTGGAAGCCTGAGTTTAATATCAAGTATTATTTTTTAAAATAACCAAAATTTAAGTATAAAACAATTAGCAAATACATGTTTTAAGTATATGCTGAAATTGGAGAAAAATGTAGGCAGAATATCACTATGCCTATCATAATTACCAAAATTAAAAAGTGACATCAAAGCCAGCAAAGATACATTGAAATTGACCCCAAGTGCTTCTATTTAAAACATAAAATGATAAAATCACTCTTGCAAGGAGCTTAGAAGCGTCTTTAAACATTGGACATGCATTTACCATAGCAACCAGCAATCTTACTCCAGAGCATTTTCCCACAGAAATGAAACCCACTGCTATACAAAACTGTGTGTGAAGCTTTACAATAGCCAAAATTTGAAAGAAATTGTACTGGGCTGAAGTGTGTCCCACAAAAATCATGTTAAAGACCAGAGTGTTAGCACAAAGCTACTTTCTTAGGATTGAGGAAGGAGAAAAACCTTAAATTCTAGGTCTGAGGGGGCTACAGAGTGAGATTTTTGGTTCAAAAAACTCCACAGGCTAAGTCCTAACTTCCAGGACTTCAGTATATGAAATCACTTGAAGTGGGGGGAGGCTCGGGTTACAAAAATTACCAAGTTAAAATGAGGTCATTACTGTGAGCTTTAACACAGTGAATAGCAAGAGTTCTTAGTAAATGGAAATTGGGAAATTAAACACACAGGGAAAGTACCACATGAAAATAAAGGCAGATCCTATCACATCAATAATAAGCAATTTGGAAATTTAAAAAATAAATAAATAAACAAATACAAAGAACTGGGTGATGCCTCCGTAAACTAAGTACACCAAAGCATACTAGCAGGCTGCCAGAAATTAGGGCAGAAGGCACAAACCCAGCACTCAGAAGGTACCAACAGTGCCAACACACTTCTGTCCTTCAGAATAAATCCATCACTATATGGCTAAGCAGGTAAAGGAGCAGAATTCAATCTGTCTACATAGACATACCATGGTTCGAAAATGCAATTTGTTTTTGTTTTGTTTTGTTTTGAAGTGGGGGGGGGTGAGACAAAGTCTTACTGTGTAGCTCAGGTTATCCCAGAACTCACTCCATTGAGACCAGACTTACCTCTAACTCAGAGATCCATTTGCCTCTACCTCCTAAGTGCTAGTATTAAAAGTGTACAATACCATGCCCAACTATAAAATTCAATCTAAAACATTTTTTCTAAGTTCAATACTGTATTTTTTAAAAGGTTAAGAGCTTTTTTAAAGCTACAGAGATAGTAAGAAACAAAATTTTCAGCAGGTGTTGTGGTGCATTCTTATAATCTCAGCACTCCTGATAATGCAGGAAGGTAGAGAGTAAAGTCAGAGCAGGCTATATAATAGCAAAGCCCTGACAATCAAGAAAAATCTTGAATAAAAGATCCTCAGCGGGTTTATCTTACCACTAATTGTATTATAAAGCAAGAGTTTGCTATAAAAAGCTATTAATTATACTTACTGAAAGGGATCTCTAACTCTATCTGTAGGTCTCTTTAATGAATAAATAAGTGGAATTATTATGTAGAGGAATTTTAATTCAGAACATGGCAAGAGATCACATCCAAAGACCTTCTGGGTCTTTGTGATCTGCTGAAATACAGACATGCCTTTAATCCCAGAAGACAGAGTCAAGCAGATCTTTGAATTCAAGGCCAGCCTGGTATAGAGCAAATTTCAGGTAAAGCTTAAGTCCAGGAGGTGATGGTACATGTCTTTAATGCCAGCACTCGGGAGACAGAGGCATGCAAATCTCTCAGTCAGTTCTGTTGAGTCCGTGAAATTCACAGGCAGTTTTACCAGAAGACAGGTGGAAGAGACAACAAGTTAGACAAAGATGAAGACAGAAGTAACAAGAGAGTGCATGAGAAGGAAATTGGAACAGATTGCTAGAGTTAGTTTAAGGCCAAGAAGAGCATTCAGTGAGAAGTTGGAAAGAAGGCAATTTGAATCAGTCGGCTTTTAGAGGAGTTTTGAGTCAGAACAGCTGAGTTGAACCAACCAGAGAGCAGAAAGACCTAGAAAGGGTGAGTTTATTCAGTAGTAAGTCTTTAAGAGGCTGAAAACATTGTCAGCCTAGATAAGACTGTCTGGAGGATAGAACCTTCCAGGACTAGGCCGAAGTTAGCAGTAAGTCTCGGAGATAACAATTACTACAGGAGAATAAAAGTTACATTTACATCATTATCTATAAGACAAAAGCTCTCTAGGCCTGAGTATATGTATAACTCAATGGTAGAACATTTGCCTAACATGCACAAGGCCAATTCCCTCTGAGGGATATCCTAATATATCTGTGGGATATCCTAATATATCTGTGGGATATCCTAATATATCTGTGGGATATTTTCATAAATTCTAGTATACAAAAGAATCATGAGATGCTTGTTAAGATAGTTACAGATACTAATTCTGTAAATCTCTTAAGTTTCTGCAATCTATATTACTCACGACCCCTCTGGTACAGCTCCCTAAACTGTGGGCTGCATAAAGGAATGTGGAGGTCAAGCAACAGTATTTCCAAACACTTAATAACAAAAAATCAAATATTAATGAATCCAAGTTCTTTCTCATGCTATAATACTTCATGGTACCCCTGTTTCTCAACATGAAATGTCTACTTCACACATTGCAACTTATGAAGTACAGTTTGTACTTTTACAGAAACATACTTTAATTATAGAAAATATATACTTACTATTTTCCTGTTATTCTTCTGCATGCTATGTATCAAATTAGCATATATTTTGATTCCACAGTTACATTGTTTAATTTTAAAAACTGCTGTTTGAGTTACTGGCTTTTCATTTTTAAAAACTTAAATGAATTCTGCCTTGAAATTAGGACAGAATTTCCAACAATTTCTAAAATTTCACTAGTTCATAAATCTGCCACTTCATGCATGTAGTTATGCAAGGAGTCATTCTCAGTACTGACAATTATAAAATCAAAATATTGATCAACTCTGAAAACCAGTGGAAATGTTGTCCTGAAATATAAAACAATCATTCAAGATTCAATTCATTATATAAAAATAAAAAGCATCCCTCCCATTAGTATTCTAATTTGATATTTTCTTCAATAAATGGTACATGTATATGTGTAAGAACTAATAGGGTTAGAGTTAAGATTTATTTAGTTTTGTTTTATTTTACAAGTGTTTTGCCTGAATGTGTCTGGATTCATGGAGGTCAGGAGTCCCATAGAACAATGACTTTCAACCTCTGGGTTGTAAATCCTTTAGGGGTTGTTTATCAAATATCCTGCATTATCAGATATTTACATTAGGATTCATAACAGTAGCAAATCAGTTATGAAGTAGCAATGAATTAATTTTATGGCTGTGATCCCCAAAACATAAGGACCTGTATTAAAGTGTCACAGCATGAGGAAAGTTAAGAGCCACTGTCCTTGAACTAGAGTTATATGGAGAGCTGTGCATGTGGGTGCTGGAAATGAAAATCCTAGGTCCTGTATAAAAGCAGCAAGTGTTCTTATCCAGTGAGCCATGTCTCCTGCATACGACCCAACAACTGATTCAAAATAAATTTGATTTATTATTAATTAATGTTTGCTATTTCTACCTATCTCACCTACCTATACCCAGAGTTAGGTAAAAAGGGTCAGTCCCAGGTAGGAAAATGCTAAGACACATGCCCTACTATAGATAGATCCAATCCTCACATTAAGAAAGAAGTACTACAAGTCATGGAATCAGCAACCTATGATATATAGGATGACCCAGTTTTAGAGACACTGAAAGCATGAATAGGAAAGGAAGCAAACTTGCTTCCCCCTTAAGCCACTTAATCATCTGAACCTTATTCACTCAAATGCCAGGAAGCCACAGCTCAATGATGCATTTCCCCAGAATGTCCTTAAGAGGCTTCCTAAAGACCAATAGTCACCAAAGGCCAGTAAACCACTTTTTCCTTCAAGTCAGAAATATGCTTTTCCTGAAAGGTATTATCCAAGTTTAAACTGACCAGGATTAAAAATCTCCAGTCAGATCCAGATGTATGGTAGCACATGTATAATCCCAGCACTATGGAACCAGAAACAGGACTACCAATCTAAAGCAGTTTGAAGCCAATCTGCTTTACCTAGCCATCTGTAGGCCAACCAGAGCCTAGTGAGACCCTGTCTCAAAAAAGTCTCTGGAAGTTCATTCTGTATCATTTACCTCCCTCTGGAATATATCTTACCTTAATGTGTTTTCTACATGTACATGAAGTTTCTATCGGTTTCTGCTCAAATAACCTAAAAGTTTACTCAAGTGGAATATGGTTATTAGATAGAATACATAGCTAGGATAAGGAGTTGGCTCAGGAAGTTTTAAAAAAAAGCACCAGCCATAAAAGAAAGCCCAATGATCTAAGTCCAATCCCTGGAACCCACATAAAAGCCAGATATGGTGGCATGCATCTACAATCTCAGGATGCCTACAATGAGCTGGAAAATGCACCAGCCAGCTCAGCTGGAGTGTGCAGTACAGCGAAACCAAGAGAAACTCTTAACTGGGTCGACAGTATGAGCAAACTCTCAAATGTCCTCTCTAGTTGGATGTGATGGTACAGGACTACAGAGTGATTTTCAAGCCAGCTGGAGCTATACAGTGAGACCCTGTCTCCAAAATAAAAGTTGGCCTCCAACGTTCACATAGCACATGTGTACATATACACACACCAATAAATAAAGATTTTAAAGGGTATATTGTTTAATTTGTAAGTTGAGGCATATATACTTTAATACCACTAAATCCATTGATATCCAACAGTCTCAAACATCCAACAGTCTCAACTCCCTCAGTAACAGGGACTCCAAAGCACATTATGCCAGCACAGTGGCCAATATGTATGGATCTGATAAAACTGGATTACATGGCTCATTTCATAATTCCAGGTAAATTTTATATTGTAAAGTGCTTTTATCCATCTCTGTTTCTTTAGTCTATTAAACATAATTGCCACTTTTACCCAAACCATTTTTTAGCTTTTTAAAGCTAATGCAAAACAGAAATTTTATTTATTCTATTATTTTTAATTTTTTGAACATTTCATAGGATTGGTGAGATGACTCAGCAGGTAAAGGCCCTTGTTGCCAAACACGATGACCTGACCTGAGTTCAACCCCCAAGACCCACACAGAGGGAGGGAATAAGTCCTACAAAGTATACTTTGTCCTTGCCATAGTGCTGCCCCCAATAATAATTAAATTGTAAACAGAAAACCTTTCCTATGTTTATATAATATATATTCATCACAGTTCCAACCACTTTCCCACCACCCATCTTCCTCCCAATTCATAGCATTCTTGTATTTTTGTGGGTTTTTTAGTTTGTTTGTTTTTTGGAGGGTCTCACCATGTATGCCAGGCTGGCCTCAAATCCCCTGCATCATCCTCCCAAGTTCCGAGATTAAAAATGTATTTATCAGATCCAACTGCCATTTTTAAAGGCCTATTTAAAACCTTGGCTACTGGATCAGTTCCTAGTATTCTCCCAACCCAACTAACCCCTACCCTATGCCAAACCCCATTGCCTGGCTGCCTTTCTAATAATTATAAAAATGATCTCTGTCCCATGAATCTATCTTTACTCTAGCCCCCAAGGAACTGCTCCTTTTAAAAGTATCATGTCAAATGCACAAAACTATGATTTCAATTCAAATATTAACCACCTCTATACCAAAACTGACAGTCAGATTTTTAAATTTTTACAGCCTTCTAGATGTAAATCAAGGACGTTAATGGTGAACAACATGCTCAGGCATAAAGTGCACTAATGCTTGCAACTTACAACTTACTGTGAAGTAAATTTTCTAAAAATAGGTAATAAACCAGATATACGGCAAAAGCCTTTAATACCAGTGTCTGGGAAGCTGAGGTAGGTGGATCTCAGAGAGTTTGAGTCTAACCTGGTCTACATCAGTTTCAGGACAGCCAGGGCTATCTGGAGAAACAAAACAGATGATGGAAGCCAAAGCCAGATGAACAAAGCACTTTAAAAATACCAGCAAACCTAAAAGGTCAAATATTGGTGGTGAGTATATAAATGTTCACTGTACTATTTGTTGTTTCTCATAACAATGGGGTCAGAAAAATTAGTAAACAGTTCTGCTCTAATTCCGTAAGTACAGTGCCAGCCTTAGACAACCAATTACTATAGAGTACAAAGACATAAATATGCATAGGATGCCCCAGGTTACAGTGAAGTAGCTGTAACAGGAAAGGGGAGCTTAGGAATGGTTCCAGGTGACCCCAATCTAAAAATAGAAGGGCATGTACCATTAAACTGCCAAGTGGATACAAGAGTATTCAAAGCATTATAAACAGTGCAAGCAAAGAGAACAGGCATCATCAAATAGCCTGATGTCTCCAGGAAACTAAAAACCTTATATCTAGGCCCAACTTATAAGGAAAGAAAGAAGTTAAAATAGTTTGTATGAAATGGCCTGATAAACTCCTACTAAACTTAATTATTCCCTCCATGTTTTTAGTTGGTCGTGCATGCCTTTAATCTCATCTTTCTGGAGGCAGACAATCAGATCTCTGAGTTCAAGTCCAGCCTGGTCTACAGAGCAAGATCCTGGATAGCCAGGGTTACACAGAGAAACCCTGTCTTGAAATATCAAATAATAATAACAAGGGCAGTATTGATGGCACATGCCTTTTAATAGCAGCAGTCAGGAGACTGAACAGGTGGATCTCTGAGTTCAAGGCCAATCTGGTGTACAGATTGAGTTCCAGGACAGCCAGAGCAACACAGAGAAAGCCTGTCTGGAAAACCAATAATAATAATAATAACAACAACAACAACAACAACAATAATAATAATAATAATAATAATAATAATAATAATAATAATAATAAACATGCTGGACATGATAGCAAACAGCTTTAATCCCAGTATTCAGAAGGAAAAGACAGATCTCAGTGAGTCTAAGGCAAGCCTAGTCTACACTTCGATTTTCAGGCCAACCAGAACAATACACAGTGAGCCCTGTCTTTAAAAGAAAAAATACATGCACAATAATAGTATTGCTTAAATCACATGCCCATGAGTTTTCCACACAACAACAAAAAATGTCTACACTAACTTAAAGAAATAATTATACAAGTTGAGCATGAGAGTTGATACCTAATCCTAGCACTCAAATGGTCCCAAGTCTTACCTGGGCTATAGTGTGAAACATCTCAAAAATATTTTTAAAAACAAAACAATAAAAAAAACTTAAGTTTTGCAGGCCATGGTGGTAGCATATACCTTTGAAAGGTAGAGCCAGGTAGATCTGTGAGTTTGAGACCAGCCTAGTCTACAAAGCTAATTCCAAGACAGCCAGAGATATATACAGATCCTGTCTCCAAAACAAACAAGAAACAAAAACCTTAAGTTTTGTCCCTTACTATATTCTTTTATATAATTTTGTATTTTATTAAAAACGAAGCCTTTTTCCTTTGAAAAAAGTATATTTAAGAGAATAAATAACATTTATACATATTGTTCTGTTTCTTTTTTCACTTAATATTATTGACTTTGTAGGGAAGGGAAAGGATGTGTTACTAGGGCTTGAAGCCCAGACATAGTATCTTAGGTTTTTATAATATCAGCACATTTCAGTGCTACATCTTTTGTATTTATAAGTCCAGTCGCCTCTACAAACTACCAGTGACTACCTCTGAAAGTTTGTAAAGAAATGGAATTTTTCACTTTATACTTCTTTGTACTGAATTTTTTAAATGAGCTAGAAATATTATATATCTACAATTAATAATATAGTCATTCCTCTTTTTTTGAAGTAACATGCTCTAATATTTGAATATCTTTTGAAGATATGAGGACCATGATTCAGAAGCTACATCTTCTGGATTCTCTAAAATACACAACCAGAGAAAGGCAAACACTTCAAAGAATTCCATTACAGGGAATTAATAGTTTCACCTACAATATCACTTCCCAAACATTAGTTTGAAATAAATTAGACAGAAACAGAGAAAAGACAGAAGGAGGGAATGGGGCAGACACAGACATAGGCACAGAGATCTAAAGAACCTCCCGAGTTTTACATGAGTGATTCCAACTCTACCAGACACTGAAAAAGTACTCAGGTCAATTTGCAAACCACAAAAAAACCATGACAAAAACTCTTTTTAATAAATTCCTTCAAAATTCAGAAAATAAATAGAGTGTAGTAGTGCACACGTTTAATCCCATCATTTGCAAGGCAGAGGCAGAGGCAGCTTGCTCTGCATAGGGACATAGGGAGTTCAATGAGGCCAATCAAGATTAAATAGACCACGTCTCAAAAACCAGTCAGAATACAAATGATAGATTGAGTAGATCACGTGTGTACTATGCCTATTAATACAGACGAATAGAGAAGGGAATCAAACCAATGCTTTAGCAAGTTTTAAGAAAGCAATGACAGAAAACACAAACACTATAAAATAGATCAATGAAATCCATGAAGGAATTTGGAAGACAAAGAAGAGTAAATAATTTGTTTTGCTGGTTGACAAAGACAGGCTGCAAAACAAACAAACAAGAAGAAATGGATATAGAAGAGTATAATGAATGCTTCCTTGCAAAATAGCTAAGTGTGGCATTTATCTAGAATTTAAAATATGATTCTCAAGTTACTTGAAAAACTGAAATTTTACAAAATATACTGACACAAATATACATAATAGATAAGCCTACTTATTAAGGTCATAAATTTAAGAACAATAATAACAGTAAAATCTTATGTTACCATAGGAATGTAATGAGTGGAACGATAATGTGTTCTAAGATTTACTAATAAACAATAAAGAAAAGAGCCAGCTCATGAGACTATTAAAGAACACCAAGTATAAAAAATAACACTGTACAATATCAACTAGAGCAAGCCTTTGAGTGTTTTAGTGCTTAATAGTTTTCAACATATACTACATGGAAATAATATAACTTAATTCCCCTTTAGTATAAAACTATCAATTAAAAAAATAATCAAAACTGTCTGAGAGTAGAGGTCAGTGCCCTGGGTTGAACATCCAACACATATGCACACACACACACACATATATCACACAGCATTCCGAAAATAACATCAATAAATCACTTATTTTCATTTCTTCACCTACCCTGTGCTCAAGTATGCATGTATGCATGTTTCTAATACCCGTCTTTCAAACTGTAAGCACAAGCTAAGGATATGGCTCAAAAAAAGAGCACTTAGCTAGAACACACAAAGTGTTAAAAACTATAAAAGCATTAATTTTAAAGTGAATTCAATATATAACTTTTTCTATCCATGAGAATATCTACTATCTCTGTAATATTCCTAAGAATGTGTAATAAAAAGTTATGAAATCCTTCCAATATGATAATCTACTTATTTATTGTCAAACATTAAAATCACTAACACTATACATAGATTTTGTGATGAATCATTATTTTCATTAGATCAAGCCACATTTATTCTTAGGATCTTGATACAAAGTAAATTATCTCTTGCCAAGATTATTATCTAAGGATTTAAAATGACAGATATCACATACCTACCTAACTTAGTGTCTGGCCCTTAACTCAATAAATGGTAGTAACAGTACTTAAAAATTCCATCTATCATCCAAACTGTTATTCATATCACCTGTGCAAACATTACCTGGAATTACAAAACTTTTGTTCATATTTTCTGTCAAGGCTAGGATGTTAATTATGACTGTCAAATTGACTGGATTAAGAATGGCTAAGAAATTAGAGAGGTACACCCCTGGCATGCTGTGAAGGTGTCTTCATAGATTAACTGAGGAAGAATTACCAGGCATACTGTGATACCATCCAGTTGTGGGTTGCCATGATGCTGTTTGTATTTTGATGTTAATTCCACTTCCTAAAGAGGGGTTGCCCCCACCAGCAGTCAATTACAAACAGTCAATCACAGTGCACTCACGTAATCTCACGTGAACCTTTTCCCCATTATAACTGGTCAATAAAGGCTAGAGCCTGTGATTCAGCAGTGGAGGGAAAAAGTGGGACTGGAGGAAAAAGTGCTAATCACCATAGTTCCGATCAGTTTAGACATACTTACATAAAGAGACTTATTTAACCAATTCTGGTGCTATTTTTTCTTTGTTGTTTGTTTGTTTGTTTGTTTGTTTGTTTGTTTGTTTGTTTGTTTTAAAACAGCGTTTCATGTTGCCAGGCTGACATCAATTTACAACATAGACAATACTGGCCTAGAATACCTGATCTCATGGCACACTGGAAATCAAACTTAATGCTTTGCACATACATTGTAAAACACTCTACCATCATGCTACATCCCCGATCCTTAGTTTTTTGCAATAGAGTCTCACTATGTATGTATGTATGTATGTATGTATGTATGTATGTATGTAGCACAGGCTAGCACTAGACTAGAATTTCTCCTGTTTTCTTCTCAAGTGCTATGATTAGAGTTATGAGTCACCTTATCCAGATGTTTTATTTTTGTAAACTTAGCACAACTTTTACATTGCCTCGTAATAAGTTCCTCATCTCAAATTTTTCTGCTTTCACACTGACTTTAAAAAAATCTTAGGGACTAACTAGAACTACATTTATTTCACAGTATTTCCATTAGTACTCACATACATTTACAAATGAAACGACTCAAGTCAGTCAGACAACAGTTAATGAGTAAGTGCTATGTACCAGGCAGTGTTTGAGCCGCCAAGGATATAGCAATAAACAGAATCATTACTCTTCACAGAAGTTTAAGGTATAAACTAGAAAAGGTTTAAACTAGAAAGTCAGAAGTACAAAGAAATACCAAACACTGGTAAATGCAAATACAGAAGTAAAACAAGGCGACAGAGTTCAAGGATAGATCATTTTTTACACTGAAATGTCTAAAATGTATTATCTTAAGTGAAACTATAAATAATGCAGTTTCATCTCCTAAATAAAATAAGTCTTAATTAAGCCTCGCATGTGTAATCTCAACAGTGAAGACTGAAGCAGGAAGATTACTAGGAGTTTGATGTCAGCTTAGGCTATGTAGTGAGTTCCAGGTCAGCCTGATCTAGAGACCCTGTCTCCCAAAATATGATGCAAACTAGCCAAGTTTACTTTATCTTCCTTCAAGACTGAAAATAATTATCATTATTAAGAAACAGACTAAGGGTTGGGGATTTAGCTCAGTGGTAGAGCGCTTGCCTAGCAAGCGCAAGGCCCTGGGTTCAGTCCCCAGCTCCGGGAAAAAAAAAAAAAGAAAAAAGAAACAGACTACTACTAGACTACTACTACTAACTAAATTACTAATAATTTCATTTCACTGTGGCCTTCACTGCTAAAAAGGCTATCACATATAAAAAAGAATCTAAGGTTTTTTTCCGCACACTGGTTTTTTTCATTAATTTATTTACTCACTTTACAACCTGATAACTAACAGCCCACTCCCTCCTCTCTTCCCAGGTCCACCCTTAAAAATTCCATTATCCCTCCTCTTCTACTCAGAATGGGAAGCCCTCCTTGGGTACCACCCAGTTCTAGAACATCCAGCCCCAGCAGGACTAAGCACATCCTCTCAGACTGAGGTACAACCAGGCAGTCTAGTTAGAGAAATGGGATCCAAAATCTATGAAGTCAAGTCATCAGCTAACTGGCTGTGTGTCCACTGACTGCCACTTAGCACCAGTGGGTGACAAAAGAATGGGTAGGTTACTGCAGGCTTTGTAACAGACTACTGTTCGTAAGAAAAAGGAACCTAAAAACTGCAAAGAAGGTAAAGACATACTACAAAATGATGGGCAACACCGAGTTTAAAGTTAGGTACATATGCTTAATACTAAAACATATCAACGTCAGTAATTAACCAGAAAGCTACTATACACTCATAATTAAAAGGTAAACTGAAGTATTGTCTGTCACATTTAAAATACTCTGCTGAAAGGACACTGTCAATAGACAAAAGGCAGATTGGAAAAGGACTACCAACCCTAGATCTGACAGAGGGCTAATATTCAAAATTTATAAAGAACTCAAGAAGTCATCCTCCAACAACCTAAATAACCCAACTAAAAGTGGGGTACAGAGCTAAACAGAGACTTCTCAAGAGAGAAATCGGAAATGGCCAAGAAGTACTTCAAGAAATGTTCCAAGTTCTTAGTCATCAGAAAAACGCAAATCAAAACTCTTAAGATCCCCATCTTAACACTGGTCAGAATAGTTGAACACTTATTCATTGCTAGTAGGAGTGCTAACCTGTACAACCCCTTTGGAAATGAATTTGGCCATTTCTCAAAAAACTGGAAATAGTTCTTCCTCAAGATCCAGCTATAAAACTCGTGGGCATAAATACTCAAAAGATGCCCCATCATCCTACAAAGAAATTTGCTCAACTATATTCATAGCACCTTTATTCATAATAGCAAGAAACTGCAAATTTCTAGGTGTCCCTCAACCAAACAAAGGATAAAGGCAATGTGGTACATCTACACAATGGGATACTCTTCAGGTATTAAAAACAAGGACATGAATTTTGCAGGCAAATGGGTGGAACCTGAGAATATCATCCCAAGTGAGGTAAGTCACAGCACTGGGAATATGGAACCTGAAGAGGACTTCTGTAACCCAGTCCCAACCCAGTACATACACATGGTATGTACTCACTTGTAAGTGGATAGTAGCCATAAAATACCAAAAATACCCATGGCTACACTCCACAGAGCCAAAGAAGCTAAACAAGAAGGAAGGCACAAGTGAGGATGCTTGAATCTCACTTAAAAGAGAGAATAAAATAGTCATAAAAAGACAGATGGACAGAGGGACCTGGATAGAAGGAATTGGGAGGTGAATGGGAGGGAGGAGTGAATTCAGGATAAGGTGTGGGGATGGACAGGAGAGACAGCCAGATGGCCATGAGGATGAACGGAAATCTACAACTGACGGGGAAGGGGGGTTCTCCAGGATGACACAGAGCCTGGGATAAAAGAGGTGCCAAGAATCAATGGGTGACCTTAGCTGTGACTCACAGTATTGGGGATATGGAACCTGAAGAGGACTCCTGTAACCAGACAGGAACCCCAGTGAAGGAATAGGGACACCAACTCACCCACAAAACGTTCAACCCCAAAATTATCCTGTCTACAAGAATTACAGGCACAGTGGATGGAGCAGAGACTCAGGGAAAGACCAACCAATAATCAGTCAAACTTGAGACCCATCCCATGGGCAAGCACAAATCCTTGACACTATTTTTAAAGATTTATTTATTTATTATATATAAATACACTGCCACTGTCTTCAAACACACCAGAAGAAGACATCATATCTCATTACAGATGGTTGTGAGCCACAATGTGGTTACTAGGAATTGAACTCAGGACCTCTGGAAGAACAGTCAGTGGTCTTAACTGTTGAGCTATCTCTCCAGCCCCTAATCCTTGACACTATTAATGATGCTCTGTTATGCTTGCAGTGGATGGAGCTTGGGGACTCTTATGGAAGACTAGGAGGAATGACTTTGGACCATGAAGGGGTAACTCCATAGGAAGACCAACAGAGTCAACTAACCTGTACCCTTGGGGCTCTCAGAGTAGACAGACTGGACCTAGGCCTCCCCCTCATATGTACCAGGTGTGCAGCTTGATCTTCATGTGGATCCTGAACAATTGAAGCAGGGGCTATCCTAAAAGCTGTTGCCTGTCTGTGGGATATGTTCTTCTAGCTGGGCTGCCTTGTCTGGCCTCAGTGGGAGAGGATGCAAATAGCCCTGCAGACTTGATGTGCCAGGGTACCAGGATACACAAGGGGGTCCCACCCTCTCGGAGAAGGAGAGGGGGTTAGAGGGAGGATTTGTTGGAGGGGGTGACCAGGAGTGGTGAGCGGGATGTAAAGTGGATATGGATGGATGGAGGGAGGGAGGGAGAGCGGGAGGGGGGGATGGATTACTCTGCTGAAAAACAGGAAATGGCCATTCTAGCTAATAAAGAATTATATCAAACAACTGTAACATAAACTAACAAACACTGTTTAAAAATAACAAACCCAGGGGCTAGAGAAATGACCCAACTGTTATGTGTGTATGGCTCTTGTAGTGGCCCTACATTGGTTCCCAGCACCAACTACTACTAGCAGCTTACAACTCCCTGAAAATCCAGCTCAATAGACCTGATACCTCTAGCCTCTGTAGTTATCTGCAATCATGTGCACAAACCCACACACAGAGAAACATAGTTTCAAATAATAATAGGGCTAGAGAGATGGCTCAGCAATTAAGAATATATACAACTCTTGTCCACATCAACTGGATCACAACCTCCGGTAACTGAAGCCTTTGGCCTCCACAGACACCTGCACTGGTATTAAATTATCTACATAGAGATGCACAATATATGTCAATTAAAAGGAAATAGTAGTTATAGTAATAAATCCATTTTGAAATATCCATATGCATCCCTATGTTTTGTTTTAAGGGGGAAACATATCTAAAGCAAGAATAATGTGCTTATAAGGACTAGTACAGAATAAATTCAGAGGCCCTGAATTCAATTCCCAGCAACCACATGGTGGCTCACAACCATCTGTAATGAGATCTGATGCCCTCCTCTGGTGTGGCTGAAGATGGCTACAGTGTACTCACATACATAAAATAAATAAGTCTTTTTTAAAAAGTACCATTAAATATGGAGGAAAGGATGGCGGAAGATATTTCCAAGTTTCCAAACTGTAGGTAATTCTATTGGAATACTGACAAGCATTTGAACACACACATAAGAATGCTTACTTCTCCTTGCAACACTTAGTTGTAACTGCTTAACTGGCATCTTTCTACTAGAATATACATTCCAAAAGGTCAGGAACCAGGCCTTTCCTCATTTGTAAATCCTCTGAGCTTACTCTAGTGTCTTTCATATATGACCTCATGAACTATGTGTTGAGCACCTATGGCTCTGGGAATAAACACCAAAGAAATAAAAGCAGGGGTGGGAGCGCCTGCAAATAAAGTTCATTTGGTAGATGGATTAGCCTAACATACTTAACTTTGGGTTTGAACTTAAGTTGTGTGGCATGCACACTGAGGGAAGCAAACTTATAGGACATTATGGTAAGTCACAGAGAGAGACACATGAGGTGACAAATACTGAATGACTTGAGTAAGAAGTACCTAAGAGTTAAATACAAAAACAGAAGAGACCACCTGGTAGGAGCGTGAGTAGGAAGGTAGCTATTGCTTAATACTGTGATTCGTATTCTGGTTTGGGTTTTTAAAGATGTATTTTATGTGTATAAGTATTTTGCCTGTGTCTATAGGTACCACATGCATGCCTGGTGGTATGAATGAAGTGAAAAAAGGGCAATAGATCCCCTGTAACTGTTTTTTCACCCTCATGTGACTACTGGGAAATAAACCTGGGTCCTCCGCAAGAGCAGCAAGTAATGTGAACTGCTGAGCCAGCACTCTAGCTCTGCACTAATGTTAGAGACAGCATGGCTGTCTGATCTCAAAGTTACCATACTACTACTGTCTCATCCCCCACCTCCAGCAAGTTCTAGAATTATAGCTATATATCACTACTCCTTGCTACATATGGTTTTATAACGGGATATTGAAAATGTTTGGAGACAGATGGTGGCAATGTCTATGAAAAATGTGAATGTAGTAGGGTAATGGTACTGAATGGTACACTTAAAATGGCTGAAAGCACAGTAAGAAAGCTCAATGGGAAAAGGATGTATACAACTGTGTATTACAGACGCATGCACACATGTACTCATACACATCATGCACATGCACACACAGAGATACATAGACACACAGAGTTAGAAAGTATAATGGCTGCTGGTGGGCAGAGTCGAACCCAGAGCCTTATGCACTCTTGGCAAGTGCTCTACCACTAAGCTACATCCCTAGATTTTTATATATACATATATTTTTTCACATCTTAACTTAAAATAAAGAATTATGAATTACTTCATAATAATAGTAGCTTTAAACTTTATTTTTTAATCTTTAATTACACATATGTGTGTTTAGATGTAGGGTTCGTGCAGGAGTGCAGTGCAGACAGCAGCAAGAGATTCCTTGGAGCTGGAATTACCTGTAGTTGGGAGCCATTCATCTGATATGGATGCTGAGAACTGAGCTATGGTACAACTTAAGAGCAACAGGTGCTCTTAACCTATGAGCCATGTCTCTAGCTCCCAGAGAAGTAAAATTTCCTAAGAAAGTATACACTCAGCTTTAGTCCAACCTTATTTTTCTAATCGCTTTGTTGTTGTTGTTGTTGCTGCTGCTGTTGTTGTTTTTCTCTCAAAAAAAAAAAAAAAACTAAAGTGGTTTCCTATTCACTTACTTCACATGGAATTACAAAGGGAAAAAAGAAAACCTGTTCTCCTTTTCAAACAGACTCCAAAATAGTCAATCGAATTTGTGAGAGCTACACTAAAAATATCAAATTACATTACAACATTACATTATCCTAATACCACTTGTGTGCTTTTAAGTACAATCAATTCTTGCACTATATACACTAAAGGAAATGTTTCACACAAGGTAATTCCAAAAAAGTTCCACTTGACATTTAGAATGCATTAAATCAGATGTACCCTCCCTTCCTATCCCTGACTGCCTTTCATTTTAATTCTTGAACACCTTTGTTGATAAACTAAAAGCCATTTTTCTTTTTTTTTTTTCCGGAGCTGGGGACCAAACCCAGGGCCTTGTGCTTGCTAGGCAAGTGCTCTACCGCTGAGCTAAATCCCCAACCCCTCATTTTAATTCTTAACAGTATCCTGGGCCTCAGTGTGAGAGAACCCAACTCCCATTAAAATGCCACAAAGAAAACCATCTAGGGGCTGGGGATTTGGCTCAGTGGTAGAGCGCTTACCTAGGAAGCGCAAGGCCCTGGGTTCGGTCCCCAGCTCCGAAAAAAAGAACCAAAAAAAAAAAAAAGAAAACCATCTAAGTAAGTGTGACTGTTGATTATATCAACTTTAAAGGTAATTTTAATGACATAATTTGAAGAACTATCTATAGTGTATACATTTAAAGGCATCTCCAAGATGGCAGAACATGCCATCTGAATTCCTTTCAAATCTGAGATGACTTTATATCATCGATCCTAGATTTTCTCACTTCCTTCTACTTGGTTATAAATTATACATGACTGACTCTCCGCTCTTTAGTTTTAAGTTCTCACCTCTATTAGACAATGTGCTGTACAGACAGTGAACACCCCCCATTATGTATCTCCTATTCATATCTGTACTGAAATGTTAGCATGCTATCAGTTTAAGGTTGAAGTATATAACCTTTTCTCTCCAAAATGGAAATATTTATATGTCAGAGTGCAATACATTATTATAACATAAATTATAACCACATAAATTATGATAAAAACTGTTCTGAGGAAAAAAAGGAGGTGTACCTACAGAGACATGCAGATCTCCGTGGGTTCAAGGCAAGCCTGCTCTCACTACAGAGACACTGTCTCAAAAAAAACTGTGAAGACATCAGCAGACTGTGTTATCAAAATATTAATGAACACATTTTTAAACTTTAATATATTTCTATAATGTACACATACATTCAAATTATCTAGAAGTCTATAGTACACATGTTATTTTCTAAGATATCCTATTTAAAGCCAACCTTTGGGGGCTGGAGAGATGGCTCAGTGGTTAAGAGCACTGGCTGCTCTTCCCGAGGTCCTGAGTTCAATTCCCAGCAACCACATGGTGGCTCACAACCATCTTCTCGTGTGTCTGAAGACAGCTACAGTGTACTTACATATAATAAATAAATCTTTAAAAAATATTTAAAGCCAACTTTACCAATTACATGTTTAGCTCCATTCTAAGCACATCACAAATACACTATAAATGATTATGCAAAGAGTCTTTAGACAGAGCAGATTAAATTTATGAGGGCACGGAGAAACAGCTTTACAGCAAACTTTACTAAGAGTAGAGACTCCAGAGAAACTAAGCTGACACCAAATCCTCCTGGAACTCAAGGCAATTCATGAAAACAGGAAAAATGTTAAGATTTAACTGTCTTCCCACCTCTACCTCAAGAGACTCAAGTACCCACCTCAGGTCTGTTAAAGATTCAGTTCATTTACTTGAAGATCAGCTTGAAAATAAGTCTGTGTATCTCAGGATACTACATGAAGCACTCATTTCAACAAATACTAAAAACTTACTTTGTCCAAAGCACAGTTCTGGGTGTTCAAATTAGGCAACAAAGAAGCCTGCCAAGTAACTTTACTCTCATTAAGCTTGCATTGATGTGAGGAAACACACAACTCTGTATGGTTGATGTTGATAAGAGCTATGGAAAAGAGTTGGGCTAGGAGCAAGGGACATTTTTTTATGCTATGACTAACGGGTTCTTCTGAGGTCAGAGAGGTCACTGGATTCCCTAGAAATGGAGTTATAGATGGTTGTGAGCCACTATGAGAATATTGGGAACTGAATCCAGGTCCTTTGGAAGACACACAAGGCTCTTACCATTGAGTCATCTCTCCAGTCCCATTACTTTATTTAGGTTCTGTTTTAATTGTAATACGGATTTATAACTCTATCATCTACTTTATTAAGTAGCATCTGATAGATGGAATGTACTCGACAAGTAAGACTTACGTTCATTATCTTAGGGATTACCATGCCAACAAAGCCCTAAGCATATCATCTGTCACATAGGAAACACTCAGGTCAAGGTTTCTTACCTTACTGCTATAACTCCAAGCCAAGTTAAATAAATCCTGAGCACATCTGAAATATATGAAAATTCCTTTAAGGGTGTCCAAACACACCTCATAATAAATATATGATTTAAAATACACTGCCAGAAAAATTATTCACATATACCTGTTGACTTAACCTCAAGGCTTCACTATTTCCTAAGTGTGTGCCCTTGGACAAAGTTCACTAGTAAAAAGGAAATAGTAGCACACTACCTACATCAGCAGACTTGGAGAGTTTAAATTCCCCTTCCACTTCCAGTGCCTAACTTACAGGGTAGGATCGCCTAGTGTTAATGACATAAAGTATAATAGGTAAAGAACAACCAAAACACTGTGACTTTCTATGGAAAACTTTAGAAAATATAAAAAATAAAATCTGGCAGTGGAAAGGTAGCAGAGAAGTGAAGCTGGGGGTGTGGGCAGGGCTGAGAGATCCTGTCCAGAATGTTCAAAGCCCTGGGCTCTTTCCCAGCCCAAGAAACTCAGAGGGAAGACAAAGCAAGCTAAGGGAAAATGAAAAACCAAAAAGGAAGTCTGGTATCTTCATGTTCCCTAATTTAGACCAATTTACCTAAACAGATTATTTCTACAATTTTTGTTCTTCCGGGAAGCAGTCTGAGTCAGTGCATGAAGCACTAGGAGAGCAACAGCAGGGGGAAAATGAGACTGGAGTATGATGACACACATGAAGATGCCATGATGAAACCCATTGCTTTGTATGCTAGCCAAAATATACTCGTTTATCAAGCCACATATGGCAACAACGCTTTGTTTCAGTTTGTTATAAATATGTTAGTTCCTTAAAATTAATTCAACTATCATTTTACTAAGGACTAAAATAGTACAATATAAACTTTACTATCTCCTCTATTCTCAACTCTTGTTTAGATGCCAGTAATCTTCATACAAAATATCAATAATGTGCAACTTTAAACAGAAAGTAATTTATCCTCTGGAGAAAGTAAGCCTTTCTCAATTCCTAAACCTCCTAAATTGTCTAGCAACTTAGAGGCATTTAACTGTCCTCTATTTAGGATCTTTGTCTCCTTTTAGTATCTTTTTCCAAAAAAGGCATCACCATGAAATCTATAAATCATCCCACTGGGAGGCAGTGTATTACCATAGGAGGAAAGGAGCTGAAATTAGGCAAAATTGGACTCAAAAGTAAGCACTTATTAGCTGAGTGGTCTTGGGCAAATCTTGCAACTATTCTGAATCTCAGTACGTGAAAAACCCATCAACTACTTCACATGCTATTGTAAGAAGCAAAAAAAAAAAATTAAATCTTGAGGAGCCTACTATATACTCCCATGCACTAAGATAATGCCAATAGTATCTTGTCAGACAAAAATTATCCATTAATGTAAAGGCAGCTTAGAGGGAACTGATAATTGACTATGCCTCTTACAATATTCAGCAATTGAACATGAATAACAAGATCTGAGGACTACACTTGTATACCTAAAATTCTTAGTTCAATTACCATTTGCGAACCTATGTAATATACCCTGCGCAATGAAACAAGTATTTAAAATCAGGTAAAAATATACCTCCGAAACAGATAAAGGCAACAATCTAGTTATAAGGAAAAAAAGCTTACTTACCAACATTGAACATTTATACATGTCACATTTACCAATACACCCTTGTTAGATCTGCCATTTTTCTACAGTACTTTGTAAATTGCCTCAGACTAACTTCAAAGGATTAGGAACTCATTATCTATAAACTTTCCTAATAAAATCCCACCTTATCTAAATGATTCCTCTTATATTTCAAGGACATTTAGAACACCAAAACCTAAGAGTCTACTAAATATTTTTCAATGAATGGCAGTACTTTATGCATTGATAATCTAAACTCAAGAAAGTACACATACTCCAGTGAGAAAAACCCATGTAGCTGACAAGTTTGCTTTTCAAAAATTCTATTTTTCCACAAGCCATGGCTACACCACCGCTTCCTCAATTCTCCTGCCAGGGTAAAGGAATATCTTTTGGTCTGAATGAGTGGTAGAAAATAGGAAGAAACAGAATCAAGAGGAAAAATATTACAGCTTTGCTAATATTTTCTATGTTTTCTCTCCTGTACCACAGAAGAGAAATTCTCAACGATTACTGTTTAATACTATTTCTTTGGACATGGAACTTTTTTAAATAAGGGGGTACTAAATGAGTTCTTTGCAGCAAGAGTCTAACTGCCATAAAGTTTGAAAATTACCTACAATCCAGTAGACACACTAGTAAATGAAACTTCATCCTGCTTTAAAAGGGGGGGGGGTTAGAAATCTAAGGAAAGAGGATATCATACATTCCAATCTGAAAATGAAGGGATCTAAAGGGCTAGACAGATGGTCCAGCTGTTAAGAGCACTTGCTACTCTTTAGAGAAGACATGGGTTTGATTCCCAGCAACTACACAGTGACTCACAACATTCTGTAATTCCAGTTCCAGGGGAACTAATACCATCTTCTGGCCTTGGGATGTGAGGAACCAGTGCATATGCATATATATATTATCATATAAATGTAGGTACAATATGTTGAAATTGAATTTAGTATTATATATACTACTAAAAATTTCAAGCTAACATTATAAGAAACTAAAGTTTAAAATGAACATACACAAAGGCTGAGAACCTATCTAAATGATAAAGGTAGGCTCTATCTCTAAACAAATGGTTCAAAATCCATTTTAAAAAACATTACTCGTCTATCTTTAAAAGCAGGGGTGCTAGAATCCCAGTGCTTAGAAGGTAAACTGCAGGAGTGCCAAGCAACTTCAGCTACCTAGCAATATCAATGCCAGCCTGAGTAACATAAGACCCTGTCTCAAAAATAGAACAAGAAACTAGAGAGGTGGCTCAGCAGTTAAGAAAACTGATTATTCTTCAAGAGGACCCAAGTTCAAATCCCAGCACCCACATAGTAGATCACAATCTGTAGCTCCAGTTCTGAAGGATCCAATGTTCTTTTCTGGACTCCATGGGCACCAGTCATGTACATGGTACACAGACACAGATGCAGGAAAAATACTCATATCTTTGGTTTTTTCAGACAGACTTTCTATGTGTACCCCTGGCTGTCCTGGAACTAGCTCTGTAAACCATGCTAGCCTCAAACTCACAGAGACCAGCCTGCTTCTGCCTCCTGAGTGCTGGGATTATGAATACTTTGGCTGCATATATAAATGTGCACCATATACCTGGTGCCCACAGAGGTGAGTGTATGATCCTCTAGAACTGGAGTTACAGATGATTATGAGCTACCATGTAAGTGGGTGCTGGGAAGAGAAACCTTCAAAATGTAAGTGGGTGCTGGGAAGAGAAACCTTCAAAACAGACAAGTGTTCTTAAGCACTGAAACATTTCTCCAACTCCAATACGTAAAACTTAAAGATGATATTGAGCAGTGATGCAGATAGAGATTAGTGGTAGAATGTTTAAAGGTTTTCTTGTACACATGAAACCCCATTTTCACTTTCCACAACGGGGGTGGGGGGCACATGGCGACAAAACAACAACCAAACCATTGCCTAAATGTATTAAATTTCTACTTGAAAATTACATAGTAAGAACTTGACATAAAGTCAAATGGATACATGTTCTTAATCCTGCTGCTCAGAAAGCTAAGGCAAGCCTCTCTCACTGAGTTCTAGCCAGCCTGATCTACACAGTAATTCTCTGTCTAAAAAGAATTCAGTCGTGCTTTGTTGCCCAAACTAGCAACAAAGAACTTCTAGGCTCACAAAATCCTCTTGCCTCAGCCTCACAAGTACAGACCCAAGTCATTACATCCTACTAACAATTTTTTTTACTTCTTGCTTCCTTTACACAGAAACATAATACCAATTGGAAGGCCTTGAACTTTTGGATAATAGTAAATGCTAGAAGGAACAATGATGAACTCTTAATAACTCAGTTTATTAACCACCAAAGAGAACATTTCAAGGTAACATAGCATCCTCTGTTACTTTTCTCCTAACTTCCATTGTCAGCTGTATTTTTAATAACTGTCACTATTTAAAGTTAAGGATACTATACCAAAACAGTTTTGATAGTGGGCTAAAGGTATAGCTCAGTAACAGTGTTGGCCTAGCCACACAAGAGGCCCTGTGTTCTATATCAGGCACCACAAACCAAGAAAAACAGCAAGGAGTAACAGCACATTCTAATGTTGGTACTTGAGAAAACAAGGCAGGAGAATCTCAGGACTGAGGGCAAAATGGGTTGCATACCCAGATAAACTTGAAGAAAAGAAAAAGACATGTACAGCAACTACAACACATGAGAAGTTTTTAAAGAACTTGTGCCAAGCACACACCTTCAATCCCACAGCTGGGAAGCAGTGGCAAAGAGATCCCTAAGCTCTAAGGAATAAGTTCCAAGTCAGCCAGGGACAAATGGTGAAACTTTGTCTCTAACTTTTACCTATTTAATTGTGAGAAAGCCCAAAATAATAGTATTAAGGGAACAGAATAAGTCACCAGAACTTGGTGAAAAGCCTACATAGTATCTTGTGTTGCACGCATGACACTCTAGTGTTCAATCTGTAACACTACAGAAAAAAAAAAACAGAATCAATCAGGTCCCGGTACTATCAAACTTCTGTCAAGCTGTTTGTTTATTTTTTGAGACACTTTTTTTCTGTGTATCCCTGAATGTTCTGGAACTCAAGCTGTAGGCTAAGCTCACCTTAAATTCAGAGATCCACGAGCTTCTTTCTGTTCCTAGGGTGCTGGGATCAAAGACATGCACAGCAGCAGCCATCACCATCTGACAACACTCAAGCCTTAAAAGCAACAATATGTTGCTCAAGCAACATATACACTCAAGCTTTTAAAACAATGTATTTTTAACTGCACTAATTTTATACACCTTAAAAATACATCTTGAGCATGGTGGAGCATGCCTTCAATGAAAGCATTCAGGAGGCAGAGACAGGTGGATCTCTGAGTTCCAGACTAGCCTGGTCTACACAGGAAAGTCAGTGCTACACAAAGAAACTATCTGGAAAAAAATCATGTACATTATTTCAGAGTGTTCATGGACCTCCACATCATCTGACTGCACCTTTCCAATCGCCAGTATGCTTCAAAAGTTTCATCAAGCTCATGTAATAAATCTCCCAAGTTCCTTCCCTCAAACTCAAGTCAGCATGGGCAAATTAGTGAATTTAAGGCTAAGTGGACAACTCAGGGAGAATCGATGTCAAAGCACAATAAAGAGCAGTAAAGTACTTGCCTAGCTGACTTATGCAATGTGGGCCTCTGGATTCAATCCCTCGCACCACAAAAATCTCCCTGAAAAAGTTATCTTGCCTCCAGGTTATAATGCAGTCCACATATTCCTTCATCTGATCAGAAATTTAATCTTCCTTCCAGTTATTTTCTTGTACAATTTTAACTAAGCAAATTAGTATACAGAAAGAACTATGTAGTAGTAACTCAATCATATTGGTAAGATACTAACATTTACAAAACCTCCAAAATTGAACTAGTTAAGGGGCAATAAAGTAAACAATCCTGAACTACCAACCAAAGAGCAGGCAGGGGCTGAACCTAGGCTCCCTACACATTTCTAACAGATGTGCACTCAACTTGGTCTTCATGTTGGTCCTCCTAACAATTAGAGCAGGGGCTGTGTCTGATTCTGTAACCTACCACTGGATCCCCTTCCTCTAGCTGGACTGTGCTGTCTGGCCTCAGTGGGAGGATCTGCCTAGTCCTGCTGGGACTTGATGACCTCCCAGGGATGTATGGTACCCAAGGGAGGCTCGATAAGGGGAAGAGTAAAAGGGGAAGGGGATTGTGAGGGTGGAGAGTAGAAGGGGGTTGCAATCGGGTAAATAAATTAATGAAAAGAAAAAGAAAAGTCAATTAAATATTAAACTATCAAAACAGTCCTCTGTAGATCATATCTCATGGTGATGTATGCCTTCAATCCCAGCACCTAGGTAGGGGGCAGAGGCAAGAAGATCTGAGTCCAAAGGAAGCCTGAACGACACAGCAAGTTCCCAAACAGTGAAGGCTATGTAGAGAGAGCCTGCCTCAACCCTACCCTAAAAAGTTTTAAGCAGAAAAAAAAAAAAACAGATCTCTACTACTTATCTACACTCAAGCACTAAAAACTATGCCTTAGTTTACAATAAATGCAATTAAGTCCACAACTATACCAAAATCATGTATATACATTTGAATTCACATTTACTAATTTGGCAAGAAGAATCCCACATACTCGAGCAGTCCAGAAATACAAAGTAACTGTAAAAACTATCACAAAAGGATTGGGGGAGTAGAGTGAGACTTATGAAGTTTTGGTTTCTTTTAAAAACACAGAAACATAAGAATGTTTCATTTTATGTGTATCACATGCATTCCTGGTGCAGCAGAGACCGGGAGAGGAGATTGAATTTTCTGGAACTGGAGTCGCATATGGCTGTGAGCCACCATGTGGTTGCTGGGAATTGAACTCAGGACCTCTGGAAGAGCAGCCAGTGCCCTTAACCACTGAGCCACCTCTCCAGCCCAGAATGTTTCATTTTAATCCCAGATTTGGGATATGGAGCTGCTTCAGATTGTCCATGACAGCTGACTATGATTTGCTTCATGCTCCAGCAGGGGCCTAATTTTGCCAGCTGCAGACAGTTTCTCTGTGTGACCTTTGGAATTCTGGGGACTATTTCTCAGACAGTATAAAAATGCTAGGGTCCCAAGAGGCAGGATTGGTTGTTGTGGGCTTTTAGCTGTTGTTGGTTGCTGTTGGTCTTGGTTCCTTAGACAGTCATGTGCAAATAAACAAGAAGAGTTTAGGTATCCTGACAAAGACCATGCTTGCCCCCTAATCAGCAAGTTGTAGTCTAACAATAACATTGCCCCCTTTCCAACCTCTGACCTTATGCAGAGATCTCTTTCCCTCCATCTCTATTCTTTTTCTCTCCTAAATATAGTGTTAGGGTTTTGAAAGGGTGGAAAGGGGGCAGAAGAAGAACCCACACAGTAGAAGACCGGTTTTGGTGGGGTGGGGCTGTTGAGTACTTTATAAATGCTAATTCATCAGCTCTACAACTAAGCACCATGTACCTCATGCCAAAGAAAACTAGTTACTGAAGTGGACCTGTATCTCTGTAAGTCCTAATTCTCTATTTATGTTATAAGATCAGTTTAACATCAGGTAAATCCCTAAACTAGAACATTTTCTTTGGTTTTAATACCATTTCTCCCTAGTTCCAAATATTACCCTTCTCTTTTCTACCTTCTCAAAGGGACTACCATGAAATATACCATCCATATTTCTTAATACTATAGAGATGTAAATACCATGTAAGAAAATAAACTCAGATATTGTTATCGGGTGGTATTGACTTATTTTGCTTAGGTGAAGATCAAAGAAGTTGCTGTTCAACATTTAAGATACACAATCACCCTAGTCTACTAAGTTCAAAACATTGTACTAGAAATCCCCATGGGTTTTAAAAAACAAAAATATGGAATGTTGTCTTTTACTACTGAACATGTACCAATAAAAACTTACCCCAAAGAATAAAAATAACCAAACTCTCCAATTCCAACAATTTAAAGTAATTTAAATCACTTTAATACCCACAGAAATTTATAGGAGCTTGAAATCCCTTCTTAACAATTACTAATTGGGTAAGTTTCCTCTTCTGGAAAAGGGTCTTATTTATTACTTAAGGTCATCATACATTCCAGTTTCTCTGGGACAGTCCTAGTTTATGCTCTTATCCCAGCATGATGTCTGATTAATGCTCCCTCCTACTCTCAAAAGTATTCCTAGTTTGGCAGGGCGTGGTAACTCATGCCTGTAATTCCAACACCCGGGAGAGTAAAGAGGGATGATCACAAGGACTTCAGTTCAAGGCCAGACTGGACGAGACAGTTCTAGGATAGTTAAGGACAAGACACCCAGCCCACCCCTAAGGTGATTATCAAAAAAATTAATCCTATAGGTTGGGCATGGCAGCACACGCCTTTAATGCCAGCTTGGGAGGCAGAGGCAGGCAGATCTCTGAATTCCAGATCCCAGTCTACACAGTGAGGTCCTGATCTATCAGGGCCACCCTGTCTCAAAAAATAAGAGAAAAACTGAATCATATTGTTATAATACCTGATAGGATTATGAAAATTGAGTGTCATGATACATATAAAGTATTTATAATAGTATGTAGCATATAAATTATAGTTTGGTTGGTATTAGTTCTCAATGTTTTTTAGAAAAGATTTTTTGATTATGTAATGAAAAATGCTCCTAAAATATTCCTTCTTACAAATAAGATCATGTATGCATTTAACTATCCACACTCAATTCTTTTAATCAACTCCGCAGCACTAACTACCTGAAATCAACACTAACCAATTTATCAGAGAAATGGCAACTCCCATTTTATCACACATAAGTTTAAAGAGGCTGTATCACAATTCTTAGCAAGAAAATAACAGCTCAATCAGGTCTCAAATTCTAGTAACATTTGTAATCAAGGTTCTTTGGATTAACAATACAATTCAGAAAGCTTGACACTTTCTGGCACCTAACTACGCTTTTTAACCTTTTGCATGTAATGGGCACCTTAGGTTATAATTCTGTCATGGAATACTGGTTGTTGTATTAACAGGAAAAAAAAGAAAAAGAAAATATAGGTGAAAATACTCAACATGGAAATAGTAAAAAAGAAGTGCTCGTCACCTGGAAAAATAATTTGCTGCAGGATGAAGTTGAAGAGGGTAATCAGCACAAAGAACAGAAATCCAACTCACAGCCATGAAAGCACCAATACATATGTTATATGTGATATATTACCCATGTAGTATTTAACACAGGTAAGTTCCACCTCATCTTCACTAAATCCAATAGCTAGAATTTCTTCAGAGAAAAGTCTAAAGTTTATGAGAAGCAGGAACAAGTAAAATAACAAAAGAAACAGATCATGGTACTAATCAATAATAAACCTAATAATTTAAGCACTGATACTATTTATCACTCAATAAGAATAAAACTTAGGGGCTAGAGAAATGGCTCAGCGGTTAAGAGCACTGACTGCTCTTCCAGAGGTCCTGAGTTCAAATCCCAGCAGCCACATAGTAGCTCACAGCCATCCGTAATGGGATCTGAGGCCCTTTCCTGGTGTATATGAAGACAGTTACAGTGTACTCATATAGATTAAATAAATCTTTAAAAATATAAAAAATAAAACTTAGTAAAGTAAAATGTGAACTAAAATGCAATGTAGAAACAAAAACTATATATAAAGAATGTTTAAAATGTCATTAAACAATGTATGGAAATATCTCTATAAAAACAAATCAGAGTTAATTAGATAAGTCTAATTTGTAAAATGTAGTTCACTTATTTAGGACTATTGTATGTGTCTGAGTGTTTTGCCTGCATGGATATACATGCACCACACGCATGTCCAGTGTCCTCAGAGGTCAGATGTCAGAACCCCTGTTTATAGATGGTGCTGGAAACCAAATCCAGGTCCTCAGCAAGAACAATGGTTATTCTACACCATTTCTCCAGCCACCAATCCTAAAAATGTAATTAAAAATCTAACCACTCAACAAGCTGAACGACTCAAACTACCCTTAGACAAATATAGCATAAGTAACATTAAAAAATGATTAATGTGTAAGTATTCTATGTACCATAGAAAATAGAAACCTCTCCTCACATCAAGACTTCAATATCCCATGAATTTTAGTAATCATACTCAAGCAATATTAAAATTCATTGTTTAACTACTTTGAATATTAGCTTAAACTATATTTTGGGGTTTTTTTTTTAACCTTTACCAACAGATATGGGTATGGTACATGAGCCAGCCTGATCTACATACAAATTCCAGGTTAGCAAAAACTACAAAAACCCTTTCTCAAAAAAAAGCACCTTTTTTTTAACCTTTATTCATTTTGAAAGGAGGAGCATACGGAGTATGTCATGTGCACAAAGTCAGAAGACAACTTGCAAGAGTCAATTATCTCCTTCCACCATGACAGCTAAAGACAGAACATAGGTCAGCAGCCTTGGGAGGAAGTTGTCTGTATCCACAGCTATCTCACTGGCCCCAATATAAGAATTTTACCTTACATCAACTCACCTGACCCTGAACAAAAATCTGTTGATTTATCACGGAAAACTGTGATTTTGTAAAATTAAAACAATGATGATTATAGACCTAAAGTCCCTAAGAGAAACATCTGAGTTTAACAAGCACAAAGAACGTTAAGGATTTGGGGTCAAGCAAATCAGGTGTGATTTGGGGACAGTCATTGCCCAACACCTAGAACCTCAACTTCCCATCTGTAAACTAGCTTGTACCTTAGCTGGGTGGTGGTTGTACATGTCTTTAATCCCAGCACTCTGGAGGCAGAGGCAGGCAGATCTTTGAGTTTGAGGGTAGCCTGGTCTACAGAGAGTTCTAGGACTGCCAGGGCTACAGAGAAACACGGTCTCAGAAAAGAAAATAGAAACTTAACAAGACAAATTTGGAGAGCTAACTGGGCTACAGAAAGAGATTATGTCTGAAAGTAAACACTTAAGCAAAGAGACCATTGTGTCTACCTTTTCCTGTAGAGGAGAACAAAGCTAGTTGATTAATCTCTTAACTACCTTTCTTTTCTCTCAAGACAAGAACTTGCAAAGTAGCCTGGGGCTGTCTGACACTCACTGGGTCTCCCAGACTGGCCTCAAATTTGCACCAATTGTCCTACCTCAGCCTCCCAAGCACTCCAATTACGGGTGTGAGCCACTATGCCTAGCAGTACTGACTCTCCGGGTGTCCAGTAATCAGTATCACAGTACAGTAACTAGGTAGTAAAACCCTATTCAGGGGGAAATGTAGTAACAAATTACCAAAGAAATTAAAGATGTTCCTTTTGTAAAAATTAATATACACAAAACCCAGTCCACAAAGCCATACTTACACAGAAAAATGGAGGATTTGGTTAAATTAATGCAAAAAATGTACTTTAAAAAAAGCAAACCAGGGGTTGGGGATTTAGTTCAGTGGTAGAGCGCTTGCCTAGCAAGCACAAGGCCCTGGGTTCGGTCCCCAGCTCTGAAAAAAAAAAAAAAAAAAGAAAGAAAGAAAGAAAGAAAAAGCAAACCTAGAGTTCTATTTCTTCACATCGTTGCCACCAGAACATGAAAAAACTATCATGTGCAAAAGACAAATATTTGTATACAGGGATACAGTATGGAAGGAACTTCACACAAAAAGCCCTGAGCATAAATATTAAAAGTAGAAAACTACAAAAAATGCAAAGTACTTTGAAACTGTAATTCTATAGCTCCTCTCTTATTCTCCAACAATAACATTTCAATCTACACTAATATCTAGCTAGGATTACAATAATACTGTGCATTGCTAATTGGGACTATCCCTTTCCTTTGCTATTTTATTCTCCCAACTCCCAAAATAGTGCTCCTCTAAATAGCAAACTGTACATTTTAATGTACACTTTAGGTTCAAAATTAATCTTTCAGCATCAAAAACTGAAGTGTTCCATCTAGTAAAGAACTGAAAGCAAAATAAAAATGCTATATGCTGTTTACAACATTCCTATAGGACTGTGGTTAAGCATGCAGAATATCAAACATTACTAAAGTGACAATGACATATTTTCATCCATAACTCTGTATTCACAAAGAAATTTGAGCCTGGTCCTAGGCTAAGCCCCCAATTTTACTCATACAAATGATAAAAGAATGTTGAATTTAATTTCATTTAAATTATATTCATTTGGACTTTAAAAATCCAAAATCAACTTCAGTGCTGCCAAAAGTCATAATTTCTTGGTGTAGTAGCTAGCTATTGAATCACCACACAAGAATCAAAGCTGATACCACATTTTCACCATCTACTTAAGAATATTTGCATAGGAATAAAAATGTGAAGCCAGGAAGCTGACTTCTCTTAATATCCTTGTAAAAGCTAATGAGCGTGAAATAATGATAACAATTCGGAAATGTTTGCTCTCAGACTGGGGTAAAATTTTTTCTACAATAGTAATAATTGTGGAATATACTTTACCAAACAAAAAAAATATATCCATTGCTATGGATTCCTTTCATTAACTTTAACATATATTCAAAAATGCATCTAACAGAGGAACAAAATAAGCTTGAAACAGAATACCAGACTGCAGAAAGCAAGGTACTTACCTTGGACTTTGGGAGCAAATATACTAATTAAAGAGATCAAGGATCTTATTTTAACTGTACTTTTATTGCTGATGGCAATATGAAAAATGTACTTTTATTGTTGATGGCAATATGAAAAAGATGTTCTTAAAAGAAAACATTGAAATAGTTTTTCCTATCAACTTTCAAGTAGTTAAAAAAGCAAACTGTTGAGGAGGGTAAATCATTTTAAATGTAAATACTCATTTTCCTATTGGTTTAAAAAGATCACTCTTTCTACCTGTCTGTCTCAAATACCTTATAATACTACAGTACTTCACAATGAGAAGAAATAGCCAAAGTCCATTCCTTTTCCAATCCAGCTCTCTACCCAGTCATTAAACAGCAAACACTGAAGCTGAATTCAGCCATGGCAATCTTCCTCAGGGAATGTTCCCTGTGGCATCCCAATCCCTTCACTGTCACTTACTCGACTGCCAAAGCCCCTCCTATTAATAGTAAATCCCTCTCATACTGACTCACTGCAGCTCCAACTTAATGAAACACACACCAAGAACAAGTTGTTAAATACACAAACGGAATTTCCTATTTTCAAAAAAAAAAAAAAATCAAAGGGAAAGCAGAAGCCCAACACGTTCAGACTGTTCCATTTTAAGTTTAATCTGTAAGAATTTATGTTGTTTTCCCTGCAGGGCTTGTTCAAATATTTTCAAAAGTTGGTATGCTAGGCATTATGTAATTTCCTACACACAAGCCTAAGTTTCCGCGTAAATAACTTAGGTAAATATAAAGAAGTCAGCACATGAAAATGTAAAAACTTTTAGATTTTTCTGCCAAAGTCTTGTTTCTCAACTACAGAAATTTTCAAGCAAATAGCAAAGTAAAGTAAGTTACCAATGAGCCCTTCTGAACTCATTTAGCTACAGTAATCAACTGGCGGCCACCTCCTTCATCTCTGTCCTCTTACTCCTTATCTTAAAAGAGAATGGAGAGGCACTATTCAATCAGGACACTGAGCATAACCCCAAGGCAACAAAAGTATCAAAGCACCATGTTAAAAAGTCAAAAATCTTACAATGTTGCTGCAAAAGCACCCTGCCCAACACTTAGATAGTAACATTTAAGAATTCAGTAAAAAACATTGAAAACACCATCTTTACTACTCAATGAATACATTTAAATTATATTTTAAAAGGGTAAATAAAAATATGAGGTGAAATGAACTTAAATATTTGTAATTAGCAGGAATTCATGCATTTGATTTGAAAAACGGGAAAAAAAACAATTTAACATGTCATGAAATTACAATTCAACCACTTGAAAAACCGCTGAACACTTATGCCTTAACTGATCCTTCTGATCCCTAATTATAGATTGATATCAACACAGAAAGAAAACCAGGCATTTTGACGTAAGTGGTTTAAAATGTTCAAAATTAACCCCACCGTCCATTGAGAAATATATATGAAAGCAAGACCAAACTACCTGAATTGCATGTCGTTAAACAGAAATGTATCCACTTTCCAGGGCCATCAGAAAAAAAAATAAGTTCACATATACCCTTAAATGCAATGCACTGGGCTCCAGACAGAATTAGGAGACCGCCTCCTGCTTTTGCTCCTAACCAATACGCAGAGAGAGAAGGTTGGCAGGAAAGTGCTGGAGGACAGTAACAAACACCAGCAAGCTCCCGAGCAGGCCTTGCTAGAGCCAGGAATGACGCACTTCGGTAACCCGACTCTTTCTCCCCTCCACCCCCCGCCCCCAGCAGCGGTGCTGACACCGCCAACAGCCCGGAGTAGGAAAAAAGACAACAGAAAAAAGGCAATGCTTGGACCTCACCAGGTTTCATTAAGAAACCTCGATTATTCCTCTTTCGACACTAACCACCAGGACTAAACAGGAAAAGAAGCTTCGTGCTTAAGGAAGTCCCATCATGGTGGTTTAAGTCACTAAATTAAGCTGATAATGAGTCCAATCCACAGAGACATATATACAGGGTGTGGCTGCTGTGAAATAAGGCGGTCCGTGGGAGAAAGGGGTACGGAATTTACACTCCAGTGTGAAGGGAAGATGGGGCTTTACCAGGGTCGAGGAGGCGGCCCGCGCATTTTAAGGAACCATTGCAAACCAACACAAGCGTCTCCTTTACTTAAACCTAACCTCACAGATCAAAAGTTTCTGATAGACATAGCATAGAAGCTAGAAATCATCATTTAATCAAAAAACACGACCCTCAATTTAAAAACTACATCCAGAAGAAAGGAGGGAGAGGGAGGGGGCAGGCAACAACATAAAAAAAAAAAAAAACATCCTAGGCCACGGAGGAGAAAGTCTCCCAGACCGGATGAAACTACTAATGCAGTATTAAAAATTCAAGTCCAGCACCAAAGCACGAAAAATCACACGATAACCTATTACCGTTGAGGATTAAAAATAAAATGACATGTAATACCGAGGAGCAGAAACTAAATGTCGAAGTACAGCGGTTTATCAAAAAAAATAATAATAATAAAAATCAAAACTAAAGGCAAAACAAGACATTGTCGCGGCGGGAGGGAAAGGGGAAAAAAGGCCGAAATCAACAATACGTTTACAATTCTAGGCCAGAAGAAAATGGGAACGGGGCTCAAAGTTTTGCGGAACTACTTGATGCTGTTTCCCACACCTTCTCTCTCCCATGGCCCATCCGACCCTTTTCCTCCTAAAATTGTAGTCCGCAGATCTCCGGATACGTGAGAGAAGAAAAGAGAAAGTCGCCTTCAAGCAAGAATAAAAGTGTGGAGGGAAAACAGAGGCTGCCTACCTGGGGTAAGGATCAGCTCAGTTCGTGCCTTGAGAAAGACAGTGCGGGTGGGGGTGGGAACGAAAAAGCAGCACTAAAACTAAAACAAAAGTGGCGCCAAAACCCCCCAACAAACAGCCTTCCACTCCCGCCCTTCCCCCCCTCCGCCCATGCCAGGCAGGCAGGGCCCCCTTCGGGGCAAGCTCTACGCGCTGGGGACTGACGCCGCCGGACCCCAAACGATTTCGAAAATTGGTGCCCTAAGAAAACTGACCGAAGTCGGGGCCTCGGGAAGGATGGAGAGATCGATGCCAACCGCTTTGCCCAAGCAGTTCCCCCACCACGCGCTGGAGATGATGGGGCGGGGGAGAGAAGCCGAGGGGCCCGTCACATGAATGTTGTTCCCTCTCTAGGAAGGGAGGAAGAGAGGGAGGGAGGGAGGGAGGGGAGGGAGAGAGAGAGAGGGAGGGAGGGGAGGGAGGGGAGGGGTGGGGAGGGAAAGCAAGGAGGGGAAGGGAGTAGGGAGGGGGGGACGAGGGAGGGGTGTGAGCAGAGTAGATTTTTCCCTCGCCTCCCTCGGTCCGAGGCCCAAATAGACACAAACGAGCCTGCTCGGCCTCCCCTCCCCCCGGGTTCCCAGCACCACCATCTTGCTTGCTTCCTTCCCCGCACCACCACGGCGCGCTCTCCAACCACCCCCCCCACCACACACCACCGGGCCGCGGCCTCCCCGGGTTTGCCCTTTCTTCTCCACCCGCGTCCCCATCCCGACTAGGGATGGCACCCCCACCCCACCTCCAGTCTGGGGGGGGGCTCTCTTTCCCCCCCCCGGGCTGCTTAAGAGGCCCCGGGAGGAGAGGAAGCGATCGAGCAGGCTACGCGGAGGCGCCGAGCCTCCATCTTGCGCCGCTGCGCGTTCTCCATTTTGGGCCACCCATGGGGGAGGGGGCCCTCCGCCGAGGCCCCGGGGGAGAGTTGGGCGAGGGAGGCGAGAGAAAAACCTTCAGCTTGGGTAGTGGCAAGGAAGCGTCCTGCGCTAAAAAGCGGCTCTGGGAGGAGGTAGGCGGGGAGGGGACGGAGGGGGGCACTGGAAGTTCCTTGGAAGTGTTGGGGTAGCGACTTGGGGGCGGAGAGGACAGGCAGGGGGTGACGCGGAGCCGTGGCGCCGGCTCGCTCCCCGCCCGGACACGGCCGCTCGCTCCGTGGCTGCCCTGCGCGGGGCCCTGAGGAGGCCGCGGAATGGCCCCCGAGCGCCCGCCTTCTCTGCTCCCTCCCAGCCACACGCTCTCTTCGCCCAATCTCAAGCACACACACCTCACGGTGGGCCGCGCGCCCTCCGGGTGCCCCTCCAAACTTCTAGAAGCTTCGCCTCCGCCATTTTATAACTTACCTCCCCCCTCAGCGTCTACAGAGGCAGCGAGGAGACTGTTGGCCTCCCCCACTCCTTCTTTCTCAGGCCGGGGGCTTCTTCGCCCCTGGGCTGGTACAAGATTTTTTCCCCCTTCCTCTTCTTTACACCCTTGAATTCTACTGAGGGACGGAAGCTCCCGCGGGTCTAGAGCCGTGGGGGGGGGGGGGTTGAAAGTGGCGGTCGGATCCGGCAGGGTGCTTTTTTTTTCCTGTTTTTTTCTCTTTTCTTTTTTTCTATTTTTTTCTTTTCTTTTTTTCTTTTTTCTTTTCTCTTTTTTCTTTTCTTTTTTTTTTTTTTTTTTTTTGGTGGCGCTTCGGGATTGTTTGGGGTGTTCGCTCTTCAGCGACTTGGAGGCGAATGGAACGCGCAGGCGCCATCTGTCGGCCGCGAATCCGCGGCCAGGTCCTGTTGGGAGGGAGCGGCATCTAGCGGCAGCGGGCTGCCATTGCGGCGCGCGCCTCGCAGCCCTCCCACCCACCAGCCTCCTCCCTGTGTCGCCGACCAATCGCGGCCGCCGGACTCCCCGCTTCGGCGACTCGGACGCCGCCTGTGAACTAGGCGCCCGCAGGGGCGCGCCGCCGAGTGGGGTAAACAAGCTGGCGTGCCCGCGCCTCTCTTACTCAGCCGTTGGGACGCGCTTCCGCCCAGCGCGGACTGGCTGGGCCCGCGGCGCCACCGAGGAGGTCGCCAGGAGGCCGGCGACAGCGTCCGCTGGAGCCCCGCCGTGGGAATTCCGGGGCTTAGCGAGACGATCTTCCGGCTCCCCCGCCCCCTGCGCAGCCCCAGAGTGGCAGCCCTGCAGGCTAGCACCCTTAGAAGCTCTCCAACACACCCACCCCAGCAAAGGGCCACTTGTTCCTTGTTCCCGGATCCCTGCTTCCTTCACGTCCTTTCCACCCAAAGAACCCAACTCGGCCACTTGATCCCAACCTGAATGGATAGCTTGCAATGTTCTTTCCTTATTTTTCCCTTCGAGTATGGGGTAAAGACTAGTTCTCTTTATCAGGAAGACTACTGGAGGAAATTATATATAATTACATATATGCGTGTATATAGATATATAATTTTCAACTGACTATTTCCCATAAAAATGTGGGCTCCATACTCAAAATCTACGAGACTTAGGGAACTGGACTACTAGGCTAGTTGGCCACTAGACGAGTTTATAGGTGACTTTGGGGGCAGAAGAGGAAATAGGAACAGATAAAGTGGCATGAAATCCACTTGCAAGGACAGAGTTAGCAGGGGACCTGTGGAGATTACTAGACACTTGCTGCTGGCCTTATGTGGAGGCAGCCTTGCCACATTGTTAACAATTACAGTCCCTTGTACTTCCTCTTATACTCCCACAAATGTTTTGAAGTACAAAAAGACTTTTTGCACCCTTTCCAACTCCCTTGACTCTTTAGCACCCTTGGGTGTTTATTGTGAGGATATTTTGTTCTTTTTGTCACTTCATTTCCAGTCCACCGTACATGACCTTTGCCTAGGGCACTCTATGCGGGGGTGGGGGACACTCAGGAATGGCCTGTCCCTGCCAAACTCCTCTTCTCCTAGGACAGGAAGGGAACTATTAATTACGTCTCCATTGCTGTTACAGAACTTCCTAGGCGCCTAAAATAGCATCAGATTAAATGTATTTGTTTCATTTTTTACATGCAGATTAAAATACCTGCCTCAGTATTAAATTGATCCAAACAAATAAATAAAAGACAAATGAGAACTATTGTAAGCTGAGTAAATGGTGACATTCCACCCAATCAGCTATGGTAGAGCATCTGAACGCAATATAATTATTACTTCCTTTCCTTAAATTCTGTTCCTTCTGTATCTGTTTTCTGTGTCTTACTGCTCAGTTCCCTTGCAACTTAAAAAAAAGAGTGATGGTATATTTAATCAGGTGAGTGATGGTATATTTAATCAAGTGAACAATAAGAGTTAAGCAGAAGCAGCTAAATATCAACAAGAAGTTAAAGTCTTGAACGTTTTTACTTACCAGTCAGGAGGGGAATACCAGTTCAAACAACTCTCCATTTCTTTTCTAAACCATCTTTGCTAGAATTTTCTGAAGTTTTTCATAGTTTTAAAATGGTGCGGCTAGAGCATTGATAGGGAGCAGTGAAAAGTTTATAGTTAAAGCAAAATTCAACCGGATGTAATAGAACAATTGGGCTCTATGGCAAATAATTTTACAGGAATTAATAGTTTGTGTCAGTTGTAAGTAAATTAGTTACTGTTTTAGTATTAACTGGAAACTTGATGTTCTGCTCCAAACAGCACACAATACACTTTCCCATAAGTTTTAGAAATTTAGGTTCTAAGTTGTCTGCTTTAAAGCAAATTCAAAAGTTCCTCTTGAAATTTGCTTTCATTTTGAGGAAAACACTACTGAAAATTAGTAACTGTGGTGTGACATCAGAAATTAACTTTGTAGCAAATTTCTGTCAACACCATTTGCCATTGGCTTTCTGCTGCAGTTCTTTCAAAAAATATTAATCCCCAGTATCAAAGATCTCACAATGGCCCTTCAGCTATCCTAAGAAACAACGTTTATTTTGTACAGGACTAAAAGACCTGCAGGCTTCATCCTTCATTGTTGAACCAAAAAACAAAAATTCCATTCCAGCAAAAGGTGTCACTGATGTAAAACTGGCTTTTGATGGTGGTTCTTTTATTTCTTTGTTTGAGGAGGGTTCGTTTGCAGGGGTGTTTGTGAGACAGGGATTCTTTGTGTAGCCTGGCATGTAAAACTACCGCTTTTTTTTTTTTTTTTTTTTTTTTTTTTTTTTTTTTTTTTTTGGCTTTTCAAGACAGGGTTTCTCCATATAGTCCCGGCTGTCCTGGAACTTACTCTATAGACCAGGTTGGCCTTGAGCTACGAGATCCACGTGCATCTGCCTCCCAAGTCTTTGGCTCAAAGGCGTGTGCTACCACACTCAGCATGTAAAACTATGTTAACTGTAATTCTTTGTAACATGTCCATAATTTGGAAACAGTCACAGGACAACTTATATTCTGGTGCACACACACACACACACACACACACAACAGTGATAAACATAAAGGTTTATTTCATAAAGTTAAACGTTCATTAAAGTATAAAGGTCTATGAAGCTTTCTGAATTATTTTGCACGGGTTTCTGAGCACTAAAGTATTTCAAAATTTTTAAATACAATAAAATATTCAGACAGACACATAAGAGGATTGCTTAAACCCAGGGATTCCACACATCCAAGACCTTGTTTCAAAAAAAATTATATTGATAAAAGGAAAAAGAAAAAAATCTCATTAGTGGAATGATAATTGTCCTATATTAAAGAAATACCTCAAATTTCTAGTTCACAGTCACTCCTGTGAACTTAGTTATATGAGTAATTCCCCAGATCCCGTATCATTCACTGCATGACTAAGAGCCTGAGGCTGCAGCACTTAGATTAGACCTTTAACCTGGAGCATCAACAGGAAATAGCCTGATCCAAATCAAATGACTAACACTTTTTTTTTCCTTTTTCTTTTTTTTTTTTTCCGGAGCTGGGGACCGAACCCAGGGCCTTGCACTTCCTAGGCAAGCGCTCTACCACTGAGCTAAATTCCCAACCCCGACTAACACTTTTTAAAGACATTTTAAATACCATATTACTGTATTTTCTGATTCTTTTTATTTTGAATAACATGCAATCATGCCAATGAGTTACTATAACTGGAGGTGTCTTTATATACTTAAGATTAAGTCAATCTCTCCCTTCCCCCTTCTCCTTCATCTTTTTAGTCTTTGAGACAGGATCTCCCCTCTCTATGTAGCCCTGGCTGTCCTGGAACTTAGTAAAGTAGACCTAGCTGGCCTCAAACTCACCGAGGTCTGCTTGCCAATGTTAGAATTAAAGACAAGTACCTCCACACCTAGCTTTTTCTTTTCATTGTCTTTGGATGGGGGAATTTATCCTAGCATAAAGTCTTAGGGCTTAACCTCAAGTTATCAGCCTTAACGGCAGAGTTCTTTTACACACTAAGCCATCTCACCAACTCTAAGAACTGATTATTTCTTATATCCAATACATCTCACATCACAGCTGCATTACAGTAAGAGTCCCAACCTCCAGTTCCTTTTGCATTAGATTCAGTACAGATCAGATTACTGCCTTTTATGTTCATTAAAGTGCCCCCCTATTTACTCATCCAATTACATTTTTTTAGATAAAATCTCACTATGTAGCCCTGGCTGGTTTAGAACTCACTATGTAAACATGCCCTGGTGCTCATCCTTACAGAGATCTAAGTGCTTCTACCTCCCAAGTTCTGGAATTAAAAGCATGCACCACCCCATCCAGCTCCATTTCGTAATTTCTTATTGGCCCACATTGCTTGCATTCCTGCTTCTGTAACATCTAGGCGTATCTGAAATCACCTGAGGGACAGGTGAGGCACACACCTGTAATCCAAGTACTGGAAAGTGGAGGCAGGAAGATCTAGAGCTCAAAACCAGCCTCTACTACATAAAAACTTCAAGGCCAGCCTGGGATATGTGAGACCCTGTCTCAAAACTTAAAATAAAAACAAAACTACCTAGGGAATCTTTATTAAATGCCAATTATGTTTTGAGAAGTCTAGGATTGGTGTGAAACTTGGGACTCTACATATCCAGCAAACTTTCAGGACACACCTATGCTGGTGGTCTAAAGTCCATGTCTTGAGAAGTGAAGACTAGAAGACCAAAGTATCAAATCTTTAGGGTATTTCTCAGTACCCTCCACACTCGTCCACATTTCATCACTCCTCATGGTGAACTCCGATGGCGTAATCTCTCTATTGTTCGGTTTTCTATTCCCTTCACTTAGCACAGAGAATAAATACTCAAAAAGTAGTTTTGAAATGCTACTGACTGTTAGGAAAGAGGAACCCTTACACACTGCTTGGTGGGAGGAAAAACCGGTGCAGGAACTCTGGATATCTACGTGGTTCCTGACAGTACTAAAAGGACAACTGTCATGTGACCCAGCCATAGGACTCCTGCATATTCATCCCCAGGTTCCATCTATTCTCCGAAAGATTAAGTCAGTATCCATACACTAAAGACACACTTGCACATCCATGCTTACTGCTGCACACAACTCACCAGAGCTAAGAAATAGAACCATCCTAGATGGCCGGCAATCAATAAATGCATAAAGAAAATATGGTACATACCCATGATAGAGTTTGACTCAAGCATACGTAAAATGGTAAATTATGTATTTGCAGGAAAATGGGTGGAACTTGAAATGATTACGTTAGCAATACAAACAAGATTCAGAAATAGAACTAGCATGTGTTTTCTCTCATTCACCAGACGTAGATCATGTGTTCTGGGCAGTGGTGATGCACGCCTTTAATTGCCTTTAATCCCACCCCTTGGGAGGAAGAAGCAGGCAGATTTCTATGAGTTCAAGGGCAATCTGGTCTACAACAGGACTTCCAGGACTACACAGAGAAATCTTGTCTCAAGAAAAAAAGGGCATGGGGAGAAAAAGAGAAAAAGTATGTGTGTGTGTCTGTGTGTGTATTATATGACATGTATGTGTGTGTAAACAAATAGAAAAGGGACTATGAAATTAAAACATCTTACAGAGGAAAAGAGGGTAATGGAATACAAGTTTTGTAAAAGCAGAAAAAGGAACTATTGCAGGGGAGAGTGAACCAGCAAGGGCTTTAGAGAAAGGCAATTGGGGTAGAAGATAAGGAAGTAAAATGATAGGCATTTGTTGAAAGTCTGAGGGTGTATCTCCTTAGTAAAATGCATGATCAGCAAATGGAAGATTCTAGGTTAAATGTCTTTTACTTTTTTTTTTTTTCCGGAGCTGGGGACCGAACCCAGGGCCTTGCGCTTCCTAGGCAAGCGCTCTACCACTGAGCTAAATCCCCAACCCCTTAGGTTAAATGTCTTAACACCAAAGGCCATTTCCATAGGTGGGGTATGTATTTGGTGAATGATTGAAAGAATGAATTAGTTAACTACTCCCTGCTCATATGCCACATAGCTTGCTTCGGTTTGATATTTTAGTGCCATGGATGTGACCCAGGGTAGCGTGTATGCCGGGCAAGTACTCTACTAACTTATTAGTAGAGTACTAATTCTCAGCCCTTAGCCAAACATTGCAAGCAAAGCAAATCACCTAGGCCTTCCCAAGCATTCTCCACTCTAGACTCCAACTATTTCTCTTTCCTTTTCTAAAAATTTCCACATTCAATCTTGTCCGATCTTAAGTTTCTAATTTAAATATGGAAATTATATCTCATTTTGGAAATCATCTTCCTACCAGGTTGGGATTTCTTAATTTTTTTGAAAGATGTATTTATTTTATGTGTTTGAGTACTTTCCCAGCAGTGTGTGTGTGTGTGTGTGTGTGTGTATGTGTGTGTGTGTGTATACACAACATATAAGCCTGATGCCCAAAAAAGTCAGAAGAAGACATCAGATCCCTGGAATTAGAGTCATAGATAATTGTGAGCTACTATATGGTGCTGGGGACCAAACCTGGGTCCTCTCCAACAGTAAATACTCTCAACAACTGAGCCATCCCTCCAGTCCCCATACAGGATGTTTTTTAATGCCCTGCAAATATTAATATAATAGTCATTATGTTTTTGCATGTATTATAACTATTCTATCTAATGTAATGCTAGCATATGGTAGAAAACCAATAATTTTGTACTACAGTGGAAGGAGAAAATAAATAATAATCTAGTTTAACACTTTTAGAATGTTTTGCCCTGGACTGGTGGCATATGCCTTTGATCCCAGCACTCAGGAGGGAGAGGCAGGCAGATCACTGAGTTCAAGGACAACCTGGTCTACATAGTGAGTTCTAGGACAGCCAGGGCTACACAGTGAGACTCTGCCTAAAAATAAGTAAGTAAGCAAACAAACAAATAAGTAAATAAAATTCTGCAATGACGACAATTTATGCAACCTGTGTTGTCCAATGTGGTAACCAGATGTTACTATAGAATACAACACTTATAATGTAGTTAAATTAGCTAGGGGATGAATTTTTAATTAGTTTTAATTAAAAGTTACATGTAAATAGCTACATGCGGCTAGTGGTTACTGCAATACCTATCTAGAGACTTCTGGTTCCAGTTGTTTTTCATTTGAAAGTATTTACTGAGTGCCCCATGTGGCCCAGACACACAGTACTGTAGAGGTTGTTAATATGAAGAACACTTGAACTGAAGGAGGTACTTGACCTCAGGTAGTTCTGAATCTGTTAAAAGACACTAAAGCTCGTCCTTCCCAACCAGAGTTACAGAAGATTGATAACAGGACATGCACAAAGGAGAATGGGGCAGTGTCCCAAAAGAGTTGAGGTGATCTAGCATTCATGAAGCAAACAAAACATAGAGCATTTGCTCAGGAAGGAGTGTGACAAAAGTGTAAAGTGAAAACAGTGCTCATCTTCCCCTGGAAGGCTGAGAACCTATGGAGTTCACTGGGGCAATGGAGACTAGAGGGCAGGGAAGACTGTTAAAAGAACTCGAGGCAACTGCACAGTACTGGTGGCAATGTAAACAGCTTCATATGTTGTTGGTGGGAGTGTAAACTAGTCAGCCACTACAATATAAGTATGTAGATTTCTAAAATAAAATAAAAATAAAAATTAGATCCCCCGCATGATCCAGCTGTACCACTCCATGGATTCCAAAGGACTCCAGGCAAACAACATGCCAGGGGCACTTGTACATACTTGCAGGAGGGGCAGGCGGGAGGCCCACTCACCAGGGTTATCTGCAGCACTAAAGAAGGAACGTGGTATTCTAAGCACAATAGCGAAGGAAGCCGAACAGTTAAGATCTCATTTTAGAATGGTGTCTCTGCATGATGCATGGGAAAGCTGAGAGCCGAGGAAGGCTGAAATGAGTAAATAGCAGCGTGTGGTGCTTTGAATGAGAGCTGTGGCCCATAGGCAGCTAAGGCATTTGAATCCTTGGTCCCCAGTTGGGAGTGGTTGAGGAGTTATGGCCCTGCTGAGGGATGTGCGTCATCAGAAGCAACCTTTGGGAGCTCTGATGCCTTGTCCCACTTGCCAATTGACTCTGCTTCAGGCTTATAGTTGAGATATGATGATCTCTTAGCTTTCTGCCCTTGCCACCATGCCCGCGCCTTGCTACCATGGCTCCCTTTCGTGAGAGACTCTTAACCCTCTGGAACCCAAATACACTCCTCCTTCCATACTCAGTCTTGGTATTTTATTAGAGCAGCAAAAAGTAGTTAATACGTGGTAAAATGTACTCAGTTTAAACAGGGTAGAGTGCACTTCATAGCATGAAAACAAATTGAGAGTTATGGGCTGTGCATGTAGTTCCATGGTCGAAAATGTACGAAGAATGGGGAGGCCTGGCATTCCACTCTGGTCACCGCAAAAGCAGGGAGGGGTAGCTGAATTAGGGCTGGAGAGATGGTTAAGCACGAAAGAGCATTTGCTTTTGCTGCTCTTGCAGAAGACTCACCACCCATGTGGTGGCATACAAGTCTCTGTAGACCCAGTTCCAGATGGTCTGACACCCTCTTCTTACTTCAGAAGCAAAAGGCACAAATGAGGTCTCCATACATACATGCAGCTGAAACACACACACTCACAATAATAATAATAATAATAATAATAATAATAATAATAATATAGTAAACAACTAAATATTTTTTTATTATTATCTGTAAGAAGCACATCCTAGGCTGGTTCATGTCTCGACATTAAAAAGAAAATCTTGGGGCTGGGGATTTAGCTCAGTGGTAGAGCGCTTACCTAGGAAGCGCAAGGCCCTGGGTTCGGTCCCCAGCTCCGAAAAAAAAGAACCAAAAAAAAAAAAAAAGAAAAAAGAAAATCTTGTGACTAAATTATTTGAGAAATACCAGACAAAAAATTGACTCCTATCTTCAGCTAATTCTCTAGTCATTTATTGCTGGCACTGGTCCGACTTATCAGTATTTAGTTAAACACAACATGGAGTTCACTTACACAGAAATGGTGACGTGTGCCTTATTTTTAGTGTCAGTTTATAATAAACGCCAAAGGAAGACTTAACAACTCGACTCACCAACTACTTTACAGGTGCTATTTTGGCACAGGACGTTTTTTTTTAATAGGGTCTAGTATAGCCCAGGCTGGCCTCAAATCCATTATGCTTTTGTTCTTAGAGAAATGACAATCAAAACAAACAAATGAAAAAACTATATTGAACTTTACTAGCTGTCAGAGAAAGTGCATGTCAAAACTGCATTGACATTCCATCTCATTCCAATGAGAATGGCAGTTGTTAAGAAAACAACACATGCGGGGCTGGGGATTTAGCTCAGCGGTAGAGCGCTTGCCTAGGAAGCGCAAGGCCCTGGGTTCGGTCCCCAGCTCCGAAAAAAAGAAAAAAAAAAAAAGAAAACAACACATGCTGGTGGGTTTGTGGGCAAAGGGGGAAGTCTTACCCACTGTGGGAGGGAGATATAAAGGAGTCCAGCCTCTGGAAGGCCATATGGATGTTCTTGAAACAACTAAAAATAGACCTAGCAGGTGGTCCACTCATGGATTATTACTCAAAGGACCCAAGCCCACATGACACAGAGATTCTTGTACATCAATGTCTATTGCGACACTATACATAATAGCTATGTTATCAAACCAACCTAGGTATGCAACAAAAGGACATAAAAGGAAAACGCAGTATTTGTTAGATCAAAGCTCCCCCTGGAAAGGGGATAAAGCACACCTCATATATCTAATTAGGACATTCTTTAAGCTGGTAAACTAGTTTGTAAGGTCCCCAAGGTATGGAGAGCCAATAAGATTAAATTCCTAACATACTGCCTTGTACTTTAGCTAGCGAGTTCCCTAATCTGCTAAATTTAGAGACTCCTGTCTTCTAAACTCAGAGACCCCTACCTTCTAAAGTCTAAATGTAAAGACTTCCCCCTGTTCTAAGAGCTGCTGCTGGATGTTGTATTTCTCCTATGTGAACGGCTGGTGTTAACAGATGTGATCACTTGAAACCCATCTCAGCACATCTCTCTACTGAACCTGAAAAGAATCTTTATTATTTAAAACTATATATGTGCATATATATATATATATATATATATATACTATATACTATATATGCATATACATGTTTGTGTTTGTATGTATTTATATGTGTGTGTGTGATTTTTTTCAGCCCTGAGAAAGAGTGATGCTGTGTAGTTTGCAGGAAAATAGGGGCAACTAGAGATAATCACATTAGATAAATTAAGCCAGGCTCAGAAAGGTATGTTTTCTCTCATTTCTTGTTCCATTATTTTATAGCAATACAAAGTATAACATGTATATATGACATGGAAGTAGAGGTAAAACTTACTAAGGTGACAGAGGACTAAGGGGAAGGTGAGAAAGAGAGGAGAGTGTGATATGGGGAAATGTGCCCAATATACAATAGTGTATAAAACATATTATTTTGGAAGCAAAATCATAGGCTATTCTTAGACAGCAAAGGCCCTCGTCGCCCCAACCCCAAAACAAGCATATATTGCTTAGTTCCCTATGATACTGAAAAGGCTTTGCTTAAAATTAGCATGTCCCATGAACCACCAGAAAGACTCTCTTATTGGCATATGGACAAGCTTTTAAATCAAAGGTCATATTAATAACTAAGAGAGACACTAAGTGGTAGCAAAGACTACTTGAATTTAAGTGCAGTGTTTGTTACACGTTAACTACCAACATTAAAATGTTCAAACACCAGAAGCACTGTCAGCATGTTTGCTGTTTGATGATAACACCTCTAATGTTAGACACTAGAAATTAATGTTGTGGAAAGATTAAGAGGTGTGAAGAGAGGATGAGTGGGTATTTGCTAAGTACAAGAGGGCTAGAGATATAAACTTCTGAGAAAATATTGTATTCCCAAATCCAGATAATACTCAATTTTTATTCTTGTAAACAGCTATTTGGTTTGGTCTTTTTGCTATGTTAAATACTGGTTGCTCGCAAAGACCACACCTAGACCCAGGTATGCTATGTGACTTTGTCCCCCATGTTATTATTCCTGATTGGTGAATAAAGAGGCTGACAGCCTATAGCTGGACAGAAGAGATTCATATGGGGTGTAGGGTTCCCAGGCTTGGGATCAGAGGATGGATGAAGTGGAGAGAGAAGAAGGGGATAGAAGAGAAGCCATCATGGGGTAAGAATCTTAAAATAATGGCCATGTGGGTTGGCTAGTTGGAGTTAACAGCAGCCCAGACAAAACATAGCAAATTATATCGTAGAATTTTGGCTGGGAAATAAACATAATAGTATAGAGAATAGATATCCACCCAGCTCTTGTAATGGTTAAGGCTTATTATAAATATAAAGGTTGTATGTGTCTTTTATCCAGGAACTAAATGGTCAAAGGCAGGCTAGAAGCTCTGGGTTGAGATTAAATATGTCTACAACAAAGGGCATTCTTAGGACAATCGACAAAGCTTGAGTGACTTCTAGTATATTATAATTCCTGTTGATTATTGTCTTGGGGTTATGCCAAATGGTATCTTTATTCTTTGGGAATATGAACGCAATTGAGCAAGATACTATACATTTGTGGTCTCAACTACACAAGAGGTTAAGACAGGATCATTGTTTGAGCTCAAGAGTTCCAGACCACCCTGGGCAACATGCAAGGCCTTATTGCAAGAAAGAAAATAAGTCATGTGTGACTGACCACACAAGTTTATGTTCCCACACTTCAGAGCATGAGGTAGGCAGCAAGCCCCCATTTCAGAATAAAATAATAGAAGGAGATATATATATAGATATAGATAGATAGATAGATAGATAGATAGATAGATAGATAGATAGATATAGATAGATATAGATATAGATATATAGATACACACACACACACACCCTGGAGTATTTAAGGTTAAAGGAGGTATTATTTCTTTAAGTTATGTACAGATGAAATTTAGCATGTACATAATCCTAGTGCACTGTTGTGCAAGAGCCACCTAGCAGCAGGTCACAAAAAGGGATTGGACACTTGTCTTCCTAACTCTGGTCCCAAGGTCTCAAATTGACATTGCTATGGAAATTAGCAATATCCATCTGGGTTCTGATTGGTGGCACATGCTGATAGTCTCAGCACTCAGAAAGCTGATAGAGTGAACATGAAGTTCAAGGCCAGCCAGAGCTCTAGAGATACTGTCTCAAGTTCAAAACAAAAGAGCCCACAAGCGCTGCTAAATTCACAATGAATAATAGTAATATGTTATCCACTAATCGTCTGGAATTATCTTTCAAATGCTCCCTCCCCAGAAGGTAAATATATGCATTATCTTAACTTTGTAGTGACTTATTATAGAATGGCTTTGTCCAGACATACTTCTTTCCTTCCATGCCTCCATTGTTTCACAGGATCTTGAGAAGGTCTCTGTCCCTTGTCCCTCGTGCCAGCTTCTAGAACTATATGAAATATACATAAAAGAACAATTCAAGCTGCCCTTCCTACTTTTAGAGGAGAAATACAAGAGTCAAGAAACTTCTCACACACAACATGGTGTCCTGGATAAGAGTTAGGAGCAGCACCGTATCCTGCAATTTTCCTTAAGCCCCTCCAAAATGCACTCCTTTAGTCTCAGCACCCAAGAGACAGAGACTGTACTGAATATTGAGCTCTGAGGCACTCAGGGATACATAGTGAGAACCTGTCTCATGAGAAAAAAAGGAAAAGAAAAGTAAACAACAGCAAAAAAACACATTTTCCAAACTAGCCTCCTCTTCATCCTGGCAAAGTTTGGTATATTTATTCATGTCTTAAACAGGAGCAACTCTCTGACATAGTATTCAAAAACATAAAATCCCTTCATCAATAACTACTTGCTATAACCAGTCATTTAGAATCTGTTCAAACATGCTTTTTGATTTCCCAAGCTAGAAAGTCTACCATGTATTTTCTGATAGTGGTGAGTGAGGCGCTGGCTACGAACCACGAAAGTAGATGGTTCCTTTCACAAAGGGTGGTAGGTGCCTAAATGCCGAGGTGGAAATCATAAACTTTGCTTAGCCTTCAAGTCCCTAATGAAATTGCATGCATTCAGATTCCAAGAAGAGTTGGGGAACACTTTGAAAAATCAACCTAAAGTCACCTTACATGGAACTCTATAGTCAACTATGCTTTGAGGAGAAGTGAACCTGTAACACAAGGACATAAACATGGAGACATAAATATAGGAGTAGTAATTGTTCCACCCCCCCTTTCAGTACTGGGGACTGAACCCAGGCCTCCCACATGCCAGACAAGGACTCTACCACTAATGTATGGATCCAGCTTTGTCCTTGTTTAAAAATAATATTTTGGCCATAGAGATGGTTCAGCAATAACTTGCTGCCAAGCCTTGACAATCGGAGTTTGATCCCCAAAAGTCATAGGGCGGAAGGAGAAAGCTGATCTCTGCAAGTTGTCCTCTGACCTTTAGCTACAGGGTATGGCACATGCAGGTGTATGCGTGTGCACAGAACCCTAAGAAAATACACAAACAAATAAATAAAGTTCAATACAAGTTTTTCAATGACTTGTTCATGGTCTGGAGGTCTAGATCAGCAGTAGGAATGCCTGCTTACTGAACCCCAATGTGGCAAAATATTAATAAGCAAATAAATAAATTATCCCCTTCATAACATCTTTAGGAAAACTATAAAATTCAAATATGACAAGGTTTCAAAAGAACGACGAGAAGAAATTTAATGAGGTTAGTAGTCTATTTCAGGTCTCAATCATCAGAGACATTTTAACTGGGGTCTTTATTCCTTTATGAGTTGCTGAAACATTCTTAAGGTTTATAGCCTACCATTCAAAGCAAGTTAAGACCAATAAAACACCCACTTGACAAATTCAGGCTTATTTCCCAAGAAGAAACAACAAAACAGATTTTGAAAAGACATTCATTTTTATGACTGGTGTGACACAGTGCTCAGAAACCTTTGAAGTACAATGATCAATCGGTATTTTTATACGTGATATAAAAATAGTATGCTGATTGATTGGAGGTCAGGTTCCATCCTCCGATCTGCAGATAGTAGTACATGAAAATCAAAAGGAAATCCAAGTTTAATAAGACCAGTCTTTGTTAAGACATCATAACTCCAATCTGAGTAGGATTTGATACCCAAGAAGATGACTGCAAACCTTAGAAACTCATAAACACAACGAATTTGAAAAGATTACAAAGGATGGGACACAGTTTCTTGGCACATGAATTTTTTTATTTTATTTTTATTTTTTATGTGAGTACATTGCCACTCTCTTCAGACACACCAGAAGAGGGCATCAGATCTCATTACAGATGGTTGTGAGCCACCATGTGGTTGCTGGGAATTGAACTCATGACCTCTGGGAGAGCAGTCAGTGCTCTTAACCACTGAGCCATCTCGCCAGCCCCTTCTTTGCACATTAAAAAAGAAATCAAAGCTATATTTTTAATGTCTTTCTAGCAATGTCTAAAGAACTCTAGAAAATTTCTTATATGCATGTACACATGAAGACACATGCAAAGACGGTCATTGAAGCACTTTCATAATGGAGACCACCTAAGTACTAGTCAAAAAAGACACTACTAGATGGTAATATATTCACACAATGCAATAGTATTGTGAAATGAATTGGTGGCACAAGTATCAAACTGAATAACACTCAAAAATATTAAAAAGCAAAGTGTAAACATAAAGGCTAACACAAGGCATTGATTTTTAATGGCATTCATATATATTTATGAATTTATGTTTTTCAGTCTTCAAAATAACCTTATGAGGCAGGTACTGGTATGAACTCTCAGTTTCTAGGAAAAACGAAGCACATAAAGATTAAAGAATTTCCAAAAGGTTTCCAAAAGTTAGTAACATACACAATATGTCCTACTGACTGGGTCTGGCTCCAATGTTTGCGTTCTTACTCTCAATTTATTGGGTTAAACTATTTAAAACAGTGTTATATATAATTTATGGTTGACTATATACATGGTAAAATATGAAAGCATGTATGGAAATAAAGGTATCAAATCCATTATTGTTGCTACTTCTGAGAAAAGGAAATAAAGGAAATGAATGGAAACAGGAAGCTTTGATTTTATCTACAAAGTGATTTCCTTTCAAAAAAGTTCCCCTGTAAATATGGAAAAGTTTTAAAAATCTAACAATGCTAATGGTAGGCATATAGGAATTAATAATAATATTCTCTATTGTTTTCTTACATGCAATGTTTTATGATTTTTGGAAATAAATAAAAAGTAAAAGGTGTAATTTATTTTGTTTGATTTGTTGTTTGTTTGTTTGATGAGGCAGGGTCTTAGTATGAATCCATGACTGGCCAGGATAATCCTATACAGACCAGGCTGGTCTTGAACTCACAGAGATTCCCCTGTCTTTGCTTCCCAGGTGTTGGGATTAAAGGTGTATACACACAGTTGAAAAGGTATATTATTAAACTAGAATATTCATTGTAGATCTCAAATATAGTGAACATTTCAGATTGTAACTTAAATATTAATCAAAACGCAAAATAAAGATTCTATGACACTCAGCAAACCTTTTGTGTTTCAGTTGAAATGCAGTTGGATATTTAATAAAAGCTGGTTGAAAGAGCCTGAGAAAAATTAGATTCTACAGATAAAAGTAATGAAAACTTCACATTAACATCTTATTAGCATCTGTTCATGGAAGTACTACACATAAAGACTCTTGAAAGACCATGCCCAAAACCAGCAACCCAAACACAAGGTTTGAAATTACTCAAACACAATCTCGTTGCTCTATACGTGACTATTCTATTGCTTAAAGAAAATCATATCAAGAGAACAGTTCTAGAAGGTATCCTAACAAGCTCCCAGCTTCCATGGGCTACAGAGTTCTGTGGAATAATAGGGTCTTTGGTGTAACAACTAATATTTTTCATTTAAAGGTCAAACAATTGATAAAATGTGAGGGAGAGGAGAGACAGGTTTTACCTGTCTATTTCCAGACATTCAAGTAGTTACACAAGAAGACTTGAATTTAAGATCCAGTTCCTTTTTTTTAAAGGATGTTGGGGATCTTGGGGTGTAACCTGGTAATAGAGGACTTGCTCAGCATGTGCCAGGCCATTCTGAGCACCCCAGGAAAACACCACAAAAATTACTGTTCCCAGATTGGGGTGGAGGGGAGCATACTTCATTACTTCTCTTCCTCTTCACTCTTAAGTAAAATAGAAAGTCCCCCAAATAGATTTCATGTCAATATATCTTTCCTCAAAAAGACAGTCAAGAGAGCTTGGGATTTTATAAATATCCATGTGAAAAATGTCCTTTCTCAGACATTCTAACCCGCATTTCCCATCCTCAATAATTAGTCCTGACAGAGATGAGTCTTCCACCTTGAATGCTACTGTCTATCCACTGTACCCCTAAATTAAATTTTGAAAGCATCACTTCTCAAAGATTTCCAAAGCAGGATTCCCACCACACTCCTAGGGTCATACAAGTTTAGGCAAACCCCCAAGTCGGGAAAGTATCACATTTGTGAGACATTTGTGGCCTCCTCTCTCTTTCCTGGTGTGTGTGAGCTCACCCCCTCCTTGTGGAAACCTGAGGAAAGAAGGCAAGAAGGAAACATGGGGAAATGAAAATCCCTTGAAATGGTATTCCATGACTAGCAGTTTCAAATACTCTTCTGTCATAATGCAGAATTTCTCTTCTACTCCCAGTGTATTCTGTATGTAGAAGATTAAAAGACTCAAGTCTTTTTATCTTCAGTTTTATTCTGTATTATTTGGGAATAATAATAATACAAGTTTGACGTATTTTTGCTCTTTGAAGATAGATTTGGTTCATTTGTGTCTCTTTCCCTTTTCTGTTTTATTTAAAGATACAGTGAATGATTATCTAATACACGAATCTACTGTCCTCCTAAGAAATAAGAGCATGGAGGGAAAAGTAGGTCAGTTGATAGAGTGCCTGCATAACATGTACAAAGCGCTGGGATTGCTCCCCAGCATCCCATAAAACCGGGTGTGGTGGCAAACACCTATACTCCCAACATGTAAGAGGTGAAAGGAGGAAGACGAGATGTCGAAGCCACCCTTGGCTACAAACCAAGTCTGAGGCCAACCTGGGCTACAAGAATCTTCTCCCTGAAAACCTACGTCAGAAGATGGGAAAGTGGAGGCCGTTGTGTCCTAAGAGGTCCTGTGGGTAAGAGTGCTTCTGAAAGCTGGTCAACCTGAGCTCCATGGCCAGCCCCCACAGGCTGGAAGGTGAGAACTAACGCCTAAAGGCTGTCTTCTGACCTCCACACATGTATATATGCTGTGTCATCACACACACACACACACACACACACACACACACACACACACGAAATAGGTGTTCAAAACAGAGGCACTGAGATGCTTTAAAGGGTAAATAAAAGGTACTGCTGCCAGGCCTGACAATGAGTTTGATGTCAGGAGCACACATGGTATAGGAGAGAAATGACTCCTAAGAGTTGCCCAAACAGGAGTACCCCACCACACCCACACCAACATATATAGATAAACAAACAAATTAAAAGGTAAACAAATAAACACATACTTACACAACACTTACAAGAAGGACAAAGCTGAAGTTTTTGTATTAGTCACAGCTCCCCAGAGAAAAAGAATCAATGCGGTGTGTAGACGTTCATTTGCTGGTTTGTTCATCTTTAATTTCTTATACCCAATGGTCACATGATAATGGTGCTTACAAGATTTGTACTCAATAAGCTTGAAAGCCAGGAAACCAGCTGTAGTTCCATTCTGACACTCAGTGGGCTCCAGATTCTAAACTAGCCAGTGTCTTGGCTATAGCAGTGAAGTAAGACGACTTCCATCTTCGTTCTTTGTCCCCTTACTGTTTTCTTGTGGCCCACCCACCTTAGAGAGGTGGGTTACACAGACTTTTTTGTCACTGTGACAAATCCCTGAAACAAACAGTATAAAGAATGACCTATTTAGGTCATGGAGTCAGAGATTTCAGTCCACGCTCTGCTAGTTTTCTTGTTTCTCAGTCAATGAATCACAGCAGTAGGGGACTGAAAAGCAAAGATGCTCCCCTCATGGCAGCCAGGAAGCAGGAAGACAAAGGTGGGGCTGGGAATGGCCCCAGGGACACACACCTAGCATCTTCCTTACTCTAACCACACTACAGCAACAAAAATTTCCAGCACCTTTCAAAGCATCAACACTTAAGGCCATGAGGGACAGTTCATAATGAAACCATAGGAGGACAGCTATCTTCATTTAATCTATCAATTCAAATGCTAATCTCATCCAAAATCATCCTCATAGACCTGAGGCATAGTGCTTAACTACAAACCTTTATCTCCTTTGGCTCAGTTGAGCTGACACCAGAATTCTCTTGACAACTACCCTTACCCATTCCTTTCCTTCTTCTTATAGATAACCACCTTGAGATTTAGAATCTATCATTCCAGAGAAATCCCTTAAATATTTTAACCGAAATAGGTATATAATAGATTGGATGTAGTAGTTCACATCTGCAATCCCAGCTCTCAGGAGGCAGAAGCAGAATTACTGAGTCTGAGGCAAGCCTGGACGTTAGGAGGAATTTCAGATCAGCCTGAGCTAAAGAATGAGACTACGTCTTATTTTTTTAAAAAGTCTAAGGGGCTAGAAAGATAGCACAGTGCTTAGGAGCACTTGTGACTCTCTCAGAGGACCTGAGCTCGATTCTTTGCACCCACATGGGACTAATAGCAAGTTGTAACTCCAATTCCAGGGGATCTGGCACCCTCTTCTGGCTACTACCAGCACATCATGCACAAGATGCACAGACATACACACAGGCAAAATACCCATACACGGGGAATCAGAATAAACAAATCAATTTTTACAAGTCTATAAAATGCATTGTGATGCAGTGTTTGATGTAAATGGTATCCTATCACATATGCTCCTTTGTGCCTCATGCTGGTTTTTATTTTATATATAATCTGTCTCCTGGGGATATAGCTCACTGATAAAATTGAATTATTGCAGGGCAGTGGTGGTACAGGCCTTTAATCCCAGTCCTAGAAAGGCAGGTGGATCTATAAGTTCAAGACCAACTTGGTCTACAAAGCAAGTTCCAGGACAGACAGAGCTTTTACACAGAGAAATCTTGTCTTGAAAAATTAAAAAAAAATTGTTTTAAATTGTTACAGTTCCGCCCCCCTTTCTTTTTTGAGGTGCTATGGATTAAAATCAGTCCAAAATACTACTAATATTTTTCTTTCTCTGCCTTTCTTTTTCTTTTCCTTCTTTCTTTTCATTTTTTTCTAGAAATGCTCTAATGTAGACCAGCCTGGCCTCAAACTATGTAGCCAAGGATGGCCTTGAATTCCTGATCTTCCAATCTTCATCTCCCAAAGTACTGGGCTTAGGAATGTGAGCTGCTAAGTGTAGCATTTGACAGATTTTTCTCTCTGTTGGTTTCACTACTATGTTTATTTTTCAAGGCATGGTTTCTCTGTGTAACCCTGGCTGTCTTGGAAATTGCTGTGTAGACCAGGCTGGCCTCCAACTCAGAGATCCAACAGTGTCTGCCACCTGAGTGCTAGAATTAAAGGCATGTGCCACCATGCCAGACATGTCATTAACTATCTTTGTAGAAATCAAATGTAAAACTTTTTTCACACGCTCATTGTGTCTCTATTTTTTCTTCATAATAGATTTCTTGTCATTTCTTGTATTCATGAGGAGATGAAGGAAGCCTTGTTTTTATCTATTACCTGCTGCAATCCATCATCAGATATTTTCGTAATAGAATGAGTGGTCTCTCATTTTTCAATTGGTGACAGTCTGTCAGCTTTGTTTTGCTTTTTGTTTTCATGAGCTACGTCCCCAGCTTTCCACACACCGTAGAGGTTATCTGTAAGATTATATGTGGTGCTGGGTTATAGCTCACAGCTTTACGTTTTGATCTGAGAGAGAGACAGACAGACAGAGAAGTGACTGTTGAATGACTCCTATACTCAAAGGCATTCACAGTAGGTGGAAAAGACTCAAAGTAAATTGACAATTACATCATCATATGGTCAGTGCTATGCCCGAGAGAATAGTATATATGGCAGTTTCAATAGTTGGTCCTTGGGTCAAGTATAAAGGGTCAAATTCTAGCCCTGATATTTACTAGCTGCTACTATAAATCTCTTCCTCCAGCCATTAGTAATAGATTTGAGTTATTTATAGGATTGATCAGTAGCCATAATGATGTGTTAGGTATGGAGCCCAAAAAGCTGGGGCAAAAGCTCTGAGGTTGTGGGATATTGCAAGTAGGTTGGGTGGAGGGCACTCTCCTGAGCTCCAGAAAGTACAATCTACTGGTTATGATGTATACAAATAGAAGACATTGGAGTTGTCTACCATCAGCAATGGTGGTATTCTTGCCAGTCTTGGTGTTCCTGGACCCAAAACAGGCCACTATTCCCATAGTGCTCATACCTTCTTTCAAAACGTCCACAGGCTTGTCTTCCAGCCACTTAGAATCAGCCGTGCAGATGAAGAACTGAGAGCCTTTGGCCCACCATTTGCTGTGGACAAGAGAACAGGCCATTTATGCTTCAGGATAGAGGTCTTATGTTCAAATGTCTTCCTGTAGATGAACTTACCACCAGTTCCATCATGGCCTGTGCAATCGCAATCTTGGGGTATAACTCCTGGACTGATTCTGGGAGAGGAGGAACTCTTGCAACCACATCCTTTTTCTCCACTACCTAGAGCACAGAAGCTTTCTCATGTCTTTGGATATTGTTGTTGTTGTTTTATAAACAGCTCAAAAGAGACACCATAATCTTTTTTTTTCTTTTTTTTTTTCCTTTTTTTTTTTTTCGGAGCTGGGGACCGAACCCAGGGCCTTGCACTTGCTAGGCAAGCGCTCTACCACTGAGCCAAATCCCCAACCCGAGACACCATAATCTTAACATGTTGGTATTGACTGTGATTGACAGCAAGTGCTAAAGGAGAGAAAACTGTCCACAAATCAGGTTTCAGAGAGAGAGAGAGAGAGAGAGAGAGAGAGAGAGAGAGAGAGAGAGAGAGAGAGAGAGGTGTTTGTGTGAGATGGGATCTCACTAAGTAGCCCAGCCCAGCCTAAAACTTGTAGCAATTTTCTTACCTCCTAGGTGTTGGGATGGCCGATGTGCAGCACTACACCCAATTCATCTCTTATTTTTATTTTCTTTTGCATTTTAATCTGACAGGGTCTCATGTGACCCAAGGTGGCCTTATACTCACTCTGCAATTGAAAATGGCCTTGAACTTCCAATCTTCCTGATCTCCTGCCTCAAACTTTCAAGTGTCTGGATTAAGGCTGGTTATCTCACACAGTTCATGTGGTGCTGGGAAACAACACAGGTCTTAGAGAACATTAAGCAATCACTCTAAGACCTGAGTCCCAGCCCCTCTTTCACTCACCTTTTGACTGTGCAGTGCAGTTTCTTAGCATAGTTTTCAAGATCCTTTGTGATCTGGGATATTAGTAACTTTTCTCACTGTTGAGATCAAATACAGGACAAAAACATCTCAAGGACGTGTGGTGGGTTGAATGAGAATGTCTGGCATAGGCTCATTCATTGGAATGCTTGGTTCCCATTGGTGGAATTGCTTGGGAAACATGAAGACTTATTGGAGGAGGTTTATCACTGAGGGTGGGCTATAGATTTCAAACGCCCACACCAACCATTTCCAGTTTTTCCAGTTCTCTCTCTCTCTCTCTCTCTCTCTCTCTCTCACACACACACACACACACACACACACACACACACACACACACACACACACAAAAGGACCTAGGCTTCAACTTCCTTTGAGCATTAGAATGTCAGGAGCATGCCAAACTATAGCAGGGGAAAGAGACAATAGAGAGTAGTCAAAAGTGTAATGACTGTGTATATGTACAGATATATCTGTACATAAAACACATGATGAATAAAGAGGCAATGACCAGCCATATGATTGATAAAAAATGGGTTCCATAAACCAGGTATGGTTACTCATGCCTATAATCCCAGAACCCAGGAAATGGAGGCAGAAGGATTTGAAGTTTAAAGACATCCTTGGTTAGACATCAAGTCAGAGTCAGCCTGGACTCCATAAAGACACTATCTCAAAGACCGGGTCAAAGTAAATTAATTTCTCTTGATGGCTAACCCCTTTGAAATGTGACTTTGCTGCTCCTCATTTTAAGAGGCTTTAGTTGATTCCTCCTCCTGATGAAATGTGGCTGCACATAACACTTGCTAGGACAAATAATACATGTAACATCCTGGTATTTCTGAGAGCAGGAAGGCTTTATGAAAAGTAGTCACTTCTGTGTTTGACTTTGGTATGTACTTGTCATGTAAAGAACTCCAAGATCCCTTGCTAAAAGGAGGCCATGTGAGGACAGTGACTTACCTCTGACAGTCACAGCTGAGCCACATCCTACAGCAACCCAGCAGTAGCAGGCTGAAGCCATGAAGTCCTAGAAAGTTATCTCCTCTCCTCTCCTCTCCTCTCCTCTCCTCTCCTCTCCTCTCCTCTCCTCTCCTCTCCTCTCCTCTCCTCTCCTCTCCTCTCCTCTCCTCCCCTCCCCCCTTCTCTCTCTGTAGGGGTGGGTGCAGAAGTGTGTATGAATGCCAGAGAATAACCTCTGGTATCATTCCTCAACAGTCATCTACATTGATTTTGTGCAATATGGTCTCTCTTTGGTACCTGGTGCTCACAAAGTAAGCTAGCAAGACACAAGGATCTACATCCCAAGTACTAGAATTATAAGCAAACAAACAAACAAACAACCCAAAACAGATTCTGGGGATCAAACTGAAACTCAGGTCTTCATGATTGCACAGTAAGCTCTTTACCAACTGAGCTTTCCTCACAGCTCAGAAAAGATACTTTTCAGGAGAAAAAACTGTGTGCTTTTTGAGGTAGGGTTTCTCTGTGTAGCCATGGCAGTTCTGGAACTCACTTTGTACACCAGCCTAGTCTCAAACTCCCAGAGATCCTCTGTTTTCTGAGTACTTGGACTAAGGGCATGTGCCCGGAGAGAAAAATCTTATCGTATAAAGCAACATGTTTTTCCTGAGAAAATTCTCACCAAAATTCCTCTTCTAAACTAGATGTGGTCCTGCCTATGTGCAGTCCCAGCACTTTGCAGCCTCAGATAAAAAGATACAAATAACAAGCTACCTAAGACACAATTTTAAGACTGTCTCAAAAAGGGGGAGGAAAAAGGAGGGAGAGGAGGAGAAGGAAATAGAACAATAATAAACTCTGGATTCTTTTTTTCAATTTTTTTTTTTTTGGTTCTTTTTTTTTTTTTTTTTCCGGAGCTGGGGACCGAACCCAGGGCCTTGCGCTTCCTAGGCAAGCGCTCTACCACTGAGCTAAATCCCCAACCCCTCTTTTTTTCAATTTTTATTAGATATATTTCTTTACTTACACTTCAAATGTTATTCCCCTTCCCGGTTTCCTATCCATAAGCCCCCATTCCCTCCCCTCCCCCTCCCCCATACGGTGTTCCCCATATACATCCCCCTTACTGCCTCCCATATTCCCCTGCACTGGGGGTTCAGTCTTGGCAGGACCAAGGCACCCCTTCCACTGGTGCCCCAACAAGGCTATGCTCTGCTACATATGCAGTTGGAGCCCTGGGTCAGTTGGTAGTGGTTTAGTCCCTGGAAGCTCTGGTTGTTTGGCATTGTTGTTTTTATGGGGTTGCAAGCTCTTTCAACTGGATTCTTAATTGAACTGGTTAGTTTGCTATTCCCAGCTTGGATTGGCCATCACATGGAGTACTTGAATATCAGCACGAAACTTGCCAAATTACACATGGTGAGACTTCCTTTTCAGTCCGTATAGAATGCCTTTCTGAAGAGCTCTTTTGTTTTCTCCTTAGAGCTTTGAACTAGTTTTATGTTTTAGAGACCTTTTTTTTTTTTTTTTTTGCTTTGTGTCTTAATTTCCCAGCCATGTTTGCTCCATGTTAAAAGCTGGTCATTTCAGACTTTTGAAGGCCATTACCTCTTTCCACTTCCTTTGGTGTTTTGTTTTGAGTCGGGGTCTTATGTAGCCCCAAGTACCTATGTTGCTGAAGCTAACTAAACGTGAACTCCCAATCGTTCTGCCTTCAAGTCCCATGTGTTGGGATTGTAAGTGTGCACCACCAAACCTACACTTTTCCCCCAATTTAAAAATGTTAGTATTTTCCTCAGTTCCTTCCACTCAATATTTCTTTGGGATCACAAAAATTACAGTGTAAAAACAGCAACCTGCAGAGCAGGATGACTGTGAGGCTGCAATAGTGGGAAACATACCTCTGTGGTAACCAAGTTAACCTAATTGGTTCGAAGACCCACTCAACCTCATGCCTTATACTGGAAACTTAGTTAACTACTCAGGGCTAGTGAAGTCATGGTTACTGAACATTTCTATTGCTGTGAAGAGACACAATGACCATGACAACTACTATAAAAAGAAAACATTTCACTGGGGCTGGCTTACAGTTGCAGAGGTTCAGTCCATTATCCTCATGGTGAGAAGCATGGCAGCATGCAGGTAGACATGAGGCTCGAGGAGAAGCTGAGAGTTCTACATCTTGATCCACAGGCAGCAGAAAGACCTAGGTCTAATTTGAAAATATGAGACCTCAAGGTCTGCCCCACAGTGACACACTTTCTCCAACAAGGCCAGACCTACTCCAACAAGGCCATACCACCTAATAGTGCCACTCTCTGTGGGCCTACATGGTCCATTTTATTCAAACCATCACACTGGAGAACCAAGGCTTTACTGAGCCAGTGTAACTGCTAACTGCATTCTAAGTATCTGCGCTTATACCCACAGCTAAATGGAGTATCCCTCATCAAGGGAACTTCTCCTGGCAACAGATGAACAACAGTCCATCAAATCAGAGCCAATCAGAATAGAGAGCTGTGGAACACAGTGTCTCCTGATACATTTACAACACAACTCCCACAACCAAGGCTGGGGGGGAATCTTGCAGGACAGGGGGCTGGAAGAGTGTAAGAGTCACAGGATCAAGAAGCTTGCTAAGAGATTGTTTTGCCTAGGAATGCCAGAAGCTGCATCCGTAGTCTCACCAGCATAATGGCCTATGCATGAGCTGGGCTCGGGAAACAGATATGCTAACAAGGGCAGGCAAAGAATTATGGTCAACTCTCTCCGCTGAGAGCGGGAGAACTGGTTGTCCAATAACAAATGGTCAGTCCTGAAAACATAATAACGAACATATGGACTAAGCAGTTCGTATTTGTGTATTTTGGAATATATACATAAGATACATATATGTATTCATACACACACATATTATGAAACACCAATTAATGAGGAAAGAACTCATGAATTTGAAAGAGAGAGCGGGGCTGGGGATTTAGCTGAGTGGTAGAGCGCTTGCCTAGGAACCGCAAGGCCCTGGGTTCGGTCCCCAGCTCCGAAAAAAGAACCAAAAAAAAAAAAAAAAAAAAAAGAAAGAGAGAGCAAGGAGGGGTTTATGGGAGGGCTTGGAGGAAGGACATGAAAGGGGAAAATGATTTAATTATAATCTCAAAAATTTTTTAAAGTGATTTTTAAAAAGAAAGGGTATGGTGGTCTTAATGAGTTGTCTACCGTGACTCTCAAGCATTTAAGTACCTGATCCTCAGTAGGCGACTTTTGGGGGAGGGTAAGGAGGAATGGCCTTACTGGAGGTGGTATGTCCCCGTGGGTAGACTTTGAGTTTTCAAAACACTTTTGCCATTTCCAGTGGACCCCGTGCCTGCTGCTTGAGGTTTGATATGTGAGCCCTCAGCTGACCCTGCTGGTACGCCTTTGCTCCGACATCATGGACTTTCTGGAATTGTAAGCCTGATTACACGTTTTACAAGTTGCATTGGTGTTTTATCACAGCAATAGACAAGTAACTAAGACACAGGGTTTCAATATGTAGCCCTGGCTAGTCTGGAATTCACAGAGATCTGTTTGTCTCTGCCTCCCAAGTGCTAAGGTTAAAGTCATGAGCCAGCACGCCTGTCTCCACCATTCTTTTAAAATTGCATTCATTCATTTGGGTATATGTTGAAGTCAGAGGACAGCTTGTGGAAGTTAGTTTTGTCTTTCTACTAGGTTGGTCAGGAGTATCAAACTCCTGTCCATGGGCTTGGTAACAAATACCTTTCCCTCCCAACTCACTGTCAGGGGACCTTCTATTGCATGCATGAGGTCTGGATTTTGTCCCTAGAGTCATGTTAATTAATGTTTTAAAAGATGAAGATCTCCCCTGGAGTTCAATGACATGATTAAGCTGATCTTTTACATTCTTTGTTGCCTGTTCTCACAGAGCAGATGGATGAACTAAGTTCACTGGGAAAACTGTGAAACAAGAGAAAGGAAAACCCAAAGAATTAGTGTGTGTGTGTGTGTGTGTGTGTGTGTGTGTGTGTGTGTGTGTGTGTGTGTGTATACAAGGGGGGTTCACTACAAAGCCTTAGCTGACCTGCAATTCCCTATTTGTGCAGGCTGGCCTTGAATTTGCAATGATCCTCTTCCCTCAGCCTCCAGAGTACTGGAACTGCAAGTGTGTGACACCATAAACTGCTACATAGTATTTTAAAGGGAGTTGGTATCCATGGCTAAATAATGTAGTAGTCACTTGAGAACAGGAGGACCTACCTGAGCACTGTTATTTTGAATACCTATTAAAGGAGAAGCATGTCTGAGAGACTCACTGCTGTGTGTAATTATGCCCTTTGAAAGCACGATTCATCCATGGATCTCAAAGTGCATTACCAATCTTAATTATTTTTCATAACACTTCCATGAAACCACGATTCCCTACAGACCAATGAAGAAATGGAGACAGAAAGGTTACGAGGCACCTTCAATCATCATGAATCACTCGCTCAGTTGCTACTATTCCCAATTTGTCATCTGAATTAATGAACCACTTCCAGATGAAGGAGTGTTTTGAATTGTGCTTTAAATGAATTCTGGCTTCTTTTTGTTTGTTTGTTTGTTGGTAGTGGTTGGAAGCAAAAGAGGCTTAATTCTCCCTGAGATGAAATGCTGTTTGAATACTTATTACCCAATTATATAGGATGCATATGGAAATGCGTTTTAAATATCGAAGATACATGCTAGCACACACACACACACACACACACACACACACACATCAGTCTGGACTGTAATAGCCTGGGCTTTGTAGTTTTCTAACATTAACCTTAGATAGAATAATAGAGAACAAAACACACACACACACACACACACACACACACACACACTCTTCACAATTGTATTGCTATAAGGTTTAGAATGTTCTCAGCTCCCTTAGGTTTGATGGCATTATTTATTTGTTTAATTAATTTTATTTCATGTGCATTGTTGTTCTGCCTGCATCTTTCTGTGTGAGGGTGTCAGATCCCTTGAGCTGTAGGTTGCCATGTGGATGCTGAGAATTGAACGTCTGGAAAAGCAACCAGTGCCCTTAGCTATTGACCCATCCATCCAGCTCCAATGGCATTATTTTCATCAAACTTCAGCATGTATTGGGCCATAGAGTATTTGAGCTCTATGTTCCTGTTGTGCTAACAGTCTACACCAGGGCTTCTTAATCTTTTCCACTCAGAACCCATGAAAATTTTCTTTTTATGTTAGAAATTTTTACCTCACCCTGAGAATACAGAACTATGAAAGAAGTTCACAGATCAAACTTTTTCCAATAATAAATCAAAAATTTATTTAGAAATAATTCTTTTGAATAGATAGAACCTTACGGTTGGTTAAATTTGCATACTAAGGTGGTTGTGTTTATTTTTGCACAAAAAAGAAAAACTTGGCTAAATATTTGACACTGCAGGACATAGAGTAAATGTTCAAAATTTTCAGTTTATTAGTGTTTTGATTTTTGTAATTGTCATTGTGATAATGCCAGTTTACATAAATATATAGCATAAAGTGGCAGAAAGATGTTTAGTGCCATTTTCAAAATTGTTAGAAATGTTTTCTTTATGTCATGCCCTCATGCATTGAATGACTTTTAAAAAAACATTTGTTTTTATTTTTAAAATTATGTGTGGGTGTGTGGGTGTGTGGGTGTGTGTGGGGGGTAGTTCTGGTGTCCTTGAAAGTCAGAGGCATTGGATCCCACAGAGCAGGCAGTAGAGTCAACTGTGAGATCTCCGACATGAGTACTAGGAACTGAGTTCAGGTTCTGCAAGAACAGCAGTAGACAGTCATAACCACTGAGCCACTTCTCCAGTCACCTGAACAGTTTGTTAGGAATATCAAGACAGGAACTCTAACATCAATTTTTAAAATAATGTTTTTTTTTCTTTAAAGGATAATCTTTATTTTATTTGAGTGTTTTGCCTGAATGCTTGTTTTTGCACCTCATGTGTGCTGGAGGCCAAAGGAAGCAAGAAGAGGGCCTTGGAACTGCTGAAGTTGGAGTTACAATGGTTGTGAACTACCATCTCGGTGCTGGGAACCAAAACCAGGTCCTCTGGAAGAGCTAACCACTGACTCATCTCCACAGCCTACAAAATTTAAGATTCTATTGCAATACAATGGGAGATTGACTGATTGGACATTTACATGATAAGGGTATTATCTTTTGTTATAGATAATTATACCATTTACATTTCCAAAAGAGCAGAAAGCTGTCTATGTATGATAGAAACACGGATTAAATAATACAAAATAGTTTTACATCTGAGTCAAGGTGCTTCATGCAGTGTTTATTGGCCTGTACAGTGCAAAGCATTCATGTGCTATGTTCAAAAGCAAGGATGCAGTGGACATAGGTGATGTGATACAGGAGCACATTTTGAATTAATTTTTGTTGTCACACATTTAGAAACCCTCCACTCTTGCTAAATTTTTCATGACTCGCACATTTATATGGACTAGTTACACACAGTTTACAAAGCTAAGGTCTATACCACCCACTCTAGCATCTACCACAGGACATTTGTACTCACTCCTTTATTTTTTTTGTTTTATTTTATTTTTTTATTTTTTGCCCAGCACAGAGAATGGAGCCAAGGACATTGTATATTCTAAGCACATGCCATACCCCAGCCCTCTAAGTTTTCTTTTCTTTTTTTTTTTCTATCCTACTTCCCAGAATTTCCAGCAAGCATATAATACAATTTAGCTTAATAAAATGAAAAGGCTAATAATTCATTAAGATAAGTAGACAAATTAACTTAACTAAAAAAAACCTGTTTGCTTTTTTTTTTCAAGATAGGGTTTCTGTGTATAGCCTTGACTGTCCTAGAACTAGCACTGTAGATCAGACTTTCCTTGAACTCCCAGAAATCCACTTGCCTCTGCCTCTTGAGGGCTGAGATTAAAGCCATGCACCAACATGGTCCAGATGGTGGTTAATGTCTTCAATTCCAGCATTTAGAAGGCAGAGACAAGTGGATCTCCGTGAGGTGGAAGCCTCGTTGCTTTACATATTGAGTTTCAGGCCAGCCAGGTTTATATATGAGACGTGGTATTGTTTTTTTTATGTAATATGTATATATGTCGGTGAGTCTGTGTGGGCCGCATGTGCACAGATGGCCAATGAGGATGGAAGAGGGCGCTGGAACCGCAAGTGGTTGGGAGCCACCTCATATTGGTGCTAGAAAGCAAACTTGGGTCCTCTAGGGGAGCAGGAAGAGTTCTTAACCACGTAGCCGTCTCTCCAGCCCCAAAGTCGTTTGATTTGAAGATATATTTCAATAAGGAGGAGCCTATAAGGCCTGTATTGTTCATCCACCCCAGAAAAGATTGAGACTAGATGACCATTGCCAAGTGGAAGGATATTGTTTTCCTAAGGTTCCGGCATACACCACAAAACCAGCTGGAGGAAACAACTACTTTCTTTCTCTGAAGTTCAGTGCACCTCCTTCAGTCTTCATTCCTTCAATGTGGCAGTGGGGAAGAGGGAAGCAGAGCAAAGTTATCTTAAACAGACATCCCAGAAGATGTAGTGCAAATAAAGACGCTAAGCGTTGCTGATGCAGCTAACGGGATACTGTGCTTCTCCAACATACACAAGAGCACTGATTTCTAGTCCCAGCACTATCAAAAAAGAAAACTACAAGTAGCCTGGAAGAGTCTCAATAAATGCCTTCGGATCTCTTCAAACTTCCATTTTTAAGACTGGGCATAGCAGGGTGCACTTTTTTTTTTTCCTTTTCTTTTTTTTTTTTTTTTTCTTTTTTTCAGAGCTGGGGACCGAACCCAGGGCCTTGCGCTTGCGCTCTACCACTGAGCTAAATCCCCAACCCCAGCAGGGTGCACTTGTAATGCCAGCTACCTACCTGGCAGCCTGAGGGGGAGGAGTCAGCCTGACCTACATAGGCAACATAGTGAGACCTTGTCTGAAAACAAACCAAACCGTCCCATTTTCCAGTTCTTCAGATAGCCCAGCTTTGTGATTCTGAACTCTGGGTTGTTTCTCTGCAGCCAGCACTCTTGTCCTCCAGTGTTTTAAGGCTCCCTTCTCTGAACACTTTCATCATACCTTCCCCTACACCATTTGAACTAGACAAACCTCCTTTTGCCCTTCGATGCTCTCTGACAGGAAGTCTAGAACACAGCCTGCTGACACACAGTAGATGTTTTATGTTTGTTTTACAAAGAATGTGGCAGAGTGCCTGCAATCCCTAAATTTTGGAGGCAAATGCAGTAAGATTGAGATGCCCAGTCCAGCGTGGGCTTCATAGTGAAACCCTGTTCCCTGTGATTCTTACTCTTCGCTGTCTTCCCTAGGAGACAAACTTCTGAGTGTGTCTGTGAGAGTTTCCAAAGGCCTTGACTAAGGAGGGAAAGTTTAGCCTGAGTGTGAGTGGCATCAGCCCATGAACTGGGGTCCGGGACTGAATAAAATCAGAAAGTAGAGCCAAGTTGAGCGCCCTTTGTCTTAGGGTTTTACTGCTGTGTACAGATGCCATGACTAAGGCAACTCTTATAAGGACAACATGTAATTGGGTCTGGCTTACAGGTCCATTATCATCAAGGCAGGGGCATGGCAGCATCCAGGCAGGCATGGTGCAGGAGGAACTGAGAGTTCTACATCTTCATCTGAAGGCAAACAGAAGACTGGCTTCCAGGCAGCTAGGATGAGGGTCTTAAAGCCCATGTCCATAGTGACACAACTACTCCAACAAGGCTACACCTCCTAATAGTGCCACTTCCTGGCTCAAGCGTATACAAACCATCACACCCTCATTTCCTGATGCTGAAAGTGGTGTAGCCGGGCATCTGCCCCTGAGACCACAGCTTCAGCCACTTTCACCAACAGCCTTCTCTACCATGACAGACTTCCCTCAGTGATCCAGCAAAAAAAAAAGTTACTAATATAGCTTCCTCAAAGAAAATACATTTTTAGAATAGTCAGCATTAATTTTATTTTAGAACATAGTTTTTCCATGTTCAGCTTTTAGTTTTCCCATCACATTTGTTCATTCATTCTTTCACATGATGTTCATTCAACACATTATATGCTGAACTGAAAAGAACCTAGTGTCCGGTAATGACCTTCTAATGGACTAGGTAGTATCCTCACCAATGGGAACACAGTGACTATAGGACGACATGTGGCGATATCCTAACATACAGTATTTGCCTCGTCAATGGAATAAAATAGTTTATAGAACTTAGTGCTTCAAGCACATCAGGTAAGCCCTCCTCTCAGCACCCATTTCCAAACTCCCTTTCTGTTTGTTTGGAGACACAGTGTCAGCATGTCACCCAGTATGGCCTCAAATTCCTGATCCTCCTGCCTGTACATTTTGAATGCACCACTGATTCATACCGTGCCATTCCCCTCAAAACTGAAATTTAAAATGTACATACAGCTTTTGAATTTTTAGTCATTTTATCAAGTTTAATCACCTAGACAGGCAAGGTTCAAATTAAAGCAGTCAGATTAAGGACTCCACACACCCATGTATCACCTATAATTTGTTTTTGTGCCTTGGTATCATATGGCCAGCCGTGTCTTGCCATGACAAAAAACAAAACAATAAAAGCAGAAAACCCTAAAAAAATCCAAAAACTAAAACAAACAAAACAACAACAATAAAAGAGTCCAAGGGCCTGGATCTGGATGCATACATGTCAGACAGCAAGGCAGCCAATGTAACTAATGCCTAAAGTTAGCTAGAAACAGCTTTACTGCCTATAAGAACAGCTTGACTGTTCTTCACCATATGATTTTGGTGAGTCATATAACCTCTATGTCTAGGGTTCCTCAGCTGTAAATTATATACATGGCACAGATATAATGAATGAGAGATAAAATGACAAGGTGTTAAAAGAGTAGAAGTGAGGGTTCTTGGGTGGTCAAGATGGCTCAGTGGGTAAAGGCACTTGCAGCCAAGTTTGACCACCTGGAGCCCACTGGGTGGAAGTAGAGAACTGACTCCTACAACTGGTCCTTTCACCTCTACATATATTCTGTGCCATGCATACCCACACACATACATGTAGTGAGAATTTTGGTTTCTTTGAAAAACGCAGACATCTTATGGGAATGTGCTTTCATTTTAATCCCAGGTGTGGAATATGGAGCTGCTTCTGACTGTCCACAGCAGCTGACTATGATTTGCCTCGTGCTTTAGTAGGGGTATGATTTTGCCAGCTGCAGATCGTTTCTATGATTGTGTAACCTTTGGAATTCTGGGGACATTTTAGAGTATATAAATGCTAGGACCCTGAGGGGCAGGGTTGAAGAAACAATAAGAAGTTTGGTATCCTGGTGGTGGAGATCAAATATGCCCCAGGAAGGAAGTCTATGGATAATGATGCCCCCTTTCTCCTCCATCTTTTCTCTCCTACCTAGTGTTAGGGGGTTGGCAGGGTGGAAGAAAGAAGAAACCACAAGTAGCAAGAGAATGGATACACACACACACATGAAAGAAATAAATGTAATAGAAGTGAGGGCTCTTGTGACATGGCTCTACTTACCTGTAGGAGTTTGGGTAAGTCACTTAATTTCACTGTGGCTTTTTTACTATTTTAAGAATTACAAGGAACAGTCCCTTTGAGAGGGAAGTTAAACATGAAGTGGGTAAAGTACTTTGAAAATTGGTTTTAGTGATGTGTCTAGAAACCCTTTGAGAACATAAATTATTGGGCCTCAATATGTTTGACATGCTTTTATAGTCACGTTAAAACACTGATAACCGCCCCCAAATTTTTATGTGACGGTCATTACTGGTTTGTTGTTCTTGTTGTAATGTTGGGGACTGAACCTAGGACTAGTCAAAGTGCTCTACCACTGAGCTACATCCCCATCTCCCTATCTGAAGGTCAATTAAATGGCATGGTTTAAGAACATAATTTTCCTGATTTTCCATAGCAACAATTTCTCTAATTCCCCCTGAGCATTTATACATATTCTTCTGATTTAAACACTACACTTGATGATGTAGAGTGGAAGGGAACGAAAAAATGGATGGAAAGCATTTTGAGAGCTATGAAAATGGCCATAAATGCATTTCATCATCCTACATCCCTGATTAATCAGACACTGGTCTTCAACTGTTTCATTTTGTGTGAAACTAACCTGTAATTAGTTCACACACTCTAATTAGATGAATGATTCTTCAGACTCACAGAGGGTTTATTCCTTTTAAATATCTCTCATGTACATTTTCTCACATGGTCTTCATAATCCCATAGGGAAGAAGAAAGAGGAATGGCTACCCGCATGAATTATTATTTTTTGTTATGTTTTTCAGTTAGTGAAAAATATTGGTTTATAAATATTGTTAGCACTTGCTTTTTCCATTCTTATAGCTCACATAAAATGTAACATCTGAAAATTTTATAATAGAAAGCTAAGTACAGTATATTTCATCTTAATAATCAAATAAAATGTTGAAAGAAAAACCGGTTTTTCCAGATCAGCTAGGACATTCTCAATGATTAACATAAACATTTGTTAATTTTTTACAAAGAGCCATGATCCATGTTTGAATATTCAATCAAAAATATTTTTAGAAGTTATTTCCCTACTTCAGAAGATTAACTTTAAAAAAGGTTAACTTTATTGAGGGGGGGGGTCTGTTGTTTTAATAACAGTTCTTTTGAACATCAGTTGGTGTTTACAAAAACACTGCTGTGTCTTCTTTTCTCTTCCTTCCTTGCTTCCTTGCTTCCTTTCCTTCCTTCCTTTTCTCAGAGCAATTGTTACTGATCTGCCTGAAGCAGAGCCTAATTTCTGGCGAAATAAATTCCAGCATTTAATGAGAAAATATATTTTTGATGCCTTAGTCAAAACTGCAAAGCTCCTTCTATAAGCTAGGGGAATGAAAAGGAGATCCTCAGTACCTTGTAATGGAATAAAGCTAAAGAAGCAGCAGGTGCTCCCGTGCACACGAAAATGAATATACAATGAAAGCTTATTTTAAAATGTACATTGGTAATTTCCCATGCAAAATACATATTTGCGGGGTTAGGAATATGGCTCAGTGACAGAGTAATTCTATTCTTAATATAAGTGACTCTCTAGGTTTCATCCTGGGAGACGCTAAGACTATCTAAATGTATGTCTACATGTTGACAGTAAATTAATGCTATTGAAATAATTAAGATTTTGAAAGCCAGACATTATGGTGCATGTGTGCCTGCAATAAAGCAGGCCGACTTGAGCTACGTTGGAAATTAGGTTTTGAGAGACTTCTGTTTCAACACACAGTATCCCATTTAATTATATCCTAGGTTTTCTTCAATTTTAATTCTTCTGGGGAAAAACAATAATGAAAATCTGATTCTCCTGGGTTCTTATTCTGTATTTATTTGAAACCAGTATTCTTCCAATATTATACAGAAGCTTAAAGTTAACAAGTCTAGGCACATGCAAAAGATTTTCTTTGCTATTCTCATTCTGATCCATTATATTGTTTTGGGAATCTCATACAAACTATGACTTAAAATACTAAACTGTCATCTAGTCTTATACCTATTAAGACTGTTATTTTGGTTACAATATCATGTATCAATTCACAATTCTCATCATCCAAAGACAGAGTCCTCTATTTTTTTGTGCCACACTTTAAAAATTTCAGAACTGAGAAAGAATCAGAACTGTTAATTATTATGAATTAGAAAGGCTGACTCCTTCCAACTCTGAAATCCTTTCCTTCCAAATTAACGGCTCGCATTTCACTGTAGCATTGGCTCTGTTCAAGTGCAGATCCGTTCTGCAGTCTCATCCGGTTGCTGTCATCTACCAGAACCTACAGCTGAGCTTTTAAATCCTTAACTTTCATTGCTTCATCAAAGGGTAGTTTTTCAAAATTCTTGTCTGCTGTGTGTGCATTCGTAGTCTTGTTCATGCACACATATGTGCTCTAGTGTGCATGTGGAAGTCAAGGGGAAAATAGGCAGCATTCACTTCTCTTCTTGGGTTCTGAGACTCAAACTCGTCATCAGGCTTGTTGGTACCTTTTACCTGCTGAACCATCATGCCAGCCAGCCTTTGATCAGAGTAGCTTAAGGTCAATGAGCAATCGGGAATTGTTCTGATTATCTTTACAAAGCTCAAATGCATACTCTAAGGAGGAACACATTTTCTGAAAGGGAACTGGGAATAGTGGTTCATGCCTAGTCTTAGCACTTTGATGGCTGAGGCAAGAGGATTGCCAAGTTTAAATCCATCTGGAACTAGAGATTAAGACCTATTTCAAATATGTTGTGGATGTGTTGTCAAGTCTTGTTTGTTTTTTGATGACAATGATTTTGACAGTGAATATACTGTCAAAGATTAACCAGTCCTGACACAGATGGCCTGAAATACCCTTTTCTTTTTGAAAACCGGGTCTCATGTATCCTCAGTTTGCCTTAAACTCTTTGTCTTTCCCTTCTACACGCCGGGTTTACAGACATCTGCCATCATCCCCGGCTAGAATATAATTCATTTAAGAACCTGTATTGTAGATTATTAGAAGGGACAGGGCAATAGTCACTTGAAACCGCTCCTTGTAAATTCCTGTCCATTGGAGCCTGTATCATACTGGATTGCTCTCACATTTTGAAACTCTGGCCAGTATGTACCCTAACTCACAAAAATCCCTTTGGTGCCTGCCTCAATGGGGCAGTGCTTCATAGACCCCTCACTTGCTGGCACTTTGTTTTTACAGCGGCTGTATGAACTTTGAACACAAACAGGCTACTCTTTGAGGAGAGTGGTGTTGACTGTACTCTTTCCTGGTGCTGGGGATTAAACCCAGGTTCTCATGTATGCTACTTTTCTCAGCAGCAGGTACTCTGCCACTGAATCACACTTTTGGCCTGACTTCAATGTATTTTTTAAAATATTAATTACTTTGTTTTAGAACAGGATGTCAGCAGGTTTCTCTAGGTAATCCTGGCTGTTCTGGAACTGAGAGATCTGCCTGCCTCTGCCTCCTGAGTGCTGGGATTAAAGTCATGGACCACTACCATCTGGCTGATTACTTTGATGGATACATTGTATCAAAGAATGGAGTATGTCCCGTTGGTGGCTCTGGGGGGGTAAGTGTACGTGCTGTCAAGCCTGCCGACCTGAGTTCTAGCTACCTTAGTTAGTAGAATCTAGCATGCATGAAGTCTTGGGTTTGATCCTCAATGCTTCAAATGCCAGGTGATCCCAGCACTAAGGAGGTACAAGTTCAAGGACACCTTCATCCACACTGAGTTTAAGGCAGTAGCCTGGGTTAAAACATGAGATCCTGTTTTAACAGAACAAATAAAATCAAATACAAAGAAGATAACATTTTAAAGAATAGTGCTTTATTGAATAAGTTTTATTCACAGAAAAATAAGCTTTAATCTATAACAAATGACAGATTATAGAGCAGAAAGCAATTCTCTCTATAATTTTCATAATGAAAGTTTTCAGGATGAAAAGTTTTCATAATGAAAGAAAAGGTATCCATTAAAAGAACAAAAAGGAGTCATAAAATTATATTCACAAATATAGTACAATATGACAAAGCAATTGGTCAGTCTTTTGGGTAAAGGATAACAAAAATGCAAAAACAGAAATTACATTATGCCGTTATTACATCAAATTAAAAATGCAGGTTTGTTGGTAAGTATAGACAGTGACCAAACAGTAATCTTAAATGTCCATTAATAATACATAAGCACATAGTAAATGCCAAACATCTGCACTCACATCTGCAAACTTCAGTCTCCAAAAGAGAACTTTAACACTCAAGCATTATTGTCATACTGTTTAATTTGAAAGTATGAACAATGGTCCTACTACAGAAATTATAAAGCACCACTTAATGTGCAGTGAAAATAGAGTGTAATAGAATGAACAGTTGAAAAACACCTGAGACTTCAAGGACAAGCGGCCGGTATGGTGAGGCTCATAATCTCATAGTTGAAGGTTTCAACTCCAAACTATGTCCCAGTAAGGAATCTATCACTAATTAGCTATATAACCTGGAGCCAATCACCTCTCCTTTGAGGTGTTGCCTCAACAATAAAATGAAGGTGGTGGTGGTGGTGGTGTGAATAAGTGACTCTCTTAAGGTCATTTCTAGCTCTGATAGTCTGTGACTTTATTATGTAAGGAAGAAATCTACATTGTGCTAAGTGTTTCAGAGCCAAACTAAAACATTAAGATGGGAATAAGTTGACTGTTTCTATTAGGACAACTCAACTGAATTTAGTAAGAATACTTTTTCTAGATTTTGAAAAAGTAATTTAAATATTTTTAAAGGATCAAACTATTACAATTTATAGCTTTGTTTCAAGAAGCATCCAGAGAAACAAATAATAGTATCTAAAAGTTAACAGAAATTTCATTTAAGCTTCAAAGATTATTTTCATTTTAGGTGTGTATGACTGTGTATGTGTACATGCATGCATGCGCCCTTGGAGGCCAGAAGAGGGCACCAGAGCTGGAGTTACATGTCATCATGTAGGTGCTGGGAACTGAACCTAGGTCCTCTGAAAAAGCAGCAAGTCTCACAACAGTTGAGTTATCTTTCCAGGTCCTCTTTTAATCTTTAGTCCAAGATCCTCCATCAAGACAAACCCCTGGAGGATTCTAAAGTTTTAGGATGAGAGTCATCACTTAAGAGTATATAAGATGGTCTCGAGTTGCATTCCATCATCTTGGAAGATGGTTGTGTTAATACTTTTGATTTTTTCTCTTTTGTGTGTGTGTGTGTGTGTGTGTGTGTGTGTGTGTGTGTGTGAGTGTAAGTGGATACCTGCCATGGTGCATGAACCTTTGGGTTTTGGTGGGCCCTCACCTTCCCACTTTGTTTACCATGGTACCTCTTTGTTAATACATAAGCCATTCAATGAGCATGAGCTTCTGGACATTCTCCTATCTACTTCCTGTTTCAGGTGGGCATTTTGGGAATACAGGTACCTGGCCTAGTGCACTTAGCTTTTTTTGTTTCTTTGTTTTGTTTTGTGAAACAGGGTTCCCTGTCCTGGAACTCGCTCTATAGATCAGGCTGGTTTCAAACTAAGAGAGATCTGCCTCCCAAATGCTGGGGTTAAAGGAGTGTGCTAGTACCACCTGGATGCACTCAGCTTTTGTGTGGGTTCTGGGGATCTGAATTCAGGGTGTGAAGCCTATTTGGCTAGTTCTTTTCTTCATTAAAATGGTATCTGTCACATATTTCTCCACCCATTTTCCTGTTTCATTAGTAGCAATTATAGTCTACTTCATTTCTCCTTTTCTTTTATTCAGTATCTAGGTACTCAGAAGTACAATAAGATGTAGGTCTAATGGGAACAATGCATGCAGCTCATGTTGGAGTGGCAGTTTCCATTCAGAGAGCTCAAAATATAAATCTTACTTACTAAAATAAGAACAGATAACAACACACTGTAAATAACAAGACAACAAACTAGCCTAGCACAGCGAAATCACATTGTATTCACTTACTACACTCACCTCGCCTCTACCCCTAACTACAGGAAGAGGCAACATCTAGGAAGAAAGAAAATACTTTAACAAAGGCTAAATACTCACAAAAAGTTTGATCAACACAGTAAATAACAAATACAAGTAATTACTGCAAAATAACTTCAAATTTCACATGACTAATATGTAGTAAAATGGGTGGTTACTTCGAAATCTGAGAGTGAACTTTTTACAGAAAAAGAACATTGATAACACAGACACTGAGAACTCTCTCAGGGGTGGTGATTCAGATCTGGTTATAATGTGACCTTCCAAGTGACCATTTTTACACAACTATATTGGAAAGGATCTAGTGATTTTTTTTTTTCTTGCGTGATTTCAGACAAACTCTGGTAAATCTCCAATAATTTGATTAGAGTTGGAGTGCTGTGATTTTAAGAACCCAAAGCAACAGCATTTTCTAAACAATTCCTAAAATAAACTTGTTAGCCACATCAGCTCCATGAATTCAATTTCGCAACTCATGAAGACAAGAAAAGAGGTCTTGCTTAACTCTCAGCACACAGGTTTTAAAGGAGTTTTAATGAACTGAGTGAAGCTCTGAGAACAAGAAAAGCCTTATTTGAAAACAATCAGTCCTTAAGTCCTTGGCTAACAACTAGATAAAACAAACTACCTACATGAATTGGACCTGAAGTGCCTTGGAAGCGATTTTTAAAACTAACACTTTTATTCCCTGGTAAAATGCTTGAAATATAAATTGAAATCTTAGTCATTTTAGATCAAATGCAACCTAACAATTATATAACTTAACCTAAGCAGAAGACATTATACAGAACTAAGGATTTTTATTAAAAAAAAAAAAGCGAAGGAAAAAAGGGTAGTCAGTTACTTAATTCTGTTGGTTTCTATTTAAATTTGCAATTAAAATAACATCACTTATCATAGTAGTCAACAGAGGTTAGGAGAACCTAACAATACTCTTTCTCTTAGAAAATACAACGAAAAGTCTAAATTGTAACAGTTTCACTCCCAAACTGTTGTCTGTAGTAAAATAGACCAGTCTTTACAAGAGGTCTATCATGATAATTACTTAAGGTAAATCCCATGTTTTATAAAGCATTTTAGCTTTGGATTTTATTCATATTGACTTATACAAGTTGTTAAAAATATTCAAACAACTACTCTTGTCAGTATGTTACAATTTCCAATGTTTTAAGGATCTTGAGAAAATCTTTTTAAAGTATCCACTACCATTATTAGTCAAGAAAACAAACAGAAAACAATCATAGACTGAACATTTGTACTATATACATCTTCATCTTCCTAACAGCAAAAACTACATCAGACTTTAGGACACAAAATAACATTGAGAATCTCAACATGGAGAGCTGACACTAAAACTACAAGCCGTATACAAACACGCATCTACAGGTACCTACAGAAGCAGACAGATGGTTAAAATACTGGGTTAACAAAGATCTTTTAGTAAAGTGACTTAGGCAGGCTTAAACTAGCAAGGATTAAGGATGAATCCTTACTAATTAATTGGAAGATCTGAGACATATTTTATATTTCATTTTACAAAATCAGAAATATTTATTTTGAAACAAGATAAGAAGACATGATCTACCTGTCAGAAAACTACCACTCAGAAATATTTTTCATCCACAAAGCAGGTAAAACAAAAACATTTAAATTTCACATTGGCACCAGAAAAGTTAACTGGCCTGCCTTCCGGGATTAGAAAAGCTAAAACTGAGCGATAAGTAGTTTTGCAGACGTTTGAACATGCCTAAGCCTTTAAATCAGCAAAATATTTTCTAAGAATTCTGATTATAAAAGTAATACATACTTATAAAAGCTTCAAACAGAAAAAAATGGAAAAAAGTGAAGGGCTCTATAAGGCCCTCTAAGACCCATCCCCCACCCCCTGAAGAAAAAATACATTTAAGAGTGTGATACTTATCTTTCCAAATCTTTTTGTCCTGTACAGGTACAAAATACACATGTGATGATTTGGCTCCAACTAGATAAATATAGTGTTTTGCCATCTGTATTTTATACATAGTATATCTGTGATGCTTTTCTATGTCAGTACATGCTAGTTAGATGGTAGTCCACCATTAGATATCTTTTAGGAGATGGCAAAATCACTTAAAAATATTCATATAAGTACATTTACAATTCCCAAGTAAATAAATCCCAAGTAAATGAACAGAATCCTAAAACACAGAAACAAACATCTAAAAACAATGTTCATCCTCCAACCAGTGTGGAACAGTTCTTTCCCTGTTTACAATAAGCAAATTAAAATGATTGGGCAGATTAAATCAAACCTCCCTGCTTACACAGAACACTCCGCTTGTTAAGCTTATGAAAAAAGGAATGAAAAATGCAGGTGACTCATTCACTTACACACGGAAAACAAGTCAGTGTACTACAAATATACATGTGAAAAGTTATAAAATGCTTCTTTGTCTAAGGTTTCTAACGCGTCAAACCCTGGATAAATGGTAAAACAGCTAATAAGCTAAGATCGGGCATTCAGATCCAGAAATTCGAAGATTAGCCTGAAACAGTGCTGTTAACATTTGTTTCCATCTGGGAGCAGATGCTAATGGACTGCGATGCTGATTACTTAAAGTTCGCTCACATCACACATTCAATTGCAGTAAGAAGAACATAACATGCCTACTGTGGTGCTGGATTAAGACATAAAAATTTTTTGCTTGAACGTAATGACTGTGCAGCACATGGGACATTTGTCAACTGCTTCCGCACACTGTTTACAAGTGACCAGATGTCCACAAGGAACAAAAACTATAGCAATATTTCTATCCATACAGATTTTGCAAAGCTTCTCCTCTTGTAGGCGCCTTAGCTGCTCTTCAGTACTGATGTCTGTATAAAGAGAAAAACAACATATACTAGTTTTGGGTTTTGTTGTTTAAATTCACTGAAACATTGAACCCCTCCTGCGTGGCAGACACTCAAGTCCTGGGAGACATGAAAATGACTCAGACATAGCACAAATTCTTAAGAAGCTTGTATGCTAGTGGGAGAGGCTGGGAGCTGCAGCCAGAGAGGGTAAGTACAAAGTGCAACATGCTATAATCAAGTTACATACAAAGTGCTCTGGGGCAAGATGAACAAGTTCTTCTGTCTGGGTGGTTGGGGAAGGCATCATGACAAGGAGGACATTTAAGTATAGGCAACACATTACCAGGCAGAAAAGGCAAGGATGAAGTAAATGTACAAACATATGGAAAGGCATTAAGTAATTCCAGGAAAGGGTCAATACAGTGGGACGGGTAGGATTTAGTGCTTAGATGTGAGGGCTAAAGAGGGAAAGAGGAACTAAAGTTGCGTTTGTTAATGTGTCAGGGAGGCAATGATGATGATTGGAAATATAAAAGGAGGTAAAGGCTTTATAGCTTCAAGTCTATTTAAGATGTTGGCAGGGCACCCAAACAAAAACATTCGGTGTAATTAGCATATAGAGGATACTGGAGTAGCTGCACAGTTGAATCTTTGCCAAAACAGATTTTGTAAAATGCTAACAAATATGCCACAAAACTATGATTTGTAGTCATATATGATAACAGCAACAACAATCAACAGTAATAGAGCATAAATATTTTGTACCAGGCATTACTCTGAATACATTACATATCTTTGTAATCACTGTGTATTAATGGTTTATAAATCTGGCCTCAAATGAGAATTACGTGAAGGTTCTTCCCCCTTTGGTGTGTTTGTGTGTGTCTATGTGTTTGGGGTGGGTCAGGAATCCTGCAGTTCAGGATACTGTATACCATTCATTGTGCCACACACTTACTTCTTGTGGCATCTTTTAAAAACAAGTTTCCTTTCTTTCTAAAAAATAATTTATTACATTGATTTATAGTTGTATGAGTGCATACATTGTGGCACACGTGTAAAAATGAAGAGGTCAGCTTTTAGGACTTGGTTCTCTTTTTGCACCATACAGTTCCCGAGTCTACAGACGTCAAGTCAGGTCTTCGGGCTTGGGGGCAGGTGCCTTAACCACTGAGCTACTGCACCAGTCCTGCTAGGTTTGTCTGCTAACTTCTAGTGCTTGTCGCCTAAGAACTACTTTACTGTATGCATCTCATTATGGAAAAATGCATGTCCCTATTTAATTGTGTATCTCCTTTTAAAAACAAAACAAAATCCAGTATCTCACTATGAAGTCCTGGCTAGCCTGGAACTAAGAGATTTGCCTGTGTCTGCCTCCCGAATCCTGGGATTAACAGTGTACCAACATGCCTGCCGTCACTCCTTTTTATGTCCTAGAAGGAACATTATTTCCAAAACATGTTCAGAAAGCAATAGTTTAATTTTGTTCAAGTAAAAGCACTCAGTGAACACTTCCTTAGGTACTTGGTGTACAATAAGTAAACACACATCCACTGTAGCACGCCATGTTCACAGACAAGTCAACAGGAGTCTGACATACTCCAGTGAGATGGTAGTAAAGGAAGGTGAAAGAAATGACTGAAGCATGCTGGAGAGACAGAGCACGGCTTACGAGAGCGTGAGTAAAACTGTAACTGATATGAAGGTAAATAGACCAGGTACAGTGCTCAGCAGGAACCAACCCTTAAAGATGTGGCAAAGCACCGAAGACATGAGACTTGACTCTGAGGGTTGGCGAGCTGCTGAGGAATTCTGAACTGGAGAGAGGCACTAGCACATTTGAGTTCTAGGGGACGAAGGGGACAAAAGGACTGTTGTGGTTTCTTCATAACAAACAGCCTTCAGGCTGGGCGTGGTGGTTGATGCCTTTAATCTCAGCATTTGTGGGATAGAAGCAGGTGGATCTCTTGAGTTTGAGGCCAGTGTGGTCTACACAGCAAGTTCCAAGACAGCCAGTGCTACACAGAGCTGTCTCTAGCCCCCCCCCCCAAAAAAAAAGAAAAAAGGATAAAGGAAAAAGCCCTCTGTCAGTAGCTTAACTGCTGTATTTTTGGTTGTTTACTGAAAGAATAGAAGCACAATGCTAACAGTCTAAGCTGTTCTGCTGTTATTTTTGTTTGGTCTTTTTAACACAGGGTCACATACATATATCCCAGGCTGGACTCAAACTCATTATGTAGCCAAAGATGACTTTGAACTCCTGACCTTCTTCCTGTTTATACTTCCCAAATTCTGGGATTAAAGGTCCATACTATTACATCCAGGTTTTGCTGTGCTGGAGATGAAATCTAGGGTATGTACATGCTATGCAAGCTCTCCATGAACTGAGCTATAACTGAGAATCCAATACCCTTTTCCTTTTGAGACAGTCCTGTTACCCTAAAATGGTCATGAGTACTGGCTTTCTGCTTTAATCGCTAGAGTGCTGGCATTCTAAGTGTGGACCACCATGCCCAGGAATTAATATTCCTCATGAGTTTAATCTTAATTCCATTTTACAGACCCACAGGAAAGAAGTCGAACATGAATGCATATCATCAGCTCAACTTTTCCGAGTCAGTCACATACTGAGGATGTGCCTGACTAATAATTTAGCCTTAATAATTACTTTATGCTACAAAGGTGACTATTATACTATCCTTGCCTATGGCATCTTTTTGTTGTTGTTCAATCAGTGTCTCTTATGCAGCTGTCTATTCTTTTTTTTTTTTTCTTTTTTTCGGAGCTGGGGACCGAAGCAGCTGTCTATTCTGGAACTTGCTATATATACCAGGCTGGCCTTGAACTCTCACAGACCTACCAGCCTCTGCCTCTGGAATGTTAGGATTAAAAACCTACATCGCACAATCAGGGCTCTTTCTCCTTGTATTTTCTCACAAGGCCCACTTTGAGATAAGGATGTTCAAGGTACACAGCAATGTAGCTTGGTATCTAGATAATGTTTGATGTTACTTCCTAATATTTTTAGTATATTGCTTGCACGTTGCTCCCAGTGGCCTTGAACTCTTAGGCTCGAGTAAGCGTGCGTGCGTGCGTGCGTGCGTGCGTGTCACACACACACACACACACACACACACACACACACACACACACACGTAATATGGATACTGGAAATCAAACTTGTGTCCTTTTCAAGAATACTTTTTTTAGATCACTGAACTATCTCTCCAAGTCCATTCACGCATTTAAAAACAAATAAAAAAAATGTATGCACCTTTCCTGCACTATTCACACACCATACACCTGATTGCTTCTTGCCTTGTCTTCTTACAAGCCTTTCAGTATAAAGAGATCCCTGGCCAAGAAACAAAGGCAATACTACCCAATGAGTTAGGATAAAAACTGGTAACAAAGCCAGGTCCAACTCCAAGATAAGACACTAGAGAAGAATGAAATTCTGGCTGTTATACAATGGTGTGACTGAGGGTTTATGCTGAGTCATGGTCACATATTAATCCTACCAGATGGAGATCAATGTTTGGACCACTAGAGACTTGCTCACATTTAAACTGGGAGTTCTAATTTGCTTTTCTTTCTCACATGAGATAATTGGTTTTTTTTCAATAATAAAATATGTAGAATCTGAAAAAAATAACCTGTGTGTCCATGTCTGTATTTATGTGGCTGGTTTGTGCCTGTGTATATAAGTGTGCTTGCTTATGTACAAGAAGGGTAGAGACTTATGTTAGTTATCTTTGTCAAATGCTCCTCCATATTATTTTTTGAGACAGAGTCTCTCTCTGAACATGGAGGTCACCAATTGGCTAGACTGACTTCTCAGGGATCCCTGAGGATCTGCTTATCTCTCTTCCGCACTCACATCCGAGGTTGATTTCTGGCCTTTACATGTATGTGCACATGCATAAGCAAGCATGCACGTGTTCACACAGTAATTTACATGCCCCTAGGCACTCACTGGGTCAAAAAGGTAAGGGTGCATGAAATCAGAAGAGAATCAGTGGAAGGAAAGGGGAATGAATTTAAGTACATATGGGAAAACACCATGAATCCTATCATCATATAGAATTAATATAATTGAGACATTTGAATAAGATGAATATACTGTCGACTCTTTAGATCTTTATTAAAATGGATCAAGTATAAGAATGTTTTAAGAAAGCAGAGAAGTGAGGTTGTGTCTTATTGGAAGAGCGCCTGTTTGACATGTAGCACCTGAGCTTACCTTCTAGCACTGAAAACAACAAGGGGTATTAAAACCAACTTGCTGGGGGTTGGGGATTTAGCTCAGTGGTAGAGCGCTTGCCTAGGAAGCGCAAGGCCCTGGGTTCGGTCCCCAGCTCCGAAAAGAAGAAAAAAAAAACCAACTAGCTTTCTGATGAGGTTGAGAGTTCATTTTGTCAAATGTGATAACAAAGTGATAGGGAATGAATGTTTGGGTTCCTTACGCTCACATGCTGCAAGCTTAACCTTCCACAATGATGCTCAGAGGAAAGGCTTTGGGAAAGAGTCAAGTGTTAGTGGACAATGCTTTGGTACCAGAGAACATGTATTGTTTCTAATGTCATAGCATAATGCATCACGGGTTTGTGAGGATGTTGGTATGAATCAACCTCCTAAGCTGCTAGTTATATGAAAGCATAACATATAGTTAATAAAACTTGATAAGAGGCCACAACAAGTGGTTGGGACACATGCCATCTATGTTTGTGTAAGTATAAGTGATGACGTTCATTCAATGATGAGATTATGTAACAACCCATGTCTCAACACATATATTCATTGTTAAGCAATGCATGAATACAATTAGGTTTGATCAAGTCATAAGCATGAGAACTCTTGGGGGAATTTTTAGCATGAAATACACACTACTTTGGGAAGTCAACTATCTGCAGGGGATCTACTTTTGGACTTTCCCAGTTCTGTGGAATTTTCTTATAGTAGCCTGAGGAAGCAGCATTAAGGGCACATGTACAAATACCCTTCTATGTTGAATATATGTCAAAATAGACATTTACTATGGCCAAAAAGAGAGAAGATGGGACTTAAGATGACAAAAAAGTTGCTTATTATTGAAGTGAACCCATTCTTCTTTCCACTTCTGTTTGTGTTTCAAGTTTACCATAATAAAAGAGTCAAAGTGTTAATGCCATGGGGATATTAGAGAGGAAATGAATGGGCTGCAAGGTGATTTTCCCGACAGAAACAAGCAATGTATACCTTTCTGCAATGAAGTCTGACTTGACTCATCCTGCGAATTATCTTTCTGAGCACTCACAAGATCTGCAATCAGAACCTCAAGTGATAGATAGTTGCTCCCAGATGTTTGGAGCTTTTCTTCCATTGTTTTCTTGATGTCCTTGAAGTTGAATCCCATTCGTATAGCTTCTTGCACCATAGGATTCTGGAAGATGGTATCATCTGAAATCAAAGTTGGGTGGAGAAAGAACATAATACAAGTATTTTCATTAACATGACTGAACAGTAAAACAGTTAAGGGACTTAAGATAGCTGAAGAGTTCAGTGGTAGTGTTTGCCTACTATATGTGGTGTTGTGGTTTTGATCCCCAAAGTTAAGAAGAAAAGCGGTGGTGCACGCCATTATTCCCAGCACTCAGGAGGCAGGGACAGGCAGATCTTTGAGTTCTAGCCTTGCCTGGTCTACAGAGAAAGTTCAAATACATCCAGGAAACCCTGTCTTGAGAAACCACAAAAAGTATGCTAGGGAAAATTCTTTCTTTAACTTTGTTATTTATGCCTGTTACCAAATCCATTCCAAATAATTCAACATAGCCCCGCATTTCGAGCATATTTATAAATACCTGTAGTATTCTCCTGCTTTCTAATCCTTGACACACAAAACAGATGATGTTACAACATTAGGGAACAGGGACTCATCAGATACTCTAAATTAAGCTTTCTTTGAAACATACCACTTCAATTGAAAAAGCAGATCTTAAAAACAATCAACAAACCCCACAAAAGACAAATAAATCGAAACTCCAAAAGAACTCCAGTGTCAGGTGTTATGGTGTACACCTTTAATTTTAACACTCTGAAGGCAGAGGCAGGAAGGTATTTGGGAATTTGAGACCAGCCTGATCTTCAAAGTGAGTTCTAGGACAGTTGAGATACAATGAAACACTTTGTTCCACACCACTACCACCAAAACACCATACATAACCCCACTAAAAATTACATCTACAATATGCTATGTGATTTAGAAGACCTTGTTTATAATGCTAGTTCTATTACTAATTTATAATAGTATATACCTTTAATTGGGAGACAGAGGCAGGCAGATCTCTGTGAGTTTGAGGCTAGCCTGGTGTATAAAGCAAATTCATTATAGCCAGAGTACACAGAGAAACCCTATCTCTAAAAACAAAACAAAACGAAACAAAACAAAATGATAACACGGCAGTAGGCAGATCACATCACCTCTTTGTTTCTTCAAGGGAACTGTAGGAACACTACTGAGGCTGCAGCTCAGAATACTTGGCATTCACTGGGCTCGGCTGCCAGCACACTATCAGCTTTAGCTGTATATGGGGGTACACTCCCTCAATCCCAGCACTTAAGAGACTGAGGCAGAAAGAGAGAGGTCCAGGCCAGTCCGGCCTACACAGTAGATAGACTACTGAGATGGCTCAGAGGCTAAGAACACTTGCTCTCCCAGAGGACCTGAATTCAGTTCCCAGCACTCACATGGTGGCTCACAACCACCTTTAACTTCAGTTCCAGGGGATCTGATACCTCTCCTGGCTTCTGGGGCAACTAGGCACACATATATGAAGGCTAAACACCCATACATATAAAATAAATAAATGAATGAAAAATTAAAATCTAAACTTTTAATACCTTTGTTGCTTTAATACATTTTCCTCCCTCCGTTCCTTCCTTTCTTAAAACCATGCCATGCAACCCAGACTGACCACAGGTTCCGGATTCTCCTGCTTCAACATCCTCAGTGCTCGGATTATAGATTTGCACCATAGCACCTGGCTTTCTTTTTTTTTTTTTTTTTTTTTTTTTCTTCTTTTTTTGGTTCTTTTTTTCGGAGCTGGGGACCGAACCCAGGGCCTTGCGCTTCCTAGGCAAGCGCTCTAGCACCTGGCTTTCTATTAATGTACTCACTACAAAAATGTCTGGTATAAAATTATAAGCACTTAATTAAATTCTTAAATTTATAGCAGCCTCATTAAACAAACTATAATAAACTGGCCACAAAACTAAACAGATTTTTAATAAACATATTTACCGATTTTTTTAGTTACTGATGGTGTTTTTTCAGCAGTTCTTACCTAAAATAGAAACATGAATGGTAAGATTTCACTTTAGCAAAAAGCAATTATCTCAATTTGAAAAGTTAATAAACATAAAACAAATTGGCTTTATTCTAATTCGAAACATGCCTATCCATAAGAGCCCAGCCAACAGAATGGAAGGAAGGCAAGACTATCTAATCATCGCCCCTTTACAAACAAGAAGCCAAGGGCCAATGAGATCAAATGACTCCCCGGAGGGAAACAAATACAAACTCAACTAGAAACTAATGGTAGAACCATCATGTCAGTTCTAGACTCCCATCACAGTCCAAGGTTCTTCTCAGTTTACTAATGCTATGATTGCCACTGTCCTATATGTCAATTCAGACATATTATTAAATTTTTTTGTCTTATCAGAGATTGAATCCAGGGGCTTGTTTATGCTAGCCAGAAAAAGTAAAACCCATGTATATCCCTGTCCTTATTTTTGTAATCTTAAGTATTATCCGCTAAAGGGTTACTAAAGAGATGGTTTAGCAGTTAAGAACACCTGTTGCTCTCCTAGAAGACCAGAGTTCAGTTCCCAGAATTCATACTGGGCAGCTTATAACTGCCTGTAATTTTAATACCAAATCATGCCCTTTTATGGCTTCCTCAGGTACAACACATGGTGTGTACACGTATGTACACACACACACACACACACACACACACACAGAGAGAGAGAGAGAGAGAGAGAGAGAGAGAGAGAGAGAGAGACCGACCACAGGAAAGACCAACAGAGTCCACTAACCTAGACCCTTGGGGGCTCCCAGAGATTGAATCACCCTCCAAAGAGCAAACATGGGTTAGACCTAGACCCCGCCCATATGTAGCAGATGTGAAGCTTGGTCTTCATGTGGATCCTGAACAAATGGAGCAGGGGCTGTTCCTGAACCTATTGCCTGCCTATGGATCCTGTTCCCCTAACTGAGCATCCCTGCTGGCTCGGCATAATGTACCTAGTCCTGCAGTGACTTGATATGCCAAGGTGTGGTGATACCCAGGGAGGGTCTCCCCCTTCTCAGGGAAAAAGGAGGGTATACGGAGGAAGAAGTTGTGTGAAGGAGAAACTGGGAAATAGGGGTGGATAATGGCATGTAAAGTGAATAAATAAATTAATGAAAACAAAAGAAAAACAAATATATAGAATTTGAAAACACATTGCAAATAAGCAACTTACCACAGATTCCCCAAGTGAATGGGTTAAATGAATATTATTTATATATTCTTGTCCCTTCTCATCCAATAGATATTTACACCTGAAAGATTAAAGAAAATTAAATTCTACTAGCTGATAAATTAGAGAAGTACTAGTAAAGACAGTCTCTATCATATAAATTCCATTAACTACCTTTTGGGGGCCAGAGAGATGGCACTTTCCGAGAAGTCTGATGCCTGAGTTCAATCTCAGGAGCTCACATGTTAGGAGAGAACAAACTCCTCCAGGCTGTACTCTAACCTCCAATTGTGTACATCCCCAACCCAGGCAACAAACAAACAAACAAAACCTATCCTTTCATTGTCTTTTTTGTATGTGTTACTGGGGATTAAACTAAGGCTCATGAGTACCTTAGCGGGCACTCCATCACTGAACGATAACATCAGTTTCCATCAGAGGCCATTCGAAAGCTGGCCTCAAATTTGCTATGTAGTCAAACGTAACCTTGGACTTCTAATACTCCTGCCCAAGCAGGAATAACCATAAATCACCCCAGTCTTTTTATTTGAGCTGGGTTCTAAGAGGTCCAGGCTGGCCTTGAGTATGCTCTGTAGCCTAGACAGGCCTGGATATTCCCATCCTCCCATCTCACCAGACTCCGAAGTAGCTGAGGTTAAATGGTCAGCTTCATACACTGTTTCTGAGGAGCCACAAAGCACTGCTATCCAATTCCCTATCCAGCTATGATTCCAAGGCTATAATCATGCTAATACTATCAATTTGAGAACTTTCAATTTTCAAGTAAGAGTTACTAAATTAGGAACCAAGTATGGTGACATCCGACTGTAATCTCAGCACTTGGGAGGCTGAGATACGAAGACCAATATGAAAACCTGGCTACTCTGGGCTATTTATATAGCCAGTGCCAAAAAAGAAAATGAAAAAAAAAGTCAAAAAAGTTATTAGCTAGGCATGGTGGCAAACACCTGAATTAACCAAGTACAGAAGTTTAGCGCCATCTTTGGCTCCATAGTGAATTCTTGACAGCCTGATGTACAAAAAATATTATCCCAAAATAGAAACAAAAAAGACAAGCATGGTACCACACCTCTGTAATACTCAAAAGGCAAGTTGGAAGACTGGCACGAGGTTTAAGGGCAGCGTAATCTACATAGGAATATGCAGGCCAATTAAGACTACGTAAAAACCATATCTCAAACAAACAAACCTAAACCTGACAGCAGGTAAAAAGCAACCAGTAAATTAGTACCTAACAGTGACTTGCTACTATTTCTTTACTTGTTTGGTTTTTTTTGATATAGGTTTTCTCTGTATAGCCTTGGCTATCTTGGAACTCCACAGACCAGGCTGACCTCAAATTTAAGATATCCACCTGCCTCTGCCTCCTGAGTGCTGGGATTAAAGCCATGTGCCACCATCACCAATACTGACAGTTTTTTACAAGTTCAAAATGGTTAATCTTTTTAAATCAGTACTGAACACTCATTTAACTTGAATGTGGCTTTTAAAGGGTTCTTTTCAAATGATTGTTCTAATGTTTGGAGTGGTATTATTTTATATATTAGAAGCTCACATAACTTATAAAGCTAGCTGAGTACTGTATTTTACAGAGGGAAGATGACAAAGAAACTGAGACAAGAGGGTTTCAAGATGGAGGCCAGCCTGGAAGACATAGGGAATTTCAGGTCAACCTGAGGTAATGTGAGACCTTGTCTCAGATTAAACAAACAAACAATAATATACATTATGATCATTCTTCAGGTCTTCTCATGGCACCATGGGCTCATGCCAATCTCCAAAGAGCCTACTTCTAAGTAAAAAGTATTTATTTTTGTATACTATACTAAATAAAAATGTATATATTTTTATAATTTGATTTTTAGAAATAGAAGAATTATCTAAGTATCATATGACATATAAGCAGTGAATGTTATGGTTACCAGAAGTCTTAGGTGGGTTTTTTCCCTACAAAGTAGGTGACCCCATTTCTGTAAACTTGGTGTGAATTTCAAGCCATAGTGAAGGCAAAAATAGTTGAGGTGAAAAGTAATTCAAATGTTTCCACTGCACAATGTCCAACTTGCCTATTAGTGAATGAACAATTAAGGATCTTACCCTGGATACCACTTAGCATGCTGTTCCCAAGGGTCTTCACTTGGCTTCCAATCCGTGAGCCCTCCTCCACAGTGAAAGCACTTCACTTTATCACCTTCACCTAAGAAAGCGCACAAGGAAAACTATGTGTTTCTGTTCAAGTGTAAGTTTTCAGAAAATGCCCATTCTAACATTTGAGGAGTGTCTAATTATATCAAACCTCATGGCTTAAAAGACAACATTCAAGATGGTATCATACCTAGATATGCTCTTTGTCATTTGAAGGAAAATATGTACTAAATTCATCATCTCAATATAATGTACTTTGTAGAAGACAAAGAAAAATCACAGTTTTTATATTAGAAACTACATTTTTCCAGTATATGTCACTTGGACCATCACTATTAAATTTACTTTATCAAACTGAAAACTGTTTAAGTTTTATTGCAAATGTTAAAGTTCAGCATAAATTACAAGGTAACTATCTTTAAGAACAAGCTCTCTGTCATGAAACAGACCTTTAAGCTCACTATGTTATGGGCTGGAGAGATGACTCAGTGGTTAAGAGCAGTGACTGCTCTTCTAGAGGTCCTGAGTTCAAATCCCGGCACCTACGTGGTGGCTCACAACCATCTGTAATATGATTCCTGTTCTAGTGTCTCTAAAGACAGCTACAGTATACTCATATACATAAAATAAATAAATAAATCTAAAAAAGATTACTGTATTATATAACTGAAATAATGTATATTTTGAATTTGGCTATATTTAATCCTAAATGAATCAGGCATATAGATTAAAATTTCTAGAAGCCATAACACTGCCAGCTTTTCTTGAGACATGCACAGGAATCGTTTGAAAAGTACTCTGAATATGTGGAGTATGCTTAAAGGTAGATGGTAATTTTTGTTTGGTTGGCTTTGGTATCACAGTGTAGCCCAAAGTGCCCTCAAACTCATGCTGGCCTTTCTACTCAGCTGACAGATTGCTGGGATTACTGGTATGTGGTCTCATGCTTACTCAGCTTGATGTCAATTTACTATGACTCAGACTAAATTCTCTAATAGTAACTGTGTTTATGGGATTGTGGTGAAGTGTAGAGAAAATCCATGTAGTAGGTATTTTGAGCATATCGAGTAGATGCTCAATAAATGGCAGCTAGTATTACTATTAGATCCACTATCTTTCAGGAATTGATACCACCTTTTCTCTCTCAACTGCAACCTCCCCCACCCAAGAATTACTTGAACAGATCTGACTCATAAAAGCAGAGCCTTTTAACACAAATTCAGTAGTTCCATCAAAGATTTAACATATGAGTTCAGAGAATGATACTGATAATGAGCAAACTAAAGGCAACGATTTTCTTTTTAGGAGCCCTGTGACATTTGGAAAGTAATTTACTGGTGAAGTTTACCTAAAGCATAAAATCCAGCTCTTGCAAGCTGCTCCTTGTTAACTGAGTATAGCCATGTTCCAAAAGTAACGATCCGTGCGTCATATTCTGCCATGGCTGGATTTCTTGGAGAATTTGTTGAATTTGGGAAATTCCTATCTGAACTCACACCAGACTCACTTCGAACATTAACATTCCGGCCCAAAACGAAGAAGCAGTTGGGAAAGTGTCTCCTGTGCTCTGACCAGGCACGGTCACAGGGTTCCCAATTTTTCAGTTTTCCACCACAACAAAAGCATTGCACTTGATCATCAATCCCCGTGTAGTAGAGTCCAGCACTAGCTAACTCTCTGGGGCTTAAATGGGCATAGTCTGGCCAGTTCTGAAACGTCTTCAGTCTGGCTTCTTCACTACACATGGCCGGGTTCCTCGGGTATATGGTATCTGAAATATCTACAACCTGTCCAGTTCTCAGGAGATAATCTGCATGAGTCTCCGACGGCCTGTCAAGAGCAAAATGATTTCTGTTTCCCACACAGTTTTCAGATTTGTACTGGCCATTTTGGATGCCAGGAGATGTAGACTGTGTGGCACCGTTTTCAAAATAAAAACCATTGATAAATCTGCAATTTGGGGATATTCTCCTGTGTCTTCCAACAGCTGAGTCTCCATACTGCCATCTATCTACTGCCGCGTGACAACTGAAACACTGCACGGTGTCTCCTTCACCAGTGTAGAGAAACCCCGCTCGCGCCAATGTTGATGCTGAAACAGGACTGCTGCTTGGGAAGTTAGCAAATGTTTTTAATCTATTAAACTCTTCTACAAATTCTTCATCCTTATTGGTGTCTGCAGGTACAACAGTTCTAGATCCTTCAAAACTGTTAAAAGTCATCTTCTCTTGAAAATACGACTTGTCCACCTTTTCTAAAAAGAGAACATTGCATTAGGAACTGCAGAACACAAAACATAAGGAATATATTTCTGATACTAAGCACTAATAAATTATCCAGTGATGACATAAAAATAATGGCACAATCACATTTTAATTCTAAACACTAGAGTAGTACATTACCAAACCACTTGAGTTTTCAAGTGTGTGCTTTTGTTTGCTTTCCTTTTCCAGTGTTAGGGCTTCACATAATGCCGAACACATGTTCTAAGTCAGAACTACACCCCCAGCCTGTTTCTCTCCCACTTATTTATTGCAGCCTTAGGTTTCCGTCACAGGGCCTTCTGCATTCCAGGCAAGTGCTCCACCAACAAGCCTAAGCCTCAGTCCCATTTTCTATTTTGATGGAAAATAGTATATAAGCAAAAAGAGCAGAGTTGCTGATCTTAAGTATTCATTTTATATAAATATGGAAACTATGACAGAGAAATTATAAATATTAAACATGTGAAGTCATTAATTAGGAAAAACATGAAAGCAGCATAAAATATACAGATTATTAAAGACTGCATAATTGTTATAATGAATCATTACATATTCAAGGCATCAAAATTCAATCTTTTACTATTTAAAAACAGATGAATGTTTAGAATGGTAATGCATTAATTTAAAAAATATTTTTACTTTCTTGCTGAGCAAAACAAAGGTGCTCTAGTGGATCCTATGCTCAAGAGTATACAGGAAGAACAAATGAAACTTGATGGATTGAAAAAAGCACACACACAAACTTAGGTGGGTGAATCTGGGAGAAGCTGGGAAGGACGGTACTATGATCAAAATGCAATGTATAAAATTCTCAAAGGACTAGAAAATTTATTAAACACAAAAAGTATTCACAGTATTGGTTTCAGCATGTTAAAGATATCAAATGCTTTTCATTTTCATGTGTAGAACCCATTTTTTGCTGGAAGTGGACTGTCCCTTATTTTATGTGTGTACACATATACATACAACAGAGAGGCAAGAAACACAGATGCAGAGAATGCCTTAAGAAAAATTCTAAATATTTACAGATATGAATTGAAGTTACTTTTGCTATACACTTCTGTTGGTCAAGAAACAATGTGTTTGAGTGAAAGAGCAGCCTCATTAGAGGCCAAATCTCAACTGTGCAATGCTGAACCCAGATAACACACCAAAGGACTTAGCTGGGCTCTGGGAAGAGAGGCAAGATAGTCTGTCCTCCAACAGGTCTGAAAGTGCAAAGTGATGCTACTAATAATTGTACAAGGACAACAGCATAAATCATGGTCACCTTAGGCAAAGCAGAAGAGCATGTGGTCACCTAAGCTACAGAAAAACCTAGTTCTCCAGAGTCTTCCACAATGCCATAACGCCCCCAGTGGGTCTGTCAGACGCAAGATAACCAAACGGCTCAATCGCAAGTAACTTCGCAGTGAAAAGGAAAGATTCGGATGTAAAAATGAGTGCACATCAGGGTATATCCTTCAGAGGAGGACACACAAACAGCCAAAGAACACATGAAAACACATCAACATCACACCAGGGGAAGAAAAATTAAAACCACAGTGAGGTATCACCCCTTCCCTATTAGGATAGCTATATTTGAAAGACAAAAAGCATCAAATGCCACCAAGGATGTAAACAACAGGGACCTGCAAACAGGAATGTAAACAGCTATTATGGAATACAAATGGAGGCTCTTTTTGGTTTTGTGGAGATATGTGTGCCTGGTAGCATTCATGTGAGTGGATATCAGCTATAACTCAATACTTTGATGAGGCAGGATCTCTCAGATGAACTCAGAGCTCACTGATCTGCTTGCTCCAAGGGATTCCCTATCTGCCTCCACCATGCACTGAGTCATCTCTCCAGGCCTAATGGAGTCTCTTCGCAAACCAGAGAGAGTTAGGGGTTGGACAGAGGGCTCAGCAGTTAAGAGCACTTTCTGCCCTTCCAGAGGAGCCAAGTTCAACCCCCAGCATCCACAGCTGCAATCAGCTGCTCACAATCACCTGGAACTTCCGTTTCAGGGGATCTAATCCTCTGGCCTTCGCACCTGCACTCATGTGCACACACCAACTCACACAGACACACAAATACACGTTTAAAAGTAAAAACTTTCAAAACCCGGTAGACAATGATGGGATGTTGCTCAAGTAGTAGAGTACGTAAGTAGCATGCTCACGGCCCTGGGTTTAATCCTCAGCACTAGGAAAACTGGGTGTGCCAGTACATCTATAATCCCAAATTCATGAGGTAGAAGTAAGAGGATCAGAATTTCAAGCTTATTCTCAGCTACATAACAAGGTTTTAGGTCAGCCTGTGATACACAATCTCAAAAATAAACAAAGCAGAGACAACTTTAAAACAGGATCCAGCAGTCTCACAACTGGGCATACATCCAGGCTAGTGAAATCAGTATGTTAAAGCGGCACCTGCATTTGGATATTTATTATAGCATTGTGTGTATGTGAAATCAGCTTTCAGTGACCGTTGCTGAATGGATAAAGAAAATTTAGTGTATGTATATACAATAATATTAGGCTTAAAAACATTAGAATTCTGCCACTGGCAGAAACATGAATAGAAATGGAAGGACATTATGTGAAAGGAAACATGTTAGGTACATATGTGGAAGCTAAAAGGTTAATCTCCCAGAACAGTAGTAGTTAAGGGAACCTAGATGAAGGGAGATTGAATGGAAATAGGACGCTCAATGTGCATAAGCTGAACAGAACTAACACAATGCTTTCCTTTTCCTTTGGAGACAGAGCTCACTGTGTAACCCAGGCAGGCCTCATGTTTTCTGCCTAAGCCTCCACAGTCCTGGGATTACAGGCATGTACCAATAAGCCCTGCAGGATAAAGAACTTTTCTTTTTTCCATGTTTTTATGTGTGTGGGTAAATACGTACAGGTACAGGCCTGTACATGTAGAAACCCAAGGTTGATGTTGGGAATCACCCCAAATTTTCAGTCCATCTTATTCATTGAAAGATGATCTCTAAATAAATCTAGACCTTACCAACATGTCTAGTCAGCTAGCCAGCTTGCTCTGGAGAGCCTGTCTCCTCCTAGATTTAAGGGTACACCGCCATGCCCACTCATGCCCAGGATTTATTTAGATCCTGAGAATCAAAACTTAGGTCCTCATGCTTGCATAGCATATGGTTTAGCCACTGAGCCATTGATCTAGCCCTGATTACTAAATGTTCTGTAGTAAACTAGGAAAACTGTGATTGACAATAATTAACTGACTAGTTTAAAATAGTTAACAGGGGGTTGGGGATTTAGCTCAGTGGTAGAGCGCTTGCCTAGCAAGCGCAAGGCCCTGGGTTCGGTTCTCAGCTCTGAAGAAAAAAAGAAAAGAAAAAAAAATAGTCTGTAAAATAGTTAACAGACACACTTTGAGTATTCTCTCGATCATACTAGAAGTCCAATGCGCTATCCATTGTGCCACAGAGCCCACTTCATTTTGAGTATTCTCAATGCAAAAAAAAGTCTGAAATGAAGAGACAATGAAAATTACTCTGATCTTATTCAACATACTTTCCATGTACTGAAATACCACACTGTATCCCATACACTTATATAATTACTGCTGTCAATTAAAATATTTTAAGGGCTGGAGAGATGGCTCAGCAATTAAAGAGTATTGGCTGCTCTTCCAGAGGACCAGGGTTCATTCAATTCCTATCACCCATATGGCAGTTCACAGTTGTTTATAATTCTAATTCCAGGGGGATCCAACATCCTCACACAGACATACATACATACAGGCAAAACACTAGTGCACATGGAATAAAAATGATGCATCCCCTGGAACTAGAGTTACAAACAACTGTGAGCTACCATGTGGGTGATATATATATATATATATATATATATATATATATATATATATATATATATATATATATATAAAAGAATATATTTAGGGATTTAGGGGCTGAAACAGGGGACACTGAATTAGAAACCAGCCTGGGCCACATAATGAGACTCTGAAAAAAAAAAATAAACGAAAGAGCAGAATGGCCATGATGTCTTGTTTTAGGGATCTTGAGAAGATTTATACAAACCTTTGTGGATTATGTAAGTACAATATGTCTTAGAACATCAATTCCCTTTGAGTAATGTTAAAAAACGCCTCTCTTGAAAAATGACAATACCCTTCAGGCTTATGTGGCCTTGCCAATTTTCATTAGTATTCACATATCCCTTAAGAGCTGACTTTTATCTATCTCTGAGAAACTTTTTGGAATACAGTTTTAGATACTTTTAAGTATTATTTTCCAGATATTTGAAAACATTCTGACAATAATGTTCAAAGTTCTTTATTGAATCAACAAAAGCTAGATAATTATATAAAAGATTCAAACAAACAAACGGCTAGTTGATAAGCTAGTAAGACGAAACCTATTACAGAAATATGCAACATTTTATAATGTTTTTAAAAAAGTATTGCATAACTAACAAAATGAACGAATTGTTTAGAATGAAGTCACATAAAGGCGAACTTCCAGTTTAAAACCTTGGGATTTTAGTTAATTGCAAATTCATTACAAGCCAACATTACATGGCTGTAAAAAAACCCACAGCCTTCAGACTATGTTAGTGTCCAGATGTGGAACATTCATATCCCATTCAGATACATGGTGACTATTACCTTCAGTTCCAACACACTTTAGGAGAGACACTGACACATTTTCATGTCCTCAGACGAACGTTCAAGATAACAGTATATGAGGAATAGTTGGAAGAAACAAGCCTATTCATCCCAAAAGAAAGGAAGATTGATATGTGAGAACAAAACCTAAATGCAATGTACCTTACAGTGGAATTAAGGCCAATGTATATACTTAATATATTTTACTTATTTTTTGCATTTAAAAAAATGTGTGTGTGTGTGTGTGTGTGTGTGTGTGTGTGTGTGTGTGTGTGTGTGTGTTTAGGTCAGGGTATGTGTCACAGCACATGTGTGGAGGTCAGAGGACAATTCTCAGAAGCCAGTTTTCTCCTCTTAATACGTGAACTCCAAAGAGAAAAAAAACCAGGTCATCAGGTTTGGTAGGAAGTGGTTTTACCTGATGAGCCCTCTGGCTGGCTCATAACCAAAACATTTTAGCACAACATATGAACTTCACAAGTCAAATGCAGTAATAAATAGGTTGGGTTGCCTTTGAGAATATGAGTCCTTCCCATCAGTAAGACTTTAGTCTGTGCATACCTTTAGTCCCAACACTCTGGAGGCAGAGGCAGGCAGTTTTCCATGAGTTCAAGACAAGCCTGGACTACAGAGCAAGTTTCAGGGCAAGTGGTAGATACACTGAGAAGCCCTATCTCAAAAAAAAAATCAAACAATAAAAAATAGGATAAAATGAGACTTCAGTGTAGACTAGAAGACTAAGCATTTCAAGTCTATTATATTCCTAAAGAATGGCCAGCATAAACAAAATGGTGAAACTTACCTTCCCTGAGGTAATGTTTTATTTCTTGATACAATCAAAACATAAAATTAAAGGTCTAGTCTTATTTCACAATGGCAGACATTTGTGCATTCAATTGTTCATCCTACTCTAGATCTGTGAAACTTTGTCATTCTATGGGAGCATCTCTCTGTGAAGCTTCCAAGAGGAGCCTTTAAGTGGATATAGTAACACATCCCTGTAACACTGGCCATCAGGAGTCTGGGGCAGAAAGATGGTTGAGTTCTAGGTGAGCTTAAGACCCTTGCTTCAAAAAAATAAAAGGAAACCACTTCCTTAGGGATTAAGTCCATGCTATTGGTTTAGGGTATATAGGTTTAGAAAGCAGTATCTGAATGAATACTGCATGTACATTGTAGGATGTAGAAGAGTACAAAAGAGAGTTATCAGATGAGCTAAAAGTGAAAGACAAGTAACAACCGAGAGAAACCTGGGGGGCTGTAGAGAGCTTGGTAGGTAAAAGCACTTATCCCACAGAGTCTGTGGCTTGAGTTAAACCCTAACAATGTAACAGTAATGGTCAGAAAACAACTCCATCAAGTTGTACTTGACCTCTAATCACTCACTTTACCTATATGTGCTTCTCTCATATTGTGTATCCAGTAAAACTTACACACACACACACACACACACACACACACACACACACACACACACACACACAGAGCTGACTAGGGTGTGTGTGTGTGTGTGTGTGTGTGTGTGTGTGTGTGTGTGTGTGTGTTATAATGATCACAATTATTATGCATGGTCTTTTATCTCAAAATGTCTTTAAAAGGCAGGCAGGGTGATTCATGCCTGAATCAGACTTGGAAGTTTGAGGCAGGAGGACTGCTAGGTGGTCAGGACCAACCAGGGCTATAGAGTGAGGGATATATGGTGAGACCTTACCTCAAAAAACGAACAAAAAATACAAAATCAAGAGCAAAACAAAACAAAAAAACAAAACAAAAAAAACAAACAAAGGAAGGAAGGAAGGAAAGATGGATGGAAAGAAAGGAAAGAAACTGCTAGTAGAAGAGTAGAAGGGCGAGAGTGGGTAGATGGGGGAGCACCCTAATACAGGCCAAGGGGAGGGGGGAGAGGACAGATGGGATGGGGGCTTGTGGAGGGGGTAACCAGGAAGGGGGTATCATTTGAGATGTAAATGAATGGGATGATTAATAGCAGAAGAGGAGGAGGAAGGAAGAGCAGGAGGAGTGGTGGAAGCCAAGGTGAGACCCAGCTGATCTGCAGGCACATACATTACTCCTAAGGGAGTGTTCAGCATTAACTGTGGATATGGATGTCAAGAACAAGGTCAGCACCAAATTTCACTTAAAAAAAAAAAAAAACAGGCAATACCTGGAAATTTTAAGCAGTTTGTAGATTACTGTAAATGTTCACAAGAGACCTGTTAACATTTTAGTAGGTCATTCAGACATCCAGGAAGACTTGATAATGATAATGATTAGTAATGATAGTTAATAATGATAACTATGTTAAAGCTATTATTTCACCTACTTAAAGCTACCTATCTTAAAGCTACTTACAACCTACTGTTTAGGATTTTTTTAAATGATTTTTAAAGATTTATTTATTTATATGTAAGTATGCTGTAGCTGTCCTCAGACACACCAGAAGAGGGCATCAGATCCCTTTACAGATGGTTGTGAGCCACCATGTGGTTGCTGGGAATCAACCTCAGGACCTCTGGAAGAGCAGTCAGTGCTCTTAACTGCGAGCTGTCTCTCCAGCCCAGTTAATTGTTTCTTAAACACATAAACTCTAGTGTGAAATAGTACTGAAAATCTCTGTACTTAAGTTTTCAAGTATTACTACTACTACTACTACTACTATTATCATTATAATTTTATTTTTGAGGGAAATGGAAAATGAGGAAGGAGGGCAGCATCCTATGTAACACAGGGCAGCCTTGAAATCCATGTCCTCCGGCTGTCATCTCCTAACTGCTGGGTTTAAGGATGTGTACCACACTGGGCTCCTGTGTATTTAAATTCTCCTATTTATTTTTTAGATGAAGGAGCTCGCACCACACCATGCATGTGGAAATCAGAGGACGATTTGCAGGAATCAGTTCCCTTCTTTCACCATGTGTGCTCAAGGGATTGAATTGAGGTCATAAGACTTGGCAGCAAAGCACATTTCACTGCTGAGCCCCTAGTGTTATCTTATCAGCCCCTATTGTTTATTTTATGTTTTTCTTTTTTAGACAAATTCGAACTATGTAGCTCTGGCTGGTCTTGAACACAGAGATCCAGCCGCCTCTGCCTCCAGAGTGCTGAGGCTAAAGATGTGCACCACCATGTGGTTACATTTTTATTTCTTTTCTTTTCTTTCTTTTTTTTTTTTTTGTTTTTTTGTTTTTTTTTGTTTTACTTTTAGAGACTGGATTTCCATGTGTAGTCGTGACTGTTCTAGACCTCACTCTGTAAACCAGAATGGCCTAGAAATCAAGAGATCCACCTGCTTCTGCCTCCTGAGGACTGGGATTAAAATAAACACAGGTATCACCATCTCTTGGCAATTCTAAATATTTAAAAGGTAAATTTCACTGTCTCTGTTAATGAGACTCCTTTACTAACAATATACCCCTATTTTCCAGGCTCGCTGGAATTCCTGGTGCTTATTTGTATATTAGTATGTCCTTGTTGTTTTGTGCTGCTGGGGAACAAACCTTCCACATACTAGGTGAGTGATCTCAGGCTGGATTAGATCCTCACCTAGGTTAGGTTTTTAACATTTTTACTTATCTTCAAAACTTTGTGTGCATGGTTGGGGAAAGGCACGTGGAGCCACAGCCTGAGTCCAGAGGTCAGAGAGGAGCTCTGTGGAGTCAGCTCTTGCTCCACCTTTACGTGGGTCCTGGCACGGCAATGCTTCACCTGCTGAGCCACCTCACTGTCAGTCCATTCTAAATTCTGAGACTGGGTAGCTGTCAGTCAGGTGGCAGGCTCACCTTGACCCTGCTTTGTAGTCCAGGCAAGCCACTGACCTTGTAATCCTCCTCTTTAGCTCTCTAAGTGCTAGGATTATAGGCCTCTAGCAGCATTTCAAGCTTCCGGTGTACATTTATTTTATGGGGCAAGGAGAGTGTTGAAACAAGGTTTATTAACAACCCAGGTTTTGTCAAGAGCTAGCAATAAACTCACCATCCTCCTGCCTCAGCCTTTCATAAACTGGGATTGCAGACAACTATGCCTAACACTTTTATATTTATTTAGTGAGTTCCAGTACCATGTTTTAGATATAAAATCTACCAAAAGAAAAATAAGCTTACACAAATGAAAACCTAGTATATATTTTTACACAAAGACTTTGTATTCTCTTCTTTTTGTTGTGCTTGTTCTACTGTGGATTGGATTGGGGGCTGGTGTTCTGTCATAAAGCTACACTTCTCAGCCTGACTGGATTTTTCGTAGGATTATGCTACAAACACTATCTTAAAAAATAAACAGGAGGCATGGGAGATGACTGACCAATTAAGAGCACTGGCTGCTTTCAGAGGACCTGGGTTTAGCTCCTAGCACCAGCATGGCAGCTCACAACTGTTTGTAACTCTAGTTCCAGGAGAGCTAATGCCCTTTTCTTGCCCCTGGGGATACCATGCACTCATAGGATACAAACATATACATGTAAACAAAACACTCATACACATAAACAAAGATTAAAATTAACTATGTAGTATCTACCTGTCACTGATAGTCACTCTCCACATACACACTCAGAACACCTACTTTCTTTTTGCCATTACTTTTTTTTCTTTTTTCTTTTTCTTTTTCTTTTTTTTCCGGAGCTGGGAACCAAACCCAGGGCCCTAGCAAGCGCTCTACCACTGAGCTAAATCCCCAACCCATTGCCATTACTTTTTAATAATTACAGTACAATGCACACAAGTAATAAAATAATTACATACAGAAATTAAGAATGTAAAAAACAACGGTTCCTATGGTCTATTATGTGTGGATATGTCTATAATAATTGTGTACTATTTAAAACAATGAATAACAAACTTTTCAAGTTTGAAGGATATTTTCTCAATATGGTAAAAATATATTGAGAAGTAGCTTTGCAGGGAATGGTGGTACATACCTCTACACTCAGCCCTTGGGAGACAGAGGCAGGCAGATCTCTGTGAATTCAAGGCCAATCTGTTTTATATAGGGAGTTCCAGGACAGCTAGGGCAGCCAGAGTAAACTAGAGTTCACTCTGATAACATCATCTTACGTGTATTATTCTGTGAAAACCCTATGTTCAAATAAGGTTAAAAGCAATTAATTGTTTTACAGTGTGACTTTGACTTTTAAAACAGATATTAAGTGGACTTAAACCACCTGAACAATTCAAGTTCTCTATCTACCCACTTCTGTACCTTTAAACCTCCAGGGCCCTTCCTAGAAGCAATCACTCTCACTAGTTTCTTATTTACTCTTCCAGAAATGTTCTCGGAATACAGAATCATATATAGGCATTTTAAAAGTCTTTAGACATCTAGTAGTGGCATACACCTTTAATTCCATTTGGGAGGCAGAGGCAGGAGAATAGCCACAACCTCCCAGCCAGCAGGGTTACAGAGAGTACCAGACCAGTCTGAGCTACAGAATGAGAACCTGCTTCGTAAACATATAAGCAAATAATTAAATAAAGGGAGGTGTGGTGGCACATGCTTATAATCACAGCACATGGGAAGTGGAGGAGGGAGGATAAGGAATTCACGAACATCTCTGGCCATAAGAGACCTTATGTCAAAGAAAAGAAAAGAAAAGAAAAGAAAAGAAAAGAAAAGAAAAGAAAAGAAAAGAAAGATTTTAGTTTTATTTTTCTGAGAAATCTCTGGGTTTCTATAGTGGCTAAACTAATTTATATTCCCACCACCAGCAAATTCTCAACATTTGCTATTTTTCTGTTTTACTTAAAGTCATTCTGTAAAAGGAGGAGTAGGGGTGAATACTGTCAAAATATATTGTATAATATTCACAAATTAATAAAAACATTGTGTCAAATAGTCACCACAGAAAGAATAAAATTGGCCCAGTGTTCTGGAAAGTATCCTGGTAGTGTATGTAAAAGAAGAAAAGGAAGAGGAGGAGGAGGAGGAGGAGGAGGAGGAGGAGGAGGAGGAGGAGGAGGAGGAGGAGGAGGAGGAGGAGGAGGAGGAGGAGGAAAGAGGAGGAAGAGGAGGAGGAGGAAGAGGAGGAGGAGGTAGAAGAAACTTTAAACATGAATACTATCATCTTAGAAACTTTGTCTATGAATTTATCTAGAGGAAGTATTAAAAATAATCTACATCATAAATAGCCACTTTGTTGTGAAATGGGATCTCAGTACTGTTTTATTTCTATTTTTTTGGTGGCTGAGGATAGTGGACACTTTTAAGTTTATTGGCTATTTATATTTCATCGTTTGACCCTCAACCATCCATTGATTTCATTAGCCCAATTACTGATTGGACTGCCCAGCTCTCTAATCTATAACTATGCACTTCACTGCTGGACTTTGAGGTTGGGGGAAGGGCTTAGTGTATAATTCTGCTTGGCATAGTATTCACTTCACTACTTGGTGTGCACTGGTTTCAAACTCAAAGCTACCTTTTAGTCTCAGCCTCCTGAGTGCTGGAATTACAAGTGTGAATCAGTATACCCACTCTTGATGCTGGACCTAAAGTTCACAATTTCTTACTACTAACAACAATATCAAGAGTGAGTGTCAGCTGGCTATGATGGTACACACCTTTAAGCCTAGCATTTGTGAGGCAGAGGCTGGTGGACCTCTGCAAATTCAGGGCTAGCCAAAGCCACATAATAACACTCTTCTGGGAAAACAAGTGACTGAGAAAGGGGTGGGGGGAAATAGGAGACAAGGATGAATAGAAACAAAGTAAAATGACACACACAGGATATATACATGAACGAAACCATCACACTGTATAGGAATTTAAAACTTAATAAAAATAGAATGCTCTGTGCTGGCAAACTGGGTCAGTGGGTAGAGGCGATTTCCATCAAGCCTGGTGGTGTGGGTTTGATCCCTGGGACCAACATGGTACCAGGGAACCAAGTCCCAAAGGTTGTTCTCTGATCTCCAAACTGAGTGCCGTGATGTGAGGGTGCGTATATACACACTCACTCTCTAAATACATGCAATGTGAAAAGGGATGACATCGTCTAAATCTGTTTCTATCTTATTTGTTTTTCACACCAATATTAAATGTTCTCAAGTAGAAATGGATCTTGTATCAGTCAGCACCTTCTTTTAAACTGTCGTGGCTTTTTTAACCAACAGTGGCTTTAAGGAAAGACATGAATTCACTTGTAATTCTATAAGAAAGAGATGAATATGTCAACAGAAAATCGAAATATTTGCAAATAGGTACTATAAAGAATCATGAATGTATGTAAAACTGTTAAGTCTCATTTGTAATCAAAACAATTTTTAAATTCCTCTACAATGTGATGGGTTTCGTTGTACCACGATGTTATTTTTACCTTATTTGGCAAAGATCAGTATCACAAATCAATGTAACCAACAAACATGTCAAGGATGAGACAATAGACAAAACTAATACTGATACTTTACACTCAGGGAAATAAAACCAGATCACAGCTGTCTTAGTCAGTGTTCTATTACTGTGAAGAAATACTGTGACCGAGGCAACTGTTATAAAGAAGAGCGTTTAATTGGGGCTCACTTACAGCTCAGAGATTTAACCCATTATCACCATGGCAGAAAGCATGGCAGCATCCGCACAGACACTGTGCTGGAGAGGGAGCCTGAGAGCTCTACATCTGGATTAGCAGACAGCAGGAGAGCCACAGGGCCTGGCTTGAGCTTCTGAAATCTCAAATCCCATACCCACAGTGACACACTTTCTTCAACAAGGCCACACCTCTTAATAGTGCCACTCCTGTGAGTCTATGGGAGCCATTTTCATTGAAACCACCACAGAGGCTAGGTTAGCTAAGTACTGCCAAACTGGACTACAGGAAGACCTTGTCTCAAAAAGCAGTGTACAGGCTCATATGAACACTATAACATGTTATTATTATATGCAAGAACCTGGGTTCAACTGTCAGTGACAGAAATAACATAAAAGGTACATGTAAAATGCTAAAAAATGTGCTATTCATAAACATACAAAAACACAATATTCACTGGGCAGTGGTTAGCACATGCCTTTGATCTTAGAATTCAGGGGGCAGAGTCAGACAGATCTCTTTAAGTTCCCGGTCAGCCTGGTCTACAGCACTAGTTTCAGGACAGCCAGGGCTACACAGAGAAACCCAGTCTCAAAAACAACAACAACAAAACCACCACCATCCCCAAAAAACAGAAACAAAGGCACAATATTAAACAGAAGACAGTACTAAGGTAATATGGAACCATATACAACCACTCTAAACTTAGATTGGACAGGGGTGATGGCTCATCAGGTAAAGGCCTGTCAACCTAAATTTAATCTACAGTTCCTAGGTAAATGTAGAAAGGGAGAGAGAAGCGGGGCGTGGAGAAACCTGATCCCACCAAGTATCCCCTCTAACTTCTACATGCAAATTGTGGCACATATGTCCCCCAATCCACCCACCCCCTCCCTTGCAAAATATTATAAAACATACACACATTAAAAAAAACACAAACCCTAGACTGAAGGACCAGGGATATTTTAGTCAGAGGTAGAACATTTGCCCAATATGCATGGGCATTCCATTCCCAGAAACATAGCAAACAACAAAAAACCCAAAAGCTCAGGTTTTAGATAAATACTAAATTATACATATTGTCAGGACACTCTTAAGTGAAAGAGCTGGGTACAAGGCTTTGGTATAACTAATTGGTACAATGCCTACTTAGCATGCATGAGGTCCTGGAAGCCCCAGCATCATGATGATAATGATGGTGGTGATGATGATGATGGTGGTGGTGATGATGATGATGATGGTGATGTAAAACTATATAACCCAATAACAAAAGCATAAAATGCCGATGTTATGCACTCAAATTCTATTGTTGCAAGGCATGGTGACTTACAAGTATATTTCCCCATTGAGAAGGTTGAAGCAGGAAACTGCTCAAAGTTTAAAGTGAGCCTGGGATATACAGTGATTTCCAAGCCAGCTTGGACCACAATATGAGAGCTTATCATTAAAAAAAAATTGCTACCGTTTTTATTTTTGGTTGTGAGCCTAGCCTTTAACAGCTGAGCCATCTGTGGGGGGTGAGGTGTGATTGGATCTAAAGTGAATAAATTAATTAGTAAAAACAGAAAGCAGGCTGAGCTCCAGGTTCCTGCCCTGACTCCCTCAATGGATTGCAACCTATAAAGCCATAAAGTCTTCCTCCTCCAGCCCAAATAAGGTATCTCAGGCTAACGCTATTACTCATTTATCTTCTCTTTTGTTTCCTTCTTTCACCATTTAAATTTTATCCAGCAAGCATTCTGAATTCTAATTGAAAGAATAAGGAGGTAGACTCTTAATTTGCCAGAGAGCCATTGTACAATCCCACCCACCAAATAGAGTCTCATCTGGTTGCTATCCATGTCAAAATGCTTCATCTGTGAATACATTAATCTAATTAACTGAGTACTGAGACCCTGTACTGGCAGGTTTTCACTTTCCAATGAAGACAATTTTTCATAAATTACAGGAAGAAAAAAAAGATAGGTTCTTTATTTTGCTACCTGAGATTTGTTGCCAGTTTGCTACTGTCTAGGAGGAAAACATACTAGAGGAGAAATTGTAAATTGATGTTGTTATTGTTGACCATCAGGTTAGACAAGAGACAGAAGATAAAGGTAAAGAAAGTCTCAGTGATGGACAGGTCACATTTCTGACACTTGCCAGGAAGCAAATGCCTTTTGATCCATTGGTTAGATGGAAATAACTCAGCCACAAAACCAGTTACTTTCTGATTGCTACTTTATTGGAGGGGATGGGAATCTATTGTTTTGAGCTAGTTAGGATCTTACTGGGTAGAACAGGTTTGCCTAGAACTCACTATGTAGCTCAGACTGGCCTCCGACATGCCCTGCTTTCCCTTACAAAATGCTGGTGTTAAAGGTCTAAGCCACATTTGGATCTCGCTCATTCGTTTTGGAGTTGAATAGTATTTTTAACTCATCTCTAACCGTTCATTTATTGCCCTGTAAAAAATAATTAGGAGGACCTGGTGATGCACACCTTTAATCTTAGCACCACTGAGACAGCAGCAGGCAGATCTGTGAATTTGAGGGCAGCCTGGTCTACATAGTGAGTTCTAGGGCACTTCCCTAGGAATTCTGACAGTGATCAGGGTACAATATTTACATTGTTGGGTGTTCATTTAGTGGACGATTTGGTAAATGGGTTACATAACCCACCCTAGAAATTTCTCATAATAATAATAATAATAATAATAATAATAATAATAATATTCAATCCTTGGGATAGAAGCCAAGGCCCATGTATACAAGGAAAATGTTCTACCAGGGCTGTACTCTTAGACCCTGGAATAAAGTATTTTTATTTTATGATCATACTAGGAATTATTTTTAAATATTCATTTATTTTATGTATATGCATACACTGTATACTGTCTTCAGACACACCAGAAGAGGACATCAGATCTCATTACAGATGGTTGTGAGCCACCATGTGGTTGCTGGGGATTGAACTCAGGACCTCTGGAAGAGCAGTCAGGGCTCTTAACCACTGAGCCATCTCTCCAGTCCCCATTACCTTTTTTGAGATAGTGTCACACTATATATGTAGCACAGGCTAGCCTCAAAAGTTGTGATCCTCCTCTTTCAGTCTCCTGAGTGCTAGGATGACAAGTGTGTACCACCATGCCAGGTCTTTGAAACAATTTCCTGACAGGAGCCTTCTTTTTTTCTCCCCCCCCCCAACCCCGCTATAAAATCATTCTTCTCTATTTACAAAACAACTTTGTTGTCTCTAGTAGAACATTTGGTAGGTTCATCTTGTCTTTGTTTTACTTTCATTTAATTTTTTTAAAGGTAGGCTATCATGAAAGTCTGACTTAATACATACTCCGGATCCTAGCCTGGCCTAGAACTCCTGACCCTTCTGCCTTCACCTACCAAGTGCTTGTATTATAATAAGCATGTACTACCAAGCCTAGCTCTGTCTGGGTTTTAACTGATAAACGGACAAAGTAATCTACCTCAGTAAAGATAACCTAGAGTTAAAAGCACATATTTAATGTCCCTGAGTACCAAACACTATCTATCTTGAAATTTTTATTTTCCTTGATGCCATAATATAGCTAAATGCTTAGCTGCAGGTAAATATTTGTTCTAATCCAGAAACTGTGATGAAATTAAATGAGAAATCACCTTAATTTAAACATGGTTAGTGTCTATATCCTGTCCTCTTTTCTTCTACCATGTTTCCTTTGATAATAACTAACATTTGTTAATGCACTTTTAAAATTTAGAATGTTTTGATACGTGATATTTGATTTAACTGATAGAACATGCTCATAGCTTTCATGCATAAAATGTGCAAACTGTGGTTCTGACTGGCAGTTACGATCATATATAATGTGGCAAAGGAAAGAGAAAAAGGAGAAAAGATTGGAACCCAGGTCTTGTGACTAATAGAATTACAAAGAAAGTCCTGTGGATATTCTTGGCCGTCTCTACTGAGGTATCTAAGAATGTGAGGCTTCCTAACCTTTCTGTGCTCGGGAAATGTTCTAAAGCAGGAAAGTCAGATGACACAGGAATGAATGCACTTTGACACTGGGTTTACTACGTAGCTCAGGCTGCCTATGAGTTCAAGGTCTTCCTGTCTCTGTTCAAAATGAATAATGGAATTACAGTAGTGTCCCTTGCTGGACAGACTCCAAGTCAATAAAATGATTATAGAAATATAAAAGTATAAATTACATATGTAAGTACAGATATCTGTGAAGTAGACCCTTTCTCCATTTAACCAAATAGTCTTTAAAATTTTTCAATCTTAGTCAAGCATGGTAGCATATAATACCAGTGCTCAAAAATCAGGAATGGGAAGACTGACCATAAATACAAAACTAACCAAGTCTACGTACAGTACATAGTGAGTACAGCCATAGTTACACAGTGAGACCATCTCTTAACCTGGCATGGCTATAGCAGGCCTATAATGCCAGCACTCGAGACCAGGAAGCTAAAATAAAGATTAAGAATTCGAGTCCTGTAGAAGTACAGCAAGTACTCTTAACTGAAGAATCCTGAGTTAATAATTATTACGAAGAAGTACATATAATATGACAGCCAATGTCTTTTTGAGAAAAGGCGTTATGTTGGATAGCTCTGGTTGGCCCCAAATTCACTCTGTAGACCAGGCTGACCTCAAACTCAAGAGATCCTCCTGCCTCTGCCTCCCAAGTGCTTGGATTAAAGGTGTGAGTCACCATATGGGGATATATGAAAGACAGTTCAGTATCCAAGCTTTGATATTTGATACTATCTCCACAAACTTATTATTTGCCCACCATTTCTGAGCTGCCAAAAATTCTCTTAATCTCAAACCCCTGAGCTTGCTTCTTCCCCCTTTGAATCCTCCGATTCTGCACCTACAAGACAAAACAGAACAGGCCAGCAACTGCCATTGAGACTTCCAAAAACAGTGATTAAAATTAAATGCCAGAGAGCTGGGATTAATGTCGGCACTCAGGAGGCAGGGGCAGGAGGACCTCTGTGAGTTTAAAGCCAGCCTCATCTACATAGTGAACACCAAGACAGCCAGGACTACACAGAGAATAAATACTCTGAGCCTCAAAATGCCAACAACAATAACAACAACAACAATAATAGTTATTATTAAATATATACAATTAAACGAATGAAAGCTGGGTGTGACAGCATCCACCTGTAATCCTAGCACTCAGGAAACTGAAGCCTGAGTAAGGCAAGGGGAGGTTGAAGGTCACCCTGAAGACATATATCAGGGCCCCATCTATCTCAAAAAGTAAAGTATGATCCATGTTACTAAGGTTTCTATTTCCACCTTGTTCTTACAGTTTTGCTCTTTAAAATATAACACATATAAGGCTTTTTTAAAAAATGACATGGGGGTTGGGGATTTAGCTCAGTGGTAGAGCGCTTGCCTAGCAAACGCAAGGCCCTGGGTTCGGTCCTCAGCTCCGGAAAAAAAAAAAAAAAGAAAGAAAAAAAAAGAAAAAGAAAAAAAATGACATGGTCTCACTATTGCCCAGCTGTTCTTACAACCCGACTCGAGATCCTTCTGCAAAAAAACCCCAGTAAAACAAACAGAAAAGCTCAATCCTTCTGCTCAAGCCTATTCCTACATGAACTTGCCAGCAGAGTTATACAGCAAGACCTTGGCCCAGAAGCGAAATAAAACATAAGAGCGGGGCTGGGATGGCGCATGCTTTTAATTCCAGCACTTGGGAGTCACAGACAGGTAGATAAGTAAGTTCAAGGCCAGCCTGATCTACAGAGAGTATTTCAGGGCAGCTAGGGCTGCTCAGACAATTCCTGTCTCAAGAAAATAAAAAAATTAAAAATTGAATTAATTTTGAATCTTTGGAGTCAAGAGTTCAGATCTCTATAGACAAATAGGTATAGAATAAGGCTTATACCTTGAAAGACTTTTTTGACACAGGAATAGTTCACAGCAGAACTTGAGAAAGAAGTATCAAGGAACAGGGCCCTAGATTTCTGTCCCACCTAAGACATCACACATTTTCTAGAATATGGCTTTTTAATTTAAAATATCAAAACACCTGTTTTATGTTCTCAATGAAATAGAATAAGCATATTTTTGTGAAAAATTAAAGAAACATGGAGATGCTGAGTCTAAGTGGAAAAAAAGCCAAGATCCTCCCTCCCCGCAAAAAAGTTTCATGGCATCCAATTCAGGATATTTTCCACTGTATATGTTTATTTATTTATTAAGTTTGACATTAATCTCTCATTTTCTTTACATATTAGACATTTTTTTCGGAGCTGAGGACCGAACCCAGGGCCTTGCGTTTGCTAGGCAAGCGCTCTACCACTGAGCTAAATCCCCAACCCCAATCTCTCATTTTCTAATACCACTTGTCTTCTCAAATAGCCATGCACAATGACCTTAAACAATGCTAACAGCTTACATAACACTATTAACAGATTACTGGAGATAAACTTTAAGAATGGACAGCTTATAATCTTCTTGCCTCAAAATAACAAGGGCACTTTAACATATTCATCCTTTAGTGCTTTTTTTCTAAGATGGGAGCTCTCAATATGTAGCCCAGGGTGTCCTGGAAAATGTTACCTTCCTGCCTCAATTTGCCAAGTTCAAAAATTACAAATGCGTATCACTATATGTAGTATGTAGTCATCTTTAGACCCATACCACAGTGCAGTGTCTAGCACATAATAAGTACTCAATAGATGTTTATTTTCTAAACCTTAGCTCCCCCCCAGCACTTAGTACTAGACGATTAGATTAAGCAAAACCAGTGAAATCTCATTATGTTATATTTAGTCTCCAATCATTAAATACAGAGAATATACTAAATAAATGTACAAAATGAAAGTTAAGGGGGATATCTGTGTCAAAACTGTAAGTGTTCTACTGAATTAGCTGCCACATGAAGTAAAATGCTTGCCCACTAAAATATGTCTAACTTTTAGCTAGCATAACTTTGTTATTTTACTTGGTCTCATTGAATGCACTAGAAAGCAATACAATTAATTACAGGAGTTCTAGACTAAGACAGTCTGTTAACAATAAACAAGATAACTCTGAGCAATTCATCTTTCACCTAAGTCTTCATTAGCCTTTCTGTCAATGAGAGTACAGAATTCAAGGGTGGGGATATGTCCAGTCTTTTTTCTTTAGATACTGACTTCAGAGCCTAGGGTATACTATGCTGGACTGATGCACACCCCCAAATCCTTTGAGGCTTTTACCTCCAACCCAAAACATTTACCATTTTTAAAATTGTATAACATGGGGGTTGGGGATTTAGCTCAGTGGTAGAGCGCTTGCCTACTAAGGCAAGGCCCTGGGTTCAGTCCCCAGCTCTAAAAAAAAAAAAAAGGGATCCTGGATCCTAGAAAAAAAACTGTATAACATGTCTGAGGAGTGATAATGAGGGCACAAAAACCAAACACTTAAGTACCAAACAATGCCACACAATATAAAAGTTTTATTGATTCTGATTCTGCTTATACAGGATATGATGTAGCCCAAGCTGGTTCTGAACTCTTGATCCTCTTCCTACCAAATGCACAGGTTACAAGTGTGAGCCCTGACTCTGTTTTATTATTTTACGTGTATGGGTATTTGCCTGCATGCATATATGTGTATCACATGCATGCAGTGCTCATGGAAGCCAAAAGCACCATTGAATCCTCTGGGACTGGAGCTGCAGATGTGTGAGTGCTGGGAATAGAACTCCAGTCCTCTGAAAGAGCAGCCAGGGCATTTACACAGAGTCAACTGTCCTACCCAACTTTGTTTGTGAGGCAGGGTCTCACTACATAGCCCAGGCCGACTTGGATTTGCAATTCTCCCGCACTGACTGCACAGTGTTGGGATTATAGATGGAAGGAAGCCATCACATCTAGCTTTCTTTCCCCTTCCTTTCTTCTACTGGTGTATCGTCATTGTACAAAATAGCAGGTTATTTTAGTTTCACAAATTACATAATACATTTTGATCGAATTTTAACATTTTCTTTGATATGCTCAAAAAAAAAAATCACACCCAGAGCCCTATAGATGTTAAGCAAGTATTTACTCTACTATACTGAACTACATATACCAATAAAATTTTTACATGCATAACTTTTTTAAAGTAACTTTAATCCCAAAAGATTCTGTGAGTCAGATTTATCTATATGACAAATTTGATGTGTGAGTTTCATAGTTTGCTATACTATTTGATCATCGGGAGGCTCACCATATGTATTTTTTTTTCAAATAAAATAAAGACTAACCTTTTTACCATTTCACATGAATACAGAACAATTGGTGAAAGCCAAAAGAGAAACAAACACTCAAGTAATTGATCCTGTTCTGTTAAAACAGCATAAGCCATACTGGATTTTACAATAAAAATCATTGATAAATGGATGTTCATAAATACTGATTGCAAATACTTATGTTGATATACCTCTATGTCAGCTTTAAAACTTTTGGGAATAAAATCAAACGTGTTTATTAGAAAATATCCAAACATACAAGGCACAGGAGAAAAGCAAAGGTTTTCATTCCTCTTCTTTGGAAGTAACCAGGGTTAGCATTTTTTCTGTATCTCTTTCAAGGATCCATGTGACCCAATCCAGACAGATCTAAGCTTCTGTTTCTGTGTCTGTAGCTATAAATCTATCTGGCCTAAAATGTTTTCCATTCATAAGTTATGGGGGAAAACAATCCCAGGCACAATCTTCACATACATGTTCAGTACACTGAAAATGGTGCAGACATTGAGACAAAGTAGTATTATGCTAGACATAAATGTTAAATAGAATATACTAAGATATTTGTTTAGAGCTTACATGAAGCAACAGGAGTGTGGTGGCCAGGAAGCCAGAAACCAAGTTCTAATCTAACTGGCATGGTAACCTTAGACAAGTCATGAAATCCTGAGCCTTAGTTTCTGCTTAGTAAAACAAAAGAGTTTGAGCTGAGATCCTTCCCAACTCAAAAATGGTATAAGTCTAAGATGGCCGGCTCTTAACAGTGTTCTCTTGAACTGACTAAAAAAAAAATCCCATTAAGGAGAAAACGAGAAATAGCAGTTTCTGGTCTATTTCTACAACTTGTTCACTATTAAGGTATAGATGGGATGTCAGAAGTAGTGTTATAACTGTACTTGAAGGCAAAGTAGTAGATTATTAAAATCTGATGTTTGTTTTCCCCAAGGCTTCCATTAATGCTTTCCTTTTTAGATGGGGAGAGCCACTGCTTAGTTTCAGCAATCACTACTCCCCTTGCTTAAAAGAAAAATACCCCACAATTCAAGTAAACTGTGGAGTTAAAATAATGAAACTGAAAGTCAAAGTGACATTTTTTTTTCTTTCAGAAATATGCTGGGGAAGTGACCAAGGTGACAAAGAGAGGCAAAAATGACCAGCTATTTCCTCCTCTGGAAGCTCTCTGGCCCTCATTCTTTTGGGTTCATACCACCCTTGCCAGAGACACACCACCCTGCCCCATACAAGGCATCAGATTCGGAGGGCAGGGAGGTTGATCGTATTTTTTTTTTTTGTAATTATTTAACTAGATTTACCTTAGGTGTCACGAAGTTTAAGGAGGCTGACCTGAAGGCTTGAAGCCAGCCACCCTACCCACGGCTTCCAGGGGGCAATCCCGGGAACCTGGACAGGGAGCCCAGGCCAGCATTCCCCTAGGGCGGGCGCGGCCTTCCCGCCCAACTAAACAGAGCTAGCCCAAGCGGAAGGGAGGGGGAAGAAAAGGAGGGAAAGAAAAGGAGGGAGGGAAACGGAGAAGGGGGAGAAGGAAGGAGGGGGAGAAGGGGGAGAAGGAAGGAGGGGAGGAGGAGGGACTCAGAAGGACGAGGGAGGGGGAGGAGAAGGAGGGAGGGAAGAGCAGAGCAGAGGGGAAGGAGGGGAGGGGAGAGGAGAGGGGAGAGGAAAGGGAGGGGAGGGGAGCAGAGGGAGAGGAGGGGAGGGTGAGAAACCCACAAGAGCTGTACCCACCGCGCCAAGCAATCCAGTCCTAACTAACCGCCGCGGGCGACGGTTCCCGAGGGGAGGGTCCCGGAGGAGGGGCGGCCCGAGCCCCGATCAGGAAAAACACAACTCTGCTGGGCGGCGGGCCCCGGCCTAGGAGAAGGAAACGGAAGTCACTATGTCTCCCTCCCTCTCCCTCCCTTGGCCTTCCCAGGCAGGACAGTCCCTTTGGAGAAAACTCGAAGACCGGAACCAAGTGCATCCACGTCAGGACTTTAAAAAAAAAAAAAAGCCAACCAGTGCAGTCCGCCAGCTTCCCGGGCGCGCCCAGCCACTGGCCTCAGGCCATGTCCCCCCCTCCCCCCCGAACTCTGCTCCCGCCCGGCAGAGCCCCTCCTTCTTTCCCACTCCGCCATCTTCCAACCTACCTCTCGAGCCGAGCAGCCCTCGATTAGCGTCGCGCTCGCTCGGGGGACCGCCAAGGTCCCGCCGTCTCGCGGAGCCGGAAGGGGGCATCCAAAAAACCCCCAGTCCTCATTATGCAGCCCGACCCCCCCCACCCCCCCACCCCGCCTCCCCAGCTCCAAGCCAGAGCCTGACCCAGCGGCTGCACATGCGCACAGGTCACTTCTCAGTCCCCGCCCCCAACTCCAGCATTTCCTCTTTTAGCATCCAGGACTTTTTCCCCCCCAACACACAGCTTTTACCTGGACTCTGGAGTGAGGGTGGGGTAGGGGAATACAGGTAAGAAGATTAAAAGCCAGGGGAAAAGGGCCCCAGCATATCGGTTACCAGGGACTCTGCTAGGTATCTAACATATTCCTTGTCATTTTGAAAACCCTGGAAGGCAGGACACATCTATTAAGTGCCACTTTACAGGGGAAACTGAGACCGGGAGAAAATAATTATCCCAGTATCCCCTACCCGACAAAAAAGTAAACTGATATTATAGAATCGGTTGTTTCCAAATAGAGGAAAATGGAAGGAATGACAAGAAAGGGAGACAAAGAGTGAGAGATTTAATTTGTGAAGAAAGAGAAATAATAGAACGAAGATGGAAAAGACACAGAAAAAGACTGTACAGCAAGTGGTGATCGTGCTATATGCGTGTAAGGTGGTCAGATAAACGTATATTTAGATTTCAGGAATTAATGGCTAGTGGAGTAAGATGGATTGTGTATATTTAAAAGGAGACGATCATGAGTACCATCTGTCTAGTTAACTAATGCTGCACTTGATGAAAAGGAACTTGGAAAAGAAGTAAAAGAAATATATTTGACTCTTAAAACTTTTGCTAACATAATGTCCCTTCTAATGCAATCTTTTTCAAAATTATTGCATTGGTTTACTGTGTGAGGTCAGAGGACAACTTGCATGTGGGTTCTAGGGAAGAACTAATGTCCTCAGGTTGGTGGCTATGCCCTTACCCACTAAGCCATCTGAGTCCCAGGCCCTGGGGTGTGCTCTTCTATCTCTGAGAATTACATCTGAATTATTACAATGATAGTAAATTCAAACAAGGGCTGGGAATGTAACTCAGTAGTAGATCACTTGTCAAGCACACGCAAGGTTGAATTCAAATCCCATCCCTGTCGACGAAACAACTGCAGGAAAATACTGCTCTCTCACCTCTCAGAGCACCCTTAAGTATGTCAGCCAGTAAAGCTCCATCTTTTTCTCTTTAGATGGGAGTCTTACCGAGTCACCTTCAAATTTATCAACAGAAGGATCAGGAGTTCAAGGTCATCCTCAGTAGGAATTTCGAGGCCAGCCTGATATGCAAGATACTGTATCTCCAAAAAAACAAAAACAAAAGAACCCTGTTCCAGGCCACCCTACCCTCGGTTGTCTTGATAGTGTCCACCGTGACTTCACTTCAAAGTGACTGCAGTAGTCAATTGTACTCATCTCTGTAGGAGCTGAACCGTCTGACTCAACCCTGGATCTTCCTGACCATAGGGCAGTCTGACTTCTCTGTTCTTAGGTTTGCTCCCCTTCCCCCACAGTCTAGCTTGCATGCTGCGGAGTTAAATCTTTCCATTCTGACTTCAGGATAAGAGTAAATCTCCTTAGCCTTAAATTCACTCTCCTCCAAGACAGTGTATCGTGTCCTCTAAGAGAACGGTTTCTTCTAAGAGAACTACTTAATTTGCCCTGGCTCTTACCAGTTTGCCTGCTTTCTAGCAATTTATTGAAACTAATTCCCTTACCTGAAGATTATAGTCTCACAGTTTCTATTATTGTTTTTTCGTTAACTTAATAATAATTAATAATGCGGAAGTAGTGGCGTGTGACATATTAGGTGAGGCCATAGAGACCTGTGGTTCCTGCCTTCCTCTCTTGGATTGGTTGCTGGGGAGTAAGCCAGGCATGGTTTGAGTACTAAAACAAGGTGAAGCCAGGTGTGATGGTTCATGACTGTAATTCCAACACTCAAGAGGCCAAGGCTTATTCAAGGTGAAGCCAGCCTGGTCTACATAGTAAGATAAGAAAGGAAGAAAGAAAGAAAGGAAGGAAGGAAGGGGCTGGAGAGATGGTTAAGAGCACTGACTGCTCTTCCAGCGGTCCTGAGTTCAAATCCCAGCAACCACATGGTGGCTCACACCCATCTGTAATGGGATCTAATGCCCTCTTCTGGTGTGTCTGAAGACAACTACAGTGTACTCATATAAATAAAATAAATAAATCTTTGGAAAGAAAGGAAGAAAGAAAGGGCAGACAGAAAGAAAGACAGGACAGACAGACAGTTGGCATGTGTTTGTAATCTAGTCCTTGGAGGTGAAAGTGGAGGAAGGAAGACGAGGATTTCGAGATCAGCCTTGGCTGCATAGAAGCCAATCTGGGCTACCTATCTCAAACCCCACTCAGAAGAGAAAAAGAGGAAGGGAAGGAGGGCAAGAGAGCATCCCAGGATCTGACAACCCTAATAAGAAAATGAAACCTAACCTTTTCTCATCTTTTCTCTTCCTGGACCAGCTAGCAACCACACCTTCCTGACCATGTAAGACACTTTGAAGTGGATACTTCAGTCAGATAACTACAATCTCTTGAGATTGGGCATGTTTCTCATTTGGTAATGTGCTTGCCTAGCATGCATGGAGCCCTGAGTCTGAGCTCCAGGATCACATAAATCTAACGTGTTGCTACACACCTGTAACTCCATCTCTTGGGAGGTATGGGCTCCTGGTTATCCTCAGTGACATACTGAATTCAAAGCCAGCTTTAGCAACAGATACAAATGAGACCCTGTCTTTAAAAGAAAACCAAATCAATAGAACAAACTAACCTCCCCAAACAAAACCATATAGCCTCTTGAGAACCAAAGTTAGAAGCTTCCGTATGAACCGCTCTCCTAAATTTGTGTGCAGTTTCTTTTCCTTTCTCCTTTCCTTTGTATGTAGGCCAGACAACTTCAGACTAGGTTTCCCAAGAGCTATGAGTAATTAGATTTTTGTTGATTTGACACAGCTACAGTCACTTGGGAAGATAACCTCAACTGAGAAAATGCCTTCATCATATTGGCACGTAGGCAAGTCTGATATTTACTTGATTGATGATTGATGTGGGAGGGGCTAGCGCACAGTTCATGGTGCCACTCCTGGACAGATGGGCCTGGGTTGTATTAAAAAAATTAAGCAAGCTATGAGAACAACCAAGTAGCCAACATTCCTTTATGATCTCTCCTTCAGTTTTTGCCTCCAGGTTCATGCCTTAAGTCCCTAGCCAGACTGCCTTCCATGAGCAGCTATAAACTGTAAGATAAAAAAAGCCCCTTTGTCCCCAAGTTGCTTTTGGTCATGGTTTTATAACATCAATAAAGAAGCAAAGTCATATAGGAGCTGCCTAGCTGGCATTGGAGACAGTCACTTTGCCTGTAGCTTACTGTGGATGGCAATCAGCTCCAAGGAATCTACCTCTCTCTGTCTCCCCAGTGCTTGTATTACAAGCCCATGCCACCATACCATGTCACTTCATAGGTTCTGGGTATTGAAGTCAGGTCTTCATGCTTGTGAGGCAAGCACTTTTTTGAGTTATCCTCTGTCCCAGCCCAGTTCACAGTAGCTAAGTCTTCAAGTAATTTATTACACCTATTACATAGCAATAGATACCTAATAAAAAATCCTACGCAGACTTTGCCCCTGCCATCTCCGTGTCCTCACCTCCCACCACCTTCACCTTTTCTTCCTTTACTTTCATGCCCCAGTGCCTAGTACTCATTCTGCCTGGAACACTGACTTCTCCTGAAGTCCAGCATTTCCATGGCTGGCCTTTTGCTTCTCTTGTCATGTTGGCTTGGTTGTCACCATCTCCACAAGGCCCACAGTGATCACCATATTTAAAACTAATTAAGCTAGACATATAACATTGGGCCATCAGACCCCAGGACTGTTCCCAAAAATGAAAATAAATGTATAATTCCTCCTTTGAGTGCTCTCAGTCTCCTTTCTCCTTCTCTATATTTTCTGTTTTTAGCAGCATCTATTATTTCCTTTCTAGTTTTATTTCTTTTTAATTTTTTGAGTCAGGGTCTACATAGTTCAGGCTGGCCTGAGTTGCTATGTAGACCAGGCTGGCCTCAAACTCCCAGAGATACCTCTGCTTCTAACCCCCTGCCCACGTTCTGTGAATAAAGACATATACCACCATACTCAGGTCTTTTTCTTTTTAATATTTTTATATTTAACTTTCAAAATAATAAGCCTTTTATTTTTATATTTTCATACTAAAATATCATATCCCTTGTTCGTGTCCCCCTGCTATTTTTTATCCACATCTTGCACTTTTTGATATACTGTATAGTCATCTCACTATTTTCTTTTTAAAATATTTTTATTTTTAATTTTGTGTATCCATCAATATCTGTGGGGGGTATATGCAAATGAGTGTAGGTACCCATAGAAGCCAGAAGAGAGCATGAGATCTATTGGAACTAGAGTTACAGGCAGTTGTGAGCTTTCCAGTGTGTGCTGGGAACTGAACTGAGGTCCTCTGGAACAGCAGTACATGCTCTTAACCACTGAGCCATTTCTCCAGCCATTTCTCTTGTGCTCGTCTTTTGATAGACTATCTTTTATTTATTCTTTGACAATGTCATACACATAAACAATGCATCCTGGTTATATGCACCCACATTCTCCTCTCCCGCTTCCTAAGGGAACTCCTAGCTCCTCCTTTATCCTTAGGCAACTTCAATGTTCATCCCCCCATTCCATGTCTTCTCAGCTATTTTCTTCTCTTGGTTGTTTTGCCACCATATATGTCTATGCACTATGTGCATTCCTGGAGACTTCAGGAGCCAGAAGAAGGCATTGGAACCACTGGAACTGGATTTACAAATGGTTGTGCGCCTCCATGTGGTTGCTAGGAATCAAAACTAGGTCCTTTGGAAGAGCTCTTAACCACCAAACACTGATCTCTCCACTCCTCATGTATTTTCTTTACTATATATTTCTTCCTTCCATCCATGCTAGATCAAAACCTTCAAGAACAAAAGGATCAGGAGCAGTCATGGTCCTGCACTTCCATAACCCCAGTATTAAAGAGGGTACAACAGAAAGAGCAAGAGTTTGAGGACATCTCCACTATGTAGTAAAACCTTGTATCAAAAATAAAACAAAGACTGGCGAGATGGCTCAGTGAAGAGGAATGCTTTCTGGTTTTGCAGAGGCACTCCATTAAGTTCCCAGTGACTCCAAACTATCTGTAACTCCAGCTTCTGGGGATCTGATGCCCTCTGCTTGAAATTTCATCAGATGGTACACATGAGTTCTTGTGGGCTCACATACAATTAAGAAGACAAAAAAGGAAGAAAGCAGAAAAAAAAAAACATTACAGACAGCAGAGACTTTTCCACTCTTCACAGATACAAATACTCACAACAGCATCTGACATGGTATGGGTTCAGCAGGTAACTGTAAAATGAGTCCACAAGCATGTCATGACTATTTCATACCCTTGGTAAATACCTAGTGTCTTAGGGTTTCCATTTCTGGGACGAGACACCATGACCACAGCAACTCTCATAAAAGTACACATTTAACTGGGGCTGCCTTACAGTTTCAGAGGTTTAGTCCATTATCATCATAGCAGGAAGCACAGCAGCATGCAGGCAGACACAGCGCTAGAGAAGGAGCTGAGAGTTCTATATCTTTTTCTGAAAGCTGCCAGGAGAAGACTGTCATTCAAGCAGCTAGGAGGAGGGTCTCAAAGACTATTCCCACAGTGACACATTTCCTCCAACAAGGCCACACCTCCTAATAGTGCCACTCTCTGGGCCAAGCATATTCAAACCACCACACTTAGTGACTTGTTTGGTGAGGGTTATGATCTTACAAAAGTATAATATCTAGGTTCTATGTCCAGAGACCCATAGAAGGGTTAAATTAGAAAAAACTATTGAGGGCCTGGGGATTTAGCTCAGCGGTAGAGCGCTTGCCTAGCAAGCGCAAGGCCCTGGGTTCAGTCCCCAGCTCCGAAAAAAAAAAAAAAAAGAAAAGAAAAGAAAAAACTATTGAGATCTTACCCATCCCTGTACAAGGATATTTACTTGGAATTTTTCTAAGTTAAGGAAAATATTAGAGAAAAGTATACAAAGGTACTAGACTGCAACTGCTGAAGGTGATAGTGTCCAAAGTTAGGCATGATGGCATACACCTGTAATCTTAGTATTCCAGGGGTGAGGACAGGAGGGCCAGAAGTTCAAGGCCATCCATGGGCTACACAGTAAGTTTCAAGCCAGTCTGAGATACATGAGACCTTAATGCTAGCAAGACAAAACAACAACAAAAATCAGAGAAAACCCTGCCAGTGGCCCTGTCTTACTTAGGATTTTACTGCTGTGAGCAGACACCATGACCAAGGCAAGTCTTATAAGAACAACATTCAATTGGGGCTGGCTTACAGGTTCAGAGGTGCAGTCCATTATCATCAAGGTGGGAGTATGGCAGTGTCCAGGCAGGCATAGTGCAGGAGTTAGATGAGAGTTCTACATCATATTCGGAGACAAACAGGAGAAGACTGGCTTGCATGCATCTAGGACAAGGGTCTTAAAGCCCACGCCCACAGTGACACACTCCCTCCAACAAGGCCACACCTCCAAATAGCGCCACTCCCTGAGCCAAGCATAGTCAAACCACCACAGGCCCAGGAAATCATTTAAACAGACATTTACTATGCTGCCACACAGGAAAAAAAAAATGGATGACATAAGAATTCATAGGAAATGAGGAAAAGATAAAAGAATCAAGTGCAACCAGAAGCCTTTGCTGTAAATAGGAGAAAGGACACAGCTTTGGAGACTAAAGGCAGGAGATAGAAAGAGAAGAACTGACAGTAGTCACCAGACCTCAGTGGCAGCAAGGTTTTACCCAAAGTAAAAGCTGCAGTTACCTGCTGAGAGCAATCAGAATGGTTTAGCATTGAAACTTTTTTGCAAAAACTATATGATACGGGGCTGGAGAGATGGCTCAGTGGTTAAGAGCACCGACTGTTCTTCCAGAGGTCCTGAGTTCAAATCCCAGCAACCACATGGTGGCTCACAACCATCTGTAATGAGATCTGATGCCCTCTTCTGGTGTGTCTGAAGAGACTGACAGTGTACTTATATGTAATAAATAATAATAATAAAACCCCTATATGATAAAGCCCAAACATAGTAGTTAGAAAAAGCAGAAGTGCTTCGAGTGAAGCTATGTGAGTAGAGTGAACCCAGGCTTTGCCCTTAAAACTCTCATCTTGAGTCCTTTTACAGGAAGGGATACATACCTGCCAAGGACCGTGCTGTTCTCAGTCAGAAGACCGCCTCTGTGAAGATCATTCATGATAAGCAAGTGGCATCTGCTTGCAGCGTCTACCTTCCTGCCCTCTGGCTTCTTTCTTTCTTTCTTTCCCTTTCTGTTTTTCTGTTTTGGTTTCTTCCTAGCGCTCTGACTTTCTCCCTCTCTTGCTTTCTCATTCTCTCTCTTTTCCTTAACAAGCTCTGCAGACTGGTTTGTAACTCCTCCTGGGACTTTGGTTTCAGTTTCCTGCGTTTCTGAGATTATAGGTATGGACCAATCACATCCAGTTGTCTCCTGACTTTTGCTCTGGTGTCTCAGTGTTAACCTTTCCCACATTCTTTGCAACTGCAATTTCCTCTCTTTGTGTAGTCATAAAATGCCCTTATCTTGTGCTGACAAAACTGCTGTCTCTCCCTAGCCCTCCCTTTCCTTCCCTGCCTTGATCTTCCAGGGAAGGGGTCAAACAGTTTAGGGGTAGAGAAAGAAGCTCCTAGAATCATCTCAAACTAAGGGAAAAGTCCACCCAAGATTTCTATATACTAGACCAGTCCTAAGGCTATCCCCAATCTCCTCAGTGTTCAAAGAGTCAACAATATCAAAACAGACCCAAGGTCAGGAAATTGGCCCTGTGCGTCTGGATTCAGGGAAGGCAAAAACTACTGGGGTTAAGATCCAGGATGAAAGCTGGCTTGTTGGGGGTCAATATGGATAATGGGATGTGTGTTTAGATAGAAAGAATATGAACTAGAAGCCAAAGAGCTGAATGGATTCATATCTTAAATGTAAATAGTCCCAGTTAGTGTGTGCTAACATAATTAGTGTCTGTTAACTGCTAACACTTAGCCACCATGGTCTAAGTGTTCTTTTTGTCTGTTACTTTTTTTTCTGTTTTAAAATTTTTACTTTTTTGATGTGATTGTGTGCACGTCCGTGTCAGTATGGCTGTTTGTGTGTGATGCTGTGGGTTTAGAGGTCTGAAGACAACTTTATTTTTTTAATTGGATATTTTATTTATTCCCCTCTGCAAACCCACTATCCCATCTCCCCTTACCCTGCTTCTACGAGGGTTCTCACTCACCCACTCACCCACTCTAGCCTCACTGCCCTAGCATTCCTCTATACTGGGGCATTGAGCCTTCATAAGACCAAGGGCTTCCCCTCCCATTAATGACAAATAAGGCCCCTTCAGCTCCTTCAGTCCTTCCCCTAACTTCTCCATTGGGGTCCCTATGAACAGTCCAATGGTTTTGGCTTCAAGCACCCGCATCTGTATAAGTAAGGCTCTGGCAGCTGAATCAGGCTCCTGTCAGCAAGCACTTCTTGGCATCAGCAATAGAGAGAAGACAACGTTCAAGAGTCTGGAGAGATGGCTCAACGGTTAGAGCACTGACTGCCCTTCTAGAGGTCCTGAGTTCAAATCCCAGCAACCACATGGTAGCTCACAACCATCTGTAATGAGATGTGATGCCCTCTTCTGGTGTGTCTGAAGACAGCTACAGTGTGCTTATGTATAACAAATAAATAAATCTTTAAAAAAAAGAGTTGATTCTCACCTTCCATCATCTTGGAATCTAAGAATTGAACTCAGGTAATCAGGCTTGCAAGGCAAGTGCTTTCTCTCCACTGAGCCACCCACCTCACTGAGCCATTTTGCTGGCCTACAGATTCTTTTGTTTGCTTGCTTGTTTTTCGAGATAGGGTTTATCTGTGGAGCCCTGACTGTCCTGGAACTCACCCTGTGGACCAGGCTGGCCTTAGACTCATAGAGATCCGCCTGCCTCTGCCTTCAGTATTCTAGGACTAAAGGCGTTTGCCACCACCCAGCTTGGCCCTCAGAGTTATAAACAGGGCTGAAGGTATAACTCAGTGATAAGTGCTTATGTAACACATGTAGGGCCCTCTGATCAATTCCTAGGACCTGGGTGGGGATAGGGAGAAAAACCTGACTGTACCAGAACCAACCGGAAAGGATAGAGGAACTAAACTTCTCCCCAGAGCATAGCCCAGAGTGACTGAATCTGAATCATATCCTGGAATTAGTCGTTTTCCAAAAGATCTTCCGGTGACTCTGACTCACCAGCAGGCTTCAGAATAACTGGTCTACAAGTTAAAGTTCAAATCCTTTACAGAGCTATGGATGGAAGCCATTGTATCTCCCCCAATTATATGTTGGATTCCTGTTTCCTAGTTTAAGAACGTGACTATATTTAGAGATATTTGAAGATGTATCTAAGTTATAGTGTGGTGGCCATAGTGGAACCTAATAATACTTGATTGATGTCCTTATAATAGGCAAGGAGGTCACTAAAAGAAATATCAATGATGCACGTACACGGTGATCATATGAGTGCCTAGGAATGAAGGTGGCAATGTGCAAGCCAAGGACCAAGGCCTTAGAAGAAAGGGAACTTTTTCACACCTTGATCTGAGACTTCATCCTTCAACAACAACAACAAACAACAACATTAGATTTCTGACCTGAGACTAAATAAATTTGTGTCTGGTATTTTTGTTATGGCAGCTCAAATGAACTAAGACAAAATGTTTGAATCTGGCCCCAAGTGCTTCTCTCAAGCCTCTTCCACTCTTTGTAGCCTCCCTCCCACTGAGCCATTTTAAATATTGAATCCAGGATGGAGAGATGGCTCAGCGGTTAAGAGCATTGACTGCTCTTTTAGAGGTCCTGAGTTCAAATCCCAGCAACCACATGGTGGCTCACAACCATCTGTCATGGGATCTGATGCCCTCTTCTGGTGTGTCTGAAGACAGCTACAGTTTACTTATACATAATAAATAGCTAAATCTTTACATATTGAATCATCAGGAAACTGTCAACCTCCAGGATTCTATTTAGTAAAATGGTATTAACAAATTACGCCTCTCATAAAGGTTGCATGAAGAACAGATGTGATCCTGTATTATTAAAATACTTTTCATGATGTCTGTTAAGGAAAGGCTGTATCGTGGTGTGTGTGGTGACCACTGCAGGGGAAATTTTGCAGCACAGGAAGGAAGTTAGGTTCAGCTTCAACCATAGGAAGGAAGAATAGCAGCGGGTAGCCAAGGGGAAGGATAGGGGTCAGCAAATGGAAAACTACCAAGAGGAAATGTCAAATCTAGGGGAATTCTTGCTGGAGGCTGACCAGAGTGATGAGCACAGAAGGAAGGATGTGATCAGACACTGAGGGTGGCGGTTGCTAGAGACTCAAATTCTTAGTAAAACTGGACTAACTGGACTTAGGACACAACCAAGAAGAGGCAGACTACAGTTTGATTAAGGATGAAGCCTTTGTCACTATGTAACACGATTAACATAGTGTACCACAGTAAACACACAGTAAATGTCAGCAGCTCCACTCTCGCCATAAAGCATTAACTGCCATACCAGCATCCAAGATATGTTGTTCCATTTCTATGCCTTATTATGTTCTGACCTGTCAGCTTAAATTCCACCGCTTCATTTACCCAATTCTTAGTTGTCCTTCAAGACGGAAGTCTTGGCAAGCTGTGATGCTGCACACCTGTGATCCTAGCTCTTGGGAAACAGACACGGGAGGAACAAGAGTTGAGAGTTATGGCCCAGCTTCATGGTGCGCACTTTTAACGACAGCACTTAGGTGGCTGAGGCAGGTCGATCTCTGTTTAGTTCGAGGTCAGTCTGGCTGAGTTCCAAGACAGCCAGAGCTACACAGTGAGACCCTGTCTTGAAGGAAATACCAATCAAACAAACAAATCCAGAACTAAAAAAGTGTTCATAGCCAGCCTTGGCTATATAGTAAGTTGGAAGCTATCCTGGGCTACATGAGACCCTATATTGAAAAATAAATTAATGCTGAAGTCTAATGTAGTCTGTTTTGATCTGCACCCAGGATCCCTCTTGTTGGCTCCACCAGACAGATGTCACTGCAGGAGTGGGCTCTGGTAAATGAGTGGTGGTGCACTTTAGAGAGAACCTAAATTAAGAGCATCGTGCATGCTTGGCATTCTGCTAGGTTTGCGATCAGAACATGAATTAAAAGAATGCCAGGGGATGCAATACAGTTTAATTGGTAGAATGATTGTGCCAGCATCACGTAAAGCAGGTGTGGGTCACTGCAGCATTGAGTAGGTGGAGACAAGAAGATGAAGAGTTCAAGGTAAGCCTGGGCTCTGTGAAGCCCTATCTCAGAAAGCAACACAACAAAAGAAAATGAAACAACTCTGGCCGAAGTTCGTTCTTTCTTTCCATTTGACTGGAGAGAGAGCTCAGCAGTTAAGAGCTTACTCATTTTGTAGAGGAACTGCGTTTCTAGAAATCGCATAGTGGCTGGCAACCAGCTTAACTCTAGTCCAGGTGTTTTGACTCCCTATTCTGGCCTCCATGGGCACTGTATGCACACACACACACACACACACACACACACACACACACCTAAGTTAATTAATTAATTTATATTTTAGTTGTGAGACAAGGTGTCTGTCCCTAGGTTGCCCTTGAACCTGCTATATATCCTAGGCTGGGTTCCACCTTTCTGGTTCAGCCTCCCAAGTAGCTAAGATAAGAGCACAGCTATCTATCACCAGACTTGGCAGGTTTACGGTGCAGTAAAGTTTTAGAAATGCTTCTATGGCAAAGAAAACATCAAAAGAGTCACTAGATTTGTGCTTTGTTTTGTTGTATTTCATGTTTCCTTGAGACAGGCTGTATTCTAACTTGTGATCCCCAAGCTTCAGCTTTCCAAGCATTAGCACTGTAGGCCTGAACCCCTCTGCCTGGCCTATCACAAAGAATTGGAAATCAAAGCTGGCTTTTAGAAAATCACTATGACAGCATAATATACTAAAAGGATTTGAAGTTAGAAATGGAAAGGAACTTAGGAAACGATTGCAGTAACCCTGGAAACAAGAAAGTTCCCAGCAGAGAGAGTAGCAGTGTGTCTAAAAGACACGCTCTCAAGCTGAGCTTGATGAAGCGTATCTATCTTTCTAGCACCTGGCAGTCTGTTGCAAAAAGTTAGTGAATTTGAGGCCAGTCTGGGCTACGTGGTAAGGCTCTGCTCCAAGTACAAATAAGCCAAAAAAAAAAAAACAAAACAAAACAAAAAACAAAAAACAACAACAACAACGACAACAAAAAAAAAACCAAAAATAAAACAAACAAAAAAACCAACTGAAGTATAAAATATAAAAAAAAATTGCCTAAGCAGAAGTTTCTCAAAAGAAGATACAAGAATGCTAAATGGTCTTTAATACAAGTACTTGGGAAGCAGAGGCAGGAGGATCTCCATGAGTTTGAAGGTAGCCATGTCTATATAGTGAATTCTAAGATATACAGGGCTACATAGTAAGACCCTGTCTCAGAAACATAGCTAAAAGTATGTAAAAACAAAAAACAAACAAACAAAAACCCTCCTCATCACTAATCATCAGGAAATGAAATCAGAGCCACAAGGAGCTATCCACTTAGACCCTTAAAACTAATTGTATTAAAAACTATCGGGGTTGGGAATTTAGCTCAGCGGTAGAGCTCTTGCCTAGCAAGCACAAGAAGCACAAGGCCCTGGGTTCGGTCCCCAGCTCCGGAAAATAAATAAATAAATAAATAAATAAATAAATAAATAAATAAATAAATAAATAAATAAAATGGCTGAGATGGTAAATGAAAAAAAAACTATCAAGGGGGCTGGAGAGATGGCTCAGTGGTTAAGAGCACCAACTGCTCTTCCTGAGGCCCTGAGTTCAAATCCCAGCAACCACATGGTGGCTCACAACCATCTGTAATGTGATCCGATGCCCTCTTCTGGTGTGTCTGAAGACAGCTACAGTGTAGTCACATACATAAAATAAATCTTTAAAAAAAACTATCAAGGGCTGGGGCTGGGGTGTATTTGGGTACTCGCTTGGCATGCCCAAGGTCCAGGATTTAACCTTTGGCACTTCAAAAAGCTGGGCACAGTGACACATGCCTGTAATGCCAGCACTAGGTTAACGTAGGCATGAGAGTCAGGAGTTCAAGATCCTTAGCTACACAGTGAGTTTAAGGCTTACCAAAGATACAAGAGAACCTGTCTCAAAAAAAAAATCAAATTTAACAACGAGGATGAGGATGTAGAGAAAAGAGAACCTTTGTACATAAGTTGGTACAAATGGAGACATGGTCACATGCCTGTAATGTCAGCATTTAGGAGGCTAAGGCAGAAGAATTGCTACAAGACTAGTCAGAAGGGGCTAGGGATTTAGCTCAGTGGTAGAGCACTTGCCTAGCAAGCACAAGGCCCTGGGTTCGGTCCCCAGCTCCGAAAAAAAAAAAAAAAAGACTAGTCAGAGCTGCATAATCAGTTTCAGGCCAGTTTAATCTGGAAGATAAAACCATACCTAAAGAAAGAAAAAGCATTACAAAAGTTCCAAACCTGACAGGTGTTTGTCGCATGTCTGAGTTCAAGTCCAGCCTGGTCTACACAGTGAGTTCCAGAACATTCAGATCTGTGCTGAGTTACACTGTTTCAAGAAAACAACAAAAGCCTGACAATGGTAATGCAAGCCTTTAATCCCAGCACTCAGGAGGCAGAGGCAGGCAGATCTCTTCGTTGAAGGCCAGCCTGGTCTACAGAGTGAGTTCCAGGACAGCCAGGGCTACACAGAGAAAACCCTGTCTTGGGGAAAATAAGAGAAAGAAAAGAGGGCTGGAGAGACAGTTCCTCTTCCAGAGGTCCTGAGTTAGATTCCCAGCAACCACATGGTGGCTCACAACCATTTATTTATAATGGGATCTGATGTCCTCTTATGGTGTGTCTGAAGACAGCTACAGTGTACTTATATATAATAAATAAATAAATCTTTAAAAAAGAAAGAAAAGAACAAAGAAGAAAAAGAAAATTCCTAAGAGAATCTAAAACATATCTACCATGTGATCTAGCAAATTACACTACTGGGTCATCTGCATTCCATGTTCTCATTAACTGCAGCAGTATTTATAATAACTTCAAAACAGAAATAACCTGAGTGTCTATCAACTGGTGACTGGATAAAAAACTGTGATTTGTGACTTGGATGGAGAGAACTATGTTAAGTGAAATAAGCCACACAGAGAAGACAGAATTGATCTCACACAAGTTGATAAAATGGTAGGTAGCAGACAGTAGAGAGTAAGGGATGGAGAGGGATAGGGAAAGTTTAATCAATGGGTAATTAAGTGGATTTGAATATGATTAAGAAGTTCTGGGGTTGGGGATTTAGCTCAGGGGGTTGGGGATTTAGCTCAGCGGTGCAAGGCCCTGGGTTCGGTCCCCAGCTCCGGAAAAAAAAGAAAAAAAAAGAAGGAAAAAAAAAAGAAGTTCTAGTGTGTCAGGTGTGGTGACATGCCTTTAATTCCAGCATTCTGTATGCTAAAATAGAAAGATCTTTGTATGTTAGAGGACAGCTGGAGGTACACAATGAGATCTTGTCTCAAAACAAAACAAATTAGGCTTTTGAAAAAATTCACTAAGAGTGAAACTGATAGAAGATATTTAAACACATATACAATGTTTTTAACTATCACTTGATGTCCCATAAGTATGCACAATTTTTTACGGTTAAAAATAAATATAGCTGGGTGTTAGGATGTGCCAGTAGTCCTGACTCTCAGGAGGTTGAAGCAAATGATTGTCTAGGTTCAGGAGTTCAAAACCAACTTAGGTAAACATAGCAATATCCAATTGCTGAGTAAAGGACTAAGGTTGTTGGTCAGTGGGAGAGTCCTTGCCTAGCATGAGTTCAACCCCCAGTTCTATAAAACGTAAAGATATTTTTGTGCTTATTCTGTTGGAGGTCTTTCCATGCAGCCTCACATGCAGCTTCGACCAGCCTAGTACTTGCTATGTAGACCAGGCTGGCCTCAAATCTTCAGTGATCTTCCTGCCTCACATACCTCCCAAGTGCTAAGATTATAGAGATGCTGCACTGTGCTGTGCGTGTTGGGATCCAGCCGTGTTTCTTTTCTTCCTTCAGCCTTCGTAGGGCCAGGCACTGTTGCACACCAGGTAGGATCTACAGGATCCTGGTCAGGCTGGGAGTACAGGGATGTGTGTGTGTGTAAGGTGGAAGGCTCTTAGCCAAGGATTTTAATGAAACAGCTCTCGTAGACAATATGAGCTTGTGTACATACACTTTAGTTGGTTGACCAAGGGCTATATTTGAACCTTGGAGAGTGGAAAGCTGTTTTCAGGGTAAATGAAATCATTGGCTTGAGTTTAAAGTACTGTGAATGCTTCATTTGTACGGAGAGGCATTCCAGTAATCCCAAGTACTTGCTAGGTAGGTTCTTATCAGGAAACAGGAAGTTGAACTTGTAGGTTTGCCAAGGACAATGTGACATTCCTCAGGTAGAAGATTGGGGGCTGGGCTCCCCAGATTAGGCAGAGAAGAGGAAGCCCCACTAAGAAAAAGGAGTCCTCCATTTTGCACCAAGCTCAGAGGGGCTATCTGGACACGGTAGACTGCTACCTTAAGCAGTGACAAGCACCACAGCACACTTGACTTTTTGTTTCTTATAAGGTCTTGTATAGCCTGGGGGGGGGTGGTATCTAATTTGAATTCACTATGTAACCTAGAATGAACCTGAATTCCTGATCCTTTTGCCTCTATCTCCCAAGGGCTGGGATTACAAAGCACGCACCACCATTCCCTGCCTAATACTTTGAACACTATATTACTACTATAAAAATCAACCACACACAGGTGAGCACAGTGGGGCATGCTCATAATCCCAGCTCTTGGGAAGTTTGTGAAGCGAGAGGATCAGAAGTTCAAGGTTCTGTTCAATACATAGGAGGTTTGGGGATAGCCTGGGTTACATAAAACTACCTTTAGAAATGCAAAACCAGGTTGGGGATTTAGCTCAGTGGTAGAGAGCTTGCCTAGGAAGCGCAAGGCCCTGGGTTTGGTCCCCAGCTCTGAAAAAAAAAAAAAGAACCAAAAAAAAAAAAAAAAAGAAAGGCAAAACCAAGTTGAGCATGGTAGTACATGCTTTAATCCCAGCACTAGGAAGCAGAAGCAGGAAGAACTCTGTTCTTTGAGGCCACCTGGTCTACAGAGTGACTTGAAAGACAGCCAGAGCTACATAATAGAAAGACCCTGTCTCAAAAGCATTCTAATCGTAATCGTCATCAAAACAATAACAATAATAGAAAGTTTGTATAAATCACCTTCAATTCTAATTACTTTTTCCATTATATTTACCCCATTGAATTTCATCTTAATGTAACGTGATTTTATGCTTTATTAAAAAATGTATGGATTGAATTATTTCTTCCCCAAGTTTATATGCTGAATGTATGATTGTCACTGAGTGTCTGAATATAGGGCCTTTGGGAAGTAATTAGGTTTAAATGAGATATCTGAGATCATGTGTGTGGGGGGGTGTTCCAATGGAATTGGTGCTCTCGTAAAGGGATCTGTGTGAGAATCCTTATGTGGGGACATGGGAATCAGAAGCCTGCATGTTTACTGACAGGGGTTGTGTCCAGGTTTCCATCCTGCAGTCATAAGAATATACTATCCCTTGTTTCCATTACCCACTCTGTAATATTTGGTTATGGCAACTAGAGTGGGCACAGTCTTTATTTTTAAGATTGATTTATATTTATATATGTGAGTACACTGTCACTGTCTTCAGACACCGAGAGGAGGACATCAGATCTCATTATAGATGGTTGTGAACCACCATGTGGTTGCTGGGAATTGAACTCAGGACCTCTGGAAGAGCAGCCAGTGCTCTTAACTGCTGAGCCATCTCTCTAGCCTGTGAGGGCAGTTTTTTACTGATCATTTATCACATTTCTTTTCAGCAAAAATGAATATAAAATGACTCTTTAGATTACCATGGTGATATGCACCTGGAATCTCAGTACTTGGGATGTGGCCACCAGAGATCAGGAGTCCAAGGCCATTGTCATCTACACAATGAGTTTAATACCAACCTGGAATACATTAGGCCTCCTGAAATAAGAGTACTTTATTAGCAAGCATAAGTTTTTTTTTTTGTTTTTTTTTTGTTTTTTGTTTTTTTTTTGGTTCTTTTTTTTCGGAGCTGGGGACCGAAACCAGGGCCTTGTGCTTCCTAGGTAAGCGCTCTACCACTGAGCTAAATCCCCAGCCCAGCAAGCATAAGTTAACTATTAGATCTTTTTTTTCCCTCGCATAGGTATAAATGAGTAGTACTATGTCATCAGAATGTGACAGAATTCAGCATCAATTCTTTCTTTTTTTCAAAGTGTGTGTGTGTGTGTGTAAATATATGTATATATATGTATATATGTGTGTGTATATATATATCACATACACAACACACACACACACACACACACACACACACACACACACACACACACACACACACACACATGCTGCCCACAAAGACCATAAAGGGGCATGAACTAACTGCCCATGTGGGTGCTAAGATATGAACTCTGGTCCTCTGAGAGACCAGTAAGTGCTCTTCCTTTTTTTTTTTTTTTCAAGACCTGGTCTCACTATATAGTCCTGGCTGTCCTGGAACTCACTCTGCAGACCAGGCTGGCCTCAAACTCACAGAGACCAGCCTGCCTCTGTCTCCGGAGTGCTGTGATTTAGCATGCAACACTACACTTACCTTCCAGTAAGTTCTCTTAACCACAGAACCACCTCCTCAGTTTTGGTTCTTGCTTTCTAATTATCAAAAAATATTTTTATTATATGCATCTGAGTATACTTATGCCTGAATGTATGTCTGTTACCTGTGGAGAGCAGAAGTGGGTCTTAGATCCCCTCAACTGTCTGCCAGAACTGCTACTATAGCTTACAGCACGAGAGGGGGGCAGACGATGGGCCTCGGAACTGCTGAGACGGCCGGACTGACGAGAGGCCACAGCCTAAAGGAGCTCTTCGTGTTCGTGCCCGGTCATGGCTCCAAAGGCACTGAAGCAGACTCCGTTTACACAGCTCTTCACACTGAGTGTCTGAAGTGTTGAGTTCAAAGGGATCATTGGATCGGGTTCCGAGGCCAGTGACCGGCACCGGCACTAAGCCGTTAACAGCACAAGAACGCAAGGTGGTCCCAGAGCGTCTCAGAACCCGAGTCTCCCATAGCGTAGCTGTCTCCGAGAGCAAACTCCTGCTTCCCAACTGTCTTTCTTGTATCTCATTTTTTTTTTTTTGGTTCTTTTTTTTCGGAGCTGGGGACCGAACCCAGGGCCTTGCGCTTCCTAGGTAAGCGCTCTACCACTGAGCTAAATCCCCAGCCCTTGTATCTCATTTTTATAGAGCTATTCATCCTTATTTGGAAAAATCAACAAAAACTTAAAAAAAAAAAAGGCTTCTAGATCCCCTCATCTGAAGTTATGCGTGGTATGTATGGTGCTGACAATGGAACCTGAGACCTCTGAAAGAACAGCCAGTGCTCTTAACCTTGAGGCCATTGCTGCAGGTCCCACCCTTGTTTCTATTTTTATAGACATAATACATCAAGAGACTTGTTCAAACACATAAGAAAATGAGAATAGGGGTTGGGGATTTAGCTCAGTGGTAGAGCACTTGCCTAGCAAGCGCAAGGCCCTGGGTTCGGTCCCCAGCTCCGAAAAAAAGAAAAGAAAAAAAAAAAAGAAAAAAAAAAGAAAATGAGAATAACGTGTCATAATAGCAATGGCATTTACTTATCTGAACTCATCCTGAGTCTTCTGTCAAAAAAAAAAGCACAAAAGACACATAGTGACTTATCAAAAATGATATATTGTAATCACTCTATTTAATTAAGCTTTCCCTTAAATTTGGTGAAAATGAGTGATTTGAATCCACTGGAAGTGCAACCGACCTGTCACTCATTATGTGGAGTTGTTTGCGACTCACAGTTTCTACCACCTATACCAAGAAGCTTATTGAATGACCAGTAGTTTTGTTCCTCTGTTGTCTTACTTGGAGATCAGTTAATTCGTTTGATATAGTCAGATAGTGCTGAAAAGAAGCTATTGATAATTTGAAGCAGTCTTTACCACTGTCGACTTTAAAATGAAATGTCCCTATCTTCCCTTGTGCTTTAAATATGCTTTCATTAATGCCTTGGAACTGCTCACTTACATTCATGAGTTTATAGAAATAGTGCATTATATAATCTCATTGACAGAATCAGTCAGACTGTTCAAAACAAATCCTGTCAATTGAGATTTGCATATTTTTAACAATCTGACTTTATTTTCAATTCAAATGAAAGCATTTGAATATAATATTTGTAAGCAACTACCACTAGCTCATTTATGAAGTCTATTCTCATTAACTTTTGCTCATTTTTAATTTAATTTTTAAAAATATTTATTGTTCATTTTATGTGTATGAGTGTTTGGCCTGCATGTCTACACACGGTGTACATGCATGTCCTGAAGGGATCAGAAGGGGACTGAGGTACTTTGAAATGGAGTTACAGAAAGTTACTAACTAACCTATGGGTGCTGGGAATCAAACCCTGGTCCTTTGAAAGAGCAGCCAGTGCTCTTAACAGATGAGCCATCTTTGGAGCTCTAAGATCAATGTTTTAAAGATATTGTCAGAGTCTCACTATGTAGCCCTGGCTGGCTTATAATTTTCTATAAAGACCAAGCTGGTCTCAACCTAACAGATTCACACTCCTCTTCCGCTCAATTGCTGGGATTGAAGTCATGTGCCACCATCCCTGGCCTTATTCATGTATTCATGTATTTATTTATTTATTTATTTATTTATTTATTTATTTATTTATTTATTATTTCTTTATTATAAGCACACTGTAGCTGTCTTCAGATACATCAGAAGAGGACACTGGATCCCGTTTACAGATGGTTGTGAGCCACCATGTGGTTGCTGGAAATTGAACTCAGGACCTCTGGAAGAGCAGTCAGTGCTCTTTTTTTTTTTTTTTTACACTTGTTCTGTTTTATTCTTTTTTTTCCCTTTTTTTAAAAATTAACTTGAGTATTTCTTATATACATTTCGAGTGTTATTCCCTTTCCCGGTTTCCGGGCAAATATCCCCCTCCCCCCTCCCCTTCCTTATGGGTGTTCCCCTCCCAACCCTCCCCCCATTGCTGCCCTCCCCCCCACAGTCTAGTTCACTGGGGGTTCAGTCTTAGCAGGACCCAGGGCTTCCCCTTCCACTGGTGCTCTTACTAGGATATTCATTGCTACCTATGGGGTCAGAGTCCAGGGTCAGTCCATGTATAGTCTTTAGGTAGTGGCTTAGTCCCTGGAAGCTCTGGTTGGTTGGCATTGTTGTACTTTTGGGGTCTCGAGCCCCTTCAAGCTCTTCCAGTTCTTTCTCTGATTCCTTCAACGGGGGTCCTATTCTCAGTTCAGTGGTTTGCTGCTGGCATTCGTCTCTGTGTTTGCTGTATTCTGGCTGTGTCTCTCAGGAGAGATCTACATTCGGCTCCTGTCGGCCTGCACTTCTTTGCTTCATCCATCTTGTCTAATTGGGTGGCTGTATATGTATGGGCCACATGTGGGGCAGGCTCTGAATGGGTGTTCCTTCAGTCTCTGTTTTAATCTTTGCCTCTCTCTTCCCTGCCAAGGGTATTCTTGTTCCCCTTTTAAAGAAGGAGTGAAGCATTCACGTTTTGATCATCTGTCTTGAGTTTCATTTGTTCTAGGCATCTAGGGTAATTCAAGCATTTGGGCTAATAGCCACTTCAATGAGTGCATACCATGTGTGTTTTTCTGTGATTGGATTACCTCACTCAGGATGATATTTTCCAGTTCCAACCATTTGCCTACAAATTTCATAAAGTCATTGTTTTTGATAGCTGAGTAATATTCCATTGTGTAGATGTACCACATTTTCTGTATCCATTCCTCTGTTGAAGGGCATCTGGGTTCTTTCCAGCTTCTGGCTATTATAAATAAGGCTGCGATGAACATAGTGGAGCACGTGTCTTTTTTTATATGTTGGGGCATCTTTTGGGTATATACCCAAGAGAGGTATAACTGGATCCTCAGGCAGTTCAATGTCCAATTTTCTGAGGAACCTCCAGACTGATTTCCAGAATGGTTGTACCAGTCTGCAATCCCACCAACAATGGAGGAGTGTTCCTCTTTCTCCACATCCTCGCCAGCATCTGCTGTCACCTGAGTTTTTGATCTTAGCCATTCTCACTGGTGTGAGGTGAAATCTCAGGGTTGTTTTGATTTGCATTTCCCTTATGACTAAAGATGTTGAACATTTCTTTAGGTGTTTCTCAGCCATTCGGCATTCCTCAGCTGTGAATTGTTTGTTTAGCTCTGAACCCCATTTTTTAATAGGGTTATTTGTCTCCCTGCGGTCTAACTTCTTGAGTTCTTTGTATATTTTGGATATAAGGCCTCTATCTGTTGTAGGATTGGTAAAGATCTTTTCCCAATCTGTTGGTTGCCCTTTTGTCCTAACCACAGTGTCCTTTGCTGCCTTACAGAAGCTTTGCAGTTTTATGAGATCCCATTTGTCGATTCTTTTTTTTTTTCGGAGCTGGGGATTGAACCCAGGGCCTTGCGCTTCCTAGGCAAGCACTCTGCCACTGAGCTAAATCCCCAACCCCACTATTTGTCGATTCTTGATCTTAGAGCATAAGCCATTGGTGTTTTGTTTAGGAAATTTTTTCCAGTGTCCATGTGTTCCAGATGCTTCCCTAGTTTTTCTTCTATTAGTTTGAGTGTGTCTGGTTTGATGTGGAGGTCCTTGATCCACTTGGACTTAAGCTTTGTACAGGGTGATAAGCATGGATCGATCTGCATCCTTCTACATGTTGACCTCCAGTTGAACCAGCACCATTTGCTGAAAATGCTATCTTTTTTCCATTTGATGGTTTTGGCTCCTTTGTCAAAAATCAAGTGCCCATAGGTGTGTGGGTTCATTTCTGGGTCTTCAATTCTGTTCCATTGGTCTATCTGTCTGTCTCTGTACCAATACCATGCAGTTTTTATCACTATTGCTCTGTAATACTGCTTGAGTTCAGGGATAGTGATTCCCCCTGAAGTCCTTTTATTGTTGAGGATAGTTTTAGCTATCCTGGGTTTTTTGTTATTCCAGATGAATTTACAAATTGTTCTGTCTAACTCTTTGAAGAATTGGATTGGTATTTTGATGGGGATTGCATTGAATCTGTAGATCGCTTTTGGTAAAATGGCCATTTTTACCATATTAATCCTGCCAATCTATGAGCATGGGAGATCTTTCCATCTTCTGAGGTCTTCTTCAATTTCTTTCTTCAGAGTCTTGAAGTTCTTATTGTACAGATCTTTTACTTGCTTGGTTAAAGTCACACCAAGGTACTTTATATTATTTGGGTCTATTATGAAGGGTGTCGTTTCCCTAATTTCTTTCTCAGCTTGTTTCTCTTTTTTTTCTTCCCCCCCCCCTTTTTTTTTAAAGATTTATTGACTTATATATAAGTACACTGTAGCTGTCCTCAGACACACCAGAAGAGGGCATCGGATCTCTTCACAGATGGTTGTGAGCCACCATGTGGTTGCTGGGAACCGAACTCAGGACCTCTGGAAGAGCAGTCGGGTGCTCCCAACCACTGAGCCATCTCTCCAGCCCGGCTTGTTTCTCTTTTGTGTAGAGGAAGGCTACTGATTTATTTGAGTTAATTTTATACCCAGCTACTTTGCTGAAGTTGTTTATCAGCTTTAGTAGTTCTCTGGTGGAACTTTTGGGATCACTTAAATATACTATCATATCATCTGCAAATAGTGATATTTTGGCAGTCAGTGCTCTTAACCGCTGAGCCATCTCTCCAGCCCCATCCCTGGCCTTTATAGATTTATTTTTGTTCACGTGTATGTGCACACACCCACAGAAGACAGAAAACGGGTTCAGATTCCCTGAAGCTGGAGTTATAGGTGGTTGTGAGCCAAGGGTGTTGGGAATCAAACTCTGGTCCTCTGGAAGAGTAGTAAGCACTCTTAACTGCTTAGCCATTTCTCTCTCTCTCTCTCTCTCTCTCTCTCTCTCTCTCTCTCTCTCTCTCTCCACCCCTGCCCCTCGCCCTCTCTCTTTTACATGTCTACAAGCACCATGTCTTCGCAGAGGACAGCTTTCTGGAGTCAGTTCTCCTCCACTGTGCACTGTGTGGGTTCTGGGGATGGAACTCAGGTTGCCAAGTTTGGTGGCAGGCACCTTTGTGTACCTCAGTCATCTCTGCAGTGCTCATTTCTGAATTCTAAGATAGATGTGGCCATGACATTGCTGTCTGGAACAAGGTTCTGCCACCTTTAGTATTTCTTACCCAAACTCTCTTTTCTTTCTTTTTTCCCCATGGGACTATCTGTCAGTAACAGAGAAACACACAAGGCTATGACTCAGGGAGGCTTCTCGCCATCAATACTGCTCGTTTGTCATCCCTTTGATGTGTTATTGTGAAACATTTTAAACAAATGGAGAAGTTGACAAGCTGGCCTTGAACCTCTGAGCCTCCCTGGCTCCTGTTTGCAGATGCTGGGATTAAGGGCATTCGCCACCAGGCCTGACAGTATGTACACTTTGAACATCAATATATTGATTTGCTCCTTTGTTTGGTTTGTCAGAGGCCTTACATCTGATTCAAGTGTGATTTCAGAGGTTTATCATGATTCAACTTGTGGGGAAAGGAGGCAGGCTCACTTGCGAAAAGAAGAGTGAGGAGGGAAACTGAATGGGGGCATCGCACGGGCACTATTGAGAGAAAGGGGCTGGGGATATGGCTCAGTTGTTAGCACTTGCCTGGCATGCACAGTGCACTGGGTTCTATGCCCAGTACCTCATAAAATAATACACAGTGGCACCTGCCTGTCCAAGTCATTCCCAGCTATGTAGCTAGTCCAAGGCCAGCGTCTGCTTCCCAAAACTCAAACAAATAAACAGAAAGCCCACCTTGAAAAAAAACCCTGGCTGGCCTTGAACTTTTTATAGATTCAAGGATAACCATGAGCCTTTGATCCCCCTGTCTCCACTTCCTGTTTTTTGTTTAGTTTTTTTATATGTATTTATTTTGCACACGTGGAGGCCAAAGAACAACTTGTTGAAGTCTGTTCTCTCCTTTCCTATGTGAGATTCGCTGATGTAACTTAGGCGGTCAGGCTTCTTGGCACACTCACGTTACCGGATCAGCCAACTGCGCAGCCTCACACCCACTTTTATGCAGTTCGGGGACCAAAGTATGGCCTTGTGTAGGGTAGGTGTGCACTGTGCCAACTGAGCTGCACCCCCAGATTCTTTTTTTCTTTTTGGAGGTAAGGTCTCATCTAAAGCAGTCTAAGTCTAGCCATAGTTAACTAAGTCATAGTTAACTATGTAGCCCTGGCTGCCTTTTAACTCCTTATTTTCCACCATCTGCTCCCCCAGTAGTCGGATTAGTATGTGTAGTGATTGTTAATACACTATGCTAAGCCATCTATGCGATTATATACCTTAGAAAGTCTTTATATACCTTTTAGGAATATTAAGAATATTCCTCAGAGTTTAAGACTTTTGACTTAAATAAAGTATAAAGTATAAAAGAGAAAATATAGATTTGACTGCATTAAAAATTTTAAATTGTACATAAGTAAATAAACAAAGTAAAAGGACAGAATATGTACAAATATTAGAGACCCACGATTAGCGTCCAGAAGAAGAGCTTCAAAAATATAAAAATGTTAAAAGACAATCAACCCAATCAAATCCAGTAAAGTGCACAGATAAAAAATACAGAGAGTGAGAGGCCCGCCCTAAAATGTGTTCAGGTTTTCTAGTCAGTGGAGAAATGCAGCGCTCACACAACAAAGTGGAGAGAAATCAAAGTCTATGTCCTCAAAAGGGGTTACAAGAATGATGAGGTGGGCCAGCTAGATGGCTCAGTGGGCAAAGGAGCTTACTGCTAAGCTTGGTGATCAGAGTTTAATCCCTGGAACCCACGTGATAGAGGAAGGGAGGGAGGGAGGGAGGGAGGAAGAGAGAGAGAGAGAGAGAGAGAGAGAGAGAGAGAAAGAGAGAGAGCAAGCTAACCCTCATAAATTGGTCCCCGAACTCTACATGCAGACAAACTGTGGTGTCCACATACGCACATGGATGAACACACACATGGAATAAATGGATTTTTACAAAAAGAACAATAAGCACGTTCATTTCTAATACTCTAAAACTGCAAAGAGAAGCGGGTCCATCCCTGGGAAAGCAGATGACCCACCTGGAATATTCATGTAGTCGGCTTCTGCTCACAAGTAAATGGGAACCAACTCCTGACAGATGCGACAACCTGGAGAAACCTCAGAAACATTACACCCAATGAGAGAAAGTGTCCACAAAACAGTCCACAGGATGCAGAACACAAAAAAAGCAGCATATTGTCTAAACGATTTTCTAGAAAAATGAAAGGAAAGCGTTCAGCGTGTAGAGGCCTTGAAGTCCAGGAAAGAGTTCAAAGTCAGTTCAAGAACAGTGTGGGCTACAGGAGTCCCATTCTTAGGAAAACAAACAGGGGAAGGGATCACTCAGCAGTTAGGAGTACACACTGCTCTTGCGGAGGACCTAGATTTGGTGCCCAGCACTCAAATGCAGTTGTAACTCTAGCTCCAGAGGATTGGATACATTCTTCTGGCCTCCTTGGCCATGTACATTCACATACTCACACTCTGACACACACACACACACACACACACACACACACACATATTACTACATGTATATATATATAAAACATTAAAAATAACAAACTAAATATATTAAAAACCTAAAATAAAAACAAAGTACTGGAGCTGGAGAGATGGCTCAGGGGTTAAGAGCACTGACTGCTCTTCCAGAGGTCCTGAGTTCAAATCCCAGCAACCACATGGTGGCTCACAACCATCTGTAATGGGGATCCGATGCCCTCTTCTTGTGTGTCTGATTACAGCGACAGTGTGCTCATATACATAAAGTAAATAAGTAAATCTTAAAAAAAACGTAAAAAACCCCATGGTTCCAACCATAGCTAGTATAAACTAGGAATACTGGGACACCCCTATAACTTAACACTTGGGAAGGATCAGAAATTCAACGTCATCCTTCGCTATGTAGCTAGTTTGAGGCCAGCCTGGATATGTGGAACTCTGAGTCAAAACAAAACAAAACAAAACAAAACAAAACAAAACAAAACAAAACAAAAACCCCACTGATGCACATGATTTACAGTGAAAGCTCTAACAAAATAGACTGAATTGTGATTAGTGAATTGCATATAAAAGCAACTAAGACAGCATACTTACTAGGCACTACCTGCATTCAAATTTTACATATGTCAACATTTTATATGGTAAAATATTGAGAGAAGTGATAATATATAAGCTCACATCATTAGAGTAGGAGACACAAAATCCAACAATACAAACCATTGATGGTACAGGGAAATGTCGTGCAAAGCTGTCTTGGAGAGTAAGTTAGCAATATCTACTAATGCTGAAGGTGTCCAGACTCTTTTAAAGATTTATTTATTATATATGAGTACACTGTAGCTGACTTCAGACACACCAGAAGAGGGCATCAGATCCCATTACAGATGGTTGTGAGCCACCATGTGGTTGCTGGGATTTGAACTCAGGGCCTCTGGAAGAACAGCCAGTGCCCTTAACCACTGAGCCATCTCTCCAGCCCCTAACTTCCTATATTCTTTTTAAAAATATTTTTTTAAATATTTATTTACTTTATGAATATGAGTAAACTGTAGCTGTCTTCACACACACCAGAAAAGGACATCAAATGTCCATTACAGATGGTTGTGAGCCACCATGTGGTTGCTGGGAATTGAACTCAGGACCTCTGGAAGAGCAGTCAGTGCTCTTAACCACTGAGCCATCTCTCCAGCGCAGGTGTCCAGCTTTTATGGTTCACAAAGTGCATCTCATAATTTAGCACACAATTTCATGCGCCCAAAGAAACATATACAGAAATGTTTATTGCAACTTAGTTGGTCCCACTAATACCAATTTCATAATATCTCAAAGTGTCCATGGCTTCACGCAGTTTATCATACAAGCACATTGTGGCCAGACGCTGGAGGTGGCCAAGGATGTTCTGAGCTGCATAGCAAGTTGGAGGCTGAACCAGGGCTGTGTGAGGACCTGCCTCATAAAACCCAAACAATACTTCTGCCCCAAACAAAGCATTTGAAGCATTTGAAAATATTTATTTGTTTATGCATATATGTATGTATCTATGTATGCATGTGTGTGTGCTTTTTATAGCATTCACTTTTTTGTTTTTATGTTCCAATGTCTATCTATATATGAACACACACACACACACACACACGCACACACGCACAAATATATTCTACCTTGTCTCCTCCATCCCACTAGTCCTTTTTCTTCCATCATCTCCTCTTAAATGGTTTTTCTTCTCCTTTCACATATCATATACACAGACATACAAACACACAATCACAAGCCCACACACACTCTCTCTCCCTCTGTTTCACAGACAGGAATGATTTTATGATTTTATGTATCTATATAAAATCTAGGAACCATAAATGGTACAGTACTAGGGGCCAGAGAGATGGCTCATCCGTTAAGAGAGCCTCCTGTTTTTGCAGAGGACTTGAGTTTCGTGCTCAGCATCCATGTCTGGCTATCACAATCTCCTGTAATTCCAACTCCGGGGACTCTGATGGCTTTTGGTCTCTGAGGGCACTTCCACTCCTTTGCACATGCATGCCCTCACATAGACACATAAAGATATGCATACTTATAGATTAACAATAGGAGGTAGAAGGCTGCTGGAGAGATGGCTCAGCAGTTAAGAGCACTGACTGCTCTTCCAGAGGTCCTGAGTTCAAGTCCCAGCAACCACATGGTGGCTCACAACCATCTGTAATGGGATCTGATGCCCTCTTCTGGTGTGTCTGAAGACAGCTACAGTGAACTCACATATATAAAATAAATGAATCTTTAAAAAAAGAATAGGAGGTAGAGAGATTCCTTAGTGATTAAGAGTATTTGCTGTTCTTGTGGAGAATTGTTTGGTGGTTCACAAATAATTTTAAGTACAGTTCTAGGTGATCTGACACCCTCTTCTGACCAGGAAAACACTGGATGCTCATACATATATGCAGAGAAACACTCACACATATAAAATCAAGCAAAATGAATATAAAAATATTTAAAGAAAGAGTAAATCTTTGAAAACAATCTAGATACAAAAGTATTTGAAAATGGACCATAGACCTATGCAGGAGTTGGGGTTGAGTTCTGAAGGTTCTAGAACATTGATTGGAGAGGGTTGTGGGTATATACTAAGAGCAGGCAGAGGAAGTAGGGCAATATGAAAAGGGAGGGATGTGTGTATAACTCAAAAGCAAATGGAGGTCTCAGGGTACTAAACTATCTTCTGTGCTTGGGTCCTTCAGTTGCCTCTAAACCTAAGCACTGTCCTGCAGAATAACTCAGCAGCATGGTCTCAACATTACCCAAATGGACTAAGAAAGGATGTCCACACGAAAACTGTTTATGTCTGATTACAGCAGTGCTTTTTTTCTTTTGTCTTGAATTCTTTACGTAGCTGAAGATGACTTTGGATCCCAATCCTTCTATTCCCCCCTCTAAAGTGCTCAGATTAAAGGCCTGTATCACTTTGCCTAGCCTTATGAGGTAGTGTTTTTCATAACTTCCAAAATCTTGGAAGCAACCAAGAGACCCTTTAGTTAGTCAATGAAAAACAAAATCCAGACAATGGACCATTATTCGCATTAAAATTAAATACGCTTCCAAGCCATGGAAAGATTTCAAAGCGCTGAAACGAACAGTATTATATGAAGAAGGGACCCCGAAAGGACTACATCCTATATGCCTGCAACTGTGTGACACTGTGGGAGAGGCTAAATGAGAGTGAGAATAAAAGGTCACTTAGCCCAGGATGAGTTGGTGACAGGGACAAATAGGAAGAACATAGAAGATTTTAAAAGCAATGAAACTATTCTTCATGACAGCAATAATAATGGAAACTATTTGTTTCCACTAACATCGATTACTTGTGAAGAATGAAGCCTCCCCAGGATGAAGGATGACTCAGAGCTGGTCAGTCATGCCTTGGACACAACCCCTGGTTATATGGACTCCGTGAAGACTTGTAAAGTTTACACTCAAGAAAAATCAGAGCCAAGCCTTTTAGTAGTATATTAATGTCTAAAAGACGCGAGTCAATTCAAGATTTACATATTTTAAGGTATACAGCAAAAAATAAGAGTCAACTTAATGCCATCTCCCTGTCACCCCTGCCTGCCATCCTAAAGGCGACTACAGAGAAGTGGAAGGGGCCAAGTGACTGCAGCATGAACTGTGAGGTACACTTCTTTGGGGGATATCAACTGAGGCTGCCTTTGGAGAGGTCATATTCTGTGACTTTACCTTCTATGTAATATTCATTTACACAAATTTGGACTTTGTAGTCACACAAAACTCTGATTTTATGAATGTACATATTCTAAAAGCAGTTTGGTATTCCTCAGAGACAGGGCAGCAACAGCCGTTTCTCATCAGAACCTGGGAAGCAAAACAAACACACACAAAACCAAGACAACGATCACAACAAAACAACAAATAACTGCCTCATGCCATTTTCTTAGGAGACAAGAGGACAAGGCGTTCTGTCAGAACTCAGGTGGGTTGTGGGTTGAACCTTTGCCTGTGTGGATATGTGCAAAGCTAGGGCACTTGATGGAGTAATTTCTCCACAATCCTATTTCCTTTCATCATTATTAATTAAATTTCTGGCCTGGAAAGATGCCTCAGTGTCTTGGGTTCTATTCCTAGCACGCACATGGTGGTTCGCAACTATCCGTAAGTTCTGCAGGTACCAGGCACACATGGATGCACACATGTATTTAATGCAGAACACTCATACACATACAAGAAACTAAGGTTTTAAACTGTTAATTTGAAAGGCAGTTTTGCACATGTATACTGACAACTTTCACCTCTCTCCTCCTTATCTCCCCAAAGAAATTTTCTAGATCTCCTCCTTATCTCCCCACAGACATTTTCTGGATCATTCGAGACTCTTTGTTTTGTGATCCACTGGAATTAACCAGGGCTTTATGGTGTGATTTCTCTTGAAGTATGGTGGACTCGGCAGTAGGTACTGTGGAGTAGATGCTGGCCCCTCTTCTTCCGGGGTCTTATCAAGAGCCAATATTTCAGAGGTAAAGAGTGGGATCCTGTGAGCCCCTCCCCGTTCCTTGACTTATTGATGGGGCTGGTGTTGTACACACCCAGTACAAGCAACTAAACTGTCAGTCAATAACTGTAGGAGTTGTATCAAATCTAAAGAATGGCTTGTCACACCCCTTCATCCTAGCTTTCAGTCATTACAGACTTCCTGTCCCCTTTTCCACAATGCTCCTTGAGCCTTGCAAGGATGATATGTCTTCTTTAGAGCCATGCCTACAACAAGCCTATGTCTTAATTGATGATAGTCATGGCATCAGAAACCTTGGGTGCAAGCAAGAATGTAGACATCATGCTTCACACAAGGTACAGATGTTATTTTCTTAGTATGTTCATGTTCTAGAAATTGGTCTGCTTCCTCCAGCCAATACATCTGAGGGGGGGGGAGGGAGAGAGAGAGAGAGAGAGAGAGGGAGAGAGAGGGAGAGAGGGAGAGAGGGAGAGAGGGAGAGAGGTAATTAGTGGTAAGTCGACAACTTTAACCTTTACACCCTGATGATTTCAGTTTTGTTACATTGTTCTTCCTGGAGGAGAGGTTCCCTTTTCTCAATCAACCCCTCTGATTTTCTTAAGTTTTAGTCTGAAACCTAGCTAAGTGGTAGAGTCTTGTGCTTACCATATTAAAACCCTGGGCATTCCATTCTCAGCACCAAAAGAAAATGTTGAGGAGAGATCTTTTCTGTGCGAGGGGAAAAAGCTCTTAAAAAGTGGTTGAAGGAATCAGAGAAAGAACTGGAAGAGCTTGAAGGGGCTCGAAACCCCGTATGTACAACAATGCCAAGCAACCAGAGCTTCCAGGGACTAAGCCACTAACTAAAGACTATACATGGACTGACCCTAGACTCTGACCTTATAGGTAGCAATGAATATCCTAGTAAGAGCACCAGTGGAAGGGGAAGCCCTGGGTCCTGCTAAGACTGAACGTGATTGTTGGGGGGAGGGCGGCAATGGGGGGAGGATGGGGAGGTGAACACCCATAAGGAAGGGGAGGGATTAGGGGGATGTTTGCCCGGAAACCGGGAAAGGGAATAACACTCGAAATGTATATAAGAAATACTCAAGTTAATAAAAAAAAAAAAAGTGGTTGGGCGTTACCAATGGTTACAGCCACGTCTCTGTCCAGATAGAGCAGACTAAATCAATATTTCCTCTTCTGGATGCTGTCTGAACAAGGCCCATTCCTGTTTGGGTATGCCACATGTTATAAGACATTAGGAAAAATTAAGGCTAACATTCACAAAGTCAATAACCCACAGGAAAACTGTGGATTGCTTAAAAATAAAATAACCTGTTGGAAGCCTGAAAAAAAAATGCCAATGTTAGAAAAAAAATACTAGGCACTTGAGAAATTAAATATGCAGCTTAGTTAGCTGCAAAGTCAAAGACACTATTGTAAAAAAACGGAAAAAGATGTCTTTCAAAACTGGAACTAGATTTTCTGATGGGGAGAATTGGCCGTTAGAAAAACCATGGCAGCTTGGGTACTAGGAAAATTGCACGAGCTCAGAAAGAATGATGACGTCTTTGCTTAAGACTCTCATTCTTCTTTCTGAACCATAGCTGAGAAAAATGCCAGCTGGAGAATCAGTGGGACGAAAGCGATAAAAGGGGAATTTGATGTGTGGCCAGGGGCTGGGAGTTGGGGGTTTCAGGTGCCTGGTGGCTTCCATGAAAGCGCTGCAATAAAGCTTTGTGAGAGGTGACTGAGTAAAAACGTTTCTCTTTCCTTCTCTCACAGCCTATACCTTCTCCTATGGATTCCATCCTCCCCTTGGCCTTTTCCCAAATCAGATTATTTTTGCAACTCTGCCTTGAATGTTCTTCCTGCTTCCTGACCTTATGGGGGTTCCGAAGTATGATGCCTAGAGTAAAAAGGCTTTAAGTTGGGCTTACTGTTCAGACATTAGAGTCCTCACTCAGAAGCAGTCCTGTGACATTTCTGCACCAGATTATCGGGGACCAGGAGCAGGGGAGGGACAAACAGTTGCATTGTTGGACTTTACCCCGCTCTGGTGCCGAATAGGACCATGGACTAGGCCACTTTGGCCTACAAGGGTTTAGCTGTGGGAGGCTGCCACCTGGTGGTCAGATATGGTAGGTGCAGAAGAATTCATAGGGGCCTCCCACCCTTATCATTTACTGACCATCTAATGTGAGCTATTTGCTTAAAGGAATTATCTCATTTAAACGTCACAACATTTAAATGCACCCTGGCTCACACCTATAATGCCAGCACTCAGGGAGCTGAAACAGGAGGATTGCTTAGTGTTCAGGGGAAACCTGAGCTAGAATATGACACCTTAAAAAAATGGAGGGGGCTGGAAATGCAGGTTGGCTGGTAGAATGCTTGCCTACTGTGCTTAAAGCCTTCTGTTCAATATCTGGCACTGCAGAAACCAGGCGTGGCGATGTACACCTATAATCCCAGCACTTGGAAGGTAGAGACTGGATCAGGAGTTCAAGGTCATCCTCGGCTACTTCAATTCTAGCCTGGGCTATATGAGACCATGCCTCAGAAAAGGAAAAAATAAAATAAATACCAAATCAAAAAAAAAATCCAATAAAAAGAAATGAAAAGAAATAAGCCTATCTCCTAGCAATTGTAGGAAGGCATGGTGGCTGAGGCCTGTAATGCCAATATTTGGGTGGCAGAAACAGAATTGCCTTGAGATCCAGGCTAGCTCAGACAACAGAGCAATACTCTTGTCTCCAAAGTCAAACCAACTCCCCTAAACGATCTCTTATTGCGGGTATCACCGTCACTTGGTACATGAATGATTTATATTAAACTGTTAAGGTAATTAAAGTTATTAATATGTAGCTCAATTGCTAGAATGCTTACCTAGCATGCTTGAAGTCCCGGGTTTGAGCTCCAGTGCCATGTAAGCTGGGAGTGGCTGCGCATGTCTGCAAGCCTGACATTTAAGGGATTGAAGTGGGAGGATCGCTGCGAGTTTGAGACCAGCTTTGACTAACATGGAGAGTTTTAGGATGATCTGGGCTACAGAGGGAGATTTTTATCCCCAAACCCAACTGACTAGTTAATTAGTGTGGTCGGTATATGGTAAATACTCAGCACAAAAGCAGGAAGTTATGTTACCTAATGCTGTTCGTTCATTTGCTTCAACTTTAGATTGTCCCGCCTACACGGGTCCTCAGGATGGATTTTTTACTGATAAAAATACTGCTGTCTAGGCAGGGAGATGGCTCAGTGGGTAAAATATGTGTTGCATGGCCTGCCTTTCATCTCTAGAACCCACAAGAAGGGCGAAAGGAGAGAACGTCACAGGGTTGTTCTCAGACCTCAACATGCATACTCTGGCTTACTTGCCCAGCCCACATCGTGTGTGTACATATATACATAATAACAATGAATTAAAACCCAACTGGGTCTGGTGGCACATGCATCTAGTCCCAGAGCTCAGGAGGCTGCGGTAGGTAGATCTCAATGAGTTTGCGGTCAGCTTCATCTATATAGTGAGCTCTGGTATATGCATGCCCAGGATTCTGGCAAGGAAGACAGACTAGTGACATGTTCAATGACAGGCTGGCCAGTATTTTGCTTGACAACTTCAGTGAAGAACCAGTGTTGCACACATGAAACTCATAGAAGCAACGCTAGAAGAATTATTACACAGCAGAAGCAGCCATGATGTAGAGAATGTCAGTTTCACATCTGACATGGTTCTTTTATATAAAGAGCATAAATAAATGAGCATCTTCCATTGGAGAGAGGTGCAGGAGAAGTGGCACCTTTGATTTAGGGCTATAAGAAGATGAAGGGGTGAGAGAAGAACCATCACTAGTCAAATGATGTCTAAAAAGAAGAGGGAGGAGTTGGGATCCATCAGCAGAGAGGCTGGAGTTGCACAGATAATATCTAAGTCATTGCTGTGATTAACTTCCCTTCGTGGAAATGATGGAGTTTAGAAGGTGGGGAGTACTTTTAAAGGGCTGAAAGGTAAAAGCTTTAAAGCCTCGAAAGGAAGATGTTTGCCATCAGTAGTAAGCTACGCTTTGAATCTTGACAATTGAAAGATGTGTGTGTGTGTGTGTGTGTGTGTGTGTGTGTGTGTGTGTGTGTGTGTGTTGCTGGGAATAAAACTCAGCTTTGCACATGCTAGGCAAGTATTCAGTTAGGGGTTTTGGTGTTGTTGTGCTGTGTTTTGTCAGCTTTGCAGGAGTAATCTGGAAAGAGGGAACCTCATTTGAAAACATGCCTCCATCAGATTAGCCTTCAGGCAAGTTCATGAATTTTCCTGAATGACGTTTGGTGTGGAAGGGCCCATTCTACTGTGAGTATTGCTACCACTGGAGAGTGGGCCTGGATTGTATAAGAAAACCAACTGAGGGAGCTATGAGAAATACGCTAGTTGATAGCATCCCTCCATGGTCTCTGGTTTAGTGCCTGTGTCCCAGTTCCTGCCTTGGGTTCCTGCCCTGCTTTCCTCTAATGATGGACTTTAGACTATAAAATGAAATAAACCCTTTGTTCTCCAAGTTACTTTTGTTCATGGTGTTTGTCACAGCGATAGGAAGCAGACTGAAACAAGTGTCCTACTGCCGAACCTATCCACACCCTCTCAGGAATCTCTTTTTAAAAATTTAAATAAGAATTCTTTTTTCTATGTATGAGTTTTTCCTACATGTATGCGTGTGTACCACATATGCCTTTTTGCCCTGAGGTCATAGGAGGGTATCAGTTCCTCTGAGATTGGAGTAGCAGCTGTTTGTGAGCCATCGTGTGGATGCTGAAAACGGAATCCAAGGCCTCTGCATGAGCAAGAAGTGTTCTTAACCACTGAGCCATCTCTCTAGCACTTTAGACATCTTCTGTCATCCTTAGAGATTCCATTAAGCTCTCTCTCTCTCTCTCTCTCTCTCTCTCTCTCTCTCTCTCTCTCTCTCTCTCTCTCCTCTCTCTCCCCTCTCCCGTTTCTGGATCTGCTCATTTGACATTTTTCATAACTGCAAGAAATAAAACAAGACAATTGAAAGCCCATAGAGATCTTGAAGTAGTGAAGAGTGAGCCCGAGGCAGCTTTGTTGTTTGGCCTTGTTCGTTTCCTGCAGGATAAAGGACGTAGGCTTTGTTGGCTGAAATTGAAGGGCTAACTCATCCATCTAAGGTTGGTGTGCTCGCCAAATGCGATAGTAGATATGAATCAGTTAGCATAAAGCAAGGCTGAATAGGGCACAATGTTGACTAAGCATCAGTGTCCATTTAGCATGGTGCCTCACACCTGTAGACCCAGCACTTGAGCAGCTGAAGGCAGAAAACTGAAAAGTTGAGGCCATTCTGAGCTACATATCAACATGCCAGTATGAACACAAAAAGCAGAACTTGTGGAGAGGTCAAAGTCCTGGTTGGGCATGGCTGCAGTGGAGGTAACTTACAAAGGTTGGGCAAGGCTCTATAACTGAGAATGTGGAATGGGTGGAGTAGGTGTGATGGACTTGGGCCCTGGGCAGGGATTAGTGAACAGACAGCAGCAGAGATTTGAAAAAGCAGAAGCCCATGAGCCACAAAAGCCTATGCAAAGCACCCGAGTTCTACTACATGAATTGAATGACCAGTTTTGTTTCGTTTGTTTGTTTGTTTGTTTGTTTTTTTAAAGCATAGATTCTGGCCTTCTCTAGTCTTAAGCTTCGTTCCTTGATAGGTCTTTGAGGGTCATCCATTATGATCCATTACAGAGTCTAGAGGTCCCACTTTGGTCTCTAGGCAGTATGATTAAGTCCTTACCTAAATCAGTAAATAGGAAAAGGAAACAGAGACATGAGGGCAGTTGATGAGCAAGGAGAGCTGGATGAACGACTTTAGGATAGATAGTACACAGCCTAGACTGTGAGGAGAGGCATATGCCTGAAATAAGCACTTGGAAAGTAGAGACAGGGGGCCAGGCCAGCCTTGACTACATAGTGAGTTTCAGGCCAACTTAGTGTACATGAGGCCCTGTCCCCCAATAGACAAAAGAGCATATTTGGGGGCTGGAGAGATGGCTCAACAGTTAGGAGAACATGCTGCTTTTGCAGAGGACCAAGTTTTGATTACCATCACCCAAATTGTGGCTCGTATCACCTCTAATTTCAATTTCATGGGACCCTATGACCTCTTCTGACCTCCATGGACATGCATGTGGTTCATATAATACATACATGTAGGAAAGACACTCATACAGATAAGATACAACAAATATTTTTAAAGGAAGGCATTGTGTGTGTGTGTGTGTGTGTGTGTGTGTGTGTGTGTGTGTGTGTGAGAGAGAGAGAGAGAGAGAGAGAGAGAGAGAGAATATGTTGTGAAGCAAAAGAAGGGAGAGGGTTTTGTAGGCTAGCCTGTGGTTGTAAGAAAGAAGGAGGCTAGGTTTGATGATACAGGGTTTCATTTTTATTTTTGATTTTATAATTTATCTACTTTTTAAAAAAATATACAGTGTTTTGCCTCTGTATGAGGGTCTAGGCCCCCTGAAACATGAGTTACAGATATCAATGACCTGCCATGTGTGTCCTGGGAATTGAACCTGGGTCCTCCAGAAGAACAGGAAGTGTGCTCTTAATCTCTGAGCCATTTCTCCAGGCCCGGATACAGTCTTTTAACCCCAGCTACTCAAGAGACACAGGCAGGAGGATTATAAGTCCAAGGCTAGTCTCAAAATAAAAATTAAACAGAAGTCATGGGATACAGCTCTGTATTACAGAGCTTCGCTTAACTGGCAGAAGGCCCTAGGTTGATTTTTCAGTACTGGGGTTAGGAGGAGGAAGCAAGACAGTGAATATGGTAATAAATATGATGAAAGTCCATTGTTTGAATATATGAAAGCATCACAATGAAGCACATTATTTGGTATAATTACCATATGCTGATACAAATGCTGGAGGAAATATAATATCTAGGGCTGGCAAGATGGCTCAGTCCAGGAAAACTTTAAAAACAAATGAAAATGAAGAAACAACAAAGACAGCTCAGTGGGTAAAAGCACTTGGGGTCAGTGCTTAGTCCAATGCCAAGGTCCCATTTGGTGGAAGGAGAGGACCAACTCCAGTACACTGTTCTCTGCCCTCCACATCCTCACATGTGTTTTGTCATGCAGATCTACACACATAATAAATAAAATACAGTAAAAACAAAATGTCTCTCTATGTGTATGGAGAGATGTCTGAACCCACATATGTAAAATCTGGAAGTTTACTTCTAAATATGAACACTAGAAATCTGTAAATTAAGCAATTTTAATTACTGTGGCAAGGGAGAAGCCCGCAGGAGAAGTCAGAGTACCTGATTTTTAAAACATAGCGAGAGAGCAAAGAAATCATTGTTCTGGAAGCCAGGGCACAAATCCCACGGTTTGAGAGTAAATTTGGATTCCTTATTCTGAAATGACAAGCAAATGAATGGGAAGAAATGGGGCGGGGGGTGGGGGGCAGACTGGAGGCTTTACTCAGAGCTGAACCCATGCGCCTGGGCAGGCTCAAAATACAAGAAGACACACATGCACACATGCACACATGAATGCGCACATGCACACGCCAGGGTGGACTAGGCTGTATCCATCCTATTGGCTCTTAGTCAGAAGTAAAACAAGAACTCTATCTGATCCAGCACAAGCACATGAGGAGACAGCCTCCCACTCAGGGCTCCATGTACACTAAGCAGACCATCAAGCCAACCTTAGTCCCCTACAGATGGTGTCCTCTGGGCTCCTCACTGTGTTCTCCAAAGCTCCTTAGATCACACAACTTGTGTGGCCTGTGTCTGCCCATAGGTCTCCCTTCACCCAAGGATAATAACCTGGCCATTCCTCTCTGTCACAGTGTGTCAAAGGGATGATCCTAGTGACCTCACTTTCTTACTCATGGACAGGAACCCCCTGTGACTCACCCCAAGTTCCCCAGGTCATGGCTACACAGAACCAGGCTCCTCCCCAGCCAGAGTCCTGTGTGTTAGAAGACCCAGAGGGGAGTGGGTAGCTGTGACCTGCACAGGCCAGTGTGAGCTCCCACAGATCCACAGGAGACGACACATAGGCCAATAGAGTGCTGTGCAAAAGCCAAGGAGGGAGGAGACAAGAGGGGCTGTGAAATCAGGAGTGTGCCCCACAAGTGGCAGGCATCAAGGGCCCTTCTACTACCTCCATAGGGGCAGTCAGTGTGAGTTGAATTGGCTTAGGTGCATGGGTGCAACCTTAGCTATCATGAGAGGCCTGGAGGGTCCTTGAAGTCCTGCCATTAGTGAGGGTAATTTGTCAGGCTTGAGGGAGCCAGAGTGCCCTGGAGGCTGAGGTGAGCTACAGTTGGCTGTAGCTCAAACGGTAGTGATGGCCCTCCAATTCCAGATCAAGTGATGGCTTCTGAATGCCCAGAGCAGCCAGGACTGCTCTCTCTCTCTCTCTCTCTCTCTCTCTCTCTCTCTCTCTCTCTCTCTCTCTCTCTCTCTCTCTCCACGAAGGATCCCAGCCCCTTTTGGACAGTGGAAGGGAGGTGTCCCATCACAGGGAGACACAGGGCCAACCTTACCAGCTCTCCTAGGCCTGGAGAATTGCCCAGGCTACAGGAGTCAGACTTTTCAATCTAAACATAAGAATAAGGCAGGCACAGTAACACAAGTCTGTAATCTCAGCTCTGAGAAGGCTGAGGGGGGAGGATCAGGAGTTTCAGGCCAGCCTGGGCTACAGAATGAGACTGATCTCAAAAACCCAGCAACAAAAAGAGATCAGGGTAATCTGTGCACAGAGGGACATTTGGCCCCCTCTAGGTGACATGGGAAAGCCTGACAGTGTCAGAGCAGAGGAAGCTCAGGAGGTCGTGCTCTGAATAATAGCCCACCAGTGTGTGGCCTTAGGACCAGGGATTCATACCCCATGTGGCTCTTGAGGTAGCATGTCTTTAAGCCTTCATCTGGATAAACTGTAACACCATAAAGGTTTTCTTTCAGCTCATACATGGGGATACGAATTGGTATATTCACAAAAGGCCAGAGGCTGGACTCATACGATTCTGTGAGGTTCTCAGCTAAGGTGTGTGTGTACCCTGCAATTGTGATGGGAAAACGTTAAATTTGGCGTAGCTCCAAACTATAGACTGAGTTTGCCATGGGTTTGTGGTTACAGGTTGTCTCCAGGGTCATGTGTGATGAGCAGGAAGGTGGTCATGTGTCAGTCTCAGTGAAGCTTGGTCTATGCAATGGAAGCATACGCAGTGTTTGAGGGAACGTTAAAAGTTAGCTAAAACCTGTCGTCTGTCTAGGAAGTGTTTTATATGGGTCACAATGTTGGAAGTGATGGATCATTGTATAACCCCTCCTAGGGTATCCCCTGAGAGACGCTAGAGATCAGGGGATGGGCGGTGGCTGTCCCCTAGCAGGAGAAGAAGGCATTTAACCTGGTTTGGTTTGGTTCAGTTTGTTTTGTTTTGTTTTGGTTTGGTGTTTGTTTGTTTGTTTGTTTGTTTTAGATGGTGGCCTTCTTGGGACTCATGTTATTTTCATTTGTTTGTTTGTTTTGAATGACCAAACTTTTCATTTAGTTTTTTTTTCCAAACAGGGTCTTAGAATGTTTTTGGTAAATAGCTTAGGAGGACTTTGGATTCCTTATCCTCCTAACCCTACATCTAGACTGCTAGGATTAGTAGAATGTACCACTGTACCTAACTCCAGAGTTTTGTCTAAAGAAATAAATAATAAAGGGGCCTTCAGAGTCTACGTTACTTCTGTCCTGGGCCACTAGGTTGGCCTCCTCTGTGGGCCCTCGGGCTACAGTCTAGGCAGCAGCAAGGGGCCCCCACCTGTGCAGGTGCAGAGTGGGCTGTAGAATAGAGGTCATCATGTCCTGTTTCCAAGACAACAGATGGAGCTGTTTGAGCCCCGCACTCGCCAGCTCCACAGTGGGCCGGAGGGCCTCAGCTGCAGCCACCCTTTTTTCAGTGCCCCATGCCAGCAGGGACCCTGAGCTGACATCTGGAGTAACCAGCGAGGGGCATCTCTGTTGCCATGCATAGACCAATTAAGGAGGCCCTGAAAAACCAGATGCCTGTATTTTCTGGGGTGGTGGCCTGGGCAGAATAGACCCAGGGGAAGAGCTGAGGACAAAGCCCCAGAAGTGGGATGAAATAAATACCCTAGCTACATATCTCCTGCTGGAAACCCATGAACCCAGTGCACCTCACCACAATATGATAGGTGATGATGCGGAGACCTATAGCAGATGATGTCATGACTGCAGGTCTCTTAGCTAAGAAATTAGTTGCTGTCAAAGGCAAGAGCCCCAAAGTATCAGATTCAGGAATAAGAAGGCTGTGGAGATATTCTCCCCCAAGAACCAGAAAAGCAATGGTTTGAAATGAAATGGAAAACCTCACTACAATGAAGGACTGAATATGAAATTATCTAAAGATTTATTTATTTATTTATATGAGTACACTGTAGCTGTGTTCAGACACACCAGAAGAGGGCATCAGATCTCATCACAGATGGTTGTGAGTCACCATGTGGTTGCTGCGATTTGAACTCAGGACCTCAGGAAGAGTAGTCAGTGCTCTTAACCACTGAGCCATCTCTCCAGCCCAATATGAAATTATCTAGATGGTTCATTTCAACATGACGAAGAGAAAGAGGAAGAAATGTGAGAGGCCGCACAATAGAGACGACATGCCTGTTGAAAAGTCAAATTGAGACCCCACAAGTGACCAACACCAAAACAAATCACAAAGTGCAGTTGTTTGTCAAATACAAACTGTGTCACTATATTACACTGCTTCTTGTTTGCTTATAAAAAGTCTGCAAGAAGCTTTGATTGTTTTTTCCTTTTAATCAAAAACCTGTTGGTGGAATATATAGGGAGATATTTAGGCTGGAAGGGATTTTCACTTGTTTTCTTTAGCTGGTTTGTGCTAATTGGGAGGAATTCTAAGAGTTACTTTTGCATTTTTTTCTGATCCACAACTGGACATTCTTGTTGATGTTCCTTGTGCTTGTAAGGAAAGAAGTGAATTTTTTCGTACCCAGTCTAGTTTTCCACAGTCTTAACCAAATACATTACCATGTTAAAGCGTCAGTAACCTCTGCCCTGCTTCTTTTTGGTGCTCTGGGCAGACTTCAGATGAGGTTTCTGTACCATGTGGCTAACTCAGCGTCCCCTTTGTAAATCTGTCTTGACCTGCTAGACCCTTCTGCCAGTACACGTGGAATTGGAAGGATGGGGTTGTAGAACAGCAAAGGCTGTTGGACGTGAGGACCTCTTCTTCTCTCAAATATTCTGTCATTTGTTGCAGTGATGAAATTTGTGCATTGATGCCTACCAGTTCTAACACATGAAGGAAATAGATCTGCAGCAGGGAGGACAGCTAAGCTGCCTGATCTCTGTACTTCCCTGATTGACAGCTTAGTCAATACTCAGCTAATATTAGGTCATTGGCCCTAATTAGGCCTTAGAAAACAATTAACTGAGCCCTTTAAAAGTTAATGAAATAACCGATTTTATTTATGCATAGTGACACATTTTGAAAGGTTAACATTTCATATTTTTTAAAAAATGAGATTTGATATCAGCATTTTAATGAGAATTAACTGATATTGTCTTCTTTTTAAAAAAACTGAAGCTTTTTTTGCACAATAAGAAAATTGTATGTAACTAGCTATGTGATTTTTTTCTGAATTTACAGGCAAAATTATGCCTGACCACTTTTAAATGCAAAGATTTTTTAAAAGATTTATTTATTATATATAAGTACAATGTCTTCAGACACACCAGAAGAGGGTATCAGATCCCATTACAGATGGTTGTGAGCCACCATGTGGTTGCTGGGATTTGAACTCAGGACCTCTGGAAGAGCAGCCAGTGCTCTTAACCACTGAGCCATCTCTCCAGCCCAAATGCAAAGATTTTGAGTAGGCCCTGCTTTAAGGGAATATAATAATGTGCACTAAAACAAACTTGTTTTTTCTAACATGGTAGAAATTATTTAGATTTCTGACCCCGCCCCTGGAAATGAGGGGTAGCCTCTGTGTGTCTTAGTAGATGGCTTCCTTTGTAGTCCTCTTCAGGTTTTGGTAGCATCAAATGAACCTGCTATCTGGCAGACATTTAATGTAACTTCTGTTTATTATATACATGAAATAGCTTTTATCGAACAGCTTGTCTTTCACTTTAAATGTATGGAACTGTCATGATGTTAACATTTTTAAAAAGTGGGGCAAATTCAAAGACAAAAGGAAGATAGAAAGGAGAAGGAAGGAAGGGAAGGAAGGAAGGAAGTTGGCTCATTAGGTAAAGGTGCTTGCCACCAAGCCTGAAGGCCTAGGGTTGATATCTAAGATCTACATGGTGGGAAAAGACTCCTGTGATTTGTTCTCTCACCTCCATATGTGAACTGTGACACTTTTATAATTCTCCCAAATAAATAAATATTTTTGAAAAACGGCAGTGTAGGCTTGGTGAGGCAGCTCAGCTGTTGGATTGCCGAGCTTGTATGAAGCTCTAGATTTGATCACAGCACTGAATAAACCAGTCCTGATGGCTCACATACCTGTAATTCCAACGCACCGGAAGTGAAGGCAGGAGGGTCAGGAATTCAAGCATCATATGCTATATGACGTGGTGGTTTCCAAAACAAAATACCACCACCCAAACAAACACAAAAGAAAAAGATAACAGGTCCCAGTTGAAACCCTTTCTCTACACCTTGGATCGCGTCTCCTAACTCCAGAGGTAACTATACCCCAAAATTGGACGTTTTCTTTCCCATACATGCTGCAGCTCTTAGCTAGTCTTCTTTTTTATTTTTTTTTTCAGAATTTCGTCATCCAACAAGGGCAAGAAATACTAGTTTGTCAAGTTCATGTAGACTCCCCCAATCATTTTCCTTATGACTCTGATGAGGTTTACTTTGAACTGGTCCTTTGGGGTCGAGTGTCTTTGTTTTTGATGACTCTAATTTATTCACAACTGTGGTTGCCAGGAAGAGAGGAGTACAGTACTAAACAGAGCTGGAGCTGTAACTGAGTCACGTCAGTCACAAATGAGTGCTCCTCAGGCCTGGGAAATGACTCAGCTTGGAGAGGTATTTCCCATCCAGGCTGAAGACAGCAGATCAAGCCCCAGGAGTCACATGGTGGAAGGAAAGAATGTATTCCTACAGGTTGACTTCTAACCTCCCAACTCCATGGCACGTGCTGAACTAGGGATTAAGCTGGTTAGCAGATGAAAACATCTCGGTCAACAACAACAACAAAAACAAAAACAACACAACAATCCAGAAAAGATCTCACTCAAAGTGGTGAAGGACAAAGGAAACTGGACGTGTCTGATCGTGGTCTTTAATTTATAATATGAAATTAGTTACGGAGTAATGACATGGGAAGGTTATGACTGTAGAAAAAGGCCAGTTTAGGACAGATTGAGAAGTCAAGTATGGTGCATAGGCTTCTAATTCCAGCACTTGGGAGGCTGAGGTAAGAGTTTCGGTGTACTTGAAGCCTACCTGGGTTGCACAGTGAGTGCTGGCTCAATCAAGCGTGCATAGCAAGGTCCTGTTACACAAACTGGAACAGTTAAAGAGCTGAGCTGTCATGAGAGGAAAGGACAGCAGGTGCCTGGGGCACATCCTTTACTGATTTGTTCCTCCAGATCTACTGTCCATCTGAAGTGCTCCGTAGCCTCTGGCTGTCACATTGCCTTGGCCTTTGGAGAGGACTGGCCCGCTTTTACAGGGACTTATCCCCCGATGAGTTCCTGCAGGCTTGTTTGCTGGGTTGTTTCATCTGTGAGTCTAAGCTCCTCCTGCCTGCTAGCTCATTTCAGAGAATACTTGCTGTTTCCCAATGCACATGCAAGAAGCCTATCTCTTTCTTTACCATGTCAGGCAAAAGGGCATTCATAGCCTGTTACTTTCTTAGTCTGTGTTCTGCAATATCAGCCGTGGCTTCTCTGCATCCTGCCTAGGTGTTGCAAATGGTTGCTTCATAAGACACTTCTTTCAAAAATATGGAGGTAGGTATGGCGGCATAGTCCTTTAATCCCAGCACTTGGGAGTCAGTGTTAGGCAGATCTCTGTGAGATCAAGGCTAATGTGGTCTAACCAGTTCCAGGGCTATGCAATGAGACCTTGTCAATAAAATAATATATAAAGAAAAGACAAGGGGCTGGAGAGATGGCTCAGTGGTTAAGAGCACTGACTGCTCTTCCAGAGGTCCTGAGTTCAATTCCCAGCAACCACATGGTGGCTCACAACCATCTGTAATGAGATCTGATGCTGTCTTCTGATGGGAATGCATTCAAAGGAATGCTACAGTATACTCAATACATGAAGTAAAAAAAAATCTTTAAAACAAGGAGAAGAACATGTATGGTTGGGAAGAGGTGAGAAGGTATGCTTGGATCTGGGAAGAGTTAGGGGAGTAGTGGGAGCTGAATATGATCAAAATATATTGTATGATATTCTCAATAAATATTATGTTAGAAAAACCACATCTTGGAAGCCTGGCAAAGTGACAGAGAACATGCTTCTCACGCTGGCAAGGCTTCAGTTTAGTCCTCAGTAGGGGGTAGGGGAATAAAAGTATTTAGAAATATTGAGTCCTCAGCTTAGGAATATGTATTCTTTTCAAATGTTCAGATTTTTAGAGATTTTTTATTTACCGTATTATGTATATGAGCACACTGTCTCTGTCCTCAGACACACCAGAATAGGGCATTAGATCCCATTACAGATGGTTGTGAGTCACCATGTGGCTGCTGTGAATTGAACTCAGGACCTCCGGAAGAGCAGTCAGTGCTCTTAACCACTGAGCCATCTCTCCAGTCCCTAAATGTTCAGATTTTTAACATATTTGAGGCAAGTCTTATGTATTCTAGTCTAGCCTTAAACTCTGTGTAACTGAAGATAACCTTGAACTTCTGATTCTCCTGCCTCTATCTCCCAAATCTTGGGGGTTACAGGGGTACAGTACTGGGGATGGGACTCCTGGCTTCCTGCATGCTGGGCCAACACTGCCAATGGAGTTACAAGCCCAGCCTGAAATGTTGAGTCATGCAAAAGCAATTTCTGCTGTGCTCACTTGTGTCCTCTCTGCTTCCCCCACTAATCCTCATGATAAAAGAGACTTGCTTTCTTAATTTGTTAATTTCACAAGGGGCTCTCTGTTGCCCATGCTGGCCTTGACGTTATTGTGTGGGCCAGGCTGGCCTGGAGCTCACTGTAATCTTCCAGTGTAGAGGATGGCCTCAGCCTCCCAAGTATTGAGATTACAGCCATGATTATCAGTGGAATTCACTGCAGTGTCGAGGAGGAGGAGGAGGAGGAGGAAAGCATCCCTCAAAGAGTACTCACGAACATTTCTGTTTGTTCGCAGTGCTGGAGATGGAGCCCAGGGTAGTGTACACGCTAGGCCAACGTACTACCACTGAGTCATATACTTCCAGGTCCAAAAAAAACTTCAAAAGTTTTTCTTGAGTGAAAGCCAGGCCTGACAGCGTACGCCTATTACCTCAGTGCTTGGTAGGTAGAACCTGCAGGGTGAGAATCTAAGCCTAGGCCACATGAGACCCTGTCTCAAAAAAATTCCCAAAAAACCAAAAATCCAAAATTAATATATGAGTAAAAAACATAGAAAGAACGTTGGTGAGAAAGCCTTAAAAATAATAATAACAAGTGAATAAAAACAGTTAAAAGCAGCGATATTAGCAATTAAGCAGGATGGGTTCCTGATGAGTCACTGCCTTCGTTAGCAACAGACTTAATGAGGCAGACACTTGTTTGGACATCTTTCTCAGAAGATCCTGTGACCTCTCCATGGCTTATAATCATATCTTCTTGTGAAGGTGGCGTGGGAGTGTTCGCACATATTTCAGGGTTTCTGCTCAATTAGAGAGATAACAGGAGATGGTCAATTTCAACACAGCAGGCATGGAATTGTTTGAATCTTAGGAAAGCCTTCACACATTCTGAGCTGAGAAATCCAGACCGCATACTTTACAGGGGTGTGCCGGCAGTATCAATGGGAGGCTGAAGGAAACAGGCAGTAATATCAGGCCACCTAGAGATGCTTTAGGTGGGAACACGGGCAGAGGCTTTAACTGACTCGGACCCTTATAGCACCTATTACCAGACAATAGCCTGTATCAGCCCACCTCCTTTCTGTGGGGTATTTGCTTTTTTCATTGCTTCTGACCAATCAACATGTGTTCCTACTATAACCACTATGCCTCCTGTCCTGTTAAGGAAGTGTCCTATCCCCAGGTCTTGGCAAGATGAATAAGACACAACCTGAGTGCAATTGCTCATAGACTCTGGAGTCCACATAGACAATGAAGCCACTGTCACAGTATGCTATGATATGTGCTTTCATGAAGGTATTGTTGTTTGGTTTTCTTTTCTTGAAGATTTACTTTGATGTGTATGAGTCTTTGCCTGCATACATGCACGTATACAATGTGAATGTCTGGTTCCATTATCAGTACTAGGAAAAAAAGCAATGTTTGTGAGCACTGTTTCTGGGATGTTGTCATGATTTTCATAGACAGGGCAGTGAATAAAACAGATAACCGAGCCCATAATCTCAAAGTTTGGGAGGCTGAGGCTGGAAGATTACAGTGAACCTGGGCACACAATGACTTCAAGGCCAGCATGGACTACAGAGGAAGACCTTTCTAAAATTCACGGACAAATACAACGGGCACTTCTCTATTTTCATAGAGTTTAGTAGGGGAAGCAGACAGTATGCTAGGCCAGAAAAGGCCATTTGATTCCCCTGAAGGTAGAGTTAAAGATGGTTGTGAGCTGCAGGGTGGTTGCTGGGAACTGAACCCGGCCTCTGAAAGAGCAACGAGCAGTCTTAACCACTGAGTCAACTTTCTATGTCCTACCTTTTGGTTTCATTACTTTTCATTCAGAAAATTCCCTTTTTAGGCAGGGTTTCACTCCGGAACCCAAACTCACCTCACACTCTCATGAGTGGTCCTCTTGCCACTCATAATAGATGTGAGACATCACATTAGGCTTTGAAGAGAATTTCAAAATTTCAGGAAGAATTCTAGAAGAAAAAATCATAGGAAGGATACTTATATACCAATTACCGAGGCTTCACTTCTTAGTAACTCTATACCCCAGGCGCTTTAACATTTCTGTGCTCAGTGGTTGGGGATTTAGCTCAGTGGTAGAGTGCTTGCCTAGCAAGCACAAGGCCCTGGGTTTGGTCCCCAGCTCCAAAAAAAAAAAAAATTTCTGTGCTCGCTCGCTCTTCCTTTTTAAAATTAAAGTGTGTGTGTGTGTGTGTGTGTGTGTGTGTGTGTGTGTGTGTGTGTGTGTGTGTGTGTGAGAGAGAGAGAGAGAGAGAGAGAGAGAGAGAGAGAATTCATGCCCATGCTAGCATGCTCATGCCCATGTGTGTATTTGGAATTCAAAGGACAACTTGGTTTTCACCTTCCATTGTATGAGTATTAGGTATTGGACAAGTTTGGTGGCACATGTCTCTACTCTGAGTCATCTCACTGGCCATCCATCCATCCATCCATCCATCCATCCATCCATCCGTGTGCCTTCTCTCAACTCTTGGAATGCAGTATAGACCCTGGCTCTTCCTCCCATGCATGTTTCCTAAAGGGTGTGGTAAACCACATGTTAGCTCATGCCTGTAATCCCAGCAATTGAAACACTGAGGCAGGAAGCTTGCCCCAAATGAATAAGAAAGCTCAGGATACATAAGCTATACTCTGTAGCCAAGGCCTGGATATGGAGTGAGACCATGTCTCAAAAAAGAAACAAATAAAAAAAATATAGCATTGCTGGGCATGTTGACACACATCTTTAATTCAAGCACTTAGAAGGTAGGGGCAGCAGATCCCTGAGTTCAAGGCCAGCCTGGTCTACATAAAGAATTCCAAGTCAGTCAGAGCTATATAATGAGACCCTGCCTCAAGAAAAAACAAAAGACAACACACAAAATCAGGCTAGTATCAACTTTTATCATTTTACATTTTTATCAATTTTATCATTTTACATTACTTTACATTTTTCACTTTTATTTAATCTAATGTGCTGTCTTATATTCCAGCTTGAGCATTTGATCCACCAGCTTCCTTTTCACTGATACCCCTTTCTGGTACTGAATGAAGCCTATACTCTGATTCTGTATACGTAGAATACATGCAGCTTAAAAAGATGAATTTCTTTTTTTTTTCTTTTCTATTTTTCGGAGCTGGGGACCGAACCCAGGGCCTTCCATTTGCTAGGCAAGCGCTCTACCACTGAGCTAAATCCCCAACCCCAAAAGATGAATTTCTTTAGAACACTAAATAATCATGGCACAGGCCTGTTAGAAAGTGTTCTACTCATAAGACATCATTTTGATTCCCTTAAAAAAACCAGAAACTAGTATTTTTTAAAATGTTTGTGTGCCTGCCTACGTGTGGGTCTGTGCAGGTGCCTGAGAAGACCAAAGAGGTCACCCAGTCCTCTGGAGTTGGAATTAGAGGTGGTTGTAAGCCACCGTGGGTGCTGGGAACCAAACTCAGGCCTCCAAAACAGCAGTATGCACTTTTGACCATTGAATCATTTCTCTAGCAAGTCTTTTTGCATTGTTAAAACATTTTTTCCTCGGGGGTGGCGTTCAGAACACTTTGAGATAGAGTTTCACTTGGTTGTTTAGATGAGCCTAGAACTCTCTCTAAAGCTCAGACTGATCTTAACCTGTGGTATTTCTGCCTCCACGTGCCAACTACCATGCCCATCCCTTATTTAAATATTTGAAGCAACTTTAAAAATAATAAGCTTCCACAAAAGACCATGCTTAAACATCTGCTTTATTTGTAAGTACATGAGTGTGTTGTCGAAAGTTATCCCATGTGTGCCTGGTGCTTGCGGAGTCCAGAAAAAGGTGTTGGAACCTCTGGAAGTGGAATTTTTGAGTCACTGAATGGTTTTGAAGCATAATGATATGGGTGCTGAAAACTGAACCTGGATCTTCTAGAGGAACAGCAAGTGTTCTTAACCACTGAGCAACCTCTCCAGCCACAAGGAACATGTTTATCTTGCTGAAATTGCACATGCTGGGCGTCAGGATTGTCCTCCCTCCACGTTATCAAACTACTGCAGCTGGAAGCCCTTGTCATAGCTTTTTGTCATCAACATCTTGCTCCACAGGGCTAACATATGTGTCTCTGAGACTAGGCAGGGAAATCGATACCCATGACAAATAGGTACCATCCTCTCCCCAGATGCTCATTGTTGAAACATCATCCACACAGGGGCTTTGTGCAATTTGATATTGATGCCAAATCACTTTGGAGTTGCCTGCCTCTTGCAACCATGGAAACAATGAACACAAAGCAGCAGGCTCACAGTCCTCATCTTCTTAGATGACTACTGTCTTTCCAGGAGTACATCTAGCCACTTAGGCTAGACGACAGGGCTATCTAGCTGGTTCTGGAACATGGTAAAGCTGTCTCCAAGTGTCCAAGCAGCACCCAGTATTGGCACCGCCCTCCTAAACAATCAATGACATCTTAATGTTTCAGTTTCTGGTTCAGATAAGACTTTTCATTCCTGTGAAGTCTGAAACTGAGAGTATTTAAGCTCCTTGGGCACAATCTAGTTAGACAAGTAGGGCAGACAGTGGTTCTGTGCCATCCTCTTTGTTTATGGTCTGGTAGATTTAGTGAAGCCTATCTGCCTCGTCTTACTTTGCCATAAAATGTCCTGGAATCTTGTAATAATAAATGTAATAATCAATGCTTCTTGGCTATTTTTAGGGTCCCAATCCATGGTTAATTTGAGGACTTGTAGACCCCTCCAGACTCACTGTAAGTGATACTACCCAGCCCCAGGTATATGGCCCTTCCTTGCAACTGTTTGTATAAGGCAGGGTCCTGGCAGAAAGCAGCTAGCTTACTCAAACTGAGGATCTGAGATGAGTAGAATGCAGATGTGGGTACAAAGAAGGCAACTGCTATAGAGTCATAATGTCTTCTGGGTTATAATACAAAAAGGCGATTTCTAGTTTTATTAGTCAGGGTGCTCTGGAGGAACAGAACTTACAGGATGAATATATATATATATATATATATATATATATATATATATATATATATATATGAATTCATTGGAGTGGTTTATAGGCCGTGGTCAGTCCAGTGCAATGGTATCTCTCAAAGGAAAGTTCAGCTGGACTTCAGTTTATGTTGGAATCCCAAAGAAATCGGTTCTAATACCAAAGAAGGAATATCTCAGTGACAAGATAGAAAAACTTGCTAGTGAAAGTGAGGGCAAGCAGGCAAAAAGTCAAAAGCTTCTTTCTTCTGCATCCCTTCAGGTGGACTGCTACCAGAAAGCATGGCCCAAATTTAGAGTGAGTCTTTCCACTTCCAAATGATCCAATGGAGAAAATTCATCACTGGTTTGCTTACCTGTTTGTATTTTAGTTTATCTCAGATGTAGTTAACTTGACAACCAAGATTACCCATCATTCTAACCCTCACCTAGAAAGGAGAAAAATAAACATTAACGTTTAATGAGAAAGGAAATTGTGGAAAGGGGATACCCAATAGCCATTATGTCCACTGGGGCATCATAGCATCCTCTCATCATGATGTGGCCATTGTTGCTTTGAAATTAGAGCTTCTGCATTTATATGTTTACCCACAGGACTCCCTCACAATGTTTGGCCCACTTACATTTCCTTGTGGAGAGGATGAGAGCTCTTGTGACAGCCCTTGAGGTTCCATCCCTCCCAGAGGATCTATAAGCAGTTAACGGTTGTTGTGGGGAGAGCAGACATTTCCTTTGGTGGTATAGAGGCCTGCCATTAACTGTCCATGCTCCCGTGAGTAACCACTTACTCTCTTGTAAGTAGCCCAGTTAAATTAAACTTACTATGTTAAGAACAGATGATGCCCAATTCTAAGTGATTCCATATGGTATACAACAGTGGATTTTGGGGCTATGCATGGCTGTAGGAGACACCATTTTACCAGCAGGTTTTGACTCTAGTCTGAGGAAGAAGGAAGACTGCAACCACTGGGTGGACCCAGAAACTGCACCATCTGTCAGGCACCACCCATCCAGCACAGACTGATAAGTGACTTATTCCTGGGAACAGTGAGGGAACCACCCTATACATTTATTGGGGAGACTTGAAACTGTGGGGGCACCTGGGTGTATTAAAATCTTATCAGGGAAGCCAAGCCTAAGAATTTATTAAACACACCAGATCAAGGAAAGGGCGTAACTCCTTCACCTGTATTCCCCAAAGTGATGGGCACCTAATGCTGGGATAGTGCGGCCCAACACTAATGTATCCTCTGACACCTAGTGTGCATTCAAGGACTGATGGCTTTTTTCCACTGTAGTTCATGGAGGATACTCTACTCTCTTGCCCATCCACTTGTCCATCTGGATCTGGACTGGATCAGTTTCCCTCCCATCCTGAATCTGATTTGGCCTTTTCGCCTTCAATTTTTCAATCTCACTGTCAAACACATAGCAGCAGGTTTTACCAGCAGCTCCTGTCCAGCACTAGTCTGGCTCACTATCTTCTCTACGCAGCCTTCTTCTTCAACCCACTTCTGGATCCTCTTGACCACTGTTGTTTTAACGTGTTTTTCACCCCACTCTAACTGTTCACTCTGGAACACATACATACACAGGCACATGCACACACAGTAAATGAATTTACTGTGTGCTATGTGATGAGTATTAACATTAGCAAATAACATTGGAATAAAGGAATCTACATTTTTCTCCACTGCCAAGCTACCAAGGTGGGCAGATTTTATGACAACTGCCTGTCATTAAATCTTCCAAATCTTGTGAATTTGTTTTTATTTAATAAGTTCGGACATTATGGAAGAGCACAAGCTTGTTTGTATATGTTTCTGGAACACTGTCATCCTAACACATTGATTCACCAAGCTAGGCTTGAGTCCAATGGTCTCTTTGCTCTGTCATTACTACCCTACTTGATGTGACTAGATGTTTGTTCGAGTTGTTCCAGGAAAAGTTAATGTGACACATGGCTGGGCATGAAGAGAACAGCAATACTAAGTACTCAGAGTGCTCTTTCCCTGCATTCGGTCTGATGCCACTGCATGCTGCCTACCACAGGCCAAAGCCAAGTGGAAGCCAGTGCTCAAGAGAGGAGTTCATGGGCTACGGACCGTGGCAAGGTCAGCTTCCAGGACAGAGTGCGAGGTAGAGAAAAGCAGAGACAGGAATTTGAGGACCCAGAAAAGGTAGTCAGCACTTTCTTGTCATGAGTGGAGCTTGCAGTATCACACTTCCTGTCAGGTCCACATGGGGCAAGCAAGCCAAGGAAGACTCTTTACAATGGCTGGCAGAACACAGAGGTGAATGCTAAGGTCCAAGTCGTTTGTTCTTGAGACAGGCCTCACTGTATGGTTTTGGCTGCCCTGGGACTCACTGTGTAGGTCAGGCTGGTCTCAAACTCAGAGATATGCAAGCCTCAGCCTTCTGAGTGCTGTGATTGAAGAAGGTGTGCACCATCACAACTGGCAAAGAGCTGAGTTTTTATCCAGGCTATCGTGAAATAGTGGGGTAAGGGGCCTATGTACTTAAGGTGGTGAGATGGAGAACATAGAGATTGGGAGAAAGCCAGGTGCTGATGCCTGTGGTCCTGGCCCACAGGAAGGAGAGGCATGAGGAGCAAGATACAGGCAATGGAACTGAGAGAGGAGATGGAGGAAGAAAGGATGGAGAAGAAAAGCCTTCCAGCTTCACTTCTTTTGTTCTGACAAAAGGCAACTTAGGGAAAAGAAGGGTTACTTGGCTTATAGTTTCAAGTTACAGTCCTTCATGGTCAAGAAGTGGAGGCAGGAACTCAAGTTGGTCATCACATCACATCACATCACATCACATCACATCACATCACATCACATCACATCACATCACATCACATCCATAGTTAAGAGCAAAGGGGAGGGAGGATAATGCATCCTTGCTTGGTTGCTTGGTTATGCTCAGCTAACTTTCTCCATGGCTATGGTTCTGGGCCTAGTTCCTGAAGTACTGCCACTCACCCTCAGTTAGGGGTCACCTTCCCTCTTCAATTAACAACCAAGACAGTCTCCTATACATGCCCATAGGCCAACCTGATTTAGGCAAATCCTCAATTGAGGTATATTTCCAGATCATTCTAGGCTGTGTCAAGTTGACAGTTCAAACAAACCACACACCTGTAATTCTGCACTTGGATGGCAGAGGCAGGGAAATCTCAGGATTGGAAGCTGGCCAGGATTACATAAAGAACTCTGATCCAGCTAAGCTACATAGTGAATCCCTGTCTTAAAACAGGGGGTGGGGGAGATTGCTTTTGTGACAGGAATTGAGAACAGGCAGAATGGCCTTATGGAGGAGGCATGCTTTGGAAATGGATTGACCTTGGGCCTTTCTTGTTCCTACGTGTCACATTATAATGGTATCCTTACTGTGCAGGTATAGCTTTGCCCCACAGTTCTCCTTCCTCAAAAAATTGACAGATAACAGGCACACTTTCCTATCAGAAGGTACCCAAAGGAGTCAGATTGCTAGAGTAGATCTGAAGGCTCCAACATGATGTTGATTACAAACATAATGGTTATTACAGGGGAAACATGCAATAGAGCAAGAACATACAAACCCCAGTACAGGAAAAGGCTGTGGCCTACCACTGGTCTGAAGAAACCAGGGGCAAGCTCAAATTGTCCTATGGGAGGACTTTCTGTTTGCAACCTGAAACCACAAAAGTTCAACTCTAGAACCCTGTGGGAGGGAGGTATGGAACAAAGCCAGGTACAAGTCATTACTCCACTAATGAACTGAAATACTGTGTCATCCAAAATAGGTAAAGAAGTCTGCGAATTGGACGAACATAAGACCTCCATTTAAAATTGGGCAAGGCATCTGAAAAGTCATATCTCTAAAGAAGACAAAATGAGTATTATTGACATTAAAAGATACTCATTAGTTATTAATGAAAAGCAAACCAAACCCTCAAGATAGCACTTTAGAAACACTAGGTACACACACTTAGACATGAGGAAGGGAGGGGGGAGAGAGAGAGATCAGTGCATAGAAGAGAATGCTGTATAATCCCACCTATGGAGAGTATTATGAATTTGAGATCAGGCTGGGTTATATGACAAGGTAAAGTCTCAAAATGAAAATCAACAGAACAGCAACAATAAAAATCAGAGGTAGACACAAATAAGGAAGTGCAAAGTAAAAATTAATAGGGAGTGAACAGGATCCAAATGTATAGAAGGGATGTATAAAGATGTCATAATGAAACCCATTATGACACTCAACTGGCATATGCTAGTAATTTTTGAATGCTGACAAGGATGAAAGGGAAAGGGCACTAGCTTAGGTGGTTATGACATAGGACAGTAACTTTGGAGAAATTTTTTGGTCATTCCTCAAAACTCTAGTGTTCCCATATAACCAAATAATTTCATTCTTAGGTATATGCCCAAGAAAAATAAAGACATGTTCCTATTAAAGTATATATTAGTGTTCATAGAAACATTATCTTAATAACTAAAAAGTGGCAACAAATGATGAGTGGATAAATGAAATTCACAAATAGAATACTATTTAGCCATAAACATAATTAGTACTCATATATGCTAAAACATGGATGAACCTTGAAAGCACCATACCATATTGTGCTAGTTAGTCTGAAATGTCAACCTGGGAAGAGAGCATCACTAGGGAATTGTCTAGATTAAGTTATTCTTTGGCATATCTACGGAGAAGAGTCTTGATTCTTGATTGGTATTAGAGGAGTCATCCATTGTGGGTGGTACCATTCCCTAGGCAGGGGATCCTGAATGATTGTAAGAATAGAAAAAAACTAGCCGAATAGCAAGAGAGCAAGCAGGAAGCAAGGGTGCATTTGTTTTTCTCTGCTTTTGACTGTGGATGTAATATGAATAGCTGCAAGAGTTCCTCTCTTAATTTCCATCAATGATGGACCAGCACCTGGAATTTTAAGTTGGATAACCTCTTTTTCCCTTAGTTGATTTTTATTAGGGTGTTTTATCCCATTAATAGAAAAAAGTAAACACATGCACACACACACACAACAACAACAACAACAACAACAACAACAGGACACAAGTGAAAGTAGTCAGTTGCTTAAGGCATCATAGAATGTGGTTCACTAATATGAAATGTATCTAATAATAAAATACAAGGAGAGAAAGTAAATCAGAAGCCAGTGGGTGGAGGGAAACTTGGGGAGATATGGGGTTTCTTTTTGTGGCAATGGAATATTCTGGAATTAAATAGTGATCATGGCTGCACAACATTCTAAATACATTAAAAACAAACAAACAAACAAACAAAAACCTGAAACAGGCCTCCAAATGTTTGTCTGTGGTAGAATGTCTGCCTAATGTGCCATAGGTGCCATCCTCGGCAACCTCCCAAATTAAAAAAAAAATTCTATCTTAAAATAGAGAAATGTATAGTGTGAATTATGCACAATTAGAACTGAGTAAAAACAATAACATTGTTGTGTAAACCATTCTGAAACTGTTTGTACTGAAAACTAAAACCACACTATTATATTTCCTTTTTTGATTTGGACAAGGGCCTTGGAAGAACCTTGACAGAATACTCCGATTAATTTCAAGATTCATCTTCATTAACCCTACATCCAACAGAGAGCTAATATCCAAAATATAAAGAGTTCAAGAAGTTAAACTCCAACAAATCAAATAACCCAACTAAGAAATCTAAACAGAGAATTTTAAACAGAGTAATCTTGAATGGCTGAGAAACACCTAAAGAAATGTTCAACATCTTTAGTCATCAGAGAAATTCTAATCAAAACAACCCTGAGATTTCACCTCACACCAGTGAGAATGGCTAAGACCAAAAACTCAAGTGACAACAGATGCTGGCGAGGATGTGGAGAAAGAGGAACACTCCTCCATTGTTGGTGGGATTGCAGACTGGTACAACCATTCTGGAAATCAGTGTGGAGGTTCCTCAGAAAATTGGACATTGAACTGCCTGAGGACCCAGCTTTACCTCTCTTGGGCATATACCCAAAAGATGTTCCAACATACAACAAGGACATCACTCCATCATGTTGATAGTGAGGAGTTCATTTTTCGTTTTATTTCCTCTCAGAAACTAGACGATGGACCATTTGCTATCTATCCTAAGTTTAAGGTATCCTGCATTTGCAGCTGATCTGCCTGACTGAGTCGCTTTAAGGCTGACAACTGCAGCCTTAGGTTAGCACCTCAAAAGTGACACAGCAGGAGGCTAGGTAAAGCCTCAATAGGAAATTGTGCTTCTCTGGAAATTGAAGTCTCTGGAAGAAAAGGGGAGGGGGACTTATCTCTGCCCTTTGTTCTCAGTACTTGTAAGACTCAGAGCCTGTGTTCACATGGTGAAAAAAATCATTGCAGGTCTGCACATTAATCCAGTCATAAATTAAAAAAAGGTTATAACAGAGAATGCCTATGTGCATATACAGTAGGAATTATCTGACTTAACTTTCACCATTTGCTACTAGCTTACAGGGTCATAGAAAAGTTTTAGACCATAATTAAGCCATCCTTAAAGTTTTAACAAATTCAATCAATATCTTATCTTCTGGTTTTGCACTTGGGGTCCTGTGGTGTATATCTTCTTTACTTCCTTCAGTTAATAGTATCTGTAACCCTTTGAAATGTGCCCTAAGACTTAGAAGTCTGCTATTATCTCAGAAGCAATTAAGCAGTCCTGTTATAAAAGGAGCTCCAATGTCTCTGTTGGGGTTGCCATTTTGAAACAATGGCAACCCTTCCATACAAGATGTTTCTGAAGAAAAACACTCTTTGCCTTTGTGCATTATCTGAGTCTGGGGTCTTCCTTCAGTGAGTTTTAGACCCTTACAAATAGCAGCTTTATTCATAATAGCTGGAACTATAGAAACTATAAATAATCCAGATGTGGGGCTGGAGAGATGACTCAGTGGTTAAGAGCACCCGACTACTCTTCCAGAGGTCCTGAGTTCAGTTCCCAGCAACCACATGGTGGCTCACAACCATCTGTAATGAGACCTGATGCCTTCTTCTGGTGTATCTGAAGACAGCTACAGTGTACTTATATATAATAAATGAATAAATCTTTAAAAAAATAATAATCCAGATATTCCTCAACCGAAGAACAGATACAGAAAATGTGGTTTATTTACACAATGGAATATTATGCAGCTATTAAAAACAAGGGCATTAGTAGAGCGCTTACCTAGGAAGCGCAAGGTCCTGGGTTCGGTCCCCAGCTCCGAAAAAAAGAACCAAAAAAAAAAAAAAAAAAAAAAACAAGGGCATTAGATACACTCAAACTAATAGAAGAAAAACTAGGGAAGCATCTGGAACACATGGGCACTGGAAAAAATTTCCTGAACAAAACACCAATGGCTTATGCTCTAAGATCAAGAATCGACAAATGGGATCTCATAAAACTGCAAACTTCTGTAAGGCAAAGGACACTGTGGTTAGGACAAAACGGCAACCAACAGATTGGGAAAAGATCTTTACCAATCCTACAACTGATAGAGGGCTTATATCCAAAATATACAAAGAACTCAAGAAGTTAGACCGCAGCGAGACAAATAACCCTATTAAAAATGGGGTTCAGAGCTAAACAAAGAATTCACAGTTGAGGAATGCCGAATGGCTGAGAAACACCTAAAGAAATGTTCAACATCTTTAGTCATAAGGGAAATGCAAATCAAAACAACCCTGAGATTTCACCTCACACCAGTGAGAATGGCTAAGATCAAAAACTCAGGTGACAGCAGATGCTGGCGGGGATGTGGAGAAAGAGGAACACTCCTCCATTGTTGGTGGGATTGCAGACTGGTACAACCATTCTGGAAATCAGTCTGGAGGTTCCTCAGAAAATTGGACATTGAACTGCCTGAGGATCCAGCTATACCTCTCTTGGGCATATACCCAAAAGATGCCCCAACATATAAAAAAGACATGTGCTCCACTATGTTCATCGCAGCCTTATTTATAATAGCCAGAAGCTGGAAAGAACCCAGATGCCCTTCAACAGAGGAATGGATACAGAAAATGTGGTACATCTACACAATGGAATATTACTCAGCTATCAAAAACAATGACTTTATGAAATTCGTAGGCAAATGGTTGGGACTGGAAAATATCATCCTGAGTGAGGTAACCCAATCACAGAAAAACACACAGGGTATGCACTCATTGATAAGTGGCTATTAGCCCAAATGCTTGAATTACCCTAGATGCCTAGAACAAATGAAACTCAATACGGATGATCAAAATGTGAATGCTTCACTCCTTCTTTAAAAGGGGAACAAGGGGGGCTGGAGAGATGGCTCAGTGGTTAAGAGCACCGACTACTCTTCCTGAGGTCCTGAGTTCAAATCCCAGCAACCACATGGTGGCTCACAGCCATCTGTAACGAGATCTGATGCCCTCTTCTGGTGTGTCTGAAGGCAGCTACAGTGTACTCATACAATAAAATAAAATCTTAAAAAAATTAAAAAAAAATAAAAGGGGAACAAGAATACCCTTGGCAGGGAATGGAGAGGCAAAGATTAAAACAGACACAGAAGGAACACCCATTCAGAGCCTGCCCCACATGTGGCACATACATATACAGCCATCCAATTAGACAAGATGGATGAAGCAAGGAAGTGCAGGCCGACAGGAGCCGGATGTAGATCGCTCCTGAGAGACACAGCCAGAATACAGCAAACACAGAGGCGAATGCCAGCAGCAAACCACTGAACTGAGAATAGGACCCCCGTTGAAGGAATCAGAGAAAGAACTGGAAGAGCTAGAAGGGGCTCGTGACCCCATATGTACAACAATGTCAAGCAACCAGAGCTTCCAGGGACTAAGCCACTACCTAAAGACTATATATGGACTGACCCTGGACTCTGACCTCATAGGTAGCAATGAATATCCTAGTAAGAGCACCAGTGGAAGGGGAAGCCCTGGGTCCTGCCAAGACTGAACCCCCAGTGAACTAGATTGTTGGGGGGAGGGTGGCAATGGGGGGAGGATGGGGAGGGGAACACCGATAAGAAAGGGAAGGGGGGAGGAGGATGTTTGCCTGGAAACCGGGAAAGGGAATAACACTCAAAATGTATATAAGAAATACTCAAGTTAATAAAAAAAACAAACAAGGGCATTATGAATTTTGCAGGGTAATGGATGGACCTAGAAAATAGCATCCTGGGTGAGGTAACTCAGACACAAAAGGACTTACATGGTATGTACTCACTGAGAAGTGGATATTAGCCAAAAAATACAGAATACCCAAGATACCCCACAAACCCAAAGAAGTTAAACAAGAAGGAAGACCCAAGTAATGGTGCTTGAATCTCACTTAGAAGGGGGAATAAAATAGTCATAGGAGGCAGAAGGAGGGAGGGAACTGGGTGGGAGAGTGGAGGGAGAGGAGAATGGGGAGGCAGGATTAGGTGTGGGGAGAGACAGGAGAGAAGCACAGAGGTCCAGGAAAATGAGTGGAAATCCGCAGCTGCCTTGGGTTGGGGGAGAGGAGAATCTCTAGGAAGTTCCAGAGATCTGGGATAGAGGAGGCTCCCAGGAGTCAATGTGGGTGACCTTAGCTAAGATATTAGAGACATGGAACCTGAAGAGGCCACCTCCTGTAGCCAGGCAGGACCCTCAGTGAAGGCGATAAGGACACCAACCCACTAAAAAAAACCTCTCAACCCAAAGTTTGTCCTGTCTAAAAGAAATGCAGGGGGGCTGGAGAGATGGCTCAGTGGTTAAGAGCACTGACTGCTCTTCCAGAGGTCCTGAGTTCAAATCCCAGCAGCCACATGGTGGCTCACAACCATCCGTAATGGGATCTGACGTCCCCTTCTGGTGTGTCTAAAGACAGCTACAGTGTACTCATATACAAAATAAATAAATAAATCTTTAGAAATGCAGGGATGGAGCAGAGACTGAAGGAAAGGCCAACCAATAACTGGCCCAACTTGAAACCCATCCCATGGGCAAGCACCAATTTCTGACATTATTAATGATACTTTGTAATGCTTGCAGACAGGAGGCCATAACTGTCCTCTTCAGAGGCTCCACCCCACCGCTGACTCAGAAGGATGCAGAGACCCACAGCCAAACAGTGGATGGAAGTCTTATAGAAGAGTTGAGGGAAGGATTGAAGGCCCTGAAGGGGAAGGGAACCCCACCAACAGTCAACTAATCTGGACCCCTGGGAGTTCTCAGAGACTGAGCCACCAACCAAAGAACAAACACTGGCTGGAATGAGCCTTCACCCCCAACCCCCCATGTAGCAGACAAGCAGCTCAGTGTCCATGGCTGCCTTATCTGGACTCACTGGAAGAGGATGCACCTAATCAGGCAGAGACTTGATGAGTCAGGGTTGGGGTTGGATGCCCAGGGGAAGCCCCACCTTCTCAGAGAAGAAGGGCAGAAGGGAGAGGAGGAGGGACTCAGTGAGGAAGGAAGATTGGGGCAGAGGTTGGGATGGAAAGAAAGAATAAAAGAAACAAAAAGAGAAACAAAGAAAGAAACAAAGAAAATTTCATTTGCATTTAAATAGAAGCCCTTCGAACCTCTTACTACAAACTTTACCCTCACAGCAAGTCAACCAGGTAGTGTTTGAAACAGAGCTGACACAAAGCGCTCTAGTGTGAGTTCCCTCGGAATAGATCGCAAGCTGCTCCACCTCTGGGGAGAACTAGGTTGTGGGCTCATAGTCCCAAGCCACACACTGGTGGGCTATTATTCAGAGCACGGCCTCCTGAGCTTCCTCTGCTCTGACACTGTCAGGCTTTCCCATGTCACCTAGAGGGGGCCAAATGTCCCTCTGTGCACAGATTACCCTGATCTCTTTTTGTTGCTGGGTTTTTGAGATCAGTCTCATTCTGTAGCCCAGGCTGGCCTGAAACTCCTGATCCTCCCCCCTCAGCCTTCTCAGAGCTGAGATTACAGACTTGTGTCACTGTGCCTGCCTTATTCTTATGTTTAGATTGAAAAGTCTGACTCCTGTAGCCTGGGCAATTCTCCAGGCCTAGGAGAGCTGGTAAGGTTGGCCCTGTGTCTCCCTGTGATGGGACACCTCCCTTCCACTGTCCAAAAGGGGCTGGGATCCTTCGTGGAGAGAGAGAGAGAGAGAGAGAGAGAGAGAGAGAGAGAGAGAGAGAGAGAGAGAGAGAGAGAGAGAGCGAGCAGTCCTGGCTGCTCTGGGCATTCAGAAGCCATCACTTGATCTGGAATTGGAGGGCCATCACTACCGTTTGAGCTACAGCCAACTGTAGCTCACCTCAGCCTCCAGGGCACTCTGGCTCCCTCAAGCCTGACAAATTACCCTCACTAATGGCAGGACTTCAAGGACCCTCCAGGCCTCTCATGATAGCTAAGGTTGCACCCATGCACCTAAGCCAATTCAACTCACACTGACTGCCCCTATGGAGGTAGTAGAAGGGCCCTTGATGCCTGCCACTTGTGGGGCACACTCCTGATTTCACAGCCCCTCTTGTCTCCTCCCTCCTTGGCTTTTGCACAGCACTCTATTGGCCTATGTGTCGTCTCCTGTGGATCTGTGGGAGCTCACACTGGCCTGTGCAGGTCACAGCTACCCACTCCCCTCTGGGTCTTCTAACACACAGGACTCTGGCTGGGGAGGAGCCTGGTTCTGTGTAGCCATGACCTGGGGAACTTGGGGTGAGTCACAGGGGGTTCCTGTCCATGAGTAAGAAAGTGAGGTCACTAGGATCATCCCTTTGACACACTGTGACAGAGAGGAATGGCCAGGTTATTATCCTTGGGTGAAGGGAGACCTATGGGCAGACACAGGCCACACAAGTTGTGTGATCTAAGGAGCTTTGGAGAACACAGTGAGGAGCCCAGAGGGCAGCATCTGTAGGGGACTAAGGTTGACTTGATGGTCTGCTTAGTGTACATGGAGCCCTGAGTGGGAGGCTGTCTCCTCATGTGCCTGCACTGGATCAAATGGAGAGGCTGGTTCATTCCTTACTGTCAAAGTTTGGATACTGGCAAGTATTACCTGTAACCATGGGCTCTGCGTTACTCTATGTCATGACTGCAGCTCTGAATGAGGTCTTCCTTCTCTCTAGTGGTGTGATATGTGTGTCTCTGACAGGCGTAGGTAGCAGGGGGATTTGCTGTCATAGATACTGCTCTTGTCTACCTCAGCCTTCTCCGTGGAGTGCTGAGGGTTGTGATATGTCAAAGGTTCTCTGTGTGGTCCTGGAGAGTAGTATTTGAAGTTTTGTGTTCCTTTAGGTAATAGGAAGGTTTGACACGAAATGCAAACCCGTAATAATTTTTTTGTGTTGTGTTGTTGTTTTTCATTCTTGGCAGTGGGACAAAATGCATTCCCCTTTGTCCTCCACAGGACCAAGGGATTCCTGTCAAAATTCAAAGTAGCTAATGGCAGAGGAAGCTGGCGTGGCTGTTTTGCAGCACTCGGGAACAGACTTGGAGACCAGTGAGATGGCTCAGTGAGTGAAGCCCTTGTTACCAAACCTGCTGACTTGACTTTGATCCTCGGGGCTCACATGGTAGAACCAGACAACCAATTCCCTCAGATTGTCCTGTATCCTCCACACATGTGTTGCGATGCTGCATCCTCCCATCCTCCACACACACCAGCTCCCACCCCATGAGCACAAGTGTGTGCGCAGACACAGACTCTTACAGAAAATCCAGGTAAATATAATACATTTTTGCTTTTTGAGACAGGGTCTCACCATGTAGACGCAGCTATTCTGGAACTCACTATGTACAGACCAAGGTGCCCATGAACTCACAGAGATTGGTGTACCTCTGTCTCTTGAGTGCTGGGATCAACAGTGTGCACCACAACTCCTGGCCTTGTAAATATACTTCCTTCAAGAAAAGAAAAAGAATGGCAGCAATGATTACATTGTCCTGGAGATTGAGACACAAATCTTAAGGACGGAGGATGAGGATGTGTTTGCGGACATTACGGGAAGGCAGGGAAGAGTTAGGCAGATCATTATCCCACTTGTGTGCCACTGCACACAGTTGGGCCTCCTTTTCTTGCTGTTGGGGGACAGTGGTGTCAGGGCCTTGGGGTATTGAAGTCACTTCTAAGGTTCCTTAGCTGAGCGTGGTGTAGCAGATCCTTCAGAGTGGTCATCTTGGGCCATGAAGTGCCCTCTCATTGGCCAGAGTTAATCCTAAAAAATCAATTTCTAAGACTAGGGAGATGGCTCAGCAATTAAGAGCGCTCAGAAGGATCAGAGTTTGATTCCTAGAACCTACACCAGGTGGCTCAGAACTGCCTCTAACTCTTCTCCCAAGGGAGTTGACACCTCCTTTTGTCCTCCGTTGGCACCTACGCACACGTGCATACTCATCCATGTACATGTGCATACACATACATAAAAATCATCAACAAACTCTAATGACAAGATAAGAAAACAGTATGAGTATATCCAGGTGTGGTGGTGCACACCTGGAATCCCAGCACTCGTCAGGGACAGGCAAAGGGGATGAGGAGTTCAAATCCAGTCTGATCTACATAGTGCATTTGAGGCCAATATGGGGCACATGAGATCCTGTCTGTAAAACTAAAACGAACAGCGAACAACATGGTATGTAGGTAAAAACTAATACAAGGTTCTGAGAGGCTAAAGTGAAATTCTTGATGTTTTCGTATGTGAGAACTATGCACACAAACACCTCCACAGTATTTGCGGATCAGTGACTGAGATTATTGAGACAGTTAAACCAGGAGGTTTATTTATTTTACGTTATTATTCTCGTGGTACTGAGGCCAAGTTCAAGGCTTTGTGTAGCCTAGGCAAGCACTGTCCCAACTCTATCTATTCCCAGTCCCTCAGTTAATATTTTGGCTAGAACTGAACCCTGTTCAGTGTTGTGTCCACACAATCTTAGCCAGAAGTTACAAACTGTAAGGTAGAACAAGGAAGAGTGTATAGAGAAGCATTGTAGAGGAGCATAGAGCTAAGTATATGGGTGTGCTGCAATTTCCCATGCTCATCCCAGCATTGGCACTCGGATCACCAGGCCTCACAGCGAACACTACCCACTCATCCAGCTCGCTTTCATTAATCTTGTTCTAATTGTAATTTGCTGAATGTGATGAACAGAGTCTGTTTTCTGAACTATTTTGGGAATACTAGGAGTGCAAAGTAAGTCTTTTGTTGCTTTAAAGACTGTTTTCTTTGTTTTTTGAGATCCGATCTCACTTTGTAACCCTGGCTGGCCTGAATTCACTTTGTACGCCAGGCTGACCTCAAACTCCCAGGCTGCTTCTCCATGCTGAGTGCCGGGTCTCAACATGCATGCCACCACACCTGAACTTATTTATTTTTAATTATGTGTATTCGTGCCTAGAGAGATGGTTCAGAACACAGGGTGTCTTCCCAGAGAATATGGCAACTTAGAACTGTCTGTGTAACTCCAGTTCTAGAGATCTGACACCCTCTTCAGGCACCAGACATACCTGTGGTGCACAGAGAGATTTGTGCAGGCAAAACACGCATGCACACAAAATAATAAACATTTAGATAAATAAATCTTAATTATACATATGTCAGGGGTAGAGTATGTGCCCTTGAGTACAGTGAACTCTGCACCCGTCCTGTGGAGGATACAAGAGAGCATTAGTTCACTTGGAGCTGGAGTTACAGGTTTTGAACCCTCCAATGTGGGCACTGGAAACTAAACTGGAGTTCTTAGCAAGAGCAGCTAGTGCTCTTATCTACTGAGCTCTTTCTCCAGCATTCTACCCACTGAGTTTGATCCTTCGCCAAATCATTGTGATTTCCAGTCATTGAGTTAAAAGAAAGAGACAGAAATCAGCATAGACATACCTAGATTGATTGATATAGCCACTCTACCTATATAATAGTCCATGTTCAATGGTAGCCTATAGGAGATGTCCCCTTCAAATACCAGGGACTATGTAAAAGATGATACAGCCCAGAGTATAAAATATATATCTGGAACAAGATGCCTATTCCATGACCGGGAAGACTGAGCTAATTATTTAGACTGCAGACCTTTCTCTCATGTTGCCACTTAGCTGCTGTGAACTGGCCATCAGTAAAACCAGTGTCTGTATCCATGTTATAGTTGGGTAAATCACAGAAAGCTATGGTTCTGGGTTTGTCTGTCATACTCTGATGGACCTAACTACACAATACACACACACACACACACACACACACACACACACACACACACACACACACACACACACACACACACTGGGATATGGCTATGTAGTATAGCCCATAATGTGTTGTCGATGACAGAAGGAACACAGGTTTGCTTTTGTTGATATTTATATTACTTACTGTCTTCTTGCTGCAACCACATCCCCATTAAAAAGCAACTTAAAGAAGAAGGGGATGACTTAGTTATTGTTCTGGAAGATATAGTCATTAAGGTAGGGAAGCTGCAGAAGCAGGAGCTGACTTGTCAAATGCACCCACAGTCAGCCAGGAAACAGGATGGCGTTTTTCTCTGCTCAGCTTTCTTTCTTTTTTGTTTTCAGTCTGACACACCAGCCCATGGAATGATTCTATCCTAATTTGGCGTGGGCTTTTCACACCTCAATCTGATCTAGTGAATCAGCAAATGTAAACCCCTTCTAAGCCTACTGCCATGACAGCACAACTCTCTTCTACTAAGCCCCATTAATTCCTCCCCCTCCACAAGACAGGGTTTCTCTGTATAAAAGCCTTGGCTGTCCTGGAACTCATCCAGTAGACCAGGCTGGCAGAGATCTGCCTGCCTCTGCCTCCCGAGTGCTGAGGTTAAAGGTGTGCATCACGACTTCTCAGTACCTTGGTTCTTCATTTAGTTTTGTAATTTTCAGATAGGGCCTCACTCTGTCACCATCCTGCGGCCTTGCCCCTGTCTCTGCAGTGCTGGGATTACAAGTGTGGACCACCACACCAGCTTTAATGCCCACCCCTTAGAGTTTCCACTGAATCTCCATATGGAGAGAGACAAGCAGAGGGTTAGCATGGCAACCTGCATCCCCTCTTGGCTTGAGCTTTCCCCATCCCTTTCTTACAAGGCACTTGGCGATCCAAGACCCTCACCTACATCAAGCTGCTTGGAACAAAACAACTGGTCACTCTGCCCCAATAGCTCCCTAGCAACACATTACCACCTCCCCCCTTTTGTGGCTAAACACATTCTGCAATGTATCCTAAAACTAGAGACAGTGGGCTAGTTGAGCCTGGACCAGTGTTAGATGCATGTGTATAGGAAGACAAGCTGTATCCTCTGAATGTACTTTCAGGGAAAACACCTATGCCTATGCATTCTATGCCTATGCATTATTGTGCAAACATAAGACATGCACAGTGAACAAAGGCTTATATAACCCTAGCCAGAAGACCACTTATGCCTCACACCGAGTGTGGTGGCTAGTGTTTGTCAACTTGACACAGGTAGAATTATTTGGAAAGAGAGAACCTCAACTGAGAAGATGCTCCAACCAGAATGGCCTGTGGGCGAGCCCGTGGTGCCTTTTCTGGATTACTGTTTGATGTGGGAAGGCTCAAATCATCCTGAGTGGTGCTAATCTTGAGCAGCTGATCCTATGGTTTAGAAGAAAGGAGCCTGAGCTAGCCCTAAGGAGTAAGCCCACTCCTCCATGAACTCTACTTTAGTTCCCACCTTGATTCCTATCCTGACTTTCTTTTGTGATGGTCTGTGATATGGAAGTATAAGCCACACAAACCCTTTCCTCCCCGTGTTGCTTTTGATTATGACACATTATCACAGCAATAAAATCCTGAACACCTAGCAATCGACTCTTCCTTCTGGACCAGCAAAATGAAGACCCAGTGACCAGGGCTCTTGGGTAAATCTTACCTAGAGTCCATTGTTCCCTAGTTGTTTATTTACTCCGTGACTTGTTATAAAATCCCTTGTTGGCTTCCTATTTATGTGTGATCCTTCAATTCTCTAAGTAAGACTCTGAGACATTGGATTTAGACAGACTGACAATAGCAAGACTGCCACCGTGAGGACCAAAATTCTAGCACATAAACCTTTAGCACATGTCTAAACTAGAACCGTATCTAAACCATACCATGTGGTCTATAAAGATGCTGTTTCAGAGCTTACAGACCAGTGGGTCAGGGATACCCATATGACCACTATATAGGGGATACTGATTTGTTTTGAATGAGCATAGACATAGGATTTACGTCCATACCTTGCTAGTTATATGTGGTTATGTTAATGAAAGAATTGGCTTGTATTTGCTGAATAGTGGGAATCAGTAACTCAGATGTCTGCAGGTAGATGAATGGATACACAGACTGTGAGTATACACGTTTAACTGTGGGTGAACATTTGTTTAAATAAATCAGCTCTAGAGCTATAGAATGAATTTTAGGAGGTAAAATATTTGCCCACTACCAGGCTCAAAGTCCTGGGCTGTATCCCCAGTGCTGTATAAGCTAGGGCTGCTTGTAGATACATAGAATTCTGGCATTCCACATGGGAGGTGGAGGCAGAATCAGAAGTACAAGGTCATTCTTGGTTGGGTGCAGAGCAAGTTCGAGGCCAGCCTGGGATACACATAACCCCGTCTCAAAAATAAATAGAAAGAAAAACAACTGTTTTTTTTCTAGAACATACTCTATGGAAGCATAGACTCAGAAAAATAGTCTAATATGAGAGAAAAACAAATAGTAGAAGCACAGTGGTGAATGGTAGCCAACATTGGAGCAGAATTGTGAATGGAACGAAGTAAAGGCAGCTGCTATTGTGATGTAGCTGTGCAGGAAAGCAGTTGAGCGCTGCCATATTTCCTAACTTCTAAGCCACTCTGAAGAAATCCAGATTGTGTTTTGAACAGTGAAATCTTCTGATTTTTAAATCTTGGCTCAATTTAAACAGAGTGGAAGGAAGAGGGAGTGAGGGAGGGAGGAAGGGAAAGTGAAAGGAGACAGAAAAAAAAAAGAGTGGGGGCAAAAAATGTGCAAAGTAGATCTGACCTGAAGGACACCACTGTTTTTTTTTGTTTGTTTGTTTGTTTGTTTTGCTTTTGCTTTCATATAGCCCAGGCTGGCCTCACAGTCACTATGATGCCTTGACTGGCTTCAAACTCCTAATTCTCCTGTCTTCATGTCTCAAGAAACTAGCCACACACCACCATGCTCAACATGCTCCGCAATGCTCGGCAATTTCTCTACGGGATCTGTCCCTGACCTCATATCCTGAACTGTATTAAGGATCTTATTTTGACTGATTTTGTTTTGTCCCCTGGAAGGATTATCTGTTTAGTAAGTTGAAGCCATCTAGATCTGGATATGAATCCTGAACTAGGAAGAGAATATCTCCCAGCTTTCTGGCCACTGGGATTGAGGACAGTGGGCCATGTGAAAGCTCCACATGTTGTAGTAGGTCATAGTATACACAGGATTCCTGGCCTGGACAGGCCCATGTTCACTGTGCCTAGCTTTCTTCCAATTTCCCCCTTTTTGTTTTGAAACAGGATCTTGATATGTGTCCAAGACTGTCCTGGAAGTCATTATGTAGACCAGGCTGATGTTGAACTTTTGATGATACACCTGCTCTTGCCTTCCAAGTGCGGCAGTTACAGACATACACCACCACAGCTGGCTTGAGCTCTCCTCTCCCTCCCCTCCTCCTCCCCTCCCTCTTCTTCCCCTCCCCCCTCCTCCTTCTCCTCCACTTCTACCTTTTCTTCCTCCTCCTCTTTCTCCTCCTTCTCCTTCTTCTGCCTTCCTCTTGTGTTTTATTGATACGGTCTCATTGTATAGCCTTGACTGTCCTGGAACTCACTATGTAGACCAGATTGGACTGAACTCAAAAATATCTGTCTGCCTCTGCCTTCTTTTTTTAATTTTTTTAATTTTTTTTATTTTTTTATTTTTTAAATTTATTTAATACTTAATAATAATTCTTTGGTTTCCGGGCAAACATCCCCCTCCCCCCTCCCCTTCCTTATGGGTGTTCCCCTCCCAACCCTCCCCCCATTGCCGCCCTCCCCCCAACAGTCTAGTTCACTGGGGGTTCAGTCTTAGCAGGACCCAGGGCTTCCCCTTCCACTGGTGCTCTTACTAGGATATTCATTGCTACCTATGAGGTCAGAGTCCAGGGTCAGTCCATGTATAGTCTTTAGGTAGTGCCTTAGTCCCTGGAAGCTCTGGTTGCTTGGCATTGTTGTACATATGGGGTCTCGAGCCCCTTCAAGCTCTTCCAGTTCCTTCTCTGATTCCTTCAACGGGGGTCCTATTCTCAGTTCAGTGGTTTGCTGCTGGCATTCGCCTCTGTATTTGCTGTATTCTGGCTGTGTCTCTTAGGAGCGATCTACATCCGGCTCCTGTCGGTCTGCACTTCTTTGCTTCATCCATCTTGTCTAATTGGGTGGCTGTATATGTATGGGCCACATGTGGGGCAGGCTCTGAATGGGAGTTCCTTCAGTCTCTGTTTTAATCTTTGCCTCTCTCTTCCCTGCCAAGGGTATTCTTGTTCCCCTTTTAGAGAAGGAGTGAAGCATTCACATTTTAATCATCCGTCTTGAGTTTCATTTGTTCTAGGCATCTAGGGTAATTCAAGCAGTTGGGCTAATACCCACTTATCAGTGAGTGCATACCATGTATGTCTTTCTGTGATTGGGTTAGCTCACTCAGGATGATATTTTCCAGTTCGAACCATTTGCCTACGAATTTCATAAACTCGTTGTTTTTGATAGCTGAGTAATATTCCATTGTGTAGATGTACCACATTTTCTGTATCCATTCCTCTGTTGAAGGGCATCTGGGTTCTTTCCAGCTTCTGGCTATTATAAATAAGGCTGCGATGAACCTAGTGGAGCACGTGTCTTTTTTATATGTTGGGGCATCTTTTGGGTATATGCCCAAGAGAGGTATAGCTGGATCCTCAGGCAGTTCAATGTCCAATTTTCTGAGGAACCTCCAGACTGATTTCCAGAATGGTTGTACCAGTCTGCAATCCCACCAACAATGGAGGAGTGTTCCTCTTTCTCCGAATCTTCTCCAGCATCTGCTGTCACCTGAGTTTTTGATCTTAGCCATTCTCACTGGTGTGAGGTGAAATCTCAGGGTTGTTTTGATTTGCATTTCCCTTATGACTAAAGATGTCGAACATTTCTTTAGGTGTTTCTCAGCCATTCGGCATTCCTCAGCTGTGAATTCTTTGTTTAGCTCTGAACCCCATTTTTTAATAGGGTTATTTGTCTCCCTGCGGTCTAACTTCTTGAGTTCTTTGTATATTTTGGATATAAGGCCTCTATCTGTTGTAGGATTGGTAAAGATCTTTTCCCAATCTGTTGGTTGCCGTTTTGTCCTAACCACAGTGTCCTTTGCCTTACAGAAGCTTTGCAGTTTTATGAGATCCCATTTCTCGATTCTTGATCTTAGAGCATAAGTCATTGGTGTTTTGTTCAGGAAATTTTTTCCAGTGCCCATGTGTTCCAGATGCTTCCCTAGTTTTTCTTCTATTAGTTTGAGTGTATCAGGTTTGATGTGGAGGTCCTTGATCCACTTGGACTTAAGCTTTGTACAGGGTGATAAGCATGGATCGATCTGCATTCTTCTACAAGTTGACCTCCAGTTGAACCAGCACCATTTGCTGAAAATGCTATCTTTTTTCCATTGGATGGTTTTGGATCCTTTGTCAAAAATCAAGTGCCCATAGGTGTGTGGGTTCATTTCTGGGACTTCAATTCTATTCCATTGGTCTATCTGTCTGTCTCTGTACCAATACCATGCAGTTTTTATCACTATTGCTCTGTAATACTGCTTGAGTTCAGGGATAGTGATTCCCCCTGAAGTCCTTTTATTGTTGAGGATAGTTTTAGCTATCCTGGGTTTTTTGTTATTCCAGATGAATTTGCAAATTGTTCTGTCTAACTCTTTGAAGAATTGGATTGGTATTTTGATGGGGATTGCATTGAATCTGTAGATCGCTTTTGGTAAAATGGCCATTTTTACTATATTAATCCTGCCAATCCATGAGCATGGGAGATCTTTCCATCTTCTGAGATCTTCAATTTCTTTCTTCAGTGTCTTGAAGTTCTTATTGTACAGATCTTTTACTTGCTTGGTGAAAGTCACACCGAGGTACTTTATATTATTTGGGTCTATTATGAAGGGTGTCGTTTCCCTAATTTCTTTCTCGGCTTGTTTCTCTTTTGTGTAGAGGAAGGCTACTGATTTATTTGAGTTAATTTTATACCCAGCCACTTTGCTGAATTTGTTTATCAGCTTTAGTAGTTCTGTGGTGGAACTTTTGGGATCACTTAAATAAACTATCATATCATCTGCAAATAGTGATATTTTGACTTCTTCTTTTCCGATCTCTATCCCCTTTTCCTCCTTTTGTTGTCTGATTGCTCTGGCTAGAACTTCAAGAACTATATTGAATAAGTAGGGAGAGAGTGGGCAGCCTTGTCTAGTCCCTGATTTTAGTGGGATTGCTTCAAGTTTCTCTCCATTTAGTTTAATGTTAGCAACTGGTTTGCTGTATATGGCTTTAACTATGTTCAGGTATGGGCCTTGAATTCCTATTCTTTCCAGGATTATCATGAAGGGGTGTTGAATTTTGTCAAATGCTTTCTCAGCATCTAATGAAATGATCATGTGGTTTTGTTCTTTCTGTTTGTTTATATAATGGATCACGTTGATGGTTTTCTGTATATTAAACCATCCCTGCATGCCTGGGATGAAGCCTACTTGATCATGGTGGATGATTGTTTTGATGTGCTCTTGGATTCGGTTTGCCAGAATTTTATTGAATATTTTTGCGTCGATATTCATAAGGGAAATTGGTCTGAAGTTCTCTTTCTTTGTTGGGTCTTTGTGTGGTTTAGGTATAAGAGTAATTGTGGCTTCATAGAAGGAATTCGGGAGTGATCCATCTGTTTCAATTTTGTGGAATAGTTTGGATAATATTGGTATGAGGTCTTCTATGAAGGTTTGATAGAATTCTGCACTAAACCCGTCTGGACCTGGGCTCTTTTTGGTTGGGAGACCTTTAATGACTGCTTCTATTTCCTTAGGAGTTATCGGATTGTTTAACTGGTTTATCTGTTCCTGATTTAACTTTGGTACCTGATATTTGTCTAGGAAATTGTCCATTTCCTGTAGATTTTCAAGTTTTGTTGAATATAGGCTTTTATAGTAAGAACTGATGATTTTTTGAATTTCCTCTGAATCTGTAGTTATGTCTCCCTTTTCATTTCTGATTTTGTTAATTTGGACACACTCTCTGGGTCCTCTCGTTAGTCTGGCTAAGGGTTTATCTATCTTGTTGATTTTCTCAAAGAACCAACTTTTGGTTCTGTTGATTCTTTCTATGGTCCTTTTTGTTTCTACTTGGTTGATTTCAGCTCTGAGTTTGATTATTTCCTGCCTTCTACTCCTCCTGGGTGTATTTGCTTCTTTTTGCTCTAGAGCTTTTAGGTGTGCTGTCAAGCTGCTGACATATGCTCTTTCCTGTTTCTTTCTGCAGGCACACAGCGCTATGAGTTTTCCTCTTAGCGCAGCTTTCATTGTGTCCCATAAGTTTGGGTATGTTGTACCTTCATTTTCATTAAATTCTAAAAAGTTTTTAATTTCTTTCTTTATTTCTTCCTTGACTAGGTTATCATTGAGTAGAGCATTGTTCAATTTCCACGTATATGTGGGCATTCTTCCCTTATTGTTATTGAAGACCAGTTTTAGGCCGTGGTGGTCTGATAGCACGCATGGGATTATTTCTATCTTTCTGTACCTGTTGAGGCCCGTTTTTTGACCAATTATATGGTCAATTTTGGAGAAAGTACCATGAGGAGCTGAGAAGAAGGTATATCCTCTTGCTTTAGGATAGAATGTTCTATAAATATCTGTTAAGTCCATTTGGCTCATGACTTCTCTTAGTCTGTCTACGTCTCTGTTTAATTTCTGTTTCCTTGATCTGTCCATTGATGAGAGTGGGGTGTTGAAATCTCCCACTATTATTGTGTGAGGTGCAATGTGTGTTTTGAGCTTTAGTAAGGTTTCTTTTACGTATGTAAGTGCCCTTGTATTTGGGGCATAGATATTTAGGATTGAGAGTTCATCTTGGTGGATTTTTCCTTTGATGAATATGGTGTCCTTCCTTATCTTTTTTGATGACCTTTAATTGAAAATTGATTTTATTTGATATTAGAATGGCTACTCCAGCTTGCTTCTTCTGACCATTTGCTTGGAAAGTTGTTTTCCAGCCTTTCACTCTGAGGTAGTGTCTGTCTTTGTCTCTGCGGTGTGTTTCCTGTAGGCAGCAGAATGCAGGGTCCTCGTTGCATATCCAGTTTGTTAATCTATGTCTTTTTATTGGGGAGTTGAGGCCATTGATGTTGAGAGATATTAAGGAATAGTGATTATTGCTTCCTGTTATATTCATATTTGGATGTGAGGTTATGTTTGTGTGCTTTCATTCTCTTTGTTTTGTTGCCAAGGTGATTAGTTTCTTGCTTCTTCTAGGGTATAGCTTGCCTCCTTATGTTGGGCTTTACCATTTATTATCCTTTGTAGTGCTGGATTTGTAGAAAGATATTGTGTAAATTTGGTTCTGTCATGGAATATCTTGGTTTCTCCATCTATGTTAATTGAGAATTTTGCAGGATACAGTAACCTGGGCTGGCACTTGTGTTCTCTTAGGGTCTGTATGACATCTGTCCAGGATCTTCTGGCCTTCATAGTTTCTGGGGAAAAGTCTGGTGTGATTCTGATAGGTCTGCCTTTATATGTTACTTGACCTTTTTCCCTTACTGCTTTTAATATTCTTTCTTTATTTTGTGCGTTTGGTGTTTTGACAATTATGTGATGGGAGGTGTTTCTTTTCTGGTCCAATCTATTTGGAGTTCTGTAGGCTTCTTGTATGTCTATGGGTATCTCTTTTTTAGGTTAGGGAAGTTTTCTTCTATGATTTTGTTGAAGATATTTACTGGTCCTTTGAGCTGGGAGTCTTCACTCTCTTCTATACCTATTATCCTTAGGTTTGATCTTCTCATTGAGTCCTGGATTTCCTGTATGTTTTGGACCAGTAGCTTTTTCTGCTTTACATTGTCTTTGACAGTTGAGTCAATGATTTCTATGGAATCTTCTGCTCCTGAGATTCTCTCTTCCATCTCTTGTATTCTGTTGGTGAAGCTTGTATCTACAGCTCCTTGTCTCTTCTTTTGATTTTCTATATCCAGGGTTGTTTCCATGTGTTCTTTCTTGATTGCTTCTATTTCTATTTTTAATTCCTTCAACTGTTTGATTGTGTTTTCCTGGAATTCTTTCAGGGATTTTTGTGTCTCCTCTCTATGGGTTTCTACTTGTTTATTTATGTTTTCCTGGAATTCTTTCAGGCATTTTTGCGATTCCTCTCTGTAGGCTTCTACTTGTTCTCTAAGGGAGTTCTTCACGTCTTTCTTGAAGTCCTCCAGCATCATGATCAAATATGATTTTGAAACTAGATCTTGCTTTTCTGGTGTGTTTGGATATTCCATGTTTATTTTGGTGGGAGAATTGGGCTCCGATGATGCCATGTAGTCTTGGTTTCTGCTGCTTGGGTTCCTGCGCTTGCCTCTCGCCATCAGATTATCTCTAGTGTTACTTTGTTCTGCTATTTCTGACAGTGGCTAGACTGTCCTATAAGCCTGTGTGTCAGGAGTGCTGTAGACCTGTTTTCCTGTTTTCTTTCAGTCAGTTATGGGGACAGAGTGTTCTGCTTTCGGGCGTGTAGTTTTTCCTCTCTACAGGTCTTCAGCTGTTCCTGTGGGCCTGTGTCTTGAGTTCACCAGGCAGGTCACTTGCAGTAGAAAAGTTGGTCTTACCTGTGTTCCCGAGGCTCAAGTTTGCTCACGGGGTGCTGCCCACGAGCTCTCTGCGGCTGCAGCAACCAGGAAGATATGTGCCGCCCTTTCCGGGAGCTTCCGTGCACTAGGGTTCCAGATGGCGTTTGGTGTTTTCCTCTGGCGTCCGAGATGTGTGTGCAGAGTGCAGTCTCTTCTGGTTTCCCAGGCGTGTCTGCCTCTCTGTAGGTTTAGCTCTCCCTCCCACGGGATTTGGGTGCAGAGAACTGTTTATCTGGTCTGTTTCCTTCAGGTTCCAGCAGTGTCTCAGGCGCAGGGGTCCTGCCGCTCCTGGGCCCTCCCCTACAGGAACCCAGAGGCCTTATACAGTTTCCTCTTGGGCCAGGGATGTGGGCAGGGGTGGGCAGTGTTGGTGGTCTCCTCTGCTCTGCAGCCTCAGGAGTGCCCACCTGATCAGGCGGTGAGGTCTCTCTCCCACGGGGTTTGGGAGCAGAGAGCTGCTGCGGGCTGGGATCCGCGGGTGTGGGACTTCCGGTAAACACAGGAAGTGCCCGGTCCTAGAGGAATTTTGCCTCTGTGTGTCCTGAGTTCACCAGGCAGGTTTCTTGCAGGGGAAAAGTTGGTCCTACCTGTGGTTCCAAGGCTCAAGTTTGCTCGTGGGGTACTGCCTAAGTCCTCTCCGCGGTGGCAGCAACCGGGAAGATCTGCGCTGCTCTTTCCGGGAGCCTCCGTGCACCAGGGTTCCAGATGGCGTTTGGTGTTTTCCTCTGGCGTCTGGATGTGTGCAGAGTGCAGTCTCTTCTGGTTTCCCAGGCGTGTCTGCCTCTCTGTAGGTTTAGCTCTCCCTCCCACGGGATTTGGGTGCAGAGAACTGTTTATCTGGTCTGTTTCCTTCAGGTTCCAGCAGTGTCTCAGGCGCAGGGGTCCTGCCGCTCCTGGGCCCTCCCCTACGGGAACCCAGAGACCTTATACAGTTTCCTCTTGGGCCAGGGATGTGGGCAGGGGTGGGCAGTGTTGGTGGTCTCCTCTGCTCTGCAGCCTCAGGAGTGCCCATCTGACCAGGTGGTGAGGTCTCTCTCCCACGGGGTTTGGGAGCCGAGAGCTGCTGCGGGCCGGGATCCGCGGGTGTGGGTGCCTCTGCCTTCTTGAGTGCTGGAATTAAAGGGGTGCACACCATGCCCTGCCCTGGCCTTGAACTCTGTTCTTGACACAGATCATGACTAGTTAGAAAACAAACAAATCAAGGAAAAATTGACTGTTCAAACAAAATTTGATGAAATATCATTAGAAATATTGCTACAAGCTTGGTGTAGTGCAGTGCACCTGTAATCACCATACTCCAAAGGCAGAGGCAAGTTCAAGTTCAAACTCATTCTGTTATATGAGTAGTTTGAGACCAGCCTAGGCTACATGAGATACTGTTTCAAAAACATTGCCATAGAAATCCTTTAAAGACATTTAACAAAGATAATCTAGTAGTTCATTAGCTAAGATCAAGTGAGATTCATCCATGGGATAGGATAGTTCTGTATGATGAAATTTATTTATTTATTTATTTATTTATTTATTTATTTATTTATTCATATGCTAGAGATAACATTCAGGAATTTGTGCATGCTAAGTTTTTACCACATCACTTAATTATGCACCTATCTCCTTGTAATAGTTACTGAGTTAATAAATGAATAATAGGTAGAAATCTGAACGAACCTTTTAAATTGTTGACTTTATTACTATTATTTGTGTGGGTGTGCACATGTCAGGAACATGTGTGGTGTCCAGAGCACACCTCACCAGAATCAGTTTTCTCCTTCTAATTGGTCCTGTTCAACAAAAAGGAAGTCATGCTTTATATTGCAAATCCAGCCAATTACCCAGGGCTAGCAAATTCATGGATCTTGGAGAACCTAAAACCACCATTTTACTAAACAGCATACTCCTTAAGTTGTATTATGCATTTAGGGGTATATATACGTGTGTGTGCATGTGTGTGTGTGTGTGTGTGTGTGTGTGTGTGTGTGTGTGTATTTAACAACAAATAATCAAAAAAGAGGCCATGAATTTAAAAGTGAGGGGAGTGTATGGGAGGACGTGGAGGGAGGAAAAGGAAGAGGAACATGATGTAATTATATTATAAATCACAAAAGTAAAAGAAATGATAAAAAGCTTGTTAGCCCAGCAAAAACATTCATTTCCTGAGTGGTTCCCTTTCCCTATGTGCGAATTAGCCAATCAAATCAGAATGTGAAGTCAAACTCCCACAATGGGATAAGACATAGCCACCACTTTAGTCATGGCATAAAGGCGGAAATCATCTTGGTCAGGTGTACCAGGTACCCCAGTTTGGGGCTTGGTATAAAATGAATTCCTTTTTTACAAAAAGAACTGCTGGGCCTGGAGGGACAACTCAGTGGTTAAGAGCACTGGCTGTTCTTTCAGAAATCCTGGGTTCGAATCCCAACACCAACACTGGTTTACAAACTTCCTGTAACTCCAGTTTCAGGGAACAAACATACAGGCAAACACCCACACACAGAAAATGAAGTAATAAAAAATTACAAGACGAATCTATTTGCTGGGCAGGATACTTGGCTTAAATAGACTACTTGGGCACAAAATAATATATTCCTTTAAGTGACACCATATTACTCTCTGTATCTAACAGTGCTGAGCCACCTCACTAACACCCATATTATTGTCTTAATTAATGTGTCCCCAGAATAATCTGGACAAATTCAATGCTTATTTACAATACCCTTCTTTTTGAGGCAAGATCTTGCTATGGAGTGCTGGCTGGCCTGTAGCTCACGACGTAGACTAGGCTGACATTAAAAGGTGATGGCCTTGAATTTATGTCTCTGCCAACCAATTCCTGGGATTATAGGCATGTGCCACTGTGCTTGGCTGATACTATTTTTTTTTAAATTTTAATTAAACAGGGACAGATGGAGATTGCCTTAATATGGTTTAAAAAAATTAAAAAACAGGCCTCAAGTAAAAAGTCAGAATCATGTTTTTTTTTTCCTCCTGTGTGTTCTTCTGTGATGGAGAAAGCACTAAAGCAGATGCTACAATTTGGAATTGAAAAAACTCTTTTAATTTAACCATCTACGGGAAGAGAAAAACATCTTTCAGTATCAGTCTCTGACTGAAGACGCATTGCTGCCCCTAGCAGTCAATCTGTCCTGTAAATAACACAGGCAGGGGAGATCGGGAACAAGCTGAGGAGGCCCTAGGTGCCCTGGCTGGAAGTGGGACAGCTTGCTCAACCAGAAGGGTCAGTATTTGTGTGTGGGCTGATGTTAAGAAAGCACATCAGATTCCAAAACACAGAATTAAGAGGTGTTATGTAATGAGTGGCCCAGGGCTGGTGGCTGGAAGGGGGGAGAAAGAGGAGGCAGAAGAGAGAGAGAGAGAGAGAGAGAGAGAGAGAGAGAGAGAGAGAGAGAAGAAAGGTTGATAACATAAAGCCTGTGTGATACCTGGACTATTTGTAAGATGGGGATCAGCCTGGAGAGATGGCTCAGCGGTTAAGAGCACTGACTGCTCTTGCAGAGGTCCTGAGTTCAATTCCCAGCAACCACATGGTGGCTCAAAGCCATCTGTAATGGGATCTGATGCCCTCATTTGGTGTGTCTGAAGACAGCTACAGTGTATGCATATACATAAAGTAAAAAAATAAATTTTTAAACAAAAAGAAGTGGCTCAAGGAGGCTTATGGGAAACCATTTAACTAGGATAGATGAATACTTAAGGACTAGGTAAGGGGTTTAGTGCTCATTCCATACTTTCCTTACCTAGGTTCCTACTGGTTGGTTGGTTGGTTTAAGGGTATGTTTTGCAGTGTTTGAGATCAAATCCAGGGCCCTGTATATACTCTGGATCCCTCAGCTGTAGCTCCAGCACTGAGCTTTGCTACAGTAAACAACATACTATGATTCTAAACTTTGACCTTTACAGCTGTCACTGAGCTTATTCTGCTTCTTCTTTGCTCCCATTTTCAGGTGTTTAGAGTGTTTACAATCTTCACATTGCACATGTCACCAGTGTCTCAGGGAGACCTTAAAGTTCATACAATAGCAGCAGCAGCAGCAGCAGCAGGATCATCACCATCATCATCATCATCATCATCATCACCATCATCAGCAGCAGCAGCAGCAGCAGGACCATACTTGAATTTCTTTACAGTAGTTTCACCCCGACATCTCTCTTTCAGTATTATCTCAGGTACGTTGGTTCCTTCTGTTTTTCCTTTCTTATAGGCCCTGTAGGGTTATTACTTTTTGGCTTCTGAGAATTTTATTTTCCTTTATGAGGTGGAGTCTCATCGTGTTGCCCAGACTGACTTGTAACTTGTAACACTCCTGTGTCAGTCTCCTGACAGCCGGGATTTCAGGCCTGCATTATCATGCTTGGATGGCTGTATTTGATGCTTTAACATCAACATCTGTTTGGCTGAGCCCTGTTCCCGAGTTGACTGTCAATGAGTCACCAAATCCAAGTTTTCTATTTTCTTCTGGAAAAGGCCAACGGATCAAGTACCAGTGGTTAAGGTGAGGAAAAAGATGTATGTGGAAAACTAGCAAACAAAAAATCCAAAGGGTGCTGGGCATGGGGCCCAGCCTTTTGTCTCAGCATCCGAGAGGCACAGGCAGGCGGGTCTCTGTTAATTTGAGGCCAGGCTGGTCTACAGAGAAAGTTCCAGGACAGCCAGAGCTCCACAAAGAAACCCTGCCTCGAAAGAGTCAAACCAAGCAACAAAACAAAGAAAAAAGAAAGAAAGAAAGAAAATAAAAAGCTGGAAGGCAACACAAATCATGTTAGAGAGCTCAGGTTTGCCAAAGAAGGAAGAATCTTGGGAAGATTATGCAGGGAAGAATTGATGTCTGCACGTCTCCAGGGGCTGTTCCAATAACCTGGAACAGAATGTTGTTTTAATCGCTCTTATCTTGGCGCGCTCATTTTTGAAATGGAGGAGAGATTCAGTAACTTGAGGTCAAATTAACCTTGTGCAGTTCTAGACAACCCCTTTTCTAAATGCCTCATCTATCTACATGCAGAATGGAGAGGAAACAGTCTGACCCAAAGGTCAAGGCAGCAAAAGAGATGTGCAGTTGGAAGGCAGATACGACAAGCTTTTCGACCGAGTTAGTCAGTCGTTGGACATGTGCGGGCTCAGTGCTTTCAGCAAAAGTGGACTCCATGTTCCTGAAAAGTAACCTAGGCAACCATTATCCTCATTAGCCACACAGCAGAAGTGGTGTTGACAGCAAGGCTAGTGGGAGACTAATAATATATTGCGCAGCTGCATGACCTCTAAAAACTAGAAATTTTAAAATCGACTGAAAGGAAAAGCAGCTAGCAGGTCTATTGAGGTTACAGATGTTCTCAAGGACATGGCATCATCTTTTAGGACATACATTTAGATGGACTTTACTTTCCTGAGAATTCTGTTTCAATTGTGATGAATTTAAATATAACGTGTGTGCCATGATTTTCTTTTGCTTTATTTTTTCCTTTTTTTAAAAAAATTGTTGGATTTTTTTATTTACATTTCAAATGTTATCCCCTTTCCCCCACCCAACCACCCACCCCTTCCCACCTCCCTGTCCTAACATTCACCTACACTGGGGGATCCTGCCTTGGCAGGACCAAGGGCTTCTCCTCCCTCTGGTCCCCAAGAAGACCATCCTCTGCTACATATGCAGCTGGAGCCTAGGTTGCATTATTTTTAAAAGACATTTTAGATACCCTGAGCCCACCCTTTTCCCCCCTTTACTCCTCGGACTTCATTTGGGTTTTCTTAACTGCTTTTCATTGGCATTGCTTATGTCTTTTACTTGTTTGTGCGTTTGTCTTGCAGTGTGGAGAATTGAAACCAAACTCCCCTGTATGCTAGGGAACTGGTTTCACTATTACCTTATACCCAAGCCCCCTGCTCAATTTATTTTGAGACAGATCCTCACTAATCGCTGACACTGGTCTTAAATGTATGCTTCCTGGCTCAGCCTCCCAAGTAGCTGGGACTACAGTCATCTACCACTAGTCCTAACTTCTTACTATGTTTCAGTTATTTATTTACTTGGAGTCTCGTGGGGCCCCCTTCTGGCCTTCAACTTGATGTGTAGCTGAGGATGGCCTTGAACTCCTCTGATGCTCCTCACCACAGCCTTAAAATCCCTGAGGACCTTATAATTTACGCTTCTCTTCTGGAATAAGTCTTTCTTTTCCCTTTGGTGTTTTCTTTGAGTTCAGTTAACATTCCTTTCTTCCCTGTTTCCATTGTTGGTTTTTCCTTCTCCTGTAGTTTGTTAAAAGAAAACATTTGCTTACTTTTATTTTACTTGGTGGAGTGTTTTTGCATCCATGCTTGTGTGTGCCCTGTGCCCATGGAGGCCAGAAGAGGGCACTGGGTATCCTGAACTGGAATTACAGAAGGATGGTTGTGAGCCATCATGTGGATCTGAGGAACTAACCCTGGGTCCTCTGCAAGAACAAGTGCTCCTAGCCACTGCACCATCTCTGCAGCCCAATTCCTCTGCTTTGTGGTTCTTTTATTACCACAGGGTGGTTATTTTTATCCATGGGAAAGTTTTGACTCTTAGAGGCTGGGATGTAGCCCAGGCATAGATTACTTGCCTAACATGTGCAAGGCCTTGACATCAATTCCCAACACCACATACAGACACGAAATAAATAAAGATATATCTATAAAAAAGTTTTGAGAGATGTCATAGTTGTTAGGAGGACTTGTTCTTCCAGAGGATCTGGGTTTAGTTCCAGAATCCACGTAGGAGATAACAACCATCTGTAGCTCCAGGTCTAGGGAATCTGATGGTATCTCCTGGCTTTCTTGGACAACACACACGCACATAAACACACACACACACACACACACACACACACACACACACACAACACACCACTACACAGACATACATACAGGCAAGCCATGCATACATAAAAAGTTAAAATATATAAGGCTTCTTAAAAAGGTTTGACTCCACAGAGTGTACTGTGGCAAGCATCCGGTACCAGCAGTCTGGAGGTGGAGGCAGGAGAATCAGGAGTTTAAGGCAATCCTTGGCTCTACATTTAGTTCGAGGTCATCAAAAAGAAAAGCAAGCAAGCAAGCAATAAGGAAATGAAAGGAAAAAGAAATATAAAATTAGGACTGAGGAGATGGCCAAGTAAAGAAGTTTGCTGAGCCCAAAAACCTGGATTGTCATCCCTGGGTCCTACGTACCAGAAGGAAAGGCTAGTTGCCTTCTCACCTCCACCGGTGAGCTGAAAGACTCCGCCCCACCCCCAAGTTTAGAACAATAAGGTAATGAGAAGAAGGCTTCTTGTTGTTTTGTTTTGTTTTCTCATCACGACAGGTTCACTGGATCAATGGTAATAATGCTATGGGGCCAACATTTGGATGCCTTATTTGGTTGACTGGCTCAAGAGCACCCTCTTCTGTTGGTATAATGAGGTGCAGTTTCTTTGATGAACCTAGTTTTAGGAGGGAGGAGGAGGAGGAGGAGGAGGGGGAGGAGGAGGGGGAGGAGGGGGAGGAGGAGGAGGAGGAGGAGGAGGAGGGCGACTTGATTAATGGCTGTGATGCTATTCCACCAGCAAGCCATTTTTTTCCTATCTTCTTGCCTTCATAAAGATTTCTAGCTCTGTCCTGTGCAGTGTTTGGCTTCTTCCTTTGGACACTTAGTGAGTGTTCTGATTCCCTAGGCTTCACACCTGCTCTTTGTGTTCACTCAGGGTGGACCTTTTATCCCTTTGAAGTACACAGTGTCGGTGATCATAGGTTTTGTTAGTGTTGGTACTCTACGGAATTCCTTTCTCTTTTTTCCATTTCCTGCCTGACATTTCAAATAAATGGAGTCACACATGTGGGCTTTCGTGACTGTTTTCAGATACGATTTCTTGAGTGTTTATCTGAGCACTACATAGTATGTACCATCAGTATTTTATTCTTTTTATAAGTGTGTAATCTTCCATTGTATAAATATTCTTTATTTTCTTTACTCATACATCAGCTAATGGATGTGTTGGACCATTTCCCATATATGACTATTATCTGGCTCGACTTTGTTTTATTGGTACAGCAGATTGACCCTCATACCTATAAACTGTACAACTCAGGTATACTCTAGCACCATTTTGGCTATTATGAATAATGTCATTATGAAGATTTGTGCAGTTTTTTTTTGCAAACATATGTTTCCGTTTATTCATACCATGAGATAGGATTAGTAGGACTTTTAAGAGCCTTGTGTTTGGCATTTTAAAGAATGGCTAAATGGTATTTCAGAGGGCTTGTATGAGAGACTAGGGATATGGCTCACGTGGTAGAATGCTTGTGTAGAATGGATGAAAGCGCTGTGGTTTCCCAGTACCACATAAATTCTATGTCATGGTACATGCCTATAACCTCACCAGTGGGGGAGGTGTAGGCAGGAAGATCAGGTCCTGCTTGGCTAAATAGCCAGTTTGAAGCCAGCCTGGATTACATAAGATCATGTCTAAAAACCAAACCAAACCAAAGTAGTTGCATCATTTACATCCCTACCAGCACTGCATGACAGTATCCACATGTTCACATCTTCAACATTTGTATATTTTTAACTGTAGCCAGCCTGGTGATGTGCCATTATCATTTTCATTTGTATATCCTTTTTAAAGATTTACTTATTTTATGTACATAAGTACACTGTCGCTGTCTTCAGACACACCAGAAGAGGGCATCAGATCTCATTACAGATGGTTGTGAGCCACCATGTGGTTGCTGGGAATTGAACTCATAACCTCTGGAAGAGCAGTCAGTGCTCTTAACCGCTGAGCCATCTCTCCAGCCCTCATTTGTATTCCCTTAATGATTACTCCTGTTGAACATCTTTTTGAGCCTTATTGGCTATTTGTCCACTATTTGTGAGACAGAGTCTAATATCGACCAGTCTTACCTCAAATTCACAGACAACCCTCTATGTCTACCTCCCAATGTTAGGATTAGGTAAGGGTGTAAACCACCGTGCCTGGCCATTTGTACATTTTTATCAATTTATATTTACTTCTTTACTTTGATCTTTCGACAGTGTCTTACTTTGTATACCAGATTGCCTCGACTTTTTAGTAATCCTCCTGCCTTCACCTCCTGAGTCCTGGGATTAAAGAATCATGCCACGTTATCCAGATTATTTTCAATATTCTTTATGCATAAATATAATTTTATATATAATATTGGCAAATATTTCCCCCATTCTGTTGGCTTTTTTCTTTTTAAAACTTTCATTTATGTATGAATATTCTCTCTATATTATATGCACACACATAACTATCTATATCTCTCCATATAGTACATGCCAGAAGATGGCATCAGATCCCATTATAGATAGATGGTTGTGAGGCACCATGTGGTTGCTAGGAATTGAATTCAGGACCTCTGGACTCTTAACAACTGAGCCATCTCTCCAACTTCCTGTTGGCTTTCTCTTCATTGTCTTCTTACTCACTGTAGCCCAGACTGACCTCTAACAAATTATCTTTCTGCTTTAGTCATTTTCTAGGTATGCCCCACAATTCTCAGCTATCTTTTCACTTAAAAAGTGTTACATTCATTGTGTGTGTATGTGTGTGTTCAGATGACAACTTGTCAGAGTGTGTTTTTTCACAATATGGATTTTTGGGGATTGAATTTAGGCTGCAAGGATTGTTTGCAAGAGCCCTTAACAACTCAGTCATCTCACTAACCTTTTCTTCCTTCCTTCCTTCCTTCCTTCCTTCCTTCCTTCCTTCCTTCCTTCCTCCTTCCTTCCTTCCTCCTTCCTTCCTTCTTCCTTCCTTCCTTCCTTCCTTCCTTCCTTCCTTCCTTCCTTTTTTTCATTCATTTGGTTGAGTGTCTTCATCATGCTCCATCTAATTTTTTGAGACAGGGTCTGTCACTGAACCTGAAGCTAGGGAACCTCTCACGTCTGCCTTCCCACAGCTAGGATTACAGACATATACTGCCACTCCTGACTTTTTATGTGGCTACTAGGGTCTAAACCTAGGTCTTCATGCATGCATAGTAAGGACTTTGCCAACTAAGACATCTTCCCAGTCCCTTTGTGAGACAGAGTCTCGTGCAGCACAGGTGAGTTTGAGCTGTGTAGCTGACCCTGACTTTGAACTCTTGAACCTCCTGCCTCTACCTTCTGAGAGCTGGAATTACAAGTGTATGCCACCACAACCAGCTTACTAGGGCTTTTGAGGATGCATTAAAAAAAACCCTACAATTTAAACCAAAGGCTTTAAGCTTTATTCATTCATTTTAAAATGCATTAAAAAGTTGGAGAGATGGCTCATCAGTTAAGAGTGTACTCTGTCTCCACAGGACCTGGGTTCAATTCCTAGCACCCACATCAGGCAGCTTACAAGTGCCAGTACCTTCAGCTCCAGGAGTATTGGACACCTCTCTCCTCTTGGAGCAAACACACACACATACACACACACACACACACACACACACACACACAACAAATTAAGTTTTGCTTAATTTGTCCTCTATCATTATCCGTGTAATTCTTTTGAAGAAATGTCTCTCTTTGAACCTAAAACCCTTCTGGCTAGGCTGGCAAAAGTAATCTTTTCGTCTCTGCTCCATGCAGCACTGGAGTGAGAAGCATTGGTGCTAGTATCCAAACTCAGATCCTGATGGTTGCTCACCCAGCCCTAAGGCCTCCCCCCAGCACTTTTATTCACTCTTGACTCCTCTCACCTGAGAAAATTTTACTCAGCATCAGGTATGTCCATACATAAAATATGTCTGCACAAATCAAACATTTATTGATAACAAATAATAAAGAAATTTATTTTAGGCTTGTCATGGTGGCCTATAACATTAATATTAGCACTGGGCAGTAGAGGCAAGTGGATCTCTGTAAGTTTGAGGTCAGACTGGTCTATATAGTGAATTCTAGGTCAGCCAGGATGATACAGTGAAATTCCAGCTCAAAAAAGAAAGAAAATAAGAAAGAAAATTATTTTAAAAACTCTTGTATATGTGTGATTTTTACCATTTATTGAAGACAAAATTAAGATTGCACACTAACACAGAGCCTATTCTTTGTACATAAAAAATTAAATCCATGGGGTTGGGGATTTAGCTCAGTGGTAGAGCGCTTGCTTAGGAAGCGCAAGGCCCTGGGTTCGGTCCCCAGCTCCAAAAAAAAGAACCAAAAAAAAAAATTAAATCTTAGCTGAATATTTGATACTGCAGGATATAGATAATCTTCAACATTTTTCACAGTTGATCGATACTTTGACTTTATAATTCTCATGCTGTAACTGTCTCCTTGTATAAATAAAATGACAGAAGTTTATTTAGTGTCATTTTAGAGTGTGTTGGAAATTCTGTTCTAATCACAATCCAAAGTGCATTGATTTTTTAAAATGAAACCCGACAAGTCAGCTGTCCGCTAATCCTGAGCTCTGGATCCTGCCACTCAAAGTCAAAGAAGTCTTGGATCTTGGGTGCCAAGGATACGCTGAAGAAAGCATCCTTTAAATCCAGCACTGTATGCCAATGGTGCTCTGGAGGAACAGCACTCAAGAGGTTGTAGGGTTAGGGAATGTTGGGTGGATATCCATAACCCATTTATCTCTCTTAAGTCTTAAACCAGTCTATAATCTTTAGTACCAGGCTTCTTGACTGGCAGGAGGGGGATGTTCCAGGCTGATTGACATGGTATTAGGATCCCCACATTTATTACCCTCCTGATATGACAGGTTATGCCTTCCCTGGCAATCAGGGGCACAGGGTACTGTCGGACCATATAGGCTCAGCCCCTGACTTGAGCTCAATCCTAATTGGGGTCCAATGTTTAGGTATCCCATCTCCTCCTGTCTTTGCCCAAACATTGGGGAAGCAATCCTGCCAAGTAGTAATTTCAACAACTGGTACTCTTCAGCTAGAGTGGTGGTCAGGACATAGATAGGCTTCCTTTCTGAATCTAATAGTTTGGCCAATTCTGGGGAGAAATGTAGTTGTGCCCTCATTTTAGTCAACAAATCTCTTCCCAAGAGGGGGTATGAACACTCAGGTACAAGAAGGAAGAGTGGATTACCCTGCCAACTCCTAAGTCCACCATTCTTTGGATAGTCCATGAGTACTGTTTAATTCCTGTTGGCACCTGGACACAACATTTCTTTGAAGAAACTTTACCATCAGGCTTCAGCAAGACAGAATGTTGAACTCCACTATCTACAAGGAGACTGGTGGGTTTCCTTCCACTTTTAGGGTTACTCTGGGCTTGGGAAGGGGATACAAACCCCACCTCCCCTCATTCCTCATCTTTAGTTTCATCTTCTAAGGCCAGGGTTCAAATAGGCTTCTTCTTGGGGCATTCCCTGACCCAGTGGCCTTCCTCTTTTTTTTTTCTTTTTTTTTTCGGAGCTGGGGACCAAACCCAGGGCCTTGCGCTTGCTAGGCAAGTGCTCTACCACTGAGCTAAATCCCCAACCCCAGTGGCCTTCCTCTTTACAGTAAGCACATTAGTTCTTCCTAAAGTGGAGGCGTTCTCTATACTTAGCCCCCCCCCCACCTCCTTCTTTAGAAGCCATCTGGTTTAGGTATCTCCTATGGTCTTCTGGTTTGGCTGTGACTGCTAATAGGATCTTTGTCAGGTCTCAAGTCTGTTGCCTCTGCCCTTTTCATCTGTCTTTTCTCCATTTGTTTCTCTGCACTTTCTCTCCCATTAAACACTTTCTCTGCCATTATCACTAAGTCTCTCAGTCTCTTTTCTCTTAACCTCTCAACTCTCTGGAGCTTTCTCATAATATCTGGTGCTGCTTGGTTAATAAAAGCTAGAGATAAACGCTGCTTTTGCTTCTGGTATTTCTGGGTCCGCGGGGGTGTCCATGAGCCTCTCTAAGAAAGCTGCATGGCTCTCATTATCTCCCTGACTAATAGCATACACCTTATCCAGGTTAGTGGGCCTTTTTGCAGTTGCCTTGAGACCTGTCAAAAAAGCCTGATAGTAAACCAAGAGGTTTCCCTTACCTTCAATGGTATTAACATTTCAGTCCAGACAGGTTAAGGGAAAGTCAGCATCAATGGTTGTTTGGTTATTTCGGGGTTCCCCTTTGGAGCCAGGCACTACTTTCCTGGCCTCAATTTGGATTCTCACCCTCTCTTCTGTGGTAAAGAGAACCTGCAAAAGCTGTTGACAATCATCCCAAGTGGGCTGGTGGATGAAGAGGACTTTTTCTAAGAGATTAATTAAATCCCCGGGCTTGTCTGAAAAAGGGAAGCTCTGAATTCTCTAGTTATAAAGGTCAATAGTGGCAAAGAGCCAATAGTGATGAGTTTGGTTTCCATGGTCATTGATTGGCCCCACTGCAGGATGACAGACTCCAACACAGGAGGCAGCCCCCATCAGCTTCATGTCCCTGCAGCAGGTCCCTGCTCCCCTGCATGTGGTGGGGCAGCTGCCTGTGGTAGAGCTGCCTGTGATGTTGGCTGCTGTTTCACTTGAGAGGTTAAATAAAGTAGGAGCGGAAAGATAACCTCCTCCAATGTTCCTCCTTGGAGGACCAGTTGGAAGAATGGTGCAAAAGGAAGTGGATGGTCCAGTGTCTCTTCCTTTACATGCTTGGGATTTTTGGAAGCCAAGTCAAGAACTTCTGCCTGTTGTCTGAGAAGAAAAAAATTTAAGCCAATGGGGCAGGTCCTCTAGGAGGACTTGCCAAATCACCACATAAGGTATTTGGTCCAGATGGCCAAGATTGGGTTTGAAAATGATTTTCTCAATCCTTTAGACAAATCTCAGGTCAAAGGATCCCTCTGGGGGCCAGCCAGTGTTGAAAGCAGGCCATTCCAACCTGCAAAATGTGGTTAATTTCTTTCTTAATAATGAAAGAGAGACTCATTTCCCTTATTTTAACATTCCTAAAGTGGCTAAGGCACAAGTTAGTGGAGTTGAAAGCGCCTGTCCCATGTTAAATGTCTGTCAGAAAATCCCCCTGTAACAACAGCATAAAGAACAAAGTGACAAACACAAAACACACACACACACACACACACACACACACACACACACACACACACACACAAACTCGTCCTTTCCTCTCTATCATGCAGAAACAAGAAACAACCAGAAGGTGGCGGACACACACGCACAAGAAGGGAAACTCATCCCTTCCTCTCAGTCAGGAAGGAACAGGAAATAATCAGAATCGTGGGCGTGGAACCAAAGCTACCACAGAGCTGCCCCGGACCCACATAGCACTGTGCAGACAGGCCACATACAAAGGCCTGGAACAGAGGCCACCTCAGAGCACTCAGCCAGCCCTGGCCACGTGCTGTCCAGCCACAGCTGAGGACACCTGCACCTCAGCTGGGGACTCTCAGGTCTCTTAAGGAGAAACAGCACACAGCATTGACAGTTACCAAGAAGTTCATTTTTCATATCCTATTTTATCTCCACCCAGAAATTGGACCACAAGCCACTAGCTAAGTTACTTGCTCTCTGAGTTACTCTGGGGCTGGAAGCTACAGCTTCTGGTTTAGCACCTCATGGTAAGAGCAGCCCAAGCCTTGGCAGGGAATTGTACATCTCTAAGTTGAAGTCTGGGTGGTGGAGGGGGACTTATCTCTGCCCTTTGTTCTCGGTACTTGTACAACTCTCTGTGCATATGTTCACATCATAAAAAAGCTCACTGCGAGTCTGCACATAAATTGAATAAGAGGTTATAACAGAGAATGCCTATGTGCATATATACTAGGAGCTTAACTTTCACCATTTGTTACTAGTCTGCAGGCTCCTGGAAAGTTAAAGACTGTAACTAAGGCATCCTTGAAGTTTTGTTTAGACAAATCTAGTCAATATCTCCTGTTGCACCTGGGATCCTGTGGTGTGTATCTTCTTTTTGACCATTGGTTAATGGTTTCTGGAAACCCTTGAAATGTGCCCTAAGTTTTAGAAGTGTGCTGTTATCTCAGAATCAATTAAGCAGTCCTCTTATAAAACGGACTCAAATGTCTCTGTGGTTGTTGCAAATTCTTAGTGACCCTAGCATGCTGGCTGTTTCTGAAGAATAAACACTCTTTTTGTTTTTGCATACTGTCTGAGTCCATGGTTTTCCTTCAGCAATTTTATGACCGGTACATTACAACAAGGTGGTGAAAGCTAGCCAGCAGAAAAAAATAAACAGGATGGCATGTAGCAGGATCTGCTCATTCCTTCCCAGAAATGAACACCAGGGGCACTGTATCCCTCATGGACTCTGAACATCTCCCAAGGCCCTGTGCTACAACAGACTAGAGTGTCCACTGCAGAAGGATTCCACATTCACTTTAGTCATTTTTGCCGCCAAATATAGATTTTTAGGCCTCTTCATAACAGAATTAGAGTTATTCAGAACAGAATTATTGCAGTACCACACAGACACATAGACACAGACTACATAAACACATGGACAGACACTCAGAGACTCAGACATTACCAGTATTGAGACCCTCTGAGTTGGGTCCTGGTGGCCTTGGAGTTCCTGGCCAATGTATCAAAATGTTGTGCCAGGAAATGTTCATGAACCTCAAAAGACCACCAAGGAGCTGTTTCCAATGTAATCACATTAGAGTTTTTGATTACAAACTCGAGTTTGGGCTTACTCACCACTAACCCACAGGACTGTTTGGTGAAGCAGCTCCAAACTCTCATGGGGAAAAGGTATTATAGAAAATGGAAGCAAGGGGGTTGGGGATTTAGCTCAGTGGTAGAGCGCTTGCCTAGCAACGTAAGGCCCTGGGTTCGGTCCCCAGCTCCGAAAAAAAGAAAAAAAAAAAAAAGGAAGCAAGTGGGGGTGTGTCCATTTTGGCCACCATCTAATCGAATGACTATTGTAAGCCCAAAGGTAGGTGCTCTGAAGCAAGACTGTATACAATCAGGAACAGTCTGAAAGTACATCGGAAACAATCAGACTGATCTTTGATTCACTGTTGCTAGAAAGTAGCTAGGGAGTGACTCTGGCAAAGGACAAGCACTGGGTCCTTCTTGGTGTGTGGGTGCAGCTTGGCTTCAGCTGCAGGCCAAATTCTCAGGCTTTTTTCTTTTTCTTTTAAGATGGAGGCTGGTTCCAAGATGGAGTAGGTTTGGCCTCAGCAGTAAGTGCTAGCTAGCCCTAGCAACTTTTTATTTCAAATATATTCTATGTGCTTTAGCATGTGTCTATAAGATTTTTTGCAGTGTTTGAATGGCATAATTTCATCCTCATTTTTGTTGTTTTTTATTCAAAACTTATTTCAAACTCACTATATAGCAAAAAAAATCATAAATTCTTGACTCTCCTGCTTCCAAGTATTGGAATTGCAAACAGACATGTAACCCCAGGTTTTAAGTATTTCTATACATTTTTCTAATACATTTTTTATTGACACATGCAACTGTGGGTGTACCTGCACATATATGAGTGAATGTAGTGTAACAATCAGTTTTCAATTGATGCATTTAGTAAAATTACAGTTAATATAATTTGATGCACATTGCTTTTTTTTTTAATTAACTTGAGTATTTCTTATATACATTTCGAGTGTTATTCCCTTTCCCGGTTTCCGGGCAAACATCCCCGTCCCCCCTCCCCTTCCTTATGGGTGTTCCCCTCCCAACCCTCCCCCCATTGCCGCACTCCCCCCAACAATCTAGTTCACTGGGGGTTCAGTCTTAGCAGGACCCAGGGCTTCCCCTTCCACTGGTGCTCTTACTAGGATATTCATTGCTACCTATGGGGTCAGAGTCCAGGGTCAGTCCAGCACATTGCTTTTTAATGTAATATTTATCTGTTTATGTCACCTGTTCTGTGTTTACTGTCTTCCATCTAGTCTCGGATGGTTACGTTTTTAAAATTATTCATAGAAGAGGGGCTGAGTAGATCAATGGTACAGATTTTTCTTTTTTCTTTTTAAATATTTATTTATTTATTTATTTATTTATTTATTTATTTATTTATTTATTATATATGAGTACACTGTAGCTGTCTTCAGATACACCAGAAGAGGGCATCAGATCCCTTTACAGATGGTTGTGAGCCACCATGTGGTTGCTGGGAATTGAACTCAGGACCTCTGGAAGAGCAGTCAGCGCTCTCAATCGCTGAGCCATCTCTCCAGCCCCCAGTACAGATTTTTCTTAGCTTGTATGAGACCTCACATTTAATTTCTGAGAGGTAATGAAATGTATTCCCTAAAATAACTCCCTAACATACATTGTTTAATAACTTGGGGGGGGGGGGTGTTGTGGCACATCCCTTTAATCTCAGCGTTCATGAGGCAGAGGCAGGTAGATGTCTGTGAGATTAAAGCCAGTATGGTCTACATAGCCAGTTCCAGGACGGCCACTGCCAGAGACACACACAGAGACCTTATCTCCAAAAAATGTTTTTCTACTAGTTGTGATAGCACACTGATATCTGAAGAGGCAAAGGCAGGGAGCTCACAAGGTCAAGATCAGCCTAACTTACACATTCTCTAGGTGTGGTATCATACTACATTAATCCCAGCACTCAGAAGGAAGAAGCAGGACGATCTCTGTGGTTTGAAGACCATTGCGGTGAGTTCTAGGCAGTCAGGGCTACATAGTGAGACTTTTCCTGAAAAGCAAATTGTTACCAGTTTCATATATTTATATTTTTGGCTATCTTCACTTCATGTCGGTCTATAAGATGATCAAGAACACTGGTGAGGATGGGACGAGTGGGGGTGGGTAGGGAGACCTAGTACCATTGTTTTACTAAATTATCAGTGTCTTTTTCAAACTCACATATTCACCTCTTTCTTTGTTCTTTACTCCCTGCTTCTGCCTGGGATTATCTTCCTTCAGCCTTAAGAACAGTGTTTAAATTTTGTTCACTGACTGATAGTAAATGCTGTCATGTGAAATTGTATTTATTTTGTTTTATTTATTGAAATATATTTCAGTAGCATACAATTGTAGGTGGACAGTCACTTTCTTATAATGTATTTTTCCTTTCTTTTTCCTTGTGTTATAAGTTCTCACTACTGTGAACCAAAGTTCCCAGAACAAAAAGTCATGTTCCTACCAGATGGAGACACCACAGAAAAACACAATCAAATGAAGAAGTTGTGGAATCCAGTCCTCATGAATGCATCTACAAAAACACTCTCACACCAAAAACCCAGGGAACCTTTCTGAAGAGGGGGACAGAAAGATCGTAAGAGCCAGAGGATCTGGGAGTTTGCTGTGTGACTGTGTCTTAGTAACATCAGAAGCTATACCTGTAAAGTCTCATCAACACGACAGCCTAAACATGTGCTGAACAAGGACCATACAAAGGAGCATGTCAAACTCTATGGTTTGGGGTGGGGGTGGAGTCCACAAGGCCTCAACCCTACATAAAGATCTACAGGCAACTGAACAAAACCAGGAGTAGGAGAGGTAGCTCTCCCCAGGGAAGTCCAGTGCCAAATGGTCAACCTTGAAAACATATATACAAGTAATGTCTTAGGGTTTTGCTACTGTGAAGAGACGTCATGACCAAAGCAACTCTTATAAGGACAACATTTCATTGGGTCTGGCTTACAGGTTCAGAGGTTCAGTCCATTATCATCAAGGCTGGAGCATGGCAGCGTCTAGGCAGGCATGGTGCACTAGGAGCTGAGAGTTCTACATCTTCATCTGAAGGCTGCTAGTGGAAGACTGACTTCTAGGCAGTTAGGGTGAGGGTCTTAAGCCCACGCCCACGGTGACGCACCTACTCCAACAAGGCCATACTTCCTAATAGTGCCACTCCCTGGGCCAAGCATATACAAATTATCACAAGTAACATTATATGAATGAAACAGGTTATATTTGGGAATATATATGTATATACAAACACATGTATGTATGCAATAACAATTGATGAACAAGAAGCCATGAATGTGAAGGGGAATAGGGAGGGGCACAGGGGAGGATTTAGAGGGAGGAAAGAGAAGGCAGAAGTATAATTAAAATACAATCTCAAAAATAACAAAAGAGGGGTTGGGGATTTAGCTCAGTGGTAGAGCACTTGCCTAGCAAGCGCAAGGCCCTGGGTTCGGTCCCCAGCTCTGAAAAAAAGAAAAAAGAAAAAAATTAACAAAAGAGCTATGAAGGGTGATCAAGAGTGGGAATGTTACAGGTTGGGAGTCGAAATTATCTTAGAGTATTTTAGTCCCCAAGATAGCCATTTAGTGCCTACATATGTGTGTAACCTAACTTCTTTGTGACTAGTACAAAGATACATTTTGGGGTATATAGACTCCCTACCTTCTAGTAACCCAAAGGCTAAGAATTCCACCAGGTAACACCTGCAGCCTATTTGCCCTGTTTTGCTGTAACTGGACTATCTGATTTTCCCACCATTGTATTTAAAGTATCTTGATTTATGATCATGTTTGTTCTATTACTATAAAACTTTATGAAACTATTGATACATTGGAACACAATATTTGGAATAACTTAATTCTGTGTCCTGAGCCATGACACTCATATTTGGTTCCAGAATAAACTTTATTTCCTTTGAGCTGAAAAATGAATTTTTGCATAAGTGTTTTATAGTCATAATAGGCCTGGAACTCACTACATAGCCCAGGCTAGTTTAGTAGTTCAGACGTGCACTGACCGTATTACTCCTGTTCTCCTAGTGTTGGAATTGTAGGTCTGCATCACTGTATTCTCTCTCTCTCTCTCTCTCTCTTTCTCTCTCTCTCTCTCCCTCCCTCCCTCCCTCCCTCCCTCCCTGCCTCTGCCTCTGTGTGTGTGTGTGTGTGTGTGTGTGTGTGTGTGTGTGTGTGTGTGTGTGTGAGTTTACTCAATTGCCTGCTCATCTACCTATTGTCAGGACCCGAGCCTACTCTCTGCTCTGTCACCTCATACCTGGACTCCACCCTGCTGTGGACCACAGTAGCAGCTCCTTCCAGATTCTGTTAACCTATCAGTCACTGCTGAACTCCCTGGAATGTTGTTACAACCTCTTTAACTTGTATTCATGTTGTAAACACATATATGCATATATCAGAAATATCTACCCTGTAAACTATGATATGAGTTAATGCTTATTACTTAATTCTCTTTAAAATTATTTTAATTTTTTTGTGTGTATATGTGTGTTGTATGTGAATATGTTCTTGTGAGTGCACATGTCTGTGGTTACCAAGGGAGTTAGATCTACCGGAGTTTGACATGCAGGAGGTGTGAACCAGCAGATGTGAAAGGCAGGAATTTGATCCTCTGGAAGAATGATGCATACTCTTAACTGCTGAACCGTCTCTGCAGCCCCTCACTTATGTATCATTTATTTAGTGATTAAGGTTAGAATAAAAGAACCTGTCTCAACCAAATTACTAAGGTAGGCAGGATTACCTGGCAAACTGTTATCATTGAAGCTGCTGACCTTAGTGAATTTATTGTTAGTCAGTAAATTCTGACATCATAGAAAGACACAGTTCTGTCCCCCTATATTTCTAGTGTAGTGCTCTTATAACAAATGCCTTGAGTTTGGTGAAGTGCCTCCCTCTGTATAGACAGGTTCCATTCACAGCTCTATGTCTATTGTCCCCAGTAAAGTGACCATAATCTTTTGATTTGTTTTTTGTTTGTTTGTTTTTGTTTTGTTTTTCGAGGCAGGGTTTCTCTGTGTGGCCTTGGCTGTCCTAGAACTCAGCTCTGTAGACCAGGCTGGCCTCAAACTCACAGATCTGCCTACTTATGCCTCTGGTGTACTGGGACATGCACCACTGCCACCATCACAGGGCAAGTGAGAATAATCTTATCAAACAATAAATCAAACATTTCATTCCTGTTTGTTCTTCCCCCACCCCCCGAGGCTTTTGAACCCAATCAAAAAGAATGCTGTGGCCATCAAAGACTTACATAACTGATTCCCCGGTTACAATTCAGATCTTATCATGAAGACTGCAGTTAACTAGTTGCTGGATATTCCAAGTATGCGTGTGCCTCAGGGCTTCCCTCTCCCCTGCTTGCAACGTTCTTTACTAAGATACTTTCAAGCGGGCTTGTCCATATGTTTCGGCTCAAATCTCACCTGTCATCAGAATGGCTTTCCTAACTACCTTATATAGCACATCCCCCTTTATTCCTGGGAAACTTTTTTCACTCATAATAAAAGGTATATTCTACTACAACAACATTTTTTTGTAATTATATACATTGAAATTTGCATATATTAGCCCCTCTATTCCCCTCCCTTGTCCCTATTCCCCACCTCTTGTTGCTTCCCCGACTCCATGTAAACAGTTTTCCTACTTTCATATCTCTCTCTCTCTCTCTCTCTCTCACACACACACACACACACACACACACACACACACAGAGCAGAGACAGAGAGACAGAGAGACAGAGAGACAGAGGGGGAGATTAAATCTAATTTCCCCATATGAGAGAAAATAGTCAACATTTTGGTTTTCTTCCCCCAGTGAACAATATCAAAACAAAACAAAACAAACACCCCCCCAACAGCTCCCACTTCAAAAGCATCGAGAGACAGTTTATTCTAGAGCCTGATAAAAGTGACCATGGCTCAGAATACTTTTGGAGTATTGGACATAACTTTTGGATCTAAAATGTTTCTCAAAAGCCCCCTTTTTAAAAGCTTCTCTGGGAATCAGTCTGATGGTTCCTCAGAAAATTGGACATAGTATTACCGGAGGACCCAGCTATACCACTTTTTGGCATATACCCAAAAGATGCTCCAACATATAACAAAGACACATGCTCCACTAAGTTCATAGCAGCCTTATTTATAAAAGCCAGAAGCTGGAAAGAACCCAGATGCCCTTCAACAGAGGAATGGATACAGAAAATGTGGTACATCCACACAATGGAGTACTACTCAGCTATTAAAACAATGACTTCATGAAATTCATAGACAAATGAATGGAACTAGAAAATACAATCCTGAGTGAGGTAACCCAATCACAAAAAAAAAAAAAAACAAAAAACAAAAAACCACACACACACATATGGTCTGCACTCACTGATGAGTGGATATTAGTCCAAAAGCTCAGATTAGCCAAGATACAATCCACAGACCACATGAAGCTCAAGAAGAAGGACGACCAAAGTGCACATGCTTCAGTCCTTCTTAAAGGGGGGAACAAAATATTCATAGAGGAAATATGGAGACAAAGTTTGGAGCAGAGATTGAAGGAATGGCTATCATTCCTGCCCCACCTGGGGATCCAGCCCATATAAATACAGCCACCAAGCCCAGATAACATTGCTGATGCCAAGAAGTGCATGCTGACAGGAGCCTGATATAGCTGTCTCCTGAGAGGCTCTGCCAGAGCATGACAAATACAGAGATGAATGCTCGCAGCCAACCATTGAACTGAGAATGGGGGTCCCCACTGGAGGACTAGAGAAAGGACTGAAGGAGCTCAAGGCATATGCAATCCCATAAGAACAACAATACCAACCAACCAGAGCTCCCAGGGACTAAACCACCATTCAAAGAGTACACATGAACTCATATGTAGCAGAGGATGGCCTTGTTGGGCACCAATGGGAAGCGAAGCCCTTAGCCCTGCCAAGGCTGGACCCCCCTCCCCAGTGTAGGGGAATTTCATGGCGGGGAGTCAGGAAAGGTTGGTTGAATGGGGACACCCTCATAGAAGCAGGGTGAGGGGGGATGAGAAAGGTGGTTTATGGATGGGGGAAACCAGGGAAAGGGAATAACATTGGAAATGTAAATAAAAAATATAAATAAAAAATAAAAAAAAGCTTCTCACCCAAATTGCTGCTAATGGGAGGTGGTAAAACATGGTAAGAATTTGTACTTAGAGGATGAGCCTTCTGGTCATAGAGAATGTGCCCATAAATAGGATATAAGGACCCCATTCCTTTTCCTCCTTTTTAACTCTCTAGCTGCCGTGAGTGGTGCAGCTTCTTTAACTATATGTTCTTTGCCACAGACACATAAACAATGGAACCAAATTTACCATGGACTGAAACCTCCACTGCCAGGGTGCACTTGGCAGTTCTAGCCCTTGGGGAGGATCAGAAGCTGAAGGCCAGTAGTAAGTTCAAGGCCAGCCCAGACTATAGGAGACCTTGCTCAAAAAACCAAAGCAATACCAAAGGAAACCAAAATCTCTCAAAACTATGGAGCAAAGTAAACCTTGCTGATCTCCCCATTTTGTTCTATGGGGCCCTAGACAGGTGTCACTTAAAGGGTGTGATCTCAGGCATTTGTGACATTAATGAAAAACCAACAAACATAAAAATAAAATTCAGTGAGGAAAGGACAGAGTGTAGCATCTGTATAAGGGAAATTAAAGTTAACACAACATTCAAGGACCGAATTTTGCAAAGATGTTATCCCCAAATTGATTCATAAAGTTATTGAAATTCTTGTTTTAACACCTTCATGCTACTTGTTTGTGTTGTCTGAATGATTTTAATGTTTTATCTAATATAGGTATCTAGGGAGTTTATGAAAACAAATTTAATACAGGGAAGAGTAGAGGCTAGAGTCAGAACTCAGTAAATTACTTGCAAGCATGTAGACCTGAATTTGACTCCCAGCACCCTGGCAGGGTTGCACGTTTGTAATTAGTATTGGAGAAGCAGAGACAAAAGGATTTCCAATGAAAGATCCTGTCTCAAGAAATGAAGTGGGGTTGAGGGTTTAGATCAGTGGTAGAGCGCTTGCCTAGCAAGCGCAAGACCCTGGGTTCAGTCCTCAGCGCCGGGGGGAGGGGGGAAGAAATGAAGTGGGTGGTTTCTGTCACCAACACCAGGGTTGACAGCTGGCTTCTACACACAAGTGCATACTCGTGCACCCTCGCACATACATAAGAGTAAGTCTACTTCTACTCTACTTCAAACCAAACTGTAAGTAAGTAGAAGTTTTAATCATATCATTCAATCAATATATGGTAAAATAAATACACTTAACGCATATGATAATTTACATGTTGGTAAAGGTAGCATTTTGAAACCAATCGTGAAAGTATCAACTTATCTAATAAAATCGTCTGGCATTTTGGAAAAATAGGGATGCCTTTCTACCTCATTTCTTACTCTGGGATAAATTCAAATATCTTGAGGATTTAATTAATTGAAACATAAAAGTATTATAAAACAGAAACAACGTAGTGTGGCATTTGTGAAAATAACAAAATGTCAGAAACTCGAAAGGCAAAATACACAAATTTGACTGCACACAAGGGAAAAGTAAACCTATACAACATAAAATGTCAGAGATCGAAGTAAAAAAATGGACATAAATACTTGCACTACAGATCATAGAAAAACATTTGTCCAAGAAAAAAACCTTATGAACCAATAACCAACCAATAACCAAACTGGATAAAAGAAAAACATGATAGCTAATAACTGAAAGACACTCAACATTGTTAATAACTAATGGCATGAAAAGTAAAACACTTCCTTTGATCTATTGAATTAGCAAAGATTCATGTATTGACAGGTCTGTCCTTTGGAGGGGCAAACTATGAATAAATACATACAGGCTCTCATCGGGGTAAACAAGGCCTCTCTCTTCTATATTTAGTGTTTGGTGGCCTTAAAAGCCTTCTGGGGTTCTTTGGTAGTATCTATACCAGGAGAAGTGATGTTATCCAAGAGAAGGTGATAGATAAGAGTGTTGCTGCCTAACAAGAGTTATGTCCACAATCCCACCCTGGTATAGGGCTACAGAATTTCTTAGCTGATGGTTCCTCATGCAATGTTAAATTCAGGTATGCACGTAAGTTATGATTCTATTAAGACTGGTTCCTAGTAACGTGAGTAATGCTCTAATGATGGCTTTGCTTTCAATAGGTACTTTTGCTCAGTGCAGTGAAAGCTTGTACAGCACTTACACTGGTGCTGTTAATTATAGATCTCAATGGGGCTACGAATTGGTTTGACTTTTTAATAGACAATGGAGCAGAGGTGTTGTTCCACCTTTTTGCTAACCCCTTTGCTATCTGATGAAGGTAGTATTTGTATGGCATTTGTACAGTTAATAGAGCGTGGAGCCTGGAAGGTGTATCTAAGGCTGCACTTACAGGATGGAATACAGATCTGAGGAGTGGCCAGCCAATGACCTGTGTGTAGTCATGGTATCTGCTCACAATTTCTGCTTTGTGTGAGACATTTAAGTCATCTTTACTGTGAGTTTCTTCACTGAAGTGGCCAAACTCTCCAGTTTGTTTAGTGCTCGGAGAGAAGCCTGGGATGGTATAGAGAATACAGCCTGTCTATTGATATCCAGGGTAATGGGAGTCATCCTGAGGTTCTTCAAGAAAATTCTCCTTTGTGTGGAATATAGACCTGCTTACCAGATTTCCTGATTCTGACGACTATGATGGACCTTGATGGATACTCATTGGCTGGTTAGAGTTGTTTGCAGCTGCTCTGATTTGAAGAGATCGCCATTTAGGCTCTGCGAAACTGGAGGCGAAGACAATTCCTTCTTGGGTTTCATCAAAGGGATAATGGCTTTTCGTCTAATTGTGAACTAATGCTGCTGCTAAGACTTCTATTATTTACCGAATAATCACTGCATATGGGACCCTAATAATCCGACACACCTGCAAGAAGTCCAAGTCGGGGCTGGGGATTTAGCTCAGTGGTAGAGCGCTTGCCTAGCAAGCGCAAGGCCCTGGGTTCGGTCCCCAGCTCCGGAAAAAAAAAAAAAAAGAAGAAGTCCAAGTCATGACCCAGCAGAGGGAAATGACTCATTCCAGATGTATCAATTAGATAAAGGAAGACAAACTTGAACAACTAGAAACGTGGCTTCTACGGATGTAGCACTACAGGATGAGGCAGAGTCAAATGTTAACTGACTGAACAAGTTAATATTTGTAAATCATTTAGAAAAGAGCCTGGTGCATAGTATGTGTGTATTTGGATGTATCACATACAAACCTCTCAAATGAAGCAACAGAAAAGACATGTGAGCTCTCAAGGATGTATTCTCAGAACACACACACACACACACACACACACACTATCAGAGAAGAGGACTAGGAATCATTTTTGTATTTAAAATTTCTGCATACTAATACTAAGTGGGGCTGGAGAGATGGCTCAGTAATTGAGAGTACATTACTCTAGCAAAGGACAAAAGTTCATGTCAGTTCCCGGTACCTAGTTTGCTTCCTAGCACATTTGTTGGGTAGCTCACAACTGCTTGTAACTCCAACACACACACACACACACACACACACACACACACACACACACGTAAAAAGTATAGGGGCTAGAGAGATAGCTCAGTGGTTAAGAACACTGACTGGTCTTTCCGCCATCTTGACTCCTCTGGAGGCCTGCTGGGAACAGGACTTCTAAAAATAAATCGAGTATGTCTGGAAGGCTGTGGCGCAAGGCCATTTTTGCTGACTACAAGTGAGGTGTCCAGAACCAAAGAGCACACAGCTTTTCCTAAAATTGAAGGCATTTATACCTGAGATGAAAATGAGTTCTACTTAGACAAGAGGTGTGCTTATGTGTACAAAGCAAAAAAAAAAAAAAAAAAAAAAAAAAAAAAAAAAAAGAAAACCAGTGACTCCTGGAAGCAAACCAAACAAAACCAGAGTGATCTGGGGGAAAAGTAACTCGGGCCCATGGAAACAGTGGTATGGTTCCTGCCAAATTCTGAAACAACCTTCCTGCCAAGGCCATTGGATATAGAATCCATGTGATACAGTACCCATCCTGGATTTAAACTAATGGAGAGTAAATAAATAAAAGTAGATTTGTGCTCTTGTTTAAAAAAAAAAAAAGAGGGGTTGGAGATTTAGCTCAGTGGTAGAGTGCTTGCCTAGCAAGCACAAGGCCCTGGGTTTGGTCCTCAGCTCCGAGAAAAAAAAAAAAAAAAAAGAACACTGACTGCTCTTCCAGAGTATCCAGATGATGCCTAATGAACGTCTTAACACTAGTCTTAGGGGATACAAATCCCTCTCCTGGCCTCTGCGGGCACCAGGCATGCATATAGTACACACATTACATGCAGGCAAAAGACTCATATACATAAATTTTTTAAAAAATATTTAAAAGTAAAAAATACATAAGCTGAAAAAAGGGGTTATGTGTAGCTCAGAAACATTTCAATAATCTGGAAGATCAAATAAGAGAAATATCATTTAGCAGATCTTTCAAAGAGATAGAAATCTCTTGCTGACAGGAGCCTGATACGGCTAGCTGTCTCCTGAGAGGCTATGCCAAAGTCTGACAAATACAGGCAGATGCTCTCAGTCAACCATTGGACTGAGCATGGGGTCCCCAGTGGAGGAGTTAGAGAAAGGACTGAAGGAGCTGAAGGGGTTTGCAACCCCATAAGAAGAACAATATCAACCACCCAGATCCCCTCACCCCAGAGCCCCCAATGACTAAACCACCAACCAAAGAGTATACATGAAAGGACCCATGGCTCTAGCTGCATATGTAGCAGAGGATGGCCTTGTCTGCCATCCATAGGAGGAGAGGCTCTTGGTCCTGTGAAGGTTAATGCCAGGGACAGGAGGCAGGAGTGGGTGGGTGGGGGAGCACCCTCATAGAAGCAGGGGGAGGGAGGATGGGATTGGGAGTTTCTGGAGGGGCAACTGGGAAATTTAATTTACATTTGAAATGTAAATAAAAATATGCATTTAAGAAAATAAAATAGGACACTTAAAAAAAAAGAGGTAGAAATCATGAAGGATTAAAAGAATAGAGAACAGATTCAAGAGACTTGGTGTGGAAAACATTAAGAGTCCAGAAGAGCAAAGCTAGAGTAAGGAAGAGAGTTAACTAATTAATTTATTAACAACAGAACAAAGTTTCCCGGAGTTGAACAGAGATCTGTGTTTACCAACTGAAGGTGTTCACTGAATCTCATGAATAATATTGGAAAAAATCCCACAAAAACACAACAAAAGACATGCACACAAACCTACCCTTGAGGAGTCCCTGGATTCTAAGATAAAGAGAGGGTCTTATAAGCTTCAGAACAGCAAAACCACTTTGTGGCTGGCAGCTGGCTTTGGGTAGTGGGAGGTACTGGTGGAAGGCTGGAGGCAGAGATCCAGGAGAAGGCAAGGGACTTTGCCTTTCTTTCTCCCACAATGCCTCTGGCCAGTGTCTATAGCAACTCAGATACTGCCCCATAGGCTTCCATGATATAACCTTGACCCTTGGGCTCTGGGAATATTAACTTCGATTTAACTTTCTGTGTAGACCATGTCCGCATTGTCCCTACTTGAAGAGGTTTCTATTTTCTAGTTGGACTGTAACTGAGATATCTGCCAAGGAAAATGAGTTAGGATTAGATCTTTTATCCACACCACAAAGGCTACAAAACAGTGGCTTCTAGTATTAGGGCTCTCTAGGAAGACAGAATTTATAGAATGAATATATATTAGAATATATGTTTTCTAAATGTATTATTATATGAGAGAGAGAGAGAGAGAGAGAGAGAGAGAGAGAGAGAGAGAGAGAGAGAGAGAGAGAGACTTACAGGTTAACTAGGCAGCTAACCCAACAGTGGCTGCCTATGAATGGATGGTCTGAGCATCCATTAGTTGTTCAGCACACAAGGCTGGATGTCTTGACTGACCTTGAGTGTATGCCAGAATTCCTAAGAATTCCTCACGGACTCTAATGTCGATGAAGGAATGGACATGCTAGCAAGGCAAAAAAAAAAAAAAAAAAAAAAAAAAAAAAAAAAAAAAGCAAGCATAGGCAAAGAGTCAAACTGTCTTCTTCCATGTCCTTATGTAGGCTTCCAGCAGAAGGTGTGGCCAAGATTAGAGCTGGATCTTCCTACTTCAAAGATACAGATTAGAAGTGGACCTTCCATTTCAAGTTATGCAAAAAAGAAAGAAAGAAAGAAAGAAAGAAAGAAAGAAAGAAAGAAAGAAAGAAAGAAAGGAAGGAAGGGAGGAAGGAAGGAAGGAAGAAAAGAAAGAAAAAACCCCTCACAGGTGTGCCTCATTTTGGTGCTTTGGTTAATTCTAGACATAGTGAAGTTGACCACTAAGACTAGCCCTCACAAATACCAACTCCAAAATGTTGAGAGAAAAAGAACTAAAAATTCTCTTTTCAGCTGTGATTGGCTGCTTCAACAAGGACTTCAAATGAGTCCTCAGTTACTGGTGTTCATGGTCTTATAAAAATTACTCAAAGCCAAGCATACTGGCCCATGCCTTAAGTCCCAGCATTCAGGGGACAGAGGCAGGCAGGTCTCTGTGAGTTTGAGGCCAGTCTGGTTTACAGAGTGAGTTCCAAGACAGCCAGCTCTACATAGTGAGACCTTCTTTCCCTCAAACGAATGTACAAACCTCTTTCCATCTTCTTTTAGTATGTATGTATGTGTATGTGTGTGGTGTGTGTGTGTGTGTGTGTGTGTGTGTGTGTGTGTGGTGTGTGTGTGTGGTTTGTGTGTGGTTTGTGTGTGGTGTGTGTGTATGTGTGTGGTGTGTGTCTGTGTGTGTGTGGTGTGTGTGTATGTGTATGTGTGTGGTGTGTGTCTGTGTGTGTGTGTGTGGTGTGTGTGTATGTGTGTGGTGTGTGTCTGTGTGTGTGTGGTGTGTGTGTATGTGTGTGGTGTGTGTCTGTGTGTGTGTGGTGTGTGTATGTGTGTGGTGTGTGTCTGTGTGTGTGTGTGATGTGTGTGTCTGTGTATGTGTGTGGTGTGTGTCTGTGTGTGTGTGGTGTGTGTGTATGTGTATGTGTGTGGTGTGTGTCTGTGTGTTTGTGTGTGGTGTGTGTTTGTGTGTGGTGTGTGATGTGTGTAGTGTGTGTGTGTGTGTGTGGTGTGTGTGTGTGTGTGGTGTGTGTATGTGTATGTGTGTCTGTGTCTGTCTGTGTCTGTGTCTGTATCTGTGTCTGTGTTGGGACTAGTAAAAACTGACAAGCCTGGAACATGAAAGACAACTTGTATAATTTGCTTGCCTTTTCTTTCTGCCTCTTTTTGTGTGGTGACTGATGTAGAGGGCTACCTGGAAAGGAATAGAGGCCTTCCAAAAACCATGTAAATTAGATCCTATCCCAGATGAGTCTCGTGCTGAGACCATAGCTATTTGATGACAGCCTATGAAAGACCCTGAGTGGACACACTGTTTGCAGTGTTTTGAAGGAAATCAGGCAGTGCCTAAATTCCTAAAATGCCTATGAAATCACAAGTCTGTAATTTATGCCAATTAAGTCATCATGTGTTTTTTTTTTCTTTTCTTGTTTAGGAACACTAGAGATTGAAACCTGGATCATATAGAGGTTACTTTACACACATGCCATACCACTTAATCATATTCTAAGCTCAGCAATTAAGTCTTATGAAGTAAAAAAAAGTAGAATGCAAAAGCAAAAGCATTAAGCAGTTTATGCCTCAGTTTACCTTGTGTATTTTTCACGGTTCTGTTTGAGATAGGCTCTCTTGTAGTCCAGGTTAGTCTACAATATGCTAGGTAGCCATGGATGATGACCTTGAACTAGATGATCTAACCCTTTGTCTTCTATCATCCTAGTTCTGAAATTAGTCTGAACACCACATTCGGTTTCTATGGTGCTGGGTATTGAACCCAGGGCATTCTGCTTGCTAGGCAAGCACTTTACCAACTGATCTATAGTCCGAGCACTGCTGAATGCTTTTGATGTACAGTTTGGCAGACATGGTTTGTGGAGAATTGGCCTAAAAGCATTCAAGTTCACAGCATGTAATAGCTCATTAGTGTAAGTGCTTTTATCGTTAAAAACAATTTTTAAAACATGCAAACTCTGGAATCTGCTAAGAGCACATAAACCACAACTTATCAAAATAAAAGACAAACAGGCAATTAATGAATGATAAAGCTGAAGTAACCCTAAGAGACTATCTGTCCCTGGTTGGCTTCTCTAGGAAATACGTTGAGGGGTTAAGGGCACGGAATGGTTTTAGGGGAATAACCAACCTGTAAAAACAGGGCCAGGGCATGCGCTGAGAGTGCAAAACACGCCTGTATGGCTCAGCTGCCTCATAAGGGAATTGGTGAGCAATTACTGCCCCTACGACGAGCTGTGCATTGAACAGAAAAATGTTAAACTCTATCACCTCCTCTCATTTCATCTATTGCCTTGGGCATCCTGAGAGGATGACCTCAGCTCAAAACACTGAGGTGGAATGGGATAGTGGGATCCATTTGAAGCAAGGCATAAATGGTTCCTCTTTGTCTCTCTCTCTCTCTCTCTCTCTCTCTCTCTCTCTCTCTCTCTCTCTCTCTCTCACACACACACACACACACACCCACACACACACACACACACACACACACACACACACTACCAGAAGCCCCCCAAACAAAAGCTTCATTTAAAAAGGTAAATTCAATCTACTAAAGCATGTACCTTTTTTGTCCATATGCAATTTGTAAAATGGTTCTACAAGTGCGTGAGTCTGCAGAGTGGATATTTCAGATCTGTCAAATGATATATTAAGTAATGTTCAGAGGGCTGCCTGCCAGAATGATGCCTTTAAATGAAACTATTTTGATGCCAACCTTACTTACATTGTCCTTAAACAAGCTAGACAACTGTGACATAATGAAGTCTTAAAGGGGATACTTTTTTTTTTAATAAAAAAAAACCTGTTCTGTTAGATTGAGGTCTGCCAGCATTAAAGGTAGTATTTTTGTTTTTGAACTTTTCATTTTGGGGTTTTTATTTTAATTTTCTGAGACAGGATCTCATTATGTAGCCCTGGTGGAATTGGCAGTCTTTGTGTTGATCAGACTGGCTTCAAACTCACAGATGATCTGTCTGCCTCCTGAGTGCTGGGATTAAAGGCGTGCACCACCACTAAGGGCAAGGGGCCAAGGGCAGTGTCTTAATATGTGTCAGGAAAGCAGAGGTGAGGTTACTCTGTGTCGGTGGGAAGGAGAAGAGGAATAGGAGAGGCACCACAGAACTGAAGGATGTATGGAGATACTGTAATAAAGCCCATTATTGTGTATGCTAATTAAGGACAGAGCAGTATTTGGGGAGGGATGGGCTGAGCTGAGCCCATGAACAGAATTTGACTACATGTAATGGCACTCCTGAGAATGGAGAGCCTCAGGGGGCCGCGAGAGCTCCAGCTGCTCAACTCACAGAACAGTCCTGACTATTTTGACACTAACTTGACTGGGTCTGAATCAAATAGGAAAAGTTCACAGATGCCCCATGTTCTGAACCTCTGGGACAATGATACCAGCTAGCTTACTGGGTTCTAAAGATTTTTTTTAAAGATTTATTTATTTATTTTATGTATAGGAAGGATTTCTGTAGCTGTCTTCAGACACACCAAAAGACAGTATCTGATCCCATTACAGATGGTTGTGAGCCACCGTGTGGTTGCTGGGATTTGAACTCAGGACTTCTGGAAGAGCAGTTGGTGCTCTTAACCTCTGAGCCCATTCTGTTGAAGAATCAAAGCAATAGCTCAGAGCAAAGTGAAAGTGAAGTTTATTGGCAAAGACTCTTCAAATATACAAAGAAGGGCCCCAGAACTTGGAATCTACTGACTCCAGGGAGCACTAGTGTTTTATTTTGGGTTCAAGTACTCATGACCTGTGACTCCTCTACGGTAACACTGGACCTATAGTATTCAAACATCCTATCAATTGAAGGGATTGGGTCACTGTGTTCATGAGCAGGGAATAATTGCAAGAGGACTTTCTGCCTTGGTGCATAAGAACAGAAGCAGCTTCAGTAAGTCCCTTGCCTTGGTGCACAGGTATGGAAACAATTGTTGGTTGACTGGTTGATTGGTTGGGAAAAGGGTCCCCAGTCTTCTCTTTCTATTGCGATGTAATGAGAATAAACTTACTGTGAGTGAGGGGAAATGAGGTTTACTGATAGAGAGGAAGACTCAGAAAGGGCATTAAGTTCCCCTTCCTTCTTGTAGAGACCCATGGTCTCAACAGCATTTAATAACACCTATTGGGATATAGTCATTTATTATTGTGAGGTTTCTCCAGGTAAAATATATGTAGTCCAATTGTTCTGTAGTACTCTGAAACACCCTTATCTATATTTGATTTAGCATAGTCAATAAATTCATAAACCTCTTCTGAACATTCTTTATAATAAGTGTTCAAAAATTTTACTTCAATAGCAGGGATGGAAGAATGCTGATTAAAATGTAGGCAGCTATCAGACACCCTAAATGCAGCTAATCTGGCAGGAAATACAGTGAAAGTGTAGATGCACACATGCTTGCAAAATTTAAAATGAGAGTTTGAGAGATGACTCAACAGGTAGTGGAACTTATCACCAAGTCTGCTGACAAGAGTCCAATCCCTGGAATCCATATGATAGAAAGGCAATTCTGACTTGTTTGTTAAAAATTTATTCAGAGGCTTGGGGGAAGGATTGGAGAAGTCCACATTGTCTGCAGGGCAAATCTCAGAAGTCTCCCTGTTGCTAAGAGGGCAATACTGACTTTTCAAATTATTCTCTTACCTCCACAAGTATGCCATGGCATGCATGGGCAAATACTACCAAAAAAGTGCAATAAAAGTATTTAGAATGAGAAGTTCAGGGCTGGAGAGATGGTTCAGTGGTTAGAGCACTGACTGCTCTTCCAGGGATCCTGAGTTCAATTTCCAGCAACCACATGGTGGCTCACAACCAACTGTGATGAGGTCTGATGCCCTCTTCTGGTGTGTCTGAAGACATCTACGGTGTACTCACATATAATAAATATGTCTTTTAAAACTGAGAAGTTAAATCATCTCATTAGTTTACACTGAATAATTATATATTTGTGCATATGAATATACATTCTTACATATACTCATACATCTCCTTAAAATGTGATATATATATATATGTGTATATATATATTCTTTTGAAATATTTTGAGGCAAGATCTCACATTACTTACTGTAAGTATACACTGGACTATTGAACTCTGTGTCCCCAGCAGAGATAATGGGTCTAGTTTCATTCTTTTCCATATGGATATCATGGTCTTCCTCCCTCCCTTCCTTCCTTCCTTCCTTCCTTCCTTCCTTCCTTCCTTCCTTCCTTCCTTCCTTTCTCTCTTCCTTTGGAACAGAGTCTAATGTAGCCCAGGCTTGCCTCCAATTTGAACTCTACATGTAGCCTGAGAATGTCTTCCCTTCCTGCTTCTACGTTCCAGAATGTTTCGATAATGGGTACGGGTCACTGCTGTGCATTAGTCAGTACTGAAGCTAGAATCCATGTTTTCATGCATGGCTGGTATCTACCAACTGAACTACATCTCCAAACCTAAAGCATGGTTTGGGCGAGCAAGTATGGAGACATAGCTGCAAACATTATCTTATCCTATTTGGGTAAATTAGAATACCTGAAACAATACTGAACCAAAATGATGATAGTATCCCTTAATTTTGTATTTTAATGAAAGGGACTTTATATTTTCACCATTTTTCATGTTGCTGTCGAGTTTTCATAAGCAACTTAATCATATTTCTTTTTAAAGATTTATTTATTTATTATATATAAGCACGCTGTACACTGTCCTCAAACATACCAGAAGAGGGCATCAGATCTCATCACAGTTGTTTGTGAGCCACCATGTGGTTGCTGGGAATTGAACTCAGGATCTCTGGAAGAGCAATTAGTGCTCTTAACCACTGAGCCATCTCTCCCGCCCTTAATCATATTTCATTGTTAAATTTTAATCTGTATTACTGTGGATATTAGAATGGCTGCTGAATTCGTAAGTGCCTTTTCAATCTCTATTGATACAATAATATGTATTTTCTCCTTTAATTGCTTCATATGAATTATGTTGATAGACTTCCTAAGGTTAAATAATTTTTGCATTTCTGAAATAAACTCTACTTGGTCGTGGTGTGCTATTGTTTGACATAATGCTGGATTCGATGTATTATTATTCTATTTGGAATTTTTCATGTGTATATTTTGTACAAATATATTTAATATATTATTAGATTTAATATTACAAAATAAATGTGAGTTCTCCTCATCTTTTTCTGTGGCTAGAGGTCCTATCATGAGGTTAATATAAAAATGGAGAACAGGTCTGGAAACTTTTACAGTAGTTCGATCACTGTGGTGACGCCCAGACAGATCTAGGTCATGACACACATCATTGAAGAGTATATTCTTTCCTAATCATTTCCTCTGTCTTTATGGTAAATTTATTTTGATTATGTTGAACAAAAAGTGCTTTTATTTTGATGCTTTAAAAAATTAGAATCGGAAGAAAACTAGACATACAGTAGCTTAAACTAGACTAAGTAGCTTAAATTTAAAAATGAATAATTTTTTAATGTTAACATATAGAGAATGGTTTTTTATCATCACATACTCACGCACATATGAGAACTGGTCCAAACAATCTTTTGATGATTTGCTCTAAAAAGGATGTTGGCACTGGAGCTGGAGACATGACTCAGTATTTAAGAGGACATACTACTTTTGCAAGTTTTCTCAGTTTGGTTCCCAGCACCCATGTCCTGTAGCTCACAACTGCCTGTAACTCCAGCTCCAAGTTTGTCTCTGGCTTTTAAGAGCAACTGGACTCACCTGCACATACTCCCCCACAGAATTAAAAAGTATAAAATAACTCTTGAAAAGAAAGTTGGCTTGAACGGAGTTGCACAGCGAAGGGATCTGATGATTTTCCATTCTCTACTATGGTGATTCCTCCCCTCATGTTTTCTGTTTCTTGGGTCACTTTGTAGACCAGACTGGCCTCGAATTCACAAAGATCCTCCCAAGTGCTGGGATAAAAGGTCTATGCAATCAGGCTTGGTCATTTTAAATTAATTAATGATTAAAATTATTTTATTTTTAATTATGTGTATATGCCTCATGCATGTGAGCATGGGTGCACTTGAAGATCAGAAGACGGTCTCTAATCCCCTGGAGGTGAGGTTTCAGATGGTATGAGCTGCTTGACCTGTGTACTGGGAACTGAATTCTGAGCCTCTGAAAAGCAGCAAGTGGGCTTAACTGTTGGGCCATCCATCCCTCTGGCATTGGTAGAACTTCTATTTTATGCTATCACTTAAAACAAAATCCTGGATTCTCATAGATTTCAGAATCATTTATATTTACAGATTTTAAATTACATTTATTTATTTTATGTGTACAGGAGTGGGACACAGGTATGCCATGGCAAAAGTGGTCAAATGTAGTCAGAGGACAACTTACAGGAGTCAGTTGTGTCCTTTTACAGTGTGGGTTCTGGGAATCAAGCTTAGGTCACCAGGCTCACAGGCAAGCACTTTAACCAAACGAGTCATCTCAGCACCCTACAGGTACGGTCTGTGAACTTTGTTCTTATTTCTAACTCTGCTCATTACCTAACTTTCCCCATATTCCGTTCTTCCCCGTTGCCAGTCCTCTTCTTGCACAGTTGTGCTTTCTGTTTTCATGTTCCTTCTCTTTTCCCACTCTCCTCCTCCCATGGGATCTTTTTATTCCCAGGATCTCTTTTGGACTTTCATGACTCATACACACCTAGCATCATATAGGTTTAAATCTAGATTCCTTATATGAGAGAAAACAGGAAGTATTTGCCGTTTGGGGTCTGAATTATATCCCTTAGTATATGTATTTCCAGTTATCCATTTTTCTGCAAATGGCATGATTTCATTTTTCTTTACGGGTGAAAACTTGCCTGGTGCATTTGTATTACATTTTCTTTGCCAATTATTTATTGATAGACACAGGCTAGTTCACTTCCTGCTTATTTCAAATAGTCCAGAAATAAATGTTGATGTACAAGTGTGTATGATGTATATGTAGTATGACTTTCATAGTGGGTACACCAGTTTACATACCAATGAATGTGTAAATGCTCCTCTGTCTCCTCAACCTTACCAGCATTTGTTGTCATTTGTTTTGATGATAGCCATTCCAACTGTGTGTGAATGTTTTTTATCTTGCTTATATGTCTGTCCATCGTGTGGATGTAGTGCCTATAGAGTCCAGAAGAGGGCAGCAGATGTCTTAGACAGTGGTACTCTGGTATATGGGTACTGGGAACCAAACCTGGGTCCTCTAGAAGAGTAGCCAGTGTTTTTAACTGCTGAGCTGTTTCTCCAACCCATGTATGTAATATATTTTTAAAAAAGATCTATGAGAGAAATTTTCTCCTGATTTGTTGTTTGCTTGAGGCAGTCGCATGTAGCTCAGGCTGCCTCAAGTTTGCTATATAGAAGATCTGGCATCCAAATCTTCCTGCCCCTGCTGGAATCACAGATATGAGCCATCATACCCATTTTTTTTCTGCTTTCTCTTTTGGCAAGTTGATTGCTGGTATATAGAAAGGCTATGGGGTTTTGTATGTTGATTTCGTATCCTACTTTACTGAAAGTATGAGGTGCAGCTTCTCTGTAGCGTGGTCATGGTGTTTCAAGTGTAGACTCATGTCTGCAACTAGTGATACGTGAGCTTCTTGCTTTCGTATTTGTACCTCTCTTTCTTTTTAGCTAGAGTAATAAGGCAGATAAGTGGTATAGTCTTTTCCCCCTTTTATTTTGGGGAAAGTTTGTCGCATATTGATGTCAGTGCTTCTTTGAAGGATTGGTAGAAATTGGGAATACATCGATTCAGCATTTGTTTATAGAGAGACTTTATTTTTTCTGAAATTCTATTTAAAATGTAATAGCATCATCTATCCCTTCCTTTTTCCCATGCACCACCTCCCCTGTCCACTCCTTGCTACCCCTCCCATATCCCATTCATTCCCTTTCTAATTCACAACATCTTTATCCTTGACTAATATTGCTACACACATATAAGTACACAAACAGATAGCAGAGCCTGATAGATACATTCACTGTTGCTTACGTGTATATGATTTCACTTGGGATTGAATAATCAGTCAGGGGGCTCAACCTAGAGAAAGACTAATACTCCCTCTCTTGGCAGTCATTAGTTGCCTGTAGTTCTTTTGCTAAGAGTTAGACCCCATGAGATACACAGTCAGACCTATCTCTAAATACAACAAAAAGAACTTACTTAATTGCATCCCAAAGGTTTCTGTAAGTGATGCTTTCATTTGATTCGAGATGTGTTTTAAATTTTCTTCTTGACATTTTCAATGACCCACTGCTGGTTCAAAAATATATTATTCAGTCTCCAACATTTCTCTAGTTTCTGTATCGCCTCTCACTGTTTATTTCTAGTTTATTTTCACCATATTCTGATAAAACAGTATAAAACTTTTTTATGTTGGTTAAGACTTGCTTTGGGGGCTATAATGTGGGTTTATTTTAAAGAAGGTTTGATGGGTTTCTCAGAAGACTATACAGTCTATATTGGTGTATCTGTTACGTCTGTGTCAACTATGCTACAGTTTACTTCAGAAGTTTCTTTTTTTATTCTTAGTTTGAGTGAACTTTGAAAAATCTAGGAAATGTTTTACAGATGTGAATGACATTTTTGCACAGAGGCATGCTAATATCTACGTTCCTCCAAATTTTGCATATGTGTTGCTAAAGTGAACACTCCATTTGGTTTTTATTAACAATTATTTTATATTTTATCCACTCCCCAAACTGGAGACTAAAATCTCTAATGTTTTTACTTCTGTACTATTTTAAACAAAATTGACATTATTGGCAAATGAAATTTTGCAATTATTCTATTTCTGGGTTAATGTTTTGATGCCAGTAGAGTTTAGAAACTCTCATTCTGATTGTTTTCAACCAAAACTTCAACACCTCATTCAAGTGGTAGAGTAGGCCTAACTCCAAAAATCTTGCTAGGATACTAAATCCTAAGTCATGAGAGAATGTTCCATTGTGAACATTCATGATCCCATCTTCACACTCTTCCATAACCAGCCTCCTAAGATTCATCTCCAGCTTTTTTTTCTTCTGACCCCTACAAATAACAGATACACCGAGTTCTACAAATCATCTGTGGATAATTTGAAAAGATTCATTTGGGGGCTGGAAAGATGACTTAGTGGTTACAGAGCATTTGCTGTTCTTTAAAAGAGTGTGAGCATGATTTCCCAGCACCCATACAGAAGTTCACAACCGTCTGTTTCTCCAGTTTCAGGGGATTTGATCCCCTCTTCTGACCTCTGTGCCTATTGGCCATACACATATATACACACAGTGTGCGAACACACATATACACACACAGTGTGCAAACACACATATATACACAGGGTGGGAGGAAAGAAGGAGAGAGATACACATGCATACACATAAATAAAAAGAATAAAAATAAATGAAAATAAAATTAAACAAACAGGGCTGGAGAGATGGCTCAGTGGTTAAGAGCACCGACTGCTCTTCCAGAGGTCCTGAGTTCAAATCCCAGCAACCACATGGTGGCTCACAACCATCTGTAATGAGATCTGATGCCCTCTTCTGGTGTGTCTGAAGACAGCTACAGTGTACTTACATATAATAAATGAATAAAATCTTAAAAAAATTAAACAAACAAACAAACAAAACCCACACTAACTTTGTTCAACATCCTACAGATTTAGTACACATTTCCTCCAAGACAAAAATCTGTGAGTCTTGAGAAGGTTATAGTCATTGTGAGTGTATACTTTGAAACAAAACTTTCCAATTTCTGCCCGTGTCTCCTCTTTCAGTTCATTCTTTCATTGTGACAAAAATTTCAAAACTATAGGTAGAAATTCTTTCTGGTTTCTCTACCTTGAGGGTGTACTTTAAAGGATCACTTCTGATCCAACGGTCTTACTTTGACTAAAACACACCCTGAGGTGAGTATTTGAGGGCAAGAGTTTTTATCTGGTAGGTAATCCCAGGGAGCAATGGTGGGAAGTGAGACAAAGGAAAAAAAGGAAAATGATACAGCTCTTTAATGAATAGGTTATGCTAAGTGCAAATGGTATTCAACTCCCCTGGGACCTCAAGAAGACTAACTAGAAAGAATGTGCCTTAGCTGTTCCCACCTAAGAAACAAGAAAGCTGAGGTAGCCTCCCTCCCTTCACAGGGTTATGCCCCTCAGCAGCAACAGCACCAGTGTCAAGGGCTTCGTCCCCCGCTGGCACTGCAGCTATGGGAAACTCTGGAAATCCAGAGCAGAGTCTAGTTAGAGAAGGTGAGTCACTAAAAAGATGTATTTTAGAAGGCTGTATCTTGTCCCCTAGCTCCTTCCTCTCTCTCACTGTTTGGTTACTATGAGGTGACTAGTGTTGCTCTTCCCAGCCCTCCCCGCCATAATGCTCTGCCTCACTACAACCCATAAGTAATGGGAATACCCAACTAAGGACCAAGCCTTGAAAACTCTGAGTCAAAATACAGGTTGATCAGCTGGGCACTTTGTCACTGCATTTAAAAGAAAATATGAAGCACAGTCATCTCTGATTAAAGCTTGCTCCTGGTGCCCTTAACATCTTGACGTTTCTTTGATCCACCTTATATGTTGGTCAAACACAGCTTTGTGGACAGGAAGTCCTCAGACAGTGAAGCATGGGTGCTCGTACCAAGACACTACGAGTACAGAAACAGTGGATGCCTGGGGCACAGAGAGAGTAGCAAAGAGAGCTGCCTGTAAGTGGGTGAGAGAGCGAGGAACCTTTTCTTGATGTATCTTCATCTCCCTCCCTTTTTGGTGGAGGCAGGGGTAACGTATCTGTGCAATGGTTGCCAAAGGCATCGAGATGGAACATTTCCTCCTTAGACATCACATATTTCCTCCTTAGATTTTAAGCTAGTTGATTTGATAGTGCACTCCCTAAAAGCTGTGCAAATGGATGGGAATAAGGCAAAAGGGGAAAAAAGAAAAATTCCATTTTATGTACATAGACCTTTCATGCCTGTGTTGAGTCCCTGTAACAGTCTCTCACAGATCCCGGAGCCTCTACCTTATGGCTCAGAGATGCTTTTGCCCGTGTAATGACTTATTTTCTCACAGGAAGGCTTGAGGGTGGGAGTGGCTGACACTTGTTTCACAGCTCCACAGTGTCAGGAATGGTGGATTTGTAGCCTTCTTGGCCTTTCTCAATATCACTAGGTCTATATTCAAGGCAAAAAATAAGGGAGAGGAGAGGGAGTAAGTACCTGCATCAGGAAAGCAAACACATTCCCAAAGACACCACGTGTTAGTTTCTTCCAACTAATATACCAACATATTGCAAATTTAGTGGCTTCAAGGAATACGAGATTAGTATCATTGTCTTGGACTTCTGGACATTCAAAGTGGATCTCACTGGGCTAAAAATCACTTTTAGCAGGGCCAAGTTCCTTTTGGATGCTGTAAGAAATGCCTTTGTCTTAAAGGAGTCAAATTCTTGGCTGGTAGTTTTTTGTTTTGTTTTTTTTAACAGCCAATGAGTATATCACTCTGACACCACTCCCTTTCCCTCTTCCCCTCCCTCTCCCCCTCCACTCCTCCCTCTGTGTGTGTGTGTATGTGAGTGTGTGCGTGTGTGTATGTGAGTGTGTGAGTGTGTGTGTGTATGTGTGTGTATGTGTGTGTATGTGTGTGTATGTGTGAGTGTGTGTGTGTGTGTGTGCTTACAGAGAATAGAACCTAGTACTTCATGCAAGTCCCCTACTGAGTTACACTCTGAGACCGTGACCTCCATTTCTGTGAGCATGTGTTTTTTCTGAGTCTGCAGTCCTCCAGCTTCCACTCTTAAGGACACTTCTTTCATTGTCTGTGCAACCTTAGTTTTCTCTTGCTATGCAGTCTAATGTATTCACAGGCTCTCAGGATATGAACATAGACATTTTAGGGGACATACATTACAATGCCCACTATGACCCACTAAGTTCTCTTTAGCCAAAACTCAAACCAGAAAGGAGCTGATGGGAAAAATGGGACTGGAAGGGAGCACTGAGTCAGTGGAACAATGTCTCACACATCTTGATATAATTCCATCCGCGTGTGATTTTTATTTATTGTACGATTTCTATCCCCTACTCAAACAGTCCATGAGATAAAGAATAGCGTCTGTTTTGTTTACCATTGTGTTTTCAACACGTAACGTGGTACCTAACGCACTGCACCTTTTACTACACTCAGGCATTCAGGCAGAAGCACACAAGCACGCAAAGTGTGCATCCTCATCAACGACATAGTGGGTCCTTAAGCCAGGCTCGGTGCTGTGCACCTTTAGTTCCAGTCCTCAGGAAGCAGAGGAAGGCAGATCTCTGAGTTCGAGCCCAGCTGGGGCCACACAAAGAAATCCTGTCTTTAAAAATAAAACAACCAAAACTCAACAAAAACAATAACAATGAAAAATGGAAACAATTTAACTGTTCATGTGGAGAAAATGAAGAAAACAACTGATTTTTCCCCAAAATAAATCTCTGTACATTTTAGAGCAGAAAATACCCTGCAGCCTATAACAACAAGGTAGATCTTAAATGTAATCACATGAATACTTGTGATTTATCATCAAGGGAAAATGCGAGTTGCAGATGTGTTATCTGACCTTATTTATGTTGTAGAAAATAACAGAAACTTCTTGTCCTGGAAAAGAAAGAACACAAAAATATCAACTTCTTGGTTTGGAAACATGGATTGATTTGGTCATACACACCTGCGATCCCAGCAGTCAGGAGGCAGAAACAGGAGAACCCAGAGGTCAAGGCCAACCTTATAAGTAACTAGTTTAAAGAAAGCCTGGGTTACATGAGTCCTTGTCTCAAAAAAAAAAAAAAGCAGAAAAACACCAAAACAATTCTTAATGCCAGAATGCTAGAGAGGTGGCTCAGTAAATAAAGGTACTCACCACCAAATCTGACCAGTCCATGGAACTCACGTGGTGAGAGGCAGCCAATTCCTCTGTGTTGTCCTATGTCCCCCACAAGCCTGTCCACATACACACTTCATCTTCCAAAACAAGTAAATGGGAAAACAGAGAAAAGAAACCCCTTCTTTTGGTTTTGAACTTGGTTTTGAACTGCTCCAGAAACATACCATATTCTCCTTCTTTCTTTGCACTGGCTTCTCTTCCATCGTGCATTAAAATATTAATATGTAGCTGGTCTTTGCTAATTAGCGTGTTCTTCTTTTTCCCATCCTTTATCCCCATGGTCTCACCCCTAACACTAAAACAATAGAGGGGAGAGAGGATTTAGGAAAATCCCTGAATCCAATTTCTTTCCTTTTGTTTCTTCTTTGACCATGGCTACTAATAAACCTCAACCAACCTCCCAAAATGACCAACAACTACACCCATTCTGCCTCTTGGGGCCTTTGAATTAATGTACCCTCTGAAAAGTTTCTGGAATTACAAACATCACACAATCACAGAAACTAGCTGTGGCTGTCAAAACCATGTTTCTTCTCGATCAGGAGGAAATCGTGGTGAGCTGCTGTGGATCATCTGAAGAAGCGCCACATCCTACACCTGGGATTAAGACAAAAGCACATCCTTAGAATGTTTCTATTTTTTTTTTTAAAGAAACCCTGATTCCAGAATTCTTAAAAAATGTCGCTACATGTTTTAAGTCATTAATTGTGCTGTGTGTAGCAAGAAATTATAATAAGGGACATTTTCAATAAAATAAGTGCTTTTTGGGTTAGTAGCAAAGGTTTGCAGGAGGCCTCTCCTGGTCATTTCTAATCTGTATTCTGAATTATACATTCAAACCTTTCAATTTGTCTTCTTTTCTGTGTATGCTTTCCAGTGTTATCAGAGTCAGACATCCCTGCATCCACAGCTTTTCATTTCCTGTGGAAGAACTTTCTGTTGACATCTTTTTACAGATTGAACATTATTATAAGTAGGCACTGTGGAACGTGATTGTTGGGGGGAGGGCAGCAAAGGAGGGAGGATGGGGAGGGGAACACCCATAAAGAAGGGGAGGGGGAGGGATTAGGGGGATGTTTGCCCAGAAACCGGGAAAGGGAATAACACTCGAAATGTATATAAGAAATACTCAAGTTAATAAAAAATAAAAAAAAGTAGGCACTGTGGAAGCAAACCTTTCCCTATGCTGCTCATGCAAAGGAATAGTAAAAAAGCAAACCTTTAAATCAATTACTATCATAGGCCGTGCCTTAGGTAATAAAGAAGGTAAAGAACTCCAGGCTATACCGGACCCATTGTTTGAATTACTCTAGAAATTCACCACTCTTAAATCAGCGAACATTCACCAGTACACGGGGCTGTACTGGCGTAGGGACGGCAAGATGCTCTGGGGTGTATTGGATACCTCCAGTTTCTTCATTTCCGGATTGAGTTTTCTTTTCTTAATGTTGGTCTTCATAATCACCTCGAGGTTTAGACTTGTGAAGGAGCAAGTCTGTTGAGGATAATAGTCTTGAAATGAGACGCTGTACAGAACTGGAAGAAGGAAAGGAAAGACTCGTTCATTGGGATACTTTGTGTGGGTGGCCAGTTCGTTTCTCATAGGGAAGTCCTGGATCACCTGTCATGTTGGCTCCTAAGGAACTGCTGTTGTAAGCGGCTCACCAAGAGTTGAAGTTCATGTAGCCTTGTTGGGAATATGGAAAAGGAAGAAAGCCACAGGACTGCCAGTTCAGTCGGGAAGATCTCGATGATTCTGCACATGCACAAATGACTTGAAGTTTCTGTATAGACACTTGTACCAATCCATCTTCAGCTGACTGAATGTTGTATGATAGCCCTTCTCCAAAGCAGAGGTGGAAGGTTCTGGTTTCACCACACATTTATAAACACATTTCCTTTTTTGAATTGGCCTATAGATTGTAGGTCTCTTTTGTATATAACCTCTATTCTTTTGCTTTAAAAAAAAGTCTGTTCATATTTAATGCCCTGTATTAGTCAATGATTTGTGTTCAACATTATTTGAACCATTTGCCATTAACGAAAGAGAAATACTTATTTGTGTTTTAAATAAAACTGATATAGGAAAAAAAATAAAAAAAGAATCAGCGAACATTCTCCATTAATGTCTCTCCAACATGGAAAAAAGTTTAGAGGAAATATTAATATGAGCTGTCACAATTCGTAGTTCTGCTCTTTGTTCATTAAGGTCGCTGTACAATGGTTTCTTCATAGAGCTACCTGCCTTGACTGCCATGTCTAACATAGCAAGAAGCTCTGTCACTCTCCCTTCCTTATCCTCCACACTGTTTTCACCACATTCTGTGTCCATTTGTCTGTCTTATCCCATGAGGCTGTGGATCTAGGATATACATTGAACTAGATCGTTGTGATCTCAGTTGCTGAGTTCTTCAGTCGTCGAACCATTTCTTGCCTTTAAGCCACTGATTCTCAAAACCCGGTCTCCAGGCAAACAGCACCGGCATCACCTGGGAACTTGTTAGAATTGCAAATTATCTAAGCCCCACCCAGAACTACTAAGCCAGAAGCCTTGGGAATTTGGGCCCAGCAGCCACAGTTTTAACAAGCCCTCTAGGGGATTGTGACACTTTGGCTTTCTTTTCTCGTCAACACTTCCCCAACTTTCTTCTTCAGGATCTCTTCCAGGATGAAATATAGTAATTGTCTCACCTACTCTATCCACCCCAATACACCTTTCTTTTCTAAGATTTCTTTTACTTTTTTGTCTGGGAATGTGTGTGAACTCCCGAAGCCAGAAGAGAGCACCATATCTTCTGGGGCTAGAGTTACAGGTGGTTGTGGGTACTCACAACTGAAGGTCCTGTGCAAGAAGTAGCATATGCTGCTAGCTGCTGAGCCGGCTCTCCGTCCTGGGCGGATCATCCACATGGGTGATTTAGCTGCCGTTGCATTTCCAAGAAACCAACAACAAAGACCAACACTGAACTCTTTTGTTGTTGTTGTTGTTGTTATTGGTTTGTTTGTTTGTTTTGAGACAGGGTTTCTCTGTGTAGCCCTGGCTGTTCTGGAACTCACACTCAGTCTGTAGACCAGGGCGGCCTTGAATACAGATATCCATCTGTCTCTGCTATGAGTGCTGGGATCAAAGACATGCACCACCATCACCACCCTGCTCTGAACTCGCAATAAAAAAGTACCAGTGACTGAGGAGACACCAACCAACCTACCTGTGAAAGTTAATTGCACTGTGCCCTTCTGCCTTGAGAGATGGGAACAGTGAGTGATCCTAAACGGTATCAGTAAATATTTCGTTAGGAATTGCTTTGCTGCCTGCATGGTCTTTGTCCAACCTCATTTCCTTTGTGGGTCTCTCTTATCACTAAATCCTTTGCACTGCTTAGGCAGTTTCAATTTCTCCTTCCTGAAGAATGCAATCTGCAAGAGGCTCTTTGCTAATGAGAAATGGGATACTCATAATGGGGCGCGCACTGATGGTGATTACACGAATTATCACCCATGGTGGTTTGAGATCTAATGCAATTTTAAGTAAAGCTTTGCAAATTCAAGTGGCCAAACCACCTAATCCCTATGATGATGATGATGATTGCAGAGGATGCAGTTATGACCAACTCTTTCTGATAACCCTGGAGAGCTTACACAGAAAAGAGGACAAATTGAAGGGCTTGACTGCATAACTCAGAATATAGCAGAGAATCAAAGTGCATCTATGCCAGCATTAAAACAGTTTTTAGAGCCACAGAACAGATATGCCTGAAGATCATGCTCAGGGACCGATTATAAATGATTATATAAATGATTATACAGAGGCGCTGCATCAATTAAAGGAACAGATTTGCCAGGACTCTTAGGCCAAGTTAAAGGTACACCTGGGGAAAGAATAAGACCCTAACGTGTTGGCTGAAAATATTTGGCATAAATAGATGAGGCTGAGGAAAAAAATTAATCCCCATAGTCCTGTGAACCTTTCTTGCAAATTTAAGTAGTCCTTTATCCCTTCTAAAGGTACTAATCTACCTCTTTAATGGGCTCCACTGGAGTGTTCTTAAAAGAAATGCTGGTTCTTCTCAGAGCCAACCCTCACTACGCCTCAGTGCCCCTACTCTCATAGGAATTGTTAAGATCTCAGCTGGGCTCTGATGGTGCAACTCTGAAGGCAAAAGCAGGTGGATCTGGTGAGTTTGAGGGCAGTCTGTTCTGTAGAGCAAGTTCCAGAGCAGCCAGGGTTACACAGAGAAACTCTGTCTCGACCCCCTCAAAAACGGATTGTTAGATCTCAAGCCAAGTGTGGCCATGCATGGCCTTAAACCCTGTTCTCTGGAAGTGGAGGTGGGAGTTTTTTTCACAAGCACTCCAAATTCTCCTCACACAACTCCAGTTTTGGACCATGTTCCAATATTTCTCCCATTTTGTTTTCATATTTTAGTAGCGGAATATCCAAAGTAGTTTTTATTTGAGTTGTATATAAGCTTGTCATCTGATGCATAAGTAATGACTAATATTGGGATAGTGAAAGCATTGTGTACAATGTTCTGCCACCCACAACAGGGACCCAAGGGATGTCTAGCACTATTGGTTACATTACTATATTGATCTAAAAATCTAGATAATAGCTTGAAAAGAGATCCCTATGATTAGAAGTTCTTGTGTCTTATAGAACATAAGCCCATATTTGCCTCGCGATAGGAATTCAAGTGTTATAATGTCCTTTTGCAAATAGTAAGTGATTCAAATACTAAGGAAAAATTAATTGCAGCCCCATTTTTCTGATGAATTAGTGAGCATCTTACAATCCCACTGTCCAATTAGAAACACATTCATTAGTAAAGATAACGGGAACTTGACCCATCCAGTCTACAAGCTGAAGCAAAGGAGGGTGAGGAACATAAGCCCAATATGTTTGCTCAGAGACACTCACTGCAAATGCACAGGCCAAACCAGCTTCATTGCCACAGAGATTCTCAAGTGACATAGGACTCTGTGTTATTTGTAGAATAACTTTTCCCTTGGTGCATAGGGCCTTAACTTGGGCCCAGATGGGTAGACTTGACTTCTGATGACAGTAGCAAAATTATGGTTATGAAGTAGCAATGAAAATAAGGTTATGATCAGGGGTCACCACAACATGAAGAACTGTGTGATTGGCTTGCAGGAAGCAAGAACCCTAAGGAAGGTTGAAAACCCTGTTCTTGAGGAGAACAGTTATTAGGGCTAAAGTTGGCAAAATTAACATAATAAAGCTCAGTACGAAGGCAACAAGTGACTGCTCCTCTTTTAAAACTGCAGCGATTGACTGGAATTCCGTAAATATTTCATGCCATATAGATGCTGACTAGGTACTTGGCAGACTGCTAGACCCTCTTCTCAGATCTACTAAGCCAATTCATAGATCTGGGATCCCTAAATGAGGACAGAATTTGAATGTCTTTGAAAAAGAGCCAGCTTCTAGCCTTCTCAGAATTATCCTGTCTTTGAATTGATACTAACATTTCTATATTTTTTTAAAAAAAATATCATTTATGTTTTGTTTTTGATACAGGATCTCACTATATACAGTCCAAGCTGTTCTGGGGCTCACTGTGTTGCTCAAGTTTATCTTGCTATAATCCCTGTCCTAGTCTACCAGCTGCAAAGCAACTGTTATGGCCTAGGTAAAATATTAAGGCCTATTTAGAATATAAGGAAACGTCTTCATATGTCATTTCTGCTGTTATTAGGGCACTTTCTCATACACAAATTGATGACATATTCTGTTATGTTCTGTGCCCTTGGAAACTAATCACAATGGAAGTCAGTAGAATTGCTTTGCATAGTTACCCACAATAAGCTTGGACCCAAACTAACCACCGAGCAGCACCTCCTGCACCTCTGTATAAGCTTTTATGGTACTTGCTTTTATAGGCTGTCCCTGGGACGGACTCCAATATAAGAGATACCTATACCAATGTAAGACACTATTTGGAATAAGACTTCCATTTTGGGTAGGGTCAAGTAAAGTTCAAGTTCCGAGACCTCTCTGGGAACTGACAATCTACTTGGCAGAAAGAGACATGTATGTGGGTAACAAACATCTTTCTTGTCAAGTTAAGACATGAATGTTGGACAAGGCAAATCTCCTACCATAGTTGAACACCCCAACCATTGGGAACAGGATAAGTGTACAACAAAGACAGGTTCCTAAGGAAGTTCCCTACTCCTAAACCTTGATTGGATCTTAACTCGAGGTCACCATTCAGGGCTTTGGCCAAGAACATGGTCCTGATCAGTCTTGGGGTGTGTTGTTCAATAAACCACCCCCAGTTGTCTGAGATTGGTGGTTGAATGGTTTGTCTAGGGATTCCCAGATCCCAACAATAACTTTTATTTACCAAATGTGATTGTCATCTCAGAGACTTGATGCTGAATAAGATCACCCTTTTTAGTTCTTTCTGAACTCTGGCTGGCTGGTTCAACTCAGTTTTTCTGGCTTAATCTCCTCTCCATGCTAACTAATTCTCAATGAATTGAGCTGCTTGGAAAAACTGCCTGTGAAGTCCATGAACTGAACGGCACCGACTGCATGAACTGAACAGAATGGAATGGAACTGTATGAACTCAACTGAACTCAGCTGCATTGAAATGAATCTCTCTGAGCTGCACAGAACTGCACTGAACTGTACTCCCTCATGACTCACTCTGTCCCGCTCTTAAGTTCTTTCCCGTCTGTTCTCGGGCGTATCCTATTTCTGACTCATTCTGTGAAATCTTTCTCAGATTCATCACTTTGTCTGCTCCTCAATTAGAAGTCACTTTCAAACGTGGATCAAAGGTGTGTACTAAGGGCATGTCTGTATTCCAGCCAGACTGATTAAAAGTATGTCATTCTAGCCAGATCACACAGACGTAGAAAGTATTTGCATGTGATCCCTTGCCAAAGCAGCCATGTTGCTGGATTAAAATTCCTATACAACCAATGACTAGGATTACAGATATGTACCATTATGCCATTTTGAGTACAGATATGTACTCAAAGTTAATTCTTGAATATTCAGATGAGATGTCAGTTTTTCACAGAGTGGTATTAACTGAAGTCACTGCCCAAAAGCCTCATCTACATTAAACATTCTACAAGACCGATTGATTGATGAAACTTTAATGATTGTAGGGAGTTGGGGTGTTTCATGCCTGGAGTTAAACATTAGGATTAGTCTCCCAAATGGCCATGAAAATCCTTGACCTAAAATCCTTGTTACTATTAGATAAATAGATTTTGGAGTATACCAACAGACCCCTTAGTTTCTATCAACCCAAAATTTCATCAGATAACTTCTGAAACCTATATGAAGTTACCCTGTTTTGCTGTAACTGACCTCTGTGATGTTTCCATCAATGGATTTGAAAACTGTCTTGATTTACAATTTTCTTTTTTTTAAAGAATTATTTATTTTAGGTATATGAATATACTGTAGCTGTCTTCAGACACACCAATAGAGGGCATCAGATCCCATTACAGATGGTTGTGAGTCACCATGTGGTTGCTGGGAATTGAACTCAGGACCTCTGGAAGAGCAGTTGGTGCTCTTAATCTCTGAGCCATCTCTCCAGCCCCGATTTACAATTTTCTTTGTTCGGTTACTATAAAAACTTCATGAAACTATTACCATCTTGGAACATGGACTTTGGTATAACTTAAGTCTGTGTAACTAAGCCGTGGTTACTCTTGTCTTTGACTTTAGAACAAACAATCTTATTTTCTTCATTTTTAAAAAATAACCATCTTTTTAAAAATTTCTTTAAAAATGTTTTTAATTTTTTTAAAAATATTTATTCTTATTTTATGTGCACTGTTTTGCCTGCCTGCATGTATGTCTATGTCAGGGAGTAAGATCCCCCGGAACTAGAGTTAAAAACACTTGTGAAGTACTGTGTGGCTGCTAGGAATTGAACCTAGGTCCTCTGGAAGAGCAGCCAGTGCTTATAACTGCTGAGCCATCTCCAGACCCTCGAATAAACAATTTTAGATTCCCTTTGAAGTGGGTGCTGTGTTTTGCTTCATATTATGGAGAAGTAATATGGGAGCATATTAAATCAAATCTTGGTCTTGTTTTCACTGCAAACTTGCACCCATCACTGCCAACTCTCCACCTCACATTATTTTTCTGACACAGTAACCCCTGGAAAGAGAGGGATTTATAGAAATAATCTCTGCCTCTCCCTCCTTTCAACCTTGATACTGAACTAATATGGAATCCCAGGAACAATCAAAATGAGTCAAGCCATAACTAAGAACATGAAAATGAGGGTTGGGGATTTAGCTCAGTGGTAGAGCGCTTGCCTAGCAAACGCAAGGCCCTGGGTTCAGTCCCCAGCTCCGAAAAATAGAAAAAAAAAAAAGACCATGAAAATGTAATAACTTCAACCACACCATCTCCTCTTAATCTTGCCTGCTTAATCTATGAAAAAAAGCTGTAAGGTTTGAGTATGATTATGGATTATCATTAGTTTGATCATGTGCTGGCATTGCTAATCAGAACTATGATTCAGAAGCTGATATCCTATTTGTAGTTTAGGATTTTATTGTATTTTTTGTGATGAAGCTCCCTATACAACCCCGGACTTACAGCTATCTGCTTGCCCCTGCCTCCTGAGTGCTGGGATTAATGACACGTACCAGCACACCTAGTCTTTATTCTTTTTATTTATGCATATGGGCATCCATGTCTATCTGTAGGTCCATAAGGATGCACTTGGAAGCCAAAAGAGAATGTTAGATTCTGTGGAGCTGGAGTTAGAGCCAGTTGTGAGCTCTTCAACATGCATGCTAGGAACCAAACCCAGGTCAAGTGTTCTTAACCACTGAGCCATCTTCCAGCCTCCTAAGGTGATATCTTTTTTGAAAAAGAAATGTAGCATTTAGCACATGTTGCCTTAGCAAACATTATCAGCTTGTCTTCGTGGATGTGGACTGAAGAAGTGGGTCAGAGGTTAAGGGTACTCACATCTCTTACAATTCCTAGCACTCACTTGGTGGATCACGACAAATTTTAACTGTTCCAGGGGATCTGATTCCTTCTTCCCACTGCAGCAGGCATGCACTCATGTAGGGCACAGACATATATGCACCCAAAACATTCATACACATAAGATAAAATAAATCTACAAAAATAATTTAAAAAAGAACATAAGTGTTTACCTTCATTCTCGAACTTCACTGTTACCTGCTGTTACAATCTTTTCCAAAAGAAAGTTGGTTGTCTTTTTTAATTCCACAGATATGATGATGATGATGACATTATTCCAATGGTTACATTGAACAGGAAGAGTGAAGCACACTAAGAGATTTATTGACAGTATAGAAGATAAAACCCATGTCTTAGTTTGGGTTTCTGTTGCTGTAAAGAAACACCATAACCAAAGCGACTCTTATAAGGAAAAACCTTAATTAGGGCTGGCATACAGTTTCAGAGGTTTGGTCCATTATCATGGTGATAAGCACGGCAGCATCCAGGCAGACTTGGGCCTGGAGGAGCCAGCTGAGAGTTCTACATCTTGATCTGAAGGATGCTAGAAGAAGGCTATCTTCTGCACTGGGCAGAGCCTGAGCATAGGAGACCTCAAAGCCCACCTACACAGTGACATACTTCCTCCAACAAGACCACACCTCCTCCAAAAAGGCCACACCTCCTCCAATAAGACCACACCTCCTCCAATAAGACCACACCTCCTCCAATAAAGCCACACCTCCTCCAATAAGACCACACCTCCTCCAATAAGGCCACACCTAATTATAGTACTATTCCCTATGGCCAAGCATTCAAACACATAAGTCTATAGGGGCCAAGTCTGTTCAAACCACCACACCCCATGAATGTTCAAGTGTCTGTTACATGGATGTTTCTAGATGGTTGATCCATTTGAAGATTGTTAAGATGTTCTTTAGGCTGGGTGTGGTGGCATATGCTTTTAGTTCTAGCCCTTGGGAAGGAGAAGGTGGCAGATATCTGTGAGTTTGAAGCCAACCTTGTCTACAAGCAAGTCCAGTATGACCAGGGCTATTACACAGAAAAACCATGTCTTAAAACAAAACAAAACAAAACAAAAAAAAAACATATTCTTTGAAGAGTCAATTAAAAGCTTTGGTACATTGCTTGGTAGAATGATTGTCCAATGTGCATGAGGCTCTAGATTCAAATCGTAGCACCGCACAAACTCAGCATATGAGTCCACAATGCTATCACTTGGGAGACAAAACCAGAATCATCAAAAGTTGAGAGGCGGGGGCTGGAGAGATGGCCCAGTGGTTAAGAGCACTGATTGCTCTTCCAGAGGTCCTGAGTTCAAATCCCAGCAACCACATGGTGGCTCACAACCATCTGTAATGCAATCTGATGCCCTCTTCTGGTGTGTCTGAAGACAGCTACAGTGTACATATATATTATAAATAAATAAACCTAAAAAAAAAGTCGAGAGGCATCCTCAACTTTTCTTTCTTTTGTCTCCAAAGTAATAAACGAGTCCAATGTGATGACCTATACCTTTAATCCCAGCACTTGGGAGGCAGAGGCAGGGCAGAGGCAGGAGGAAATCTTTGAGTTCCAGGACAGCCTGGTCCTCATAAGGCATTCCAACATAAGTCAGTGCTACACACAGAGACCTGGCTTAAGAAAGAGAGAGGGAGAAGGAGAGGGAGAAAGAAAAAGAGGGAAGGAAGGAAAGAAAGAAAGCAGGAAACGAAGGAAGGAAAGGAAAGGAAGACAGACAAAAACCAAACTACTAAATTACTCTACACTTACTCCTGTGCAGACTCTAACAAGCTGACTACAGAAGAATGAGGAAAAACAAGGTAGGAAGTTGGTGATAAGACCCAGTAAGAGACACTGGTCAAAGACCTCTAGAATGGACCCCTGCTGTGAAGATTTAATTGTCTTCAAAGTGTTATCTGCTATGGACGAGGCACCTGTGATCTAATGACCTATTTGAAAGATGTTAGTTGATCTATTTCCTCTTCCTCAGCTACCCTAGTGCTTCCTCAGTAGCCTCATGAATAAATGCCAGAAACTGTTGACGTGGGCCCTGTGTGTGGACTCAACAGCAGTGTTTCCTCACTGAAGCTGATCTGTCTGGCACCACTGTTGAACAGGCGGTCTTCTTATCGGCAAAGACCAAACACTGAAATACCAGAATGCCTCTATTCTTCAAGGGGAGCAGATGGTGGCCTGGTGGAAGGAGGTTGGTCACACTGGAACTCTTCCATCATGTGGTCAGCTCTAAATGTCGTCGCAGGATGAGAAATATACAATATGGATTTGCTTTTCATGTGAGGACTGCTTCTGCTGGCCCCATCCTGTGAACTCAGGGTATTTTAGTCATCATCGTGGTAATCCCTTCTAATGTTGTCACTGACAGTACGGTTTTAGGATGGAGGACACGTCTTAATAGACTAATCCCCATGGAATTTATTGGTTTCTATTACCTGGAAAAAGGCAGCTTGCAAGAGTGGTGACATTTGCTGCTGGAAGCACAGTTATGGCTCCAACGGGAAGACTGCAACTTCAGATGTTTGCACATTTAGGGTATTTTCTTAAGAACCTTGGAAGTACTTTTAATAACTATCATTTATTTTAGTTTTGTTTATGTGCATGTTCATGTGCCATGGGTATGAGTGCCAACAGAACCCAGAATAGGGTATCAGATCCCCTGGAACTTGGGTCACAGGTGGTGTGAGCCAACCCATGTGGGTGCTAGGAATGGAACTTGGGGGCTTCTAGAAGAGCAGCAAAAGTTTTTAACCACTGTGCACCCTCCCCAGTCCCCCTTGTAAGTTTTTTTAAATCAGGCTAATATGACTTTTGTATCTCACTTATATCTAGAATACATGGGTCCAAGATTCAAGGGCGTAGAATGATCCTTTTCTAAAACAATTTAGTGTTTTTAAAGTTCTTCCTGTGTGTCTGTGTATGTGAATGCCTGTACCCATGAAGGCAAGAAGAAGGTGTCGTACATTTTACAATTGGAGTTATAGAGAGCTGTGAGTCACTGAATTTGGATCCGCTGCAAGAGCAATACCTGCTTTTCAGCATGGAGCCATCTCTTCAGCCCTTCAGTTAATAATCCTTCTCAGTAATATTTGCTTTGCATCTTTACAGCTAGGAATCAGTGAATCAGAAAGTTCTAGCAACAAAGAGAGAGATGCTTCTGTTTGGGAAGAATTGGGAATATAGTATTTTAGGCACTGGCCCTGGTTCCAGACCTTTTATGCTTCTCATGATGTTGCACTAACAGGCAGACTGGTCACAGTTACTGAGGTAGGGTGCTTGCAATGGTTATCATCGTCGTCGTCGTCGTCATCATCATCATCATCATCATCATCATCATCATCTTTGCAACAAGTTCTTATGTAGCCCAGGATGGCCTTGAAGTCATTATGTATTAGAGGATGAATTTGAAATCCTGATCCTTTTTCACAACACAGGGCGACAACATAACTGGGAGGAGTCCCACTGTGGACTCAATTTTAGTGTTACAGAAGCCAGAGATCTTGAACCAGACCAATGAGTCATTACCATGAACATTTGCAAGTGAATGTGTGGACAGAGGGATAGATGTGGGGTACACTGTGACATACTGTGGCTTCCACGATGAGATGTTTTCTATGGTTTTTTTTTGTTTTTGCTTTGTTTTTGTTTGTGTATGTGTTTTCTATTTGGTGGGGGAAGGCTGCAAGGGTGAAGGGCAGATATGAGGGGATGGGAAGATGAGTGGGACTGAGGCGCATGCTGTGAAACTCACAAAATATCAAGAGGAAGTTAGAGAGAGAGAGAGAGAGAGAGAGAGAGAGAGAGAGAGAGAGAGAGAGAGAGATCCTGATCATCTTTGGTTTGGTTTCTACCTCTGTGAGTGCTAGGATCAAAGTCATATGCAGCCATGCACAGTTTGAGCATTTCTGGGGACTGAATCCAGGGCCCTTCAGATGTTAGACATTCATTATAAACTGAACTACATCCTTGACCCTGGGCCAGTTTTTGAGACACTGGAACTGAATATATATATCAGGTTAGCCTTGAAGTCACAATTGTCTTTGAGAGTCCTGAGTTCTAGGATGACTTTTGTGCTTAGAAATTTTTAAGTTAGATACTTAGTTTTGAATTTCCAATCTCATTTTTCTTTAACAATAGTAATAAAGTTTAAACACAGTTTTCTTTTCTTTTTTTTTTTTTTTTTTGGTTCTTTTTTCCGGAGCTGGGGACCGAACCCAGGGCCTTGCGCTTCCTAGGCAAGCGCTCTACCACTGAGCTAAATCCCCAACCCCCACAGTTTTATTTTCAAATCCCATTTTTGCTTTGAGGTTTTCATCATTATTGAGGTTTATTTTCAATAGTTCTGGTGCTGCTTTATCCTATAGTATGTGTTTTCCTTGAGCTGTGGTTTATTTCAAAGTATGTTTTGAAGTTTCCAAAGGTGATAGATCGTTTTACATTTATCATTTTATTATTGCTTCCCAATTTAATGGCATCAGTGTGTGAAGATTGTGATCTGAATGAAGAGTGATTTTTTTTGCAATGTGCTCACATGTGCTTTCTTGTGCCCAGTTTATGGTTTCACAAATGTTTCCTGGGTTAGGCCAAAAAGAGATGATTTTGTGTAGACTAGGAAAATGAGCTCTACTTTTCTGGTAGATGCAGTACCATGCTGTATAGGTGATTTGGCATCAGTGTGGCCCAATTGGTACTTTCACAAGTGAACTCATGTGACTTTGTTCATGTGTTTTGCAAATGATATTTGTTTTCCAGTTGCTAGCTATAGTGATGTGTGTGTATGTATATAATATTTATACTTACAATTTAATATATTAATATAATAGATAATATATTATTTAACATATTAATATATAATACAATACATATAAAATATAATATATAAATAAATATAAATATATAAGTATATGTATGTATATATACACACAAATGCTTTTCTATTTTTCTACATCATCACTGACTATTTTGTCCTACTTCCATCTATCGATTTCTGAGCAAGTCTCTTAATATGAAAGTAGGTTTATCTATTTCCCCTTGTAATACTGTTAGTTTTTCTTTTCTTCACATATTTCAGTTGTAACTGAATACAGTTAAGACTTGGATTATTTACTTGTATAGTTAATTGAAATTTTATGAAAGCAACTATTTTATCGGAGGAATATAACCTCTTATAGGACTTCTACTTTTTTTTCCTGGGTGTGGTGATGCACACCTTTAATCACAGTGCTTGGGGGCGGGGCAGAAGCATACAGATCCATAATTCAAGATCATCTTGATCCACATAGTGAGTTTCAGGCCACCAAGGCTGTCTCAAACAGCAGCAGCAGCAACAACGGCAGACTTTTATAGCACGCAGCATTTACATTTCAAGTTCTTTTTACATGTGTGAGCCATTTGGGAAGAAATAGTGTCTAGCTCATGATCTAAACTACCACTTAGAATTGAAAAGAATTCAAGCTATCAGTTATTCAATCCACTGTATAATGATGTATACCAAAGCATGTTGAAGGTCAAGATTTATCCAGACTTGAAAACAAACAAACAAACAAACAAACAAACAAACAAACAAAACCACTATATTTCAGCCAGGCATTTGTGATAGATGCCTTTAATCCCAGTACTCAGGAAGCAGAAGCAGGCCGATCTCTGAGTTCCAGGACAGTCAGGACTAAACAGAGAAACCCTGTCTAAAAAAACAAAACAAAAGAAAAACTAAAGCAAATCAAAACAATGTGATACTTAAAAAATGATAATATTCTTTGGCCTGTCACTAATGGCCTGTAAAGTAAATCTGATTGTGGCCTGTTTTTGTATAGGACTAAATTTTAAGGGTTTGTTTTAAAAGCAATTAAACAGTTGACTCACTTCTCTCCCTGACCCCCTTCTCCCTCTCTCCCCTTTCCCCCTCTCCTCTTTCTCTCCAGTGTTCCTGGCAGGGAGACCTCTCTTCTCTGTCTCTCTGTCTCTCTCTCTGTCTCTCTCCCTCTTCCTCTCCCTCTTGCTCCCCCTCTTTCTCTCCTTCCCTCCCTTCCTCCCTCCCTTCCCCCGCTCCTTCTCTGCCTGTACTTGCTTCTCAACTCCCCTTCTCGTGCCCTAAATAAACTCTCTTCTAAACTACACCCAAAAAAACCAACTAAACAACAACAAAAAGAATATGTGACGGAGATACACATATAGTAAAACTATGTATCATCTGTTTTATAGAGAAAAAGGGTTTTGACCCGTATTCTGTACAAGATCAGTTAGAAGAGATAACCGCTGGCATATTAAAGTAGAAAGTGAAACAGTGGGCAGGGCCAGCAGGATGGCTTACTCCTCAAAGGAGGCACTTGTGTTCAAATACGTACATTTCCAAACCAATTTCATCTGGCAAGCTGTACCGCTACTGAACTGTACTCCTTGGTTATTAGGCCCACGTGTAAAATCACCAAATCTCAGGGACTAGCGAGAATCAGCACAGAGTGGTTCAAATGACAGTGTTATTCGTGGTTTGAGACCATTGAAATGTTAATAAGATCTGCAATGTATATGCCGTCGACAGGTGACTTCAATGCAATATTTAAACACCATCTATAAAGGCATGTATGAACAACCTGATTTACTATTTGCAGATTCAAGAATAACTAGGGAAGTTTGTAGATACTTAATTTAAACACGGGAAATTGAATATAGCATGAATGCAGTAGGGGGACTACTTTAAGGGAGGAAAGAGACTTAGGGGTAGGAAGGGGACCAGTGGGGACAGAAATTTGAGGGTAATGTGGAGCAAATATGAGCAAAGTGTAATGATACATATATATGAAAATATCATAAAGAAACTCATTTTGTATGCTTATTAAAATTCATCTTTTAAAAAAAGAAAATGGATAAAAAGGAAAACAAAATTGAAAACCGTAACTTGAACCCTCTGGAACGCAAAGACTAGGGTCTCTCAATCACTGCTCCCAAACTGGCCTGGGCTTCTGTATCAGTTCACAGTGATCGCAGTGGGAAGCTTGTAGCTTGCTAGTAAGGCTTTTCAGAAATAGCGAGTAACAGACGCTTGAACAAATGCTTTCACAGTGAAATCAGCTCACGGTTGTTCAATAGACATGGTTTCAGTGTGTTGATTAGACAGTTCCTGGCCAGTGTGCACTATATTTAAGCTGCAGCAAAGCATGCTTTCTGTTCTTCAAACCAAGATGGCTAATCTTCAAATGACATCCTTACAAGTTTGTATCCTTTGTGTAGTGCCTGTAGGTGTGCATGCAGGTGTGCTTGTGTATAAAGGTAGAAGCCAGAGATTGATAATCAGATAGTTTCCTGTACTACTCTCACCTTATTATTTGAGAGTGTCTCTCTCACTGATTCTAGAGTCCACCAAATAGGCTGTCTGGCCAGCAAGCCCCAAGGATCCATCTGTCCCTGCCTCCCTAGTGCTAGCATGGATTGCCATACCTAGGTTTTTATGTGGATGTCTGAAATCCAAATTCAGGTTCTCAGGCTTGCATAGCCAGCACTTTACAATGAGTATGCACTTTAGAGTCTCGGTAAATGCTGAAGTTTTGGATTTTCCTTTTAAAAAGAATCTTCTAAAATGTATTTACCTTTATCGTATGTACATTTGTGTAGGTCTGTGTGAAAGTGTCAGATCTTGCAGTTAGAGACAGTTGTGAGCTACCCTGAAGGTGCTGGGATTTGAACACAGGTCTTCTGAAACATCAGTCAGTGTCTTTAACCACTGAGCAAGTCTATCCAGCCCCCCTCCCACCTTTTAGGGAGTTTTTTTTTAAATTTACTTATTTTACATGCACTGCTGTTTTACCTGCACGTATGTGTGAAGGTGTCAAATCTTTGAGTTAGTTACATGTAGGTGTGTATGTATGTTGCCGCATGGCAGTTGGGAGCTGCCATGTGGATGCTGAGATTTGAACCTGAGTCTCTGGAAGAGGTGTCAGTGCTCTTAACTACTGAGCCATCTCTCCCAGTCCAGGATTTTCCTTTTTTAAAGGATGCTCACAAACTCTAAATGTCAGATGTTTTATTTTTATACATGATGTTCAATTGAAAATGCCAGTTATTTTCTTTTGATTTTAAATTTTAAGTCAGCATACAAAGTATTGAGTTCATCATCCATTGTGGTGTGTGTGTGTGTGTGTGTGTGTGTGTGTGTGCGCGTGTGTGTGTATGTATATAATTATATTTCTTCTTTTTTTAAGAATTATTTATTTATTATATATAAGTACACTGTCGCTGTCTTCAGACACACCAGAAGAGGGCATCAGATCTCATTACAGATGGTTGTGAGCCACCATGTGGTTCCTAGGATTTGAACTTAGGACTTCTGGAAGAGCAATCAGTGCTCTTAAGCACTGAGCCATCTCTCCAGCCCAATTATACTTTATTTTCATTCATTCCTCTCCTCTCTTGTCCTGTCCAGTGATTCATCTACCTTTAGCTATTCCTCCCACTGCTGCTTTCTTATCACATGCATTCAATTTGTTTCCCAACTGTTGTGGCACAAAACTTCTCCTGGGAAGACACAACACATGCCTACTCACCCAAGTTAGGGAAACCATGCAGGGCCAAAATATGGGTACCATCAGCAAAATCTAATTTGGTGAACCAGTAAGTTTTGACTCAAGATAGCTGCAGTGCCAAAGTCCTCCCCAGCATGGGTGACAGCCCACAAAGCTGGGACCTGGAGCACACTGCACAGCCTGCAGGCAGCCCAACAAGTTACAGAGTGTCTTGTACAGGTGCCTCATTGGATCTAAATTTCTTCCAGGAAGCTCAACTGCTTTTTGCTTCTTCCAGTCAGTTAGTCTGGTCTCAGAGACTTCTTTGAAGTACAGCTTGACTTGAGTCTTTTTGTTGGCTTGGTTCTGATGCATCTGGGGGGGGGGGGATGCGGAGGGGGGAACTCTCTGCTTTTACTGCTCCTCTGGCACAGAGGGGCTTAGCGAATCTGGTCATCAGGACTTCCTGGAGCTCTTTTGCATTGTTTACCTTGCTGCTTAAGAAGCTTCCCTATTGGGTGGAATGTTTCCATTTTGAGAAAATGGTTACACAGCACCAGCTCTCTTAAGATCTTCAAGTTGGACATTTTCAAATGATCTTCTCCATCTGTTTGACTGGGACTGCTTTGTGTGTCCTACTTCTGGGAAACACCTTCCACTTTTACTAGTACACAATAGGAAAATAAAAATCTCCGTTGGGTCTGTTCTGAAGCTTATGGAAGAAATGGTTTTGATACTATCTTGGTGAACTGAGCTGAGAAGGTGTCCCTGAGAATAGCTTTCACTGTCTGGGCATCTTTATGATTGTGGTCAACGTTGTCATTCAGGCAAACAAACTTCAAAGCTTTTTTTCTAATGCTATGTAACTGACTAGACGCATGAGAAACATCAGTACTAATCCAGTACTAATCTTTTTGTTTGCTTGGTTTTTTTCAAGACAGGGTTGCTCTTTGTGTAGCCCTGGCTGTCCTAGAACTTGCTCTGTAGACCAGCCTGATCTCAAACTCACAGAGATCCAGCAGCCTCTGCCTCCTGCATGCTAGGATTAAAGGTATGAGTCACCACCACCCAGCCATCAGAACTAGTAATTAAAAAATTTTACAGCTGGTAATGGTGGCATATGCTGTAAGCAGAAGCAGGCAGATTTCTGTGAGTTCAGAGCTGGCCTGGTGTACAGAGTGAAATTGCAGTTCAACCCTGGCTACAGAGTGAAATTTGGTATGTTTCCAGAAGCTATGTATCCTAGTTAGAGTTTCATTGCTGTGAACAGACCCAATGACCAAGACAACTCTTAGAAGGACAACATTTAATTGGGGCTGGCTTACAGGTTCAGAGGCTCAGTCTACTATCATCAAGGCAGGAGCATGGCGGCATGTAGGCAGGCATGGTGCAGGAGGAGCTGAGAGTTCTACATTTTCATCTGAAGGCTGCTAGGAGAAGACTGGCTTCTAGGAAGCTAGGGTGAGGGTCTCAAACCCACACCCACAGTGACACACCTACTCCAACAAGGCCACACCTCCTAATAGTGCCACTGCCTGTGCCAAGCATATGTAAACCATCATATCATGGAATATCATTTAGCCGAGTTATAGTAGCATGAAGCATTTTTGAGCAATTTATAAACCTGTGTTCCACAGTTTTCAAATGCTGTAAACTTAAAGGCAGGTCACGAATTCTGGTAGCCAGTGTTTAGTTTTCCTGTCATACAGGTTGGCATCAATTTCATTATAGGTTTGTATCAATTTCATTAAAGACATGTGCCCTGGTTAGTATAGTGTGAAGTTGACTCAAGCTAGAGTCATATGGGAAGAGGGACTTTAATTGTGAAAATGCCTCCATATGCTGAGTGTGGTGGCACATACATACCCTGCTGCCACACTTTAAGTCTTAATTTCAATCTTGCTTTGGTTTCCAAAAGCAACCACAGATTCTGATCCTGGTTAGTGCTCATATACCTTTTTTGTTTATTTTTTTAGATTTATTTATTTATTTATTATATATAAGCACACTGTAGCTGTCTTCAGACACACCAGAAGAGGGTATGTGATCCCATTACAGATGGTTGTGACCCACCATGTGGTTGCTAGGAAGTAAACTCCTCTGAACTGTCTGTCCTTACCTTTCAACAGTCCAGTGTGGGCATTTGCATCAGCCTTGGTACTGTTGAAAAGAACAGAAACAGGATGACAAGAAACTTTTGTTTTTGCCACATTGAATACATGTCTGGCAGCATGCGAAGAAGAAAATAAGAGTCAGGTCCTTCAGGGTGTTTTGGCCAGCAAGGGTGTGTCCAGGGCAAGCACTGGCATCTTCATGCATTGCATCAGCAGACATTCCAACGGCTCCTTAACTCTCGGCTGGTTCTCTTACGTGCCTCACAAGCATTTCTCTCACTGCCTTCTGACCCTCTTCCACCTGTTCTCTGAGCTGCTGAAGGAAAGTGTATGATCTGTGCTGTTCACCAAAGTCTGAAACCAGTCAATTGGCTCGGGTGGACGGAACCAATCCTAAAAGGATTTCCCAGCACATTATCTTTATAGGAACTAAATAAAACATTCCAGAGCTACCTCTTGGAATGGGAATGTGGAAAGCACAGTTATGATGAAGCCCATAAAACACAGGTAGTGCCCATGCTTGTGAGATGAAAGATATATAGATCCGGCTCTCAGCAGCTCGAGCAGCAGTATTAACAGTGCCACCCCAGGAAGAATGAATGATGCCGGTGGGCAGAGGTCATGGGGATTCCCAAGATATGGGTGCACTGGAGGCTACAACACAGACCAGCTTCGGAGCTGCTGGGCTCTCTGGCTGTTGGGGCAGAAAAGGTGGAAGAGAGGTGCTGTCTCAATCTTCCAGTTCTTTTCTCGTCAGTGTGTGTGTGTGTGTGTGTGTGTGTGTGTGTGTGTGTGTGTGTGGTCAAAGGATACTTGGTGGGAACTGTGTGGACAGCGGGGATTATACTCAGATTTAGTGGCAAGCACTTTTATGCACTGAGCTATCTCTCTGGCCCAAGTAAGACTTAAGTTAATGAAAATGCATTAACAATACTTAGCATTCCATGAAACAATCCCATATAGATTAGGGTCTATAACAACATCCAGCACAAGAAATAGGTTCTAGTCAGAACAAAGAATGTATCTAACGCTACCACAAAGCCCACTAGAAGAAATCCTCTTATTTATACGTAGGCTGCATGTCTCTTGACTCTCAATTACCAGTTTTTTTTTTTTTTTTTTTTTTTTTGCCAACCAGCTCCTACCTTTTGCGAAATGTAAAAACGAATGCCTCTATTAACTGATTAACTGTATACAAATCTATATACACCTAGCAGTTAATATTTCTCCTGGGCTAGTCTGTAGTTATTGACTGGCCCATGTGGAAGTTTGGGTGCTTGGCTACCCTATCTTGGACACTTTCTGAATAACTCACTTGGTTTTACAGTGCTGCACACTGGTCCCGGGGCCTCATACATGCTAAGCAAGTGCTATACCACTGAGCTGTACCCGTAGCTTCCTCTCAAACTTTAAAACGGGGTCTCACTATTTTACCCAGATTGATATTGAACTCAAAGTTCTCCCTGCCTCAGCTTCTCACATAGCTGGGATTACACATATGTAGCACTCACTGTACCAGGCAGAAAACCAACATTCTAGAGCTCGCTTATGGGATGAGGAAGAAGCTGGTACTTAAAAAAAATCCTTTCTTAGCTCATCTCCCCCTCTGACTTGTTCTTCTCTTTTACTTATGTCTCCTTAATAAACACTTGTGCCTAAATCTTCAACTCAGCCTATATCCTAAATCTTTAACTCAGCCTATACATACATGAAAACTAGTTTACAGCAGGGTTTATCCATGGAACAAAATTCCATGTACTCTTCAATTTAGCTTCAGTTATATTTTTAGGACAAGTGTGGGGGGGGATATCCACATTTTTTGGTCAAAATATAAGAATGGTCTCTAGGCCAGTTGTTAATACCATTCTACTCTGAACATTCTCAAGCTGAGTCTAGCCCACATTGTTCTCAGCAGTATTGTCTTTCAAGTTCTAACTAGGATGGCCCACTAAGTGTTGCTCACAGCAAGTACAAAGTCCCAAAGTTTTTCACATTCATCCAATGAACACCATGGTCAACATCAGGTACAGCCCATTATAGTTTGAATTAATGCCACTGGGACAGGAGTTTTCAAGATAGCCTAGTACTGAGGATATTATGTTTTTGTTAGTAGTCACACTTATGCAGATCTACATGAAAAGAAGCAAGCCAATCAAAGAGAAACACTAAATATACAGTTTGAGGGGAAATGGAACACCAGGAACTGTAATGGAGCTAAGTCCAGTGCTGAAGAAGATAAAAATGTTTACAGAAGAACTCGATTCTAAGTGGAATAAAGGGAGTGGTGACCTCAGGGCAAGACCCCACCCAGCTAAGCTTCCAACGTGTGAAAAGGAATCAAAGAAAAGTTTAAGCAGCAAGGAAACCATCAGCAACAGAAAGCTGACGCAAATATAATTGAAGGATAGGGCCAAGTTCCAGCCCTACCAAACAGTGGAACTTGGCAGCTTCCATCACATGCTTCTGGCTTTAGAATCCAAGTTATATGGACGGGAGTTGTGGAATCTCCCTTCCAGACTAAGGAAAAGCCACTGAGGCCAGGAGTGTGTAGGGCTATTCCTAAATGAAGCCCAGAGAGACCATTGTCTGAAGTGGTGAAGGGGAAACCTGAATTGTACTGGAGACCACAAGATGTCAGGGATGCCAGAGCCATGGGATACCTGTCAAGGAAAGCCGGAGACCTGATGTGGAGCCGGCCCAGGAGAGAGAAGTGTGTTGCAGTCCACAAAGCTGAAAGGAGTTGGAGATTTGAAGAGTGCTTTGACGTCAGACATTAAGTTGTACGATTTGGAGTTTGCCCTGCTTTTGTTTTTTCTTTTTGGTCCTGCTTTCAGTAGAGACTGTAAGACTATGGGGACTTTAGAAGTTGGACTAAATGCAAGCCCATGGGGGCCAGGGTGTGAAATTGGCTCTTCAGAGCAATAGAACAATGAGTAAGATAAGGAGTGTGAGTCATTTGGCCCCTTCCAGTCCCAATAGACACTTTTAGCCTTATTTGATAAAGCAAGACACAGAATCATAGAGAATAAATTATGTGGCCAAGTCTATAATGTCAAGTAGTGAAACTCGAGGCTAGGAGTTGGGGCTTAGCAAAGGAACACTTACTTGCCTAACACGTGTGAGATACCTGGTTCCACTTGTACCATCATCAAAAACCAAACCTAAACAAAATGACGATGATGACAAGAGCAATAACAACAACAACAATAAAACCCAAGAAAACAGAAACAATCTTTCCTCTGAGCAATATACAGGGAAGAAGGTGGCCTCCGTTACCTGACTGAGTTTTGAGAGAGTAGAGGAAAATTAAACTGAAGGGAGGCCAGCAATAAAAAGTTGACAGGAGACGCGATTGTAATCTGGCCTCTGATAATGCCTATAAGATGTGTAGTTAGTCAGTTACCAAACTGGTTGTTTTGACAGAGCTGATGCTGAACACTTTCTCCTTTAGGATTCTGAGCGACCTGTGCCCTGCTGCTCTTTCTTCTTTACCTCGCCTGTGGGATTCCAGTTTCAAACTGAAGGTTTAACAGACAATGTAAAGATCTTTTTCACACCAAAGAAACAGCTAGGATAGGATGGAGCTGAGGAGACCAGCCCGGCACAGACAGCTCTAGCCTAAAATACAGAAGTTGTGAGGTAGATTGTATTAAGGACTTCATTTTGTTTGCTTTTCATGTGGTTTTTTTGGTTGTTGTTTTGTTTTGGTTTTTTGTTTGTTTGTTTTTGCTTTGGTTCTACCTCCTAAACTCTCATATGCTGTCAAGACTGCTTGACGTTACAGTTGCCTACAATCTACCCATCACTCCATGTATGAGATTGCCAACACAGTATGCGCCCAGTTGTAGCACTTTTCACAGACTTTGTTTGTAACCATAACCATGAGTTGTTGAGATCACCAAGGAACAATCCTCTTATCCACGGAGACAACAGCCAGATGTTGGTGGCAAAGACCAAGCAGGCAATGATAGAAAAGAGATGATAGCTTTGCAATCTTGTAGGGCAAGGAGCCAATTAGCTCTGAGTAATTCCTAAGGGAGTCATCCTATCACATAAAAATAGTTCTGCTGGCTCCACGAAAAGGGAGAACCAAGGCCCCAAAGGACATCATTGCACGTTAGTCACAGTCCACCTGTGACACACTGAGTTTGAGAAAGCACATCACCACGATGTGTGGCAAGGTAAGTTCTAATGTAGCAGAAGGGGACAATTTTACCCACCAAGGTGACAATGGTGAGTGTGTGTGTGTGTGTGTGTGTGTGTGTGTGTGTGGTGTGTGTGTGTGTGTGGTGTGTGTGTGTGGTGTGTGTGTGTGGTGTGTGTGAGTGTGTGTGTGAGTGGTGTGTGTGTGTGTGTGAGTGGTGTGTGTGTGTGTGTATGTTGTGTGTGTGTGTGTGGTGTGTGTGTGTGAGTGGTGTGTGTGTGAGTGTGTGTGTGTGGTGTGTGTGTGTGGTGTGTGTGTGAGTGTGTGTGTGTGAGTGGTGTGTGTGTGTGAGTGGTGTGTGTGTGTGTGAGTGGTGTGTGTGTGCATGTGTGTGTGTGTGGCGTGTGTGTGTAGTGTGTGTGGTGTGTGTGTGTGGTGTGTGTGTGGTGTGTGTGTTGTGTGTGTGTGGTGTGTGTGTGAGTGGTGTGTGTGTGTGTCTGTGTGTGCGTGTGTGTGTGGTGTGTGTGTGTGGTGTGTGGTGTGTGTGTGTGTGGTGTGTGTGTGAGTGGTGTGTGTGTGAGTGTGTGTATGTTGTGTGTGTGTGTGTGTGTGGTGTGTGTGTGTGAGTGGTGTGTGTGTGAGTGTGTGTGTGTGTTGTGTGTGTGTGTTGTGTGTGTGTGAGTGTGTGTGTGTTGTGTGTGTGTGTGTTACTGGTAACTAGTAGACTCAGCCTACTATAGTGGCTAGGACCCACCTCCAAAACACACAGAGAGAATAATAGCACCTACAATGTAGATGAAGCTCAAAGTTGGAAAGATCTCTAAGTGGGAGAGGAGATCCCTATGACAGACTATATAGAGAAATAAATATAATAAAAAATTAGTGTTTCCTGTCACATACAAACTGCTTCATAGTAATGGCTTCAAAAATCTCCAAAAGCTACACACAACCTTTGAAACTTTGTGTATATTTAGTTTCTTTTCATGAAAATGAAATCTGAAGAGAGCTGAGTATTCATACCTGGACTCTCTTTGAAACAGCAGAATTAAAAAAAATGAGCCCATGTCATTGAAACTCAATGCTATATAGCTTTCTACTGAGTAGCTTTCAGACTTTTTTTTTAAAAATTATTTATTTTATATATGTAATACACTGTAGCTGTCTTCAGACACAACAGAGAGGGCGTAGGATCCCATTACAGATGGTTGTGAGCCACCGTGTGGTTGCTGGGAATTGAACTCAGGACCTCTGGAAGAGCAGTCAGTGCTCTTAATCACTGAGCCATCTCTCCAGCCCTAAATTTAGCAAGTTTTATGAAATGGTCCATGTTTATTGGTGCTAATAAACTGAGGAACAGGCTGCGTTCAAAGTATGTCTGAAGAAAAATAAAAATATGTAGTATTGTTTTCCACCAGCTGTAACTTTTTAGAGAGCAATGAATTTTAATAGAAGAGGAAATATTTCAGTTTATTATCTAGTTTCAGATTATACCTGTAACTAATCTCTTAATGTCTTGTCTGACTCAAAAGTTTGAAAGCTGGGCTGGAGAGATGGCTCTTCCAGAGGTCCTGAGTGCAATTCCCAGCAACCACATGGTGGCTCACAACCATCTGTAATGGGATCTGATGCCCTCTTCTGGTGTGTCTGAAGACAGTTACAGTGTACTCATATATAATAAATAAATCTTAATAAAAAAACTTGCTAAATTTAGAAGAAACTGCTACTTTTAAATTTCCTATGTTAGAGGCTGGTGATATAGCACAACAGGCGAGAAGTCAAGCCTGATGGCCTGAGTTCGATTCTGAGGACCCACATGGTGGCTGGAGGGAACTGCACACATTGTCCTCTGACTTTCACATATGCACTGTGGTTTGCACATGTGTACACCCATGTACACATACTAAGAACATATGTAAAATAAAGTCCATCCATTAATATGTGTAGTAAAATTTATTTTCTTATGTGTGTTAATAAACTTTCTGCCAAATGTGTATTTCTTTTTACATCTTTATTTATGAACAGGTTATCGGTCTACCTCCTTGGCCCCAAATTTGTGTTTTTAAAATCCTTTATATTTCAGAAACAGAAAAGCATCCCTGTACATCTTTTATCCTGAATAAAATAATTAATCTGTTAATGTTCCTAACTGAATTGATAAAATAAATGGACCTTAGATTAGAGAAAGAAAACTAATGGGCTGGAGAGATGGCTCAGTGGTTGAGAGCACTGACTGCTCTTCCAGAGGGCCTGATTTCAAAATCCAGCAACCACATGGTGGCTCACAACCAGCTATAATGGGATCTGATGCCCTTTTCTCATTTGTCTGAAGACAGCTACAGTGTACTTATAGATAACAAATAAATAAATCTTAAAAAATTAGAAAATTATTCAAATTTACTATGTACACAAGGACATCACAGCAAGTCAAATCCAATGACTCAATTAAGTATGATCTGGAATTTTATATGCCCTATAATAACAATAAGTTATTATTACTCTTTGAATTGGGGCTATGCCCCTTCCCTATATCCTACACCCATGTATAAAGCCAGATGTGGCAGTGCAGTTTGCATCCCAGCTACTGATGAAGTGAAAACAGGTGAATTCAAGGGCTGCTGGTGAGCTAGTCTAGCCTTGGTGAGCTCAAGGTTTAGTGAGAGACCAGTTTTAAAAAATAAAGTGTGGGGGGGTGTTGGGGGATGGGAGGAAGATGTGGAGGGGGCTATGACTGGAAGGTAAATAAATAAAATAAATAATAAAAAAGGAAGTTGAAGAGGAGAGGATAGAGACAGATACTCAGTACCTACCTCTGACCTTTGCATGTAGCACACACACACACTCATTGAACAGGCAGGATGGCTCAGTAGGTAAAGCCCTTGCCTTGCAAGTCTGATAACCTAAAGAGGATGATGTAGAATAGACTTGTACACGTTGTCCTCGGTCTTCTCCGTGCATGGATTCATACCCACACGTCAAATACACAATGATGATATTTTTTTGAGGCATGCTTTCTCCACATAGCCCTGGCTCTCCTGGAGCTCACTGTGTAGACCAGGGTAGCCTGAAAGTCACAGAGATTCACCTGCTTCGTCTTCTGAATGCTGGAATTAATGACATGTGCTATCACACCTGGCTAAATATATAATTTTGAGTTATGTTTTAGTTATCATGTAAAATAATGTTTCCTTGTGGCATTTTCATAATATACACATTGTAGTTTGGTAATATTTACTTCCATAGTGTCCCTGGTACACTCTATTCCTATAGTGTCCCTTCTGCTTTATGTGTGTGTGTGTGTGTGTGTGTGTGTGTGTGTGTGTGTGTGTATCTAGATCATCAGTGAGAGAAAACATGCAAGATTTGTCTCATTTTTACATCGTATGTTTATTCATTTGTTTGTCAACTGAAATCACAATGCTATTCTCCTCAGATAATGCCTAATGAGTCGAATGCTAAGAATTGAGACGTCTGTGATTTGAGAAGATGCACACCGTTGGAACTGTCTTACTGTTTTAATTCTGAAATGTCCATTTGGTCAGACAGAAAGGTGTGAGAGCTTTGAGGAAAACAGCAGAGGCTAGGCTGGGTTCTCAGGTGGAACATATTATTTTTAGACATGCTATTTTTGTCTGTCAGTGTGTTGATTATTTACATCCATTTCTTCAATAATGTGAGGTACGCCATTCATTTTCTGTAATTTTCCTCATCTGTGTCCCGTGTTCCTTCGTACTATTACAGTGATTCACATCCTTTGTGTGCTCTACATGAAGCTTTCTCTGACTGGTATTTCATCAGTTCATTGTGAGACTTCTTTCATACATTTGGTCCTTTTCTCACACTGACATTTTGTAGCATCATTTTTCTTTGCTTCTTTGCCTTTAACAAGATTTTCTTTTCCTTCATAGTGAGATCAGAAGATGAATACTTTCAACCAGGGCCAAAGTGCTGAAGCTATTATGAGTAGGCTAATGGAGACAGCAGAGAGGGGGTAATATCTGCATGCTATCTTCAGCAATATGAAGGAAGCAGGCACTAACATTGGCACGGAGTTTTGACCCCTGCCTTTCCTTTGTGCAGTGCCAATAGGTGAGTCCAATGAGGTCCTGCACCGTGGCTGGCACTCACAGTTGTCAGGGTCTTTGGCAGTTTGGTTCTGGCTCAAATGTGGAGGGTAGATGTCTATTTTCTTGTTTGCAGGTGTTCTCAGTAACTCTTGCCATTAAATTTAGAATATCCATTAAACACACCATTTGGCTACAGCAGGCACTGCTTCTGGCATTCAGATAATATGGACTGCTTTTGAGAACTCTCTTGAAGGTTTTCCACCCTTTACATGCTTGATTAACTTTTCTTTTTTTTTAAATCTTTATTTTTTTCATCTTTATTAACTTGGGTATTTCTTATTTACATTTCAAATGATATTCCCTCTCCTGGTCAACATCCCCCTAAATCCCCCCTCCCCTTCTATATGGGTGTTCCCCTCCCCATCCTCCCCCCATTACCGCCCTCCCCCCAACAATCATGTTCACTGGGGGTTCAGTCTTGGCAGGACCAAGGGCTTCCCCTTCCACTTAACTTTGCTTTTCTTATATGAATACCCTTTTATAGATAAAGCCTGGATTCTCTGCACATGGAATCTTATGGTTGAAGAGTTCCTGACAGGGTGATTTGATGAATGTGGTCTTTTTCCTGAGGTCAAGGGTCAGATTGCTGTAGGTCTTGGAGATGACATCAAAGGTGGTCTTGGTGAAATTGTCTAGGGTGGCAGTGAAGTCATGGTGACATGTGGAAGACATAAATACTAGCCATGAGCAGTGTTTCTTGGGCACTGGAGCAGAGACAGTGTCAGTGTGTCTAGGGATAGGGATGAGACTCTCCACCACAGAGCTATTACAGCCTGTCACCTTGCATGGAATAGTGTGAGGCTTGCTAATTTTGTTTTCTCAGTAGCTTCTCCACAAAAGGACAATGATGGCCCCTGGGATGCCACTGGCAACCTTCTTGGGTCTGTTAGTATTCAGACAAACATGACACTGTAGTCCTCAATGTTAACAAAAATCTTGCATCTTGTTTGCTGGCTAGCCCAAGTCTGCTTCTGCACTGGCATGATTGATCTTTAGACTCTCATCCTTAAGGGATGCTTCCAGAAAAAAAGTTAATAATCTTAACTCTTTGATGAGCAGGGAGAATAGGTAGATGTCATTCATGGACTTGATTCTTATGTCCTTGACTAGACTGCCAAGCTTGGTGACAGAAACCCACTCCTCTCTATCTTTGCGTCCATGAGCATTATGACCTTAGCCTGTTCCTAGAAGAAATTTCTTGGCTACCGTAGCCTGGGTTGCACTGGTCTTCAAGGCCATCTTCCTGAACTAGCATCATCCACTATTTGGTGTTTTCCTTGAGAAACAAGGGCTTTTAAACAAACACCCTGTCCCCAAAACACGGTCTTGTTGCAGCTCTAGCTAGGTTCAAAACCTGACTTGTGCTGAGAATTACAGGCATGTGACTCCACACTCCTCACAACTGTTTCTATCTCCCATCCTCACAAATTGATTTGTTTTAAACTCCTTAGTTGATAACTTGTTATTTTTTTCCACTGAATACTTTCTGTATTTAATCTGGCTTTGTCCAGTTTTAGAGTTGTTGTGTTTGAGCATCTGCTAATAACAAAGTCCCAAGTTGAGGTGATAGCAACTGGGTGCATACAGAGTCCCGAGTCTCACCACTGCATCCCTGAATTTCCTACTCACTGTCTTCAGGCCTGAGAGGAGGTGAGTCTTCTCTAGGTTAACATCTTCATCAGTGAGAACATCTTGCACATTTTCCTATCAGTATTGGTTACTTGGAACTATTAAATATGACCCAGAATATGGTCCTTGGATTGTTCAAAAAGGTCATCCTTTCTGGTGGCCAGTTGCTTTAAGGGCTCATTTCTGTTAGTTAAATTATTTCTCCACATCATCTTCTGGAAGTTGCTTCCACACTATGTGCCTGGATGGCCAGGGGACATATCTTTTAAATAGAAGTATAGGCTGCTTCATACTTTTGGGTCCCTGCCTCTAACTATTCTTTTGGATCCTAAGGAACCAGTGTTCTTCTTGTCCAGATCCACTCAGTTGTCTTTTCCCGGACTCACCCTCATACTTCTGGTTGCTCCTTGCAGAAGTGCATGAACCTTCTTCTTTGTGTCCTATAAGCAGATAAACCTTAGGTAAAGCCACCCAGATGTACAAGAATTTCCTGGTGGGGAAGGTGCCAGTTTATCTACCTGCTATATCACCGTCTCATTATTTTGTCTCCTTTTTGTCTATGACTCTAGAAACCCTTTCCTCTCCTCACGCAGTTTCCCATCTATTTTCATGTTCTCTCTCTCTCTCAATATGTATTTACATATGTTCATAAATGTTTGATTAGAACATTCTTTTCTATGATAATAGAGTATGTATTTTTGTTTGTTGACTTTACTTGGTTAATGAGTTTTCCATGGAGATGATCCTTAACAATTGAACAATTGACAGCCTTTCTTTTAAGCCAGGGTTATTCAAAGAGGGATCCTCTCTGTTACAATTTATTAAGCAGGTGTAGTTCCTGGGGCCTGTAAATCCAGCACTCAGGAAACCGAGGCAGGCTACTCACTGATAGTCTAGCTATTATGAGGTAACCTGAGTATTAAAAGTACATATTTTAGGGGTAGTAGTTTCAATTAACATTCCTAAAGCAATGATTTTAGACTTGCTTAGTCAAGTAGAAATCTCTCTTCCCTCAAGAAACATGTTTGAGAACACGTTGAAAAATGTGTCATTATTTCAGAGAGACTTCTTTTTTAAGAAGGTTGCTTGCTGTTTGTCAGTAGCTGTGGCCAAAGAAGAAACTACAGGGAAGAAGTTCGATTTCAGTAATCTCTCTGCTTTCTCCCTCTTTCTCCCCTATCTAGTGTTAGCAGGTGAAACAGGAGGGTGATCGAGGGTGGGAAAAATGAGACTCAGCTACACAGAGCCCTAAGATGACTTCAGTTTGGGGGTCCTTCTGGCTCTGCCTCTGATTACAGATTTGTGCAGATTTGTTTCTTTTCTAAATTTTCTTATTAATCATTTTATTTGTTTATATTTCAAATGTTATCCCTCTTCCCGGTCTCCCCTTCACAACCCCCCCCACTCTATTCCCTTCCCCCTTGCCTCTAAGAGAATGCTCCCCCACCCACTCCCCCACTCCCTCCTCACCCCTCTAGCAATAATGGATAGAACTAGAGAATATCATCCTGAGTGAGGTTTTGTTTCTTTTCAAAGATTTATTTAAAAACATTTTTTTTTGTGTGTGTATGGATGCTTGGTCCTCATGTATGTCTGTATACCACATATGTGCACTGTCATCAGACATCATAAGAGGGTGTCAGAACCTTTGGGATTGGAGTTACACATTCAAATCACCACTTGGGTGCCCTCTGGAAGAGTAACCAATGGTCTTAACTGCAGAGTCATTGCTTCAGGAATGATCTGTACTAAAGTATAACTATTTCTGCAATGAGTAATAACTCAGGACTATTGGAGGGGAGTGTGTTATCCACTTGAAGGTTTAGAAGTGGCCCAGCCATTGAGCTGTTTAAGGCATATAAAAATAGGAGGCTTCACTTGTCTTTTATTTGAGAACCCAGAACATTGGGACAGGTAAGGAGGAGTGCTGCCGTCACCACAGGGGTGATTTGAGTAGAGTTATTTGGGTTCAACAACATAATACTGTTATTATTACTTAATTACAGGTATTCAATTGTGCCAATAATGCTCTTTATAGCAAAAGAAAAATATTATTTTTGGAGTGGAGAAAATCCCTTGTATTTCTTGTCTCCATTAATCTTTTTCAGACAGTCTGTATATAAACTTTTGGCTGGCTTGGAGTTTGCTGTGTTGATAATACTGGCCTCTGACTCACAGAGATCCTTCTGTCTCTGCCTCCAGCCTTCATAAATCTTGAAGAACTACTGTCTTCTAAGAGCTTGACAACTGAAAAGTACAGTCCAGTAAATTTGTAGAATCTCCCTCAATAATGGTCATATTTGCTGCCTACAATAGTAAATTAATATATAAAAATTGGTATTAGCAATTTTAGGAAGTTGAGTAGTGTTTTTCCTAGCACTTCACTGGCAGTCCCATGGTGTCCATTTCTTTTCACTTGCTTGTCCACCTTGCATTAATTACTTCCAGGCTGAGGGGAAGTTGCTACGCTTCTGCCTCAGGCTCCCAAGTGTTGGAATTGTATCTGTGTAAGCTCACTTGTTCTATTTCTGAGATAATTTAGCTTCCCCCCCCCCAATAGTGAAGTACCAAACCAGAGCCCTGTTTAAGGTAGGCAAGTGCTCTAGACCCAAGTTACAGTGCCAACCCTGGTGGAATTTATTTTCACCCACATAGGGTGATATCTTCCATATTTTCTTACAGTAACGTTTTGCCTTTGTAATAAAAATTATTTTGTGGAGAGATTATAACACCGTAAGCATTGTTTCTCAGCATACTAATGTTCCCTAGCTTGACAGCTAAAGTAAGGAGTTAAGATTTTGGGGATCATACGTTTCCCAGCGTTTATCCATTATATTAGCACATTACTTGGCGTACCAAGTATCGTTGCCCTATTCATATTAATTTTCTATCCAGTAGTTAGTTGAGATATTTCTTATGTTCCTTTTTTTCCAGAAGCTCATGTCACGGCTTACAGTTCTAGCATCCGCCAATGCCTAACATACGGAGCGCTTGAAAAATTACGCGTTTGAATTAGTGGTTTGGGGTAGATATTACGGGAGATCATAAAGGCCAAAGCGGTCCCGGCATTTTTGTTTTTTGTTTTTTTTTAATGGGTATATATTCTAAAGGGAACTAGGGATGAAAGCCGTGAAGACCCCCGGCGAAGCCGCCTCTTTGTCGGCGAGGCCCGAGGCTTCCGTTGGGTGGGGAGGTAGGTGGGGCGGGAAATCTAAAACCGAACTCGCAGCTTCCGTCACTCCCCGTGGGCGGCGCTCCCCTTTGACCCCTTGCTCGCTCGCTACACATCCGGGCCACTGTTACTAGCGAGGGGAAGATGGCGGCCGCGACTGTGGTGGTTCCCGCAGAGTGGATAAAGAACTGGGAGAAATCAGGGAGAGGCGATTTGTGAGTGTTCTGGCTGGGGGAAGGCGTCGGGCGCCCTGAGGTCGGGGCGTTGGGAGCATGCAGAAGTGGGGTTCAGGGGCCGGGGGCAGCGGCACCCCCTCCCCCACCCGGGCGGCGATTGAGGATGGTTGGTTGGTCAGGAGTTTCGAACTGCCTGAGGAGCAGAGCCGGTGGCCGCCGCCGAGCGTCTTCCTTCTTCCAGTCTCCCTGAGAGCCCCGTGGTCCCTTCCGGAGCCCCGCTTCCTTTAGGTCTCTCAGCAGAACTTCCGTCTCGTCCCCTCAGGTCCCCCGTGCTCCTGCCCTGTCTCTTTTTGTCTGTCTCGCTTGTTTTGCCTCAGCTCACTCGGCTCCTTTTCTCTCCGTGGGTTCGCAGCTGGGGCTGTTTGGGTCCACACTTGCCATTTCTCTGTCTGTCCCGTTTTTCCTCACTCTGTACCTAAGGCGACTCCTGCAGTTTGGCGCCCGGCCTCTCCTGTGCCCGAAGTCTTAGGAGGGCGAACTGTCCCGAACTCTTTCTGGTCCTCGCCGCCAGTGGCAGAGGAGCAGGGGCGTCGGGGACAGCCAGGCTTGGCACCTCTGCTTTCTCAGGGAGTGTCAGCTCGCGCTGCCCTGGCCCTGCGGTCCTCGGGAAAGTGTGGCAGGGATTGCCGCTTTTTGCCAAGTCCCTACCAGCATGTCACTTCAGAGGGATTTCGGGATGGGATTCAACTTTTCCTGGTAAAATGTTTAGGAAATCCCATTTTGGCCTGGAACTGCAGCTAATGCTTGCCCTCCTCGAAGTTTTTCTAGTACTTTAGGATGTTTTGTTTCCTTTAAGTTCTAAACTTATTTTGTACCCCTGCCCAGTGATTTCCCACAGTAGTGGCTTTCTTGCCCCCAGTAGCCACCCCACCCCTACTCCCCGTTAAAGTGGCAAAATTAACACCGATTTGGGAAAGCAAAAGTTCTAATTTCTTCTTCTGAATCACTCTGGAAGCTTAGCAGTCAATCCTGTGTGAGATTAACTCTCCTTAGCTTCTGGAGTTGTCTCCCTCCAAACTCCCACACTCCAGCCCAGTATCAGGTTCCCAGTTGCTGGAGGGAAGATAGGAATCTGTGAAACTAAGTTACTTCAAAGAAACACAGTACAACAATTGCAGGATCATGCTCTTGTAACGTGACTTACTCCTACCACCAATTCCTCTTGCTGTTGTGTGAAATGTAACCGTGTGAGTTCTAGAATTGGATTGTCTGAGTAAGTGGCTAGCTTAGCTAGCTCACTTAACTAGCCGGGTGACCTTGGCTAAGTGCTTAACACTTGCACTGTTTCCCCTTGAGTAAATTGGGAATAATAAGCGCTCTACTCAAAGGATTGTTGTGAAGAGTAAATGTCTGTAAAGCTCTTGGCTTATAGTAAGTGCTCAAGTGGTAGCTGTTAAAAGTAACATTGTTTCAGCTTTTAGATATTTAAACTTCTTGGGACAGTCTTGCCCTTGCAGACTCTACCTCTCTGTTTAGCCATTAATTGGCCTCTGACATCATGCATATTTACTTTTGTATGCTAATGAGCTGAGAGGCCGTTGAAGAAAAGGGATGGCATCTCTTCCTTTTGGTACAACATGGCTTCCAGCAGATACTTGGAGTACCTTAGTGTTTTGTTAACTCACAGGTATGTCTCACCGTATCAGACAAGCATTCGTTTTTAATTTTGATGTGCCCTGAGTGCTGAGAAGGCAGGATGGGAAGCAACTTACCTAAAGCATTGTAGGTTTGAGGGTAATCCTTCCCAAACATTTAAGCTCATCGTGATTTAGCATCTAAAGCCTATTCATTTATGAACTGTCATGTTTGTGGCTGCTCCACTTCCTTCTTCTAGGTGGATTTCACTGTGTGTGTGTGTGTGGGGGGGTGTAACATGTGTTCCGTCAGTGAGCTACATCCACAGACCAAGCTTTTATCAGTTTAATGTTTTTACTTTCACCTTAGAATGAGTATTAAGAATAGGGGGAGGAGCCCTGCCTAACTTCTGACTGGCAATAGGTGGAGGAAATCTAAGTGATATATGAAGCCAAGAATATAAAATGGAATTTGAGTTTATATATATTTACGTGATCGATGCTACCTAGTGTTAAAAGAGCTACTTAAAAACTGTATATGTGGGTTGGGGATTTAGCTCAGTGGTAGAGCGCTTGCCTAGTAAGAGCAAGGCCCTGGGTTTGGGCCCCAGCTCCGAAAAAAAGAAAAAAAAAACTGTATATGTATTTTCATGTGTATTTATTGTATAGCTTGTGGAATGTGGTTTGAATTACAGTAGAGCCAAATTATTGTGACAATTTAATGATTATATAAATATATATAGTTTCTGTTATTAAGAGAACTTAACTTTTCTCGAGACAGTGACCTTGTAGCTCATACTGACCTCGAATTTATAATTATCTGGGTGCTAAGATTATAAATTATAGACATATCCCACTATACTAGCTGAGAATTTAAAGTTGGATGACATAGCTTGGTGTGGTGGCTCATACCTGTAATCCTAGCACTTGGGAGGATGAGGGAGGAGTCCCAGGAGTTTGAGGTCAGTAGGAGCTACATGGTAAAAACACTTTGTTTGAAACACAACAATAAAAGCCAAAAGAAAATTAAAGCCACAAGGGCTTGAGAGACGTCTGGGGTGGGGAGTTAGGAGCATTTACTTATTTCAATTCTCAGGACCCACATCTGATGGCTTATGGTCTCCTGTAACTCCAGGGGATCTAAAACCTCTGGTCTCACAGGCACCTGTACACGCACGCACGCACTTAAAACATATCTAAACAAAACCCCAAACTGAATCTATTTAATATAATGAAATATTTTACGTTTTGCCTTACTGGTAAATGAATCTAGAGTCTTTGTATATACTAAGCAAGTACTACTTCTGAACTATATCTTTAGCTCTTTACAAAATTATTTACATTAGCATACAAAGTAATACATTTTATTAATGATATTTTCATACACATGTCATACTTTAATTTGCTGGCTTCTTCCTTACTGCTTTCCTTTACCCATTTCTTGATGGCCCTTTTCTCCTAACTAGTCCTGCCCTTTTCTTCTCTCTTCTCTCTTCTCTCTTCTCTCTTCTCTCTTCTCTCTTCTCTCTTCTCTCTTCTCTCTTCTCCCCTCTCTCCCCTCTCCCCTCTCTCTCCCCCTTCCCCCCCCCCTTTCCTGGAACTTAATTTGTAGAACAGGCTAAAAAATTTGGGGATTAAAGGCATTCATAAACCACCATGGCTGACCTTTATTACATACTCTTGATCTACCCTTTTCTTTCCTTCAAATTCACTCCTCTCTTACTGTGCCTTTCTGTTTTCATGACTTAGACATATGTATATGTACTCTTAAATGTCTTGCTTAAAATAATAATTTACTGTTTTATCTATTTCCCTGTAAATGTAATGATTTTGTTTTCCTTTATGCCCAGCCCATTTTGCTGCCACCGTTGTTGTTGTCTTCATCTTCTTTATCTTCTTTCTCCTCCCCCTCCTCTTTTCTTCTTTTGGGTTTTCAAGATGGGGTTTTCTCTGTGTCTCTATCTCTATCTCTGTGTCTGCCTCCCAAGTACTAGTTAGTGGTATGCCCCCACTATAGGCAGGCTTCCTTTTTTTTTTTTTTTAAGACAGTGTCTTAAGTGTCCCAAGCTGGCTTTGAACTTCTGTATAAATGAGAGTGACCGTGAATATATGATCTTCCCTCTATTTCCCTAGTGCTGGAAAGTCCTAGAGAGGCACACCACACCCGGTTTATTCAGACTTGGGGATTGAACCCAGGGCATAAGGCGTGCTAAGGCAAGCACTGTACCAACAGAATTACATCCTCAGCCCTTTAATTTTCTATTTTGAGACAGGGTCTTGTTCAATTGTCCAGGCCAGCAATGAACATGAAATCATCCTACTCCAGCCTCTCAAGTTTCAGGGATGGCAGGCCTGTACTGTCAGGTCCTAATATAATGAAATATTTTAAACAATCACTATTTAAACAATGTAAATACATTACCATCCTCTACTTTGTTTTCATTTATTTGACTTCTTTTCCTTATATACAAACTTTGTTTCATATAGCTTAATTTTAGAGGTTTAAAAATCATGTTATAGATATTAGCATTTTTATCTTGTTAAATAGTATTGTGAATATATTACAAAATTTAAATATGAAATAGCAACTAGAAATGCTAAAAGTGAGGGTAGAGTAAATACATTTGGTTTTTGGAGGATGGCCATATGTAAGATTATTTCTTAGGTGGATTTTTCCCTTTTCATTTAATAATTTTAAATGTTTTTTGGCTTTTAGAGATAAGGTCTTTTGTAGCCCAGGCTGATCTGGAACTTGCTTTGTAGTCCAGGGTGACCTTGAATTCATTATCTTCCTGCTTAGCCTCCTCACTATTGGGATCTCAGGTATGTACCACAATGGCTGACTGATTATTCCTTTATGAAAGAGCAATAAGTGCTCTCCAGCCCTGACTTTCTTTAAAAGTATGTGTTGTGTTTCATGAGATTCCCAAGTTTTTATTGTTTGTTGTATTGTAGCAGTATATAGCTATTGTGAGAGTTAAAGTGTCTGTAGTGATAGAAGCAACATGATGGTGAGAATAAGCTCAGAGGTAAAGCAGTTTGCATAGTGTATCTGGTCTTTGCTATTTTCTGAGTTCTTCTTCTCACCCTTTAGCCCCATGGTTTCACCCTCTAACACTAATTAGGCAAGAAACAAGGATAAGAGGGGGAAGGGGAGAGAGGAGGAGGAGGAGAGAGAAAAAGAGATCCCTGAATCCGAATCCAGTTTCTTTCCTTTGTTTCTTCTTTGACCACACAGCTACTAACTGAAACAAATCCCTATAATGCTTCTGGGGAGGGCGGTTGGTCCTTGAATTTATGTACCCTCTATAAAGTTCCCAGAATTCCAAATGTCACACAATGGCAGAAATTATCTGCAGCTGGCAAAACTTGTATTTCTTCTAGAGCACAAGGCAAGTCACGGTCACCTGCTGCAGACAGTCTGAAGCAACCCCATGTCCCTTCGTGTAGGATTAAGAAAAAAAAGCACATTCTTATAATATTTCTGTGTTTTTTTTAAGAAACCAAAATTCCAAAATTATCAAAAATGTCACTATAGCATAGCATGCTCTGAATTCCCTGATCTTTAGCACTGAAAAAAGAAACAGAAAAAAAAAAAAACCCCATAAACTGTATAGGGCATTTTGTAATTTTCAAGGAAGTAAACTCTTCTTTTTTTGGTGAAATATTCCTTAATTTTTTTATTGCTGATACAATTTTCAAGGCAGTATATGTGATGTAATGAAAAGACAGTGACAGAAAAGGCAGAGACATTAGGAATGAATATCTAATTGACATTCTACTGCATTATCAATAGTTGCTTTTTCCCCAAACTATGCCTCTGGCAGTCCTAAACGAGAAAGCATTCCTTTTTAAGCTGCTACTAACTAGTAACTTTTGGCTATAGATCATCATTGCTTCTGTCTCAGACTTTTACTTCCTGTCTCAAGGTAACCTGCAGTTCCCCTGACAACTCCTCTCCCACTAATAATTGTAGACCTTTTCTAGTGTCTTTAAAAAGGCCAAAACAAAACAAAAGCAACTCAAAAACTCTTTTACTGTGTCCACGACAACAGGAACTTAAAAAAATGTTTATTTTTTTTGAGATTATAATGTTATATCATTCCTTCTTCCCCTTTTCCCTTCAAACCCTCCATATAACCTCTTGCCTTCTTTCAAATTTATGACTGACAGAGCTATTTTTTTTAAGATTTATTTATTATGTATAAGTACACTGGAGCTGTCTTCAGACACACAGAAGAGGGCATCAGATCTCACTACGGATGGTTGTGAGTCACCATGTGGTTCCTGGGATTTGAACTTAGGACCTCTGGAAGAGCAGTTAGTGTTCTTAACCGCTGAGCCATCTCTCCAGCCCTGACAGAGCTTCTAATGACAAATATGTTAACTGTATTCCATGAAAACCAATTGTCTGTTAGCCAGAAGATCATGACTTTGAGGAATAAGCTTTGTTAGTAATATTTCATCTGTCAAAACAGTCCATTACTCACATACTTGTACACTATTAGTTTTAGAGTGTATGTATAAATGTCACTTATTTTTTTCAACATTTAAATTTTGTCTGTGTGTGTTCATATAGGTGTGTATATTTATGCATTCTGGGATGCAGGTCAGAAGACAATTCTTGTTATTTATTTTTCTTCCATCATGTGAGACCAGGGGATTGAATTCAGGTCATCAGGCCCAATTGGCAGCAAGTGCCTTTACCCACTAATACAGTTCTCCGGCCCACCAAATATATTTTTAGATGTTATATAACTTGTAGGGCCGGAGAGATGGCTCAGAGTAAGAATGCGTACTGCTCTTGCATAGGACCAGAGTTTTATTCCCCTTGTCCATGTTGGGGTGACTCATAACCAGTTACAAGTGGTAACTCTAGCTGCGCCGGAATCCATCACCTCTGGTATCCCCAGACACCTATACATGATTTATATACACTCAAAGACATATACATAATTAAACATAATCAAAGGAAATCTTTAGGTTCTGAAGAGCTATCCCAGCAACTGTTCTACACTAGTTCTAGGAGATAATGTCTCCCACCCTCTTTTAATTTTGCAGGCTCTGTGTGTGTTCACGAGGTGCCCATGATTACACTTAAACACACATGCATACACCAAAAATTTAAACAATTCTTTAAAAGATTATAAAACTTGTATCATGATTTTCTTCTATAAGAGGTATAAAAATAGTAGAGGGCTCCTGAAGATTTTATTGTTTTATTGATTTATTCAGTAATTTGTAAGTATTGTTCAAGCTGGCCTAGAACACCTGGTAATTCTACTTCAGTGTCCTAAGTGCTTGGTCTCCAGCCCCTAAAACTTGTCTTTTGAGACAGAGTGTCCAGGCTGGCCTTGAACTGGCTGTATAGTTAATGATGATCTTGAATTTCTAATCTCACACCTTCACATCTCAAGGACTAGGATTCCATACAGACTGATAGTATCATACCTAGTTTATGAGCTGCTGGGGATCAAACCTAGGGCATAGAATACATTGTTGGCCAGCACTCTACCCACTGAACAACATCTCTGGTCCTGAAACTTTTAATTTGATTTCATATTTTACCTTGTATTCATGAATTAAGTGCAAATCTTTGTCTGTTTTTCTATTAAGAGAAATTCATTCTTCAGAAAATGTTGATGCAACATTAGGGAATTATTAAGTTGCTACTTTGTTTGCTAAGTTATTTTAGAATGCTGAAATAATTTGCCTTTAATGAAACTGCTTTTCCTACTTAGAAGGGTAAAGCTTTTGTTAATTTGTCTTATGATATTTCTTGCTTTCTTCATAAGTTCATGTTTCTACAAGGTAAAATGATTTTGCCCTCATATTTACTTTTGAGGGTAGTATTTTTGTTACAGCATTGAAAATAGATCAAGTACTATGCTTAAACTATTTAACCTTTTTGCTATATGTTTTTAAAAACTAATTGAAGCACAGGTGATTATCAATCTTTTATATTTGAAGCAAGCTTACAAGCTGTGAGTACAAGTACTTCAGGCTTGTTTATGTTTCCTTTTTGCTGAAAATGGGGAGTAAGATGAAAAGATAAATATTCATGTTAAGAAGATTCACAGTATACTTCTGAAATCATTAGAAAAACATAACTCATTCATTCACGTTTTTACAGATCTTTAACAGAAAGTAGGTTTCTGTGTTTGTTCTTAGGTGTTGAAGCAGCATTTCCATAATAGCACAGAACTATTTGACAAGTGGAAAAACTGGTAAACTTAAATATTAAGAGTATAAATTAATACTGATGTTTGGGCTGAGATAGAATATTTGAATATTTTAAGGTCATATTATAATGGGCAAGTATATGAGGTAATTTTGTCTGTTATCATCCTGTAATGTAGAGAAGTTTACCAGAAGTGTTTGACAGATAGGACAGTAAGAGGGATGCAACATTCAGAACCAATTACCTTTAAGGATACTTGCTGGCCTACTATTTGTAGATTGCTTCAAGAAGACATAGTTAAACTGATACTTGAAAAAAACTTTTTTGAGACAGAGTACTCCTATATCCAGGTCTGCCTTAATCTTTCCATCTTCTTGCCTCAGGTTCTAAATGCTTTTTTTGTTTTAAGGACACGTATCTGTTATGCCAGTGAATTGCCTGAATGTGATAACCCATTAATGATTTTGTATACAATTTTAGCAAACCTTTGAGATGATGACAATATTGTCTGCAGGCTAATAAATGTGCTTGTGGCCTAGTGACTGACAATATAAAATTTCTTAGTTATGTAATGATGACTGTATCATAGGTAGGAGTTTAGAACACTGACACAATCTCTCCAGTCACTGAAAGGCTTATTGAAAAAGACATGTGTTACTATTGCTGAAAGTAGATGAAGCTGGTGGAAATGTGAGGGAACAAAGGAAGAATTAAAAAAACAATTTCTACTCTCCCCTTTTGAGACAGGATTTTACTCTGTATTCCATGCTGGTCTAGAACTTGTGGTAACCCTGCCTCAGTCTTTCAAGGCTTTGGGATTTCAAATGCATGAATTCCTACAGCTTGTTGCAATTTCTTTCTTTTTCTCCCTCCCTCCTACTCTTCCTTCAAGACATAACACATCCCAGGTACAAGCTTACTGTTACAGTTCAGGTTGATCTTGATTTCTGATCTTTCTACTACCATGTCCTAAGTGCTGGAATTACAGGTGCATGCCATGGTACTAGGTTTGTGTGCTGCTAGGAATCAAATCCAAGGCTATGTATGCTAGGTGATCACTGAGCCATATCCTGAGCCTACAGTGAGTATTCAGTACATGTATACAAAGCTAAGAACACCCAGTATATGGAAGGTAGAGGCAGGAGGATCAGGAGTTCAATGCCAGTTTGAACTGCATAGTGAGTTTGAGGCCATCTTGGGTTTTGTGAACTTTCTTCAAAAACCAAAACCCCAAGCCCTCTAACAATGTATACAGTGTGTAATCATCAGACTAGAGTAATTGGCATATGCATTACCTCAGATCAGCAGTTCTCAACCTTCCTAATGCTGTGACCCTTTAATGCAGTTCCTCATGTTGTGGTGACCCCCAGCCATAACATTGTTTCATTGCTGCTTTATAACTAATTTTGCTGCTGTTATGAATTGTAATGTTAATATCTGATATTCAGAATATCTAATATGCTACCCACAAAGGGGTTTCGACCTACAGGTTGAGAACTGCTACATCAGATATTTATCTATTGTGCTAAGAATACTTAAATCCTCTCTATTGGCAACTTCTTGAGACAGGTCTTTTTCCACTGAACCATCTTGCTAGCCCTGTCTAGTTGAATACATTTTTTCTTTTTTTTTTTTTTTTCGGAGCTGGGGATCGAACCCAGGGCCTTGTGCTTGCTAGGCAAGCGCTCTACCACTGAGCTAAATCCCCAACCCCCAGTTGAATACATTTTTAAATAGGTAGTGAGTAGTTAATAGTTTATAATGGAGATTTTCAAATTTTATATAGATTTAATTAGTAATTGCTTTGCATTTGCCTTTTATTCTTAATTTTGAACGTAATTGTATAGCTAGTATTGGTGTTACTTGAGATAGGAGAATCATAGTTTGTGGTTGGCCTGGGCTACAGACTGAGTTCAAGGCTAGCTTAATAAACTTGTCCAGACTGTTCAAAGAATAAAACAGAAGAAGGATAAAGGTCTATCTTATTGAGAGAGTGCTTGACTAGCATGTGCAAGGCTATAGTTCAGCTATAGTAGCAAAACAGCAAAGAAAAATGTATAAGTTAAGTTGTGGACCAGAAGGTGTTTATTGGGTTTTTCTAGCCAACAAATGGAATATCAAAGTATATGATACAGAGGCAAGGTAGAGGGATGTGGGTAACCTATAGCATAGATACTCTCTGTAAGTGATGGTATTATGGTATCATATTGGCATAAGATAGTGTAGATAAACAGAAACTATAAGCTTTTTTCTCCCACTGCTGAGGATTGAATTCTAGGTATTGCATATGCCAGGGACATATTCAACCCACTCACAAATTGGACAGGAGTAGAGGGGCTGCTGGCAGGAGTTGGAGGTGAAAAAGGATAGAGTGGAATTGATAAAAATATAGTACTCATGAAATTGTCATAAAAGAAAGAAACTCGTTGATTTAAAGTGTTGGTATGGCTGGGCATGGTGGTCCATGCCTTTAATCATAGCACTCAGAAAGCAATAACAGGCAGACCTCTGTATTTCAAAGACAGACTGGTCTACATAGTGAATTCTAAACCAACCAAAGCTACATATTGAGATCCTATCTGGAAAAAAAAGTTGACCTATAAGATTTTTTTCTAAATTGTGAAATTGAACAAAAATATAAAGAAGTGCCTAAATATTAACATGTAGAGCATAGAGAGTTGTACAACTCAAATGCAATTCACGTGCCTATAAACTAACATTTAGAGGCTAAGACAGGAGAATCATGAATTTGAGGCCAGCCTTAGCTACATAATAGAAGTAGAGTTAAAAAGCAAGCTAACAGCTACATGTGTGGTAGGCACACATTTAATCCCAACACTCAAGAGATGAGCAGATCTCTGAATTCGAAACAAGCCTGGTCTATTGAGCAAGTTCTAGGCCAACTAAGGTTACATAGAAGGACCTAGTCTCAAAACAAACCATAAACTTATAAACAAAACAACAAAAACCAAAATGCATCTATTTTACATCCCCATCAGGTAACATAACCTCTTTTTCTGATCTCTCTTTTCACCACCTCTGTGATAATCATTATTTTGGCATTTGTGTTTTGGTCCTCCATATTCTGCATCATAATTTCTGGGATTATAGGCATGTGTTACTATACCTGACTTTTAGAGTTAGAATCACATATTAATGAGGATGGGAAGATTGGCCAAGCTGAGACAGGAGGATCAGGAATTTAAGGTTAGCTTGAGCAATATGAAACCTAGTTTCAAAACAACAGCAGCAAAACTTAGAAAAAAATGTCAGTGTGATTTGTGTATACTTCATTGTAGCTTATTATTTTCTTTTTTTTAAAACAGATTTATTTATTTATTCTATATAAGTACACTGTAGCTGTCTTCAGACACACCAGAAGAGGGCATAGGATCCCATTACAGATGGTTGTGAGCCACCATGTGGTTGCTGGGAATTGAACTCAGGACCTCTGGAAGAGCAGTCAGTGCTCTTAAGCACTGAGCCATCTCTCCAGCCCAGCTTATTATTTCCATTGAGCATCTTTTTAATATATTTTATTGGTCTTTAGAAGTTCTGGTTTATCCTCATGAGGATCTTCTTTATATCTTTTGTTTGTGTTTTCTGTCTTAGGGTTTTACTATGAACAGACACCATGATCAAGGCAGCTCTTATAAGGACAACATTTAACTGGGGCTGGCTTACAGGTTCAGAGGTTCAGTCCATTGTCATCAAGGCAGGAGAATGGCAACATCCAGGCAGGCATGGTGCAGGAGGAGCTTCGAGTTCTACATCTTCATCTGAAGGCTGCTAGAAGATTGGTTTCCAGACAGCTAGCACTTAGCACTAGGGTATTAAAGCCCACACCCACAGTGACACACCTACTCCAACAAGGCCACACCTCCTAATAGTGCCACTTCCTGGGCCAAGCATATGTAAACCATCATAATTTCCTATTAATTTTTCTTTGCTATCTTTGAGATGCTTCATGTTTGTGGGTTATATTGCATTTTCGTAGGTACATGCATATTCAATCTTAAAACAGTGACCTCTAAACATTTTTTTGAGGTTGGGTTTTAACTTTGTAGCCCTGGATGTCTTAAAACTCTATGTAACCTAGACTGGTCTCTAACTCACAATAAATTTTCCTTCTTCAGCTTCCTATGTGCTGATATGTGCCAGAAATGTGCCATCATGTCTAGCTAATAGTGATCTTTTTATGTTTGTTTTTGAGATAAGGTCTGGATATGTAACCTAGGGTGGTCTATAATTCATGATTAGCATCTGCATCCACACTGGGACTTAAAGGTGACTTTTGATGAACAGAAATGGTTCATTTGGGCTGGAGAGATGGCTCAGAGGTTAAGAGCACTGACTGCTCTTCCAGAGGTCTTGAGTTCAAATCCCAGCAACCACATGGTGGTTCACAACCATTTGTAATGGGATCTGATGCCCTCTTCTGGTGTGTCTGAAGACAGCTACAGTGTGCATAATAAGTAAATAAATCTTTTAAAAAAAGAAATGGTTCATTTTACTATTGTCAGATTGATCCATTATTTGCTATGCTAGTAGCCTTTATGCTTAATGCCTCTCTTTCCCACTTTTGTCATTCTTTGTATTTTTCAGACAGGGTTTCATGCTAGCCCAGACTTTCTTGAAATTCAAGATAGTCCTCCTGTCTCAGTCCTCTGAGTGAATAAACCTTCCTGACTCCAAGGTTAATGAGGTTATCTTATATTATTTTGGGAACTTTATTTTCTTTTTGAAATGGGGTCTTGATCTGTAATCTACCCTGGAACCTTGATTTGTAGTCTCCTAGAACTCTCCTCATAGGCCAAACTGGTCTCAAATTCAAGGCACTCCTCCTTCCTCCACCTCAGGAGTGTGGTGTATGGGCATATATAGGCATGAAGCATGATACCTCTTTCTTTTCATTTTGATTTAGCATTTAAAATCATTATTTTGTGTATGTGAATGTGTGTGGTGTATGTGTAGGGGTGTGTGTGTGTGTGTGTGTGTGTGTGTGTGTGTGTGTGTGCTTGTAATTTTGAGAGTGTGCTGTTGCATGGGTGTGGTGGTCAGAGATGTTCTCTCCTTCCACTTTGTGTAGGCTCTCTCTCTCCTTCTATACCTTTGTATGGGTTCCTTGGATTAAATTCAAATTCTCAGGCTTGTGGCAAGCACCTTTATTTGGTAAGCCATCTTGACAGCCCTTCATTTTTCAATCTTTTGTAGCTGGCATTGATTTTTATTGTGAGTTAGGGATTGTAATAGGTTTATCGTGATTGAGGTTATGAAGAAAATCTAGTCTCACACAGCTAAATAGCTAGCAAGGACATCACGATTATATTAAGCTTCTTGGATGATTATGCACATTATTGTTTGATATGTCAAAATCCTAATCTCAATCTCTCCCTCTGTCCTCTCTTTGTCTGTCTGTCTGTCTCTGTGTGTGTGTGTCTGTGTGTCTGTGTGTGTGTCTGTGTCTTTGTTACATATTTTTTTCTTCTTTGCCTTTCATGTGGTTCCCAGGGATTGAATTCACTCCTTATATTTATCTATCATCACAACTGGCTCTACTTTTTATTTTATTATTTTTTAAAGAGAGATTTTATGTTGCCAGACTGCTTTAGAATTCCAGGGCTCAAGTGACACTTTCTCCCTATACCCAAGTTTAAACAACCTTGGTGCCAGGTATGGTGGTGTAAACCCAGTATTCAGGAAGCAGAGGCAGGACTGTGGCAAATTCCAAGTCAGCCTGGTCTGTATAGTTAGCTAGGGCTGCATAGTGGGAGTCTGCCTTCTAACCCTCCAGTCTAACAAGAAGGTAAAAGAAACCAAACCAGAAACCCCTAGCTAAACCAGACCCCCCACCCCATCAAATACAAAGCAATAATATTGTGATACTTTGAAAATAAAATCCATTTGATTCTTTTTCATTTTGGAATGGATCTTTTATCCACAGTCATTTTACAATATACAGCGTCCATTTGGAAAACGACTTTCATTGAAATATCCAACTCTTCCAAATATTGACAAACTTCATTTTATGGTATCAAATACACATTCCTTAGCGTCACCACCAAAGATGATCAGGGAATCATCTGTGACAGTAGTCATCCCCATAGTGGCAGAAACAAGATTTTCAAAATTATTTTAGCTCAAAAGCTTAGAGTTTATCATTGACAACAAATACTGTTTTCCTTGAAGTAACAAACTTGGTTGGTTGTAATCATAGCTTGTTAGTTGTTTCTTAAGTGGAAAAAATGGTGTTCTATAAAAACAAGATAGTTAAGCTTACAGTTAAAAACCACTGTCATGTCTGAATATGTACCTCTGACTGGCCTGGAATTCACTATGTGGATCAGACTGGCCTCCAACTCACAGAGATTCATCTGTCTCTGCCTCCAGAGTGCTGGCATTAAAGACGTGTACTACCAAAAAAACAAACAAACAAACAAAAAAAAAACAAAAACCACTGTCATGGGCATGTTGGTGACTACCTATAATCCTAGCATTTTGGGTGGTCGAGGTAAGAGAATTACATTGAATTAGAGGCTAGTCAAAGCTACATAGTGAGTATATTCCAACCCTAAATAAAAAACCCTGTCTGAAAAAATAAAGACAGATTTACAAGTAGTTTTCATGCAGACAACTGGTAATAATTTAATGTTGGGTAGGAATTGTTTATGTAAACTTCTCATTTTATCAGGGTATTTAAATGACATTTTAAAAAATGACAGCACTGGATATGATGTTACACACTTGGAATCTCAGTGCTTGTGACACTGAGGTTGGAAGATCAAGTGTGCCAGGCTAGCCTGGGCTACAAGGTAAGATATATGGTGTCTGCCAAACAAAAAAAACTAGGCAAGCACTCTGGAGGTAGAGCCACTGGGAAACAAAACCCTAACTAACTACCCCTCCAAACCTCAGATATTTTAGAGCTCAGACATTTTTTTTTGTTGGTTCTGGAGATTGAACCTTATGCATGCTAAGAAGTGACTTACCACTGGTCTATACTCCAGCCCTGTGTTCTGAATTTGCATAAATTAATAATAAATTTTTGATGCTAAGGATTTTATTCATAAGCAGTATTTCTTTAGACAGTCTCTGTGTTGCAGATATGCTGAAAGATGATGGTCAAGATATTAGGGTTGAGTGTTTGTTTTTTTTTTTTTTTGAGCATGTCTACTAAGCATCTGAGTTAGAAAATCCAGTAGCAGTTGTAAATGTGTTTGGTGTAGAGATAAAATTGGAGGTAGATACACCTAAGAATTACTGCCTTGGAAGTGGGTAAGATCCCACTGTGTGTATGGGGGAGAAAGTGGTGCTGCTAAGAGCAAAAACAATCAAATATAAGGACAAATGATCTTGCAAGCATAAGAGTGATGATTCCACTGAGAAGGAAAGGGAGGAAGGAAAAGGACTTGGACATCCTTAAGCTGAGATTGGAAATGCTCCAAAGTCTGAAACTTGAGTACTGAGATACTGCTAGTAGAAACTTCCATTACTGACAGGCTGAAAGAACACAGCTTAAAAGCATGGTTTATTTGTATCTCCAGGGAAAACAAGACCCTGTTAGTCCCTTTCAGCTACAGTAACACCTTTTCTGAGCATGTCCAGGTTCTCACTTGCAAGTCTGTCTACTAAGTAATAAAATGGCATATGTGTTGTCACTGTACAGCAAAATGTTGAATGCATAAAGTTAAATATATATGATTATTATTAGAGGGTTGTAGAAATGGTTTAGCAGTTGATAGCACTTAACTGCTCTTTCAGAGGATTTTAGTTCAGGTCCTGGGACCTATGTTGAGCAGCTCACAGCTGCTTGCCTGTAACTCCAGCTCCAGGGGATCTGACACCTTGTGCCCTCCACAGGCACATGAACATGCTATACACTAAGAAAAATAAACACACATACATGAAACCAGTTCTTTATATACGTATGAGGTATATATGAAACAAAATATATTTCGTGTTATGTTTTAGTCCTCAGTCTTATCTTAGGTACATAAAAATGTTTTGAACAGAAATATGCAAAAAAGTAATTTCTGGAATAGTTTTTGTTCTAAGCATTGTAGATAGGGTATAGATAAGGGATACCCTTCCCCTCAGTGTATTAATTCATATCCTGTAAGATGCCCCTTTTGGTGTTTTTTGTTTTGTTTTGTTTTGCTTTTATTTTGGGTTGCACAAACATTTTCTAGTTTCTAGTTTAGTAATCACCAACTCCTTGTCAATCTTGTTTCAGTTATATTTCCCTTTCATTATTTTATTGTTTTGTTTTTGTAGTAGATAGCATGTTATCTATAGTGTTATATTGAAGATGAGAATGCAGTATTTCTTTGACATTCTGATTTTATTTTCTCTGGATGGTGTATTATTTCATCAGTAGCTGGGACATAATGCTTTGTTAGTCTGTTTCCATGGTGTAAAAAGCCACTGACAGATGGTAGATTTTTTTATTAGGGATCTTAAAAGGAAGATGTTCTAATTCTATCATTTTATTGGCATATATTATTATACAAAATAATGGGTTTCATTATGATCTTTTAATTTCTGTGCACAATTTACTGTGGTCATATCCAACCCTAATCATTCCCTCTTCTCTGCCCACCCTCACTTACAGTGCTCCCTTTATGTTTTAGCCTTTGTTCAAAGGAAAAAAAGAGGGAGGAATCTAGATTTCTTACCCACCATTTCCTCTGTTGGCGGAAATAGTTCAAAATGGAGACATTTTATTTGAGATAGGGTCTCAAATTTACTATGGTAGTAGTTTGTTTTGGTTTCTTTACCTCCTAAATCCTAGGATTACAACCATGCATCACTATGTCAAGTAGAGACATTTCTTATTTACTGTTGAGTTACCCAATGTTCATAATGAGAGGCAGAAAATTTTTTATGTAAAAAATGATTTGCTAATTTTCAGAAAGATGGGTTGATTGATCTCTAATTCTGATGGGTTAAAAGGTTTTGTCATGATCATAGGTATTTAAATACATCTGGGACATTTCCATATACTCTTTAGGAGCTAAAACTTGTTCTTTAGGAATCAAATGTTTTAGGATTGGAAATTGATACTTTTTTGTTTTTTGTTTTTTTTTTTAATTCTAGTTTGCATTTATGCCGGATTCTCAGTGAAAACAAAAGCCATGACAGTTCGACCTACAGAGGTATGATTTTTAAAAGTATCATAGCTATCGTTTTTGCTTTGTTTAAAATTGTATATCTTTATTTGGTCTTATGTATGGAAACCAAAAGTATAAGAATGCATGTAATTAAGACCTTATGGTCAGTAATAAAACTGTAGTTAACACTAAGACTATACATCTTGGATACACACATTATTTCATCTGTCTTTTATAATTGTTTGTACATTTGTTTAAATTTCTGTGGTTAGCTGTACCAGTCATAAATGTGAGAGAAAGCTATCCTGAAAGAAAAACAGTTTTGCTCATATTTGTACTAGAAAATTTCCATCAACCCAGTTCAGTGTTTTTGCTCAAGCTGGATGTGTTCAGGTGGTATCTGGGGAGCTTGTTAAAGGCAGTTGTCATGGAAAATATAAGCAAAGGAGTGTTTGCTGTATACACAGATAGGATATATTAAGTAAAAATGTTCCATAATTAAGCAGGATGTAGATTTTACTTTTATGGAATTTCACTGTTTAGCTTTCATTAATTTAAAACTAGGAACATGGATTTGGCAAAAGACAAGCCAAAATAAAAGCAATTGTGTCTGATTTATAGTGTTTTTATTTATAGCTTTTATTGAAGATAGTCCTGTACTTTTTAGTATAAAGTCAGTATTTTTATAACTAATAGTTTATTTTATATAACAATTATTATAGTTATATGGCATTGTGAATAGATGATTAAGAACAATGTTTTTCCTATAGAAAAATTTATTTTGGTTTTATCAAAAATTGAGTATTATTTATTTTGGTTTTATCAAAAATTGAGTATTACCTTAATTTGAGAGAATATATTTATTAGATGGAACATTTGGAGGCTTGAGGGGAAAGTATTTTTAGCCAGGGAACACCAAATTTTGGTTTCTGTTATAGGAAGCGTTGTTTTAAGACTTAACATCTCAGCTGGGTTTGGTAGCACGTTCCTGTAATCGTAGAACTTTGGATGCTGAGATGAATATTGTGATTTCAAAGCCAGCCTGGGCTATGGAGTGAGTTCTAGGCTAATCTGAGCTGTATAGTAGAACCCTGTCTCAAAAACAACCAACGAAATAGCAAACAAAAAAGTCATTTAATGTGTCTAGGGTAAAACCCAAAAGTACTAGATTTTGACCTTGTTTATAAAGTCATATAATAAGGCTGTATAAATGTATAGCTCAGCAGTAGAGCACTGGCCAGGCAAATTAGAAGCCCCCGTTTTTTTTGTTTCCAGTATTCCAAGAAAATGTGTATGATCACTAATAATGACTTTCAAGTATGTGTTTGTGTATGTCTACACATTTGTTTTGCCTAGTAAAGTTGACTGCTGGAAGTGTAGGAAAGCATAAAAGCATTCATATATGTATATGTGTATAAAATTCTTTTCTCATATATTACATTCCAAACACAGTTTCCTCTGCCTCCATTTCTTTCAGTCCCCTCTTTCACCTTCCCTCTCCCCTAGATTTATTCCTCCTCTGTCTCCTTTCCAAAAACCCTTTCCAGGGATATCTACTGAAAGTGAACATGGCCTAACACGCTACACTGTGTAGAGACTTGTAAGTCATAGCCGGAAGTGGCAGTCCAGTAGGAACAAAAGGGTCCTAAGCATAGGCAGAAGAGTCAGAGAGCATTCTTTTCCCACTGTTGGGAGTTCCATAAGAACACTAAGATATGTAACCGTAATGGATTTGCAGAGGACCTAGCTCATCAGACCCATATAGGGTCTGCTTCAGTCTCTGTGAGCCCCTATGAGCCCTGCTTAGTTTATTCTGTGGGTTGTGTTCTTGTTGTACCCTCATTCCCTCTGGCTCCTAAAGTCCTTCCTCTTCCTCTTCTGCAGGATTTCTTGAGCTCTGCCTAATATTTGGCTGTGGGTCTTTGCCTCTGCTCCCATCATTTGCTGGATGGCTAGGCATCCATCTATAAGTATAGCAAAATATCATTAGGGATCATTTTGTTGATTCATTTGCTTGTTTCTTACCAGTTGTGTTTGGTTCTATTGTAGGTCTCTGGGTTGTTGTGCTCTATTTCCTGACCATCCAGGCTGTATCAGGCATGGGTTCCCTCTTGTGTGGGCTTCAAATTGAACCAGTCTTTGGTTGGTCATTTCCACAAGTTGTGCGCCACCATTACCTTGGCACATCTTGTAGGCAAAACTGATTATAGGTTGAAGGTTTTGTGCCTGGGTTGGTGGTACTGGGAATGCAGAGGCAGGAGGATGGATAGTTTGAAGCCACCTTGGGATACATTGTGAGACCCCTCCTCCAAAAGAGAAAGCACTCCCCAAACACTGGATTACTTACTTTTTCTTCTCTGTGCTTATTAGTTTTAGACTTACTTAATTTTGATCTTGTTTGATTGAAAATTTCAGTTTTGAATGATTGCATGAATCCTTAAAAGTATATGATTATAGGGGTTGGGGATTTAGCTCAGTGGTAGAGCGCAAGGCCCTGGGTTCGGTCCCCAGCTCCGAAAAAAAGAAAAAAAAAGTATATGATTATAGTTCATTTACTTGTTTTGGTTTACACATGAATCAAAAATAGTTATGGCTGTGGCCTTACTGTCTGAATAACCATTATTCTCCTTCCATTTCTCCTCTTTTTCCCTTTAACACACAGGCCCATTGCTTAATCTCTGCCAGTAGCCAAGCTTTGGTGTAAGATCCTATTTGGTGGTTCGTGGAGGAAACTGACTTAATCCCATCTTTAGAATCTGCTCTGTTGTGTCTTAGTTTTATTATGGATAGTATTCTCTCTTACATATTCCTTGTTATACATTGGAATTAAGTTCATTTGAGGGACACAATTTACATTGTTCATACTGCTTGTTCACTTTTAAAGTTTTCTCTGCTTTTTAGCAATGAAACAGTATTGTTGGCTAGACAGATGGTTCAGCAGTTAAGAGCTCATACTGCTCCTTTGAAAGGACCTGACATCAAACACTTATATGCAAGTATCCCTTTGTCTAGTTGCTAGCCTTAAAACTGCTTTTCCTAAAATGTTAGCACTAATGTGAAGTATTTATTGAATTATATATGAAGGTTGTATGTTTCCCTGCACATTGTGAATGTAAGTGTAAAGTTTTCCAACTCTGGCTATCTTGGTAGTTTTAAAGCACCATTTTCTTGGTTAGGGTTTCTGTTGCTGTAACAAAACTCCATGACTAAAGGTAATTTGGGGAGGAAAGGGTTTATTTTATTTTATAACTTGTAGCCTATCATTGAGGGACATCAGAGCAGGAACTCAAGACAGGAAGCTGGAAGCAGAAGCTAATGTTTAAGTCCTTCAGGAGTGCTGCTTACAGCCTACCCCTTACTCCTGCATACTTATCCTGCTTTCTTATAGTACCTGGGATCACCAGCCCAAGGGTCACAGTGCCCACAGTGAACTGGGCCCTTCTACAGCAGTCATCAAAAAACAATCATGAAAATGTCCCACAGGCCAGTCTGGTAGGAAACGTTTTCTCAGTTGAGGTTTGGTCTTCCCAAGTGATTCTAGTTTGTGTCAAATTAGCATAAAACTAGCTAGCACAATTGGCCCTTTGTCAACTTGACACACAAGCAAAGCATTGTTAGACCCTAACATTTCTTTTTGTTCATCCTCAAGATCTTGTATTAATGTTAATGTCACAATATAAAATATTCCAACTTTAAAAGTCTCATTCTTTAAAATTTCAAATACTTTAAAAGTTAACTTTTTAAAACATCGCTTCTTGGCTAAGATCAAGTGAAGTCTCTTTAAAACACCTAAAGTTTCTTTCACAGTTGAAGCATCTGTAAAATATCCATAGTCTCCAAAATACAAATTCCTTCTAAAAACTATAGTCGCTTTAACAATTCAGTCTCTGAACTATGTGTTCTTGTTTTAAAAGGTTATTTTTTTACTCCAGGAGAAAATAACCAGGGCGCAGTCAAAGAAAAGCCAAGGCAAAGTTTCACAGTGAACAGAGTTCGGTGCTTGATGTCTGGGACCTACTCATTGTCATCTGGGCACCAAGGGCCGTGGCAGTGGCACTCTGGCTTTGCCATCCACAGCTCACCCAGCTAGTTTCCTAGGCTCGGGCTGGCTCCACTCCATAGCTTCGCTGTCCTTGGCATTCATCTGCTTTCTCCAAAATACTGAGGTTTCCTGATATAACTAGGTTGCATCTTCACCACTGTCCTCTCTTGAGTTCTCTTCAGGGACTCTGATCCTGTCACAAGGCACGAAGTCTTCTTGTCTCTGTGACTGCTTCATTACTGGGCCTTCTACTTTGGTTGAGGCTGTATATTCACACATGGCCTGTCTTGGTCTCCCATGATGTCATGCCTCAGCTGCTCTCCATGTCCTCTTCAGTCCTGAGACTTTTACTGCAGCGGAGGTCAGACTTTTACCAATGGCCTCTCCTGGCTTCTCAGAGTGTTACTCTTCATAATTCTCTAATGCAGTGGTTCTCAATCTGTGGGTTACCACCTCTTTGTGCATCAAACAACCCTTTCACAGGGGTCGCATATCAGGTATCCTCCTGCATATCAGATATTTATATTATGATTCATAACAGCAAAGCTACAGTTATAAGGTAGCAATAAAAATTATATTCTGGTTGGAGGTCACCACAACATAAAGAACTGTTTTAAGGTGTCTTAACGTAAGGAAGGTTGAGAACCACTACTCTAATGCCTATAAAATGAGTAGGGAACTCTTCAGAATTACTTAATTCTTCTGCCAGCATGAGGTATAATCTTGGCTCCCTTAGGACCATAGCTTTGTTTTCTGACTCCAAGGAAATATTTCCCAGAAGATTTTGCCTCACTGATTTTGTCTTATCTTCTTCCTCCTCCGCTTCTTCCTCCTCCTTTTCCTTCTCTTCTTCTTTTGAGGCTGTGACTTTTTATTTTTTGTTAATTTTTTAATGATTTATTTTTTATTTTATGTGCATTGCTGTTTTGCCTTTTTTGTGTGTATGTGTAAAGGTGTCAGATCCTCTGGAACTGGACTTACAGACAATTGTGAATTGTCATGTGGGTGCTGGGAATTGAACCTGGGTCCTCTAGAAGAACAGCTAGTGCTCTTAAATGCTAAACCACCTCTCTAGCTACTATGACAATTTTTATTGAGGGCAGTCAGGCTTTTTATACCTTTATGAGAAATAGAATATAATGGCAGTTGCCAGGATCAATACCGTTGTAGTTGCCAGGATATAATGATGTTTGTAAGCTATTCAGGGTTCACAAGATTCATGTCTAAGACCAACTGTCCTGTCAAGCTTAACATACTTTCTTGACTTCTGAGGAACATACAGAGAAGCACAAAGTGGCCTGAACCTTTCACTGCCTGAGGAACTGCATTAGTGTCTCAAGAACTGCAGGGCATATTGTGCTCCATGAGCCATGGACTCTAACCTGAAAATCTGAGTCATACGTCTCAAGGCAGCCAGGCCAGACCAAGCCTATGGTTCCCCTGCAAGTTAGCCTAATTAGAGTGGATAATAGTGGATCTTTGCCTTATTAAAGGAGTTGCAGGAAAGAAAAATGTCCATGACTCCCACATCCTACTTGAAACCACTCAAGCTAGAGAGTATTGTATTCAGGAAGGAAGGAAGGAAGGAAGGAAGGAAGGAAGGAAGGAAGGAAGGAAGGAAGGAAGGAAGGGAGTCTCACGTCTCACATATTCTTGGCTTCAAGAATAATTGGTAATATGAAAATAATAGGTATCATAGGAGAATTCTTGTGGGCACTATCTTTCTGTTGAAAGAGGAAACATGTAAGAATATAGGGTTAATCTCAACACTTTCTCAGCCCACAACAATCAATAAATCCACATTTTTTTTATTTTAATTCTATTCATGTCTTCTGGTCCTTTTTGTTTGCCTTATGTTTTAAAAAAATATTGATTCTTTGTGAGTTATGCATTATGTACCCCCAACCCCATTTATCTCCTAATCCCTCTATATCTGCCCTCTACCCTTGCAACCTCCCCCACAAAAGAAAAACTAAAAATGAAATGAACAACCCCCCCCCCCAACATCTTGGTGTGGAAGCTTTGGTGTGTCACAGTGTGTCACACAGTATGTATACCCTTTTATCCAAACAGCTTTACTTGCAAATGTTCATTGCAATGATTCATTCGTGTGGTCTGAGGTCTCTGACTTCTGCTATACCATCAAGACTGGATTCTCACCAGGATTGTTGCCCTGAGTCATGCAGATTCTGCAACTTAGCTTCTGTAGGACTGGTCCCTTCACACACTCCAGCAGCTCCTAGATGGGATAGATGTTGGGGTGGGCTTACTCAAAGCTCTGATCTGGGCCTGGCTGGTAGCTGAGTTGGTCAGCTCACTAGCTTTCATGTCCAAGCCAGCAGGCCAGCTCTCCCTTGCTTGCCGAGGTGAAGGATGGAGCCAGCTCTCCTGAGTGCCACAGCTGGTGAGGAGCAGGACTAGCTTTCCTGTGCTGGTCTTTTCACAATCACCACATATTTTTATGCTCCAGCTAACAAGCATCAGTTCCTAGGTTCTGGTCTCTTGTTAATCACAGGTATCTCCACTCTGCTGCCCTACAGATTCTTAACACAAAATATCACACAAATGGCCCCGGTAGAGTCTTTGTTTCCCTTTGAAACATCAAAAACCAAGTCACTATCATCTGCATTGCTTTCATCTAAGCTCCCTGATCTCTGAGCTCACAGCGCCCTTTTCAGCTCCTAAAAGGGGATTCTAACTAGGCTTTATTTTAGATTCCTTGTGGGTGAAATAGGGTGGGGAAGGATCTCATGTGTTCTTCCTGCCCCTGCTTTCTGAATGAATGACGGGACTGAGGACTGGCAGTTTCCTACCATACCTGGTGTTTGTATGTTTTGGAATAAGTTTCCTTTGAGTACTTTTCTATTTCATCATCCTGGGCATTGACCTCAGGATCTCAGAAATGCAAGGGAATCACTCTGCTAGGTGAGCTACATTGCTCTAGCTCCTAGGCTTTATTTTATATTTGTGTTTTAGTGTTTGGAGAGTGTGTCAGGTAGACTATGCTGATCTGGAACTTGATATATGTGCTGAGATTGACTGCAAATCTGTCTGTCTACCTCCATCTCCCAAGTGCCTGGATTACAGGTTACTATGCCTGGTTTTATGTCATAGGAAATAGAAAACAGAGCTTCTTGCATGGTAGGCAAGAACTTTATCAACTGATTATGTCAGTAACCCTCTATTAGTGTTTTTTAGCACTCCTTGTTTTTCCACTTTTAATGATTGGAAGGAGAAAAAATATACAGGAAAAAATGATTCGAAGGTGTTAAGGCAACTTCTAACTCCCTACTCAATAAAAGACTTACTGTTGAGGAAATGAAGTGGTGATAATAGCGTGGTTACTTGTAGTTGACAATTCTCATAAAATAGCAGTTTTTGTTTATATACATATATTTTTACTTTTACATAGGGCTTTATTTTTTGAATTCTGATAGAAATTTAAGAGGAAAATAAATTTAGATTTTGGAAAAAATTTCCTATTATGCTTAACTCTTCTCCTTAGGTTTCATTGTAGCACCAAGATTGAAGTGAGTGTACTCTGAACACATTTAGACAAATCTGTGAAAGTGGCTGGCAGGGGGGAAATGGTAAATTTTGTTTATATCTTGTTGGGGTATAGTGTACTCATTTAAAATATTTCTGAAATATTCTGAGAAAGTGCTTTAAAATGTGTTAGTGGGTCAGCTGTGTTAGTACATGTCTGTAAATTCAGTACCTGGGACGTTGAGGCAGAATTGTCTTTCACAACTTAATGAGACATTGTGTAATATTAAAGTGGCTGTGATTTTTGATAGAGCACTTGCTTAAACTCCAGGACTACTGGAAAAGAAAAGGAAGTATTGAAGAAGAATCAAAATATTAAATGATGTCCATAGTATATTAAATGTGTGAATCTGAGATTTGTAGCCATGGAGAAAAGAGAAGGAAATACTTAAACTCTAGTTTCAGTAGAGAACAAATGGTTAACTTTTCCTAAATCTATTAATGCTTTTGTAGAAGTAAAAGGATAAGTTCTTACAGTATACTCTTATAAATATGTTTTATTACTCATGTTTTATAATGATTATGAGAAATAAGAAAGAATAGATTTTCCAGTTTGCCTTTCTTGTTAAAGATACTATCTTTACACCCTGTCTTTTATGTTCAACAGATTTTCAGCAAGCTCTCTATGAGTTGTCATACCATGTCATTAAGGGAAATTTAAAGCACGAACAGGCATCCAGTGTTCTTAATGACATTAGTGTAAGTATATACATCGAAAACAGCGATTGTTGCGTATCTTTTCACTTTTGCTATAAAGCTCTTCGAAGTGTATAGCATGTATTTTGTCAGTATAATAGTTTTAAAGGTAATATTGGTAAACCATTTTTGCCCAACAGAAATTGATATTTTAGTCTTTTTTTTTTCTGGTTGTAGGGAAGACAGAGTTCTTCTATAAACTGGGTTGAGTAAAACAAAAGTACTGTGATGAAGTTAAAGCCTTCTTAACTCATATTTTGACTCTAGAAATATAGTATTTTCTTCAAATAATGTTACTTTTTGATAATTACTGTTACATTTTTCTTTTAAGAATTAAATTATCTTAAATTGTGGTTGCATTCATTTGTATCTACTTCCTACTTTTAGAAAATAACATCTAGTTTAAAAAAAACCCTTTAAGTGGCTAATTTGATTTTACTTACATTTACTGGAGGATTTAGGCCAGTAAATACTTCTAAAAGCAGATTGAGGGTAGATTACTAATGACTTCATTCTGTTTGTTTGATAATTTGATAATTGTTAAAGTGTTTATTGTAAACTCATAATTTCAAGGGGTGTGCTATTATGTTGTTAGGCTGATCTTTAGATTTGTGAAAATTATATGTCCAACTTTTCTAATACTGAGATGGTATTCAGGAATTTATGTGAATTTTCTATATGTTTCATGTTTCTGTAGTTCTTTTTTTGGGAGTTTGAATCTGCTTCATACGATTTTTGTGCTTTTCTTAGGTAGTTTTAATGGAAGTTTAAAGTTTAGCTGTTGTGATGCTTCCCAGCCCTCCCTAAGTACATTTGAGCAGTACGAGTTTTAATATGTCTTTTTCTTCCTTTCTAACCCTGTTTCCAGTTAAGATAGTTCTTATTGAAGTGGTTTATTTCTTTGGAAAAACTCTTGTGTCTTTCTACTTCTGTTTGTTAATTAATCTGAGAATTTGCATTCATAGCCCTTGAACAACTGATAGACCACTAAGATAATTTCCTTCTGTAAATTGAGAGTTGATATGATTTTAGTCTGTATGTACAGTTGACTGTAATTATTTTTCCATTCATAAAAATAGTCTAAATAAATGTTAGGTATACTGTGTTTTTGAAGTTATTGTGTCCTTTATTTTGAATACTTCATTAATGTCCATGCTTTTACACTGCATTGCCTTTGTCATGGCTTTTCCATACTAATATATATTTGTGCAGTATCTTAACCACACAAATGGATTTATATGATTCTTGGCAGCTGCCAGTGTTTTCTTTATAGTTTCTTTCTTACAGTCTCTAAAAATAGATGAATTTTAGGGTTGCTATAGTGCTAGTAAACTACTAATTACAGTAACTGAACTGTGATTCTTAGTAATGGGAAATGTCTCTAAAATTGATCATGAAGTAGCAAGTCAAGAGGCAAATGTGGGATAATGCTGGTGCTTTCATCTAGAAACAAGATTTTGGGTCAGTTTTTCTCCCCCAAAAGGTATAAACAAAGAGTGAATAAAGAAAATAAAAGAAAACTTGATAATCATTTCTTTGTCACAAAATCTTGAATTAGGGAATAATTGCTTTTAATTGATACCATTTTTAAATGTTTGATCTACTTACACTGTGTTTTTTTTTTCCTTTTTTGGAGAAAGGATCTTACTGTGTATATGTAGCCCTGGCTAGCCAGGGGTTTGGAGACCATACTGACTTTGCAATCACAGAAGCCTCCCTGCCTCTGCCTTTCTATACTAGGATTAAAGGCCTGTACCACACACCTTTATGAAACTTACTTGGAGAATCTAATGTAGACATGTTGGAGTTGACTTCTAGTTGATTGATGAGAATTGTTTTGAAATAATAACACTTTTTCTGTGCTATTCTGGAACTGATTGTAAATCTTTTTTTATTGTAGGAATTCCGTGAGGATATGCCTTCTATCCTTGCTGACGTGTTCTGCATATTAGGTAGGTAGGAAATGTTTATTTTGCATTACAACTTTGTGGTAAGTTCATGTTGAATGACTTCTTTCAAGGTTTCACAAACATGTAAATGTTTCTGTAAATCTTCAATCATTTTAAACTTTATACAGAATATAGTTTTGTAAATCAAGTATCATCACAATTTATAAATTAACTTTAGTATAATTTTTTGAGTGTTTGATATTGTATATTTACCTAAGTTTGAGGTAAATGAGCTAATTTCAAGTAAAAAAGTCAAGTTTTCTGACATTAATCTGTGTTTCTGCAATTTTAGTAACTATACCATGTCATTCAATGAGATTTCTCTGAACCTCAAACATTCTTAACTGTTGTTCCCTTTTGATTCTTAATTTTAAAATGAGTAAGATTAGTCAATCTCATTAAAAGTAGTTTTGTTTTGAGAGTTACAAATTGGTTTGTATTTATCCAGAATAAAAATTCTTGTAAGAATTTTTTTCTCCAAAAATGAATAATCCTTTGATTTCTAATTAAAGGTAGTGTTTCTGAGGAAAACATGGATTTACAAATAATATGTTTTGCAAATTTATTTTTTGGATTTTAGCTATTGATTAAATAACTGAGCATGGCTTCCCTATCAGTTTTGTGCTTTCTATAACTTTGAGTCCCAACAGATAACATTGCTAGACATATATTACCTTTAAAAAAGACTTACTCTCTGAGGGTTTGTTGAGTTGGAGTTACTTTAGTTTATTACTCTTAATGCCTAGGATTAGGTGAGTTACTTAAAATGGCTCACTGACTATGTAGAGTTTGGTCTTGGCTAATATGAATTCCCATTTGAGAATGTTTCAGGTTTCAGAACAGTGGCCATTTTGGGAACAGGTTAAAATATATGTGAGTGATAAATGTGAAAGGCAGGCCACTAATGAGTTGGCCATGTGTCCTAGTTTTTCCCCTCCTGACAAAATCATTAATGTGTTTTTTACTTTGAACTGTTTCGGTTTGAATGATAAAGTATATCTTCATGGTATTTAATTGACTGGTTTATACAAAATGAAAAAAGGAACTTTGTATTTGAAAATGATACTAACAAATATATTTAATGTAAAATAAATTCCAGTATAAAAATATTTTTTCTATAAGTTTTATATACAGGAAACCAATTTATAGGAGCTATTTTTGAAATATGTTGTTCCTTAATAGTGTTGGGAATATATTTTCTCTTTCTGTAGTAATCATTTGTTATTAGCCTTTTCACTCTATTTGATTCTTCTAATCTATTAGGTTTTTTTAAATTGATTTATTTTGTTAAAATACAACTTTCCTTGATTTTCTTTAGACAAATGAATTATTTCTACAGGTCATTGCATTTTATTGTAACATGGATTCATGATGATGATATTTGGTTACTTTGGGGGAAATTCATTCCATACTTCCCAACCCATTTTTACAGGCATGATTAGAATCCCATGCTTGGATAAGACTATCCTTGATGTGCCCCCTCTGGCACAGTCATCCTTGACAGGAAAAAATGATACAAGGTTGACTCCAGAACCAGTAGAGAAATTAGGATTAAGAGTGTGATCAGGGCTCTAAAGTTGGCCCAGAGCATAAAAGAGTACAGGCTGCTCTTCTAGAGGTCCTGAGTTCAATTTCCAGCAACCACATGGTGGCTCACAACCATCTGTAATGGGATCTGATGCCCTCTTCTGATATGCAGGCATACATGCAGACAGAACACTGTATACATAATAAATGAATAAATCCTAAAAAACAAAAAAGAATGTGATCTAGCTGGCTGGAAAGATGGCTCACTCGTGAATAGCACTTGTTGCTCTTGTGGAGAACAGAGATTCAGTTCTTAGCACCCACATGGCAGCTCTTCATTCGTAATCCAATTGTAGAGGGTCTTAACCTTTATAGGTACCATGCTTGACTGTGGTTCGTATACATATACTCAGTTAAAACTCACGCATGGTGACCCCAATGGAGGAGTTAGAGAAAGGACTAAAGGAGCTGAAGGGGTTTTCAACCCCATAGGAAGAACAATATCAACCAACCACACACCCCAGAGCTCCCAGGGACTAAACCACCATCGAAAGAGTACACATGGATGGACCCATGGCTCCAGCCACATATGTAGCAGAGGATGGCATTGTTGTGCACCAATAGAAGGGGAAGCCCTTGGTCCTACCAAGGTTGGACCCCCCAGTGTAGGGGAATGTTGGGGCAGGAATGTCAGGGTGGGGAGGCAGGAATGGGTGGGTGGTTGGAGGGGAACACCCTCATAGAAGAAGGGGGTGGGAGGACAGGATAGGGTGTTGATGGATGGGAAACCAGGAAAGGGGATAATACTTGAAATGTAAATAAAAAAATCCAATAAAAAAACTTAATGCACATTAAATTAATCTTTAAAAAGAATGAGAGTTATGTGTAATAATGATGATGATAGTAATAATAGCATAGGTGCTATTTTTGGAACACCTTTCTATCTTAGGCATCATGTTAAAGCTTTTCATCTTAATCTTTATAACAACTGTATGGTAGGTATGCAGATTGGCAAAATGAGGTTTACTGAGATTTTTTTTCCCCAAGGCAATGCAGGTAGCACGGTAGCCTTTGAACTTCAGTCCCTTTGTCTCCAGAGCCCATGATCTTTTTACTATATAATGTTGTGTTTTTAATGTGTTAAGAGTATTAAGACAATATATTCCTGTACTTTTCAGGTTAAGACACCTTTTAAAAAGACTAATCACATGAGGGTAGCCTGATAGGCTGATTCTGAGTAACATGGTACACTGATGAGACCTTGGAGGTGGGCCAGTTGGTTGGTGATATAGAACACATGAGTAGAAGGAAGCTGAGGGCTGTTTAGAAAATCATAGGAGAAATGAAAAAAGAACGTGCTAATTAAGGATACACGAGTAAGGTATGATGGAATGTTTATTTGAATGGTATTTTGAGTTAGAAAAATTATAATGAAAAGAGAGAAAGTATAATTGGGAGAACTACTAAAGTGAGCTTTCATACAGGCTAACAGACAGATTTACTAAGGTCCTGTTCAGTATTTCTACTATAATCACAAGCTGAGAGAAGAGTGCCTTAATCAGACAACTGGACTTAAGCACCATGTGCCTGAACTTAAGTACCTTAGTGATGTCATCTTAACAACGTTAGGACTCAGTGATAACTGGGAACCCCTGGAAAAATTAATGAGATCAATTAAGTCTTGGAAGAAACACCATTAAAAAGTGGAGACTAACTGGACTCAGGGGTATATGCTTCTAGTCCCAGCATTCTGGGGGTAGAGGTAGGTGGATTTCTATAAGCTTGAGGTCATCAGCCTGGTCTACAGAGCAAGGTTCAGACTTGCCAGGGATGCATTAGGAAACCCCATGTCAAGAAAAACAAGTTGAGATTGTATTGTAAGTTACATTGCATAAATCATGTTTTATTTGTGTGTGTGTGCGCGTGTGCGCATGCACACACACACTGTAGTGTATAGTACCCACAACCTCACAGATTCTAAGCAAGTGCTTATACCACTAAGGCACACCCATAGCCCCCAGAATTTTCTTAATGTCCTCATGTTAACTTTGTGCTACAGTGGCTAGGATATGGGCAAATGGCAGTTGTCAAGAAGTAATAATGAAGGGCCAGGAAAACATTTGATGCTTAAGAGTTGTGTTCGATGATAAATCTCCTTCTGTTTTGATTCTTCATGTTGACAGTAGAACATGAACTAAAGTAAAACTGTAGTAAGGTTATGTTATTTTTGGAAGATCTATTTAGTGGTACTAGTTATTACCTCAGTAAGACTGATGATGTTTATTGTACAGTCTAAATTACCAGTTGACTTTTTATTGGATATTCTATTCATTTACATTTCAAATGTTACCCCCTCTCCCAGTTTCCCCTCTGGAACAGCCCCATCTCATCCCCCCTCCCCCTGCTTCTATGAGAGTGCTCCCTCACCCACCTACCCACCCACTCCTGCCTCCCTGCCCTGGGATTGCCCTACATTGGGGCATTGAGCCTCCACAGGCCCAAGGGCCTCAGTTGACTTTAAAATAAGTAATTCTAAGCACTTGGGAGGTAGAAGCAAAGAGAAAGGATCAGAAACTTAAGGTCATTTGGCCTAATTAGTGAGTTTGGGGTCAGCCTTGACTGCAAGACACTCTCATAGGAAAAAAAAATATCAGTTAAAGCAGCGATTTGAAATCAACCTTTGTAATTCTGCTAATCTTATTTGAAAATTTTGATGTTTGGCATTTTGTATTAATTGTTTTATTTCTTCCACACCTCAGATCTAAGCTTAAATTTTCTGAACAATTTTCTAAAACAGAGAGAAGTCTATGGTTTTACATATTTCAGTATTAAATGCCAATATTGAGTGTTTTTATCTAGTGACTAGAATTCGTCAAAATAGGATATTAAAGATACCTTTTTTTAAAAGATTTATTTATTTAATGTATATGAGTACACTGTAGCTGTTTCAGACACACCAGAAGAGGGCATCAGATCCCATTACAGATGGTTGTGAGCCACCATGTGGTTGCTGGGAATTGAACTCAGGACCTCTGGAAGAGCAGGTACTGCTCTTAACCTCTGAGCCACCTCTCCAGCCCTAAAGATACCTTTTAATACCAACTTTTCATAGACTTGGTGACATTAGACTTCTCAACTTCATTGGTAAGTGACTCTTAAGGCTAGCAAACATCTTTGTGCCAGCCCTGGAGAAACTGAGAAAAGAGAATTGCTATGATTTGAAGGTCAGCTTGAAGTTCACAGCAAATTGAAGACAAGCCTGTGCTACATAGTGAGACCTTTTTATTAAAAAAAGAAAAGAAAACAACGACAAAATGCCAAGACTGAGAAGCTGCCTTAGTGAATAAAGCCTTTGCTAAAGCATGAGGATCAGAGTTTGGATCCCCAGCTCCCTTGAGAAAGCAGGGTAAGGGCTGTGTGGTGGTGCACGTACAACCCTAGTCCTAGCACCAGGGAGATAGAGGCAAGTGGATCTTTGCATTTGAGGCCATCTGTATTAAGTAATGAGACTGTCTTAAAAAGGTGGGGAAGGGGCCAGTATGGTGGCTTGCCTATTGTCCTAGTGCATGAGAATCATAGACAGGATATCTTTGGCAAGCTGGCTAGTTATATTAGTCAATTTGGCAACCTTTGCTTTCAGTGAGAGCGACTCTGCCTCAGTAAAGTGGATAACAATTGAGGAAGACACTCGACATCACCCTCTGGCCTCCATACACGACAGTGTTAATAGTACACTCCTGAGTATGCATAGTGTACATACATACCCACTCAAAAGGACTTGGGAGACAAAACAACCACCCACAAAAGTGGGCCTTTTTTTTGCTGTTTTTGTTATGACACAGCATCTTACTATTTAGTCCAGGCTGGTCTTGAACTCATGATCCTTCTGCTTCAGCCTTCTGAGGGCCGTGATTACAAGTGTGTACCACCAAGCCCAACTAATGTAGAAAAAGATTTTTCTTGTTTCCCAGTTCAACTTGACCATTATGGAATGTGTGTCTATTTTGACACCTCTGATAAGTGGTCATTTAAACTTTGTTAGAATTTTTCCTTTTTGAAAATAGTATTTTTATTTCTGAAATTTTGTTTCCTGTGATACAAACTATTTATGGATGCATGTTATAGGTTACAGGTTCAGTTATCAGTATTAAAAAAATGAAAGGTTTTATGAGTATATGAAAGATATATTATTACAGTTTTTAATTTTTCCAGATTCAGCAAAGTTATTTTATTTTTAACCAATTATATTTATTTTTGAGACAAGGTATTTCTATGTACCTGGTCTGACCTGGAGCCCATACTGTAGACTTTTATTGTGAGCCTTATGCCCCCTGCTCCTGGGTGCTGAGATTACTTCCAGGCATGTACTACCATACCTAATGCAGAAAGAGACATTTTAAACTACGTTTTAAAGAAGATGAATCTTTTAGTAGGAGAGAGTATAGAAAAATGAAATTTGTATCTCTTTTCTTCCCATTATAGATATTGAGACAAATTGTTTAGAAGAAAAAAGCAAGAGAGACTATTTTACACAATTGGTATTAGCATGTTTGGTAAGTTTTAAAATATATTTTTCCCTTCTCAATTTTGTATTGAATAAGTATAATCATAATTGATAATTAAAGATACTGACATTCAGTTGACTTCATGATAAGGTGAGATTTAGATCTTGAAATGGAATGTTTTGTGAAATTAGGTATGCAATTTCTGTGAAATAATCATAATTCTAAATTACTTAATTTATATCTATAAAAACCTTCAGTGATATTTCTGACCCAGTCAGTTCCTAACATAGAAATCTTAGGCAACTATGAAGTAAGTAGAATTTATTGTAGGTTGTTTTTAAACAGATTTTTTGAGAACTTTATTAGGGATAAAATGACATAGGTAGTTTAAAAGAAATAAATGCAAGTTGTGCTGTGGATGTAGTTTACTTAATAAAGTGCTTGCCTAGCATATAGGAAATCCTTGGTTCTATCCCTAGTACCCTATAAACCGGGCATGGTGACACTTGCTTGTAGTCTCAGCACTTGGGAGGTGGAGACAGGATCAGAAGTTCAAGATCATCCTTAACTACGATGAGTTCAAAGACAGCCTGGGATACACGAGACACTGTCTTTAAACAAACAGCAACAACTCTTCCCCACAATAATAGAAGTCACAGTTGTCCAGTAAGCCACTTCATGTTCATAAAATTACAGCCAAGGAAAAATACAGTTACTAGGATGTAGAAGAATGCCCTTGTCTTTTGGCTTACTGCAGACAATGTGCAATGCGGAAGTACTATCTTAAGTGAAAATTGAGTTAAATCAGGCTCAACATAATGAAATTTAATCTATAGTTTTACTCTATAAGCTGTGTATAACAAACATGTAATTTTAAAATAATTTTTGAAAGAGCTATATAATTTTCAGTATTTGGAGAGTCATTTTGTTGAATTGAAATTCGAGGCTTATAAAGAGACATGATTTTGTATTCTTCCATTGGAAAGATTATTTTGAATATATTTAAGATTATATGTACATAGTTGGAATGCTAAGGAATAAATGGTTTTTAATATTTTTTAATGCAGTATTTAGTTTCAGACACAGTTCTGAAGGAACGATTGGATCCAGAAACTTTGGAATCTTTAGGGCTTATCAAACAATCACAGCAGTTCAACCAAAAGTCAGTTAAAATCAAGACAAAACTCTTGTAAGTATTTGTGGCTTATATTAACAGATCAAGTAGCTGAATGTTGAATTTTCATTTTAATAGTAGCAGTTTCTTGAGGCTTTTTGAAGGCTGTTTTTTTTTTGCTTGTGGGTAGCTTTTTTTTTTTAAAGAACATTTAAATTATTGAGTTTTCAGTGAGCTATCCTTGTGTTAACTTTGTTCGTATTTAAGTTTGAGATGACATTCTTTTTAAGAAGGCTTATTTTAAATGATGTGTTTGTGATCCTGGGCACATGAGTGTGTGTGTGTTTGGGGGTGGGTGGTGTGTGAAGGTGCCTTCAGAGACCAGAGGTGTTGGATTCTCCCTGGAGCTGGAGTTACAGGGAAGTATATATATATATAAATATAAATATATATATAAACTGAGGGAAATATATAAATGCTGGGAACTGAACTTGAGTTTTCTGAAAGAACAGAAAGTGCTTTTAAACTACTGAGCTACATCTCCAGACCTATATGAACCCGCTGGTTATTACTACTAAGTATTTTATAACCATGACTATATTCAGAGCATATTCAAAATGGTGGAAATATTGGTATGCTGGTATGCTCTCTTGTTAACTAATAATGCTTTTTATACTAAAAGATACACAAAAGGTTACAATTGATAGCCATTCTCATGATTGTTTTAAGTTAGTGATCTTCAGTGAGAGTACACTACATTGTTCAAGCTTGATAATTGAAATTAATTTTATCCTTTAATGATATTTCTGATTTCAGTTATAAGCAGCAAAAATTCAATTTATTAAGAGAAGAAAATGAAGGTTATGCCAAGCTGATTGCTGAACTGGGGCAAGATTTATCTGGAACTATTACTAGTGATTTAATATTAGAAAATATCAAATCTTTAATAGGTAAGCCATACCTGTGTCTATATAGTATGTGTTATTAAGATAAGCTTTATTTTTAACTTTAGATGATATCTATAAAGAAAAAATGAATCACCTTCAGCTGTATAGTGAGTTCATGGACAGCAGGAAACAAAATAGAACCCCATACCTGGGATTCTATAACTTTTAATTACAGTATTTTATAAGTATTTATAAAATTTATCATGATTTTTATGAAAAATGTTTTTGTCATTGTTACCTGTATGTATAGTCTAATGTTTTCTCTAATACTTCTGTCTGTAAATTTTAACTATATTTCAGACATTTTTATAGAGGGTAGAAAATAAATAAGAAAACTTTAATATTTGGAGAACTCTTGAAATCTGATATCTAGTCCTTTAGAATTTAATTTATAAATACAATTTATGACTTTGATAACACATTTCATCTTTATTTCTGAAAGTAGCAGATGTTATAAAAATATAGCAGAAAAAATGTTCTCTCTAGTTTTAAAATAGCATTTCTGTCACATTACTTTTGTCTTGAGCATTTGAAGAGAGTAGCTGACATTTATACAGGAGGAATGAATAGGGCAAACCTGGCTTTTTAAGATTGGCAAGAATTCCTAGTCCTATTTAGTAGGTAGTGTTCTACGGAGGGAATATTTTGAAGTTGTGTAAAATCCTACTTTTTGTGATGGAGGAATGTTATATCCTGTCTCATTGGTTACAATGTAGCTGCCTTTTACCCTCAGCTTGTGTTTTGGTTTTTGTTTTTAATCATTCTATTCAGTTCCATCTCAAATGGTAACAACTTCCTGGTTACTTTATGTGGATGCCTGCACAAAACATTAGGAGAAGGGATAAGGATTCAGCCAAACTTATATTCATTCCTTAGATAGAAACTCTGAAATAAAGAGTAGTCATTAAAATAAAGCTGTATTTTTTTCAGTCTTTCTTATTCTTTGACTTGGTTTTTGGTGACTCCAAGTGTACAAGCTAAGGCTGCATTCAGTTGAAATTTACCTTTTTCTTTGAAGTCAGGTTCTGGTAGCGTATGATTCTTATTCATTCATTCATTTATTTATTTATTTATACTTCTTTCCTACGGTGATTGAACATCAGATGAGTGCACCTCTAGCCCTGTAGGAGTCTTGTTGTCTTCTATGGCCTTGACAATGTCAGTGACCTGTTTTTAAAACTCCTCTAGTACAGATTTCTTTTCTTACCAGAATAGGCTGTGCATTTTTTCCTGCAGATTTTACCCTCTTTCATCTAGCTTGTGAAGCTTGTCAGTACTACCGTACTGCCATTGTACTGGTTTTTTTCTTCTTTGTACTGTGTCATGTCTTTACTTAAGATAGTGTTCCCGGGGTTGGGGATTTAGCTCAGTGGTAGAGCGCTTGCCTAGGAAGCGCAAGGCCCTGGGTTCAGTCCCCAGCTCCGAAAAAAGAACCAAAAAAAAAAAAAAAGATAGTGTTCCCTCCCTCTTAAGATCTCATGTTATGGAGACCCTCCCTGCATTTGCTTTCACTTTATCTTCTTTTATATGCATGTCTCTTTCCTGTTTTTTCTTAAATTCCTTTCTGGGTTCTGACCTTTTCCATACCTTTGTTATTTTGGGAGCATTTTCTTAAAGGTATGCTTTTATGTAACTGGAAATTAAATACTCCTCTCTCTTCAACTTTGCTCTCCTGGAAAAGAAGATATTATCTCTGTAGACCAACATGACACCATCTTCATTTCAGGCTTATGCTCCTCATGGATAATCTATAAGTAAAAATAATTTGATTTCTTGGTCTGTATTTATTCTAACCCATCTGGCATCCTGTAAAGTGTGGTAGACCAGATAGACTCAGATAGCATCATCTTAAATCATTCCTGGCCACCACTTTGAGCACTCCTTATATTCCTTGGGTTAGTTTTCTTGTTAACACTTAGTGCTATAACAAGTATAGTTGATTCTTTGTTTCTGTGAGGTTGAAAATATTTGTGGAAAATCTTTTACAAGTATTTATGTTGTATTAGTTTATCTTTTGTGATATGAGGTATGTAAGATCATATATATCAATTATATGCACATCTTGTTCCATTTTATATAAGAGACTGTAGCATCTGTTGATTTTGGCATCCTTAAGGCGGTCTTGGAACAAACTTAGACACTGAGTTTTATGTCTCTACCATCAGCTCTGTGAGGACAATGTTTTTTGTTTGCTTTGTTTACTACCCAATTTTTAAGGTTTAGTTGTTGCTAAATAAATAACTAAATGGAAAATTAATGAATATTCTGCCCATTTCTAGTGTCTGTAGTGATTTTCAGTCTCTTTTCTGACATGGAGAAATTTAGAAAGCTTCACTCCCTGACTCATTGTTTCTTTCTGGCCAGATAACCTTTTGTTCCCTCTGGTTGGTCAAGAAAGGAACTTTTCATGTAGAAATTGAGGTTAAGAATTTAATTTAATTTAATATTTTTCAACATTCAAATTAATTGGGTACACTCTCAATGGAACTCCATTTAGGTCTTGTCTCATCTGACCAAAAGGCTCTCACTTTACAGCATCCCACTTTTTATGTCATCATTGGATACGTTTCTTCATGTTTATTTCCACTGTTTTCTCCTAACGCACACACAATTTAGGTAGGTAATACTTTATACAAAACTCTCTTAGCTCTGCTATCTAATTAGCCATTTTGAGAACCTGATACCTAGTTTGGAAGGTATGTACACTGGGTACAGTTGTATTCAGATGCATTGATCTGAAAAACTCTTACTTATCACCCTTTAAGATTTTGGCAGATAAAAGTACACGTAACTGTTTAGCCTGTGTTGTTTCTTACTGTGTAAGCTCGCACAGAAGCAGAGCTGCTAGAATCGTGTGGTGATGATTGCTGTCTAAATTGTGACAGTAAATCTGAACAACTTACTAAGTAGGGATCAAAAGTGATTAGTACACTATTAATACATAGGTCCTTTCAAGGGAATTTTATGTCAAAGTGGTAGATATATATTTTAAAAAATCAAAGAAAAAATAGAGGTAGACTCGTTTTTCTGAACTAAACTATTAATATATACCTGTCTGTATTAAAAAAATCCAAACACATTTTCAATATGTTAAATATACACAATAAAAATGATTACAATAGTTTCATGTAAGTCAATGTTCAACACATTTTCTTTCTATTTTGTTCTATTTTTGAGACAGTATCTTGGACGTCACTCAGCCCTTCCTGAAACCTTGATTCCTTTGCCTAAACTTCTTGATCTTCTTGGTGGGGTGGAGTCTTTTTAATTGTTGTAGTTCTTATGTATTCTACTTCACTAGTCTTTCGTTTGTTATGCAGTTGGCAAAGTTTTCTCGTCCCTACCCCCTATTCTGTAAACTGTCTTTTCACTATGGTGTTCATTTAATTTGCTATACAGAATCTTTTAAATTTCATGTAATTCCACCTGTCATTTCTCGGGATCATTTCCTCTGCCATTGGAACCCTTTATAGAAAGTCCTTGTTTATGCCTAACCTGTGTTTTTCAGGGAAATTGACCTGTTCTTTTCTTTTGTTGTTGTGTTCTGATCTCTTATTCCTATCACATATTTTGAAAATAAGTTATTAAAATATTTTTATCTTGCCGTATATTATCATTGTTGATGACTTTAACAGAGATGATGTAATTACTTTTGAACTTATATGTAACTCTTTTGTTCTAGGATGCTTTAATCTGGATCCCAATAGAGTTTTGGATGTCATTTTAGAAGTATTTGAATGCAGGCCAGAACATGATGACTTCTTTATATCGTTATTAGAGTCTTACATGAGTATGTGTGAACCACAAACACTGTGTCATATTCTTGGATTCAAATTCAAGTTTTATCAGGTAAGAATGTGTATATATGTGTATTTGTAGATCAGTGTTATAATTTTGTATGTATAGTTTTATTTGTGTTGTATTATTTGCTAGTTTCAGCTCAAATATTTTAGCTGATGAGATAGAGAAATAAAAAGCTAATGATAGTTGTGACGAGCACTGTATTAAGAGTGTAGATGATTTGATGAGACAGTCTAGAGAAAAGCGGAATTAAATTTTGCCTCAGGAGACAGGTTCTAGTAAAACTTGAAGGAGTAGGAACGTGTTGAAAATTTCCTATGCAGAAATAAACTGCAAGACTAAAGATTGGTGGTGTGGGAATATATAACTGATTGAAGAAACAGCCGGTTGTTACTTGCCTGTTTTGTGACATGAGAAATGGAGTGATAGAAAATTGTCTCCAGATAGATTTTGCATTTTAGATTGCATAGGCCTTTGGCTACATGTTATAGTAAGGAATTGATTGTGCATATGAAGGGTATTAGAATGTTTTAGGGATGTTTTACATTCTGTTCTCTTAAATCAGTATAGTAGCTGAAGATAACCTATTTTTCTGGTTAATTCTCTTTCCATCTGTCATATTATTGCCACTGTTATTTTGTAAAAGATTTGATGGAGGTACCTAACTACCGAAAAGTCATTTCTGGTCGTATTAAGCTTTTATTAAAACATTAGCCACAGCTGCTACTCATTTTCCTACTAGAAGCTTAAGGGTCCATTCATAATAAAGGAAAATAGGTCAAAGCATTTTAGCAGGTTTTAAAGGCACCAAGAAACCAATGACAGAAATGGAAAGGTAGAGAAAATTTAACTTGGCCCATGATTAATCATATCATATCACAGTGAAGATTGATGACATTCTGAGAAACAAGTTAATAGTTAGTTTTAGATTAAAAGTTCTTTTGCATGAACATACTGTTAGTGGTATAACCAGTGTGTATCTGTGAGTGCTTAACAATATTTGAGCAATACTTTTGTATATTTTACAATATATGTTTAATATATATATATATATTTGGACTTTTTAAAAAAGATTTATTCATTTATTATATATGAGTACACTGTCGCCGTCTTCAGACACACCAGAAGAGGGCATCGGATCCCATTACAGATGGTTGTGAGCCACCATGTGGTTGCTGGGATTTGAACTCAGGACCTCTGGAAGAGCAGCCGGTGCTCTTAACCGCTGAGCCATCTCTCCAGCCCCATTTTTGGACTTTTTAAAAGTATATGAAATACTTAAATGTTAGAAACAACTTGTTCTTGTAAGAAATACTCTATACTGCTCTGTGTGACAATATTTCATTTTTGTTCTTGCCAGAGCTATTAAGTTATTGTGAGAGTGTAGTCTTATAGCTGCTGAAGGAAAGAGAATTGTTAGAGATTTGAAATAATTTGTGGTCATGAGAGAAAGTAAGGAAAGCTGTGTAAACCAAGTCTTGTTTAGGAGATGTAATCGTGGGTGTAGGCTCTTAGGAATGTGTAGGCAGCATGTATATTGGTCTCTTCCCAGTGCTCCTGTTCTCTCCAATCACTACCTGAAAATGCTAATGCCCTCTTTTTACAACTCACATATTGACAAAAGCACTTAAAGGGGAGGGACATGAATGTGTGGGTACAAGACTGTTTTATTCTCTTAGAGCGAAGCCATTAATTAAATCAAAGTAACTTTTTCCTAAGTATAAAACGTTAATCGTAATGCCCAAAGTACTCACTAAGAAACAGAAAAGGACAAGAAAGAAATACAGACAAAAGAAGCTGGTGATGTAGGGGATGAGGAGCAAAAATGCCCACAAAGCTTATCCTTATTATTAATTCTTTTACGTGTAAAATTGATCTCTCTAATTCAAAGTCAGGTTTTGGCAGAGTGCACTCAAAACAAAACAAACAAATAAAAAAAAAAAAACCACGATCCAGTATTATTCTAGGTAAAAGAAAACTATATTCAAAGGTACAAATAATTTGAAAATAACAATATAGAAGCAGATACTATATTTGCATGTGGGAGAAAGCTGTGGTTCCCATATCAATATCAGATAGGGTAGAATTCAGGTCAGAAATTGTTATGAAATGATGATTGATGGCCTGTAAGACTGATGGTCTGTGTAGTATTTTTGTATATTTTATAATAGTTATAAACACAAATGAGCTAAGCACCATAGCCTCTAAATTTATGAAGCAGGGGGAATAGTTTTTGTTTGATCCAAGAGTATAAAACTTCTCGAGATGAATTCTTTAGAATAGGATTAACTGTTTAGAATAGGATAAACTGTTTAGAATAGGATTAAGAGTACAGTGCAACTGGTCATAATATATTCTATTTAAGAATCTCAGAAGAGATTAGAAGTTAAATATGCTTTTGTAAATTTGCTCTTTAACCAGCTATTGTCAATAGACTAGACTGATATGAAATTTATCCTGCAATAGTTATTTACCTTTTGTGTACCCTGTTCTTATCAATGATCAAATTAACTAGACATGCTGGAAATGATGGGCTTCTCCTGAAATCCAAGTATTTGGGAGGCTGATGCAAAAAACATAATGAGTTCTACTCTTCCTGGGGCTACACATTGAGGCCTCATCTCAAAATATAACAGAACATTAAGTGAATTGGGTCTAGTAGACCCATGTGGAAAACTCTACCCAACAATACTAACATATTCTTCTTAATGCACCTGGAACATTCTCCAACACAGGTCATATATTTAGAATTTAGGCCAAAGAATATCTTGAATTACAAAATATCTTGTGATTACATGGGGTGGTATTTGATTATAGCTATAGTGATGGACAATGATCTAAAATTTCTTGACATCGGTTATCTAAATTGAGTTTATGAGACTAGTGAATGTGGTTTTAATACATTCAAGTCATGTACCTCAGGACAGATTATCAATAATTTCCATAAGCTTTGTGAATTTGTTTTGATACCAAACTTGGACCATTATTTGTTTTTATTAAAAATATTTTAATATAAAATAACCATATATATGCACATGCTTAGAATCAAGAAACTATTGTTAAGTCGAAGACTTATCTATTATAAAAAATACAACAAAACAGTGTCTTCTTTAAATAACACAAATTAGTTAAGTTATGGTCATATTATGCATCCCAAGTGTGGCTGCCTGTACTTAAGTTGTTTTATTTCAGTGTTATTACAGTTGTGGGGAAGGAAACTTAGTATGTTGTCATTGTTTACCTTTTATTTACATTTGGCTTGTTAATTGCTAGTTAATCTATTAACAATAGATGTTTAAAGATTAGTTTCAGTATGTTTTTCTAGACACATAGACCCTCATAGTTTATCTGGAATTAACTTTGCCATTTTGTGTTTTAAATGCTGATTTATCTTAACTGTTTTGAAGAGGAAGTCTGGGTGTAAGTTGGCATAAAATTCAAGACATAAAAGTATAGAGTATGTACTTCCACATTTGTCAATGTTGTCTATATTGTTGCTTGGCCACTGATAACTAATTGAAAAGCAAGTATAAAAAAGTACAGTAAAACACCGCAATAACAACTCTGTAAACAAATGCAAATTATGTTATACAGTTTAAATCTCACATTCTTTTCAAGTCTCAGCTTTTACTTGAATATTCTTAGGCATTGTAATAGATGCTTAATCCCAAAACTGTTTTCTTATACACATCTGAAGATGTTTTGGGATGCTGGCAAAAGTCTTTGCCCTATTGTTCAGATGTTTGATTTTATAATGAAGAAATATTAAAGTGTGTTGCTTAATTTTTATTGATGATTGGTAGATAAGAATAGGTAAGATTTTAATTTTACTCTATATCTTAAGGAATTATTGTTCTTTTAGGAACCAAGTGGTGAGACGCCCTCGTCTTTGTACAGAGTTGCAGCAGTCCTTCTGCAATTTAATCTCATTGATCTAGATGATCTTTATGTACATGTAAGTCAAGTGTTTTGTTAAGAGTATTTCTTATGCATCCCAGGGGTGAGGAAGAGGGCTAGGCAATTATATAGCACTTCAGTGTTGGCTCTAGACTTCCAGGTTTTGTTTTTTGAAACCATTTTTGCTTTCTCTAAATTAAAAATATAGTGGATTTTCTTCTTTGATCAGCAATGGAAGGTAAAGTCCTCTTACTTACCCTTAGAGGTTTCAAGATTAGATATATAGCTCTTTTTAATCATCACCAGTGCTTAGCTCACGGGGAGAAAGGTCAAGTGCTAAACAATGTCGTTTTTAGGGTTTTTTATTTTATATATAATTTGTACAAATTGGGGATTGTCTAGAAACTGATAGGTACCTATTGCTGTACAGTATTTGAAGATTTCACCTCTAATGGTTACTGCTTGTTTATAGTAGCCTTGGCTATGGAAATAGATGATGCATATTACAGGGGTTGTAACATTCCTATTGTAGCTCACTGTAGTGCCTAAGAACTGAAAATAATTTTTGACTGTGTTTTTGTTTGTGTCAGGTTTATTAATATGAAATACTTAAAGTAATAATCCTCCACATGTACAAGGTAGCTAGATTTGAGATAATCAACCCTCAATGATGGAGTTGACTTTCTTTTTCATATTGATCTAGACACAAGTTTGTGACTTATGAGAATTGTAAAATTATTAATAGTTCTTGTAATTGAAGTTAGAACATTCAAATCTACCCTTTTGAATATATATATATATATATATGTATGTATGTATGTATGTATGTATGTATGTATGTATGTATAGTACTTTGTTTAGTGTGATGCTTGGCTTTTAAAGGTGAAGTATGTCCTTTTTATTTTGTATTGTAGTCAAACACCAGGCCCAGTCTGCTGGGAAAACTCTGCTGTACTGCAGAGCAGCCCTGCTCCTGGTATTCTCAATGGAATAGGTATAGATTTTAGGTATATTTATAAATTCAGTGGGAAACAAACGCCGTAGTGTGAATTTAGAACTTTTAAAATACCAAAGATACAAAATATTTGTTGCTATGTAACTTTAACATGTATGTAAAACTCAGGTACTGATCTTTTAAAATTATTAGATAATAGGTCAAACTTACTTGGAAAGAATTCATAGCTGTGAATAAGCTAGGCTTCTTCTTTATAGCTGTACTAATTGAACAATAGTCTGCTTTTTATATGTGCAATCTGCTTGTAATAACTTGTGAAAATTTAATGATTTATTTTTAGCTCCTCCCAGCTGATAATTGTATTATGGATGAATACAAACGAGAAATTGTGGAAGCTAAGCAAATTGTAAGAAAACTCACAATGGTTGTACTGTCTTCTGAAAAACTTGATGAACGAGACAAAGAAAAGGATAAAGATGACGAGAAAGTAGAAAAGGTACATCACTTAGGCCAGGAAAACTTACACTGTTTACAATCATTATTTCATTTCTCATGCTTAATCACCTTATGGAGTATATTTTCTTTATTATATACACTGTGGCTGTCTTCAGACACAACAGAGAGGGTGCCAGATCCCATTACAGATGGTTGTGAGCCACCATGTGGTTGCTGGGAATTGAACTCAGGACCTGTGGAAGAGCAGTCAGTGCTTTTAACTGCTGAGCCATCTCTCCAGCCCTGGAGTATATTTTCTAAATTTTGATTATGTAAAATTTGATTTGGGTAATACTCATTTTGACTTTAATATGAATGGTACCTTCACAAAGAAAACTGCTCTTTTTTTCTTCTAAATTTCAAAATAAAAGAAAAAAAATCACAAAATATTGATTTTATTTTTCTGTGTATATGATACACTTTAAGTCCTAAAGGGATTCTCAAAGATGGTAATATCTCTTACATGCTATTGCATTAAGTCCAACTTAATTTCAAATTTATAAATTGTAATGCGTATGTGTTCTAAATGGGAAAATAAAGCAACAACAACAGCAAAACAAGAAAAAATGTCCAAAAGATCATATTTTTTCAATTCATTGAAAATTCAGTTACTGTGATGTTTCCCAGGAATTGCAACTGTTTGATGTACATTATATTTAGCTCAAGTTTTAAAGAGAAATATCTGTATTCCAAATATCATTGTTATGTTTATTCATTTTTAGCCACCTGACAACCAAAAACTTGGTTTGTTGGAAGCTTTGTTAAAGATTGGTGATTGGCAGCATGCACAGAACATCATGGATCAGATGCCTCCGTACTATGCAGCTTCACATAAGCTAATAGCTCTTGCTATTTGCAAGCTCATTCACATAACTGTCGAGCCTCTCTACCGAAGGTTGGTTACTCTGTACTAAGCATTAAGATACAGATAATTTCAGATTACTAAAAAGATCTGTGTAGTACTATCTTTTCTCTTTAAATCTAGCATCTGTTTCAATATTTCCTCAAAACATAAGAACTATTCACAGTGTATGTCAGCCATGTGTGCATGACTTCTCTCCTGATTTCCCAGTGTCCTAGAATGTGTGCTGCAATGGAATATGAAAACTCCAGGTTATGTTTCCCGAGCCTGTGTGCATTATTGAGAGTGAAAATAACTTTTTTCCTATTTTACCTTTTCTTCTTGGGAAGCAGAAAGTTTCCCTTTTTGTAATTAGTCTTAGGGAAACATTTCTCTATTTTGGTGTTAATGGTTCTGACTGAAGACAGACATGAAGACATTGTGACAGGCTTTCTTTTGGGAAATTACTAGTATAATTTTTTTTATTGTCTTGAATGTGTCAACTAGTCCTGTAGACATCAGCCTATTTGTAGGGAGCTTAGGAGCTGTATTGGCAGCAGCTCTGGCTTCCGCCTCATAGATTAGAGCCTGTTTCAAAAGCCACAACCTTGTCTTCTGTGTAGCTGCTGCTTTCATTGCGACCTGGGTTGTAGACAGTGCAGACTTCTCAGAGATTGAGCCCTGAGACTTAAATTAGGACTCCTGCTGTGTATGGGAAAACTCTGGGCATACTGTCTTATGACAACTTGAATTGGACAGTTAGCTTACCTATCACTACTTCCTCATACTCAGTATAGGTAAGCAGTAGATCCCAGATTGAGACATGTTTGATTTCACCTTGTCACATATCTGATGTCCATGCCTTACTCTCCATTCCTAGAACCACAGTCTCTGCTGGCCAAGCTTAACTTAAACTCATGTTAAATGTTACTTGAGAGCTACACCAAGAACTCTTCCTTTATTTAAGTTCCTATTTTGAACCATTGTCTTTCTGAGATTTGTTTTAACATGCTTACTGAATTTATTTTTATGTTTTGCCAGCTGAGACTTATTTACTGTAATAAAGTGAGTGATGACTAGAATAGTTAAAGCAAATATGAACAAGAAAATTATTGTTTTATATTGGAGACTGTATATATATATAGTGCACAGATTTCTAAATCTTGCTTTTTTTTTTAAATAGAGTTGGTGTTCCTAAAGGTGCTAAAGGCTCACCCGTTAGTGCTTTGCAAAATAAGAGAGCACCGAAGCAAGTAGAGAGCTTTGAAGATTTGAGGAGGGATGTATTCAATATGTTCTGCTACCTTGGTCCTCACCTCTCACATGATCCCATTTTATTTGCAAAAGTCGTGCGCATAGGCAAGTCATTTATGAAGGAGGTCAGTAAGTTTTCTTCCTAGTAGAAAATTAAAATTTGAAATAAAATGTGAATATATTTGTTTTCATGAGTATTTCTAGAAGCAAACAAACAAACAAACAAACAAACAAACAAACATGAGTTAAGGAAAATTGTTTTTCCTTTAACAATTTGTGGAACGCCCAAAGTGTCCCATTGGTGATTATGTGTACATGTTTTAAAACTCCAGATCTAGGCATATGATTCAAGTATCTCCCTTAGGAAAACCTTTGGTTGATTTCCATTATAACTTGCACCCTGCTCCTCCTTACCTGTCTTCTTTCATGTAGTTTTGAGTCATTACTATTAATTGTTTGGAGGCTTTTCAACCTCTAACTGCTCAGGGCCTATTACTGTATTTTTTTCTTTGGGTGGATAAGGATTGAGTTTGGGGCTTTATATGGTTTAAGTATGTGCTCTGCTGTGGAGCTATGTCCCTAGCTCATTTGCCTTTTTAACTAAATTTTTTATTGAAATTAATTATATGAAAGAAAAATATATAAATTGTGAATATACAGTTCAGTGACCTTTTTAAAACTAAACACCCATGTGTCTACCACCTAAATCAAGAAATTGAATGGTTCCAGCAATGCCACTACCTCATTTGTAAACACTTAGACTATTTAAAAATTTTGTGGCGTAGAATGCTCATCTGATATAACATCTCTAGCCTGAGATGCTTAGTTCTCAACTTCTGATAAATCTATGTATGTATGTATGTATGTATGTATGTATGTATGTATGTATGTATGTATGTAATCTATCTATCTATCTATCTATCTATCTATCTATCTATCTATCTATCTATCTATCTATCTATCTATCTATCTATCTATCTATCTATCTATCTATCTATCTATCGATTCCTTTTGGGTATGTGCCCAAGGGTGGTATAGCTGGATCTTGAGGTAGGTAGATGCCCTTCTTCCTGTTGTTCCCCTGCCCCTTGTCCTTTACTTCCTTTCTGAGAAGCAAACTTTTTATGACATTTACTTTGTGTTTCTGTGTGTATATGCATGTATGCCACAGCACTGTGTGGAGGTCAAAGGAAAACGTGTGGGAATTCGTTCTCTCCTTCCACTGGTTCCATTCACTAAAACCAGCTTTGACGATAAGCATCTCTACCTAATAAGCCATTTCATCAGCCCAATAATATTTTAAAAACAACTAAACTTTTCATTATAGTTATTTCCTAGTAGATATTTATTTTCAAATAGATGCTTGTTATTGAAAGCATTTGTCGTACCCCCAGAGTATTTTTTCTGTTGTAATAATTTTATACACAGAGTTAGAGACCAAGTTCTGTTTTCTGTTTTTATAATTTTGAAATTTTATTTTTATTTTATACTTTTGGATGTTTTGCTTGCATACATGTCTATGCATTATCTGCATTGAGTTCTCACACAAGCCAGAAGAAGGCATTGGATTTCTCACTACCAGAATTAAAGATGTTTGTGAGGTACCATGTGTATTTGAACCCAAGTCCTCTGTAAGAGTAGCCAGTACTCTTAAACACTGACTCATTTCTCCCAAATTTTTTGTTTGTTTGCTTGTGCGCTCTCTCTCCTCTCCTCTCCTCTCCTCTCCTCTCCTCTCCTCTCCTCTCCTCTCCTCTCCTCTCCTCTCCTCTCCTCTCCCCTCCCCTCTCTCTCTCTCTCTCTCTCTCTCTCTCTCTCTCTCTCTCTCTCTCTCCCCCTCCCTCCCTCCCTCCCTCCCTCCCTCCCTCTCCCTCCCTCCGACCCCTCTCTGTCAGGCAGCATTTCACTGTATATCGCTGGCTATCCTGGAGCTTATAGACCAGACTGGCCTTGAACTCATGGAGATGTGAATCTCTTGCCTCACAAATGGTCACTACACATGACCGAGACCAAATTTAATATAAAACAGTCCTGCTTTTCAATGAGCCTGATCAGGGAGAACTACTGAGATGTTTATCTTTGCATTGTCATTTATTTTAATTGGTTTTAAGCTTAACTCATTTTTTTCATGTGACAGTGTTTAGCTATTTAGGGAATGGATTACAAATCAGACTTTATGTAACATTTTTGTGGAGCATAAAGGTTATTGAGGGGAATTGGGTAGGGGGCATCAGTCCTTCTTGGCTACAGCCTTCTTCATAGCTGACAGCAAGTTGCTCAGCTCTTCCTCCTTTCTCTTGGTGCAGCTCACTCTAGGGCAGTGGCATCAAATCGCAGCTTTCTTTTTTTTGGATCTTTTTTTTTCGGAGCTGGGGACCGAACCCAGGGCCTTGCGCTTGCTAGGCAAGTGCTCTACCACTGAGCTAAATCCCCAACCCCTATCTCACTCTTTTCTTGATGAACTTGAGGAAGTACTTGTCCTTGAACACCTTGAGCCACTTGTAAGGTGTCAATCTGTGGATTCATGTGTGGATTATGTCCCCCATGAACTTGGTATGCTTGGTGAGATGCCAGCAGTGTTGGCTGTGCCTTGATTTGCTGATGTACTTCAGTATGCTGTGGCCCTTGTTGAAGCCCTAGGCAATGGGCTTGTGCAGGGGACAGTGAGGAGGTTAGGTAGGAGGGGACTATGGCTTCTGTTCTCTGATGGCAGGCCGGACAGGAAGCTTATGTATCAGTTTTAACATTAGTATGCGTCCTAGGTTCAGATACTAAGTACCAATAGGCAAATGGCAACTCTATATAGATGGTGTGTGACTTTTTTTTAGGGGACTTGTTTTACTAAGATGTGATGTCAGGTACATGGTCAATTATATCCTTCCTAAAAGTATATTTCCATATAAGAAGAAGGTAGATAAGGTGTTTTTTTTTTTTTTGGTAGATAAGTTTTTCAAACCTTACTCCAACTTCCAATAATTAAATTTTTAGATATGTGTGGGTCTCTTTTTGTGTGTGTGTACACCACATGTGTTCAGGTACCCGAGAAGCCAGAGATGACATCTGATTCCCTGGAACTGGAGTTAGAGTGAATTGTGAGTCACTGTGTAGATGTTGGAAATTGAACCTCTGAACACTGAGCCATTGTGCCAGCCCTCAAGTTGTTTTGGAACAACAATCCTTGAAGTTAATTTCAAAAAAGAAAAATCCCAAATGTAAAGAACTGAAATAACATTTGAAAATATTTGTGATACTGCTGACCTATTTTTTTTAAAGTTCAGGACATAGCAAATGCTGTCATATACTATTTTGTTCCATCAAGTAGTTAGCATGATGTCTGATTTCTCACTGCTTATTCCTGGGATCATGTGCTATACATGCATGCAAGGTGGGAATTGCCAGGGAACTAATACCATACTCCATTTCCTCAGCTTTTTAAAAAATATATTTATATATTTTGGATATGAGCCCTCTATCAGTTGTAGGATTGGTAAAGATCTTTTCCCAATCTGTTGGTTGCCGTTTTGTCCTAACCACAGTGTCCTTTGCCTTACAGAAGCTTTGCAGTTTTATGAGATCCCATTTGTCGATTCTTGATCTTAGAGCATAAGCCATTGGTGTTTTGTTCAGGAACTTTTCTCCAGTGCCCATGTGTTTGAGATGCTGCCCTAGTTTTTCTTCTATTAGTTTGAGTGTGTCTGGTTTGATGTGGAGGTCCTTGATCCACTTGGACTTAAGCTTTGTACAGGGTGATAAGCATGGATCGATCTGCATTCTACTACATGCTGACCTCCAGTTGAACCAGCACCATTTGCTGAAAATGCTATCTTTTTTCCGTTGGATGGCTTTGGCTCCTTTCTCAAAAATCAAGTGCCCATAGGTGTGTGGGTTCATTTCTGGGTCTTCAATTCTGTTCCATTGGTCTATCTGTCTGTCTCTGTACCAATACCATGCAGTTTTTATCACTATTGCTCTGTAATACTGCTTGAGTTCAGGGATAGTGATTCCCCCTGAAGTCCTTTTATTGTTGAGGATAGCTTTAGCTATCCTGGGTTTTTTGTTATTCCAGATGAATTTGCAAATTGTTCTGTCTAACTCTTTGAAGAATTGGATTGGTATTTTGATGGGGATTGCATTGAATCTGTAGATCGCTTTTGGTAAAATGGCCATTTTTACTATATTAATCCTGCCAATCCATGAGCATGGGAGATCTTTCCATCTTCTGAGGTCTTCTTCAATTTCTTTCTTCAGAGTCTTGAAGTTCTTATTGTACAGATCTTTTACTGGCTTGGTTAAAGTCACACCGAGGTACTTTATATTGTTTGGGTCTATTATGAAGGGTATCGTTTCCCTAATTTCTTTCTCGGCTTGTTTCTCTTCTGTGTAGAGGAAGGCTACTGATTTATTTGAGTTAATTTTATACCCAACCACTTTGCTGAAGGTGAAGTTAGACTGCAGGGAGACAAATAACCCTATTAAAAAATGGGGTTCAGGGGGCTGGGGATTTAGCTCAGTGGTAGAGCGCTTACCTAGGAAGCGCAAGGCCCTGGGTTTGGTCCCCAGGTCTGAAAAAAAAGAACAAAAAAAAAAGGGGTTCAGGGGCTGGAGAGATGGCTCAGTGGTTAAGAGCACTGACTGCTCTTCCAGAGGTCCTGAGTTCAAATCCTAGCAACCACATGGTGGCTCACAACCATCTGTAATGGAATCTGATGCCCTCTTCTTGTGTGTCTGAAGATAGCTACAGTGTACTTAATGTAAATAAAAATAAATAAATCTTTTAAAAAAATGGGGTTCAGAGCTAAACAAAGAATTCACAGCTAAGGAATGCCATATGGCTGAGAAACACCTAAAGAAATGTTCAATATATTTAGTCATAAGGGAAATGCAAATCAAAACAACCCTGAGATTCCACCTCACACCAGTGAGAATGGCTAAAATCAAAACCTCAGGCGACAGCAGATGCTGGCGAGGATGTGGAGAAAGAAGAACACTCCTCCATTGTTGGTGGGATTGCAGACTGGTACAACCATTCTGGAAATCAGTCTGGAGTTTCCTCAGAAAATTGGACATTGAACTACCTGAGGAACCAGCTATCCCACTCCTGGGCATATACCCAAAAGATGCCCCAACATATAACAAAGACACATGCTCCACTATGTTCATAGCAGCCTTATTTATAATAGCCAGAAGCTGGAAAGAACCCAAATGTCCTTCAACAGAGGAATGGATACAGAAAATGTGGTACATCTATACAATGGAATACTACTCAGCTATGAAAAACAATGACTTTATGAAATTCATAGGCAAATGAAGGGAACTGGAAAATATCATCCTGAGTGAGGTAACCCAATCACAGAAAAACACAGATGGTATGCACTCATTGATAGGTGGCTATTAGCCCAAATGCTTGAATTACCCTAGATGCACAGAACACATGAAACTAAAGAAGGATGACCAAAATGCGAATGCTTCACTCCTTCTTTAAAAGGGGAACAAGAATACCCTTGGCAGGGTATAGGGAGGCAAAGTTTAGAACAGAGGCAGAAGGAACACCCATTCAGAGCCTGCCCCACATGTGGCCCATACATATACAGCCACCAAACTAGATAAGATGGATGAAGCAAAGAAGTGCAGGCGGATAGGAACCGGATGTAGCTCTCTCCTGAGAGACATAGCCAGAATACAGCAAATACATAGGCGAATGACAGGAGCAAACCACTGAACTGAGAACGGGACCCCCGTTGAAGGAATCAGAGAAAGAACTGGAAGAGCTTGAAGGGGCTCGAGACCCCATATGAACAACAATGCCAACCAACCAGAGCTTCCAGGGACTAAGCCACTACCTAAAGACTATACATGGACTGACCCTGGACTATGACCTCATAGGTAGCAACGAATAGCCTAGTAAGAGCACCAGTGGAAGGGGAAGCCCTTGGTCCTGCCAAGGCTGGAACCCCAGCAAATGGGATTGTTGGGGGTAGGGCGGTAATGGGGGGTGAGTGGGGGAGAGGAATGCCCATAGAGAACGGGTGGAGGGAGCGTTGGGGGATGTTGACCTGGGAACCGGGAAAGGTAATAACAATTGAAACGTAAAAAAAAAAAATACCCAATTTAATAAAGATGGAGGAAAAATATAAAAAATATACTTATGCTGCGCATATGCCTGTGCGTGTGTGTCTACATATACATCCCACAGAGTATACCTGTCGATTACAGAATATCGTGCTAGGGTCTGTTCTTTTCTTCCACTCTGTGGGTTGTGGGGAGTCAATCTCAGGTCATTAACTTTGTTCACAGGTTCTTTCACCACTAACAATCTCACGGCCCTTTGCTCAGATTTCAACCAATGAAAGATAAGAATTGATTGATTGTCTTCTAGACATTTCTAGAGACTCAGAACCTTTTTTATCCAAACAGCCAATTTTCAATTGGTGTTTCTTAGGGTTGAGTGCCTACACTTGAGTATAGTTTGCTTCTGGGGAAATCCAAACCAAAACATAAGAGTGCATCTTTAAATAGATTTAATGTTTAAGCAGTAATGTCTTCAAAAGTTATATGCACATACTATTTTTTGTTTTATAAAGGGAACTATTTAAATATAGCCATATCTAGCACTGGAAACATAGGAAAGACTTTTCATGTGTAGTCTCCCATCCATTCCTGTAGTTCTTTTTCTATGAGTTAGATTTTTTTAAAGTATAGAATGTAGTTTATTTAGGGGCATGGGAAGGGGAGTTGAGAAAGGAATAGAGAAAGAGAAGGGGCAGAGGAGGACAGAGTGGGGGAGGGAAGGGGAGAGGAGACGAGAAGCCCTCCAGGAACTCTTGGAGAGGAGGGGAGGAGGGGAAGGAGAGAGAGGGAGAAAGGGGTCAGGGAGAGAAGAGAGTCAGAGAGAGAAGGAGAAGATTGAGGTAGGTTTTTGAATTCCATATTATTTTTATTTTATCTTAATAAATAGCCAGGGCTTGCTTTAAACTCAACATCCTCATTCCTCTAGATCCTGGATTCTAGACATGTGCTACTTCCTTCAGAAGTTTTAATTGTTTTGTTTACTTGATTATTTTTTAAAAATCTGGATTTATGTGTGTGAGTGTTTTGGCTCCACCTTGGTCTTTGTAGCGTAAGTGTGCAATGTCTGCAAAGGCCAGAAGGGGGAGTTGGATTCAATGGAATTGAAATTACGGAGAGTAACTGGAGCTATAGCTAGCTATATACAGAGAGTAACAGGAGCTATAGCTAGCTGCCTCATGGGTTCTGGGTATCAGACCTGGGTCCTCTAGAAGAGCAGTCAGTGATTTTTACTGCTATACCACCTCTCTAGGTCGGTTCGAATTGATTTTAAATGGGACCTGTTTGGATCCTCTCTAGCAAAAACATTTTTTATAGAGTAGTTTTGATGCATATTTGAAGTAGTTTTAAATCTAATATACCACACCTACAAAGTACTTAATAATTCATATTTAGTATAAAAAATACGTAAGTAAAAATAGTGCCATAATGTTTTATAGCCATTCAGGTCATAAATCTTAAGTGTTTTTTTTTTTTTTTTTTAAAAATCAGAGTTACGGTATAGTTTTAAGCAGCATTTGAAATAGTCGTGGGTTAAAAGCACTGAGTTAGGTCATTAGTCATAAGAAGCTATTTGTTTAGTTTTGTCTTCTTCATTTCTCAACTCTCTGAAACCTGTCTTGGTGAATTCCCTATCATTATTTTTTGGTACTGAATATTGTTCTATAGTGCCATCATCTGCACTGACTTTATAGAGTGATGTTGGAATCTCTTCTTTCATTTTGATGATAAACATAAATCTTCCTAAACAGAGCTGAGTGCTTTGTTTTGTCTACATTTAAAATTCAAATGCTCAAAGTACTTCAGACATCTTGTAGCTTAAGAGTTGTCACCTCAAAGATGGGATTTGTGTCCTCTTTCTGTTCAAAGGCTCAGTGCATGGTACTTTGTAAATAATGGCACATTGTATCCACTTCCTTGTCTCTCTCCTGTTCCAATGTGGTGTTCACTGTGGCATTGACTATTCTATGTTACCTCTGATCTAAGAATGAAGTAAACTAAAAAAAAGAAAATATAAATGGGGTAGAATGTGTTTATCTTTAAAAGTTTGCTTTTGATTTGCATGTCCCTCCTGATTATTTCTGTTTAATCTTTGCTATAATCAGTTTTGATGGAAAGGTTTAATGTTCTTCTAGGTAGCTTTGTTTTGTTTTCAATATTTAAATATATTTTCTTATGTAATATAAAAAAATTCAACATGTGGACATTCGCAACTCACTAGAGTAACTCAGGGAAGCAAATCAGCTACGTTACTGTGAAAATTAGGCTTATTTAAATCACCGTGTAGTAGGAACAGGGTAGCCTAGCTGCCCTTAAATGGCAAACAATAAAGCCTAGTTTTTCTGATTATGACCTATCCTCACTTCTGCCCCCTGTTGTACCTTATATGTTACCTGAGTTACCAGCTCTCTAACAGCAATAAAAAAAATGAAGCGTCAACAAACAATAGCTGTTTCATTTTTTCCTCCCTGGCCACTCTTCTATAATTGAATTCCTTGTTTGCTGACAAAATACATGTTGACTCAGCTGTATCTGTGAAAGAGAACCATATTTTTTTGAACCTGACAATTAGAAAAAGAAAATATGTTGTTAAGCATCTTGAATTATTGTTAAGTAAAGTAAAGCACTTAGATGCCTGTAATAACCTACTCAGAAGCATACAGACACCCTTCAAATGTTCGTGCTTGCATCCTAGCTTTCTCCTTCCCATGCTTGAGTTTTGAACTAGGCTTTTTCCTCATGTCTAGATTGTCCTTAGGTATCAGTTCTTTATTTGTACTTTTGGTTTTTTATCTTTGTACACATATACACTGGTAGGCACCACTAGCAATGTTTGTTTGTTTGTTTGTTTGTTTGTTTGAAACCAGGCTCCTGCCTTGGAACTCACTGTGCGCTGATACCAGACTCTCAGAGGTCTGCCTTCTAAGTGCTGAGATTAAAGGAATGAACCACTCTGCTTAGCTTTCAGAGTATTGTTAAGTGACTAGACAGTGTTGTCAAACAAGTCGCTTCAAGGTTCAGTCTGTATGGGGACAATACAGACTCAGGATGTGATTTTTTTTTCTTCTGTCAGCAGTGTCCCGAATATTTTGGACTTACTTTTTGTTGAGTGCTTTGGTAGTGGTGAATTATAATGCAACTAAAATTCATTTCCTTAATTTTGATATTTGGTTCCATTAGTATTTGATTTTATTGATTCTGCAAAACATCAGTTCTCTACCTGTGGGTCATGACCTATTTCCAATGGTCTTAGGGACTGAGATACTACTTAGTGGCAAAATTATAGTTAGGGAATAGCAACAAAAAAATTTATGGGTGGGGATCACTACAACATGAGGAATTGTATTAAAGTGTTGCAGCATTAGGAAGGTTGAGAAGGACCTGGATTGAAAATGTAAATACATTAGAATTTAAATGACTGTGATGGTTACAATTTCATTAAGTTTAGTAATTAATGCTTATTATGAGTTTTAGGAAGCTTTGGTTTATAAAGAGAAAAGAATTGACATTTAAAACTGATAACTTAGGGTTAGGAATATAGATCACCTGGCAGAATGCTTGCCTAGTGAATCAAGCCCTGGGCTTGATTCCTAGTACTATATAAACTGAATGTGGTGGCACATGCCTGTAATCCAATCATTGGGAGGTGAAGGCAGGAGGATCAAAAATTCAAGGTCAACCTGGACTAGGGAGTTGGAAACCAGCCAGGGCTACATGAGACACACTCACTCTCTCTCCCTCTCCCTCCCTCTCTCTCCCCATCCACCCTTCCCCTTCACCCCCCCCCCCCAACATACAGACAGGAATAACACCCCTCCCCGATTTGTACTTAAAGTTCATGGATTTTTAAAATTAGAGATTAAAAATATACATGAAAATTTGCAATATTTATTAGTGATAAGTTATATTTCAAATATATATGTATATAAAAGGCAAACAAATGTAATTTTAAGAATAAAAACTAAGGCAGTGGTCAACTTTCTAACATGATTGTTTTCAATTTTAGTTTCAGTCTGATGGAAGCAAACAAGAAGATAAAGAGAAAACGGTAAGAGACTGAAAAAATTAAATAATGGGTCAGGATATAGCATGCTGAATATTTTACTGTGAACAAGATTTAGCTATCCTTAGAAATAGTTATTTTATACTTTACCTGCTCAGAACAGCATTTGGCAACTCATAGAAAATTTTCTTTGAAGATTAATATCCTCTTTTTGAAGATTCCATTCTGTATAAAGAAAAGGTTACCTTCTCTGCTGCTTTTTAACCTCATTTACTATCTTGGATGGAAAAAAGACAATGATAGGGTGGGGAGTGTGTGTGTGTGTGTGTGTGTGTGTGTGTGTGTGTGTGTGTGTGTGTGTGAGAGAGAGAGAGAGATATTGATTTTTAATTAAAAATGCTAATTCCTTTAAGACCCCTATTTTTAGGGTATATTGAAATAAACCTTCTAATGAAATAATTCCTTTTGCTTTTTTAGGAAGTTATCCTTAGCTGTTTACTTAGCATTACTGACCAGGTATTACTTCCATCTCTCTCTTTGATGGACTGCAATGCTTGCATGTCTGAGGAACTGTGGGGAATGTTCAAGACATTTCCCTATCAGCATAGGTAAATACTTATTCAGTTATTAACTCCTATTCATTTTAGCATAGGAACTTCTAAGCATTTAATATTTGCTAAATTTTTACCTCATTTTCTTAAAGATATCGTCTATATGGCCAGTGGAAGAATGAAACTTATAATGGGCACCCACTTTTAGTAAAAGTTAAAGCTCAAACAATAGACCGAGCCAAGTATATCATGAAGTAAGTTTTGATTTTTTTTTTTGTATTTACCTCAAATATGTCTGGATATAATTTACTTGGTTTCAGCTATTTTGTTTAGAGTGTCAGTTTTCTTAAAGGTATAGCTGATTATTTATTACAGCTAGAATGAGTTAGTTTTTATGTTAGCTCATTTTAATTACAAGTTAATGTTTTTTAAATGTTTTTTAGGTTTATGTATGTGTATGGGGGTAGGTGTGGGAGTATGCATACCATGGTATGCATATGGAGGTCAGAATAGTGGCAATGGGTTCTCTCCTTACTCCATGTGTGTCCTGGGAATCAAACTCTTCATAAAATGATATTGATTCTACTTTATTTAAGTTATCTGAAGCTTATGAAAATTGTACACTTTATGTGAGTATTACTTTAGATACTAAAAACTCTTTTATTTGTTTTCAACAAGGATTTTGTCAGTTGTCCAAAATTTTATAAATTTATTTACAGTTATTCTAATTAAAGTTATGTTTTCTTTGGTTTCCCTAAGTATAATAGTTTGCAGTGATACTGTGTTTGCCCAGTATCTTGTCTTTGGACATTGGCTACTGGGAAAACAGACATGAACATGGTGACAGTTCGGTTTATAATGAGGTGTGATGATAGACAGAATGAAATATCTAATTAGTGGGGGAAGAAATTATTGCTGGTGAAGCTATTCAATTTGATGAACCTGAGTTTTAGCTTCAGAAATCTGTAGATAGTTTCTATCTTATCAAAATTAAATCAGGTTTTGTCATACACACACACACACACACACACACACACACACACACACACACACACACACACAAACACACACACACACACATATGAGATCGGGTCACATACACTATTTGTGCTAGGCACTGAGTTAACTGCTTTTTAAAAATACTAATTTTCTTGATTCTATAACTTTGATTCCTTCATCTCGGGTAGGATAGTACCTTGAATTATTCTCTTACTTCAAAATTTTTGGGTGATTTAACAATACTTGGTGGGTTGTATGTCAAGTTTTGTGGCATGGTGATTTGAGAGATACTCCTTGATCTTTCCTACCATATATCCTACCTCATTCCTGATGATTATACTTAAATCTGTACGAACATACTTGTTTCCCTAAGTGTACCATGGTCTACTTAGCCTTACTTCCCTTGTGTGTGTTTTTTGTTAGCTTGCCTTTCCCTCTCCATCTGGTGATTCATCTTAGCAAATGTGTCAGCTCTCTGAAGTCCCCACAGCACTTGCTGACAAACACAATTGATTTGGGTCACCAGTACAACTTAGGCAAATTAAGCCAGCATTCTACTTGTGCACATTACTATGATAGTGTTCCTTTTTGTAAATATATAAAATTCAGCAGATGAATGAATATACTGATTCTACATATAAATATTATATAGCATTTATCGTTCTATACCAAGCTTAGTTCAGGTACCATGGTATTCTCCAGTTTTGTCCATGTTGTGAATGACAGAATTTCCTTCTTTTTTAAAGTGAAAAGGGGCACCTAGTAAGAGCAATATTGGGGAAAAGAGGGACTTGAAGGAAAAGAGAAATGTTGATGAAAGAATACAAGATTTCACTTAGATATAAGAAATTATAGTTACATATTATACTTTGTGGCGACCACAGTCAACAATAATAATGTCTATTGCAAAATTTCCTAAAGAATGCCTTTTAAAGATTCATATCACAATAAAAATAAGTTTGTGAGATGAAAAAGCAATTTTGATAGATTTATTCCACAATGCCTATATAATATAACATATACAGAGTTTTTAAAGGTGTACATCCTGTTCTTCATGTACTCAATTCTCGCCCAGAGGAGAAAAGTAATCAGTATTTAGATTCTTATTTATTCATCCATATATATATATGTGTGTGTGTGTTTATATATCCATATGTATATGTATATATGTTTATATATCCATATGTATATGTACATATACATATGGATATATAAAATGTATACATTCATTCATGGCAATGTGGATATATTATCTATACTTTTATTAATTGCATGTAAGTGCTGTTCTCAAATTTGTTACCTTTTTAAATTGTTTTTTAAAAGCAATGTTTATTTCTTTTTTTCAATTGGATATTTTCTCAATGTTATCCCCTTTCCGGATTTCTCCCACCCATAAATCCCCTATCCCATCTCCCTGCTTCTATGAGGGTATTCCTCCACCCACTCACCCTTCCCCACCTCCCCACCCCGACATTCCCCTACAGTGGGGCATCCAGCCTTGAAAGGACCAAGGGCTTCTCCACCCATTGGTGCCCAACAAGGCCATCCTCTGCTACATATGCAGCTGGAGCCATGGGTCTGTCCATGTGTACTCTTTGGGTAGTGGTTTAGTCCCTTGGAGCTCTGGTTGGTTATTGTTCTTCTTATGGAGTTGCAAACCCCCTCAGCTCCTTCAGTCCTTTCTGTAACTCCTCTATTGGGGACCCCATTCTTAGAGCAGTGGTTGGCTGTGAGCATCCACCTCTGTATTTGTGAGGCTCTGGCAGAACCTCTCAGTAGACAGCTATATCAGGCTCCTGTCAGCATGCACTTCTTGGCTACATTGTCTGGGTTTGGTGGCTGTATATGGGATGCATCCTCAGGTGGGGAATTCTCTTGATGACTTTTCCTTTAGTCTCTGCTCCAAACTTTGTCGCTGTATTTCCTCCTGTGAATATTTTTCCCCCTTTTAAGGACTGAGGCTTCTGTACTTTGGTCATCCTTCTTCTTGAACTTCAAGTGGTCTGTAGATTGTATCTTGAGTAATTTGAGCTTTTGGGCTGATATCCACTTATCAATGAGTAACCACAACCATGTGTGTTTTTTTGTGGTTGGGTTACTTCACTCAGGGTGATATTTTCTAGTTCCATTCATTTGCCTATGAATTTCATGAAGTCATTGTTTTTTGATAGCTAAGTAGTACTCCATTGTGTAGATGTACCACATTTTCTGTATCCATTTCTCTGTTGAGGGACATCTAGGTTGTCAGGAATAATAGCAAACTTCTGTATTTCTTGTATTTGGAAATCTGAGGCAGGAGGATAATGACTTTGATCCCTGTCTTTACTACGTACTGAGATGAGACTGTGTCAGAAAAAATCAACAAACAAAAAAACAGGGAAATTCAAAAAACTTGGTTTTAAATCTGTATCTTTAGTTAGGCCAGGCTTGAGAGCAAGAACTGTTCTTCATTTTTAAATTCCTAATGCTTAGTGCTTTGTCATAGTAAGCATTAATATGAATGAATGCATATATAAATACAAATTATTATTTAGTATAGGATAATAAGTGTAGAATTTTTTTTTCTTTTTTCTTTTTTTTTTTTGGAGCTGGGGACCGAACCCAGGGCCTTGCGCTTGCTAGGCAAGCGCTCTACCACTGAGCTAAATCCCCAACCCCAAGTGTAGAATTTTTAATATACTTGTATTTTTGTTACATTTTAGCTGTAAATAGCTGTCGCACTAAACTATGAGTTTGCTACAACTTTTTACATTGACAATGGAATATATTAGTATATTATTTGTATAATGTTACAACTTTTTAAATCCTCATTCTTCAAATGATCATTGATTGTATTTTATATACCTGGTATTCTGGTAGCTTGAAGGTAGGACACCGTCAAGAAAATATTTGTTTAATTTTGCTTATTTTCTCTTCAGGGTAGTGAAGAGAAATGGAATAGAATAAAAAGTATACAGTTTATGTGAGTGAGGCGAGTAGGAGAATCACCTGCAGCACGTTCGAAATAGGGAAGGGTGGTGCTAAGTCAAAGGGCGAGGTGAATATGGTTTCAGATTTAAAACCAATGGTCTCTTTTCTCCATTGGCAGGGAACAGGAGGAACTGAGCTATAGGAAACAAGAAGGGGAAGCAGCTGATGATTACATCATTTTAATTATTGGATTGCTTTTATAACAAGAAGCTTCATAATATAATTATATTATTATTTTAAAAATGGTTAGATTCCTTGAGTTACAAGTTGAACTTGTAGTTTATTATGTACTTTTGGATGTTTAGTGGTGCTGGATGTACATTCATCTTAGAAAGCTTCTTTCATTTGTTCACTTGTTGCTGTTTATAGAGTTTCAGTTTTTGTTATGTAACCATCCCAAAAAACCTTCACATTTTGGGTAATAATTATGTTAAGTTTTAGGATTTCACTGATATAGATTTTTAGAATCTTAGAGAAAATGCTGATCACAGAAGGACAAAAACTGAAAGGAATATAATTTATTGATTTTTAAAAATTGTGTATCTTCTGGGTTCTGCTAAGACTGAACCCCCAGTGAACTAGACTGTTGGGGGGAGGGCGGCAATGGGGGGAGGGTTGGGAGGGGAACACCCATAAGGAAGGGGAGGGGGAGGGGGATGTTTGCCCGGAAACCGGGAAAGGGAATAACACTCGAAATGTATATAAGAAATACTCAAGTTAATAAAAAAAATAAAAAAAATAAAAAAATAAATAAATAGATGGGGGGCTGGGGATTTAGCTCAGTGGTAGAGCGCTTACCTAGGAAGCGCAAGGCCCTGGGTTCGGTCCCCAGCTCCGAAAAAAAGAACCAAAAAAATAAATAAATAAATAAATAAATAGATGGAAGAACATATTCCAAACAGTAATCAGAGGGTGACAGTCGCAGGCAAATACTGTGTGGGTATACCTAGAATAGTTAAAAGCAAAGAGACAGAAAGTCAGATAATAATTATAAAGACAAGGGAGGAGAATGAGAAGCTGTTATTTAGTGTATTGAATTTTGGGGTTTCAAAAATATTTTTAATGATTCATATTTATATGGGTGTGTTTTGTCAACATGTATATCTGTATACTAGAAGAGGGCATTAGTTCCCATTACAGAAGGTTGTAAGCTACTATGTGGTTGCTAGGAATTGAACTCTAGACCTCTGGAAGAGTGTTCTTGACTATTGAGACATCTCTCTAGCCCCTAGTTTTAGTTGTGTATGATGAAAGAAATCTGGAGGTAGCCGGTGTAATTGTTGCACAACAATGTTAATATATTTAATGCCCATTAGACTGCATTTTTAAAAGAGTATATGTATATACATATATACATGTAACAATAGTTAATGAAGAAAGACACCATGGCTGTCAAAGAGGACAAGGGATCTGTGGGAGGAATTAGAGGAAATTTGGGGGGAAATGTTTTAATTGTATTATAATCTGAAGAATAGAAAAATGGTCATCATGGAAATTTTTATGCTGTATACATTTAACACAATAAGATGTGTCTGTAAGCCTAGTACTTTGGAAAAGCAAAAGGATAAGAAGTTCAAGTTTGTGGCCACATTGAACTATATGAGACCCTGTATCGATCAATAAATAAATAAATCTTAATGCAAACTAGACAACTTAATGTTGAGGAAAAAAAATTGTGTATCTTGAATAAGAAAATGAGAGAACTAATTTCTGAACTGATAAATGAAACTTTGTAAATCTAAAATACGTATGGTTCTTTTTAAAAAGTTTTTATGTATAAAGTAAGTTTCACCCTTAGTAGATAACTAGCATTTAAACTCTGAAATTCGCTTAGAGAGTCTACCTTTTGCTACAGAGTGGTTGAAATGCAGTTGTTTGCATGGATCAATTTGTTGTGTTTGAGTTTTCCACATGCTACAGCTGAGCTTATTAGCATCCTGAGTAATGCTTACAAGTAATGAGCCTTAACATTTCTCTCCCTTTATAGGCGTCTAACCAAGGAAAATGTGAAGCCTTCGGGAAGACAAATTGGCAAGCTGAGCCATAGTAATCCAACAATTTTGTTTGATTATGTACGTTTTGAAGTTAATATTATATTAAGACATTTTTCCTTTTGGTTACCTTTATATCAGTACAAGTGGAACTTTTCATATACAATATTTAGCACATTGATCTGTTTTCTAGTAATGTACTACAGAACTACTGTTAGGTTCTCAATAATATTTCGCTTTGAGTCACTTATAGTAATGTTACCTTCTTTTTAAGATTATCATTATTGAAATTTTTATATAGTATAGTTTGAGCATATTTTCCCCTCCCACAAGTCTTCCCATATCATTTCTACCTTCCTATTTACCAAACTCCATGTTTTCTCTTTACTTGAAAAAACAAACAAAAACCAAGACAAAAAATATGTACGGGGGTGGGGCAGACTCCATTTTAGAAAGACTGTAAGTAAGATTTAAAGCAGGACTAGCTATTACTATTACAGAATCCAAGTTTAGACTTCTTGGAATTGTTTCCTATGTGGAAAATGTAGCATTAGAAAAATACTCTAGGGGTTGGGGATTTAGCTCAGTGGTAGAGCGCTTGAGCGCAAGGCCCTGGGTTCGGTCCCCAGCTCCGAAAAAAAGAAAAAAAGAAAAAGAAAAATACTCTATATTTTTATAGCAATGGTAATGAAAACTGTTTTATATAAATGGAAAACAGTAGAGTAGAGGCACTTTGTTTTGTTTTCAAGGCAGAGTTTCTCTGTGTAGCACTGGCTGTTCTGGAACTCACTCTGTAGATCAGGCTGATCTCAAACTCACAGAGATCCTCCTGTCCCTGCTCCCCAAGTGCTGGAACTGAAGACCCGTGCCACCACTGCCTGGCTAAAACCACTGTGTACTATTCCTAAGTGTGGAAAAGTATGAACCTTACTTAGCATAGACTTTTTTATTTAGTTAATGCAACTTACTCTTTCTTGATCTTCCAGATCTTGTCACAAATCCAGAAATATGATAACTTAATAACACCTGTAGTAGATTCATTGAAATACCTCACTTCATTGAATTATGATGTCTTGGCCTGTATCCTTTCATGTAGAGCAAAACAGAGATTTCACATGTCCCTCTATTTACATGCTTGAATGATTTTTCTCTGACTTTCTTTAGTAATGATCTAAAGTTGGTCCAATTGGCTGATCTGTTGTCAGACCAAAGTATTGAAAAGGAAATTGTGTATTTGTGCATGTGTATGCATGTCCATATGTTAGCACCTTGTGTGGTATAAAGGGAGAGACACTCATTTTATCAAGCATGTTGATAGAGGTGGAATGGTACTTGTTAGGAGATGGGAATGAGGGTTGATATATAATGAGTATGGTGGCTATTTTCATTCCTCTCTGAAGATGTGGGGGTTTAAGGCTCTTTGTTACTAATGTTGTGATAATTTTTTTCTTAATGTGTAAAAGATTGTATCATTGAAGCTTTAGCTAATCCAGAAAAGGAGAGAATGAAACATGATGACACAACCATCTCAAGCTGGCTTCAAAGTAAGTACTTTTATGTATGGTAGTATGGTATGGTATGTATGTATCAGTGAGGCTAAGGAGGTGGTGAGTGCTGTGCTTTATTTGCCTGCCTTTGCTTTCAGGATTTGAAGTGCTTATTTCTCAAGAGTGCTTGATGATCAATATCTAGCCACTAAGATTGTTCTGTAAAGAGTCCGAGACCTTGGTCTATATGGATATTTATTAATTTACTAATTTTCTTTACTCAAGAGTCTATTTTTTTACTATGATAGAATTTGAGGAAGTTGTCTCTGGCCATACCACCCTGGACATGTTGAGTGTCATCTGATCTGTGAAGCTTAATGAGATTGGACTGGGTTAGTACATAGATAGGAGAATTTGGGGAAGCATTTGGAAGCTGATATTCCCTTCCTTTCTAACTTACTATTATTTAGAGATTACATTCTTTCCTTGACTAGTGTATATGAATCTAAATTTCCCACTGTACTCCAAGCCCCTTAAGTCAGGACTTAAGTTTGGTCTAATTATTTAGGTACTTAGTAAATAACTGTTAAATATTATAGATTAAGGACTATTGGTTAAAAGTGAGCTTCTAAGGTCAGCAAGGTGACTCAATGTGTAAAAGCATTGACTGGTCTTCTAGAGGACTCTGCTTCTAGACTCAGAACTGATGTGGTCACTCACAACCCCTTTAAACCCCAGTTCTGGGGAATCTGACACTTTTTTCTGATCTTTGTGGGCCCTAGGCATACACATGGCACATATACCTGCAGGCAAGACACCCATACATATTGCAAAAGAGCATTCTACTTCTAGCAGAATTACCTGTTTCTTTTGCTATCTACAACTGTAGCATGTTCCTAGATGTAAATAATAATTTCTGACTCAAAACTTTTTAGGCGTGGACATTTAGTTGTTTTAATTTACTTGGTATCCTGCATGATTGAGACCTAATTGGTTAGGGTGCATAGTTTGAATCACTGCTTTAGTTTGTATTATGACCAGGAGCAAGTTATGTGACCCATCTATTTTCAGTTTACCTCATCAGTAGGTTACTAACCTAAGACGATGATTGTAAAAACTAATCAATATAATGTGCTTACTTATGTATGCCTAATAATTATTAGCTATTACTATGGTAAAACTTCATTCAGTTATACAGTTAAAATGTACAGGGCTGGATGTCTCGGTGTTAAGAGCACTTGCTGCTTTTCAAGAAGACCAGGTTTCCCAGCACCCACACCACCTGTCAGGGGATCTAACATTCTCTTCTACTTTCCTTAGGCACTCGGTATGAACATGGCACACATATGTACATGTAGACAAACATGTATAAACATGCAATAAAAAGAAATAAATGATGTAAAAAATTTTCCATACCTCATTTTGCTTTAGAAATTGAATTTGTTGAAATTATATTTTTTTTTTGTTTCATGAACTATTTTTGTTTTTTATTTCATGTAGGTCTGGCAAGTTTCTGTGGTGCAGTATTCCGTAAATACCCAATCGATCTTGCTGGTCTTCTTCAGTATGTAGCCAATCAATTAAAGGCAGGCAAAAGGTAAATTATATGGAGATGAACTTCAATAGTTTAAGCACTTCTGGTGGTTTTGAAATTACTGTTTCTTTGAAAGACACATAGATTCAGCTGGAATAGTTACTTATTTATACAATATGTATTTTTTTTATTAACTTGAGTATTTCTTATATACATTTCAAGTGTTATTCCCTTTCCCGGTTTCCGGGCAAACATCCCCCTCCCCCTTCCCCTTCCTTATGGGTGTTCCCCTCCCAACCCTCCCCCCATTGCCGCCCTTCCCCCACCAGTCTAGTTCACTGGGGGTTCAGTCTTAGCAGGACCCAGGGCTTCTCCTTCCACTGGTGCTCTTACTAGGATATTCATTGCTACCTATGAGGTCAGAGTCCAGGGTCAGTCCATGTATAGTCTTTAGGTAGTGGCTTAGTCCCTGGAAGCTCTGGTTGCTTGGCATTGTTGTACATATGGGGTCTCTCGAGCCCCTTCAAGCTCTTCCAGTTCTTTCTCTGATTCCTTCAACGGGGGTCCTATTCTCAGTTCAGTGGTTTGCTGCTGGCATTCGCCTCTGTATTTGCTGTATTCTGGCTGTGCCTCTCAGGAGCGATCTACATCCGGCTCCTGTTGGTCTGCACTTCTTTGCTTCATCCATCTTGTCCAATTGGGTGGCTGTATATGTATGGGCCACATGTGGGGCAGGCTCTGAATGGGTGTTCCTTCAGTCTCTGTTTTAATCTTTGCCTCTCTCTTCCCTGCCAAGGGTATTCTTGTTCCCCTTTTAAAGAAGGAGTGAAGCATTCACATTTTGATCATCCGTCTTGAGTTTCATTTGTTCTAGGCATCTAGGGTAATTCAAGCATTTGGGCTAATAGCCACTTATCAATGAGTGCATACCATGTATGTCTTTCTGTGATTGGGTTAGCTCACTCAGGATGATGTTTTCCAGTTCCAACCATTTGCCTACGAATTTCATAAAGTCGTTGTTTTTGATAGCTGAGTAATATTCCATTGTGTAGATGTACCACATTTTCTGTATCCATTCCTCTGTTGAAGGGCATCTGGGTTCTTTCCAGCTTCTGGCTATTATAAATAAGGCTGCAATGAACATAGTGGAGCACGTGTCTTTTTTATATGTTGGGGCATCTTTTGGGTATATGCCCAAGAGAGGTACAGCTGGATCCTCAGGCAGTTCAATGTCCAATATGTATTTTTAAGGTAGAGTCTCATTATGTAATTCAGGTTGTCCTCAGAATTGAAATCTTCATTTAACCTTTCAAGTGTTAGAATTGCATATGAGGGAGGGGGGAAAGCATGCTTTTTTTTTTTTTTTTTTAAACACAGGATATCATCATGTACCCCTGGAACTCCCAGTGAAATCCAAGCTGGCCTTGAACTCAAAGAGAGACACCAGCCTGCCTCTGTCTTCTGAATGCAGGGATTAAAGGCATGTGCCACTATGACCAGATACTGAATATTTAAGAGAATCCAGAAGTCAATACAGAGAGATGGCTTCTTTAGTACTATAAAAATTGACCACATATATACCTCATTAAAAGGACAGTTAACTTATTCCAGTATTAAGTTTTTTCTATAAGGGAGTATATAGGAAAAATACTTTTTGAATATGAATTTGATATATAAGGTTTATGTTTATTTGTAAATACTGAAGTTTATTCTGGGCCAGTGGCCATGCTTAGGCTTTGAATAAATAGATTTTTTTAAATATTAGCACCAGTTGATTGACTCTAGTCATATAACTATATTGTTTTTAGAAGATTTCTGATAGAAATTCAGTAAAAAAATAAAAACTCTTTGGTGTTCTGAACAAGTACTTTGTGTTTTTGGCTTTAAAAAATTAAGGATAATATAGCCTCTGGGTTTTGACAGGAGACTATTTGTAGCTTTGTCATCTCTGTCACTCCTATAATTTACTTTTTTATTTTTATAAGCTGTGAGAACACTCATTTTAATCTATAGTTTAGTTTGCCTTATTGTCAATACATATTTGTGGCCATTTAATTAAAACATTTTAAAAAATAGCTGAATGCTACATTTGTAACTGTTACAGCTTAGATGGATTGGTAGTTATGTATTTGTTTGCACAAACCCGCCTGTTTTAAGGAAGTATGACACATTGAAAAGAAGCCCCCGATACAAATATTAGGAACGTATACCTTTTTGTTCAGTAACATATTATTGATAGTTGTACTTTCTCCTTTGGAAATACTGTGTAATTAGAGAAAGTTACTGAAGTCACAAAGTGTTAGTTCCAGTGGCAGTTCTAAATGTTGCAGATTAAAGTATATTCCTAGCCAGGCGTGCTGGCAGATGGTCACAAATCAGAACACTTAGGTAAGAGGACCAGGAGCCTGAGGCCAGTACAGGATATATAGGGAGGCTTTTTCTCAAAAATGTATACCTGTTAACACATGGCTAGAAATGTGCTGCTTATTTTACAAAACACTTAAGGCTCAAGTACTGTAGCTTACCCCTTTTGTTTTTCCTTCCTTCCCCTTCTCTTTAAATTATGAATGAATGTTTCAGGACTTTATTCATTTTTATTACTTGGAGTTTTAAGGAGATGGCTTTCTGCTATAAAAAAAAACATTGAGCATCCTGAATTGGAGGATGAGGAACATGTTATTGGGCAGCTGTTGAAAATGAAATATAAACAGTAGATTAAGTGTTAGAGTTACTAAAGTTGGTGACAGCTGCATTGGTGTGAGCAAGTGGCTCTTTTCTAATGTGCAGTCTTAGACATTTGAGGGAATAAAAGACCATGACTTAAGTCATTTACTTCCTCAATCATTCTATGACGTATTTTGTGTTATTTCTTTTCTACTCGGTTCAGAGGTCTCAGTCTAGAGTTAGCAACTGTTGCTTTTGGAGTGCTGTGAGGTGGGACAGCAAACCTTAAGGGTGTGGTGGGGCAACAGATTTATCAGCAATAAAGGAAGAGGCTCTGTCCCTGTCTGTCTGTCTGTCTGTCTGTCTGTCTGTCTGTCTCTGTCTGTCTCTGTCTGTCTCTGTCTGTCTCTGTCTGTCTCTGTCTCCTTCTCTCCCTCTCTCTCTCCCTCTCTCTCTCTCTCTCTCTCTCTCTCTCTCTCTCTCCTGTGTGTGTGTGTGTGTGTGTGTGTGAGAGAGAGAGAGAGAGAGAGAGAGAGAGATAGAGAGAGAGAGATAGAGATATACAGGTGAGAGAAGGAGGGTGCTGAGGGAGTGATGAAAGAGGAAACAAAGGAGACACACAGACAGACTGACCAAAAATGAGGATGAGAGAGCAGAGCGGGGCCAGGGACAAGAAACCACCTCTAAGAACACATTCTCTGACCTCAGCTAAAATTTCACTCAGACTTCATTTAAAGTTCCAAAAACTTTACAAAATAGTGCCATCAGATTGGGATCAAATCCTTAACACATGAACTCTTGGAGGACATTTCATACTTATTGACAATCAAAACAGGAGTGAGGTAGAGGTGTGTGTGGGGGGGCGGTCAGGCTATGGAAGAAGTGAAGGGAAAACTGAAAATGAGAACTGTGAGGAAAAATACATGAAGTTTGGGTAAAGAGAGAATGAAGATGTTTCAAATTATTTTTATTTTTGTATCCTATCTCCAAGCTTCAAATTAATCGAGGTAAAAGTAAATCAAAGAGAAACATGAAATACTTCCACTGTAGTACTAGAATGGATGTAACATTTATTTTGAAAATAAAATTTAAAAAACAAGCCTTGCTGTTTGTTTTCTTGCATTCCTTTGTCTAAGTAAAGATTATCAGGAGACTACTTATCATGTATTATTATTTTCATAGTTAAGGTTTTAACTTCAAATATATTCTTTTAACTTTTGCAGTTTAATTTTTGTATTTCTTTTAAATTTTATATTAGTTTTGACCTACTAATATTGAAAGAAGTGGTACAAAAAATGGCAGGAATCGAAATTACAGAGGAGATGACGATGGAGCAGTTAGAGGCCATGACTGGTGGGGAGCAGCTGAAGGCTGAGGTAAGTAAGAACTGCTTTTTTTTGTTTATTGAGTTTTTAAATTAAAGTGTATCTGTATCTGTGGCTTTGTTTTTCAAAGTGTCAACTACCCATTACAATTCAAAATTAAAGAGAAAATTATCCATAAGTAAATAAATTATAATTTTTTTGCATTGAGATCCATTTTGTATAGAATCATAAAATTTTTTGCCTTTCTCCTTGCTCACTTTTGGCATATAAATTATCCTTTTGGCCATTGTGTCCATACTGTATGGGCTTCTCATTAGTCATATAATAGCCATCTTATTTTGTCATATTGGCTATTTGGATAGTAGTCATGTTTATCAATCATTTACTTTGCAAAATGCCTGTATTCAAGTAACCTTTGCTCAAATTTCCCAATTCTTCATCACTATGCCTAAGTGTTGTTTCATATCATGTCATCACAAGAATGGTCAATGCAGTACAGTAACATATTTGGAGAGTGACCATGTTCATTTAACTTTTATTATATCATTCTGATTTTTTTATTAATTGTTGCTAATTTCATTTATTTATTTATTTATTTATTTTTATTTATTATAAGTACACTGTTACTGTCTTCAGAAGAGGGCATGGGATCCCATTACAGATGGCTGTGAAGCCACCATGTGGTTGTTGGGAATTGAACTGAGGACCTCTGGAAGAGCAGCCAGTTCTTTTAACCACAGAGCCATCTCTCCAGCCTGCTAATTTCTTTTCTTTCTTTCTTTCTTTTTTTTTACATTTTTTATTGGATAATTTATTTATATTTCAAATGATATCCCCTTTCCTGGTTTCCCCTATGGAAGCCTCCTATCTCACCCCTTTCCCCCCGCTTTTATGAGGGTGTTCCCTCATCCATCCCCCCACTCCTGCCTCACCACCCTAGCATTCCCCTGTTAGGGCATGGAGCCTCCATAGGACCAAGGGGGATGCCTCCCACTGATGCCAGATAAGACCATCCTCTGCTACATGTGCAGCTGAAGCCGTAGGTCTCTCCCTGTACACTCCATGGTTAGTGGGCTAGGCCCTGGGAGCTGTGGGGGGTCTAGTTGTTTGCTAATTTGTTACTGTGTATAATTAAGCTTTATCATGGGTATATATATGCATAGGAAAAACATGATTTTTGTAGAGTTTCATACCATCTACAGTTTTCATTTATTCACTGGGATTGTAGAACACACCTGCCACTGATAAGTGGACAATACTGTGTGTGTGATTATAGTATAGAATCTGAACAGTATCTCAATACCTAATAATATCAAAACCATTCATGTTTTTCTCTTACCTTCTTTTTTAAGAACTGTAAAACACTAGTAATTGCAACTTTAAAATATACAAAAGTATAAAAGAAAATAACTTAATCTGCAATGAAAAGATTGTCCTTGATTTTTTACTAGAATAAATCTCTATCACAGTTTAATAAATCTTTTCACTGAATAAAAACATAATTCTTTGTAAGGTACTACCAAGGGAAAAATGGAAACAATGAGTTTAAGCACAGTTGAGCTACCATTAGCCAGATTATAATAAACGGTAGTATCATGAAAGCAATTTGTTAAGGAGAACTTAGAGATGCTTTATTTTATTCTGGTGTTGTTTTATATTAAGCCAGGCATGCTTTTTTATTATTCTTTTTTTTAAAGACAGAGTTCTTTGTAGTCACTTTAAGCTGTCCTCAAGCATTTGTAGTTGAGGATGGTCCTGAATCTCTAATCATGTTGACTCTATTTCCCATGTGCTTGGATTATAACTTCTAGCTCAGAAATATTTTAAAGATTATGTCTCAATGTTCTTGTGTGTCTTTTCTCAGTGAGATCGTGTGGAATACATTGAGCGTAGCAGTAATTTGTGTCTTCTGTTATGCAGGGTGGTTATTTCGGCCAGATCAGAAACACTAAAAAATCTTCTCAGAGATTAAAGGATGCACTACTGGACCATGATCTTGCTCTTCCTCTCTGTTTGCTCATGGCACAACAGAGGAATGGGGTAATTTTTCAGGAGGGTGGAGAGAAACACTTGAAACTTGTGGGGAAGCTCTATGACCAGGTAAGTGAAAGAAGCTTGGGTGTTGAGGAAGGCTTTTTTTTTAAACCCCAATAAAATAGAGATTGTGATGCCATTTGAAGCATATCATTTGTACACATCATGTGCATGTCAGGCACCTCTAATGCCAAATAGGCTTTCCTTAAGTAGGGCCCCTATTTCTGTGCAAACTGCTATTTACGAGATAGGTGTAAGAGATGTTATATGTAAGGTTTTCAGTTAATTAGACATTCCATCATGAAAGGCCATCATCATTGTTTGCCTTCTTTCTGATCTCTGGAAATTTGTTGCTTCTTATTTCTTAGTAATAAGATTGCTAATGCTTAAACCCATTTTGTTGGCTAATATTGTTTTTGTGCTTAATTTTTGTATCCTTTAAACAATGACAATGTTGTTGACTTCTCCTTGCATACACACATATACACACGTGTGTGTGTGTGTGTGTGTGTGTGTGTGTGTGTGTGTGTGTGTGTAGTTTTATAGAAGTTTAGGTAAGTGTTTTGAGAGTCTCTTGGACTGTCCTTGGCTAACAACTCAAAAGATGGCTTTTCCACTAGTGCTAAGTTTCTGTTTAATGGTCTATGGCTCTTAGGAGAGTGTTGTTAACTCAGATGGGAAATTTTCATTTACACTATATATTTAAGCACTGATTTAACATGTATTATGAATATCTTTATGTAGATAATTGATAGTATGATTCCTTATGACATTTTTGACATCTTTACTTTTACTTTACCTCTTCTGTATTTCTCTTCCTCCCCATTCCTATATTAAAGATTCCCTTGTTTTCTCCATTGCCCCCTTTAAGTCAGCTGTCTCCTGTTATTTTCTTCTCTGTTGTTCCCCCCACCATAGTGGTCCCTCTATACTTTCCTGGTTTCTCCAGTTTTTATCCTCTAGCTGGAGATGTAGTAGTAGGTTATAGATCTGTGTCACTGTACCTAGAGCTCACATGTTCTCTCTTGTTGGAGGCCACAACGTAGGAAAATATATATGACTGATTATAAATATGTGAATATGTAATCCTTGTTTTAATTTAAAATTTTTTGGATATCTAGTAATACATGTTTATAGGGTTCGTTGTCACAATTCAGTACTTGTATATAATGTGTAAATTATAAAATTGGTAATTTCTATTTTCATCTTTTTAAACATTACCATTCCTGTTGAGAAATACTGATTTCCTTTCTTCTAGATGTTTATATGTCATAAATTACTATAAGCTATAGCCAGACTATGTTGACTGCATCACTAGAGCTTACTTCCCTATGTAAATGTGTTGTGGTAGTCCAGCTCCCACATTTCTCTACTCTTTCCAGAGACACCCTTAGCCTTTAGTATCTACCCTTTTCACATTTTTTAGACTTTATGGACAAGTGGGGATATGTGAAAATTATCTTTCTACCCCTTGTTAATTTCACTAAACATAGTATCCTTCATTTCTGTCTCTGCCTATATTGCTGGAATTTGGATTCTTAGTTGTCAATTAAATTTTTGTTAAAATAACATATCTTATTCATTTGATAAAGATTTATGTTGGTTTTGGAAAATGTTAACATCTGTTTTTTTGTTTTATTTTTAATTTAGTGTCATGATACCCTAGTACAGTTTGGTGGGTTTTTAGCATCAAATCTAAGTACAGAAGATTATATAAAACGAGTGCCTTCAATTGATGTGCTCTGTAATGAATTTCATACACCTCACGATGCAGCATTTTTTCTGTCTAGGCCAATGTATGCACACCATATTTCAGTAAGTACAAATGTTTTCATTGGGGTTCAAGAGTAATTTTGAATGGTTTATACAAGTATTTGATTGTTAAATATACCCTAATTTGATAAATACAGATTACTCTGATTTTCTTTTACTATTCTTGTCTCAGCAGTGAACAATGAAATGCTGTTTTAAAGAATAGGTCTTCTATTACTTTCTCCACAGTCAATTCATAGAGACCCAGCATATTCTCCACTCTGTTAATTTGGATTTTGGCCCTGTTCTTTGTTTTTATTTTTGTTTTTAATTCTATACTGTTTGTGGGTTTTAGTCCAATTTTGGGGATGAAATGGTTTAATTCTATAATGTATGTGGTATTCACCCCAATCATTGGTCCTCTTCTCTTAAACTAAGTTTCCCTCCTTATTTCCTATAAAGTTTCTGTTATACAGTGTGTAGCAGAAGTATATAGAAAAACACTAGGGAGAAATTTGGCATTTAGTTGATCATGTAATTGAGAATACTCTGTTAGTGTTTACATAGGAACAACTGCTACAGTCTTAATTGATTTAATGACCACTTCACTGTGTAATTTCTTTCCTGTATATTCTAGAGGATTAATGGGAACAAAAATGGCTTTTGAACTCCTTTAAAATCTCTCATTCCAGAGAATTCACGGTTATATGTAGTTAATGTCTTACATTCTCACCTTCACCACATCAAAAAGTCTCATCTAGGGGTTGGGGATTAACTCAGCGGTAAAGCGCTTGCTAAGGCCCTGGATTCGGTCCCCAGCTCTGAAAAAAAGAAGAAAAAAAGTCTCATCTATAGAAAAATAGGACCTGATTTCTTGAAGAACATACGTGGAAGAAATGCTTTATCTGAGGAATTTCATGTCATATTTTACTACTTTGAGAACTGGACACCCTAATCAGTAATGAGTCCTAGCAAAAGAATACCTGGTTGTCTGAGATATTCCTCATCAAAAAATGGAGCAGGTCATTCATACCAGTGAGATATCTTTTGTGGGGCATGAAAGTCTTTTCTTTTAAGAGATATACAATCTAATGAAAGAAATGACATTTCTTTCTCAGGGTTTAAGAAGAAAGAACTATATAGTTGCATTTATATACTCCAGGCAATAATAAAGTGCCCCCAACCCACCTCATATATAGGCCACATGCCTCTTTGGAAAGGGAATTCCTCAGCAGCCTAGGATGCAATTGGATGGGCAGCCACACTGTTCCAACTTTGCTGCTTGGATGAAGTCCTCAGTGAGCCTTTGATGAATGTGGGAGAATATATAAGAAAGTGATAAGAAAGTTGGAGTTATGGTTTTCAGAGCATGTGGTTCTCAAGATCGTTTTCAGCACCTATGTGGGAAGAGTCACAACATTTTTCCAGTTCCAGGGGATCAGGTATTCTCTGGCTTCCACAGGTACCCATGTACCCCCCCCCCCACACACACACAGAGACAGAGAGAGATTAAAGATAAAGTCATTTTTAAATGGGAATATCTGCAGACTCCCCTCAGGAAATTGACTACCACAGGTCTTCAACCAATTACTACTAAGATTCTTGGCCTGACAAAAAACTTTTTGGACGTAAATCAGTGGTACTATACTATTCTCTGTTTGATTGGAGATGTAAACATAAGGGTTGGAGAGATGACTCAGTGGTAAAGAGCACTGACTGCTCTTCCAGAGGTCCTGAGTTCAATTTCCAGCAACCACATAGTGGTTCACAACCATCTGTAATGGGATCCGATACCCTCTTCTGGTGTGTCTGAAGAGAGCAACAGTGTATTCATATAAATTAAATAAATTTTTAAAAAATTTAAAAAAAGATGTAAACTTAAGTATTAGTTTAATTTTAGAAAAGGAAAATTAGCATTGTGGATGAAATATAACCATCTTTTTGATTAGCTTAGTTTTCTGACTAGGTATTAGTACGAGGTCTACTACTAGATTTGCAGACTCAAGACCAGAGACTTGGGGAGATTGGTGTTATTGGTGCTATTATTCTGTTTTCTCATAACCTAATTTTCACTTTTAATTATTCAGACTCATCTTGAAACAGAAGTGAAACGAAGGTTTTTCTTGCACTAATTGTTCTAGACTTTTCCTGTTGAGGTAGTCAGATTGTCATATACAGATAATTTCAGCATTGTTTTCTCTCATGTCTGTAGAGCCTTAGCATATATCATTCCACTCATCTAGATTCATATTAGTTGCCTTCAGCAAAATCTTTTAAATTTAAAATCTTTTAACCCTAGTTGTTCTTAGTCTCTGATATAATTGGTATGCTTTTCTATAGCTAATGTTTTTGTAGCTTTATCAGTTTTGTAGTTTCAGGAGTTATCAGCCTGCTCTCTAGCATGGATATCAAAATAAATAAATAGTTCTACTTCTAGAATAACTACAAGATTCCTAGATTTTGCCTAACATACCATTGAATGTAATAGATTGTACACTTTAGTTTAGTCATCCTGGTTGAAGCCTAGTCAGTCCCAAGGCAGCTGAGACTATTACCAATCAGTGCAGACTAATTGACTAATGATCATCTGGTTATATACTTAGCATAAACTCAATTATTTCAATGCCTTTTCTAATACAAAGAAGCAACTGGTTGCAGAACTTCTCTTAGATTTACCTTGAGGATCATGCCTTTTCTTGGCAAGAGGTCTTTCATCATAAAATGGCTGAAAGGTGTGAGAATGCATATTAATTTTCTTTGCTGCATTTGGCATATATTCTGGGAAATAATTATGTCAGTATCTTTTCACTAATAGATTCGTTTCTACCTCGTGTAACTGAAAGTATAGTCTTCCTCCAATTCTCTTCCTAATTAGGACAAGCAGTCAGGACATAGAAACTGTAGCATCAGTTCTCACATGGCTTCAATTTAATTCACTGCAGGTACTTAGGGAAAATTTTATTTGGCTTGGCAGTAGACTAATATAGCTGGTTGCTCTGTCTAGAATGTTGTCATTTTTAGCATTGAAGTCTTGCATTCTGGGAAGCCTCTAAGTCTGTGACAAAACTGGACATTTAGTTTCTGAGGTAGTAGTCTCAGTGACTTTTTATAACCTTTCTTAGAGGCAGTCCAGCTTATTGACACATGCCCTATTGGAGATAGTAAGTCAAATTTTATTGAAAAAAATTAGTTAAGAACATGAAACTAAGGATTGGAACAGACTTCAGAGGTAATTTATCTTGGAATAAATGTTTCTGGTAAGAAATTAGAATTGCCATAATCATTTTGTACAAGTATATATGATATGTTTTAACTTTTTATCTCCAGTCAAAATACGATGAACTTAAAAAATCAGAAAAGGGAAGTAAACAGCAACATAAAGTCCATAAATACATTACATCATGTGAAATGGTGATGGCACCTGTCCATGAAGCAGTGGTCTCCTTGCATGTTGCCAAAGTCTGGGATGATATCAGCCCTCAGTTCTATGCTACATTTTGGTCGTTGACAATGTATGACCTTGCAGTTCCACATACCAGCTATGAAAGAGAAGTCAATAAACTTAAAGTCCAGATGAAAGCGATTGATGACAATCAGGAAATGGTAGGTTTTGATGTAGCAATGCAAATAGAGTTGTGACATTTATGCAGTACTAGTTATACTTTGTAATTATTTTAGTTCAAGATTCTTGATTCTTCAATCTTATTCTTCTATGGTATTTTAAGTAAATTTAATGGTAACATCTCAATGGTTGGGGCAGGATCTTAGGAAATAGTTGGAAATCATGATTAAAAAATAAAAGACATGCATGTGTTTTCTACTGAACACTGCCATAGCAACCTAATGTTATTTGTATGGATTCTATTTCAAGAGCAATAGGAATTCCTAAAGATTATTATCATCCACTGTGTGTGTGTGTGTGTGTGTGTGTGTGTGTGTGTGTGTGTGTGTGTAGGTATAATTCAGCAAACATAGGGAGTGGCATGTGGTTTAATTGGTAAAAAGTTAGGCAGGTACTGAAAATTGGGTAGAATAGTAAATATGATATATTTGAGAGTTAATTTAGATACCTTAGCTTGGAAATAACAGATGCAAAGAATGGAACTTTAAAAAGATTATGAGATTACTATGAAGAGTGATTTTGATAAGTATTTAGTCTGAGGTCAGTGCCTTTTAGAGTCCTTTGGTATGAGGTACTGAGAACTTAAGCTATGCTAGAGACAGTGACAGTGCATGTGGCCCATAAACAAGTGAAGGCGTGGAGGAAAGCTAAGATGACTTAGTTTTTGCCTCCAATGGATAGCACCACAGTGAGAAGGTGTGTGAAGACTCTGTGCCACTGGTTAGGATGTGCTGAATGGAGAGAAAGGTCAATACATTCAGGCACACCTACTGTACCATCATGCTGCAGGAATCCTAAAGGAGAGCCGCTTTTCTCTTTATACATGCAAGCAGGCACTGTAGACACAGTTGAAAAACGATCTGACTTTACTTTGTAGCCTCCAAATAAAAAGAAGAAAGAAAAGGAGCGTTGCACGGCCCTTCAGGACAAGCTCCTTGAAGAAGAAAAGAAGCAGATGGAACATGTTCAGAGAGTACTTCAGAGACTGAAACTAGAGAAAGACAACTGGCTTTTAGCAAGTAAGTTCTTGGGATTGACTCTTCCTGCTGCTGCTAAATTGCAAAAGCAAACATTTCTAACTTCGGCAGTTGTTGAAGTGATTATGCACATTTCTGCTCTGTTCACTGTTCTCTTTAATTACTCATTACCACAGAAGCAACCTCATATGTTCACTGAAGTGACTGATGACAGTTTGCTAGTGAAAAAAAATGAGTTTGTAAAGATAATGCTGATAGCTTAGTATTTAAATCTCCTGACATAAAGAAACATAGTATAGATATTGTATACCTATAATATGGACATTATGTATAAATATCCACAGAGTAAAAGTGATAGGAATCTTTATCACCTCATTTGTGGTTTTATAACATTGTGTGCACTACAGTTAAAATGTGGTCATGTTTGGTAGCCTTCAGGCACTTGAGGAAGAAGATAACTGCTTAATATGTTCTTTTATTTTTAGAGTCTACCAAAAATGAGACCATCACAAAATTTTTACAGCTGTGTATATTTCCTCGATGCATTTTTTCAGCAATTGATGCTGTTTATTGTGCTCGTTTTGTTGAATTGGTACATCAACAGAAAACTCCAAATTTTTCCACACTTCTTTGCTATGATCGAGTAAGTTGTTATTGCAACCTTTAAAAAATTCACATAAACACAGCTAAGTATTATAAACTCTAGAGGCATTATGTATACAGTGAATAACATGATCTTAAAAGCCAAGTTCGTGACCTGGAATCCTAGCTTGACTTCTTTCAAACATATTATATGTCTTAGTTAGGGTTTTGCTGCTGTGAACAGACACCATGACCAAGGCAAGTCTTATAAGGACAACATTTAATTGTGGCTGGCCTACAGGTTCAGAGGCTCAGTCCATTATCATCAACTCGGGAGCATGACAACATCCAGGCAGGCATGGTGCAGAGGAGCTGAGAGTTCTACATCATCTGTAGGCTGCTAGGGAAAGAAAGCTACGAGGTCTCAGAACCCAATCCCACAGTGACACACTTCCTCCAACAAGGCCACATCTCCTATTAGTGCCACTCCCTGAGCTAAGCATATTCAAACCACCACACTATATCTTTCACAATGTATTTAACCTCTCTGTGCCTCAGTTTTCTTATGTATAGAAAGGGACTTGCTTTGTAAGGTTGATCTGAGGGTTAAATGTGTTGCTACATATAAGAACTCCATGAAATGATAGGTATTGCACTCAAGGATAACCTATTCACTCAGGATTTGAATTTAATAATCTCGTATCTTCATAAGTGGGGACTTTCTATATTCTATAAGTTTTACTCCTCAAAATGAAACTAAAGAAAACAACCTTCTACCCGAATAAAAGCCTTTGTACATTCACACCACATGAAAAGCAGGGAAGTCTTTTAGTGTCATATTCATGGATTTTACATCTTGCATTTTTTCTGACATTACTGTTATTTATAGGTTTAAAATATGTGTGTTGTAGTATGTCTGCTGCATATTTTTTATCACTTTTGCTTTTGCCTACTGTCTATTCAGTCTCAGTCAAAATAACTCTCCAATAGGCATTATGTAATAAAATGATAATAACAATAGCCTTTTCTTTTATTTATTATAAATTAGATTTCTTCATAAAAATACACTTAGATACTTTATGATTGCAATTTTTTACAGTATCTATAGTTGCCAAAAAAATTCTGCAGGTGTGAATATAATAGGAGAAAGTACATTTTTTATTAAATTTATCTGTATATTGTGATATGTTTTAATATAGTCTTATAATATTTTCAGTTAGCTTGATTTTTTTTTTGAACGTTTCTCCTCTAGGTTTTTTCTGACATAATTTACACGGTTGCAAGCTGCACTGAAAATGAAGCTAGTCGGTATGGGAGATTCCTTTGCTGTATGTTAGAGACAGTGACCAGGTGGCATAGTGATAGAGCCACTTATGAGAAGGTATATAATTAATAAATCTGTTTATATTTTACTTGTGTGTGTAATTATTGCTTCAGATTGGTCAATTTTTAAAAGGATTTAAGATTTAGATATAAAGTGATACTTAAAATCACAAATAATATATTTTAAAAAGTATCTTTTTTATTCTATTTCAACTTGACATTTCAAGTTAATATCATTGGGTAAGCTGAACTTTTCTTTTACATAAGAGTCACTGATCTGGTCTTATTATCCTATTTTGTGGGAATGAATTTTACCTCTAAAAATGAGAACCTTATTTTTCTTAGGAATGTGGAAACTATCCAGGATTCCTTACCATATTACGGGCAACTGGATTTGATGGTGGAAACAAAGCTGATCAGTTAGATTATGAAAATTTTCGACATGTTGTCCACAAATGGCATTACAAATTAACCAAGGTAAAAAAGAGTGGATATTATTCAGGGATATTTTTCTTCTTCAAACCTGAATTTTATGATAATCGTTCTTTAAACATCTGTTATAGGCCTCGGTTCATTGCCTTGAGACAGGCGAATATACTCACATCAGGAATATATTGATTGTGCTAACAAAAATACTTCCTTGGTACCCAAAAGTTTTGAATCTGGGTCAGGCTTTGGAAAGAAGAGTGAATAAAATATGCCAAGAAGAAAAAGAGAAGAGGCCAGATCTTTATGCATTGGCTATGGGGTAACACAATTATATTTTAATGTGATTTATGAGACTAGATTACAGAAGGATTCTGAAGATGTGAAAATGTTTTACAATGTTGAAGTCTTATCTTCTGCTTTACTTCAGGAGATTATGGGAGATTATGCGATCATGTTCCCACAGGCTGGTGAGAGTTGTCACTTCTGATTATCAACTTCCGGTCTATACTGGATGATAGTTTTAAAGAAATATATTTCTTGTAGGGGGGAGATAAATTTAAATAGTTCTCACATCTTGAGGAGCAAAAAGAAAAAGGCTCTCTAGTTAAAGTGTTAGTTTAATTTGAAAGAATGACTTAAGGTTTTAAAACACTCTTAAGACCTTGAAGAATATACTGAAAAGTAGTACTTTATTTTCTAGAACCAAGTAACAGAGTGAACAGCTTGCTAATTTTATTTGACTAAACTCAATATTTATGTTTTTTTTTTTTTTTTGATTTGTGTATGTGTATTTAAACACTCTGTGCGACTTTCAGCTACTCGGGGCAGTTGAAAAGTAGAAAGTCACACATGATACCTGAAAATGAATTTCATCACAAGGATCCTCCTCCAAGGAATGCTGTTGCCAGTGTACAAAATGGGCCTGGTGGTGGGACTTCTTCATCATCCATAGGAAGTGCGTCTAAATCAGATGAAAGCGGTGCTGAGGAGACTGGTATGCTTGTTTGTAGATACTTCTAAAAATGTATTAAAATATTTTATCACATGATAATTACAATGCTAGCCTCATATTGCATTTTATTTCCTAGTTATGAGTATGTAACTATTAAGAATTAATCAGCCTCCTGGGCCTTCCTAATTATCCACTAATCATTTTCTGTGAAGTCAGAGTTTGTATTTAGAGTTTGCTAACAAAAACCTTGTTTTTATTTTAGATAAATCAAGGGAGAGATCTCAGTGTGGTACAAAAGCTGTTAATAAGGCTTCTAGTACCACACCAAAAGGGAATTCAAGCAATGGAAATAGTGGCTCTAACAGGTAGGAACACTGTACCATACATTACAAATCTAACCCCTCGTGTGTGTGTGTGTGTGTGTGTGTGTGTGTGTGTGTGTGTGTGTGTGTGTGTGTATGTATGTATGTATGTATGTATGTATGTACATTCATATATAAGATATATAAGTGGTCGTGCAAGCTTGCCACACTGCGTGTAGAGGTCTAACCTCATATATTACTCCACTCCTTGTACCTTGAAATTGAATCCTCTTTGCTGCATATACTAGGCCAGTTAGCCTGCAGGCTTTCAAAAGAGAAGCCTACAGGCTCTCAAAGATTCTCTTTTCTCTGCCTTCCATTCTATGTTAGGAGCACTGGGATTAGATGAAGTCTATTGTGCTTGTTTGTTTGTTTGTTTGTTTGCTGTTTGTGGGTTCTGAGAAGTTGAGCTTCCTTTCTTATACTTGCATGGCAAGTACTTTACACACATAACCCTCTTCCTAACTCCAGAGTTCTTTCATTTAAAATATTATTTTTTAAGTTAGCATGCAGAATAATTGTGGCATTTCTACATATGTATGCCTTTATTCTAATTTGCCCCTACCCCAGTGACCCCCCTTGCTCCCACTGTCTCTTGCTAGTCTCCCTTCTTTCTAAATAATCTCTCTTCCGTTCTTATGGTACATGCATTCTGTTATTTTCCTTTCTGCCTCTTGTTCTTCTCTTATGAGAACTGTTCTTTTTTCCTGGTCGTTTTTCTAGTTTCATAACGTTTATGGTATTTACTTACTGAGATAGAGGTTCTGTACATGAAAGAAGACATGATATTTGCTTTTTTTGAGCCTTTCTAATTTCAAGTACTGTAAAGATTTCTGGGTTGAATTCATTTCCCGCAAATGCCATCATTTTCAGTTTTCAGTTTGGTTGAATTTCATTTTGTATGTATCCTATACTTTCTTTATCCATGAATCTGTTATAAGTAGGCTGGCCCCATTTATTGTAAATAGTGCAGCAATAAACAAAAATGTTAGTATCTTCATGTTATATTGAATTAGAGACCTTTGGGTCTCTAAAAAGGTCTCTAATTATTAATACACCCAGGAGTGGAACAGCTGAGATGTTCTATTCTTCGTTTTTGAGAAACCTGTATGTACATCGACTTCTCCGTGGTTGCATGAGTTAATGTTTCCACTAGCATGCTTTAAGTATAATGTTTTACCCACATTCTCACCGACTATTTTTCTTGTTTATTCTCTTGATGAGAGTCATTCTCACTGGTTCAAAGCAGTTCTAATTTTTATTTCTCCGATGGCTGAGATGTTGAACACTTTTTAAAAGTATTTATTGGCCATTTCTATTCATTTTATGAGCTATTTATGAGCTCATTACTAGCCTGTTTATTTATTAGGAGAATTTTGGAGAATCATTTGCAATTCTTATTTCTAAATATCACTTTCCTGTCTGAGACATAATTTGCAAAACTTTTTCTCTCAGTTTACATGCTGTCTACTCACTCTGATGACTGTTTCCTTAGCTGTGCAGAAGCTTAATTTCAACTCTTAACATCGAGGCTTTCATCTTTGTATTGATTTTGAGCAGAATGAGTACTAGAGATCTAGATTCATTGTTTTACATATCAGTATTCAGTTTTCCCAATACTAGCTGTTGTAGATACTGTCTTTTTCCAGTCTGTTTTTGATACTTTTGTTGAAAATTAGGTGAGTGAAGGTAATTATTTCTTGCTTCTCTATTCTGTTCCAATGATCTCCACTTATCTATATGTTTGTCCCACTACCACACTGTTTTGGTCCCGTGGAGCTCTAGTATAATTTGGGATCAGGTACTGAGATGGCTCCAGCATTACTTTTGCTGCTGAGTATTGCTTTGGCCATTCCAGGTTTTTGGTATTTCTTTTTCAGTTTTAGATGTACATGTGTACGTGTGTGTGTACGTGTGTACGCGCGCACGTGTGTGTAATTCTGTAATGAAGAATTTCATTTGAATAATACAGGGATTGTGTAGAATATACAGATTATACTGGGTAACAGATCCATTTTCACAACATTGATTCTCCTAATCCATAAGCATTGGATTTTCTTTTCTTTTTTTTTTTTTTTTTTTATTAACTTGAGTATTTCTTATATACATTTCGAGTGTTATTCCCTTTCCCGGTTTCCGGGCAAACATCCCCCTCCCCCCTCCCCTTCCTTATGGGTGTTCCCCTCCCAACCCTCCCCCCATTGCCGCCCTCCCCCCATAGACTAGTTCACTGGGGGTTCAGTCTTAGCAGGACCCAGGGCTTCCCCTTCCACTGGTGCTCTTACTAGGATATTCATTGCTACCTATGGGGTCAGAGTCCAGGGTCAGTCCACGTATAGTCTTTAGGTAGTGGCTTATTCCCTGGAAGCTCTGGTTGCTTGGCATTGTTGTACTTTTGGGGTCTCGAGCCCCTTCAAGCTCTTCCAGTTCTTTCTCTGATTCCTTCAATAGGGGACCTATTCTCAGTTCAGTGGTTTGCTGCTGGCATTCGCCTCTGTATTTGCTGTATTCTGGCTGTGTCTCTCAGGAGCGATCTACATCCGGCTCCTGTCGGTCTGCACTTCTTTGCTTCATCCATCTAGTCCAATTGGGTGGCTGTATATGTATGGGCCAAATGTGGGGCAGGCTCTGAATGGGTGTTCCTTCAGTCTCTGTTTTAATCTTTGCGTCTCCCTTCCCTGCCAAGGGTATTCTTTTTCCTCATTTAAAGAAGGAGTGAAGCATTCACATTTTGATCATCCGTCTTGAGTTTCGTTTGTTCTAGGGATCTAGGGTAATTCAAGCATTTGGGCTAATAGCCACTTATCAATGAGTGCATACCATGTATGTCTTTCTGTGATTGGGTTAGTTCACTCAGGATGATATTTTCCAGTTCCAACCGTTTGCCTACGAATTTCATAAACTCGTTGTTTTTGATAGCTGAGTAGTATTCCATTGTGTAGATGTACCACATTTTCTGTATCCATTCCTCTGTTGAAGGGCATCTGGGTTCTTTCCATTTTCTGGCTATTATAAATAAGGCTGCGATGAACATAGTGGAGCACGTGTCTCTTTTATATGTTGAGGCATCTTTTGGGTATATGCCCAAGAGAGGTATAGCTGGATCCTCAGGCAGTTCAATGTCCAATTTTCTGAGGAACCTCCAGACTGATTTCCAGAATGGTTTTACCAGTCTGCAATCCCACCAACAATGGAGGAGTGTTCCTCTTTCTCCACAACCTCGCCAGCATCTGCTGTCACCTGAGTTTTTGATCTTAGCCAATCGCACTGGTGTGAGGTGAAATCTCAGGGTTGTTTTGATTTGCATTTCCCTTATGACTAAAGATGTTGAACATTTCTTTAGGTGTTTCTCAGCCATTCGGTATTCCTCAGCTGTGAATTCTTTGTTTAGCTCTGAACCCCATTTTTTAATAGGGTTATTTGTTTCCCTGCGGTCTAACTTCTTGAGTTCTTTGTATATTTTGGATATAAGGCCTCTATCTGTTGTAGGGTTGGTAAAGATCTTTTCCCAATCTGTTGGTTGCCGTTTTGTCCTAACCACAGTGTCCTTTGCCTTACAGAAGCTTTGCAGTTTTATGAGATCCCATTTGTCAATTCTTGATCTTAGAGCATAAGCCATTGGTGTTTTGTTCAGGAAATTTTTTCCAGTGCCCATGTGTTCCAGATGCTTCCCTAGTTTTTCTTCTATTAGTTTGAGTGTGTCTGGTTTGATGTGGAGGTCCTTGATCCACTTCGACTTAAGCTTTGTACAAGGTGATAAGCATGGATCGATCTGCATTCTTCTACATGTTGCCCTCCAGTTGAACCAGCACCATTTGCTGAAAATGCTATCTTTTTTCCATTGGATGGTTTTGGCTCCTTTGTCAAAAATCAAGTGACCATAGGTGTGTGGGTTCATTTCTGGGTCTTCAATTCTATTCCACTGGTCTATCTGTCTGTCTCTGTACCAATACCATGCAGTTTTTATCACTATTGCTCTGTAATACTGCTTGAGTTCAGGGATAGTGATTCCCCCTGAAGTCCTTTTATTGTTGAGGATAGCTTTAGCTATCCTGGGTTTTTTGTTATTCCAGATGAATTTGCAAATTGTTCTGTCTAACTCTTTGAAGAATTGGATTGGTATTTTGATGGGGATTGCATTGAATCTGTAGATTGCTTTTGGTAAAATGGCCATTTTTACTATATTAATCCTGCCAATCCATGAGCATGGGAGATCTTTCCATCTTCTGAGGTCTTCTTCAATTTCTTTCTTCAGGGTCTTGAAGTTCTTATTGTACAGATCTTTTACTTGCTTGGTTAAAGTCACACCGAGGTACTTTATATTATTTGGGTCTATTATGAAGGGTGTCGTTTCCCTAATTTCTTTCTCGGCTTGTTTCTCTTTTGTATAGAGGAAGGCAACTGATTTATTTGAGTTAATTTTATACCCAGCCACTTTGCTGAAGTTGTTTATCAGCTTTAGTAGTTCTCTGGTGGAACTTTTGGGATCACTTAAATATACTATCATATCATCTGCAAATAGTGATATTTTGACCTCTTCTTTTCCGATCTGTATCCCTTTGATCTCCTTTTGTTGTCTGATTGCTCTGGCTAGAACTTCAAGAACTATATTGAATAAGTAGGGAGAGAGTGGGCAGCCTTGTCTAGTCCCTGATTTTAGTGGGATTGCTTCAAGTTTCTCTCCATTTAGTTTAATGTTAGCAACTGGTTTGCTGTATATGGCTTTTACTATGTTTAGGTATGGGCCTTGAATTCCTATTCTTTCCAGGACTTTTATCATGAAGGGGTGTTGAATTTTGTCAAATGCTTTCTCAGCATCTAATGAAATGATCATGTGGTTCTGTTCTTTCAGTTTGTTTATATAATGGATCACGTTGATGGTTTTCCGTATATTAAACCATCCCTGCATGCCTGGGATGAAGCCTACTTGATCATGTTGGATGATTGTTTTGATGTGCTCTTGAATTCGGTTTGCCAGAATTTTATTGAGTATTTTTGCGTCGATATTCATAAGGGAAATTGGTCTGAAGTTCTCTTTCTTTGTTGTGTCTTTGTGTGGTTTAGGTATAAGAGTAATTGTAGATTCGTAGAAGGAATTCGGTAGGGCTCCATCTGTTTCAATTTTGTGGAATAGTTTGGATAATATTGGTATGAGGTCTTCTATGAAGGTTTGATAGAATTCTGCACTAAACCCATCTGGACCTGGGCTCTTTTTGGTTGGGAGACCTTTAATGACTGCTTCTATTTCCTTAGGAGTTATGGGGTTGTTTAACTGGTTTATCTGTTCCTGATTTAACTTTGATACCTGTTATCTGTCTAGGAAATTGTCCATTTCCTGAAGATTTTCAAATTTTGTTGAATATAGGTTTTTATAGTAAGATCTGATGATTTTTTGAATTTCCTCTGAATCTGTAGTTATGTCTCCCTTTTCATTTCTGATTTTGTTAATTTGGACGCACTCTCTGTGTCCTCTCGTTAGTCTGGCTAAGGGTTTATCTATCTTGTTGATTTTCTCAAAGAACCAACTTTTGGTCCTGTTGATTCTTTCTATGGTCCTTTTTGTTTCTACTTGGTTGATTTCAGCTCTGAGTTTGATTATTTCCTGCCTTCTACTCCTCCTGGGTGTATTTGCTTCTTTTTGTTCTAGAGCTTTTAGGTGTGCTGTCAAGCTGCTGACATATGCTCTTTCCTGTTTCTTTCTGCAGGCACTCAGCGCTATGAGTTTTCCTCTTAGCACAGCTTTCATTGTGTCCCATAAGTTTGAGTATGTTGTATCTTCATTTTCATTAAATTCTAAAAAGTTTTTAATTTCTTTCTTTATTTCTTCCTTGACCAGGTTATCATTGAGTAGAGCATTGTTCAATTTCCACGTATATGTGGGCATTCTTCCCTTATTGTTATTGAAGACCAGTTTTAGGCCGTGGTGGTCCGATAGCACGCATGGGATTATTTCTATCTTTCTGTACCTGTTGAGGCCCGTTTTTTGACCGATTATATGGTCAATTTTGGAGAAAGTACCATGAGGAGCTGAGAAGAAGGTATATCCTTTTGCTTTAGGATAGAATGTTCTATAAATATCCGTTAAGTCCATTTGGCTCATGACTTCTCTTAGTCTGTCGACATCACTGTTTAATTTCTGTTTCCATGATCTGTCCATTGATGAGAGTGGGGTGTTGAAATCTCCCACCATTATTGTGTGAGGTGCAATGTGTGTTTTGAGCTTTAGTAAGGTTTCTTTTACGTATGTAGGTGCCCTTGTATTTGGGGCATAGATATTTAGGATTGAGAGTTCATCTTGGTTGATTTTTCCTTTGATGAATATGAAGTGTCCTTCCTTATCTTTTTTGATGACTTTTAGTTGGAAATTGATTTTATTTGATATTAGAATGGCTACTCCAGCTTGCTTCTTCAGACCATTTGCTTGGAAAGTTGTTTTCCAGCCTTTCACTCTGAGGTAGTGTCTGTCTTTGTCTCTGAGGTGTGTTTCCTGTAGGCAGCAGAATGCAGGGTCCTCGTTGCGTATCCAGTTTGTTAATCTATGTCTTTTTATTGGGGAGTTGAGGCCATTGATATTGAGAGATATTAAGGAATAGTGATTATTGTTTCCCTTTATATTCATATTTGGATGTGAGGTTATGTTTGTGTGCTTTCATTCTCTTTGTTTTGTTGCCAAGACGATTAGTTTCTTGCTTCTTCTAGGGTATAGCTTGCCTCCTTATGTTGGGCTTTACCATTTATTATCCTTTGTAGTGCTGGATTTGTAGAAAGATATTGTGTAAATTTGGTTTTGTCATGGAATATCTTGGTTTCTCCATCAATGTTAATTGAGAGTTTTGCTGGATACAGTAACCTGGGCTGGCATTTGTGTTCTCTTAGGGTCTGTATGACATCAGTCCAGGATCTTCTGGCCTTCATAGTTTCTGGCGAGAAGTCTGGTGTGATTCTGATAGGTCTCCCTTTATATGTTACTTGACCTTTTTCCCTTACTGCTTTTAATATTCTTTCTTTATTTTGTGCGTTTGGTGTTTTGACAATTATGTGACGGGAGGTGTTTCTTTTCTGGTCCAATCTATTTGGAGTTCTGTAGGCTTCTTGTATGCCTATGGGTATCTCTTTTTTTAGGTTAGGGAAGTTTTCTTCTATGATTTTGTTGAAGATATTTACTGGTCCTTTGAGCTGGGAGTCTTCACTCTCTTCTATACCTATTATCCTTAGGTTTGATCTTCTCATTGAGTCCTGGATTTCCTGTATGTTTTGGACCAGTAGCTTTTTCCGCTTTACATTATCTTTGACAGTTGAGTCAATGATTTCTATGGAATCTTCTGCTCCTGAGATTCTCTCTTCCATCTCTTGTATTCTGTTGGTGAAGCTTGTATCTACAGCTCCTTGTCTCTTCTTTTGGTTTTCTATATCCAGGGTTGTTTCCATGTGTTCTTTCTTGATTGCTTCTATTTCCATTTTTAATTCCTTCATCTGTTTGATTGTGTTTTCCTGGAATTCTTTCAGGGATTTTTGCCATTCCTCTCTGTAGGCTTCTACTTGTTTATTAATGATTTCCTGTGTTTCCCTAAGTGTGTTCATGTCTTTCTTGAAGTCCTCCAGCATCATGATCAAATATGATTTTGAAACTAGATCTTGCTTTTCTGGTGTGTTTGGATATTCCATGTTTGTTTTGGTGGGAGAATTGGGCTCCGATGATGCCATGTAGTCTTGGTTTCTGTTGCTTGGGTTCCTGCGCTTGCCTCTCGCCATCAGATTATCTCTAGTGTTACTTTGTTCTGCTATTTCTGACAGTGGCTAGACTGTCCTATAAGCCTGTGTGTCAGGAGTGCTGTAGACCTGTTTTCCTCTCTTTCAGTCAGTTATGGGGACAGTGTGTTCTGCTTTCGGGCGTGTAGTTTTTCCTCTCTACAGGTCTTCAGCTGTTCCTGTGGGCCTGTGTCTTGAGTTCACCAGGCAGCTTTCTTGCAGCAGAAAATTTGGTCTTACCTGTGGTCCCGAGGCTCAGGTTCGCTCGTGGGGTGCTGCCCAGGGGCTCTCTGCAGCGGCAGCAACCAGGAAGACCTGTGCCGCCCCTTCCGGGAGCTTCAGTGCACCAGGGTTCCAGATGGTCTTTGGCTTTTTCCTCTGGCGTCCGAGATGTGTGTGCAGGGAGCAGTCTCTTCTGGTTTCCCAGGCTTGTCTGCTTCTCTGAAGGTTTAGCTCTCCCTCCCACGGGATTTGGGTGCAGAGAACTGTTTATCCGGTCTGTTTCTTTCAGGTTCAGGCGGTGTCTCAGGCGCAGAAGTCCTGCCGCTCCTGGGCCCTCCCCCACGGGAGCCCAGAGGCCTTATACAGTTTCCTCTTGGGCCAGGGATGTGGGCAGGGGTGAGCAGTGTTGGTGGTCTCTTCCGCTCTGCAGCCTCAGGAGTGCCCACCTGACCAGGCGGTTGGGTCTCTCTCTCACCGGGTCTGGGAGCAGAGAGCTGCTGCGGGCCGGGATCCGCGGGTGTGGGACTTCCGGTAAACAGAGACCGTGCCTCCTAGAGAAATTCTGCTTCCGTGTCCCAAGCTCACCAGGCAGCTTTCTTGCAGCAGAAAATTTGGTCTTACCTGTGGTCCCGAGGCTCAGGTTCGCTCGTGGGGTGCTGCCCAGGGGCTCTCTGCAGCGGCAGCAACCAGGAAGCTCTTTTCTTTTTTTTTAATTTTATTTTCATGATCCAGTCAGTTTTGCTGTCTAAAATTTATTTGTTTAGTATTGAAAATAGATTTTTTTCCCATACAATATATTCAGATTATGATTTTCCCTACCTCAACTCCTCCTAGTTCCTCTTGACCTCCCTACTTACCCAAATTTACTTCCCTTTCTTACTCTTCATTAGAAAACAAATAGGCATCTAAAAAATTCATAATGCTAAAATAAGATAAAATTAAAGAAATGTAAGCTGAATAGGACAGTATCTTCTTCAGTTCATCTCTTTTTATTTCTCACTTTATTAGTCTTTTATTTCCTCAGGATTATTCTTAAGTATTTTGTTTTCTGTAAAGTTATTGTGGATGATTTCTTCCTCAGCAATTTAATCCTTAATAAATAGAGCTTTTAATTTTTATGTTACTTTGTAGCTTTTTAATTTGTTTAATGTGTTTATTAGATATAAGGATTTTTCTGGTGTAGCCTTCTGGGTCTTTTAAGGATAGGATAGTGTCACAGTTTTAAATAGAAATGGTTTGAAGTTTTTCTTTCCTATTGTCTCTTTTACTTCATTTTCTTGTTTGCTGCTCTAGCTAAGATTTTGAGCACTATATTCAATGAGTTGACTCTGATTTTGCCTGAAGTGCTTTTGAAGGTTTGTTATATGGTCCCTGTATTTCTAGTTCTCTTAGGACTTTTTTTCATGGAGGGATGTTTTTATCAAAGTGTTTCTCTGCAGTTATTGGCATAATCTTGGAATTTCTAACCCTGACTCTGACTATCTGCTGTACTATATTTCTGGAATCATTCTTACATCCTTGAAATGAATTGAGTTTGATCATGGTGCATGATTTTAATGTGTTCCTGAATTCTGTTTACAAGATTTTAATAATTTTTGCATCTTGAGCTAGACAGATGGCTCAGCAAGGTTAAGAACACTGGCTGCTCTTTTACATGACCCAGGTTCAATTCCCAGAACCCACATGACAGCTAATAATCATTTGTAACTCTAGTTCTAGGGGATCTGATACCTTCTTCTGGCCTCTGTGGGCACCATGCATTTATGTCATACACAGACATGCATGGCATGAACATACTTTCAAGGAAAACATACATTGACATAAAGTAAACAAACGAGACATGAAAGATTTTTTTAATTTATTAGATGAATTGTCTATAGTTTAGTTCTTTTACTGTATATTCAATTTGGATATAAGGGTAATATTGACATTGTAGAATGAGTTCGGTAGTTGTCTGAGTTAGGTTTTTACTGCTGTGAACAGACACCATGACCAAGGCAAGTCTTATAAGGACAACGTTTAACTGTGGCTGGCTTACAAGGTTCAGAGGTTCAGTCCATTATTATCAAGGTGTGAGTATGGTAGTATCCAGGCAGGCATAGTGCAGGAGGAGTTGAGAGTTCTACACATTTATCTGAAGGCTGCTAGCAGAAAACTGGCTTTCAGGCAGCTAGGATGAGGTTCTTATAGCCCATGCCCACAGTGATACATTTACTCCAACAAGGCCACACCTTCTAATAGTGCCACTCCCTGGGCCAAGCATATTTAAGTCACCACTGTAGTGTTCCTTTACTTTTCTATTTTATGGAACACTTTGAGGATCTTTGGCATTGGCAATTTTATAAAGATTTGGTAGGATTTATTAGTCAATCTGAATGGTTCTGGCCTTCTCCTCTGTCTTATTGCTTGTTATGGAGCTATTTAAATTGCTTGTATTCCCTTGATTAAATTTTGATTGATCATATGTATGTGTGTATGTATGTGGAATCTAGTTTTTTCTAGATTTTCAAGTTTTCTTCCTTGAAGATACTGGACATCATTGGAATTAACAGTAAACTCACCCTTTTCATCTTTAATGTTTATTAACTTGAATCTTCTATTTTGACTAGTTTGGCTAGACCTTTACTAATTTTTTTCAAACAACTAAGTTTCTTATTGGTTGAATCTCTATATTCTTTTAATCTCTATTTCAGAAATTTCTTCTATGACCTTAATTATTTGTTATTGGCTGCTTTATTATTTGCTTTGTTCTTGTTTTTTAAGACATCATTAGACTATTTCAGACTTCTGATTTTTTTTAATGCAACCATTTATAGCTAGAATTGCCTTAGTTGTATTTGAAATAGTCTAGCATGTTGTGCTTTAATTTTCCTTTGATTCTTGGAATTTTAAATATTCCTCCTTGATTTCAACTGCCCACTGGTCAGTCATGAGTGTATTTTTCAGTCTCCAAGTAGTTTTGTAGTTTCTCTTGCTATTGATTTCTGTTATAGTCCACTATGTTTAATGAGATAAAAAAATCATTTCAATTCTGCATTTATTAAGACATACTTGTGGTCAGAATAGGTCTCCTTTAGAGAGCATCCTATGGGCTACTGCAAAGGATATGCATTCAGTTTCCAATGGATAAAATACTCTCCAGATTATCTGTAAAGTCCATTGGCTCTTTGGTCTAGTTTAACTTTGCAGTTTCTTTTTTTTTTAGTCTGATTGGCTATCTAAAGTTGATGTTGGAATGTCAAAATGATCCACTTATTTTAATTGTTTGATATTCTTGAACCATTCATATATAGCTATATTATTTAACTGTTAACAAAGAGTTGGACTCTACTATGTTAGCTAGCAGAAGAGGCATGCCAGCTTGATTTTGGCTTAGACTCACTTGGTACATTGACCTCTACTTTTTGAGGTTTACTCTGTAGGCATCTCTAGATGTGATATGTTTCTTGGAAACAACAAACTAATTGTATTTGCTTTTTTTTCCCCTCAAGACTTATTTATTATGAGTACACTGTAGCTGTCTTCAGACACACCAGAAGAGGGCATCAGATCCCATTACAGATGGTTGTGAGCCACCATGTGGTTGTTGGGATTTGAACTCAGGTCCTCTGGAAGAGCAGTCAGTGCTCTTGACCACTGAGCCATCTCTCCAGCCCGTATCTGCTTTTTCATTCAGTCAGCCACACTACCTTTCTTTATTGGTAACTTGAGGTCTCTACTTCCAAGGTTACTCCTCTCTCATTTTGTCATATACAGTGAATAGAATGGGATTCCTGTTTATTGTTCACCCACCTGCTATTTGTGTCACTTTTTTACTGAAATCTGTAAGTAGATTTGAGGGTAGTGAGGGGCTGTCACTGGAGTAAAACTCCCTGCCCCCCAACCCCCGTGTGCGTGCGTGCGTGTGTGTTTGCGTGCGTGCGTGTGTGTGCGCGCGCGCATTTGCATTTGCATTTGCCAGGGGTCTATGAGATTGGAGCTGTGTCTGGCTTAACTTGCTTCTTTTCAAGTGTTACCTATCTTTTATTCTGTACTTTTCAGGCAACCTGTTAGTACCTTTGTGAATTTCTGAAGGTCATTGTCTCATTTTCGTGTGTGTGTGTGTGTGTGTGTGTGTGTGTGTGTGTGTGTATTAAACTGTGAATAGAGTTTACTTTTTTTTTTAATTTAGAGAATACTTTATTAGTTTTTGTAATCAAACCCACGTATATAAGACCTTACATATTTAATACAGTGTGTTACCCCTGTACAAATGGAAAAAACTTAAGTTCAACATTTCTAGACCAATATGGCTGTTAATTTCTGTACAGTGCCAACTCAACACAGTAAACGGGGATACTTTTTTCCAAAGTTGACAGCACAGCTAAAGTTTCAAAAAATTCAAATTATATATCTGTATATATATATTTATATTTATATAAAAAGACCAATAATAGCAGTGTGTTATGCATCAACAGCAGCAACGGCTTTTCCAGGTTCTGCAGTCATCTGAACAAAACTGTAGAGACATCCAGCACACTCCATTAAAAAAAAAAAGTAAAAAAAAAAACAAAACCCGAGAAAACAGCACAGTTCTGTTACTCTTGTGGTACCTGGCACCATTTTTTTTTTTAAAATTAGCTTCTCAATCATCATCTGGAAAGAAAACATTCTGAGCAACATCATTAAAAACAGCTCTGATAAAGCACGGTCACTACTACGTATCATAAAGCAGGTACAAGCTATTTTACATCCACAGAGGTATGATACAGTACTGTCCTACATCTATAATACTAGAGGATACAATTTAAAAGGCATTATTTGAGATTTGATTCTACTTTTCCAGCAGAGGGCTGGTGTGACACAGCTTTGTAAAGAAACATACTCTAGACAGGATTTCCTTTCACTAGTGGCACACTTCTAAGGATTCATTCTCTCCATGAATGTCAGCTAAAACCGTTATTAAAAAAATGAAATATCCCTAGAACAAAACCGTATAACCACCGGATTCACATGAAGATGACCTAGTGGAGACAAGCTGGACCTCACCTTACCAACAAGCTATCAAATCTGTTATGTTTAAACAGTGAGACCTCCAAGGAAGGAGATGCCAAGTAGTGCTTCAAAGCTTCGGACCACAATCAAACACAGCATCCTTTTCAACAGAAGCAGAAGCTCATCTGAATATGCTCTGAATATGTGTGTGTGTGTGTGTGTGTGTGTGTGTGTGTGTGTGTGTGTATTAAACTGTGAATAGAGTTTACTTTTTATTCGGATTCCTCACTACTATTTTACCTGGAAGCCCCCTTCTTCTTCACAGACCTCATTATCCATTAGTGGAATGGTAGATGATAGTAATTCAGCAGTACGAAAGTCATGGGTACTAGAGTTTGAAGTTTTGTTTTTTCCAATTTTATTTTGTTTAGTACTAATTAGAGTTTACATAGTTCTGTTTTGTTTAGCAGCCTTATTTCTCCTGCAGAGATAGTGGGTATTCAGGGAAATACAGATGGGGAAGTTTTGGGAAGTTTTAGGATACAGTTCTTAAAGCTTGTAGACAATATGAGTAAGGCTTATTAATATAAGAAAAGCTTATAGTAATTTTGAAAGTAGTCAGTACAGCTGAGGAGTCTGTTTCCTGGTTTGCCTTTAATTGGTTTGCTGGATATAGTTTTGGTCATTTTGTTATCCTCAAAGTTTGTATACAAAATAATCTAACATTAATTATTATCATTTTAATTATTGTTTTAGTTATATGTTCAGGAATATGTGTTGTTTGTTTCACATGAAGAATTACTGACTTATCCTAAAGCTCTTCTTTATCCTTTTGAGGGTTCCTCTTAATTTCACGACATTTTTTTTAAGTCAATGGAAGCCCTTTCTGAGTTTTTTATTTGCTTATTTTGTGTCTGTTTCTTCATTGTCTGTATGTCAACACAGGGTTTCCCTCTGTAGACCAGGCTGTCCTCAAACTCACAGAGATCCACCTGCCTCTACCTCCCAAGTGCGGGGATTAAAGGCATGCACCACTACTCCTGGCTCACTTATGATTTTCAATATGGGATATATTTGATGATTATTTTTCTAAAATATTTGTTTCTTTTTATTCTTAAGCAACAAAGCTGTTAAGGAAAATGACAAAGAAAAAGTAAAAGAGAAAGAAAAAGAGAAAAAAGAGAAGACTCCAGCTACAACTCCAGAGGCCAGGGTACTTGGTAAAGAAAGTAAAGAAAAACCGAAGGAAGAGCGGCCAAATAAAGATGACAAAGCAAGAGAGACAAAGGAAAGAACACCTAAATCTGACAAAGAGAAGGAGAAGTTCAAGAAGGAAGAAAAAGCAAAAGATGAGAAATTCAAGACCACTGTCCCCAGCGTAGAATCAAAATCGACTCAAGAAAGGGAAAGAGAGAAGGAGCCATCCAGAGAAAGAGATGTAGCAAAGGAAATGAAGTCAAAGGAAAATGTTAAAGGAGGAGAAAAACCACCAGTTTCAGGGTCCTTGAAGTCACCTGTTCCCCGATCAGATATCTCGGAGCCTGACAGAGGCAAGTATACCTTTTCATATTTGTTTACTTTTTGGACAGAATTATGCTTGTTGGTTATCTCTTTGTCTTGATACGGTAGTGATTTTGTTAGTGCAACAAATATTTGCTCTTAAAAGTTGCTCATTTTTTGAAGTGTTTTAAATGACTGGACATGCACCTTATTCTGACTATTTCTTTTTGTCCAAACAGAACAAAAACGCCGCAAAATTGATACTCATCCTTCTCCATCACATTCCTCCACTGTAAAGGTTAGTATAGCCTGAGGAAGGCAGCATCCGTATTAGGCTCACCTGTTTGGAATACCAATGTCCTGACTTCCTTCAAGTCTTGTGCCAAGTATTCACTGGAGCCACTGGAGGTTTTATATTGCATTAGAAAATGAAATTTTTCTGTATTGGTGGACTGATTTTTCCTATTGAGTATTTTTCTTATAAAAATGTTAGAACTTCAAGGACTTAGCACTAATTTTATTGTGTTTCAAAGTGCAAGAGAAATTTTACCCAGAAGTGCCTCACTGCTTTAAGCAGTCCTTTTTGGAGTGCAATGGTAGCTACAAGCAAATGAATGTTTTCAGCAGAATGAAGCTATTTTTCGGCATAAATGTTGAAGATTATATAGCACTGAAGACTTCCTGAATGATACAGGATAAGCAAGATACCTCTGAATTTATCAAGCTTCTTGATGAGCATCATACCGATGTGCCTTCTAAGAAAGAGTCTTGAAAGGAGTTCCATTTTAAAGTCTCCTTGGTGATCAGTTCTCCTGTAGTTGTGTTTATTCAGTGAGCATGCAGCTTCTGTTGTATCTTCCCTTGGAGGTTTGTTTATACCCATTGGGTTCCCAACAAGTTGAACCTTGCGTTACGATAAGAGCAGATGTGGCATCCAGTCCTACCTACCACCCAGCAAAGAGAAACCCCAGGCATTCAACTGCAGCACAAAATCGTGGGTGTAGCCTTCTTGAAGACTCAGGGTAGCCATTCCTTGCTCCATATTTAATTTTAATTCTAAAGTCATCTAATTTCATGGAATCTTTGAATTTGCAGTACGTTGAACTTTTAAAACTGTAAGTTAATTAATTCTTCATCCAGAGCACTGTGGTGAAATAGTGTGGTTGGTTTCTTTCTTTTTTTTTTTAACCTTTTTCCTTATGAGAGGCATAAGATTGAATAATCATGATACTTTGCAACAAAATATTGATTACTGTTTTCTTCTAATGCCACTGAATTTTCTAGCCAGAATAAAATGTTTATATTTATTGGAGTCATAAATGAATAAAATTTGGACTTTTTAAATTAGAGAATAACTATAAAAATATCAGTTAATTTTTTTCATGGTGACTGCTACTGTTTTCAACTTTTGGTAGAGAAAAATGTTTTGCCTTTTTATAGCCTCTTAATTACTTAAAACTTAATATGAAATATGTGGCATCTATGTTTATTTTTAATTTTCAATCAGGACAAAATTTTAAATTTTTTATATTTAATATTTATAATTTTTAATATTACAATTCCATTTTATGGTTTTGATTTTTGTTTTTATTGATGATATTCATATTGATAGTGATTTCCTGGAATTTATCCTCACAAGAAATAGCTGGTTTGTTTCTAGGTTACAGACATACTTCCCAAAGTTCCTCTGGGTTCTGAGAACTATGCCAGCTCACCTGTCATCTCCATTCATTTTCTACAGGACAGTCTCATCGATCTCAAGGACTCTTCAGCAAAGGTTTGAGTCTTTTAAAATAATGCCTAAGTAAACCAGAAATTGCTAAACTCCTTTATTTAGTAGGGGCCACCACCCTAGTAAACTTTGTATGCTAGGATTGGTGAGAGAAAGCACTCAGTTTATATAGAAATCACCTTTAAAGTTTCTGACCAAAAAAAACCAAAAAACCAGATGACAATGGGCTATATAGACACATTATTATATGTGTGTGTGGCAGTATTTTTATATATTCTTTCTTGCCGTACTATGCATTTTTCTTTTTATGATTTAGATTTGGGAGAAAGAGAGTTGCTGGTTTATTTGGGATGGTTGGTAGGTAGACTTTCATAGTTTCATAGAGCAAACTTGCCAGTTTTACTGCTTTGTTTATAGATAACTCAGAAATACAAAAAAGTAATTTGCTGCACTCACAGAACTTTTAAAAACCGAATTCATCTCAATCCATAAATTTCTTTATATGTCCCTCTGCTGAAGTATCCTTATAGTAGCTGTGGCATAGCACCAAGAGATAGAGTGAATAGAAAATACTCATTCTCCTGGAAGGAAGCACTCAACTTGTTGGCTCTGTTTATATGTCAGTATTAATTCTTTGGTTTACACTACTCTCCTGGGTATTTTAATTCTTAAAAACAGTGTGCAGTTCGTGTATTTTATTACGGAGTTCATTTCAGTTATACTTGAATTGTCTACTGATCATGTCATTTTGTCTTATGAAATCTGTATCCTCTTTACTTTGGTTTTTCTACTTTTTTTCTACTTATATGCTAAGTATGATTCTTATAGATTAAATGGAATTTTGAAATGTCTGGATTCTGGGCAAACATTTACTAATTATTAGTCATTAAGATAGCCAAAGTGCCTATGTCTTAAAAATATGGCATTGCTTTTAAGATAAACTATTATCTGAAAGTTTATATACTTTGAAAAATTGTACTTTTTATTTTAGTATGCTAAACTACAAGTTTAAAGTAAAATCTTTTTATTGGCTGTCATAAAAATGTACTGCATTAGGTCTTTGCAGCCAGTTTGGGATTGGATTTGACAGTCTCAACCAGTAGCTTGTGTGGAGTGTTTTATATCCACGGGCTTCTAATAGTTTTAATTTGTTAGTATTTATTTATTAAGGCATATGTCGAAGTGGTTTGAAACCTGATGCTAAGGTTAACTAGATTTACTTGTCAGTGAAGATTATGATTTCTTGCATTTGTTGTGAATATTGTTTTGTCAGTTTTCTATGTCTAGATGATGTATATTTGCCTCACCTCATGCTTTTAACAGTACTATGAGTTAAATAGGGCAGATGGTAGTGTCTTTTTGACAAATGAAAGACTGGGCTATTCCCTGTGGCATACAATTTGTCATTACCGAAAATGTGAGATAAAATTAAGGTTTCCTGGCTCTTAACATCCATTTTAATAATAGCTGCAAACCTTTCCTTAGCTCCTTTAATATGTTTATATTACTTTTTAAATGTGCTAATTGAAGTCAATTTTCCGTTTTTGTACAAGAAGATTTTTGTGGGCACTTGAAATTCAGTAGATTATTCTATATGCATGGAACCAGAAAGTTTGAAAATCCCCCCCCCACACACACACATAGTATTAAAAATTATGAGATTCAATTCATTTTTCAGATCCTTAGCTTAGCATGAGTTCCTAAGGTCCTAGAGTAAGGTTTAGCCACTCAGGAAATACTTTTAATGAAGTCATAAGCCTTTCATGAGCAATCTAAAGTAGTAATTTGTATAATAGCTGATTTTATAGTTTTAAGTATATAGGAAATCTATTAGCATTTGACTAACTTGGGATAAAATTTCCTGGACTTTGAGCAAATTATATAGCCTCACTGTTTTCTGGGGCAGCTTTTAATTCCTAGAGGTTTTACTGTAAGGTATTTGTCTGTCTTTCATGTTCTCTTGTTACTTGTACATATATAAAATGGTTTCCTTGATTTTAGTTTGATTTTTCTTTTATGCTATGCTTTGTCCCCAAATTTTCCTTCTTAAGAATTCTTGGGTATTTTACTTTACAATTCATGGTAAAGTAATACATAGATTTAATTTTTTGATGAGATTAAAAGACGACTAACCTAACATAGGATCCATATATTTTGTCAGCTCCCTTTCCACTCCCATTTCCACCTCACATGCTTCTACTCCAGCCAAGGCTTGATTTGGAGTGTTGGCTAGATTCCTTTATTAGATCTTAATGGTCTCAATCTAAAAAAATAAAAGTCAAACCAGTAACAAAATCCTACAGTATTACATATAGATTGTTCTATCATGTCATTAGCTTTATTTGGCAAATAATGTGTTAAACATCCATTGTAGATGTATATAAAAGTGGACTAGGCATCTAGTTGGAGATGTACTAGAAATGATTGTGGACAGAAATAAATAGCCTGAGATTAGTAGGCAAACCCCATTACAGAAGTGGCATATAAACAGTAACAATATTACTAGGAATCTACCGGGAAGTGAACTGCAGAGCTGAGAGATAGGTTAGGTGCTGATGGCTTTCAAGCTATTTTTTGAAAACCTGAGAATTTTAAGATAAAAGTAATTAATTGTTCTAGTAAAGTAAAAAGGGACTATTGGTGGCCACAGAACTTTAGGTTGCAGTGTGGTAGGATATAACTGTGATGATTATGCAGCATGCTCACAATGCCTAAACAAAGAAGTATAAATTCTACTCCCTCAGTGATTCAGTAAAAGGTGCTGTCACAATTAGAACAACGACAAGGAGGACATTAATTGTTTTATTTCTAAACCTAGAATTGGATTGTGTATCAGTTTAACTATTTGACATTGAATTTCAATAGTGAAATATTTCACTATTAATGCCAGAAGTCCTAGAGAAGTTTCTTAGTTCTTTACAGTACAGAATTCAAGTAGGCATGTAACAAAATGGGGTTTTTTTTGGTGTGTTTGGGGGGGTACTCTAGTAGTAGGAGAAATGAAGCAGTACTTTAAGGAAATTGTTAGGTGTTAAATAGATTATTGAACTTATTTTATCTAATCCATAAATAATATTAAAATATGGGGAAATATGCAGTGAATTTCAAAATTAGAAAAATATTTTAAGTGTCGTTTAAAGGCATAACCAGTAAAAGTATCTTTTGGATAGTACTTTAAGACTATAGATTATTCTCTTAATATTTGTTATCGATAAACACTTTGACTATTTCAGTCATTCTTCAGTTTTTAAACATAGATTTTCTTTTTTAAAGAATCCACTCTGTTGCTTTGATAATATTTCTTAGGAAACCGAACTGAAAATATTTGGTGGTATTTAAAAATAAGTGTTTAAACTTCAAATTGATGGTTCTTTTTCTTGCATTTCTTAGATTATCATAGGATTCCTTACTGTAAAATTATTTTACCTTGCATTCACTGTTCTGTTTCTTCCTAGGGTATATCTAGAATTAGGTAGCTACATAATGAATTCTATTTATTATTCTTTGAATATATCATACCACAGTTCTAAATGTCATAAAGTTAGGCATCCAATTTTTTTCCGAGTTCTTCCTATACATTTTCTTTTATAGTGGATTTTTACATTTCCAACTTTCAGAAGTAAGATTTTTTTTTCTATCATTTGGAATTAGAATAACCTTAATGTTTGACTGTTTTATTACTAATAGACATTCTTACAGAGAATATTTGTTCTGTCATTTTTCAGTCTTCCGAGTTTAGTCACCATCAGCTGACCTGGTGGTGTCCTGGGCTGTTTAGAACCAGTGAGATAGAATTCATAGTTGTGATTATTTGATAGAACTATGGTGCTTTTGGAGGTAGAGAATATGCATCAGTCTTTGTATTTCCAAAAGTATTTGAGATAATCACTGCCTGGTTTATATCAATGCAAAATGGATGTACTAGCAAAATCATGGCTAGGTTTTATTTATACCTTTTCTGCCCATTGTCATTGATTATTAGTAGATGTTAAGATGTTTAAATATCCCAACTGCATAGGGATAGGGATATGTTTTTGTCTTTTTCAGCAGGGAAAGTCTAGTCATTGTTTTTTACAAGGAGAATGCTAGCTTCTGAATTTACTGGAAATGTTACTTGAGGCAGTAATGAACTGAGTTAAAATGGGAGTACTTAAAGGCCTAGGATTAAAGCCTTTGTAAATGTGTTACATTCGTTTATTTTAGCTCTCATAAAATACGCAGATAACTAGTTTTGACTTTATATATAATTACCCGTTATCTTTCATTTAGTAAACAAAAATACCGAAGGCTGCCAATTCTGGAAAACTAATAATCTTTAGTAATATTGCCTTAATTTTAACAGCTCTACATTAACCATAATCCTCCACCACTGTCCAAGAGTAAGGAGAGAGAAATGGACAAGAAAGATTTGGACAAGTCAAGGGAAAGATCCAGAGAAAGAGAGAAAAAAGATGAAAAGGACAGGAAAGAGCGGAAAAGGGTTTGTAATTTTTAAACATTAGCTTGGAAAACTTTATTTTGTGTATAGTAATGTGTTTTTCTGCTTTTAGAAAATACTGCTTTGTTCCACAGCATTCTGTTTCAAGTTTTAGCTGGTATTTTCATCCTAAAGTGTGTCTTCTATCTTCTACAATAGAGAACTTCAGCTTAGTAATCTCTTTCATGCCATTTTACCAAATATGTGGTACTGCAGATATCCTCCAGTGCTAGTTAGTGATGCCATTCTTGTATAAAAGTAATACTTCAAAACAAAAATAAAAACCATAACCCACGATCAATGTAGTTCACAATTCTTGGTTCTAGGATCATTCAAACAATGACCGTGAAGTGCCACCGGACATAACAAAGAGGCGGAAAGAGGAGAATGGAACAAGTAGGTAGACTTAACTAATACCTTGGAAGCAGTCATCTGCGTGAACCTGAAAAGCCTTTCATTGTTCTCTTTTGTAATTTTAGTGGGGGTTTCAAAACACAAAAGTGAAAGTCCATGTGAGTCTCAATATCCAAATGAGAAAGACAAAGAGAAAAATAAATCAAAATCTTCAGGCAAAGAAAAAGGCAGTAGTGATTCGTTTAAATCTGAGAAGATGGATAAAATCTCCTCTGGTGGCAAAAAGGTAAATTAGGAATGCAAAGGAACTGTATACTTTTCAGAAAACAATGTATTTTATTATTCTTTGAGACTGTCATATATGAGTACTGTATTTATATCATTTTTACCCCAAACTCTTGATTCTGTTTTCCTGTGTCTTCCCCCAACTTCCTCTAAGCGTTATGACCTCTTGTATGATTATTACTATTACACTTCTCTCTGTGTCTGGCAGTATAACCTGCTGAGTCCATTTAGTGCTGACCATACCATTCAGAGGGCTAGTCCTTAGAGAAGGCTGGGTTTCTTTCTTTCAAAGCAGCCGTTAATTGTATGGGGCTCTTCATCTAGGGGTAGGGCCTTGTGAGGAAAAGAATTACTCCTGTACATTTAGTGCTTCAGTGTATATGTAGATATATTCTTGCCAGTTAATCAATTGTTAATTTTGGAATGGGAACAGGAGGATTGGGAGGGAGCAGGTTCTCTGGTTAGAAAATGTAAGCTAGATGTGCCCTAAATTACTGTGAAGTTAAAATTAGTATACTTCTGAAGTTGTTTTTCTCTCCTTTTCATTCTTAGCATTTCAGTTCCTTCTTTTGGGGGTAGGGGGTGGGGTTGTTTCTCAGTGTAGCCTTGGCTATTTTGGAACTTGTTCTATAGACCAGGCTGGCCTTGAACTCCTTGAGATCCTCCTAGCTCTGCCTCCCAAGTGCTGGGATTAAAGGCTCGCACCACCACCACCACCCAGGTCACCATTTCAGTTCTTTATGCGTACTTTTTCCTCTATCCACAATTTGTTGTTTTTAGTTTCTCTTAAAGTATATCTGTATATGTATAAAGTACATTCTTTTATATACTTATGAGTGATACTCACATCTTAAGCATGTGCCGTGAAATAATTGACGAGCCACTAAGTTGTAAACTGTTTACAAAGGCATTATTATAAATGTTAAAAATGTATAGTGTATTGATAGTTTTAAAAAGCACTTCTAGAAAAGTAAAAGTAAATGGTGGATAATTTAATTCTGTATGCTTCCAAAGATAGGCTGTTCCTTTTAATATTTTTCAGTTGAGATAAGTTCACAGAATAATTCAATTAAAGCAATGGTCCTTAACCTGCGCATTGCAGAGGCTCTTTTGCAAAAACCCTTATCTCCAAAATATTTATAGTACTATTATTTATAATAGCAAAATTATATTTATAAAATAACAAAAATCATTATACGGTTGGGATCACCATAACATGAAGAACTATATTAAAGGGTCACAACATTAGGAACGGTTGATAACCACTGAATTAAGTGGTATGTATATTTGCGATATTGTACATTTGCTGTTTGTCTAGTTACAAAACATTTTAATTGTCCCAAAGGGGAAGTGTAGGTTCATGATACATTCATTCCTCACTTTGCTTTCCCCAGTCCTTAGCAACCACTGATCTTCTTTCTGTCTCTGTGGAATTGCCTATTTTTAACCTATCATATAAATAGAATTATAAAATAATGTAGTCTTGTATCTGCCTTCTTAGAATGATTTTGAGATTGTTCTTCCATATTATAGGATCTGCTATTACTTAATAACTTATGACCAAATAATACTCCACTATATGAAGATACCACATTTGTTTTAGTTGCTGGATTTCTCTTTAGTTTTAAGACAGAGCCTCCCTCAGTAGCCCAAGCTGGGTTGGAGCTTCCTCAGTACTTCATCCTACCCTCAAACTCAAAGTCTTCCTGCCCTAGCTTCCCTAGTGCTAAGATTTTAGGGGTAAGCCACCACAGCCAGCCAATTGTTGTACTTTTAGATTGTTTATGCTTTTTTGGTTATAACCATTTGTGTACTGATATGAAATAATTCGTTTGACTACCTTCAATTTTCTTGGATACACCTAGGAATAGAATTTTTAGGTTATTAGATAATTTTGTTTAGCCTTTTTAAATTGCTGCCAAACTTTTCACAGTGGCTATATAGCTTGCATTTCCACTGGTAATACATCAGGGTGCAATTTCTGTACATTGTTGTCAACACTGGCTCCTTTTTATTTTAGTTTATTCATAGTCATCCTAGTGGATATGCGTGGTAAATCATTGTGGTTTCGATTTGTATTTCCTCTGTGACTAATAGTATCAGTTGTCTCTCTTTCCATGTTTTTGTATATCTTCTTTGGAGAAATCTTTTCACATCATTTTCAAAATGAGTCTTTTATGCACTTAGAAGATTTCTCTAGATATTCTGGATATGTGACTGCTGTACATTTTTGCAAATATTATTTCCTGTTTTATAAGCTGTCACACTTTTCTATGGTGTATGAATGTTTTCACTTTTGGAGGAGTTCAATTTCTTTGTTACGTGTAGTTTTGAAGTCATTAAGCAAGTTTTTGAAGAAAAATTATGGCTGGTAGATGATAAAAGATGGTAGAAGATAATTTCAAGCTGTTTTTTTAAATGTATTTGATTTTTCCTTTCCCAACTAATTTCATCATTCCTCATAGGAATCCAGGCATGATAAAGAAAAGATAGAAAAGAAAGAAAAACGGGATAGTTCAGGAGGAAAAGAAGAGAAGAAACAATATCCTTTTTATCTTTATATTTCACTCACTGTAGTAGAAGGGTTTTTGATACCATTCATGTTTAGAATTAAACCTTTTATGTGATCTAAATATGCAGTTTATTAGTTTTAAAATGATATTTGTAGTTAACTTCAGTGTACAATCTGAGATTTGAACTTCATGATATTTTTAAAAAATGATTCTGTAGTGACAGAGATGTTTAATGACAAAAGTTGTATAGGCTCCTTGTATTTTAGTAGTTGCTGTCCCTTCGTATTGTTACCAAGAGAAAAAATAGAAACAGAATCCCTTGGTTCAGGGAAGATGGTGACTAGAAATGCAGAATGATGGGACAGATAAGCAGAGCTCTCAGTATTTGAGCTTACTAGGCTGATTAGAGCTATTTAGGCTTAGGAATATAAGAGGAGTCATACCAAAAGAGGTAGGACATTATTCTTTTCTCTCCCAAGGTTGTTTTCCCTTAATAAGTCATCTACTCATAAGTCCTCTGACAAGCACAGATAATGAACAATTTCAACCAAGGTGAGTATTTTCTCCCCTCCTTTTCATTTAGAGAGATACCTAAAGAAGTTCTAGAAATGGTAAAGGAACTAGATTAATTTTGCAGGGTACAGCTACTCAAATTTTAACTGACTATGACGACAGAGACTTTTTTTTTATAAAATTTGCAGTTATTTTAAAGCTCTTTTCACTTTAAGCTTGCTGATTAGTTACACTTAAGAAACCATCAAGATGTATTTAAGAACACCTGGTTTTCTCTTTGCCACCTAGTCCCATCATTTCTGGAAAAATTAATTATGTTTTTAAAGCACATATAGTCCAAAAAGTGGTGGTGTTATTTATACTTTACAGGTGAAGAAATTAAAAGTCTGAAAGGTTGAAGCAGGTCACAGAGTCATTAGAAAGCAAAGTTGACACTAAGGGCAGAACTTTAGTGTTTTCTGTTTTTTTTGCCTTTAAGTTTTTGTGCCTTTCTGTCACTGTTCATGTTTTATAAAGTCAGAAATTATGTTCTGTACTTTTAGCCAGATTTTAAATAGGCAAATTTGTTTTCAAAGTAATGTATTTGTTTTCTATGATGTATAAAATGTTTTAACTATCTTACATAAATTATATGACTACTTATTTTTGGATGTTTTATAATTATTGAAGTATGTAGAATGATTTTTTTCTCCGTTAATGATTCCAGGTAGACATATTTGAAGTTGACTTTCCTTTATTGCTCTTTTTTTTGCTTTCATTGCAATTGTTACTTTTTAATAATAATAATAATAATAATAATAATAATAATAATAATAATAATACAGATACACCCACAGTTTATACCTTATCTCCAACCTGAGCTGCTTCTAATTATTTATGGAACCAGACACATAGCAAACTCTACTTAATGCTGTGTAAGGGTGAGAAATGTCTGGGAGCTATTTCAGTATATGGTTTAGGATATTGGATTTGTCATATTTATTTTGGTTGCAATGCAGGAATTTGAGGTTGGAAGGTAGGTGACCAAATGAAAGGTATGCTTGGTTCACTCTGTTTCTCCCTGTGTCTTTTTGAATAGTAGAGTAGGATAAGCAAGAATATGAAAGAACATTTAGCTTTAGTATTTTTTCTTCTTATTTTGAGACAGTCTCACTATATACCCCTGGCTGGTCTTGAACTTGCTATGTAGATCAGGGTAGCTTTGAACTCACAAAAATACCCCTGCGTCTGCCCTCTGAGTGATAGGTTTAAATGTATGGATCGCCTTGTCTGGTTAATAGTCTTTATTTCTTAAATAGAAAAATTGTAAGAGAAATAGTATTATTCAGTCTTCCAGGCATCCTCTGACTGTCTTCCTGGGGAACTATTTTATATATATTTAGTATATATAATATACTATATAATATATACTAAATACTGTGCATACTATATGTTTTTTATTCTAATCTTAGAGCCTTTTGATTTGTTTTTATTTAACATGCTGTTAAAGAAACAAAGAACCTTCCTGTCAAATTTGCATTTGAAATAGATCAACCATGGTCATTGACAACTTTCATTGTGATCTTACGTATTTGTGTTCTCTCAGCACCCAGGTTTGCTTTTTTATACATGAAGGTTTTGATACAGATTTCCATGAGTTATATTTACATTGGCCATGGAGTATCCCTTAGGAATGAAAGGTGAGGGCAATAGGATTGGAAAGGACTAGCTCTTTGGCTGCTGGTCTTGTAGTAAATCTAGAAACAGATAAGCTTTACAGGTATATTTAGCTTGCTGACAGTTGTGTCTGTCCCACGTACTTCCTTCTGGGACAGACTCTCACTCTTGGTGGTTTATGATTGATTTTCTTTGTCTGGTTATTTTCTGGTTGCCTCTGTATTTGGGCTCATTCTGTGGTTGGAGAAAGCTCTTCCATTTTTCTTTTCACCTAAAACCATATCATTTCCTATAGTCTGTCCCCAGGGTGTATCAAAATCTGCCTCTCTTGTTCCCCTGTTAACTTGATTCCTAATCTGCAGAAAGAAGAGCTGCTAACACATCACATTGCCATTATTTTATCCGCTCATTTTAAGGTTGGGGATTCAGTTGAGAAATTACATCGATTTGTTGTACCCATCTAAGTGCAGACATATTAAAAGGAGAACATTAGGATCAAGAGAATACCATGCATAGTGGGATTTAGATTACTTTCTTTTTAGACTCTCCTGTCCTTTCTCCTATAAAAATAGTTTCTAAACTCTTGTGTTTGTTTTTACCTGCAAAATCTTTGTCTAAATTCGACCTCTCCTTGAACATCACTAGCTACTTTTACCTTTAGCATTCTCTTTTACTTTAATCATTAAAAATCCTTGCCTGAAACTTAGGATGTAGCTCAGTGGTAGATTGTCTGCTATGTACAAGGCCCAAAGTCCAATTCCCAACACCGAAGGGGGAAAATAAACAAAAAACTCATGCTAATTAAATCATTATCAAACAACCATTCTTTTCTTTTATTACCTGATAAATGTGACCCACAACTCATTCTGTCCATACTTTTAGTTCACTGCATTTCTAGCCTGCCATTCAAACAAGCCCCATTTTTTTTTTAACTTCTAGTGTCATACGTGTAACCTAGTACTTTTATCCTATAAGTCTGATACCAAAAGTTTCTAGTCTTGAACAAAATTTGCCTTGTTAGGTTTACAAGGTTTACATTTAGAAAGCATAGTTTTATTTGTTTGTTGGTTAGTCTGAAGTAGGCTCTTACTCTGTATTCCAAGCTGGTCCATAACACATTGTGTAGCCTAGGTTGATATCAAATCAACACCCACAACACACACACACACACACACACACACACACACACACACACACACACACCAGTTCAGCCTCAGTTGTGCTGGGATTATATGCATGTACTATTGTGCAAAAACACTATATCTTAATATTCTTTAGCAATTCAGAAAAATCAGCCACTCAGAATTTCAGTTTCATTTGATGAAACATTTGACATTGTGTTTTGATTTCTATATGGTAGCAATCAAACTTTGACCTACATGCTTTCCCCATAGGACAAGGATTTTGTGGAGAAAGTGGTTAGGGGAGGAAGAGGCAGGCTGTTTACTCCAGCATTCCATACATGGTTAGTTTTGTTTCTGTTATAACTTAGCCCCTGTAGACGTTGATTTTAAAACTCCTATTCTAGCCTTTTCCCCCCTTCTAGTTTGTACTCACAGATTCCTAACTTTAGGAATGCATTGGCATTCTACAACTTGTCTGAGTATGGTAGTAACTCACATTAGGAAATGTAGTATTTGATGAATTTATTCTCAGGAACTAGTCATTGCTCATATGTGAGCTTGTCCTAGTTACTGGTTCCCACATTTGTATGAATATGCTACAGATTCACATGCTCTGCTTGTGATTTGTGTTGAACAAATGATCTTACCCATTCTTCTAATCAAACAAACAATTATTTTTCTTACTATGTGTGATGTTTAGGCATTATGCTAACTGAACATAGAAATCTATATATAGAATTAATAACTGTAATATGAAATGATTTAGTCAATGAAAACAATACTGGTGAGGAACAATACTCAAAGAAAGTTTTTCCCTCTGCTATCAAACAAGAGTATTTTATACAAGTATATTTATACATGTTAACTTATACTGTTTGATAAAAGGGAAAACATACTGACTAATGATTGTTTTATATCTTTGAAGATATTTATTGAGAGCAAATTTCCTTTTGTTTTTGTTTTTTTTTATTTTGGTTTATATATAGCAATCATTTAATATGTTTAAAGCTCTTGTTAGGAGTTTGAAGTGATAGGCACAACTATTTTCTCTGCATTACCATTTGTATTCTTTGGAAGTGCTAGCCGTGGGTCCTGTAAAGCAATACTCATAGACACTAAGTAGTTGAAAGAATTCTGTACTTCCTTGCTTTTCCTTTTCAGGTAGACACATATTCACAAGATGCTATTTTGTTTTGTGTCTTCAAGGTCTCAACATTGGGATAAGGGCTTATAAAAAGTTCTTCTCCCACATTTACCCATTTGTGTGACTGTCCTCTCTGTACATTTTTCCTTCTGACAGGCAACCCTGTCTGTCTGCAATTGGGTTTCAGCTTAAAAGATTCTCAACTTTAACTTTGTGTTACATTTCATTGGCACAGAACATCCCAGGGACTGTGTTTGCTGTAAAAGTTTGCAAGGGCACCTGCAGGTGGAATGCTAGATTAGGATGTCTGTCCCTATGTTTTTCTCCTCATAACTTCTTCCTTGCGATTGTCAACTTCACCTTTATATGTGCTTCAGCTTTGGAGAGAGAGGGAGAGGGATAAGCATTGAGGGGGTGAGTCATGAAATATCATGGTAACTTGAAATGAAGGCAAATGCAGGGAACACAGTACTGTGCTACCCCATTTGAAGCAGACACTTAACCATGAACTAGCTACTTTTGGGGCAGGTTTGTATTTTAAAGTTTCTCTTAAATTTTTAAATATTATCAAAAAGGCTATTTTAAGAAATATCTGAATTATTGAATCAGATAAAAAGAATTGAGAACGTTGAGATAGTTACTAGTATAATCTAAAATGATCTTTATATATGTAGTCTGCTCTCAGCAGAATAGGACACTTTTGCTTGACTGTGTTCTGTGTGGCATTAAGAATGCAGTTGATAGCTTCAAAAGAGTATATGTGTGTGACAGAGAGCAGACTGAACTATCAACAAATCCTAATTGGGAAAAAGACAGGGTTCTGTGACACCTTGGATTTATAAGCTAAGTTCACTTATTTATGATGGTTAATATGATGCACATTTTAAAAATATCATTATATAAAATTAAACATAGAAGAATGTGACATATGATTGGTATATATTCAGTGTTAGTGAGTAAAAGCGTAAGTGTATAAAGGGCAAAAAATGAACTCTGAGTTTGGTACTGTTTCATCTCTATGCCTTCTTAGTGTTTTGGAATTTAAGAGACAGGAACTCACTTTGAAGCTCAGACTGTCCTGGAATTCTATATAGCACAGGCTGGCATATAAGCCACTGTGATCCTCCTGTCTAGGGTTATGTTTGTTAGCAGCCAACTCTTCTCAAAGTTCATTGAGCTTTGGGATGGATTTCAAGTTGTAACCCCCAAACCTTAGTGTTATTGAATAAGACTGTGCGGACACCCTTGAGATGTCGTGACTAACATTGAGTATCTTCTTTCCATTTGCTCTTGTACTTGCTGATTTGTCATTCCAGGGTGTGGACAGACCCCTAAGCTGACCGTCTCCCCGTGGAGGATGCCAAAGCTCCATGAGTCACTCTCAGAATGACATCTCCCATAATTAAGAGCTTCTGGTGCTGTCCATTTTATGGGAATTTGCTTTAAGTCAGAAGATGCATACACACCACCATCCTTTTGACAAGACATTCCAAAGTCACTGATTTTTCAGAACATTTTCACCTGCAGGCAATTTCTTGGAGCAAGGTCCCTGTGCATACAGTTTTTATGTGGGATACGCCATCCAGAAGCAGCATCTAATGGAAAGTTCACTAACTGACTTTTAGTTCATCTTTCTTTCTCAGAAAGGAAAGGAAATTGCCTCTTGGAACCAATTCCTTAATGATGTAGATAGGTTGCCTTTGTGTGTGAATTCTATAAGTGTGAAAACATTGGGGTGATTATGTTGCTTGGAGGGTTTTGGCTTCTTAAAAAATTTTAATTTTAATTCCAGTTCATGGGAAAGATGTTTGTGGTTTAATGGCAAAAACATTTTTTATCATTTAATGTACCCTTAAATATGTCCACAAAAGTTTTCTTGTCCCTAAGGTATTCTCATAGTGTGACATGATCATGATTGAGACCCCATTTCTTATTCTGAATATTGTCATATGGATACCATGATGTTCTTTTTCTTTTTTGGAACATTACATAGACATGATTAATGACCCAGTTCTTATTCTCACGAGTATGGTCATGTGAATACCATGAAGTTCTTTATTGGAACATTGTTCATTTTCAGTCTAAAACCCTGAGATGCAGTCAGCATTTTAAAGTGGACAGTCCAGTGGTTGTTAGTATACTCACTGTGTGGTGCAGTCATCCACAGTCTAGTCTCAAAGTGCAGGTTAGCAGTCATTCTTATTTCTCCTCGTTCTTCAGCCACTGGAAGCTACTGACACATTTTCTGCCTATGAATTTGCCTGTTTTGGGACATTTCATATAAATGGAATTGTGCAATATCATGTCCTGGGGGCCAGGGTTCTTTCAACTACCATCATGTTATCAAGACTTATCCATGGTGTAGCATGTGTCAACAATCCATTCCTTCACAAGGTTAAATATTCCACAGAATGAATGTGTATCATGTTTTGTTTACCCATTTATTCATTGAGGGACAGAAACAATTATATTTTAAGTAATAAAATTAGAAGGTTAACAGCAGTGTATCCAAAATTATAATTGATGGTGTCAACATTATACACAGTATGCACAGAATGCTGTGTAGAAATGATGTGTAAATTACTTGTCAGCATTTCATGCAAGTGTAATTATTTTCTAAGGCCCCTTCTAGCTATGATTTTTTGGAACTGTGTGAATGTAGTATATTCATTAATAAAGTTTAATGCATTAAGCATTAATTTAAAATTTGAGAACAATGTTAGGCAGATAAATTATTTGCCACATGCTGTAATGATCATGTTTTGAATTTATTTCATTATGCAGTATTTGAAAAATGTCTACATAAAGGAAAGGAAATGAGTATAATTGAGTCAATATATTTTTAAAGCAATTTTTATAATTTAGCAGACATTGCATCTTAATATAATTCACTATTAAAATTGTGTCCTTGTGGAAAAATCGATATCATTTTCTATTTCTTTTGATGATCATGTAAAATAGATTCCTTTCCTTTGTTAAATGTTCTGTTTATTTTTGATACATTATTCCTTGCACCTGTAGAATCTACCTGTTACTCTTTAATCTTTTTCTCTACCCCAGAATCCTTCCACCCTATCACACACAGAAAATGTTTCAATGTTTCTTAAAATTCATAGTGTCTTTATGATTTCTAAGAATAGACACAGACACAGAATATATTTCCTCATTTTCTGGGAACTTTCTGCAAGTCTTTGTTATTGATAGAATTCACTGAAGTTTCTTCCTAAATGGGTCTTTTCCTTTCCCCTTTCTTTCCCTTTGATCACTCCCCGGCCTTCTCTCAATGGCCTCTTCTTACCTTGCTTTGGCCTTCCTCCTCATTCTCCCTTAGTCACTCCCTCCTTGTCTATCTGTATAACCAGTTTGTTTCTTTTAGGTGGAAAGTATGAAATGAAATCATACAGCTGTGACCAGAATTGTATTTTCTCGAGTAGATTTCTGAGAATTGTGAATGAAGCGGGCCCATTTTCAGTTACCTGCTTTATTGCTCCATGCAGAAAACCTAAAACTGTTGTGTTGTATGTTATTGTACTTTAACTTGTTGCTTAATTTCTACATGTTTATTTTCAGTAATGGCTGAAAGTGTTAATTATTCCATATTTTAGCACAATGTGCTGCATATACTTCCCAATAAGCAAATAAGGTTACATGTGTACAGAATTTCACTTTTGATTAAATATTGCCTGGGTTTCAAGTCCCTCCCCCCATTTGAAATGCTTCCTTTTTAATGTTGAAACTGAAAATAAACAGTTACTGAATGATTTTGAATTTACCTCATCTTAGAGCTCAGTTTTAATTTATTTGGCCTGTTTTTAATATGAGTCACTAAAAATAAAGTGGAGCACTGTCTTATGCAGTGCCTAAGAATTGTTTTATATAGTATGTGTACAACATTAAAACATGTTCGACAAAGAAAAATATACCAGCGCTCACTTGTCCCTTGCCATTTTTTTCTTGTAATTAGGACATTTTGGGGGTAGAAGAGAAAAAAATTAATTGTGTTTTAATTTTACAGCTACCGGAGCTTTGTATTGCTAAACTTACATCTGGAAACGTTTCACGTGACATTTTTAAGAGAATTTTTTATCTACTGAATTCTACCAGTGTAACCATTTTTTCTAAATAAACAATAGTTTTCTCAAATGACTATATCATCGTGTATATTGTTACTTATTTAGTATAAGTTAAAAGTTAATTTAATGATCTTTTGGCCCTTATTTTTTTTTCTGCATGGTCTACAATGTCAAATAACATCTAATAATATAGAATCATTGTTAATTACTTTTTGCACTTGGGGTAAGCTCTAGACTGAAAACATCAAATATTGTCTATTTTCTCAATGTCTTGAAGACTATATCTACACAAACCAGAATTTTCAGAGTTGGAAAAGGATATAGTTATTAAAAAGATTGAGAAATTTGACCCTATCTTAGAATCGACAAAAGAATATATGTTCTAATATTCCTTTTTGGGTAATTGTAATTTTCTGAAGATAAGCAGAACAGTTCTCTGTGGGAACGGAATTTGCGTATTGACTTTTGAATACCTGTAACATACCTGGCAAAAAATATTTCATAGGAAAAACATCTTCATTAAAGTGATTTGTAACTGTGAGAAAAGAACTATGATTTACTTTTAAATCATATATGTGAAATATGTTAAAGAAGAGCTGTTTATTTTTTGACCTAGCATCAAGGATTTACTTATTTATTTTTAAAAATACTTTATATCCCAAATGTTGCCCCCTCCTGGTCCTCTCTCCCAGAGTTCTCCCTCCACCCATACCCTTCACCTCTGAGAAGGTGCCCCACCACATACACTTCACTCTGGTTATTAAGTCTCTGCAGGATTAGGTGCATTCTCATTGAGGGCAGGCAAGGCAGCCCTCTGCTAAATAGGTATCTTGGGGTGGGGGGCTGGGATCAGCCCCTGTTCTTTGGTTGTTGGCTCAGTCTCTGGGAGCTCCCAGAGGTCCAGGTTAGTTGACACTGCTGGTCTTCCTGTGGGGTTGCAGTCTCCTTGAGAGTCTTCACTCCTTCCCCTAATGCTTCCATAGGGGTCCCCGACCTCAGTCCAATGTCTGTCTATGGGTATCTGTATCTGTCTCAGTCAGCTGCTGGGTAGAGCCTCTCAGAGGGCTGCTGTGCTAGGGTCCTGTCTGCAAGCACAACATAGCATCATTAATAGTGTGAGGGATTGGTTCCTGCCTATAGGACAGGTCTCAAAATGGACTGGTCACTAGTTGGAAGTGACTGAAGTGACTGCATTTTTTTCTTAGACAGGATCAGTTTTGTGTCAAAAGTTTTGTAGTTGGATAGCCCACTCATCCCTCCACTGGGGGTCCTGTCTGGTGACTGGAGGTTGTCTCTTTAGGTTCCATATCCCAACAGTTGGGGATTTCTGCTAAGGTCACCTGCATTGACTCCTGGATCCTCCCTCATCCTGGGTCTCTGGGACTTCCTAAATAATCCCCCCATCCCCAACCCTGGCATATTTCTGTTTATTCTCCTGGTCCTCTAAGGACTCTATTCTGTCTCTTTCCATAACTGATCCTTATCCCTATGCCCCTAGCTCTCCCTTCACTCACCCAGGTCCTTCCCTTCTTCTCTCCATGACTGTTGTTCCTCCTTGTAAGTGGGATTCAACCTTCCTCACCTGGACATGCCTTCTTTAACTTTTTTGGTACTGTGGGATGAATCATGGGTATTCTGAACTTGTTGGCTAATATCCACTTATCTGGGTTACCTCACTTGGGATGATGTTTCCTAGTTACATTCATTTGCCTGCAAAATTCATGGTGTCTTTGTTTTTAATTTCTGAATAGTATTCCATTTGGTAAATAAACCACATCTTCGTTATCCATTCTTTGGTTGAGGGACATCTGGGTTCTTTCCAGCTTCTGGCTATTATAAATAAGGCTGCTATGAACAGAGTGGAGCACGTGTCTTTGATGTATGTTGGAGCATCTTTTGGGTATATGCCCAGGAGAGGTATAGCTGCAATGTCCAATTTTCTGAGGAACCTCCAGACTGATTTCCAGAGTGGCTGTGCCAGTTTGCAATGCCACCAACAATGGAGTGTTTGTCTTTCTCCACATCCTCTCCAGCTGTCACCTGAGTTTTTATCTTACCATTCTGATGTGTGTAAGATGGACTGTCAGGTCATTTTGATTTGCATTTCCCTGATGACTAAGAATGGGGAACATTTCTTTTGACGCTTCTCAGTCATTTGAGAGTCTTCTGTCGAATTCTCTGCATAGGTCTGTGCCCCATATTTTTGATTGAGTTACTGCTTTATTTATTTATTTTTTTGGGAATTTTGCTTACAATAACTTAAAAGTAAAACACAAGAATACAGCTAAACTAAGGAGATCAAAGTCTTCTATAATGAAAACACTCCCCTTCCCCCTGCCAAATAGATCCTGGATTTGGTGTGCAGACTCCAGTTACCTGGGACCTGATCTAGAGTATTTCTCCTTTTGGAGATGCCTTCGGGATGTTTTAAGTGCCTCTTCTATCCTAGAAGCAGAACAGAAGTGTCTATCGTAATGGACCATCCATTTTTGTTAGTGGATTCAGACAACAATACATAATGATAAGTAGAGGAAGATGCTCTGAGGAGGCTGGGTGAGGCAGGGCTCACTCCTTACTACCTTTCAAACAGCATAATTATGACTTGAAGATGAATAAAACAGGACATTCAGTGGTAGATAGCATGATATGAATTTTATCCCAGGCTGACCTCACACCATTTAGCTGAGAGAGTCCTTAGGTTTCTGACCCACCTGCCCAGTGCTGACATTTTATGCCTGCGTGACCATTCCGGTCATGAAACGAGCTTTATGCTCTGCTGCTATGTGTATATTTTTGATAGCTTTCCTGTGTTGTCCTTTCTGGTCTTGACAAACATGCCTCTGTCTCCGGAGTACTGAGATTACAGTGCATGCCACCACATCCAGAGTGAATCGATTGTTTACAAGTGATAGAGGCTGACATACTAGTGATACCCATGAAAGTCATCCAATATGCAGAATCTGAGTTTTAGTGAGCTGCTTTGAGGTTTGTCACTTATATGCAATGGTCTCCCCCCCCCATTTTTATTAAATTGGGTATTATTTACATTTCAAATGTTATTCGCTTTCCTGGTTTCCTGTCCATCAGCCCCCTAGTCCCTCCCCCTCCCCTTCTATATGAGTGTTCCTCTGCCCATCCTTCCCCCATTACCGCCCTCCTGCAAACAGTCCCCTACACTGGGGGTCCAACCTTGGCAGGACCAAGGGATTCGCCTTCTACTGGTGCCCCAAAAGGCTATTCTCTGTTACATATGCAGTTGGAACCCAGGGTCAGTCTATGTATAGTCTTTGGGTAGTGGCTTAGTCCCTGGAAGCTCTGGTTGGTTGGCATTGTTGGTCATGTGGGGTCTCAAGCCCCTTCTGCTCTTTCAGTCCTTTCTCTGATTCCTCCAATGGGGGTCCCGTTCTCAGTTCAATGGTTTGCTGCTAGCATTCACCTCTGTATTTGACATGATTTGGCTGTGTCTCTCAGGAGAGATCTATATCTGGTTCCTGTCAGCATGCACTTCTTAGCTTCATCCATCTTATCTAGTTTTGGTGGCTGTAAATACATCAGCCACATGTGGGGCAGGCTCTGAATGGGCATTCCTTCAGTCTCGGCTCCAAACTTTGCCTCCCTATCCCCTCCTATGGGTATTTTTGTTCCCCATTTAAAGAAGGAGTGAAGCATTCACATTTTGGTCATCCTTCTTGAGTTTCATGTGGTCTGTGCATTGCATCTTGGGTAATTTGAGCATTTGGGCTAATATCCACTTATCAATGAGTGATATGCAATGGTCTTAATCTTAGATGTATTAGTGTGCTTGGGATATTTATATTTCATGTAAGATCCCAGCCTCCTCAGAGCATTTTCTTGTCACTGAACATGGAAAGAAATTACTTGCATTTTCCAAGAAACCAAGTTTTGTTCCAAAAAATAAAACAGTAGGAAGTACCAGGCTTTGTGGCACAACTTTAGTGCAACACTTGGGAGACAGAAGGTGGATCTCTGTGAGTTCAGTGTCTTGATCTATTTAGTGAATTTCAGGTCAGCCAGGAACATCTCAAAAGCAAACAGAGGCACTCAATTGGCAGGTCCCCTGCTGTCCAGACACCACCCAGATCTCAAGGGACCCGATCAAAAGCTCGCTGCACCGAAATCCTGTGGGAGGGAGAGCTAAACTTTCAGAGGGGCAGACAACCCTGGGAAGCCAGAAGTGACTACACTCTGCCCACATTTCTGACTCCAGAGGAAAACACCTAACACCATCTGGGACCCTGGTGCACTGGGGGGCCCCTGGAAAAAGCAGCGCAGGCCCTCCTGGTTGCCGCCTTCACAGAGAGCTCAAAAGCAGCCCCCCACAAGCAACTTCAGCCATGGGACCACAGGTAAGACCACCTTTTCTGCTCCAAGCGACCTGCCTGGTGGACTCAGGACACAGGACCACAGGAACAGCTGAAGACCAGTAGACAGGAAAGACTACATGCCCGAGAGCAGAACACTCTGTCACCATAACTGGCTGAAAGAAAACAGGAAAACAGGTCTACAGCACTCCTGACACACAGGCCTATAGGACAGTCTAGCCACTGTCAGGAATAGCAGAACAAGGTAACACCAAAGACAACCTGATGGCAAGAGGCAAGCTCAGGAACCCGAGCAACAGAAACCAAGACTACATGGCATCATCGGAGCCCAATTCGCCCACCAAAGCAAACACTGAATATCCAAACACACCAGAAAAGCAAGATATAGATTTTAAATCACATTTGATCATGATGATGAAGGACTTCAAGAAAGACATGAAGAACTCCCTTAGAGAAACACAGGAAAACATAAGTAAGCAACTAGAAGCCTATAGAGAGGAATCACAAAAATCCCTGAAAGAATTCCAGGAAAACATAAATAAACAAGTAGAAGCCTGTAGAGAGGAATCACAAAAATCCCTGAAAGAATTCCAGGAAAACACAATCAAACAGTTGAAGGAATTAAAAATGGAAATAGAAGCAATAAAGAAAGTACAAAGGAAAACAACCCTGGATATAGAAAACCAAGGGAAGAGACAAAGAGCCATAGATACAGGCATCACCAACAGAATACAAGAAATGGAAGAGAGAATCTGAGGAGGAGAAGATGCCGTAGAAATCATTGACACAACCGTCAAAGATAATGTAAAACGGAAAAAGCTAGTGGTCCAAAACATACAGGAAATCCAGGACTAAATGAGAAGATCAAACCTAAGGATAATAATGTATAGAAGAGAGTGAAGACTCCCAGCTCAAAGGACCAGTAAATATCTTCAACAAAATCATAGAAGAAAACTTCCCTAACCTAAAGAAAGAGATGCCCATAAACATACAAGAAGCCAACAGAACTCCAAATAGATTGGACCAGAAAAGAAACTCCTCCCTTCACATAATAGTCAAAACACCAAATGCACAAAACAAAGAAAGAATATTAAAAGCTGTAAGGGAAAAGGGTCAAGTAACATATAAAGGGAGACCTATCAGAATCACACCAGACTTCTCACCAGAAACTATGAAAGCCAGAAGATCCTGGACAGATGTCATACAGACCCTAAGAGAACACAAATGCCAGCCCAGGTTACTGTATCCTGCAAAACTCTCAATTAACATAGATGGAGAAACCAAGATATTCTATGACAAAACCAAATTTACACAATATCTTTCTACAAATCCAGCACTACAAAGGATAATAAATGGTAAAGCCCAACCTAAGGAGGCAAGCTACACCCTAGAAAAAGCAAGAAACTAATCGTCTTGGCAACAAAACAAAGAGAAGAGAAGCACACAAACATAATCTCACATCCAAATAAGAATATAACAGGAAGCAACAATCACTATTCCTTAATATCTCTCAACATCAATGGACTCAACTCCCCAATAAAAAGACATAGATTAACAAACTGGATACGCAATGAGGACCCTGCATTCTGCTGCCTACAGGAAACACACCTCAGCAACAAAGACAGATACTACCTCAGAGTGAAAGGCTGGAAAACATCTTTCCAAGCAAATGGTCAGAAGAAGCAAGCTGGAGTAGCCATTCTAATATCAAAAAAAAAATCGATTTTCAACTAAAAGTCATCAAAAAAGATAAGTAAGGACACTTCATATTCACCAAAGGAAAAATCTGCCAAGATGAACTATCAATCCTAAATATCTATGCTCCAAATAAAAGGGCACCTACATACATAAAAGAAACCTTACTAAAGCTCAAAACACACATTGCACCTCACACAATAATAGTAGGAGATTTCAACACCCCACTCTCATCAATGGACAGATCATGGAAACAGAAATTAAACAGAGACATAGACAGACTAAGAGAAGTCATGAACCAAATGGACTTAACAGATATTTATAGAACATTCTATCCTAAAACAAAAGGATATACCTTCTTCTCAGCTCCTCATGGTACTTTCTCCAAAACTGACTATATAATAGGTCATAAAACAGGCCTCAACAGGTACAGAAAGATAGAAATAATCCCATGCGTGCTATCAGACCACCACGGCCTAAAGCTGGTCTTCAATAAAAATAAGGGAAGAACACCCACATATACATGGAAGTTGAACAATGCTCCATTCAATGATAACCTGGTCAAGGAAGAAATAAAGAAAGAAATTAAAGACTTCTTAGAATTTAATGAAAAATGAAGGTACAACATACCCAAACTTATGGGACACAATGAAAGCTGTGCTAAGAGGAAAACTCATAGCGCTGAGTGCCTGCAGAAAGAAACAGGAAAGAGCATATGTCAGCAGCTTGACAGCACACCTCAAAGCTCTAGAACAAAAAGAAGCAAATACACCCAGGAGGAGTAGAAGGCAGGAAATAATCAAACTCAGAGCTGAAATCAACAAAGTAGAAACAAAAAGGACCATAGAAAGAATCAACAGAACCAAACGTTGGTTCTTTTGAGAAAATCAACAAGATAGATAAACCCTTAGCCAGACTAACGAGAGGACAGAGAGTGTGTCCAAATTAACAAAATCAGAAATGAAAAGGGAGACATAACTACAGATTCAGAGGAAATTCAAAAAATCATCAGATTCTACTACAAAAGCCTATATTCAACAAAACTTGAAAATCTGAAGAAAATGGACAATTTCCTAGACAGATACCAGGTATCGAAGTTAAATCAGGAACAGATAAACCAGTTAAACAACCCCATAACTCTTAAGGATATAGAAGCAGTCATTAAAGGTCTCGAAACCAAAAAGAGCCCACCCAGGTCCAGACGGGTTTAGTGCAGAATTCTATCAGACCTTCATAGAAGACCTCATACCAATATTATCCAAACTATTCCACAAAATTGAAACAGATGGATCACTACCGAACTCCTTCTATGAAGCCACAATTACTCTTATACCTAAACCACACAAAGACCCAACAAAGAAAGAGAACTTCAGACCCATTTCCCTTATGAATATCGACGCAAAAATACTCAATAAAATTCTGACAAACGGAATCCAAGAGCACATCAAAACAATCATCCACTATGATCAAGTAGGCTTCATCCCAGGCATGCAGGGATGGTTTAATATACGGAAAACCATCAATGTGATCCATTATATAAACAAACTGAAAGAACAAAACCACATAATCATTTCATTAGATGCTGAGAAAGCATTTGACAAAATTCAACACCCCTTCATGATAAAAGTCCTGGAAAGAATAGGAATTCAAGGCCCATACCTAAACATAGTAAAAGTCATATACAGCAAACCAGTTGCTAACATTAAACTAAATGGAGAGAAACTTGAAGCAATCCCACTAAAATAGGGACTAGACAAGGCTGCCCACGCTCTCCCTACTTATTCAATATAGTTCTTGAAGTTCTAGCCAGAGCAATCATGCAACAAAAGGAGATCAAAGGGATATAGATTGGAAAAGAAGAAGTCAAAATATCACTATTTGCAGATGATATGATAGTATATTTAAGTGATCCCAAAAGTTCCACCAGAGAACTACTAAAGCTGATAAACAACTTCAGCAAAGTGGCTGGGTACAAAATTAACTCAAATAAATCAGTACACAAAAGAGAAACAAGCCAAGAAAGAAAATAGGGAATCGACACCCTTCATAATAGTCCCAAATATTATAAAATACCTCTGTGTGACTTTAACCAAGCAAGTAAAAGATCTGTATGATAAGAACTTCAAGCCCATGCATATACAGCCATCCAATTAGACAAGATGGATGAAGCAAAGAAGTGCAGACCGACAGGAGCCGGATGTAGATCGCTCCTGAGAGACACAGCCAGAATACAGCAAATACAGAGGCGAATGCCAGCAGCAAACCACTGAACTGAGAATAGGACCCCCGTTGAAGGAATCAGAGAAAGAACTGGAAGAGCTAGAAGGGGCTCGAGACCCCATATGTACAACAATGCCAAGCAACCAGAGCTTCCAGGGACTAAGCCACTACCTAAGGACTATACATGGACTGACCCTGGACTCTGACCTCATAGGTAGCAATGAATATCCTAGTAAGAGCACCAGTGGAAGGGGAAGCCCTGGGTCCTGCTAAGACTGAACCCCTAGTGAACTAGACTGTTGGGGGGAGGGCGGCAATGGGGGGAGGGTGGGGGGGAACACCCATAAAGAAGGGGAGGGGGGAGGGGTTACGGGGATGTTGGAAACCGGGAAGTGAAATAACAATCGAAATGTAAATAATAAATACTCAAGTTAGTAAAGATGAAAAAAAAAAGAAAGAAAGAAACATGCTATCCAAAATAAATAAATAAATAAATAAATAAATAAATAAATAAATAAATAACAGAATGAAAGTATTTTAAATGGCCATGGATATTAGTGACTGGGTGATTATGATTGCTCCTCTCCCAACTCAGTTCATAGCAAAAGTGGTCCAGATCTACAGGTTTTTGATGATTTTATTTGGCCCAGGAAAACAGTTTGGAAGATTCACAAGAGGGTATATAACTTGATATTTATGATAGCATTCCTTTTGTTTTTGCTGTCAGAAGTGGCTTTTTTCATATATTATGTGATTATGGTTGCCCTCCCTCAACTCTTCCCAGATCCTCCTCACCCACCGAAATCTGCATCCTTTCTGGCTCACTTTAATTAGAAAACAGACATTTAATAACAACAACAACAACAACAGCAATAATAATAATAATAAGACAAAATGCATGAACAGAAAAACAAAGCTGTAGTAAAAGTTGAAAAAACAAATAATAGATACACATATACACACATACAGATACACACACAGACACACACAGACACACACACACACACACACACACACACACACACACACACACACAGGCATCAACATCAATCCCTTAAAAACAAAATTGGAAGCCATAGTATATAAATAAATGTCCTGCAGGGTTAGGGGGTGCAGAGTGGGGAAAGCCCATCCAACACACTATTAGCAGAAAGCAAAGACCAAAACACCTCAAAAATATCATTGAGTTCTTTTTGTCTTAGCCATTTCCTGCTAATAGGCACAGGCCTGGACTTGAGAGTGTTTTCTTTATCCCCAGTGAAACTCTGTTGGAGAAAACTATTTTTTTCCACTGGCATGTGGTTATCATTTGGATATTGTTTTGGGGTTAGGGATGGACATTGTGTCCACTTCTTGCAGTGTTGAGAACCCATCTGGTACAACCCTGTGCGGGTCCTCTGCATGCTACCTCAGTCTGAGTTTTTATGGCCATCAGTCCTGCTGTATTTGGAAGACCTTCTTTTCTAGATGGCGTAGGGTAGAGGATCAATGGACATCCCATTTATGGCCAAGTATTCCAATATCTCATTTTCTGCACCTTGTCCAGCTGTAAATCTCTGTTCTTATCTACTGCAGAAAGAAGTTTCTTTGCTGATGGCTGAGCAAGAGATTAAACTATCTATGAGTATAGCACAATGTCATTACAAGTTCTCTTGCCGTCAGGCATGGTACAGTGGTTTGAATAAGTTTGACCTCTGTAGATTCATGTGTTTGAATGCTTTGCCTTGTTGGAGGAAGTGTGCCACTATGGGGGCAAACTTTGAGGTCTCTGTGCTCAAGCTCCAACCAGTGTGGAATCTCAGAACCTCCTTCTTGTTGCCTTCAGACCAAGATGTAGAACTCTCAGTTCCTTCTCCAGTACCTGCTTGCTGCCATGATTCCTGCAATGGTGATCATGAACCGAGCTTCAGAACCAATAAGACAACGCCAGCTAAATGTCCTTTAGAAGAGTTGCCTTGGTCATGGTGTCTTTTCACAGCAAGACAAAACACATAGGATCCACATCATGGAAGGGCGAAGGAAACTATGGAGTTGGTCTGACCTAGCTGCCTTGAGAGGCATGTATCAAGTGTTTCAGGAGCTCTTGGCTCCTGGGGCACAATGTGTCTCTCCACTTCCTGAGAGATCTATACACTCCCTCAGGCAGTGAAACATTCATGCTGCTTTGTGTTTCTTTGTATGTTCCCTCAGAAGTGGAGGAAGCATGGAAACTTGACAGGACAGTTGGTCTTGTGTATCCTGAATAGCTTGCAAAACTTCATTGTATCCTGACAAGTACAACTGTATTGAGCCTAGCAACTGCCGTTACTTTCTGTTTTTGATAAAGATATAAAAATTCTGATTTCTTTCAATAAAATTGTCACAAACTAGAGCCTGGTTTTGTTCCTTGTGGCGGTATCAGATGACCTTGGCTCTGTAAGTAAGCTCGGGAGCTTACAGGTGGGTCAAGAAGGAGAACCTAAAATATGGGGGTTTAAGAAAAAGAGTTACAGGTTGAAAAACTCCCGGGAATAGTGTGCACACAAGTCTAATAAGTCAGGAGCATTCATTAGTGGTAATAAGATGGAGTAATATTTGATTGCAGAAGTTCTGCAAGCTTTGCTACTGGAGGAATGGGCCAGCACCTCTTGATTAAATTCCTGGTGTTCATTAGAAAACGTCAGCCTTTTTTCCCTGAACAGGGATCTCTCTATCCCAGAACTTGATCTCGATAAGGAAGAGCAATTTAGGGAGAATTTGATGTAAGAAAACCAGAAACACTGACCTTAAGCAGGCTTGTGCTCAATATGGACCAACTGCTCCTTTTGCAGTGTCTCCTCTTGGTTCTATTTCTGGGGGGAACTTCCCTTTTTACTGACTGGAGGATCTTAGCAAAAGCTTGTCTTACTGGGGGTAAAGCATTATGGTGAAAGACGTTTTATTCAAAAAGATGACAGGACCAAGCTACTAGAAATCACCAAAATAATGTGGCCTTAAATTTTGAAATGTGAATAGGAGAAGGCCTGTATGGTGATGCTCATGGACAGGTTGATTACATATCCTCCTGAGGCTTATGGCAAATCAATGACTTGACTTTACAGACACTGCATAAGTTACCAGATTCTGGGGGGTGGGGACAGATCAACTTTCTAAAATTAGACAGGGGTCTGGTGAACCATAGAAGATTTTGTTTTTCGCCTTTTGCAGGTAGTCAGTTGCCTGGTGGTTGGTGGGGAGGCAGGGATGATTATTGCTAAACAGCTGACATAGTAGGATCCTAATACTGCAAGCCAAGCTACCATTTGTTCCTTTCAAAGGGCGATATTAATGATTACATCTGCCTCTCTGCTGATACACCCAAATGCCTTCATGTACTCTAGGGTTAACTCTGGCTGCACCCCTCAACTGTAGGCAGTCAACGAAGGAAAAAGGAATAAAGAAATGACAAATAACCCACATTTATGCCCAAAGTTTGCTGCTACTACTTTAAAGAGAGCTGAAAGTTGTTTCCTCTTGCTTTTCTAATACATTGCATGAATGATACTCTGCTTCCTATCAAAATTATAGAATGCTACAAAATCATAATTGCGTTAATCTTTTAAATTTGTATTCCCCATTAAGAAATAACAATGCTGTTAAACACTTTGGATGACTAAGCACTAGCTTTTGCCAGTTTTTGCCCCTGTAAAATATTAAAAACGAACAATGCTCCCACATACACTGCCAAGCCTTTTCAGGAATATTGCCAATAGTTTGATATAACCCACATCACAGGCATTTCATATTTCATATTCAGGGTCAATATTTTGTAGAAAGAGCAAATAGACATCTTAAACTTTAAAAATAAAGGAGGGGAAGTAGTATAATAATGACTTCCTCATTTTATTTTATCTTCTATTTTATATACTTTAATATTTTTAAAAAATGGGTAAGATGACCTTACCACTGTTGAATGTTTTTGGGCCCCTCTGAATCAATTCAGGGTTATAGTCATTTGGAGAGATGTTATTTATGGAAAATTGAATGGTTGGGATCCACTAATTCATTGGCGCCAAGGCTGTTTTACTACCCGTGCCCCCGCCACCCCAGGGTGGTAAAGAGCTGTTGTCTGATACCTGAAAGAGAGACTTAACCTGTGGAAAATGAGGAAAGAGCTTCCAAAGTGTCTGCAGAGGCTACACCTGAAGAAAAGGAAGAGAACAGGCCAATAGAGTTGTCCAGCCATGAAGAACAGAGTCTGCCTACCAACAATGATGCAGATGAAGAAACCTGTGACTGAGGGAAAAGGCTTGGTGAGATCTCAGGGGAAGGGTGTGCCTACAGAGTTGCTGTTCCTTGCTGTGTTGAATGCTCCGTTGAATGCTTCTGCTCCTCCTGAAGCGTATTGGCCTTCTGTGCCTGATTCTCCTGTGCTCCACCTTGTAAGTGGTGTAGTGGGAAGTATTAAAAACCGGAATACCATCTTTTGCTAGCGTCAGCACCTGCGGGCCACATGGCACCAGCACTGACTCTCTGGTCCAGAGCTCCCAAAACGTTTCCACCCAACTCGCTAAGTTCCCTTGGCAGGTCGCTGCCACACCAGCCCCATGTAGCCATCTGCCCCCTATGGTTATAGTCACAATTCACAGTAACTGGACAAAAATCAAAACTCTAGAGGCTTGTAACTTATCAATAAGTTTTATATCAGTAAATTCTCACCCCACAAAATGTCCACACAATAAACTCAGCGCCAATTGATACTGATCTAAACTGCCCACCTAGATAAGACAAATTGTCCTGTAATTATCTGTCCCTTATAAGGTATTCATAGCTACCTGTGGCTAGTTAAAGCCACACGGATCTGGGTTGTCCTTCTCTTTCTCCATTTTCTTCTTCCTCTCCGTACTCTGTCCAGTCTCCAAAATTCTCCACCCGCCTTTTTTTTTTCCACTGCCCAATCACAGGCCTTGCCTTATCTTGTGCCTGCTCTCACCTATATCTAGACATCAGCCCACAAGTGGGAAGGAAATAACATTTCTCTTTATGTCAGTGACTCTGAAATCTTGGGTGCCTCCATGCTAATTATGTTGTTCCCCAGGCAAATGATGGTCACATGACAATTCAAGTATTGAGGTTCAAGACTTTCATGATGAACTATTAACCATTTAACATTCAAAGCTCTGTGACTTACCCTTTTCTGTTGCTGCACAAAATCTGGCCAAGATTTAGGCATTACTTTTCTTGTCTCTGGACTGTGGTCCATAGGAATGTCTCTGGGAAGTTTGTTATTGGTAATGCCAGAAAGCATGTCTGCTGTCTCCTTTAAAGATTGACTTGTGTTCCATAAAATAAAATAAAATATTAAAGGAGAAATTGCAAGGAATAATAAAGTTGGTCTGAGAGGCATGTGCCGTAGGGTTTTCAAGGTTAAAGTCCATGGTTCCTGGGGCACAATGTCCCTGAGAGGCTGATACACTCCCTCAGGCAGTGAAATGTTCAAATCTGTTTTTGATTTTTTGAGGCTAGGTTTCTTTGTGTCCCTTGCTGTCCTGAAACTCGCTCTGGAGACAACTATGTCCTGTAATGCAGAAATCCCTGTGCCTCTGCCTCTCGAGTGCTGAGAGCCAAGGTGTGTGCCACTACACCAGGTTTCATTCAATTCTAAAATTATGATTTTTGATCCATCTTTCATTTAGTAGTGAGTTGGTCACTTTCCATGTGTTTGCAAGCTGTTATTGATATCTGTGGTTGATATCTGTGGTCGTCAGATAGGATACACAGTGTTATTTCAATTTTCTTCTATATGTTGAGACTTGCTTTGTGTCTACGTATGTGATCAACTGTCAAGAAAGTTTCATGATTTGCTGAGAAGAAAGTCTATTCTTTTACCTTTGGCTGGAATGTTCTGTAAATATCTCTTAGGTCCCTTTGGCTTATGATATGATTTAGCTCCACGTTTTCTCTGTTTAGTTTTTCTCTGGATGACCTGTGTATTGGAGAACAAGGTATTGAGGTCACCCACCATCACTGTGTGAGTCAATGAGTGACTTTAACTGTAGTAGTGTTTCTTTTATAACTGTGGGCATCCTTCTGTTTGGTACATACATGTTTAGAATTGCAGATTTTCTTGGCATAGTTTTCTTTGATGACTATGTAGTTTCCTCTCCTATTTTCTTCAGATTAGTTTTACTTTAAAGTCTTTTTTTTTTAGAAATTAAAGTGGCCACACTGGTTTCCTTATTGGATCCCATTTGCTTGCAATATCTTTTTCCATATTTTATCCTGAGGTGATGTCTATTCTTTTTTTTTTTCAGATTTAGACAGTTTGCTGCAGTTTATTCTAACTTTACCAGTTTCTTTTTTTTTTTTTATTAACTTGAGTATTTCTTATATACATTTCAAGTGTTATTCCCTTTCCCGGTTTCCGGACAAACATCACCCTCCCCCCTCCCCTTCCTTATGGGTGTTCCCCTCCCAAACCTCCCCCCATTGCCACCCTCCCCGCATAGTCTAGTTCACTGGGGGTTCAGTCTTAGCAGGACCCAGGGCTTCCCCTTCCACTGGTGCTCTTACTAGGATATTCATTGCTACCTATGGGGACAGAGTCCAGGGTCAGTCCATGTATAGTCTTTAGGTAGTGGCTTAGTGCCTGGAAGCTCTGGTTGCTTGACATTGTTGTACTTTTGGGGTCTCGAGCACCTTCAAGCTCTTCCAGTTCTTTCTCTGATTCCTTCAACGGGGGACCTATTCTCAGTTCAGTGGTTTGCTGCTGGCATTCGCCTCTGTATTTGCTGTATTCTGGCTGTGTCTCTCAGGAGCGATCTACATCCGGCTCCTGTCGGTCTGCACTTCTTTGCTTCATCCATCTTGTCTAATTGGGTGGCTGTATATGTATGGGCCACATGTGGGGCAGGCTCTGAATGGGTGTTCCTTCAGTCTCTGTTTTAATCTTTGCCTCTCCCTTCCCTGCCAAGGGTATTCTTTTTCCTCATTTAAAGAAGGAGTGAAGCATTCACATTTTGATCATCCGTCTTGAGTTTCCTTTGTTCTAGGGATCTAGGGTAATTCAAGCATTTGGGCTAATAGCCACTTATCAATGAGTGCATACCATGTATGTCTTTCTGTGATTGGGTTAGCTCACTCAGGATGATATTTTCCAGTTCCAACCATTTGCCTACGAATTTCATAAACTCGTTGTTTTTGATAGCTGAGTAATATTCCATTGTGTAGATGTACCACATTTTCTGTATCCATTCCTCTGTTGAAGGGCATCTGGGTTCTTTCCAGTTTCTGGCTATTATAAATAAGGCTGCGATGAACATAGTGGAGCACGTGTCTCTTTTATATGTTGAGGCATCTTTTGGGTATATGCCCAAGAGAGGTATGGCTGGATCCTCAGGCAGTTCAATGTCCAATTTTCTGAGGAACCTCCAGACTGATTTCCAGAATGGTTTTACCAGTCTGCAATCCCACCAACAATGGAGGAGTGTTCCTCTTTCTCCACATCCTCGCCAGCATCTGCTGTCACCTGAGTTTTTGATCTTAGCCATTCTCACTGGTGTGAGGTGAAATCTCAGGGTTGTTTTGATTTGCATTTCCCTTATGACTAAAGATGTTGAACATTTCTTTAGGTGTTTCTCAGCCATTCGGCATTCCTCAGCTGTGAATTCTTTGTTTAGCTCTGAACCCCATTTTTTAATAGGGTTATTTGTTTCCCTGCGGTCTAACTTCTTGAGTTCTTTGTATATTTTGGATATAAGGCCTCTATCTGTTATAGGATTGGTAAAGATCTTTTCCCAATCTGTTGGTTGCCGTTTTGTCCTAACCACAGTGTCCTTTGCCTTACAGAAGCTTTGCAGTTTTATGAGATCCCATTTGTCGATTCTTGATCTTAGAGCATAAGCCATTGGTGTTTTGTTCAGGAAATTTTTTCCAGTGCCCATGTGTTCCAGATGCTTCCCTAGTTTTTCTTCTATTAGTTTGAGTGTGTCTGGTTTGATGTGGAGGTCCTTGATCCACTTGGACTTAAGCTTTGTACAGGGTGATAAGCATGGATCGATCTGCATTCTTCTACATGTTGCCCTCCAGTTGAACCAGCACCATTTGCTGAAAATGCTATCTTTTTTCCATTGGATGGTTTTGGCTCCTTTGTCAAAAATCAAGTGACCATAGGTGTGTGGGTTCATTTCTGGGTCTTCAATTCTATTACATTGGTCTATCTGTCTGTCTCTGTACCAATACCATGCAGTTTTTATCACTATTGCTCTGTAATACTGCTTGAGTTCAGGGATAGTGATTCCCCCTGAAGTCCTTTTATTGTTGAGGATAGCTTTAGCTATCCTGGGTTTTTTGTTATTCCAGATGAATTTGCAAATTGTTCTGTCTAACTCTTTGAAGAATTGGATTGGTATTTTGATGGGGATTGCATTGAATCTGTAGATTGCTTTTGGTAAAATGGCCATTTTTACTATATTAATCCTGCCAATCCATGAGCATGGGAGATCTTTCCATCTTCTGAGGTCTTCTTCAATTTCTTTCCTCAGTGTCTTGAAGTTCTTATTGTACAGATCTTTTACTTGCTTGGTTAAAGTCACACCGAGGTACTTTATATTAATTGGGTCTATTATGAAGGGTGTCGTTTCCCTAATTTCTTTCTCGGCTTGTTTCTCTTTTGTATAGAGGAAGGCAACTGATTTATTTGAGTTAATTTTATACCCAGCCACTTTGCTGAAGTTGTTTATCAGCTTTAGTAGTTCTCTGGTGGAACTTTTGGGATCACTTAAATATACTATCATGTCGTCTGCAAATAGTGATATTTTGACCTCTTCTTTTCCGATCTGTATCCCCTTGATCTCCTTTTGTTGTCTGATTGCTCTGGCTAGAACTTCAAGAACTATATTGAATAAGTAGGGAGAGAGTGGGCAACCTTGTCTAGTCCCTGATTTTAGTGGGATTGCTTCAAGTTTCTCTCCATTTAGTTTAATGTTAGCAACTGGTTTGCTGTATATGGCTTTTACTATGTTTAGGTATGGGCCTTGAATACCTATTCTTTCCAGGACTTTTATCATGAAGGGGTGTTGAATTTTGTCAAATGCTTTCTCAGCATCTAATGAAATGATCATGTGGTTCTGTTCTTTCAGTTTGTTTATATGATGGATCACGTTGATGGTTTTCCTTATATTAAACCATCCCTGCATGCCTGGGATGAAGCCTACTTGATCATGGTGGATGATTGTTTTGATGTGCTCTTGAATTCGGTTTGCCAGAATTTTATTGAGTATTTTTGCGTCGATATTCATAAGGGAAATGGGTCTGAAGTTCTCTTTCTTTGTTGGGTCTTTGTGTGGTTTAGGTATAAGAGTAATTGTGGCTTCATAGAAGGAATTCCGTAGGGCTCCATCTGTTTCAATTTTGTGGAATAGTTTGGATAATATTGGTATAAGGTCTTCTATGAAGGTTTGATAGAATTCTGCACTAAACCCGTCTGGACCTGGGCTCTTTTTGGTTGGGAGACCTCTAATGACTGCTTCTATTTCCTTAGGAGTTATGGGGTGGTTTAACTGGTTTATCTGTTCCTGATTTAACTTCGATATCTGGTATCTGTCTAGGAAATTGTCCATTTCCTGAAGATTTTCAAGTTTTGTTGAATATAGGTTTTTATAGTAAGATCTGATGATTTTTTGAATTTCCTCTGAATCTGTAGTTATGTCTCCCTTTTCATTTCTGGTTTTGTTAATTTGGACGCACTCTCTGTGTCCTCTCGTTAGTCTGGCTAAGGGTTTATCTATCTTGTTGATTTTCTCAAAGAACCAACTTTTGGTTCTGTTGATTCTTTCTATGGTCCTTTTTGTTTCTACTTGGTTGATTTCAGCTCTGAGTTTGATTATTTCCTGCCTTCTACTCCTCCTGGGTGTATTTGCTTCTTTTTGTTCTAGAGCTTTTAGGTGTGCTGTCAAGCTGCTGACATATGCTCTTTCCTGTTTCTTTCTGCAGGCACTCAGCGCTATGAGTTTTCCTCTTAGCACAGCTTTCATTGTGTCCCATAAGTTTGGGTATGTTGTACCTTCATTTTCATTAAATTCTAAAAAGTTTTTAATTTCTTTCTTTATTTCTTCCTTGACCAGGTTATCATTGAGTAGAGCATTGTTCAATTTCCACGTATATGTGGGCATTCTTCCCTTATTGTTATTGAAGACCAGTTTTAGGCCGTGGTGGTCCGATAGCACGCATGGGATTATTTCTATCTTTCTGTACCTGTTGAGGCCCGTTTTTTGACCGATTATATGGTCAATTTTGGAGAAAGTACCATGAGGAGCTGAGAAGAAGGTATATCCTTTTGCTTTAGGATAGAATGTTCTATAAATATCCGTTAAGTCCATTTGGCTCATGACTTCTCTTAGTCTGTCTACATCTCTGTTTAATTTCTGTTTCCATGATCTGTCCATTGATGAGAGTGGGGTGTTGAAATCTCCCACTATTATTGTGTGAGGTGCAATGTGTGTTTTGAGCTTTAGTAAGGTTTCTTTTACATATGTAGGTGCCCTTGTATTTGGGGCATAGATATTTAGGATTGAGACTTCATCTTGGTGGATTTTTCCTTTGATGAATATGAAGTGTCCTTCCTTATCTTTTTTGATGACTTTTAGTTGAAAATTGATTTTATTTGATATTAGAATGGCTACTCCAGCTTGCTTCTTCTGACCATTTGCTTGGAAAATTGTTTTCCAGCCTTTCACTCTGAGGTAATGTCTGTCTTTGTCTCTGAGGTGTGTTTCCTGTAGGCAGCAGAATGCAGGGTCCTCATTGCGTATCCAGTTTGTTAATCTATGTCTTTTTATTGGGGAGTTGAGGCCATTGATATTGAGAGATATTAAGGAATAGTGATTATTGCTTCCCGTTATATTCATATTTGGAAGTGAGGTTATGTTTGTGTGCTTTCATTCTCTTTGTTTTGTTGCCAAGACGATTAGTTTCTTGCTTCTTCTAGGGTATAGCTTGCCTCCTTATGTTGGGCTTTACCATTTATTATCCTTTGTAGTGCTGGATTTGTAGAAAGATATTGTGTAAATTTGGTTTTGTCATGGAATATCTTGGTTTCTCCATCAATGTTAATTGAGAGTTTTGCAGGATACAGTAACCTGGGCTGGCATTTGTGTTCTCTTAGGGTCTGTATGACATCTGTCCAGGATCTTCTGGCCTTCATAGTTTCTGGCGAAAAGTCTGGTGTGATTCTGATAGGTCTGCCTTTATATGTTACTTGACCTTTTTCCCTTACTGCTTTTAATATTCTTTCTTTATTTTGTGCGTTTGGTGTTTTGACAATTATGTGACGGGAGGTGTTTCTTTTCTGGTCCAATCTATTTGGAGTTCTGTAGGCTTCTTGTATGCCTATGGGTATCTCTTTTTTTAGGTTAGGGAAGTTTTCTTCTATGATTTTGTTGAAGATATTTACTGGTCCTTTGAGCTGGGAGTCTTCACTCTCTTCTATACCTATTATCCTTAGGTTTGATCTTCTCATTGAGTCCTGGATTTCCTGTATGTTTTGGACCAGTAGCTTTTTCCGCTTTACATTATCTTTGACAGTTGAGTCAATGATTTCTATGGAATCTTCTGCTCCCGAGATTCTCTCTTCCATCTCTTGAATTCTGTTGGTGAAGCTTGTATCTACAGCTCCTTGTCTTTTCTTTTGATTTTCTATGTCCAGGGTTGTTTCCATGTGTTCTTTCTTGATTGCTTCTATTTCCATTTTTAATTCCTTCAACTGTTTGATTGTGTTTTCCTGGAATTCTTTCAGGGATTTTTGCGATTCCTCTCTGTAGGCTTCTACTTGTTCTCTAAGGGAGTTCTTTATGTCTTTCTTGAAGTCCTCCAGCATCATGATCAAATATGATTTTGAAACTAGGTCTTGCTTTTCTGGTGTGTTTGGATATTCCGTGTTTGCTTTGGTGGGAGAATTGGGCTCCGATGATGCCATGTAGTCTTGGTTTCTGTTGCTTGGGTTCCTGTGCTTGCCTCTCGCCATCAGATTATCTCTAGTGTTACTTTGTTCTGCTATTTCTGACAGTGGCTAGACTGTCCTATAACCTGTGTGTCAGGAGTGCTGTAGACCTGTTTTCCTATTTTCTTTCAGCCAGTTATGGGGACAGAGTGTTCTGCTTTCGGGTGTGTAGTTTTTCCTCTCTACAGGTCTTCAGCTGTTCCTGTGGGCCTGTGTCTTGAGTTTACCAGGCAGGTTTCTTGCAGGGGAAAAATTGGTCCTACCTGTGGTTCCAAGGCTCAAGTTTGCTCGTGGGGTACTGCCTAAGTCCTCTCCGCTGTGGCAGCAACCGGGAAAATCTGTGCTGCTCCTTCCGGGAGCCTCCGTGCACCAGGGTTTCAGATGACGTTTGGTGTTTTCCTCTGGCGCCTGGATGTGCACAGAGTGCAGTCTCTTCTGGTTTCCCAGGCGTGTCCGCCTCTCTGAAGGTTCAGCTCTCCCTCCCACGGGATTTGGGTGCAGAGAACTGTTTATCCGGTCTGTTTCCTTCAGGTTCCGGCAGTGTCTCAGGCGCAGGGGTCCTGCCGCTCCCGGGCCCTCCCCTACGGGAACCCAGAGGCCTTATACAGTTGCCTCTTGGGCCAGGGATGTGGGCAGGGGTGGGCAGTGTTGGTGGTCTCCTCCGCTCTGCAGCCTCAGGAGTGCCCACCTGATCAGGCGGTGGGGTCTCTCTCCCACGGGGTTTGGGAGCAGAGAGCTGCTGCGGTCCGGGATCCGCCGGTGTGGGACTTCCGGTAAACACAGGAAGTGCCCGGCCTTAGAGGAATTTTGCCTCTGTGTGTCCTGAGTTCACCAGGCAGGTTTCTTGCAGGGGAAAAGTTGGTCCTACCTGCAGTTCCAAGGCTCAAGTTTGCTCGTGGGGTACTGCCTAAGTCCTCTCCGCTGTGGCAGCAACCGGGAAGATCTGCGCCGCTCTTTCCGGGAGCCTCCGTGCACCAGGGTTCCAGATGGCGTTTGGTGTTTTCCTCTGGCGCCTGGATGTGCACAGAGTGCAGTCTCTTCTGGTTTCCCAGGCGTGTCCGCCTCTCTGAAGGTTCAGCTCTCCCTCCCACGGGATTTGGGTGCAGAGAACTGTTTATCCGGTCTGTTTCCTTCAGGTTCCGGCAGTGTCTCAGGCGCAGGGGTCCTGCCGCTCCCGGGCCCTCCCCTACGGGAACCCAGAGGCCTTATACAGTTGCCTCTTGGGCCAGGGATGTGGGCAGGGGTGGGCAGTGTTGGTGGTCTCCTCTGCTCTGCAGCCTCAGGAGTGCCCACCTGATCAGGCGGTGAGGTCTCTCTCCCACGGGGTTTGGGAGCAGAGAGGTGATGTCTATTCTTGATGTTAACATGTATTTCTTGGGTGCAGCAGAAGGATGAATACTGTTCTTGAACCCAATCTGTTAGTCTGTGTCTTTTTTACTGGGGTAGTTGAGAATATTAACGTTGAGATTTATCAGTGAGCAGTTTTTGTTGATTCCCATTCATTTGTTGTTTTGATTGAGTATTTTCACTCTTCTTCGGATTAGTTTGTCTGAGATTATTTATTTCTTGTGTTTTCTTGGGTGTGGCAAACCTATATCTTCTGGTTAAAGCTTTCCTTCTAGCACCTTCTTTAGAATTGAATTTGTAGATAGATACTGCTTAAATTTGGTTTCATTGAGAATGTATTTCTTCATCTACTGTGATAGAGTGTTTTGCTGGGTGTAGTAGTTTGGTTGCCATTTGCAGTCTCAGAATATGTAGATTGTCTCCCTAGGCCCTTCTGGCCTTTAGTGTCTCCATTGAGAAGTCAGGTGTACCACTGATAGGTCTGCCTTTATATGTTACTTGGCCTTTTGCCATGCAGTTTTTAATATTCTTTCTTTGTTCTGTGTGTTTAGTGTTTTGATTATTGTTTGTCATAGTGAATTTCTTTTCTGTTCTGGTCTATTTGGTATTCTGTCTGCTTCCTATACCTTGGTTGGCATGTCCTTCTTTAGTTTAAGGTAATTTTCTTGTATATTTTCTGCACCTTTGCCCTGGATTCCTTCTTCTTCCTCTATTCCTGTTATTCATTGTCTTGGTCTTTTCATACTGTCCCAGATTTCCTGGATATTTTGTACCTTTTTTAAATTTAAATTTTCTTTGACATTTCTTCTATCATGGTGTCTTCAATGCCCATGATTCTTCCATCTCTTGTATTCTGTCGGGGAGGCGTGCCTCTGAGTTTCCTGTTTGACTTCCTAAAATGTTCATTTGCTGTTTACCCTCAGTTTGTTTTCTCTTAATTGATTATATTTCCACTTTCTTGTCTTGAAAAGTTCTTTCATCTCTTTTCTCTGTCTGCATTTTCATTAATGGGTTTGTTTATATCCTCTTTAAGGACCTCTAACATAATGATAGAGTATTTTGAAGTTCTTGTCTTATCCTTCAGTTATGTTGCAGCTCTCAGTGTCTACTGTAGTCAGGTTTGTAGTTGGGATCCTGGGTTCTAGTGGAGATTTTTTGTCCTGGGTGTTATTGTATGTTTTTAGTGTCTTAGGTATCTGGGTTTGGGATGATTATAATTCCAGGTGTTCATACATGATCATGCCTTTGTTGGGTGGGGGGGGGGTTCTGTGCCTTGGTTTCTGTTGCCCTCTCTGGATCCTAGGAGTGTGTGGTGGTACCTTTAGGTTGCCTGTTAGGTAATGCTTCTGAATCTCTGTTTGGTGTGACCTCCGGGGATCCCAGGTAAATTTGTTTCTGGGTATTGGAAATGGGCGTGCAAGATAAGGGTGGACTCGAAGGGCAGGGGCCTCAGAGGGTCCATAGAAGGGAGGAAAGCCCAGTCTTCCTAAAAGATCTGATTAAAAAAAAAATCCGATACCCTGGCCATTGTGCCCTGTTGGTTTCAGGGGGAGAGTATCTTGGGTGTTGGAGGGTCAAAGGGTGAGAGTGAGGAAGAAAGGCTATAGGAGAGGATGTACTTAATTTCCTGAGTTTTGGGGCAGAGAGGAAGGAGAGACCATAGCAGGTGGTTTGCTACCAAGCTGGGGAGAAGACTGGTGAACTGGGATGGAGGGTCGGGACAGTGAAAATTGCTTATCTGATTCCATGACCAGCTTTGTCAGTGGGTCTCTAGGGTGAGACAAAGGGAGAGACTGTGGAAAGAAGACTGGAAGAGAGGGTCTGCTTAGTTCCCTGATTCCCTGTAAGTTTCCTGACATTTCTCTTTGGTATAAGCCTATTTATAAAAATCAGAGACTCAATACAGTTGTTGTTACTATGGTGCAAATATTATATTTTAAAAGCTGTCTACCCTTGCGTTTTTATTTTTCATTTTTGTGGGTATAGATTTCTCAGTCTACTAATACAGAAGCTGTAACACACTAGCTTTATATTTTGTGTCATTACATGGAAGCATGATTTAATTTTTTTTAAAAGGTTTATTTATTTATTATATACATTGTAGCTATCTTCAGACATACCAGAAGAGGGCATCAGATCTTATTACAGATGGTTGTGAGCCACCATGTGGTTGCTGGGATTTGAACTCAGGACCTTTGGAAGAGCAGTCAGTGCTCTTAACCACTGAGCCATCTCTCCAGCCCATGATTTAATTTTTAAGAAGCGTTTTATTTTTAGTTATATGAATCTGTCTGGGTCTGGGAAGCCAGAAAAGGGTGTCAGATCCTCATGGACTTGCAACTATAGGTGATTGTAAGCTACCCGTGAGCTCTGATCCTGAAAGAGCCCCTTCTTTCAAAATATTCCTTAGAAGGCCTTGGGTTGTTAGGATCTAATATACTTATTACCCACAGAGATAAGAAGTTTATAAATGAGATTTATCCAAATAAGAACAGAATTGTTGGGCTTTCATGCTGGTTAAATTCTGTAATTTCCAAATGCTATTTCTATGTTAGAATTACCTGAGTTCTAAGATCACTTTAACTCACCCAAAGGGATTCTGATTCAATATACTTAAGTGGGGTGGGGGGCTTCTTTGTGATGATATCTAGTTTGTACACTTGTAAATATATTACCAATGATAATGAGAACCAATGCCAGTTAGTGAGCACCTACTCTAGGGCAGGCCCTATTTTAGGAATGTTACATGTACTGTGAAGAATTAATTCATTAGGAAAAAACACCACTGTGCACACCAGGTAAGGAAGTGTAATTTGTAGAGTCCCTCAGAGAAGTAGAGATGTGTACAAGACAATATATGCAGAGCACAGCTTTTTCATCTATAGAGCTACTGAAAATAAAACTACTGTTGATCAGTATAATAAAAAGATTAGTAATGTCACATGCTTTTTTTTTCAAGATGAATAAAAAGACTCCCTCCACAAAATGTCTTAGAATCATATCCAATAGAATTTGCCTCCTGAATCTCATTTAGTCCTGGACTAGTGTGGTTAATTACTTCATCATTGGTCTGGAATCCAAGTGACATTTTCAGTCATGAGCACTCGCAGTTAACCATGGCATCCATGAACCTATGTTGTCTGGGTGTAAATCCTTCACAGCACCTTTTTAGATCAATCTGGAAAATAGTACCTCTTCCACCACACTTAGTCCTGGGTTATTGTCAAGTAGACACGGGCCTCTGCAAATGTACCTGCCTTCTAGATGCATGCGCTATTTTACAGCTTATTCCTCTGTATAATAAGGAAGCAATCATAAATTTAAAAACTATAAACATTATGTTTTTTGTATTTATTATGGATGCCTTGAGTCAATTATCCCAGAAAGCATAAAATGTGCATACATGGTAGTACCTAGCAAAGCCACCCTCAGTAACAGTTCATAAATGTTATTTTTTAATAATGGGATATGCCACCCAAGAAAGGTAGTATTTCCTACTACATAAAATTAGGATCATAAAATCCATAAACATAGTGTGATATCATTGAGGTTATGATACAAAAAATTAGTGGGTACAGAGACATTAGTAGCATTTTAGTCAGTCAAATACTCAAGTTAAATGACATCTTGTTGTCATCTGACAAAAAGAAGGTCAGCCTAAAGCTGGGGGTTAAGTGACGGGCCCTTTTCTGGCTCCTCTCTGTGAAATAAAGGCTATGTCTGACTTACAACTGCATACTTCTCCAGTTTGGATGCACCATGCCCAATCAGCACCTTCCCCTTTCCTTCTGCTCCCTCCATTAAACACCCCCATTTAGCAACATAGCCAAGAAATTAAGCTTTTTAAAGCCTGGCCCAGGTAAGAATGGCCATTACAGCTTTAAAAAGTATCTAAGAATTGGGGCGGAGGGTGGGGGAAGCAGTACACAGCAAGGTTGCCACGCTTTGAGTTGAAACTTCTAATATCTCGTCTCTTGTTGTTTTTATCATGTCTAGTTGTGTCTGTAAACACAACAAAACATATCTTGGATTGGCAAGAATTACCATCTTGAAGTACTTCATTTTTTGAAGATGCATATCGATTTTTTTGCTTGTGTGTGTCTATACACTATGTGCATGCCTGGTACCTACCCACAGAGACCAGAAGAGGGCATTGGAGCCCCTGGGATCTGAGTTACTGACAGTTGTGAGCCACTATGTGGGTCCTGGAACTCAAACCCAGGTCTGAAAGAGCAGCTGAGCCATCTCTTGAGCCCCAAGCAGTGCTTCCTTTTATACACAACTCTACGTGTAGGAAAAATCTGCTTGGCAATGACAAAAAATATCTGTAGGAAAATGGCTTCAATTTAAATTAAAAATGGATTGAACACCCCCCCTATCCTCTCCCTCTTACATTCTTTCTGTTCTTTCTTCAGAAATGCTCTGAGCCATAGGAGGTGAATACAGATGTCCCATCTAGAGCAGAGCACTCAACACTCATTTATTCTCTGTACTTTGACCGATTATGAATCTCTGTATTCACTGATGCCACTAAAGCGAGAAGCTCCGCTAGCCAAGGTTGAACACAGCACTAATCTGTGGGCATGCATACACATATTCCGAAAGCAGTTTTACAATGTGGCCTTTTAGCAAAACAGCAGTAGAAGTAGACTTGTACTTGGCCTATGACCTCTCAAGCCATGGGCTTTGATCAGGTTTATAGTACCAGTCCAGGATGCTTCCTGTGGAGCTGGCCCCAAATCCAATCAGGAAATAGTTGGCTACCCCTTCACACTACTATGGTACCAGTGGGCATATCTAGCCTGGTTGGTCAATATTGTTGCAGTCTGAGTTCATTGCTGTTTTTCTATTTTTTTTTTTTTTGGTTCTTTTCTTTTTAAAGGATTTTGTCTCAGTTTTCACATTATGAAATGAGACTAAAATTAAACAACCATTTTATCAGGATGTTCTAAAGACTAAACAAGCATTTGTGCAACATTCTTAGAATGATATATGGTGCAGATTTATGTTCAGTTATGATAAACATTAGGTTTTTTTTTTCTTAAATTGGTGTCACTTCCTTGGGTGTGAAGGGTTCATGTTCTAGGCCTGGTTTTGAATACACTTAGAGTGGCTAGGCAGTTGTCTGTAATATGAATGTGTAGGCACTCAAAGGCCCTGGATCCAGAAACATGTACTAGTTTGCTGCAGTGTATGAGCGGCTCACAATTAGATGTAAGGGCTTCTAGGCCTGTGGGTGTCAATTGACAGTGTCAATAGGAGGGGCGATCAATCACTAGCACAGAAAACACATGTGATTTCCCTACAGGCAGCATCTTGTTCCAGTATTTCCTAGGAACACACTGAGAGGTTGGGAAGGCAAGTATTACATAGACAAAGGTCAGAGAAAAGGAGGAAGCCTGATTCTAGGACGGAGCCACGGTCGTCAGACATGGATCTTTAAAAAGGAAAAGAAAGGTAAGAAATGGTCCTAGCCCCTTTAAGATTCCAGCCTGGGCTGATTTGTGAAAAAAAAAATCTCCAAGTTCTGAGTTTGCTGGTGTTAATCTCACTGGGCAAGACTAAGACCACTACCACAAATTTTGAGCCGACTTTGAAACTTGTTTTATTTCAGGTGTATCAGGGAGTTGGCCAGCAACTGCCTCCTAAGTCAGGTTAAAGCGTACCAGAGTCTATTTCTCAGGCCCTTTTAATGAGTAAAATCACCAGTAGCTGCAAGGCAGGTTGAAAGAAGTGAGACTGTGGACGTTAGGTACAGAATAGTCTCAAAAAGAAAAACAAAACGGTCATCACACGGTCACTGATTAGGGAGGGTCAAGATGTTCTCAAAAACAAGTCAGTGTCTTGGGTTCCAGCGTATCACGTTCTGGGAAACAGAAACTTAAAAACAAAAGCTTAGCTTTTACAGTAAAAAGGAAACTTGTTTTTAACAATACAACAAAAATGGCTCCTGCCTTCAAAATTGAGTCTGGCGGGTTCCTTTCTGTTTCCTTAAGGACTAACATGTCACAGTTGATTTCTAACTGACTATTCAATAGTCCACTTGGTCTCATAGTTTATTTGCCTAAAAAACATGAGGTAGCTGGTATGGAAGTTTAATTGGTGACTGGTGGGCTTGTGGTATTTGTGCTTTTCCTCTTTGTCCCTTTAAGGATTTATTTGGGCTCTTTGTGCTCTTGTGACTGATTTGGAATTATAAGCTTCACACGTGGAGGAACTGTCTAATATTGGCACTTAATATAGTGTATGGCATATTATAGGTATTCAATAACACCTAATAAAGAAGTCTGCATGGGTCTGCATCGGGTTCTCTGCATATCTATTATGGCTTTCAGTTTAGTGTATGCAGCAGACTCTGAGGGTATCAATTCTTGTGTTTTCTATTGGGCTTTTTTCCTTTTGCTGGTTTGCCTTGTGCAACTTCGAAGCACTGTTACATTTTGGTTTATCTTATTATATTTTATTGTGTTGTATTTTTTTGTTATCTCTTAGAAGCCTGGTCTTTTCTGAGAGACAGAAGGGGAGTGGATCCTGAGGGGAGGTAGGGTGGAGGAGGAACTGGGAGGACAAGAAGGAGGGGAAATTGTAATCAGGCTATATTGTATGAGGAAAGACTACTTTCAATAAAAATTAAAAAAAGAAACATTGCTATTTCTTTAAATAAATGGAAATGCTTTTAAAATCAGCCAAACAGATTATTATGCATTTGACTCCCATCATTGTAGTGTATCAGTTTACATCATTTGGATGGTCAACTCCTTGTAAATTGAGCTCCAAATTTACACTAGTCTCAATTCTGTTCCTGGGCTGAAAGAATGTGAAAAAGTTTTAGACAAACATTTCCGGCAAGTTAAGATTTATTGATAAGAGGATATTAGCCCAAATGCTCGAATTACCCTAGTTGCACAGAACACAGGAAACTCAAGACGGATGATCAAAATGTGAATGCTTCACTCCTTTAAAAGGGTAACAAAAATACCCTTGGGAGGGGATAGGGAGGCAAAGTTTAGAACAGAGGCTGAAGGAACGCCAATTCAGAGCCTGCCCCACATGCGGCCCATACATATACAGCCCCCAAACTAGATAAGATGGATGAAGCAAAGAAGTGCAGGCTGACAGGAACCAGACGTAGATCTCTCCTGAGAGACACAGCCAGAATACAGCAAATACATATAGGCGAATGCCATCATTAAACCACTGAACTGAGAACAGGACCCCCGTTGAAGGAATCAGAGAAAGGACTGAAAGAGCTTGAAAGGGCTTGAGACCTCATATGAACAACAATGCCAAGCAACCAGAGCCTCCAGGGACTAAGCCACTACCTAAAGACTATACATGGACTGACCCTGGGCTCTGACCTCATAGGTAGCAATGAATATCCTAGTAAGATTACCAGTGGAAGGGGAAGCCCTTGGTCCTGCTAAGACTGAACCCCCAGTGAATGTGATTGTTGGGTGGAGGGCGGCAATGGGGGGAGGGTGGGGAGGGGAACACCCATAAAGAAGGGGAGGGGGAGGGATTAGGGGGATGTTGGCCTGGAAACCGGGAAAGGTAATAGCAATTGAAATGTAAATAAGAAATGCCCAATTTAATAAAAATGGAGAAAAAAAGAGAAAGAAGATGGCTGGTAATCAGACATGTTGTCTCTAGTAGGGAGCCTTACTAAAATGGATTTCCAGGTTGCTCATTGCACCATAATGGCTGTTACTACTTCTTTATAACTCTAGAACAATTATTGTAGAAGGTTTTACTTTTCTCAAGAAAAATTACTTTTAATTACTTTTAATTAGAAGGTGAATGCTGTGTGAATGTTTCATGAGGACACATGAGCAATTGTCTACTCATCCCAGAGAGGACACTGACAATGGACCAAATTAGCAACTCCATCTCAATTCTAGTTTGTTGACTAATGACTTTATTGGGCTTTCTTATAAAAGACGGGTGAAGGGATTCTTATAGGGCATGGGTGACCTGCAAGTAGCTGCTTCATCAAAAATCCCCATCCCAGCATGAACGATGATGTCCCCATAGCTATCTAGATGGAGTTCCCCCTTGAGCTAGTCATCCGTCTTCTATATGTTAGAACTTCATGAGACTACATGCACCCCGAGTCACTATTATATATAGCTGCAAGGGAGGCGCAGCAGGGAGAGGCTGGAATCTCAGGTGACTCCCCACCTTTTCCTATGATCTGATTAAGATGGCAATAGTGAATATAAGACAGGTTGGAAAGGGTGGGTGACACATAGGCTCAATTTGCTAGACTCTTTGGCAAACATCGCATATTGGAAAAAGAGGTTTGTAATGGCTGAAAACCTAGTTTCAGTAGCAAAGTAAAACAGGAAAGTTTGCAAAGCCAAATAGGGAAGCAAATCCTAAATCTGTCCTAGAGACTGATTCTGCTTGGTGAGTTCTTTTCTCCCAGAGAAGGAAAGTGCAGCACAGTGGTTTGGAGCCATGGCTTAAGTCAGAGAGTCTCAGAGAATTTGCACAGTGCTTTTAGTGACAAATTGTTTTTTTGTTAAAATGTTACATTTTCTTTTCTTTTTTCTGTTTTTATTATTTTATTTACATTTCAAATGTTGTCCCCCTTCCCTGTCCCCCTTCCATGAGGCCCCTATCCCCAATTTCTCCTCCCCTTTTCCTCTAAGAGTGTGCTCTCACACGCACCCACTCACTCCAACCTCACCTCCGCAGCATCCTATTCTCTGGGACATCAAGCCTCTACAGGACCAAGCACATCCCTTCCCACTGAGACCAGACATTTTTTAAGAGTAGAAAAGTGGGGTAGGGGTGGGGCAAAGGTAATGCACGATGCTGGAAGGGAGAGCAGAAGGGAGGGGCCAAGAAAATCTTCTCTTTCCAGCACACAACCAGTAAAGGTACTATTTTGTTTTCTTTTATGTTTTGTTTATTTATGGATGGGGTGCAGGCAGTGTGCTTGCATTCACATGCATGGAGGTCAGAGGATAATATTTTATAGTTGGTTCTTGCCAGAACCACATGGGTTCTGGGTTTGAACTCAGGTCATCAGGTTTGGCTGCAACTGCCTTTACTCATGATGTCATCTTGCAGGCCTTCCAGAAATCCCATTTTAAAAAGACCTAGGTCCAGGTGTGGGTATGCATGGTTTTAACACCAATGACTGGGATGCAGAGGCGGGTACAACTCTCTGAGATCAAGGCCAGCCTGGTCTATATAATGAACTCCAGGCTAGTCAAGGTTACACAGTAAAATGCTATCTCTCAAAAAAAGAAGGAGGAAGAAAGGAGGAGGAGAAGAAATGAGCACTTTAGACCCTCTACCCCCCATGAATCCACAGTCTTAGGAAACCAAAATCAAAATACATGGAACTGACGATATGCCGAAACCTGTCTTCTAGACTGTGTGAAGTATTAGTACATCAGAACCATTCATTAGTTAATAAAATGGAAACCTGGTCAGACCCTGAATCTGCAGGGGAACATAGACACAGGTTCAAGATGACACGTAAGAACTCAGGCCCACAGTTAAAACCTGACCAATGAAAACTAGCCGAGCTAATGTGACATCTCAAAAGACCACTCAGGCTTGAGACTAGCCTTCACAACTTGAGCCTTGAAGACAGGACTAGCATGGGCTCTAACTTTATGAAGAACTGCCAAGGCCTGTCTGGGAGCCCTGCCTAGAGTTGAGGCTTGAACCAGGAAGTGGTCAAGGAAGCTATTCATATTGTAGTCCTTCTTTGTTTATGGCCCAATGCCAACTTAGAAGCCTGCTCTTCCCTGATGTATTCTCATTTTCTCTCTTCTTTTCTCCCCTTTCCCCCCTGGTTTAAGATGTGATTATTTTTTATTTGCTTATTTCTGTTTAGAGGGTATCCTTTCACAGCGACATTTGTTTGCAGTTCACAGACAATATTCTAGTCTTAGAGGAGTAGTAGTGATCGACCCTGGTCCTCAGAAGAAAACATACACAGGAAAATGCATAAGTTAATGGGCATCCTTTTTCAAACGTACCTATTTGACATTCTACAGACTATTCCATCCAAACACTGGCTAATACACATTATTTTCAGCATCTCATAGAACTTTCTCTAACATACATTATATAATAGGACATAAAGCAAATATGACCAAATATAGGAAAACTGAAATAAACACTTATATTCTCTCTGACCACGGTGGAATAAAACTAGAAATTCACAGCAAGAGAAAAACAGAACATGCACAAGCTCATGGAGTCTGAACAACATATTATTGAACAATGAATGTACCATTAAAAAAAGAAACCAAGAAGGAATCCGAGGAGCAAATGAAAAGGAAAACACAAAATACAAAAACCTATGGGATATAAGGAAAGTAATCCTAAGAGGCAAACTTACAGCTATATGGGCTTACATTAAAAAATGAAATATTAAACAAATATATGATACACTTTAGGGCTTTGGACAAACAAGAACAAGGCAAACTCCTAACTAGTAGACCAAAAGAAATAAGACCAGGCCAGAAATATATGAAATGGCAATGAGAAACGGTATCAAAACTCAAGAATCAATGAAGCCAGGGCTAGAGCTCAGTTGGCAGAGGGCTTGCCTAGGATGATGTAACCAGCTTTGATTCTCAGCACAGCATAAAGAAGGTGTGATAGTTATCCCATCATTTGGAAGACAGAGGCAGAATGACCAGAAATTGAAGGACATCCTCAGCTACCTAGGAATTCTGAGGCCTACATAGGCTGGAGACCATTTCTCAAAAGAAATAAAGCAGATAAATGATAAACATCAACACAAAGCACACACATGCAAAACAAAACGAAACGAAACAAAAACCCAGAATCTATAAAATAAACACACTTGGTATGTACTCACTGATAAGCGGATATTAACCCAAAAGCTCGGAATACCCAAGATGCAATCCACAGACCACATGAAGCTCCAGAAGAAGGATGACCAAAGTGCAGATGCTTCAGTCCTTCTTAAAAGGGGGAACAAAAATATTCATAGGAGGAGATATGGAGGCAAAGTTTGGAGCAGAGACTGAAGGAATGGCCATTCATTCAGAGCCTGCCCCACCTGGGGATCCAGTCCATATACATACAGCCACCAAACCCAGGCAATATTTGTTGATGTCAAAAAGTCATGCTGACAGGAGCCTGATAAAGCTGTCTCCTGATAGGCTTTGCCAGGGCATGATAAATACAGAGGTGAATGCTCAAAACCAACCATTGAACTGAGAACGGGGTTCCCATTGGAGGAGTTAGAGAAAGGATTGAAGGAGATGAAGGAGGTTGCAACCCCATAAGAACAACAATGCCAACCAACCAGAGCTCTCAGGGACTAAACCACTACCCAGAGACTATACATGGACAGGCCCATGCTCCAACTGCATATGTAGCAGAGGATGGCCTTGTTGGGCATCAATGGGAGGAAATGCCCTTGGTCCTGCCAAGACTGAATCCCCTTCACCTCACCCCAAGTGTAGGGGAATGTCAGGGTGGGGAGGTGGGAAGAGGTGGGTGAATGGGTGGGAAGGGGGAGAGGGATGGGATAGGGGGGTTTACAGATGGGAAACCAGAAAAGGGGATAACATTTGAAATGTAAATAAATAAAAACTATCCAATAAAAAAGGATAATTTTATCTTAAGCATTAAGACAAGAGAAAGACATTAAAAGGGATTCAAACAGGAAAAAAGTCAATATATTCTTATTTGCATCTCATATGATTCTTTATATAAGAGACCCGAAAGACTCAACCAGAGACGTCTTAGATCTGATAAATACTTTGAGTAAAGTCACGGGACACATCAATAAGATAAAAAACAAACAAACAAAAATTTGGAAAACAACTGGTGATATTAGCTTTTAGCAACAGAGGATACAAAAGATCTAGGGAAAGGTGTTCAATGTGGTTGCTTTCTTTAATCAACTGATAATTGGACACTTACAAGGCATTATACCCAAGTCCATATGCATGAATTTTTGCCACTCCTCCTGTCTCCCACCCACTGGGGAAGATTTTTATTTCCAATTTGCAGATTCAATGCAATCACAACCAAATTTCCAAAACCATTCTTCATAGACATACAAACAAAACAAAAGAAAAAAGATCAAATGATAAAATTCACATGAAGTCACAGTAGACTCTGAATAGCCAAAACAGCCCTTAGCTAATGAATAATGCTGCCGGTTGAAATATACCTGATTTCAAGTTGTCCCACAGACTTCTAGTACCAAAATCATCCTTGCACATAAATAGACACACATCAGTGGAATATAATATAGGATCCAAATATAAGCCTGTGCCAATACAGCCATCTGTTTTTGGTAAAGAAGTCCAAAACTATACATAGGAGCAAATACAATGTATTCTATAAATGGTGCTTGGAAAATTAGGTAAACATATGTAAAACAATGAAGCTAGGTCCCTAGTTCTAACCCTGTACAAAAAAACATCAATTCTAACTATATAGAAAACTTTAATGTAAAGATCCTAAATTCCAAAACTAATGGATAAAAACATAGGAAAAAAAAAAACATGTTAAGATACAGGCACAGGCAAATCCTTCCTAAGGAGGATTGATTATCCAAGAATTAACACCAACAATTGGCACCTGGGACCTTCATGAAATAGAAAAACTTTTGCACAACAAAAGAAACACTTAAGTATACGAATAGAATGCCTACAAAATTAGAAAATCTTTGCTAAGTACATCTGTAGTGGTTTAAATTGATTGTTCACTGGACAGGGTCTGATCACCTTGGAGAGAAATCTCTGGGCTGACTGTGAGGGATGGTCTAGATTAGTTTAATTGATATGGGAAGAGCTACTTTATATGTGAGTAGTAGCAACTCCTGGGCTGGGATCCTGGGCTGTATAAAAAGGAGAAAGCGAACAGGACTCACTACTCTGTCTTCTGAGTTTCGGTGTAGTGTTACCAACAGCCTGAATCTCCTGCTGCCCTTACTTCCCTGACATGGTGAACTTCATCCTAAAACCGTGAGCTAAAGCAAATCCTTTATCCCTAAATTTGATTTTGTCATTTTTTTTAAATCACAGAAACAGGAAAAGTAACTGCTATAAGATTTGGCAGAAATTTAATATAGGGAGCAGCTGTTCTCAACCTTCCTAATGCTGAGACCCTTTAATACAGTTCCTCATGCTGAGCTGATTCCCAACCATAAAATTATTTTTATTGCTACTTCATAACTGTAATTTTGATACTTCTATGTAAATACCTGTGTTTTCCCATGGTCTTAGGTAACCCCTGTGAAAGGGTTGTTCAGCCCCCAAAGAGGTTGTGACCCACAGGTTGAGAACCTCTGATGCAGAGTATATAAGGAACTGAAAAACAAAACAAAACAGGAAGAAATAAAGAAAAGATCAATTAATGGACTAAGTAAGAGAATGGAAAATTCTTAAGTGACAGAGCCCAAATGGGAATAAACATCTCAATGAAATGTGTCCAGGTGAATTTGGACTGCTTACTGACCCAAATAAGCTACAAATCCTTTGTCTCCATAGCAAGTAGATGTGCAACATATAAACTTCTTTTATATAAAATTACTGAATGGAGAGGAATTCAGGTCAAACTTATCGAAGTAGATGTCAATAAAAACCCAAAGGCATTTGGTAATGTCACATTGAATAAAAATGTCTTGCTTTGTTTGGGGGGGTAGGAGGTTGTTCTAGATCTTTATTTTAGACATGGTGAGACTTACAAATGGCAGAGGAGAAGTCTTTCACTTTGATCACAAGTCTGCAAGAGGCTATACAATATTTGGGGGCACTCAGGAAGGTGTCACAAAACCAATTCTGTTCTTGAACCTCAACCCTCAAATGAGAAGACTTGGAGCACAAAAAAATTGCTTCTGGTGTTATATGCATGGGAGCATGTCTTTTTGTCCTTTGTCTGACAGGTTGACTCCAAGGCTCTGTGTTCTCAGTCCTCCCTTGTCCCTATAACTGTCTTTATGGTTTTTTTTTTTTGTTTTTTTTTTTTTTTTGGTTCTTTTTTTCGGAGCTGGGGACCGAACCCAGGGCCTTGCGCTTCCTAGGTAAGCGCTCTACCACTGAGCTAAATCCCCAGCCCCCTTTATGTTTTTTAAAGCAAATGTCTCACTATGTAGCTGAGGCTAGCCTTAAATTGGAAACCTTTCACCATACCCGGCCTCACACTTTTTTTTTTTTTTTATTAACTTGAGTATTTCTTATATACATTTCGAGTGTTATTCCCTTTCCCGGTTTCCGGGCAAACATCCCCCTCCCCCCTCCCCTTCCTTATGGGTGTTCCCCTCCCAACCCTCCCCCCATTGCCGCCCTCCCCCCATAGACTAGTTCACTGGGGGTTCAGTCTTAGCAGGACCCAGGGCTTCCCCTTCCACTGGTGCTCTTACTAGGATATTCATTGCTACCTATGGGGTCAGAGTCCAGGGTCAGTCCATGTATAGTCTTTAGGTAGTGACTTAGTCCCTGGAAGCTCTGGTTGCTTGGCATTGTTGTACTTTTGGGGTCTCGAGCCCCTTCAAGCTCTTCCAGTTCTTTCTCTGATTCCTTCAATAGGGGACCTATTCTCAGTTCAGTGGTTTGCTGCTGGCATTCGCCTCTATATTTGCTGTATTCTGGCTGTGTCTCTCAGGAGCGATCTACATCCGGCTCCTGTCGGTCTGCACTTCTTTGCTTCATCCATCTTGTCTAATTGGGTGGCTGTATATGTATGGGCCACATGTGGGGCAGGCTCTGAATGGGTGTTCCTTCAGTCTCTGTTTTAATCTTTGCCTCTCCCTTCCCTGCCAAGGGTATTCTTTTTCCTCATTTAAAGAAGGAGTGAAGCATTCACATTTTGATCATCCGTCTTGAGTTTCGTTTGTTCTAGGGATCTAGGGTAATTCAAGCATTTGGGCTAATAGCCACTTATCAATGAGTGCATACCATGTATGTCTTTCTGTGATTGGGTTAGCTCACTCAGGATGATATTTTCCAGTTCCAACCATTTGCCTACGAATTTCATAAACTCGTTGTTTTTGATAGCTGAGTAATATTCCATTGTGTAGATGTACCACATTTTCTGTATCCATTCCTCTGTTGAAGGGCATCTGGGTTCTTTCCAGTTTCTGGCTATTATAAATAAGGCTGCGATGAACATAGTGGAGCACGTGTCTCTTTTATATGTTGAGGCATCTTTTGGGTATATGCCCAAGAGAGGTATAGCTGGATCCTCAGGCAGTTCAATGTCCAGTTTTCTGAGGAACCTCCAGACTGATTTCCAGAATGGTTTTACCAGTCTGCAATCCCACCAACAATGGAGGAGTGTTCCTCTTTCTCCACATCCTCGCCAGCATCTGCTGTCACCTGAGTTTTTGATCTTAGCCAATCGCACTGGTGTGAGGTGAAATCTCAGGGTTGTTTTGATTTGCATTTCCCTTATGACTAAAGATGTTGAACATTTCTTTAGGTGTTTCTCAGCCATTCGGCATTCCTCAGCTGAGAATTCTTTGTTTAGCTCTGAACCCCATTTTTTAATAGGGTTATTTGTTTCCCTGCGGTCTAACTTCTTGAGTTCTTTGTATATTTTGGATATAAGGCCTCTATCTGTTGTAGGATTGGTAAAGATCTTTTCCCAATCTGTTGGTTGCCGTTTTGTCCTAACCACAGCCGGCCTCACCCTTTTATTCAGTTAATGCAACAGAAAAACCCCTATAGATAAACAAGAATGCTGCAAAGAACATTTGAGGAATACAAACTCATGTCATCAGTTTGGACGTGGGGGAAGCATCAAAATAAGAGTCCTAATTTACATTCAATTCTGGCTAATGTTTTATTCTGCAATACACTGAGGCTTTTTGAGCTGACTGCAAGCCAAAGCAAATCAGTAGAATCTGGAAGTTAGCATTTAATTTTATGAGACTAACATCTTCTGGATTCAAATTAGTTGTCGATAGTTAGTGAACATTAAAAACATTGAGTCAGTCTGCTGGCTGACAATGAAGCTTAGAAGAAAATGGGCTGCCATTAGACTTATCACGTCACGTGGTCATCGTTTCCCCTTATTTTCACGGGCTGGGTGTGTTTCTAGGGGCAATCTTCTCTGTAACCCTGGACAACTTCTAAAGGATGATCTTATCTCGATCACAAAGAAATCAAAGTATTTTTAGAATAATATATTTAATTGAACTTATTGTTTTTCCACATTCTTAGAAGATTTTCCACATTCTTAGAAGTAGTAGAAATTTCTTAGATTTTTCCACATTTCTTAGATTTTTCCACATTCTTAGAAGTAGTAGAAATTAGGAGTTGTGGGATTGATGAAATCTGTACCTCAGCTTTCCTAAATCATAACACCATGAGACTGAGGCCTGAGCATCTTGAGTTTGTGATGAGCTACCTAGTGAGACCAGAAACAAAACAAAGTCTATGGCTGCTTATTCCTACAAGGCTTGCTGTGCCTCTTGTGGGAGAATTGAAGGAGAATTGAGGCCGATATCTTATTTGTTTTGATTTCTTGACAATAGGAAAAACCAGCTACTTGGTTCTCAGAGCCATAAACTCGGACTGCACCTACTACAGGTGGCTTCTGGCCACCATAATGCAAAAATGTTGAAAGGAACCTTCTAGTGCTTCTATGTTATAGGTATTCCAGTTTTCAGGTCGAGTTAGACTGGAAAACCATGTGACAGGTGGTACATCTGAGTAGAAATTTCATATGATTATATTGATGGTTTGGATATTTTTCTGGTTTTTTTTAGGTTTATTTTAATTTTATATGTATAGGCATTTTGCCTGCCTGTATGTCTGTGTAGAACATGTATGCAGTGCTCACAGAGCCCAGAGAGAGCATTGGTTATTCTAGACCTGGAATTACAGATGATTGTGAGCCACGGTGTGCGTTCTGGGAATCAAATCGTCATCATCTGCAAAAGCAGAAAGTGCCCTTATTTGCTGAGCCATCTCTACAGCACCTGTTACTTTGAATGTTTTACAGTTTATGATTTTTATTAGTGTATATTCATGGTAAAAATGAGTTTCATTGTGATATTTTATATGCATGTAATATATATTGATCATATTTCCCCCATTACTCTACTTCATCACAACGTCTCCCTCTGTTAGTTTCCTTTGCTCAATAGTATTTGTTATAATAGTAGTAATAAACAAGATATACAAGAAAACATACAGTATTTGTCTTTCCATGTTTGTTTTATTTCTCTTAGCATGATAACTTCATGTTCTATTTTCCTGAAAGTGACATAATTTTCTTCTTTAGAGAGGAATAATATTCCATGGTGTATATATGCCAGAGTTTCTCTGTCCATTCAATATATGACTTCTTGTTTTTGATATCTGCCAAGAGAGTAGGAGATTCCAGCTAAGGTAGGGCTATCTATTTGCTCCTAAAGTGAGAACAGATCCATAGAGTCTATAGAGTAAAGTGAAGAAGGATTAAGCATAGGTACAAGTGTTCTATAGTCATATATAGTTTACATGTGGTATAAGTGACTAAAAAACCATAAACAGCTGAGATTTCCCACAAAGCATAGGAATGCTACTATCATTTATTTATCTTTGTTTATATATGTGGGTGTTTTGCCTGCATGGATGTCACTGCATCATGTGTGCAGTGCCCATGAAGGCCAGAAGAGGGTGTTAGATCCACTTGGACTGGAGTCATAGTCACGTGTGAGCAACCATAGGGATGCTGGAAAGTATATCTGGGTCCTCTGCAATAGTACCCAGTGCTCTTAACTACTGAGTAATGTCCCCAGGCCCATTACTACCATTTCTATTTTTACTGTTTCTAGTTGATCATGCATTGAAATTCTACATAGGGAAGAAGACAAAACAGTGAGATATAAGACATCTAAAAAGTAAAGAATGAGGAAAAACTGCAGATCATATGATCTTGTATGTAGAAAATGCGAAGGAATATTCTAAGAATTATTGGGACTAATAAAGGAAGTGAGAGGACAAACAGAGCAGTGTCAGAAGGTTCAGGATTAACCTACAGAAGGAAATCCTATTTCTGTCCTGTAAAAGTAAGAAAATAATTCAACAACATCAAAAATTATGGAAGGATTTAGGAGTAAACTTATCAAATGAAATAGAAAACCAGAAAAAGGGCGTTAAAGGTGGCAGAATTTACTAGCTTCCACTAATCACAAGAGAAGCAAAACAATGGGAGAGCAGCTATCTATCATGCAAGGTGGGTGACTGTGAGAATGTGCTGAAGATTTGATTGCCAACAGTCTTTTTTTTTGGTTTGCCTTATGATGATGAAGTCATTTTATTTTTTTCTCCATCTTTATTAACTTGGGTATTTCTTATTTACATTTCGATTGTTATTCCCCTTCCCGGTTTCCGGGCCAACATCCCCCTAATCCCTCTCCCTCCCCTTCTTTATGGGTGTTCCCCTCCCCACCCTCCCCCCATTGCCGCCCTCCCCCCAACAGTCTAGTTCACTGGGGATTCAGTCTTAGCAGGACCCAGGGCTTCCCCTTCCACTGGTGCTCTTACTAGGATATTCATTGCTACCTATGAGGTCAGAGTCCAGGGTCAGTCCATGTATAGTCTTTGGGTAGTGGCTTAGTCCCTGGAAGCTCTGGTTGCTTGGCATTGTTGTACATATGGGGTCTCGAGCCCCTTCAAGCTCTTCCAGTTCTTTCTCTGATTCCTTCAATGGGGGTCCTATTCTCAATTCAGTGGTTTGTTCTGGCATTCGCCTCTGTGTTTGCTGTATTCTGGCTGTGTCTCTCAGGAGAGATCTACATCCGGCTCCTGTCGGCCTGCACTTCTTTGCTTCATCCATCTTGTCTAATTGGATGGCTGTATATGCATGGGCCACATGTGGGGCAGGCTCTGAATGGGTGTTCCTTCTGTGTCTGTTTTATTCTTTGCCTCTCTATTCCCTGCCAAGGGTATTCTTGTTCCCCTTTTAAAGAAGGAGTGAAGCATCCACATTCTGGTCATCCTTCTTGAGTTTCATGTGTTCTGTGATTGCCAACAGTCTTAAAAAGATCTTCTGTGCAAACGAGTCTCTGATGATACCTCAACACCATGGTTGTAAAAACAAGCCTTGAACAAGCACAACACCAATACACGTGTTAACATGGAAGAGGGAAATCTCATAAGCCCTTAGTTCCAGGCACAGAACTATGGGCAACCAAGAAAAACCAAGAACATGAGAAATAATCTTCCTTAGGGATGAGGCTCCCCGATTGGCTATCAGTACTCACTCAATCAGTTATCAGCTCCTACTGGTCAGCCCTGAAGTCATATGCACACAAGTAACACTAAATGGACCCAGCATGCTGTAGTTATATATTTATGCATTTATATTTCTGTAACAAAAACAATGAGAAAAGACAGAGCTCATGAATTCAAGAGGAAGCGAAGGGAGATATGGGAAGGATTAGAGGGAGAAAAGGGAAGGGGGTAATAAAAGTATATTTTAATTTAACACATCTTACTTTATAGTTGTGAGCTTGTGAAACTCAATGTTTTTGTTTGTCATATAATAATGTGAGGAGGTTGATGGGATACTGTTTAAGGGTAATCACCTAGGAAATTTGGTGAGTGGAACAGAGGGTAAGAAAAAATTTTTCCTGCCTGAGAGTGCTGAGGTTCAGTAATAGAAGGTAAAGGATGAGGAGAGAGAAGAATGAGAGATTCCTCCCCCATACCCTTTCTCTACTCCCCAGACCCTCAAGGATACCACGCTGCTCTGGGACACCCAGTTGTAACAGGGTTGAGCACATCCTCTCCCACTGAGGCCCAGGCAGGCAGTCCAGTTAGGGGAAGGAGATCCAATGGCAGGCATCAGAGTCAGAGACAGTCTTCACTCCAATTTTTAGGGGACCCACATGAAGACCAAGCTGCACATCTGCTACAAATTATGAAGACGGGGAGGAGAGGAAGCCTGCAATCAGGATGTAAAGCGAATGAATAAATAAATGAAAAAAAAAAAAACCCAAACCAACAGAAGGAATTAAAAAACAAAAAACCTAATCAAAACAAAACAACAACAAAAAGAGAGATTCAGAAAACAACCAAGACAGACCTTAGACCTTGTGCAGAAGAGCAGCCTAAGTAGATAGGACCTGGACTCTGAGGAGCTCATTGGTGCAGTAAATGGTCTCTTCCAGACCAGTATTTGGTCAAGCTGCAGTGACCGGACACCATCTTGTGTGAGTACTGTCCGCTCATATGGCTTTGGGAGTCAAAGGTCTTTGAATTTTTCCATAGCAAGGGTCATTAGAGGATCCAGTCAGTACCTTTGATGGTCTAGAAAAGTAGTTTAGCTACAAGGTGAGGGATTTGAATCAGAGCGAGCCTCTAAGAGCTCCATGTAGTACGAATGAGGTAAGTAGGTGCTCTGGAGTACAAGATAGAAACCACTTCCTGTTCAGATCCACACCACCCCCACCACCACCACTTCACCGAGCATGAGCTTCGGGAGTGGGAGGAGCAGTTGCCTGTGATTTTGTGTGGGATCCAAATTGCAGAATACCTGAGACTGAGGAAAAGTGTGCACACTGCACCAACGCCTGCCCTGCAACCTGTATTGCTTCAGTTCTACGGTGTTTGCCTATCTCCTGAACTCTTGATGCCACCAATTTTCAGATCAGACAGCAGCAATCTTGCTTTCCACCCCACCCTGTTGTGAGGAGAGTGGCCAAGTTTCCCTTCAATCAGCCCTGCCCACAGCTATGCCCTCTGGTTGCTAGGCAAGCTGCCAAAATGGGAGAGCAGGCTAAACAACACCTGTGAGGGACTTTTCTAACTTATGTAATTTAAAGTGGGAAGACCCTCCCTAAATCTGGATCTTTCGAGGTGGAAAGATCCACATTTAATTGGGGCCACGCCTTCTAGCGACATCTGAGGAGACCTTTGCTCTTTGCCTGATTGCCCTCAATCTTGTTGGCAAGCTCATTTCTTCACTGGTATTAATAAATAGAGACAGAATGTGAAAGACATACCACCAGTTATACATCAGATACATGGTTAGTATCTAGAATATATAAAATTTCTACAAAACTAAGCACAAAAATCAGAGTATTCAAATAATAGATAAATGATCTGAAAAGATTGTTCTCAAATACAGGAATACAAGTGACCATTTAACCCTTGAAAAAGTGTTTAACATCCTTAGCCATCATAGAGGTGCAATTTAAAATTACACTGAAATTCCACGCCATCCCAATCAGGATGGATCATACATATCAAGAAAATAAAGGATGAATGTGGATGAAGTTGAGGGGAAAGAGGAACCCTAACTGTTACTGATGGGCATACAATGTAATGTACTGATTTCCATAACATTTTCTGGAAAATGAAAGGATAGAGTAGAACAAGCCAGACTCAGAGAAACACATTACATATTTTAAATTCATAATGTGTGGTGTGAGGGCATGCGTGCGTGCGTGTGCTTATCGAAGTAGATCAAACAAGAAGTGGGACCATGGGACAGGGGACTAGACCTTGAGCAGGGTGAAAGTGAGTAATGGAATTCAGGTGTGGTGGAAGCGGAGGCGTACTCTGCTGGTTAATTTTAAATGTCAACTTGACACGACCTAGAATCACCTGGGAAGAGAGATTTAATGAGGGATTGTCTACATCAGGTTGGCCTGTGGGATGGCTGTGGGAGGTTGTCTTGATTGTCTTAACTGATGTGGGAAGACCTACCTTCCGTGTGAGTGGCACCTCCTGTCAGTGGCCCAGATGAACGGCTGTGGAAAAAAGAAAATTTATTGCTTGTTTTCTGGCTTGGGTTTGCTGTGTCTCCTGAGTTCCTCTACTCTGTGGCTGCCACTGTAGATCCTTCAATAATATCAGAACCAGCTTCCTCAGGCTTCTGACACGGACTAAGGAGTAGTGGTTCTCAACCTTCCTAATGCTGTGACCTTTTAAAACAGCCCCTCATGTTGTAATGACTTCCCTCACCAAAAAAATTATGGGCATTGCCACTTCATAACTAATTGTTACTGTTATGAATTATAATGTCAATATCTGTATTTTCCTATGGTCTTAGGTGACCCCTGTGAAAGAGTTACTTGACCCCCCCAAAAAGGGAACTGAGACTCACAAGTTTAGAACCACTGCTCCACAGGAAGAAGCTTCCAGGCCAGGACTCTGCCACATTGGAACTATGGAGACACACAGCCTTGTGGATCCAGCAACTACCACATTCTTACCTCTCTGGTGTGACATCAGCTACTTAGACCATACTATTTAAGCCAGACTAATAAATCCTCTTTGAATATATATTCCTTATGTCAGGTCTGTTCTTCCAGAGAACCCTAAGTATTATTTGGTGAGAAGACAGAGACAAGCAGAAGGGCAGGAGAGATGGGGGCAGAACACTGGGCAAGGGAAACAAATAAGACAAAACTCTGCCTTTTTCACGCCTTGCCTCTGTTTCACTTGGGAAGACTTCAGAACAAGCACCACAGCAATGGAGGAGTCTTTAGATTTCTGAATGGAAACCTTTTCTGGAAGTGAAATATGCCATGTGGTCTGTGCGCAAAGGGTGCATAAGCAGTAACATCTAGGAAGTAGAAAGAGTGCAAATCTGGTCTCTACCCCATATGCACTTGGCTTCCAGAAATCTGAGTTATGGCAACTTACACAGATGACCGTGAACCCTACCCTGAGTTGTGACCTATTTCTTTGGGGGAAAGGAAATGGGAGAAGTCCACATGAACTGAGAAAATTTCTCATCATCGGTGGAGAATCATCCTCCATGTTGTTCAGATTTCACATATTGTCTTCAGAGATGAGTGAAAATCCCGAAACAGACCTTAGAGTCTACCAAAGTAGAGAGAAGTCCAGGTTGCAATAGACAAGCACAGAGCTGGGGTAATTCCCATACTACCTGCAAGAATGATGGGTGCTATCTTTCCAGGAGCAGAGACTAGAATAACTTTCCAGCCTGGCAATAAGGTCAGGTGCAGGCTACAGAAAGAGAAACAGGAGAAACTCCAGTGAAGGAGAACTTTTTTTTTTGATGCAACAGCAAGAGGACCTTTATTGTTTCAACACATTAGGGTCTCCCCTCACACACACACTTCTGGAGGGAGACAACCCTGAGCAGATCTTAACTGGGGATTATATACTTCAAATAATCTAGGAAGAATTCAAACAATTGAAGCAGAATCTAGGCAGAGTACTATGCACTACTGATGAAGCAAGGCAATCTTGAAACTGACTCAGTGTACCGTTTGGGACAATTCAAGGGGGTATTGGTTGGGAGTCACAAGTGGCTTTGTTAAACAGTTTGGCTTACAGCAGTTACGAATACAAAACTAATTTTTTTTTCCTGGAAGGGAGTGGTTCTTCTGCTTGGAAGTTTGTGGTGGAATTTCCCCACTGGTCTTAGATTGATCCCAACTCTGGCTCTTTCATTTCCTCCTTTTCCTTTAGCATACCTTCAATCTTGAATTTCATATTCTTGACTCTCCACTTCCAAAGTATATATTTTTGCCTTAGAGTCATAAACTGAACTATATTTATTCGTTCCCTTATAAAAGCTGCCAAGCAGTATAAAATACAGTGACCAACAGTCAGAAGTAGAAATAAAATTATCAGGGGTCAAGCAAAGTGGAAATCAAGGTGGTAGACCAGGGGGAGCTATTAAACCAGGACTCAAACAATCCATGTTCTTGTTTTCTTTCTCTTTTTTTCATAGCAAGTCCTTTTCTAATTTTGGTCATTGAATCTTTCACTACTCCTGTGTGATATATGTAAAAACAGCATTATTCCTTGAGTGCTGAACAGAGACTCCTGGGTAGAAGAAAAAGAGGTCTGGGCCATGTCAGTTCTGTAAGACCACCTCAGAGAGAGGTCAATGGCTCTTGTACCTGGCAGATGGAATTCTCAATTCTTTTCAATATCTGCATCTATATCTCTTCTGAGTTTTTGATATCTCTGCAGGAGACCTTTTTTAAAGTTCACTAGATCTTACAAATACTGTAGAAAGGATTACTTTGGGAGATGCAGGGTGAATCTGGTCAAAGTGATGCTAACAATTTGCACACTTGCTTGCTTCTGGCTACTTCCCATGTTGGAAAGAATTGATTCCAGTTGATTCCAGTAGGCATTTTTCTACTGCCATCTATCATAGCCAGGGGATAGCTTCTGTGATGGTTTGTATATGCTTGGCCCAGGGAGTCACACTATTAGAAGGCATGGCCTTGTTGGAGTAGGTGTGTCACTGTGGGTGTGGGCTTTAATACCCTAGTGCTAAGGGCTAGCTGTCTGGAAACTGATCTTCTAGCAGCCTTCAGATGAAGATGTAGAACTCGCAGATCCTCCTGCACCATGCCTGCCTGGATGCTGCCATGCTCTTGCCTTGATGATAACGTGCTGAACCTCTGAACCTGTAAGCCAACCACAATTAAATGTTGTCCTTTATAAGACTTGCCTTGATGGTGTCTTGTCACAGTAGTAAAACCCTAAGACAGCTTCCATAGATGTCCAGAGGAATAAGAGAGAAAGTGAAGAAAGCTAGGAAGAGATTACCTAAGGTTTTGGAGAAGAACAGATTTGCCAGGGAGGCAGATAGCATGAGGAGTTCAAGCGAAAAGTAGATGAAAACCTGGAAAAAAGGAGTGAGGTCTCCTAGAAAGTGGTTAGCCACAGGAAATTTGGTTTTACTCCACTATCTTTTTTAATAGTAATCTTGCCCCATAAGGATGTTATACCCAAATTTTTCTCTATTGTATTTATGTGTGGGAGAGAGAGAGCGCGGGGGGGGGGGGGAGGGAGAGGGAGGAAGGGAGAGAGGGAGAGAGGGAGAGGGAGAAGCACGAATAGCAATTCTTTATTTTGAACTTATTTTCCCCTCTGTGTAGGACCTGCCCCTCAGCCATAATTGGCTAATACCATAAGCTATAGGGCTGCCATTCAGGAGAACTCCCATAATCGAAATTACACAAGAAGGGACAGAAACTGCTTAGAAAAGCAGCCAATAGTTTAAGAGTCAATAGCAGTGCTTTAAATAATAAAGATTTTTCTCAGGTTCAATAAAGGCAGAGAAATATAAGTTGTATTGATATATTGTATCTCTTTGATCTCTTTTTGTTGTCTAATTGCTCTGGCTAGGACTTCAAGAACTATATTGAATAAGTAGGGAGAGAGTGGGCAGTTATGTCTAGTTCCTGATTTTAGTGGGATTACTTCTAGTTTCTCTTCATTTAGTTTGATGTTGGCTACTGGTTTGCCATATATGGCTTTTACTATATTTAGGTATGGGCCTTGAATTGCTGATCTTTCCAAGACTTTTATCATGAAGGGGTGTTGAATTTTGTCAAATGCTTTCTCAGCATCTAATGAAATGATCATGTGGTTTTGTTCTTTCAGTTTGTTTATATTATGGATCACGTTGATGGTTTTCTGTATATTAAACCATCCCTGCATGCCTGGGATGAAGCCTACTTGATCATGGCGGATGATTGTTTTGATGTGCTCTTGGATTCGGTTTGCCAGAATTTTGTTGAGTATTTTTGCGTCGATATTCATAAGGGAAATTGGTCTGAAGTTCTCTTTCTTTGTTGGGACTTTGTGTGGTTTAGGTATAAGAGTAATTGTGGCTTCGTAGAAGGAATTCGGTAGTGCTCCATCTGTTTCAATTTTGTGGAATAGTTTGGATAATATTAGTATGAGGTCTTCTATGAAGGTCTGATAGAATTCTGCACTAAACCCGTCTGGACCTGGGCTCTTTTTGGTTGGGAGACCTTTAATGACTGCTTCTATTTCCTTAGGAGTTATGGGGTTGTTTAACTGGTTTATCTGTTCCTGATTTAACTTCGGTACCTGGTATCTGTCTAGGAAATTGTCCATTTCCTGCAGATTTTCAAGTTTTGTTGAATAAAGGCTTTTATAGTAAGATCTGATGATTTTTTGAATTTCCTCGGAATCTGTAGTTATGTCTCCATTTTCATTTCTGATTTTGTTAATTTGGATACACTCTCTGTGTCCTCTCGTTAGTCTGGCTAAGGGTTTATCTATCTTGTTGATTTTCTCAAAGAACCAACTTTTGGTTCTGTTGATTCTTTCTATGGTCCATTTTGTTTCTACTTGGTTGATTTCAGCTCTGAGTTTGATTATTTCCTGCCTTCTACTCCTCCTGGGTGTATTTGCTTCTTTTTGTTCTAGAGCTTTGAGGTGTGCTGTCAAGCTGCTGACATATGCTCTTTCCTGTTTCTTTCTGCAGGCACTCAGCGCTATGAGTTTTCCTCTTAGCACAGCTTTCATTGTGTCCCATAAGTTTGGGTATGTTGTACCTTCATTTTTCATTAAATTCTAAGAAGTCTTTAATTTCTTTCTTTATTTCTTCCTTGACCAGGTTATCATTGAATGGAGCATTGTTCAACTTCCATGTATGTGTGGGTGTTCTTCCCTTATTGTTATTGAAGACCAGCTTTAGGCCGTGGTGGTCTGATAGCACGCATGGGATTATTTCTATCTTTCTGTACCTGTTGAGGCCCGTTTTTTGACCAACTATATGGTCAATTTTGGAGAAAGTACCATGAGGAGCTGAGAAGAAGGTATATCCTTTTGCTTTAGGATAGAATGTTCTATAAATATCTGTTAAGTCCATTTGGCTCATGACTTCTCTTAGTCTGTCTACGTCTCTGTTTAATTTTTGTTTCCATGATCTGTCCATTGATGAGAGTGGGGTGTTGAAGTCTCCTACTATTATTGTGTGAGGTGCAATGTGTGTTTTGAGCTTTAGTAAGGTTTCTTTACGTATGTAGGTGCCCTTGTATTTGGGGCATAGATATTTAGGACTGAGAGTTCATCTTGGTGGATTTTTCCTTTGATGAATATGAAGTGTCCTTCTTTATCTTTTTTTGATGGATTTTAGTTGAAAATTGATTTTATTTGATATTAGAATGGCTACTCCAGCTTGCTTCTTCTGACCATTTGCTTGGAAAGTTGTTTTCCAGCCTTTCACTCTGAGGTAGTGTCTGTCTTTGTCTCTGAGGTGTGTTTCCTGTAGGCAGCAGAATACAGGGTCCTCGTTGCGTATCCAGTTTGTTAATCTATGTCTTTTTATTGGGGAGTTGAGGCCATTGATGTTGAGAGATATTAAGGAATAGTTATTATTGCTTCCTGTTATATTCATATTTGGATGTGAGGTTATGTTTGTGTGCTTTTCTTCTCTTTGTTTTGTTGCCAAGACGATTAGTTTCTTGCTTCTTCTAGGGTATAGCTTGCCTCCTTATGTTGGGCTTTACCATTTATTATCCTTTGTAGTGCTGGATTTGTAGAAAGATATTGTGTAAATTTGGTTTTGTCATGGAATATCTTGGTTTCCCCATCTATGTTAATTGAGAGTTTTGCAGGATACAGTATCCTGGGCTGGCATTTGTGTTCTCTGTATGACATCTGTCCAGGATCTTCTGGCTTTCATAGTTTCTGGCGAAAAGTCTGGTGTAATTCTGATATGTCTGCCTTTATATGTTACTTGACCTTTTTCCCTTACTGCTTTTAATATTCTTTCTTTATTTTGTGCGTTTGGTGTTTTGACTATTATGTGACGGGAGGTGTTTCTTTTCTGGTCCAATCTATTTGGAGTTCTGTAGGCTTCTTGTATGCCTATGGGTATCTCTTTTTTTAGGTTAGGGAAGTTTTCTTCTATGATTTTGTTGAAGATATTTACTGGTCCTTTGAGCTGGGAGTCTTCACTCTCTTCTATACCTATTATCCTTAGGTTTGATCTTCTCATTGAGTCCTGGATTTCCTGTATGTTTTGGACCAGTAGCTTTTTCCGCTTTACATTATCTTTGACAGTTGAGTCAATGATTTCTATGGAATCTTCTGCTCCTGAGATTCTCTCTTCCATCTCTTGTATTCTGTTGGTGAAGCTCGTATCTACAGCTCCTTATCTCTTCTTTTGGTTTTCTATGTCCAGGGTTGTTTCCATGTGTTCTTTCTTGATTGCTTCTATTTCCATTTTAATTCCTTCAACTGTTTGATTATGTTTTCCTGGAATTCTTTCAGGGATTTTTGTGACTCCTCTCTATGGGCTTCTACTTGTTTATTTATGATTTCCTGGAATTCTTTCAGGGATTTTTGTGCTTCCCCTCTGTAGGCTTTTACTTGTTCTCTAAGGGAGTTCTTCACATCTTTCTTGAAGGCCTCCAGCATCATGATCAAATATGATTTTGAAACTAGATCTTGCTTTTCTGGTGTGTTTGGATATTCCATGTTTGTTTTGGTGGGAGAATTGGGCTCCGATGATGCCATGTAGTCTTGGTTTCTGTTGCTTGGGTTCCTGCGCTTGCCTCTCGCCATCAGATTATCTCTAGTGTTACTTTGTTCTGCTATTTCTGACAGTGGCTAGACTGTCCTATAAGCCTGTGTGTCAGGAGTGCAGTAGACCTGTTTTCATGTTTTCTTTCAGCCCGTTATGGGGACAGAGTGTTCTGCTTTCAGGCGTGTAGTTTTTCCTATCTACAGGTCTTCAGCTGTTCCTGTGGGGCTTTGTCTGGTGTTCACCAGACAGGTCACTTGCAGCAGAAAAGTTGGTCTTACCTGTGGTCCCGAGGCTCAAGTTTGCTCGTGGGGTGCTGCCTACGAGCTCTCCTCGGCAGCAGCAACCAGGAAGATCTGCGCAGCCCTTTCCGGGAGCCTCCGTGCACCAGGGTTCCAGATGGCGTTTGGTGTTTTCCTCTGGTGTCAGAGATGTGTGCAGAGTGCAGTCTCTTCTGGTTCTGATAGGTCTGCTTTTATATGTTACTTGACCTTTTCCCCTTACTACTTTTAATATTCTTTCTTTGTTTTGTGCATTTGGTGTTTTGACTATTATGTGATGGGAGGAATTTCTTTTCTGGTCCAATCTATGTGTAGTTCTTTAGGCTTCTTGTATGTTTATGGGCATCTCTTTCTTTAGGTTAGGGAAATTTTCTTCTATAATTTTGTTGAAGAAATTTACTGGAACTTTAAGCTGGATATCTTTGTTCTATATCTATTATCCTTAGATTTGATCTTATTATTTCGTGGATTTCCTGTATGTTTTGGGCTAGGGGCTTTTTGTGTTTTATATTATCTTTAACAGTTGTGTCAATGTTTTCTATGGTATCTTCCGCCCCTGAGATTCTCTCTTCTATCTCTTGTATTCTTTTGGTAATACTTGGCATATATGACTCCTGATCTCTTTCCTAGGTTTTCTATCTCCAGGGTTGTCTCCCTTTGCGATTTCTTTATTGTTACTATTTCCATATTTAGAACCTGGATGGTTTTGTTCAATTCCTTTACCTCTTTTTTTTTGCTTTCCTTATAAGTCTCTAAAGGATTTCTGTGTTTTCTCTTTAAGGGCTTCTACCTGTTTACCTGTGTTGTCCTATATTTCTTTAAGGGAGTTATTTATGTCCTTCTCAAAGTCTTCTATCATCACCATGAGATGTGATTTTTTTTTTTGGTTCTTTTTTTCGGAGCTGGGGACCGAACCCAGGGCCTTGCGCTTCCTAGGTAAGCACTCTAACCACTGAGCTAAATCCCCAGCCCCGAGATGTGATTTTAAATCCAAATCTTGTTGTGTGTGTGTTTGGATAGCTAGTATTTGCTTTGGTGGGAGAATTGGGCTCTGATGATGCCAAGTAGTCTTGGTTTCTGTTGCTCAGGTTCCTGTGCTTGCCTCTTGCCATCAGGTTGTTTCTCGTGTTAGCTGGTCTTGCTGCCTCTAACTGTGGCTTGACACTCCTTAAGCCTGTATGTCAGCACTCCTAGGAGATCAGCTTTTTTCAGGGGGATTTGAGTACTAGGAGCTGTGGCACAGGGTCAGCTCCTGGCAGAGACAAAAACTGGAAAAATCCTGCCCCAGACTGCTCCTCTGTTCCTGTGTCCTGAAGACTCTGGTTGGGTCCCTCTGAGCAGAAGTGGCGGTGTGCCCTGTGCTCTCAGGTGTCAGCAGTCCTGTGAGACCAGCTCTCTCTAGGCGAGATCTGAGAAGAGAGAGTAGTCACACAGAGTCAGCTTCAGGTGCAGAGCGAAAACGGAAGTCACGGATCAATATTTTTAAAATGTTATTTCACTAGGTTACTTGGGCCTTCCAAATACTGACATATTTTCATGATATAGAATACATATCATACTTGTTACTAGATTTTATCAGAAAGATTCCTATCTTATGAAATCTATAATTGTAATAGGAGTAATTATGGCAGATACAAGTTTTCCAAAATTCAAAATTTAGCTTGGATGCTTGAAAAAAGAATTGCTAACCCCATTAACTTACCTTCTCTGAAGTGACAGGCTTATTTTGTTAATTTTAGAGAAATGTATGCTTAAACTCCAAAAATGAATAACCCAAATTTGTTAGTGATTCCATGTAAGCCCAATGTCTACCTTAGCCTCCTGTCTGCAGATTAGGATGTGAGCTTTCAACTACTGCTCCAGCTCCATGCCTGCCTGCCTGCTACCACACTCCTTGCCACAGTGGTCCTCGATTCAAGCTCAAACTTTAAATAAGCCCCCAGCTACATGCTTTCTTTTATAAGCTGTCTCTTCATGGCAATAGAAAAGTAACTCAGACACATGGCATCTCCAAGCCATATTCTTCCTACCTCAGCCTTCTGAGTGAGGGAATTACAGATGTGTGCTTCCATGCCTGGCATGGCATCTAAGGCGGTGTTTCATGAAAAGCCTGGTTTTTAATGCACAAATGTTTGTCTCTGAGATAATTGTAGCTTGGAGGAAGTAGAAGCGCTTCTCATTTTGTCTTGTGACAGACAAACCACCCCCACCTTGATTCTCAAGGGTCAATATTTATAGTACAAATCATTTCTCTGCTTCATGTAATCTATTCATAAAGACAAATTAGAATCTGGATAACTGGCGTTCGTGCTAAAAGTCCACACTGTGGACAGGACCCTGGTTACAACAGCATTGGCTCCTATTTTATCAATCTGTGCTGAGGGCCCAGTGGTCTCATCTCACCCAGGGTAAATTTCCTCAGGGTGCTGTTACAAATCTATACAAGGTTAATGATTTTAAACCACACACATCATTGACATATTGTTCTTCAGGTCAGAAGTCTGAAATCCATTTCACAGCACTTAAAGGAAGGCGTCAGAAGGGCCAATCTCCTTCCAGAGGTGTTAGGAGATATTCTGTTGCTTTACCCTTGGGGGCTTCTGTAGTTGTATTTGGCGTATAGTTCCTTTCTCCGTCCCTGGAAGCACAGCGTCTTCCTTTTACCACAGCAGCCTCCCTGCCTTTCTCTGCTTTGCCAGGACTGTTTGTCCTGAAGATGAACAATGATTTTAGATGTCCAGATTTCTGACTATACATTCAACCACCCAGGAGGTATGAAAATGCGTGTGCTCTGTGTGGTGGCCATATACCTTGAAGCACTTCACTAGATGTAGAGACAGGAGGATTTCCATGAGTTCCAGGCCAGCCCAGTCTTGTGTAACAGTTTTCTCTTAGATTGTATAACAGGGCCCCAGACCTTAGTAGGTCACCAGACCTTAACACAATGGACTCCATAGTGGAAGTACCATCCAAGCTGCAAAACTCAGCATGTAGACAGCAGCACATGCCAAAATGAAAGAAAAGACTTAACCCATCAAAGTTCATAATTCTGACAAAGTCTCTGATGTGCTAATCTTGTTGTTTGGCTTTTGTAGTTCTGCTTTTGGCTAACTGTTCTTGTTAATGGAAGTATGTCAACACAGGACATTGTGTGTGTGTGTGTGTGTGTGTGTGTGTGTGTGTGTGTGTGTGTGCGTGTGTGTGTGTATGTGCGCGCGCGTGTGCGCTTAAATGCTCTCCCTAAGAAAGGTTTGAGGGTACAGTGAAATCCTGAACCCAGTGTAGTTGCTGGCCAGCTAATAAAGACTTTCTATTGGCTTAACCCGTGTCCCAGAAGTCTTCTCTGATGAAATTGAAACATTTTGTCCTGCAGGAAATTTTTTAAAGCAGGGAGGTAAACAATTCAAAATATCTTCAGGAAGTCTCTGAAGCTGACTAGACTTACTAGGCTCCTCCTGCCAGAGTAAGCAGTAAAAGCTGAGAGTCCCTCTTAGAAGAGCTACAAAGATGACTCGGATAAGCCAGACTTCATGAAGACTCTGAGACCACTAGCTGCCCAGAAGTACAAACCAGTTGAGCTGCTCAGAAGAGGTTTGGACTTACTGAGTCACTTGGAAAGGATGTGCTCCAACCTGTTGTGAGCTGTCACCCATGCTTAGGTGTGCTTTAGTTTGAGTCATTTCTGTTTCTGTAGGTAACCTCTCACCCACACTCCTGTAAGTAACCCCAGGAAAAACTGATTGGTTCACCACGTTGGACGTAGGTGGTATCTGTACTTTGTTCTGTTGTGGGCTCCCTATTTGGGGTGAATAGATGTATGTGTTTTTTCACTGCAAAAAACATTTTTGTCACACAACAGTATACATAATGAATTCCATGTTAGTCAAGGCTAAAGGCTATCCCTGAACAAACAAAAATTGTGTGTGTGTGTGTGTGTGTTTGTGTGTGTGTGTGTGTGTGTGTGTGTATGGTTGTGTGTGCCTGTGTGCACAGATTGGAGAGGTCCACATTAACTGTTTGACTGTTTACCTCTCTTGCCCTCCACCACAGTTTTTCAGACAGGGTTTCTCACTGAACTGGAAGCTCATCAAATTGGCTCTGGCTGGCCAATAAGCTGCAGGGATTTACCTCTGTCTGTCTGGAGATATAAACACAAGTACATGTGGGTGAGCAAGCTTTCTAATTAAGATATCTCTTTGGTGGAGCACTGCAATCCTTCCAAGCAAGTCTGAAATGTGAGCCAGGGAAAGAGAAAAACACGAATGCTTAGTTAACTTTTTTTTTGCTCATCCCTGGACCCCAGCAAATTGGTTGGTGCTACTCAAGTTCGGGGTATGTTTTCCATGTTTAGTTAAAACTTCCTGAAAAAACTAGTGTGTGTGTGTGTGTGTGTGTGTGTGTGTGTGTGTGTGTGTGTGTGTGTGTAGTAAACAAATCTTTATTGATGCACATACAATTACTGGGAGGAGGCCACGATGCTGGACGAACTGTCAAAGTCAATCTTCTCCACGATGTTCTTGGGCTTAATGCTCTCCTCCTGGCTGCAGATGAAGATCTGCCCAGACTCGTCAGCGCTCCAACCCTACTTGCTCACCCACACCTTCAGCTGGTTGTCACTCAGGTCTCTGAGCACCTCAGCCAGCAGCCAGAGATTGATGTGCTGGCACGTGATACCCACCACGTGGCAGATAAAGTTTCGGACAATCTTCAAAGCCTTATGCCTTCCAGGAGGTCCATGATCTCATCTAGGGCTTGCCAGAATGTTTGAAAGTGGCAGGTCTCCAGCAGGTCCCCAAAGTAACATATCTGTTGGATGGGCCGCTCTTCTTGATGTTGCCTGGTGGATCATACATTTGCACAGTGTGGGGCAGGTTGGTGAAGAGTTTCAGCAGAATCTAGGTAGTGACTGTGGTCTGGAAGAAGGCGGGGTTGAACAGTTTCAGGACGGCCAGGTTGGTCTCCAGATCATAGGCATTCTCCTGGCTTGTGTCTCCACATACCGCTCCAGGGTAGCCAAGTTCTCAGGATTGTACCTGTCGATACCCTTGAGCAACTTGCCCATGTTTCTTCTCATCTGTTCAAACATCACCATGATCACTGTTGCCTTCTGTAGTCCCAGCTGGAGCTGAACACCACATAAGGTGCTTAGTATTCGAGCCTGAAAAAACTTTTATAGTGATTCTATTTTTTTCTTTTGAGACAAGGTCTTACTATGTAGCCTTGGTTGTCCTGGAACTTACTACATAGATGAGACTGACCTCAAACTCGCAGAGATCCTCCTGACTCTGTCTTGACTGGTGATTCTTAATCTAGTCAAGCTGTTGTTGAAGATTTATTTGATAATTGTACAGTCCTTTTCAATTTTAACATATTTATTTACTTTCCTGTTCTATTGCCTTGTCTACAACCTTCAATATAATAATGAATGATGTGGCAAGATGATGTTCTTGTCAAATTTGTATTTGCCTTCTTCCTAACAATGGAAATACCTCTAAAAATTTCCCAATACTTTTAAGTACAGATGGTTTGGGAATTCCTTTTCATTTTAAAGTCCACTTCTATTCCTGATTCCAGTTCTTCACATTTGAATTCTATTTAGTTCTAATAGACTTTTTCAAAATATCTTGGGCCTGTGAAAATCTTGCTAGAGAAAAAGGGGAGGAGCTGGAGAGATGGTTCTATAGTTAAAACCATGAGTTCTTTTCCCAGCACACACAGGATTTCAGTCCCAGAGTGTCTGATGCACTCTTCTGATCTCCAAATGCACCAGACATGCTCATGGTATACATAATACATACAGGCAAAAATACTCATATGTATAACATTTAAAAATAAATAAAAAATTTAAAGTCTACCATGTTCTATATTTTAGGACTTACTTTTTTTTTTTATTAACTTGAGTATTTCTTATATACATTTCGAGTGTTATTCCCTTTCCCGGTTTCCGGGCAAACATCCCCCTCCCCCCTCCCCTTCCTTATGGGTGTTCCCCTCCCAACCCTCCCCCCATTGCCACCCTCCCCCCATAGACTAGTTCACTGGGGGTTCAGTCTTAGCAGGACCCAGGGCTTCCCCTTCCACTGGTGCTCTTACTAGGATATTCATTGCTACCTATGGGGTCAGAGTCCAGGGTCAGTCCATGTATAGTCTTTAGGTAGTGGCTTAGTCTCTGGAAGCTCTGGTTGCTTGGCATTGTTGTACTTTTGGGGTCTCGAGCCCCTTCAAGCTCTTCCAGTTCTTTCTCTGATTCCTTCAATAGGGGACCTATTCTCAGTTCAGTGGTTTGCTGCTGGCATTCGCCTCTGTATTTGCTGTATTCTGGCTGTGTCTCTCAGGAGCGATCTACATCCGGCTCCTGTTGGTCTGCACTTCTTTGCTTCATCCATCTTGTCTAATTGGGTGGCTGTATATGTATGGGCCACATGTGGGGCAGGCTCTGAATGGGTGTTCCTTCAGTCTCTGTTTTAATCTTTGCCTCTCCCTTCCCTGCCAAGGGTATTCTTTTTCCTCATTTAAAGAAGGAGTGAAGCATTCACATTTTGATCATCCGTCTTGAGTTTCGTTTGTTCTAGGGATCCAGGGTAATTCAAGCATTTGGGCTAATAGCCACTTATCAATGAGTGCATACCATGTACGTCTTTCTGTGATTGGGTTAGCTCACTCAGGATGATATTTTCTAGTTCCAACCATTTGCCTACGAATTTCATAAACTCGTTGTTTTTGATAGCTGAGTAATATTCCATTGTGTAGATGTACCACATTTTCTGTATCCATTCCTCTGTTGAAGGGCATCTGTGTTCTTTCCACCTTCTGGCTATTATAAATAAGGCTGCGATGAACATAGTGGAGCACGTGTCTCTTTTATATGTTGAGGCATCTTTTGGGTATATGCCCAAGAGAGGTATAGCTGGATCCTCAGGCAGTTCAATGTCCAATTTTCTGAGGAACCTCCAGACTGATTTCCAGAATGGTTTTACCAGTCTGCAACCCCACCAACAATGGAGGAGTGTTCCTCTTTCTCCACATCCTCGCCAGCATCTGCTGTCACCTGAGTTTTTGATCTTAGCCAATCGCACTGGTGTGAGGTGAAATCTCAGGGTTGTTTTGATTTGCATTTCCCTTATGACTAAAGATGTTGAACATTTCTTTAGGTGTTTCTCAGCCATTCGGCATTCCTCAGCTGTGAATTCTTTGTTTAGCTCTGAACCCCATTTTTTAATAGGGTTATTTGTTTCCCTGCGGTCTAACTTCTTGAGTTCTTTGTATATTTTGGATATAAGGCCTCTATCTGTTGTAGGATTGGTAAAGATCTTTTCCCAATCTGTTGGTTGCCGTTTTGTCCTAACCACAGTGTCCTTTGCCTTACAGAAGCTTTGCAGTTTTATGAGATCCCATTTGTCGATTCTTGATCTTAGAGCATAAGCCATTGGTATTTTGTTCAGGAAATTTTTTCCAGTGCCCATGTGTTCCAGATGCTTCCCTAGTTTTTCTTCTATTAGTTTGAGTGTGTCTGGTTTGATGTGGAGGTCCTTGATCCACTTGGACTTAAGCTTTGTACAGGGTGATAAGCATGGATCGATCTGCATTTTTCTACATGTTGCCCTCCAGTTGAACCAGCACCATTTGCTGAAAATGCTATCTTTTTTCCATTGGATGGTTTTGGCTCCTTTGTCAAAAATCAAGTGACCATAGGTGTGTGGGTTCATTTCTGGGTCTTCAATTCTATTCCATTGGTCTATCTGTCTGTCTCTGTACCAATACCATGCAGTTTTTATCACTATTGCTCTGTAATACTGCTTGAGTTCAGGGATAGTGATTCCCCCTGAAGTCCTTTTATTGTTGAGGATAGCTTTAGCTATCCTGGGTTTTTTGTTATTCCAGATGAATTTGCAAATTGTTCTGTCTAACTCTTTGAAGAATTGGATTGGTATTTTGATGGGGATTGCATTGAATCTGTAGATTGCTTTTGGTAAAATGGCCATTTTTACTATATTAATCCTGCCAATCCATGAGCATGGGAGATCTTTCCATCTTCTGAGGTCTTCTTCAATTTCTTTCCTCAGTGTCTTGAAGTTCTTATTGTACAGATCTTTTACTTGCTTGGTTAAAGTCACACCGAGGTACTTTATATTAATTGGGTCTATTATGAAGGGTGTCGTTTCCCTAATTTCTTTCTCGGCTTGTTTCTCTTTTGTATAGAGGAAGGCAACTGATTTATTTGAGTTAATTTTATACCCAGCCACTTTGCTGAAGTTGTTTATCAGCTTTAGTAGTTCTCTGGTGGAACTTTTGGGATCACTTAAATATACTATCATGTCATCTGCAAATAGTGATATTTTGACCTCTTCTTTTCCGATCTGTATCCCTTTGATCTCCTTTTGTTGTCTGATTGCTCTGGCTAGAACTTCAAGAACTATATTGAATAAGTAGGGAGAGAGTGGGCAGCCTTGTCTAGTCCCTGATTTTAGTGGGATTGCTTCAAGTTTCTCTCCATTTAGTTTAATGTTAGCAACTGGTTTGCTGTATATGGCTTTTACTATGTTTAGGTATGGGCCTTGAATTCCTATTCTTTCCAGGACTTTTATCATGAAGGGGTGTTGAATTTTGTCAAATGCTTTCTCAGCATCTAATGAAATGATCATGTGGTTCTGTTCTTTCAGTTTGTTTATATAATGGATCACGTTGATGGTTTTCCGTATATTAAACCATCCCTGCATGCCTGGGATGAAGCCTACTTGATCATGGTGGATGATTGTTTTGATGTGCTCTTGAATTCGGTTTGCCAGAATTTTATTGAGTATTTTTGCGTCGATATTCATAAGGGAAATTGGTCTGAAGTTCTCTTTCTTTGTTGTGTCTTTGTGTGGTTTAGGTATAAGAATAATTGTGGCTTCGTAGAAGGAATTTGGTAGGGCTCCATCTGTTTCAATTTTGTGGAATAGTTTGGATAATATTGGTATGAGGTCTTCTATGAAGGTTTGATAGAATTCTGCACTAAACCCGTCTGGACCTGGGCTCTTTTTGGTTGGGAGACCTTTAATGACTGCTTCTATTTCCTTAGGAGTTATGGGGTTGTTTAACTGGTTTATCTGTTCCTGATTTAACTTCGGTACCTGGTATCTGTCTAGGAAATTGTCCATTTCCTGAAGATTTTCAAATTTTGTTGAATATAGGTTTTTATAGTAAGATCTGATGATTTTTGAATTTCCTCCGGATCTGTAGTTATGTCTCCCTTTTCATTTCTGATTTTGTTAATTTGGACGCACTCTCTGTGTCCTCTCGTTAGTCTGGCTAAGGGTTTATCTATCTTGTTGATTTTCTCAAAGAACCAACTTTTGGTTCTGTTGATTCTTTCTATGGTCCTTTTTGTTTCTACTTGGTTGATTTCAGCTCTGAGTTTGATTATTTCCTGCCTTCTACTCCTCCTGGGTGTATTTGCTTCTTTTTGTTCTAGAGCTTTTAGGTGTGCTGTCAAGCTGCTGACATATGCTCTTTCCTGTTTCTTTCTGCAGGCACTCAGCGCTATGAGTTTTCCTCTTAGCACAGCTTTCATTATGTCCCATAAGTTTGAGTATGTTGTACCTTCATTTTCATTAAATTCTAAAAAGTTTTTAATTTCTTTCTTTATTTCTTCCTTGACCAGGTTATCATTGAGTAGAGCATTGTTCAATTTCCACGTATATGTGGGCATTCTTCCCTTATTGTTATTGAAGACCAGTTTTAGGCCGTGGTGGTCCGATAGCACGCATGGGATTATTTCTATCTTTCTGTACCTGTTGAGGCCCGTTTTTTGACCGATTATATGGTCAATTTTGGAGAAAGTACCATGAGGAGCTGAGAAGAAGGTATATCCTTTTGCTTTAGGATAGAATGTTCTATAAATATCCGTTAAGTCCATTTGGCTCATGACTTCTCTTAGTCTGTCGACATTACTCTTTAATTTCTGTTTCCATGATCTGTCCATTGATGAGAGTGGTGTGTTGAAATCTCCCACTATTATTGTGTGAGGTGCAATGTGTGTTTTGAGCTTTAGTAAGGTTTCTTTTACGTATGTAGGTGCCCTTGTATTTGGGGCATAGATATTTAGGATTGAGAGTTCATCTTGGTTGATTTTTCCTTTGATGAATATGAAGTGTCCTTCCTTATCTTTTTTGATGACTTTTAATTGAAAATTGATTTTATTTGATATTAGAATGGCTACTCCAGCTTGCTTCTTCTGACCATTTGCTTGGAAAGTTGTTTTCCAGCCTTTCACTCTGAGGTAGTGTCTGTCTTTGTCTCTGAGGTGTGTTTCCTGTAGGCAGCAGAATGCAGGGTCCTCATTGCGTATCCAGTTTGTTAATCTATGTCTTTTTATTGGGGAGTTGAGGCCATTGATATTGAGAGATATTAAGGAATAGTGATTATTGCTTCCCGTTATATTCATATTTGGATGTGAGGTTATGTTTGTGTGCTTTCATTCTCTTTGTTTTGTTGCCAAGACGATTAGTTTCTTGCTTCTTCTAGGGTATAGCTTGCCTCCTTATGTTGGGCTTTACCATTTATTATCCTTTGTAGTGCTGGATTTGTAGAAAGATATTGTGTAAATTTGGTTTTGTCATGGAATATCTTGGTTTCTCCATCAATGTTAATTGAGAGTTTTGCTGGATACAGTAACCTGGGCTGGCATTTGTGTTCTCTTAGGGTCTGTATAACATCAGTCCAGGATCTTCTGGCCTTCATAGTTTCTGGCGAGAAGTCTGGTGTGATTCTGATAGGTCTCCCTTTATATGTTACTTGACCTTTTTCCCTTACTGCTTTTAATATTCTTTCTTTATTTTGTGCGTTTGGTGTTTTGACAATTATGTGACGGGAGGTGTTTCTTTTCTGGTCCAATCTATTTGGAGTTCTGTAGGCTTCTTGTATGCCTATGGGTATCTCTTTTTTTAGGTTAGGGAAGTTTTCTTCTATGATTTTGTTGAAGATATTTACTGGTCCTTTGAGCTGGGAGTCTTCACTCTCTTCTATACCTATTATCCTTAGGTTTGATCTTCTCATTGAGTCCTGGATTTCCTGTATGTTTTGGACCAGTAGCTTTTTCCGCTTTACATTATCTTTGACAGTTGAGTCAATGATTTCTATGGAATCTTCTGCTCCTGAGATTCTCTCTTCCATCTCTTGTATTCTGTTGGTGAAGCTTGTATCTACAGCTCCTTGTCTCTTCTTTTGGTTTTCTATATCCAGGGTTGTTTCCATGTGTTCTTTCTTGATTGCTTCTATTTCCATTTTTAATTCCTTCATCTGTTTGATTGTGTTTTCCTGGAATTCTTTCAGGGATTTTTGCGATTCCTCTCTGTAGGCTTCTACTTGTTTATTAAAGTTTTCCTGTGTTTCCCTAAGGGAGCTCTTCACATCGTTCTTGAAGTCCTCCAGCATCATGATCAAATATGATTTTGAAACTAGATCTTGCTTTTCTGGTGTGTTTGGATATTCCATGTTTGTTTTGGTGGGAGAATTGGGCTCCGATGATGGCATGTAGTCTTGGTTTCTGTTGCTTGGGTTCCTGCGCTTGCCTCTCGCCATCAGATTATCTCTAGTGTTACTTTGTTCTGCTATTTCTGACAGTGGCTAGACTGTCCTATAAGCCTGTGTGTCAGGGGTGCTGTAGACCTGTTTTCCTCTCTTTCAGTCAGTTCTGGGGACAGAGTGTTCTGCTTTCGGGCGTGTAGTTTTTCCTCTCTACAGGTCTTCAGCTGTTCCTGTGGGCCTGTGTCTTGAGTTCACCAGGCAGCTTTCTTGCAGCAGAAAAGTTGGTCTTACCTGTGGTCCCGAGGCTCAGGTTCGCTCGTGGGGTGCTGCCCAGGGGCTCTCTGCAGCGGCAGCAACCAGGAAGACCTGTGCCGCCCCTTCCGGGAGCTTCAGTGCACCAGGGTTCCAGATGGTCTTTGGCTTTTTCCTCTGGCGTCCGAGATGTGTGTGCAGGGAGCAGTCTCTTCTGGTTTCCCAGGCTTGTCTGCCTCTCTGAAGGTTTAGCTCTCCCTCCCACGGGATTTGGGTGCAGAGAACTGTTTATCTGGTCTGTTTCCTTCAGGGTCCGGTGGTGTCTCTGGCAGGGGTCCTGCCGCTCCTGGGCCCTCCCCCACGGGAGCCCAGAGGCCTTATACAGTTTCCTCTTGGGCCAGGGATGTGGGCAGGGGTGAGCAGTGTTGGTCGTCTCTTCCGCTCTGCAGCCTCAGGAGTGCCCACCTGACCAGGCGGTTGGGTCTCGCTCTCACCGGGTCTGGGAGCAGAGAGCTGCTGCGGGCCGGGATCCGCGGGTGTGGGACTTCCGGTAAACACGGAACGTGCCCGGTCCTAGAGAAATTCTGCTTCCGTGTGTCCCAAGCTCACCAGGCAGCTTTCTTGCAGCAGAAAATTTGGTCTTACCTGTGGTCCCGAGGCTCAGGTTCGCTCGTGGGGTGCTGCCCAGGGGCTCTCTGCAGCGGCAGCCTAGGACTTACTTTAAAAAGTTGTAGGTCTACATAGTTAAAATAATAGATATGAATATAAAGTCTAGTATTAAAAGTATAGTCTTGCTCTTGGTCCTCCTTCCTCTTGCTCTCTCTTGCCCCTTTGTCCCTTCTCTCCCCATTCCCCTCCCTTTCCTCTCCATGTGCTAATGGTCAGCCTCTACTCTACTCCTCTACTCCTCTATTCTTTTATTTCTCTACTTCTCTCTTTCTCTCTTTCTTTTTCTCTCTGTCCTACTACCCTCTTAACTCCCCTCCCCATGCCCTGGATTAACTCTATTCTATACAAAAAAAAAAAAAAGCACATAGTCTTGGCCTGGGGAGATGGCTCAGAGGTTAAGAGCGATGATTGTCTTTCCAGAGGTCCTGAGTTCAATCCCCAGCAACCACATGGTGGCTCACAACCATGTGTAATGGGGTCTGATGCCCTCTTCTGGTGTGTCTGAAGATAGCAGTGGTGAACTCACATCATAAAATAAATAAATACTTCTTAAAAAAAGTCTTCTATGTGAACCTTGCTCCAGAGACAGCTGCATCTCGTACAGTGCCAGCTTGAGACATTAGGGTGAAAGTCAGAGTGAACAAATTTGGATGTATCAGGTGCCTGGTTACAAGGGCTGCCTCCAACTCTGGCAAAGTAGATATCTTTTTTCTTTTTTTCGCTGCCAATGAGCACTTTATTTATGTCAACTCCGTGGTCTACATGTTTCAATATAATTCTTCCCATAGGCAAATTCCGTGGTGCGGTAAAGGTTGATAATAGGAAACTTGTCATCAATGGAAGGCCTCCATTGTTCAGCCTCAAGATCTTCCCATCATCAAATGGGGTGATGCTGGTGCTGAGTGTGTTGTAGAATCCACTGGTGTTCTCACCAGTATGGAGAAGCCTGGGGACCACTTGAAATGGGTTGTGGTGGTGGTAAAAGGATCATTATATCTTCCCCTTCCTTTGATGCTTCCATGTTTGTGATGGGTGAGAACTATGAGAAGTATGACAATTCACTCAACGTCATCAATGATGCCTATTACACTTTAGTGGTTGGAATAGGAATGGCCCCCATAGGCCCATATATTTGAATGCTTGGTCATTAGGGAATAGCACTACTTGAGAGGGATTAGGAAGTGTGGCTATGTTAGAGGAAGTGTATCACTGCGGGTTAGCTTTGTGTTTTCAAAAGCTGAATCCAGGTCTAATGTCTATCTCTTTTCCTGCTGCCTGTAGATCCAGATGTAGAGCTCTCAGCTACCCTGTCTGCCTGTGTGCTACCATGCTCCCTGGCATGAGAATAATGAACTAAATAAAGCTTAGCAACCCTAAGCAAACTCCAGTTAAATGCTTTATTTCATAAAGTTGCCATAGCCATAGTGTCTCTTCACAGCCATAGAATGTTCACTAAGACATACACTACCAAATGCTTAGGCCACTTGCCCCCCCACCCCCCACCAAGGTCATCCATGACAACTTCAACATTGTGACCATAATTACTGCTATCCAGAAGACTGTAGATGGCTTCTTCTGGGAAGCTGTGGCATGATGGTCTTGAGTCTACTCAGAGCATCATCCTTGCATCCTCTGGTACTGCCAAGGCTGTGGGCAGAGCTGAACAGGAAGCTCACTGGCATGGCCTTCTGTGTTCCTACCCCCAACATATTTATTGCGGATCTGACATGGCGCCTGGAATTGAACCCTCATCCTCTGCAAGAGCAACAAGTGCTCTTAACCACAGGTAGTAGTTGCCTTCCCTCCACCAGTAGTCAGTAAGTTCAGGAGGTGACATGTGGTCTCATGAGTCATTCCCAAACCATAGTTGATTGATGACAGGACTAGTTTTGTGTGGGTTCAGCAGCTCATAATTTTTTGAGGTGGAAAATTCAAATAACAGCACTGGTACTGGTGAGGTGGTCCCCTGCATGACACTATGGTAGATGGCATGTATCATTATGAAAATACGTCACGTGCTTAACTAGGCAGCTTGAGGAAATGGAGAGGGACTAGACTTGTAGCCTCTCAACTAAGCTTCCCTCTTAAAGTTTCCATTGCTTCTCAATATCACCATGCTGGAGACAAAGCTTCTAAGACATGAATTCTCGAAGAAATACTCAAGCTGTATTCAAACCACAGCATATGAATATGACATTTGAATTTAACGTGAGTTTCGCGAAATTACCTTGCCCACAGTTATACAAAAATAGGTAAACTGTGGGCCACAGTTTTACAAGCCCAAGATAAATATTTCACTGTAGATGGGAGAGATTATACCATACTTCCTTTATTTCCAGACATATTTTCTTTGATTTTGAGACAATTTATGAATCAAATGTCAAGACTCAATGATCTCTGTAAAGTAGTGGCTTTTAACCTTGGTTGAAAGTTGGAATCACCCAGGGGGTATTTTTTTTTTAAAGAAAATTTTGCTGTACTCAGAGTAGTTCTAAGTTAATTGGTTTAGAACCACAGCTCTCAACACTGGATGGTTTTGTTTACCTTCCCCTATGGAGCTATTTGGCAATGTCAAGAGATATCTTTGGTTGTACTGATGTAGCATTGGCACATAGAGGTTTAGCTCTGCTTCTAAACAGCCAGAAAACACAGCATAGCCCTGTCACAACAAAGACTTTTCCAGCCTCAAAGGTTGGTTTTGCCAGAGTTCAAAAATGACTAATGTTATCAGAGAGGATGGAATACACCAAGAAAGCTGCCTTCCAGACACAGAAGAAATAATGCACATTTAAACTAAAAGACAAGTCCCAGTGCTGAGAAGGGACGTGGACACGATTCTCCATCCTTAACCCAGAAGTGATACCCAGTTGACAACCCTCAAAAAGACAAAATTAGTCTTCTCCAGTGGAGTCTCATTGAATATACAAACCACACGTAGGGCAGGTCCAGTGCCCAGTAGTGGATAACTAACACAGAACTAACTCGATCACATTTGTTTCATTATGTTTTGTTTGGCCATTTTAAGCAATATTACTGGTCTTTGTTTATGTATTATGGTTTCCAATTTTGTGTTCTTATGGTGTGTGTGTGTGTGTGTGTGTGTGTGTGTGTGTGTGTGTGTGTGTATTTGTTCCTTGTGCTTTTTCTTTTTTCCTGTTTGTTTTGTTTTATTCTGGTTTCTTTGTTTACCTATTTGTTTTCAAAAGGGGGGCATGAAGGTGGATGAGTGCAGAGGTGCAGAGGAATTGGGAGGAGATGAAGGACGAGAGGCCGTGGTGAGAATATATTACATAAAAAAGTTATTTTACAAAACAGGAAGGGGGACAGCATTTGAAAAGTAAATTTAAAAAGTTACCAATGAAAAATGCAGATGTAAGATGGGACCCAGGCGCTGATAGGAAAGGATCTCCCAGTGAATTCCCACTTGATAGTTTTCTCAAGGAGTTTGCAAGGCCCGGTATGTGAGCTTTTTGAGAGGATTGTATGGAGAACATTTATTAGGGACTTAGGGACAGAAGCATGTGTTGGTTCTAGCCAGAGAAGACAAGACCCACACACCAAGATAAGGAAGAAGAGGCTTATATGCTAATATATATTGTGAACCATTGCAATCAAAATGTGGCAGGGCTTCCTTAAAAACGAAATCACATGCAAAAATACCAGTACTGTGTAAAAAATATGTTAAGACTCAGACTGAAACCTGTGCATTCCTGTGGATGTGGTGGTGCTGTCTTCCCAGCACTTGAGACATCCAGGCATCAGGATTTTCAGTGTGAGGTCTGACTAGGATATGTAGTGAAATAGCCATAGAGGGGGTTGGGAGGGTAGAAAAGAAAGGAGAAGAGAGGAGAAGGGAGGTGAGGAAGAGAGGGAGGGAGGGAGGGAGGGAGGGAAGGATGGGGCCGGGGTGGGAAGAAGGAAGCTTCTGAACATCAGTGGCTGGCACCAAGGTGCTGGATGATTTATCTTAATGACTTTGTTTCCAGGGCGCTCGGAATGCATGCCAAGGTTACTTGGCAGGATCATGGAGACCACGAGTCAAGATGACTGTAGACATCTTAGTGGTAACCTGTATAGTCAGATCAGCAGACAGCTGAAATTCCATGAAAAGACAACTGCCCTTTTACATTGGCATTATTTTTTCTTGTCTGCTCTGCAGAGTAATATTGAGGGCACCAAAAGTTTTGATAATGTTGTCCTCAGTAGGTGGGAGACTTGAGTCAAGAAACAGCCTGTACATTTACTTGAGTGATCCCTACTCCCAAATATTTGAGAAACTGCTTGAAGGAAGGATGGCAGAAAGCTCCGAGAAAAGGTGCAGATTCTGCTGCTTTCTAAAGAAAATGTGTGGGGTAGAGACATGGAGAAAGAGTCAGAAGTATATGCTGTTTTCTAGTTCAGGTTAATGAGCTGGGGTTAGGCCAGAGAGCATAAGTGGAGGTTAAATAGAGCGTGCAGAAAACACTCCAGAGAGATGTTGGGGAGATTCATAATGCAAGGATTCCAAATAATGTAAGGCCAAGGTAGAAGGAAAACACTATGTGGAAATGTTTCCAAAGGTTCTTTGACTAGCTACCACTTTAAAAACCTGCCTACCATCCTTGTTAAAAATACAGATTTTTGGGATGTCTGGATAAGGTGCGTGTTTGTGTGTGTGTACACTCATATGAGGAAGTCAGAGGTTCTCTGCGGAGGTTGTCATTGGAAGCCTTTCTTAATTCCTTTCCATCTTATCAGTTATTGCTATTTAAAACTTTTATGTTCATGTAATTAGGTGAGTGTATTCTATGTGTATATGAGTTCACAGAGAGGCCAAAAAAAGGCTTTAGATCCTCTGAAGCTTGAGTTACAGATAGTGGCCCAACATGGGTACTGGTAACTGGCTACTCTAGAAAAGCAGCAAGTGCTCTTGACCTACTAAGCTATCTCTAACCTCTTCATTATTTGACAGTTTCATACATATATACACTAATTTTGGATTCTCGGCCCATTGTAGATTCTTGTCCATTCCCCTTTCCGTTGAAATCCTCCTTTTTCCTAACAATTCCTCTCCTAATTTAATGTTATTTTCTTCCACTGAATTTAAGTATGATTGCTTGCATGAGCATGAGTGATTTATGTGGACGTGTGCATGTGTGGTCCTCAGTGGTATAACCACTGATTTGTCCACATTACTTTTTGAGACAACGTCCCAGTGAATGGGAAAGATGCTGATTTGGCTAAATTGGCTGTTCAGAAAGCCCCAGGGGATCCTCCAGTTTCTGTCTTTCCAGTGCTGGGATTACAAGCTATCAGGGCATCAATGGTCAACCCAACACACATGGAATCTGGAAGGAGCATCAGATGAAGAATCATCTCCATCCAGATGACTCATGGTCATATCTGTTGGGCATTTTCTTTATTGCTAACTGATGTAGGAGGGTCCAGACAACTGAAGGTGGTTCTGCCCCTGGGAAGGTGATTGCTGTCTACAAAAGGTAGCCAAGCAAGCCAGGGAAAGAGAGACAGTAGGCAGGATTGCTCCATGATTTCAAGTACAAGCTCTTGCTTGGGTTCCTGCCTTGATTTCCTGCAATGATTGACTACAAATTGTAACCCCAAAGTATCCTTTCTTCCTTGAAGTTGCTTTTGGTTGTGGTGTCTATCACAGCAACAGAAGAGCAAAGAAAGACACAGGCAAACTTTGCCTTACCTGGCACTTAATGTGGCTGCTAGGGACCTAGACTCAGGCCCTCATGCACTTTACCAACTGAGCCATCACTCCAGTCCCTGCTGAGAATGAAGTGCATGGCAAGACCTCAGGATACGCATATTTAACAGATTTTGCTAATGTTTCTGATCTATACTGAAGTTTGAGAAACACTGGTATAAGCAGAACACTGGCTATGCCTGGAAGATGATCAAGTTGTCAGTGTGATACGAAATACAGGCATCCAATGCCTTGGGAAAGAATATCTTCCCCACAAGTTGTCAGTTGATAGAGGATTTTCAGTTTTGTTTTGTTTTTTTTTTTTTTTTTGTTGTTGTTGTTGTAATTGCACCAGTGGGAATTATCACTTACTAGAAGCCAAAGTTTAAAGCTGGTACAGAGAGAATGTTCACATGCTACTAATCTCTTAAAATTGTTTTGGTGGTCTAGTCTCTTAAAATCAGTACTAGCATCTAACCTCACCAAGCTACAGGTGTTCACAATTCACTGCTACGCCTACTTCTGCAGTTCTTTAGCATGTCTGCCTTTTGCCAAAGTGCTTTATGTCAAATTTAAGTTTAGAAAACACAGTGAATTAGGTTTAATTAATTTTGACAACAATGATAACATGCTTGTTATGATTATATAAATGAGATGGTTTTTTTTTGTGGCTTCCACATCGGTTGTATCTCATGATTAAAACAAAGATTTCACATTGGGGCAGGAATATGCTGATTAGATGAGTAACATTAAGTACGAAATTATATTGTGCTGGGTGCATTTGCATTTTATACAAAGAACAGACTCAGCATCTAATTATTCAAGTCTCTGATTGCTTTGTCATTCACAGTTTTGATAAGTGGTTTAAACATTTAATGAATTGATAATTTGCTATTGAGTCAATGAATTGCCACATTGTAAACTTTACTTCTGAGAATCCAAAGATTAGTTGGATTCTCATTCTTTGCATTATTTAACAGTGTATGTATAATTGTTCCATTTTTTAAAACTGCCCTTAATCACTTCCACTTGATTTGATAAGGCCTTTGCCTGCTCTCTGGAAGATTTTCATTTTGACAGGATGATAATAGTACATGGCGTAATGAAATTACCACAATTCCAGGAGAGGAGAATAATGCCTTTATAGTGTGGAGATGTAGAGTCTCTATTTAGAAAAGCCACTCAGAGGGCAAATGAGATACATTTCCAGTTTGTTGCCAAATTATCCATTCATGAAGGCCCATGCCAATCTACAATGTTTTCAGTGTAAGGGAATCTAGGAGAGTGTAATATTGAAGTTTAAGATTGTTAGAGCTGGGAGGAACATGAAAGTTCTCAAACTCAAATGTCTCAAAGCTACCAGGTAATCATCCTAAATGAGTGACACACAAGACATTGCAATTAAAGAAGAATTCTCCCTATGTTATTTGGTGGCGAAACATGGGCTTGGTGTTCACAAGTATTCTGATTTTGAGAGCGATATCTAAGAGCAATGTTGTCCATGTGTACCTGGCAGTTGATTCTCGTGACCAGTCTTGAAATCGAGCACTGACAGGTTATCTCCTTCAAAAGTTTCAAGAGAAAATGGAATTTGCATGTTGGTAGTAGGACAGAAAGAGATTGACACAGGGCTGGAGAGATGGCTCAGAGGTTGAGAGAACCGCCTGCTCTTCCAGAGGTCTTGAGTTCAACTCCCAGTAACTACATGGTGGCTCACAGCTATCTATAATGGGATCTGGTGCCCTCTTCTGGCCTCTTCTTCTGTATATGCAGGAAGAATGCTGTGTACATAATAAACTTTTTTTTCCCATTTTTAAAAATTGGACGTTTTCTTTATTTACATTTCAAATGTTATCTGGTTCCCCCTCCAGAAACCCCCATCCAATCCCCTCTCCCCCTGCTTCTATGAGGGTGCTCTCCCATCCATCCACCCATCCACCCACACCCTCATGCCTCCCCGTTCCGGCATTCCCCTATACTGGGGGCATGGAGCCTTCATAGGACCAAGGCCTCTCCTCCCATTGATGCTCTACAAGGTCATTCTCTGCTACAGTTGCAGATGGAGCTATTGGTCACTCTTTGGTTGGTGGTTTAGTCCTTGAGAATTCTGGAGTGTCTGGTTGGTTGATATTATTGTTCTTCCTATGGGGTTGCAAATCTTAAAAAATAAAAAATAAATAAAAGGTCGACACAGAGATAGAGCCAATTTATGCAAATCACGATTTGATGAAAGCTTGTCTGCTATAATAGAGGTGCCCAGAGTGGTTAGAATTAAGACACCTGACTGTCTGAATCCCCAGTGATAGGCAAAGAGCTTTATTTATACAGTCATCAAAATCCAGCTGTAAGGGACCCTGTATTTCCAGGAATCTGTATGTGTGGTGTTAATTGGGGATAATTGTTTTTACCTTCTAGAGCTGTCCTAAAAATTACACAAGGCAAGACAGTTGGGGATTACAAGGGTAAGAAGCACACATAGGAAAGAGGTTGAAGTTCAAGGTGATCCTAGGCTATATAGTAATTCCAGTCCAACTTCTAAAATAACAGGGAGAGCATGCACAAGTGTCCAGGGTAGCATCTTACACAGAGAAGGCACTTAGTGCTCCCTCCCTGAGTACTTTCTTAATTGATCTTTCCCCTGCCTGTGTATATATAGTAGTATTGGCCTCAACGAAGGTCAGGATGCCAGTGTCTGCAGCTCAAGCAGGATCAAGCTTTGCTTTCCTATTACCTGAAGTGCCCCTATCCATCCACACATTTCCCCACACTCAGATCTTCAGGGGGAATTGATGAAAGATTCTCTATCTGAGTCTTGCTGCTTTTCCTGTCAGTAGGCAGGACTGGAAGCCATTGCACTAGGTAGCTAAGGTAGAAGTTGATTTAATGAAGGAATTTAATAAGGGAAATCAGGGCATTCTTTCGCTGCCAATCTCTTTGCCCTCTGGCTTTTACATTCTCTTTGGCCCCTCTTCTATGATTTTTCTCTGAATCCTGGAGGGGTTGATAGAGCCGTTACTTAGGTCCCAGCCCTCCACTGTCATTTGTTCTTGGGACTTTGCCCAGTTCTGTCTCTGCATCAGTTGCTATCTGTAAGAAGCTTCTTTGATGCAGGCTGGCCATGACGTTAATCTCTCATGGGCCACATTTCCATAAGCAATAGTCAGAGCCAGTTAGATTGGAGTAGCTGAAATAAAGTTCTTAGAAAAATTACTTTATGTCTCTCTGGAGCATCAATACAAATGCTCTCTCTGCCACTTGTTTTCAGCCTTCACTGGCCACTGAATGTCACTGTGGTTCCAAGGAAATGCAATAAAGGTAAGACTCCTTTGGTCTTAGCAGTGACTCTGGAGCTTGGGACAAAAAAAATGACTAGGTTAAATTGGCTTCAATATTCTCTAGATGCCTGTACAATGGCTATGGCGTGCCTGTATATGTTTTCTGTTTTATAATGCATTTGTGTGGCAAATCAACAATTGGAACAAAAGGTTTGAGTCAAATTTTCTGAGTCTTCAAGTCCTATATAGTAAAAATCAAAAAAGCCTCAGGTTGTGATTCTGGTTGTGCCTAATCCTGGTTAGATTCCTTCAATGGACAGGAAGAGAAGCTGAGCTAAAGAGCGAGGGTACACTCAGAGGCAGGAAGAGTTACTTTCTAGCAGCCCAGGCACCTGCCAGGTCTATCAGCCAAGTGAAATCAGCAACTAATGATGCTCTATTTGGAGGCAGAGCCTTTGTACGATTGGTTTCTATAGCACAGAGGCACCATACATTGTCTGGTCTATAGAAGGAGTTCATAAAATGCTTGAATGGCTTTAGTGTTCAATTTCCTCCCCCTTTATAATTGGCCCTGTGCTTACTTTCACCCTAACCCTTATGCCAGTGAGGTTTGATGATCCATTTAAATTTTAGTTGGATAATGGAGGCTAGGTTATCTTTTGGTAGAGTTCTTTATGCAGAAGAGTTTTCAAAATCTTCCCTGCTTTTCAGATCTACCAACTACCCAAAGGATCATAGTAATAAGAAGAACCCTGATGGAATTACAGTTTGGAAAAGCTAGAATGGGTTAGGGACAGGAATGAAAGGAATACATTATTCATTCCTCTTCACACAAGAGAAGGGCAGGGAAAATAGATACAGAAAGGTTTACTCTAAACTTTGAAATGATTATTTCTAGTTGAATGCTGTTCTCCTGTCATAATGAGACAGGATCTCTCTCTCTCTCTCTCTCTCTCTCTCTCTCTCTCTCTCTCTCTCTCTCTCTCTCTTTCTCTGTTACAATCTATTTTATCATGTCTATTGAAACATTTTCACATAATGTATTCTAATCAGAGTTTCTTCTCCCCCAACTATTCCCACTTCCTTCTACCCCCACCCCGCACACCTCTGGAAATGGATGACTCCAAGGAAAACTGTCTTCCAAACACAATAGGACGGATACACATATGAACTCACAGAGACTATGGCAGACTGACTTCCTTCCTTCCTTCCTTCCTTCCTTCCTTCCTTCCTTCCTTCCTTCCTTCCTTCCTTCCTTCCTTTTTTGTTTGTTCAAGATTGGGCTTCACTAAGTAAGCCAGGATGTCCTTGAACTCACAGTCACAAAGATCCATCTGCCTCCAAGTTCTGGGACTAAAGACAAGAGCCATTTTATCTTTTTAATCCAAGTGGCAGTGACTACTTACTTGGGAGTCCACAAGACTCTCAGTCAGGTTAAGCCTGTTGATAGTTCATTATCGAAGGATGGGGAGGGAGGGAAAAGTCAATTAGATACCATTTGAGATTCCAACCAGTCTCTTCCATTCCCCACTCCCAGCTGCATGTAATTCTGTCCTAGGTCCATGATCCCAAGAGGTGGTAGAGTAGGAGGAGGAGAGTTAACTTAAGGGAGGGACTCCATTTTGCAAATATGGGGAAGTTCTCATCTATGCTGGGGTGGAATTCTCTAGTGATTCAGCTATGTGGGGGTCATCCATACTCTTGTAAGTAATCTATATATATGCTTGTAAGTAAGCTCAATAAACTCATTGATACACCAAGCCAGGCTTGAACAGAAGAATTTCTTCATTTATTGCTGGTGCCATGTGTTGGTGTGATTAGACATTTGTTCTTATCTCTCCAGGAAGCTAATGCAATACTACTCTTCTCTGGACTTTCTTGTTTGTCATTTACATCATCCACTTCTTCCCTGAACTGGTTCCATTCATTTTTGTCCCCTATTCCTTCACAGGTTACGTTCTCTTGTAGATCTCTAGGACAAATCAGTTCACAAGCTTCAGACTTGGAGAGCCAAGATCCCTTTTAATATCCCCATTGGGATGGTCAGTTAGGAATATAAATTTTTTTTTATTAACTTGAGTATTTCTTATATACATTTCGAGTGTTATTCCCTTTCCCGGTTTCCGGGCAAACATCTCCCTCCCCCTCCCCTTCCTTATGGGTGTTCCCTTCCCCACCCTCCCCCCATTGCCGCCCTCCCCCCAACAGTCTAGTTCACTGGGGGTTCAGTCTTAGCAGGACCCAGGGCTTCCCCTTCCACTGGTGCTCTTACTAGGATATTCATTGCTACCTATGAGGTCAGAGTCCAGGGTCAGTCCATGAATAGTCTTTAGGTAGTGGCTTAGTCCCTGGAAGCTCTGGTTGCTTGGCATTGTTGTTCATATGGGGTCTCGAGCCCCTTCAAGCTCTTCCAGTCCTTTCTCTGATTCCTTCAACGGGGGTCCTATTCTCAGTTCAGTGGTTTGCTGCTGGCATTCGCCTCTGTATTTGCTGTATTCTGGCTGTGTCTCTCAGGAGAGACCTACATCCGGCTCCTGTCGGCCTGCACTTCTTTGCTTCATCCATCTTGTCCAATTGGGTGGCTGTATATGTATGGGCCACATGTGGGGCAGGCTCTGAATGGGTGTTCCTTCAGTCTCTGTTTTAATCTTTGCCTCTCCCTTCCCTGCCAAGGGTATTCTTGTTCCCCTTTTAAAGAAGGAGTGAAGCAAGGAATATAAAATTTTAATGTCCAAACTTCAAGCTTAAGATTCTGTCTGTAAACATGACCCCTCTGTGTTTCAGTTAATGGACTGTTTAACCTTTTCATTGCTCAAACATAGGGCTTTGTAGATATCCTTGGCTCTTCTCTTTCTTTTATAACCCTCACCAAATTCTTTATCAATTTCTTTAGTTATGCCTCAAAATAATCCAGAAGTGGATTTGTTCTCAACACCTTGACAGCTACCACTCTGATTTAAGACGTTATTTTCTCTTCCAGCTAGACTTAATTATCTTCTAAATGCCCTTCCTGTGCCTACCTTTGTCTTCTCCAGTTTCATCCTCAACATAGCAGCTAAATGGCCCTCTCCATACTTGAGTCAAATTATATCATTCTCTTATAGAGAGCTCCAACAGATTTCCTTTATCTCAGAGAAAATCTCCTTCATCATGGCGATCTATAAGTGTCTCCATGGCATCCCTGACTTATCTGCTATTATTCTCTATTCTTGCTGCACTACAGCTGCAGGGACATTCTTGCTGCTCCAAAATACATCAAGTCTTCTCAGACCTCGAGGATGTTGCATTTCATATTCTAAATCTCTGTAATAGTCTTCACCTAAACATGAGCAGAGACTTTTTGCTATTTTAAGGCTTTTGCTTAAATGTTGATTACAATAGTTTTTACACAAGTTGTTTCTTTGGAGACGTGATTTCAGGAAGCAGGAGTGAAGAGCAGGAGATGCATATAAGGGAGGGGGTAAATTAATATAATGAATACTTATAGAGTTGACCACAGTGATTGACAATTGTTTTTTGAAGCCTGCTTGGTATCTGAAGTTGTACATACATCATCACCATGTTCTGAGAATTACAAAGGAGGCAGAATTTCTCATCAACTACTCATTCCCTATGTAGAAATGTCTACATAAACTATGGAACTAGTTGTAGAATAAAAGAGGACCTGTTGCCAAGAGTTATTAGGGAGCTCAAGATAGAAGTGGCAGGAGTAAGGGAAACCTGGAGTAGGAGACAGGAGATATTATGAGACAGTGTCACAATGACTCCAGTTGAAACTGCTTGAATCCTGTATGAAACCACTTACCACTGCTATGGCTTAAATAAAGGACAAATTCAAGGGGATTCTGAAGAGTTGCACAAGAGGTGTCTAATGAATATTGTCATGCTTTATGCTTTTTCCTATCTTAATTATCTGTAGAGCATTTATTCCCTAGGTACTTGCCTACTATTGCACTAGAATATAAACTATGCAAGACAGGAACTATATTTTGGTTATTGCACCTAGAACTTTTCCTAGGCCATAATGGGTACTCACTCAATTTCTGTTGAATGAATGGATGGATGGATGAATGATAAGAACCTGGCCTCTGAAGCCAAAAGGCCTACCCTGAATGATAATGCTAGTGCATATTAATGTGTGTCAAGGCCTTGTGGCTCCATTGTATTTGTATAAGGAGTTGATCGAATTGAGTATCAAAAGTGTTTATAGCTCTTCCATTCATTCTCGAACTTTTTTTTAAAAAAACATGAATGTTCTTTTTATGCAGCTTTATAGATGAGGCTTAGTAGACAAGAAAGAATATCTTTAAAATAGACTAACTGTTGAACTGGAGGTGAGTGCTACAAAAGGGTGAGTTGTTACTTTTGCATTTTGATTACTGTTCTAATATAGAAGACTTACATGGGAGCACTTGTCATCTGGTCATCCATAACATGCTGGGGCTGGGTTATATTCAGAAGCTGGCTGAGCACAAGCCAGAGATGAATGACTTTAAATGACATTTCCTCCATGCTTTCTGCTTTAGTTCTTGCTTGAATTCCTCTCCTCACTTAGTGATGAATTGTTACCTGGGACTCTAAGCCAAATAAATCCCTTTTTCCCAACACTGATCTTGATCAGAGAGTGTTTTGTCATAGCAACAGAAGGCAAGCAAGAACATGATCCGATGTTTGTAGGACTCTAGGTTAGTAAAGTCAGGTATAGATGACGTTATAAATGCAAAGTTAATATGCCTTGATTATGTGCTTTTAACCTCACTTGAAATTGCTGAAATAAATGTAAACAGGAAGAAAAAAATAGTAGAGTACAAATGCCAGGGTTGCAGCCCAAACAATAATTAACATGGTGAGAGAGTTCTCAGACTTAACCCAGAAAACATACAATACACTGTATTTTACCCTTTGTTACAGAGGTCAGTCATATTTCAATTAATTTTAGAATTTTTTTGGAGATAGATTTGGGAAGGAGAAGACTATTACCAGTGATGAAAGTTCATAACTTAATGGTGAGATATTTTGGTCAGATTGGAGGAAGAATTTGACAGTGTTAACTCATTTTTTTCTTTACTAATTTTAAAACTCTTTCCCCTGCCTCTATTCCAAAGAACTAAGAAATAGTGCGATACTTCTTAGAATAATTTGTATATGCAGTGTGATCATGGGATTAATATATTAGGGGTGTGTGATACAGGTGTTCATTCTTATTTTTCTATTGCCTATTATTCTGTCCAGATTGATAATATTTTTTGGTAGTTTGTGGGTTTTGTTTTGTTTTTGTTTTTGTTTTTTGTTTTTTTGTTTTTTTGTTTTTTTTTGTTTTTTGTTTTTTTTTGGTCTGGATGGTAGATGTAGATTTGAAAGGTATAGGCCATTCTAGAACTTACGTTGGGGTCATCTCCTCTTTCTAGAAAGATTTAAAAATGGACATAAAAACCAAGGATGAGTCTTATTTTTCATTGGTGTCAAGGACTATGGTTGACTGACAAAAGAACACAGTGACTAGCTTATCCTCCAGTTACTTGTCAGACTCTAAAAGACAAATATTGCATGGCTTCTTCCTTTCATATGTAGATTCTAGGTTTTAGCAGTGTGTGTGTGTGTGTGTGTGTGTGTGTGTGTGTGTGTGTGTGTGTTTGTGTGTGTGTGTGTCACCCTGCACATTGCCCAATTGCAGGTTTCTGTGCTATTTCCCATTGAGAGCAAGAAGAGGCTTCTCTTATGCACTTATCTATGGGTATAGCCATATGTCATTAGGAATCATTTACTGATGTGTTCCTTTAGCAGAATAAGAGTAGTAGGAACAGACAAAGTGACTGGAAGCTTATTTAAAGAAATAATGATAGGAAACTCCCCAAACCTGTGTGTTCGGTGGCCAAATATCCATAATCACAGAGTACAGTAAGCCTCAAATCAGTCTGATGTACAAAAACAGTTAACATGATACATAAGAAATATATTTTAAAAGTTAAGGGGAAAAGAGGTTTTGAAATAGGAGGAGTAGCAAGTACAGCATACAAAAGACTACATAAGAAACATTGCAAACTAAGAGGAGGGGAATTTATTTATTAAAAAGAAAAATAAACGAATTACCCCCTACTAACCAAGAATGCATTATCTTGTGAAGCTGCCCTTAAGATAGAAAAGAGAGATAATGATACTTACAGACAAAACATATCTTATGAGTTAATCACTGGACCTGCCTTAAAAGAAATGGAAAGAAATGATCATAATTGGCGGCCTGGAAATATAAGTTTAAAACTAATTGGTTATGATAAAGGTTTAGTCGGCCTAGAAGACTCTAGTAATATAATGATGGCACACAAATCACCTGGTGTGAAGGATAAAAGACAGCAGGGTATGGTTTCAGTGGTTGTGTCATGCACTGAAGATAGAACTTCACAGAGCTTGCCCTATCTCCTGGCCCTTTATATACTCCCAGTTAAAGTCAGGGAAAAGAAAACAAAATAAAACAAAAGGTCTGGAATGTGGGAACGGAAGCTGAATGGAGGAGGGCAGATGGCAGGGTTGGGGAAGGGATGAGAGAGAGGAGGGGTGAGAGTGAAGACAGTGTATTATATATATGTATGAAATCGTCCAGGAACAATGGAATCAAGAAAGATGAAGAAGATTGCATTGAGTCTATAGATCCCTTTCAGCAACAGAATCATTTTCATAATATTAGTTCTGCCAACCCAAGTCTCGGAGACTTTTCATGTTCCAGTCTCTTCTTCACTTTCTTTCTTCAGTATTTTAAACTTTAATGGTCTGTAGATTTAGTGCAATTCCACCCAAATTCCAATGACATTCTTCACAGAACTAGAAACACTGCATACTAAAAGACACATAGAAGCAAAAAGGACAATAACAAGGAAGTGAAAAGGACCTTAACAAGGCAATACAACCCTAAGTAAAAAGATAAAAGTTTGAGATAATATATTTGGTTTTAAATTATATTACAGATACATAGTATTAAAGTTAGCATAATGCTGTCACAAAAATAAACTTACAAACTAATGAAATAGATTCTAGCACCCAGAAATAAACCCACACAATTACATCCACCCAATTTTAGACAAAGGTATAAAAACACATCAAAGAACGGTCAGTTTCTTTGATAAGTGGTGCTAAGAAAACTGGGCATAAATATTTAGAATGAGTCCAGATCTTTTTATCTCTTACCCTGCCAAAACAAAGAAACAAAACAGAATAAAAACCAAAAGCAAAAAACCCCCCAAACGACAGAAGAATTCAATTCAAAATGGATCAAGCAAGTTCCTGTAAGATCTGAAACTGCTAGAGAACTTCATTGGCAAGGCAAACATGTCAAGATATGGGTATTGGCAAGGAGTTTCTCAAAATATTTACTAGAACAATAAATAATCTTAAGATTAGATAAATGAGATTGCATGGAATTAAAACGCTTCTGCATAGCAAAGGGAAACCATCAGTGGCGAGAAAACAACGTACAGAATGGGAGAAAGGTCCTTACCAGCTTTATGTGTAGTTAGAGTTTAATGTCCAGATTATAAAAAACTCAGATGTTAAACACCTCTCCCACGAAAGCATCCAATCAGTGGGAAAATGAATTGTTAAGAGTCCAAAGAAGAAGAAATATGAGTGGTCCACAAATACTTGGAAAATACTTAAGACCCTTTGTTATCAGGCAAACACAAATTAAATCTGTTAGTGTGGCTAACATGAAGAGAACAAATGTCAGTCAATGCTGGTCGGGGTATGGGACAAAGAAACTTCTAATCACTATTGGTGTGCATGTAAACTAGTGCAGCCACCATGGAAATCAGTGTGGAGGTTTTGTACAAAAATTAAAGGTAGAGCTACAGTAGGATACAGCTATCCCACATGTAAGTCCTCACAGAACTGTAAGTCAATATTCCACAGCCAAGCTTGACTTCCATGTTTACTGCTATACTATTCACAGCACCAAGGAAATGGATCCAGCCTAGATGTTCATCAACAGATAAATGGATAAAAATGTGTTAACAATAAACAATGGAATTTATATAGTTATAATGAAAGTGATATAATAATTACATTTGCAGAGTAAAATGGATGCAACTAGAGTCATCTTCAAATAAACCAGACCCAGAAAGGGAACTCTATATATTTTACATGTGGAATACAATTTTGAAAATTGATATATAATTTTGTAATAATCTTATGATAATTTTATAACTCAAACATAATTTTATATTTAATCCATATATGCAGGCTACAAACTAGAAAGGGGATCATCATGAGGGGGGAGGAAGTAATCTTGAGAGATGGGAAATAGACAGCATAAAGGATTACATGGTATCAGAGAGCAGAAGTTGAGACAAACTGGGGGAAGGTTATAGGAAGCAGTTGGATGGGAGGGGAGGCATGCAGGACAGTGGCAGAGGGACGCCATGATGAGAACATATTACTCTGTATGCTAACCTATAAAGTTAATAAAAGATGTATTGGATATTTCAAAAATCACTTAAAGTAGGTTTCAAATATTTTTACCTCTCTGTAAACAATCAGTTTTGACAAGAAAGATGTTAATTAGCTTGATTTATTTATTCTGTATCATATTAATAAATCATGGCATTACTTTTTGCCCCATAAATATATTCAAGTATAACTTCTCAATTCAGAATAAAAACTTAGAAAGAGACCTGAAACGTCATATATTCAAAGATGATAACCAAAAGGGAAATAGAAAAAAATAACTAGATATTACCATGTATCTTTTAGAATATATCAAGAAAGGTAATATGCATTTATGACAATGCTGATAAAGGGACCTCTAGATCATTGTTGACAAAACTGCTAATTGGAAAACACTATGGATTTTCTTTAAAATTAAAAATAAAACACCATATGATCCAGTACTTTCATTTCTGAGCATTTACAGAAATGAACTGAAACCATTACATTGGAGAAATACTTGTATTCTCAATTTCTTTTTTAAAAAACATATTTACTTATTTTATGTATGTGAGTACACTGTCTCTTGTCTTCAGACACACCAGAAGAGGGCATCAGATCCCATTACAGATGGTTGTGAGCCACCATGTGGTTGCTGGGAATTGAACTCAGGACTTCTGGAAGAGCAGTCAGTGCTCTTAACCACTGAGTCATCTCTCCAGTCCATATTCTCAGTTTCATTGCAACATTATTCATACTAGCCAAAATGAATTAGTAACCTAAATAAACCCTGATAAACTGATAACAAAACTGTGGTATGTACACACAATGGAATATTATTCAATCTTATAGGTGTAAATGAAATTCTGACATTTGTTAGTTAATGGTCTGGAGAAATTTACTAGGTGAAAAAACTTAAACATACTATGGGATCTTACCTATATAAGGAAGCTATAATTATTAAATTCATAGAAGCAGGGAGTAGAATGGTGATTGACAGTTGTTGGGTAGAAAGGGAAATAGGGAGAGATGGTTAAAGAATATTGTGATGGCTGTTCTTGGTTGTCAACTTGACTACTTCTGGAATGAACTAGAATCCAGAATTGGACAGCACATTTAGATGATTCCTATTGTGAGGCATAGTGACCATGAAAAGCTTAGGCCCAGGCAAGGTAGAACATGCATTTAATTTCATGAGATAGAGGAAAGCAGATTGCTGACTTCAAGGCCAGCCTAGTACAGAGCAAGTTCCAAATCCAGGTGTGGTGGTATACATCTTTTTTTTTTTTTTTGGATTTTTTTTCTTTCTTTTTTTTTTTTTTTATTAACTTGAGTGTTTCTTATTTACATTTCGAGTGTTATTCCCTTTCCCGGTTTCTAAGCAAACATCCCCCTAATCCCTCCCCCTCCCCTTCTTTATGGGTGTTCCCCTCCCCACCCTCCCCCCATTACTGCCCTCCCCCCAACAATCACGTTCACTGGGGGTTCAGTCTTAGCAGGACCAAGGGCTTCCCCTTCCACTGGTGATCTTACTAGAATATTCATTGCTACCTATGAGGTCAGAGTCCAGGGTCAGTCCATGTATAGTCTTTAGGTAGTGGCTTAGTCCCTGGAAGCTCTGGTTGATTGGCATTGTTGTTCATAAGGGTATACATCTTTAATGTGGGCCACACATTCTACTGGAGGCCTACATAAGGACAATGGAAAAGGAAGGGTTTGTTCTTTGTTTGCTTGCACTTACTTGCCAGCCCATCTGTTGGAGCCTACTTCTTCAGGATTCCAGTTTATACTGAAGAGCAGCTGAAACACCCAGCCTTGTGGGACTGAGCAAGTACTAGATTCTTGGACTTCCCATTCACAGCTTTCCACTGTTGGGTTAGATGGACTACAGACTGTAAGTCATTCCAATGATTTACCTTAATATATAAAGAAACATTCCATAAGTTCTGTGACTCTAAGAACCCTGACTAATACAAATATAAAATATCAGTTATTCAAGATAACAAGTTTGAGGGGTTGGGGATTTAGCTCAGTGGTAGAGTGCTTGCCTAGCAAGCGCAAGGCCCTGGGTTCGGTCCCTAGCTCTGAAAAAAAAAAAGAAAAGAAAAAAAAGATGACAAGTTTGAATATTTCTGTATTAGATAGTACATACAGATAATATGTACTATCTATGTACATACAGATAATATGTACATAGAGATCACTAATAATACTACATGCTATTTTAAAACTTCTTAGATCTTATTTCCATAACACACACATACACACACACACACACGAGAGAGAGAGAGAGAGAGAGAGAGAGAGAGAGAGAGAGAGAGAGAGAGAGAGAGATGCACTCACACAATTTCAGGGGAGGGAAAGATCTTTGGAATGTGATGGTTATATTTTTATGATGGTGATTTTATGCATGTATATGTATCTACTAACTTTATGAGGTGTATATATTAAATAACAAAATAACTATGACTTTTTACTTGTCAATGATATCTAAAGTATTCCTATAAAGAAAGAACACCATGAAGAAAATAACCATCATCTTTGTTGTGTTTTTGTAGCTACTCATTATTTTCTTCTAAAACACTGTACATGTGGGCTCATTCAAGTTCCCAAGTTTGTTTTTTCCTCAGTCAAATTTTATGCAGATGCAGCAGGCATAATTCCTGCACAAGAGCTGTGTAAGATTTTACCCATCAATCAACTTTCTGTCATGGAAGGAGGAGGAGTTTATAAGGACTTACTTAGCCCTTAGGATATGGAGGCAGTCAATGATTGGGTACAGGAGGGAGAGACATTTTGTTCACTGATGTAGCCACTGGAATATTGCTCATGCTTCTCTGTAAATACCTCTTCACCTATGCTCCTGTAACCTGAATTAAACTCAACTGAGTCACCAAAGGGCATGGAAATAGAGCTAGGAAGTGAAAGGGGATCATTGGGACTGGGAAGAAGAGAATAACAGAGAGTAATGGGGGGAGAGTATGAACAAAGTATATAATTTATATATGTATAAGAATGCCTCAAATAAATCAGTTGCCTTCCTCTACACAAAAGAGAAACAAGCCGAGAAAGAAATTAGGGAAACGACACCCTTCATAATAGACCCAAATAATATAAAGTACCTCGGTGTGACTTTAACAAAGCAAGTAAAAGATCTGTACAATAAGAACTTCAAGACACTGAAGAAGGAAATTGAAGAAGACCTCAGAAGATGGAAAGATCTCCCATGCTCATGGATTGGTAGGATTAATATAGTAAAAATGGCCATTTTACCAAAAGCAATCTACAGATTCAATGCAATCCCCATCAAAATACCAATCCAATTCTTCAAAGAGTTAGACAGAACAATTTGCAAATTCATCTGGAATAACAAAAAACCCAGGATAGCTAAAGCTATCCTCAACAATAAAAGGACTTCAGGGGGAATCACTATCCCTGAACTCAAGCAGTATTACAGAGCAATAGTGATAAAAACTGCATGGTATTGGTACAGAGACAGACAGATAGACCAATGGAATAGAATTGAAGACCCAGAAATGAACCCACACACCTATGGTCACTTGATTTTTGACAAAGGAGCCAAAGCCATCCAATGGAAAAAAGATAGCATTTTCAGCAAATGGTGCTGGTTCAACTGGAGGTCAACATGTAGAAGAATGCAGATTGATCCATGCTTATCACCCTGTACAAATCTTAAGTCCAAGTGGATCAAGGACCTCCACATCAAACCAGACACACTCAAACTAATAGAAGAAAAACTAGGGAAGCATCTGGAACACATGGGCACTGGAAAAAATTTTCTAAACAAAACACCAATGGCTTATGCTCTAAGATCAAGAATCGACAAATGGGATCTCATAAAACTGCAAAGCTTCTGTAAGGCAAAGGACACTGTGGTTAGGACAAAACGGCAACCAACAGATTGGGAAAAGATCTTTACCAATCCTACAACAGATAGAGGCCTTATATCCAAAATATACAAAGACGTCAAGAAGTTAGACCGCAGGGAAACAAATAACCCTATTAAAAATGGGGTTCAGAGCTAAACAAAGAATTCACAGCTGAGGAATGCCGAATGGCTGAGAAACACCTAAAGAAATGTTCAACATCTTTAGTCATAAGGAAAATGCAAATCAAAACAACCCTGAGATTTCACCTCACACCAGTGAGAATGGCTAAGATCAAAAACTCAGGGGACAACAGATGCTGGCGAGGATGTGGAGAAAGAGGAACACTCCTCCATTGTTGGTGGGATTGCAAACTGGTACAACCATTCTGGAAATCAGTCTGGAGGATCCTCAGAAAATTGGACATTGAACGGCCTGAGGATCCAGCTATACCTCTCTTGGGCATATACCCAAAAGATGCTCCAACATATAAAAAAGACACGTGCTCCACTATGTTCATCGCAGCCTTATTTATAATAGCCAGAAGCTGGAAAGAACCCAGATGCCCTTCAACAGAGGAATGGATACAGAAAATGTGGTACATCTACACAATGGAATATTACTCAGCTATCAAAAACAACGACTTTATGAAATTCGTAGGCAAATGGTTGGAACTGGAAAACATCATCCTGAGTGAGCTAACCCGATCACAGAAAGACATACATGGTATGCACTCATTGATAAGTGGCTATTAGCCCAAATGCTTGAATTACCCTAGATGCCTAGAACAAATGAAACTCAAGACGGATGATCAAAATGTGAATGCTTCACTCCTTCTTTAAAAGGGGAACAAGAATACCCTTGGCAGGGAAGAGAGAGGCAAAGATTAAAACAGACACAGAAGGAACACCCATTCAGAGCCTGCCCCACATGTGGCCCATACATATACAGCCACCCAATTAGACAAGATGGATGAAGCAAAGAAGTGCAGGCCGACAGGAGCCGGATGTAGATCGCTCCTGAGAGACACAGCCAGAATACAGCAAATACAGAGGCGAATGCCAGCAGCAAACCACTGAACTGAGAATAGGACCCCCGTTGAAGGAATCAGAGAAAGAACTGGAAGAGCTTGAAGGGGCTCGAGACCCCAAAAGTACAACAATGTCAAGCAACCAGAGCTTCCAGGGACTAAGCCACTACCTAAAGACTATACATGGACTACCCTGGACTCTGACCTCATAGGTAGCAATGAATATCCTAGTAAGAGCACCAGTGGAAGGGGAAGCCCTGGGTCCTGCTAAGACTGAACCCCCAGTGAACTAGACTGGGGGGGGAGGGTGGCAATGGGGGGAGGGTTGGGAGGGGAACACCCATAAGGAAGGGGAGGGGGGAGGGGGATGTTTGCCCGGATACCGGGAAAGGGAATAACACTCGAAATGTATATAAGAAATACTCAAGTTAATAAAAAAAATAAAATGTAAAAAAAAGAATGCCATAATAAAATTTATGAGTACTTAAAATTTGCTAATAAAAATTTTGTAAAGGTGGTGACAAATTATGCCTGTAATCAAGGATTGGCTCCTTCCCACAGTGGAAATCTTAGCACAGATGTAACCCTAATAATCCTTGCCCTTCCTGAGGCCAAGGTCAGGTGTTGGAGTCCAATGTGCAGACCATGCCTATGGAGAGTCACCTGGAGCACACTGGGATTGAACCCCTCCAGATATCAGCCTCATGAACGAGTACAAATATGCTTGGATAATGACCCTCAGCATGTCCTCCCTCCCCCAAACCCTGAGAGCATGACAAAATGTTTTGTAAAAAAAGGGGATGGGTAGTAAAACCGTTTCCATTCTAATAAAATATCCTAGGCATGGAAAAGAAAAGGCACCATAGAAGTCAATTCTATGGTCTCTGAACATTGCTTTCCATGGGAAATTTCACTTGACTGGTTTATTAGAGCCTCAGATTTTCTTGAGCAAAGAAAAGTAAAACTGTCAAGAATAGCCAAACCTCAAAGACACATGGTTGAAGGAATTTAAAAATTTCACAGAACAGCAAAGATACCTTTCCTTAAGGGGCCTAAATGAAATGGAATCTTTTGTCTTCATAGAAATTCACAGAATGCCTTTGTTGATGCCATGAAAGCAGAAATGTGGGTTTAGGAAACATTGGCCAGGGCAACTCCTTGAAGACACTGAGAAATTCATACCCTTTAAACATGAAAGAAGTAGACTGGGAATTACCTTAGCTGGAAGACTAAAAGGAGATCTTAGAGATGCAATTCTTTAACAAGTAAGATTTACTCCTCTTGTATAATTGGGGGGAAAAGAGGTGAAACTCTGGGGAGAATTACTCCCACGTAAGACTTACATATTCATTTGCCTTCTAAATGAGGATGAAACCATAAATCACTAAGTAAAAGTTGTTGGAAATTTCTCATTGCTTTCAAGGGAGGAAAATCTACCACCCAGGTAGTACCCAGTGTTATTTGTAGTTGACAAAGTTTTCTCATAAATGCAGAGTGTATTTTAAATTAACTGGTTATGTATGTTCATTTTTTCCTAAAAGTAAAAGATATGGGATAAACTTATGTGCATGCTGGAAACTTTGTTACCTCACATCTTTGGAATCCACGGGAACAATTTTTTCCATCATATTTAGGTGCTGTCTCAGGTTGGCTTTATAACTAGTCTTACCAAAACATAGTGGCTTAGAGCCATAAGCCTATCTGAGAATTTTGTACATATAAAAATGAGTTATGCCCATACATTATTTTCCATTCTAATTCCCCAAGATTCCTTATATTTGCCTTGACATACAAGGCTTCGAATTTCATGTCTTTTGTTTTTTATAATCCATTAAGTCCACTTAGTGCTGGCCATGTGTATATGGTCATGAGACCATCACTGGAGCATGGGAATCCTACCAGGAGCAACAGCCTCAGAAAACGAGTGATTCTTTGACCTTAAGTAACTAACAATTGCCAATAGCTCCTCAATAAAGGGTGGGAGATTGAGAATCATTAAGCATTAAGAAGGTTCTCAACCTTTTTTGTTTTCCTTACAAACTTCCCTGCAGCAGGGAGAAACATTTGGCTGGGGGAGATTTTTTTTTTTATTAACTTGAGTATTTCTTATTTACATTTCGAGTGTTATTCCCTTTCCCGGTTTACGGGTCAACATCCTCCTAGCCCCCCCTTCTTTATGGGTGTTCCCCTCCCCACCCTCCCCCCATTGCTGCCCTCCCCCCAACAATCTAGTTCACTGGAGGTTCAGTCTTAGCAGGACCCAGGGCTTCCCCTTCCACTGGTGATCTTAGTAGGATATTCAATGCTACCTATGAGGTCAGAGTCCAGGATCAGTCCATGTATAGTCTTTAGGTAGTGGCTTAGTCCCTGGAAGCTCTGGTTGCTTGACATTGTTGTACATATGGGGTCTCGAGCCCCTTCAAGCTCTTCCAGTCCTTTCTCTGATTCCTTCAATGGGGGTCCCGTTCCCAGTTCAGTGGTTTGCTGCTGGCATTTGCCTCTGTATTTGCTGTATTCTGGCTGTGTCTCTCAGGAGCGATCTACATCCGGCTCCTGTCGGCCTGCACTTCTTTGCTTCATCCATCTTATCTAATTGGGCGGCTGTATATGTATGGACCACATGTGGGGCAGGCTCTGAATGGGAGTTCCTTTTGTGTCTGTTTTAATCTTTGCCTCTCTCTTCCCTGCCAAGGGTATTCTTGTTCCCCTTTTAAAGAAGGAGTGAAGCATTCACATTTTGATCATCCATCTTGAGTTTCATGTGTTCTAGGCATCTAGGGTAATTCAAGCATTTGGGCTAATAGCCACTTATCAATGAGTGCATACCATGTGTGTTTTTCTGTGATTGGGTTAGCTCACTCAGGATGATATTTTCCAGTTCCAACCATTTGCCTACGAATTTCATAAAGCCATTGTTTTTGATAGCTGAGTAATATTCCATTGTGTAGATGTACCACATTTTCTGTATCCATTCCTCTGTTGAAGGGCATCTGGGTTCTTTCCAGCTTCTGGCTATTATAAATAAGGCTGCGGTGAACATAGTGGAGCACGTGTCTTTTTTATACGTTGGGGCATCTTTTGGGTATATGCCCAAGAGAGGTATAGCTGGATCCTCAGGCAGTTCAATGTAATGTAAACATTTTTGGGGCTGAAGGTTTGCCAAAGGGGTCACAACCCACAGGTTGTGAACCTCTGATTCTCAATCATCTATGATGAGATTTTGACTGGTTTGTTCTGGTGTGGTCTTGTGCAGGTAACCAAAGCTACTGTGAGTTCATGAGTGCACTGGGCCTTGTTATATCTGGATGATAGCACTTTATAGCTTTCCTTTTCATCCTTTATCTCTGACATTCTTTTTTGCTTCCTTTTTTTAAAAACAATGTTCCCTGTGCTTTTATTGTTGGGGTGTTGATATAGGTGTCTCATTTAGTGCCTATCACTGATTCTCTCACTATCAGCACTTTGACTAATTAATAAGCATATTTTTCAATATTCTAGTTTTGGCTGAATCACTATTTTACTGGTCTTACTGTTTTAGGAATGTTCAGGTGAAAGGGTTTATTTGGTTTACAGTTCCAGGTTACAGTTCATCATTGTAGGGAAGTCACAGTGACAGCTTGAGACAGCTGGCCACACCACATACACAGCCAAGAGGAGAGAGAACCAAATGCCTCTATGCTGTTTGCTGTTTAGCTTATTACACTCATCTAGCTTTCTTTACTTGTATACAGTTCATGGCCCAGCCCATGAATAGTGCCACCCATAGTGGGTTGGGTCCTTCCACATCAATTGTCAATCAAGACAATCCCCCACAGATGTGTTCACAGGTCAATCTTACCTAGATAGTTCTTCAATTGCTACTCTCCCCCCAGGTGATTTTAAGTTGTCCTAAGGTGACATTTAAAGCTTACTTAGAATCACTTACAGAGAGTGGCCCGGCTGAGTTATATGACTTAATATGTTTTAACATTACTGATGGCTGATTTTTAGTTGTTGTCTGGGCTATGTATTTTAGGTAGTCAAATCTGGACTGCCTCATATCACAGCTAGGTTCTAACATGAGTAAATTAAAATACCCAATTTCTGGCTTCTGCTTAGATTATATCTGTTGATATTGCATTGTCCAAAGTAAATAATGTGGCAAAGCCTTGAATTAACATGCAAAGGAACCACCCAAGAGAAAAGATATCAACAGATGGGATTCATTAGCCATGCCATTACCAAAACAACTTATCACGGGTAGTAAATCTGGTGGTAGTGATACTTATGATCCTGGAGGGTATTATCAATAAATATTTTGATATCTTAACAAGTATGTTATCAAAGATAGACATGTATAGGTGCATATGACTTATATTCAAATCCTGACTGAGAGACTCTGCATGTCCTAGGAATGAGCAATACTTCCTTGAAATGCTAATTATAAAGAATAATATAGCTCTTGCTCTTTGCTCATCTCTTGCTCTCTTCCTCTTTGTCCCTTCGCTCCCCCCTCCCCCCTTTTCTTCATGTACTCATGGCTGGCCTATGCTCCTCCCATCTTCTACTCTTCTTCTCTCATTCAACCTTTCCATGTGGAAAAAAAATACAATATGGATAATGCCTTTTTAATTTGTGAAATAAAATTCTCTAGAGGAATATTCTTATGAAAAGCACACACACACACACACACACACATACACACACACATATATATATATATATATATATATATATATATACCCATTTAATAGAAAAGAATACAACACCCAGAGAAAAGAGGTGGCAATAGTCAAATATGAGGAAGTGGCACAAAGTCTCCATGTCCTTTGGGGTACAATCCCTTCCATGCTCTCAGCAACCCAGATGTTCTCTATATCAACCCCTCTGTGGGTATTTTTAGAGACATCAACGCATGATCATGACTGACCAAATCACAGGTGACGGTCTGTCAGTGATTCATTTCCTCTCAGCTCCTTTGGGTCGGGAAAGTTCTGATCGGATAGTTGGTTCCCTGGTCTCTAACTTTCCTAGGGGTGAGTTAGAATACCACCACCAAAGTATCCTTATAGTTCCAGGGGGATAAGCGTCCACTGTCATCATGGCAGCTGGTGTAGCTCACATCCTGAGTTCTCACATGGCTGGTCCCCTTTTCCTCCTCTGAAGCTTGACAAATGTTCCTTTCCTCCCAGGCATCTCCTCATCTCCCCTGTTGGGACCCGGAAGAAAAAGTACCTTTCAGCATATCTAAAGCAGTGAGTGGTTCTCAACCTGTGGGTCATGACTGCTTTGCGCATCACATGTTAGATATCTTGCATATGAGATATTTACATTAAAATTATAACAGTAGCAAAATTACAGTTATGAAGCTGTAATGAGAATAATTTTATGATTGAGGTCACCACAGCATGAGGAACTACCTCTCCTGGGCATATACACAAAAGATGCTCCAATATACAACAAAGACACATGCTCCACTATGTTCATAGAAGCCTTATTTATATTATCCAGAAGCTGGAAAGAACCCAGATGTCCTTCAACAGAGGAATGGATTCAAAAATGTGGTACATCTACACAATGGAGTACTACTCAGCTATCAAAAACAATGACTTCATGAAATCCATAGGCAAATGGATTGAACTAGAAAATATCATCCTGAGTGAGGTAACCCAATCACAGAAAAACACACATGGTATGCATTACTGATAAGTAGATATTAGCTCAAAAGCTCGAATCACCCAAGATACAATCCACAGATCACATGAATCTCAAGAAGAAGGACAACCAAAATGTGTATGCTTCTTAAAAGGGTGAAAAAAATATTCATAGGAGGGGATATGGAGGCAAAGTTTGGAGCAGAGACTGAAGGAATGGCCATTCAGAGCCTGCCCCACATGTGATATATATATATATTCACCAAGACTAGATAAGATTGATGAAACTAAGAAGGGCATGCTGACAGGAACCAGATATAGATGTCTCCTGAAAGACACAACCAGAACATGTCAAGTATAGAGGTGAATGCTAGCAGCAAACCACTGAACTGAGAATAAGACCCAAGTTGGAGGAATTAGAGAAAGGATTGAAAGAGCTGAAGGGGCTTGCAACCCCATAAGAACAACAATGCCAACCAACCAGAGCTCCAAGGGACTAAAGCACTACCCAAAGAATATACATGGACTAACCCATGGCTCCAACTTCATATGTAGCAGTGAATAGCCTTATTGGGCACCAATAGAAGAAGCCCTTGGTCCTGCCAAGGTTGGACCTCTCAGTGTAGGGGAATGTCAGGGGGCAGGAAGTGGGGATGGATAGAGAGAACACCCTTATAGAAGAAGGGGAGGGGAAGGGGATAGGGTTCTTATGTCTGGGAAACCTGAAAAGGGAATAACATTTGAAACGTAAACAAAAAACAATCAAATAAACACACACACACACACACACACACACACACACACACACACAGTCACAGCATTAGAAAGATTGAGAACCACTTGTCTAAAGAGAGATTCTTTTAAGTCTTTTTCTTTACTCAACAGACATTTGTTGAGGGACTATGTTACTGGCAAGAGATATGTGTAATTCACCAAGAAAAGAGACACTAATTCTTCCAAGTTATAGAGTGCAAAAATCAACTCACAAAGTCAGTATCAGTTGTGTTTCTATATAGTAAACATGAGAAATCCATATTAAAAGGAAATTAAGAAATCAGTTATTTATAATAGTATCATCGGGAATAGAATATTTAGTAATAGACTTAACCAAAGACAGAAAAACTTGGACATTAAAAATTAGGAATTGTTGCTGAAATTAAAGAAGGCACAGATTAATGGTGATTGTGTTCATGGCATAGCGTCCTTAGTATGGTAAGACAGAATACTACTCAAAGCAACTCAGGTGCAATCAAATCTGCCAACAGAAAAATTGGAACTTTCAACAATTCTTCTTCCCCTTCTCTTCTTCCTCCCTTTTGTCTTTCTCCTCTACCCTCCCTTTTCCTTCTTCCTCCCCTTTATTTCCCCTATTTCTACTCTCCTCCTCCTTTTGCATTTTTACTTTGAAATAAGGCACTGCCCAGGAAAGCTTCTTGAGTATCCAGGAGCCCAGCTTTTAAATTTTTTTTTTGAAATTTCAAGGGATCTTGAATAGCTAACAGTGTTTGACAGTATTGACACTGAACATATTTGGAAGTCCCACATTTTCTGGTTTTAAAACTTGAAGTATAGCATGCTATGGCACACAAAAAAGTATGGAAGTGGCATGAACTGACCTTAGGAATAAGGCATAGAGCATGCCACTAAACTGTAAACCTTGACATATGTGGCTAACTTAGTTTTGAAATGAATGGGGAGGGGAACACCTTTATAGAAGGGAAGGGGGGAGAGGGTTAGGGGACTTATGGACAGGAAACCAGGAAAGGGAATAACATTTGAAATGTAAATAAGAAATACCCAATTTCAAAAAATGGAAAAAATAATTTAAAAAATTTTAAAAAAGAGAATGGTCAAGACTTTGTTAGGTAGAAAGAAAATATTGTCACTGAGTATTGCTGGGAAATGTGCATAGTGACAAACAGGGTGATACATCTTGAATTCTATGTAACATCCTATGCAAAATTAACCCAAATGAAACAAAAAGATAAATTACAAGAGCTGAAAGCAGAAAAATTTTAGAAGGAAGCATAAGGAAAAACTTTCAAACTTTAGAATTGGCAATGGGCTTTTGAGTATGATATCTAAAACACAGGCAATAAAAAGGATGTTAGTCCTTATCAAAATTAAAAATCATTTGTGAATCAAAATCATTATCAAATGTAGTAACAAGGCAACCAATATAATAGATTAAATCTTTGCAAGTCATATATCTGATTAAGGCTTTATATCCATAATATATAAGGAACTCCTACAACTTATCAACAAAAGTAATGACAAATCCTGTTTACAAAAGGACAGCACTTCTCTGTTGACTAAGGATGTTGAACATTTCTTTAGGTGCTTCTCAGCCATTCAAGATTCCTCTGTTGAGAATAATAGGAATAGAAGAGGGCAAAGAATCTCAGTTCAAAGGGCCAGGAAATATCTTCAACAACATCATAGAAGAAAACTTTCCTAACCTAAAGAAAGCGATGGTCATAAATGTACAAGAAACCTACAGAACATCAAATAGATTGGACCAGAAAAGAAAATCCTCTTGTCACATAATAATCAAAACACTAAATGCACAGAACAATGAATTTTAAAATCTTCATGAAGAAAAAGATCAAGAAACATATAATAGCAAAACCATTAAAATTACACTTGAATTCTCAGTGGAGACACTAAAGCCAGAAAAGCTTAGACAGATGTCGTGCAGACCATAAAGGACCATGGATGACAGCCAAGAATACAATACCCAGTAAAACCATATCAATCATCATGGGTGGAGAAAATAAAATATTCCACAATAAAGTCAAATTTAAACAGTATGGCCCAACAGATGGTAGTAGAAGAAAAACTCTAACCCAAGGAAGTTAACTACACACATGACAAACATGGGTCAAGACAGAAATAAAGAAATAAAGACTTTCTAAAATTCAATGAAAATGAATGTACAATATACCTAAACTTATGAGACACAGTGAAAATAGTGCTAAAAGAGGAAAGTTCATGGCTTTAAATAACTTCATAAAAGAAATTGGAGCGATATACCGGCAACTTTACAGCACATCTGAAAACTCTAGAACAAAAAGAAATAAGCTCAGCCAAGACAAGTAGATGGCAGTAAATAATCGAACTGATGGACAAAATCAATAAAATTGAAACAAATAGAACAATACAAAAATTAATGAAACAAAGAGTTGGATCTCTGAGAAAATCAACAAGATAGACAAAACCTTATGCAGAAAACAAAAACCTAAAAGGTGGAGATAACAATGAAAAGGGGGACACAACAATGGTCACTGAAGAAATCCAGAGAGTCATACCTTAAAAACCTGTGCTTTACCCAAGAAATGGATCGTTTTCTTGATAGATACCAATGATAAATCAAGATGAGATAGACAATTTAAACAAACCTATAAGCATTAGTGAAATAGAAGCAGTAATTAAAAGTCTTTCAAATGAGGGGTTGGGGATTTAGCTCAGTGGTAGAGAGCTTGCTAGCAAGCGCAAGGCCCTGGGTTCGGTCCCCAGCTCTGGAAAAAAAAAAGACAAAAAAAAAATCTTCCAAACAAAAAAGCTCAAGGCCAAATCGTTTAGTGCAGAATTCTACTAGACTTTCAAAGAAGTCTAACTTTAACTAACACCAATACTCCTCAGATTATTCCACAAAAGAGGAATAGAAGGAACATTGTCTAATTCATTTTATGAGGTCAAAGTTACCCTTATACCCAAATCACACAGCATAAAGACTCAAAAAATAAACCAAACTACCGACCAATTTTCCTTATAAACAATATGTAAAAATAATAAAACACTTGCAGAATGAATACAAGAACACACCAAATAGATCATCCACCATATCTAGTAGGCTTCATTCAAGTGATGCAGGGATGGTACAGTACATGGTGCTACTGCAGAAGCACAGGATGACTCCCTTATCTTGTACTTATTTACCACAAGCAATGATAACCTATTGGCTAATGTTAGAAAGTAGTTGGGATGAGAGATTGGAGCCATGGGATTTCAAGGTTCCAAGTTCAGCAATACAGGGGCAATCACAGAAGGTCACATAAGCACCCAAGGCAACTTCTACAAACCTACTTCAAAGGAAGTTGAAGGGCTAATGATACGATACATGAATTGCATAATGTGCTTCTTAGTTCCTAGCAAAACCTCAAAAGGTTGGTTACAGTGTTGAGTATGTTTCTGACTCTGAATGCACATATCTTTCAGTTATAGTAATGCACACATCTATCAGTTATAGTTTCTCATCTTTGATAATATTTTCCTCTACCTTTTCTACCACTTTCTCTAATGTATTGGCAACATGTAGAAAATTTTCTTATTTATTTATTGCAAAGTATTTTATAGTCACACATAAAATTTGAAAATTTGGTGCCAAATAAATAAATGTTAGTGTAGCATGTACACCACTTAGCTGCTTTATTTTGCCTCAGTGTCTGCAAACCATGGGTTGCCTCTTGTCCACAGTGTGGCTGTAGAACTCTTGTAAGCATGAATGCCCCTGGGACCCATTTTCATTTCATTTCATTTTTCTTTTAATTTTCACATTTTGATGCTGAAAATCCCAAACAATAAAGTGAAATGGAGCTTTCATTCATGTAAATCTTGGAGATGATGGTTGCATTTAAAGTCCTTCATGTAGGCAGCCTCAACGTTGCAGGCCTCCACTCTGTAGCATTTCATCCCATTCTGATAAACTTGAGCTAATGTCTCAGATGCCTTCACTGTAGCCATCTGTAGGGAGCAGAGGAAGACCCAAGTGAAGTCTGGAGTGGATGTTTGCCTTTGACATGGGCATGGCTATGTCAAGACCCCAGAGCCTCAGACCATTGAAGAAAATGACAAAGCTTTTCACGAGGGCAGGATATGTGGGTGAGGTTCAGAGGGAAATGACAAAGCCTTCCTTGGGTCTAGGCACGAATGCCGATGGTGTGCAGAAAACATCCACCTTAGCTTTCTCCTCCCAAATATTTACAGCCTGAAGACTGTTACCTCACAGAGACTTATTGAAAGAGATTAGCTAACTATGTGTCCTTGATCTGGTTGTATATTATAAACTTTGTATTCTTGTTTATCCCTATGTAATACCCATGGCTCCTTGTCCAGCTGTATGCAATTACCTTTCTTCCTTGTTTAGCTCTGTATAATAAACATATCAAGCTTCCAAGATACTCCATTTTCTCCAGCTGAAAGAGCAAAACCCTCAGCTTTCTGTCACTGCATTAGTCTGTTTTTTCTTCATTCCCTCTCCATCCCATTCAGGTCTAAGTTTCTGGAGGCATGCTGGATGAGACAGCCATTGAAATAGGCCTCCAGTTCTCTGAAGTTGAACATTTCTCTCACTAAGACTAGATTTTGAAGTCACAAACACGATTTCTGACTTTTAGGTACTTCTTTTTTTTTAATTTTTTTATTATTATTATTTTTTTTATTAACTTGAGTATTTCTTATATACATTTCAAGTGTTATTCCCTTTCCCGGTTTCCAGGCAAACATCCCCCTCCCCCCTCCCCTTCCTTCTGGGTGTCCCCCTCCCAACCCTTCCCCCATTGCCGCCCTCCCCCCATAGTCTAGTTCACTGGGGGTTCAGTCTTAGCAGGACCCAGGGCTTCCCCTTCCACTGGTGCTCTTACTAGGATATTCATTGCTACCTATGGGGTCAGAGTCCAGGGTCAGTCCATGTATAGTATTTAGGTAGTGGCTTAGTCCCTGGAAGCTCTGGTTGCTTGACATTGTTGTACTTTTGGGGTCTCGAGCCCCTTCAAGCTCTTCCAGTTCTTTCTCTGATTCCTTCAACGGGGGACCTATTCTCAGTTCAGTGGTTTGCTGCTGGCATTCGCCTCTGTATTTGCTGTATTCTGGCTGTGTCTCTCAGGAGCGATCTACATCCGGCTCCTGTCGGTCTGCACTTCTTTGCTTCATCCATCTTGTCCAATTGGGTGGCTGTATATGTATGGGCCACCTGTGGGGCAGGCTCTGAATGGGTGTTCCTTCAGTCTCTGTTTTAATTTTTGCCTCTCCCTTCCCTGCTAAGGGTATTCTTTTTCCTCATTTAAAGAAGGAGTGAAGCATTCACATTTTGATCATCCGTCTTGAGTTTCATTTGTTCTAGGGATCTAGAGTAATTCAAGCATTTGGGCTAATAGCCACTTATCAATGAGTGCATACCATGTATGTCTTTCTGTGATTGGGTTAGCTCACTCAGGATGATATTTTCCAGTTCCAACCATTTGCCTACGAATTTCATAAACTCGTTGTTTTTGATAGCTGAGTAATATTCCATTGTGTAGATGTACCACATTTTCTGTATCCATTCCTCTGTTGAAGGGCATCTGGGTTCTTTCCATTTTCTGGCTATTATAAATAAGGCTGCGATGAACATAGTGGAGCATGTGTCTCTTTTATATGTTGAGGCATCTTTTGGGTATATGCCCAAGAGAGGTATATCTGGATCCTCAGGCAGTTCAATGTCCAATTTTCTGAGGAACCTCCAGACTGATTTCCAGAATGGTTTTACCAGTCTGCAATCCCACCAACAATGGAGGAGTGTTCCTCTTTCTCCACATCCTCGAAAAAATTTCCTGAACAAAACACCAATGGCTTATGCTCTAAGATCAAGAATCGACAAATGGGATCTCATAAAACTGCAAAGCTTCTGTAAGGCAAAGGACACTGTGGTTAGGACAAAACGGCAACCAACAGATTGGGAAAAGATCTTTACCAATCCTACAACAGATAGAGGCCTTATATCCAAAATATACAAAGAACTCAAGAAGTTAGACCACAGGGAAACAAATAACCCTATTAAAAAATGGGGTTCAGAGCTAAACAAAGAATTCACAGCTGAGGAATGCCGAATGGCTGAGAAACACCTAAAGAAATGTTCAACATCTTTAGTCATAAGGGAAATGCAAATCAAAACAACCCTGAGATTTCACCTCACACCAGTGAGAATGGCTAAGATCAAAAACTCAGGTGACAGCAGATGCTGGCGAGGATGTGGAGAAAGAGGAATACTTCTTTAAATTTGGTATTTAAATGGTCATAGTTAATGGTAGAACAATGCCACTAAGTGGCAGGGAGTAAATCAGAAAAGTTAAATTGGAATTTGAAAATGGAAGAGAGAGAGAGAGAGAGAGAGAGAGAGAGAGAGAGAGAGAGAGAGAGAGAGAGAGAGAGAGAGAGAATCCCAGTTTGACTTTATTTAACCAGTTGTGAATTGTTAAAAAAAATCACAAATTATGACAATGGAAATTTTCATTAGCAAGACTATCCCTCTGCTCTTGTTTCTCATCAATTACAGACACATATTGGTTGGTTAGCTGCCTTTAGCCTTTGTCTATCACATGGTTTTCTCAGTTTGTACTTGCCCGTGTGCTTGAATCATCAGCTGGGAGATATTTAAATTAATCAGAAGGTAGGAATGTAGTGTAATTCAGTTGGTAGAGTGTTTACCAAGCATGCAGGAAGCCCTGGGGGCTCCATCCCTAACACCATGTAACATCAGACATGGTAGTGCGTATCTCTGATTCCAGTATGAAGGAGGTAGAGGTGGGCAGATCACAAGTTCAAGATTTTCCATGGCTACATGGCAACTTTGAGAACAGCTTTGACTAAATGAGACTCTGTCTCAAAAAATGGTTTCTATTACCTTTATGATTCTGGCTAAAATTGTACAACTCCCTACCTTATCTGTTACTGAATTTCAGCATGCAAACTGTGGTGGTTTGATTATACTTGACCCATGGGGAAGTAGCACTACCAGGAGGTGTGGTCTTGTTGGAGTGGGCGTGGCCTTGTTGGAGGAAGTCTAGCACTGTGGGGGTGGGCTTTTGTGATTCTATGCTCAAGATCCACCCAGTGCACAAGAAGAGTCTCCTGCCTTTTGATCAAGATATAGAACTCATGCACGCTGCCATGCTTCCTACCATGATGGTAATGGACTGAACCTCTGAACCTGTAAGCCAACCCTAACTAAATGTTGTCCTTTATAAGAGTTGCCTTGGTCATGGTGTCTTTTCACAGCAATGGAAACCCTAACTGAGACATATACCTACCATTTACTATCCTTCACTAACTATCAATAATCAACACCCAGTAACTAAACTCAATTGTCAGTTATGCTTAAGAAGGAAAGTTCATTAACCCTTCTGTGTCCTCGCCTCATCCTGGTTGCTCTGGCTACTGTCACAATTTCAGCCCATCACCTATGTGTGATTGCAGGAGCTTTCCTTATCCTTATTCTGACTTTTACAACTTGTTGATTCAATCTGTTTGATTCTCCTTAAATATTTCTTCTATACATTCTAATTCATGACCATCCCTCTTCCAGAATATTATTTCAGTCTGACCAGGTATCCTTTCTTTTTCCAGGAAGAGTCCCACTCAGACTATCCTATGTATACCACTAAGATCTTTCTGAAATTTATATGTGAGCATACATATTGTTTTCCTGAAGGGTCTGGTAGTCACCATTTTGGACTATTAAATGTATACACATATGTGTATGCATTTACAGCAATAATGAAAATAGAGAGCATTAATTTGAAGAAGATAGGACAGGTGTGTATTGGAAGGTGTGGAGGGAGGAAAGGGAAGGGGCTATAATTACATTCTAATCTCAAAAATATACATATATGTGGTTCTCTACTCTTTAGGCACATGATAGAATCATACTTCTCTCCTACTTGAAGAAGTTAGGCGTGATCATATGACATGCTACAGTCAGTGAACTATAGGCAGAAGGGATATATGATTCTTAAGATAGAGCAGTGGTTCTCCACCTGTGGGTCGTAACCCTGGGGTCGAACAGCCTTTTCATAGAGATCACCTAAGATCATCAGAAAACACAGATATTTATATTATGATTAATTATAATAGAAAAATTATAGTTATGAAGTAGTATTGAAAATAATTTTATGGTTGGTCACCATAACATGATAAAGAGTTATAGCATTAGGAACGTTGAGAACCACTGAGATAAACTTTAACGATTAATGTAAAAATTGCCCCAGTGTCTGTCTCTCTAGATGGTGGCCACTTTGTTGGCCAGGGTCCAAGAATAAGGGATTCTCAGACTATTCACCATGGCGCTATAACATGAATCCAAAATGAATCTTGCTTTGAGCTACTTATTTTGCAGGTTTTATTGCAGAATATTCTGGGTACACTTTGCATAATTCAATGATGAAGGTAAAACTCCAACTCCTAAGCAAAATGTTGATAACCTTTTATGTGACCTGTACTTTTTTCTTCATTTTAAATTATTCCTCTTCCCCCAGCCACCTGCTATTCCTGGTAGGTGTTGCTTGTGCTTTTCCACTTTGATTGTTTGCTCCTCTACCTCAGATACTCTGAGTGGGACGTAGTGCCTCCTTCCTTAATCTATTGTCGTTTTTCTTTGGTACCACAGTTCTATTTGTATCAGAGATTTTTTATATGATGTGGGCTAGGAGTCATTCCACAAACCACATGAACACCAATCTCAGTCAGACAGGGATGGCTTATTGATCGCCCACTGTAATACTTGTCAGACCAGAGACATAGTTCAGACTGAGGGCTTATGAAGGAAAAAGAACCACAAAGACCACAATGAACTCATACTCAAGTGCAGGAAGTACTGCCCAATGATCAGCTCTGACTCAAGATATTTAGACCCAACAGTTCATATTGACCTTTGACTTGATGGGTCCTACCTAAAGCTTTATGGAATTTCTTAAGATTAGCAAACCTCATAACATACCGAACATAATGGGGAATGTGGTCAGCACTACCCTGCTGTGAGGCAAGTCACTTTGTGTCAGTGACTGGCAGGCATATTACAGCAGCGATATGAAATAGCTGGTATGTAACAAAATGGTTACAGCTATTCTCAGGGTTAGGGTGTCAGACCATAGCATTATATATGTATCTAATTTAATTTTCTTTTCTAGAACCTCCTTCAAGTAAGGATTTACTTTAGAGATATTTTTTCTATGGGCTCATGAAATTTAAATTAAATGTCACTTATTACCATGTTCAAATGTTCTGTCAAATGACTGCACTACACTCCAGAAATACTGTGTATTTGAATTAATTGTTAGTTTTTCTGACAGTGATTTTTTTCTTTTGTTTGACTGTGCAGCTGATAGAGGTGGTTTGCATAGTTTAAAGGTAGATTAGAGAGTATGTGGTGTAACTCAGTCAATAACAATCAGAAAACAGAGGAAATGACAAAGGTAACAACAAACTGTTACCATGACACATGCTCTAGACCTAACACTGTGCTAGGTATGGTGGGGAATTTATGGAAAGTAGATGCATTTAAGGCCTCAGCTGTCTTACTGTCCAGTTTGGAAAAAAGTGTCACATGCATGAAGCATGGGGTTCGTCTATAGACTGAAGCTCCTAGAAACCTGTGTCATAAGGTGAAGTAAATAATGAAGTCAATAAGATTTTTCTTTTTTGTTTTGGGAATAATTTTTTTTAGAGACAGGGTTTTTCCGTGTAGTCCTGGCTGTCATAGAGTTCATTCTGTAGACCAGGCTGGCCTTGAACTCAGAGATCCATGTGTCTCTGCCTCCAAAATGATGGGATCACAGGTTTGCACTGCCACCACCTAGCTGGAAATAACTTTTTCATGCAATGTATTCTAATCACAGTTTCCCTGTCTTCAACTCCTGCTGGGTATTCCCCATCACCCCACTTGCCCAACTTGTCTGTGAAGAAAACAAACAAACAGGCAAACAAAGAAAAAAAATCAAACCAGAGATTAAAATAAAATATTAAAAAATAATAAAGAAAAAATATATCTTCCAAAAACCTTGAAATAAACGTTTTGAGACATTAATACATATGCAAAATAAAATTTGATCATCCTCATATCCACTCTTCCTAACTTCTCCCAGGCCCACCATACTCTTACCCTTTCATGAAGTATTCTGTCTCTCAGGCAAGTTTGAAGACCAGGGTGTAGGCTGCCAGAATTCATGTAAAGCCAGACACAGTAGCACACATCTATAATCCAAGTGCTCCTACAGTGAGATAGGAGGAAGAGATAAGTCAATTACTGGAAGCTGTGGGCCACCTAACCTGGTGAGTTTAACTCTGAACAGCAAGACTGAATCAAACAAGCTGGAAGAAAGATGAAGACTGACACTCTGACTTTTTTCTGTCTTCTGACTTCCACAGAAGCCCTACAGCTTGTATATACCCACATGTGTGCACACACACATATACAAATGCCCCAAGATAAAAAACAAACAAACAAACAAAAAGATCCAAACTAAAACCTAAAAATCCTGAGCGCTGGGATTAAAGATGTGTGCTGTCACACCTGTCTTGATGCAATACTGTTACTGTGGCACCCTTTAAGCTGCCAATTGAGTATATATACTTAGGGAGGGATGTAAACTATGGGCTCTCAGAAGCCCCTGGCAGCAGGCCTTAGCTCATAGTTTGGTGTGAGAGACAGTATCTGGGGAGGCCAAGTAAGGTATGAGGGAGAATAATAAGTCAAAGAAAGCCCAGGAACTCTGAAGGAGCCAGTTCAGGTATTTGGATAGTTTGTAAAAGATTGACTTATTTATTTTTTGTTCATTTTCTTATTTATACTTATGTGTGTGTGTGTGTGTGTGTGTGCCTATGTGAGTTTATGAGCAGCGCTTGCGTGCAGGTATCCCAGGAAGCTCAGAGAGCATTGAATGCCTTGGAGCTGGAGTTACAGACAGATATAATCCAACCAAAGTGGGTACTAGGAAGCAAACCTAGGTCCTCTACCAGAGACACAAATGGTCTTAAGTATTCAGTCATCTCTCCAGCTTTGACCAATGTCTGATGACATCATTATCCTCTTGAAAACTGGGACGCTATTATTTTACACCTCGCTATTAGGACTGCCTGTGCTTTGACTGAGAAGTTTTAGCATTACTGACAAATCACTCCCCTTCTCAATCTAGGGGCTTGCAAGGCACCGATTTACATGAAAAAATATTTACTTATTTTAAAGCTAATCTGTGAGAATACAAATCAGAAGAGTGGGTCCCTTCTGCATGTGGATTGGGACCATTTCTGGCTGGCAGGAACTTCGTGCATTGGGATGGATGGTGATTATGTGTATACTCATTTACATCTCTACGAGAAATAATTTCAAAACTAGGCTGCTCGTTTTGGACTTCCTTCTCCCACCTGTGACATACTTCCTCTAGGTGTATATTAAATTAAAAGTAATAGGAAGGAGATGGGGTCAGGGAAGAAATACAAATAATCTGATTAGGCACATACATATGAATAAGGAGTGTTGTTGCATGGTGTACATTTCACACAGCGCATTATTCATCATATACCTAGTGTTGGTATTAGCTGGGAAATTGGGTTCAGGTAAATAACACCAGGGAGTAATGACTGTTGGCATTACACGTAGTAATCTGTTTTCCCAGAATAAACAGCAAATGTATTCTGTTTGGAATTAATACAGTATTTTATATTGTATCCATAAAAATGACTTATGGGATCGCATCCATTAGTTTAATGGAATATCACAATCATTATTCCAAACTTATTTCTATTGTAATCAGTGGAATGGGATGCTTCTTCCAAATAAGAAAATGAATGTGAATGCCCAAGATTTTGTCTTATTTAATTTTAATAATTGTAAATCACCATATGTGATATGTATTTTTCATATTTACTTCTGAAGTATAAATCCCACCAAAGAAAACAGAAGAGAGAAATGTCACATTACGACTTGCAAACTGAGCTGGGTGTCATAGGGCTTATTTTTATTCAGCATTTGAAAGATAGAAGGAGGAGGATCTGGAGTTCAAAGTCAACTTGTACTGCAAGAGATGTCTCAAAAGCATAAAGAAGGAATTTTATATTACTTCCCTGATATCGTCTTGGAATATTGTATTTGTACAATGAAATGCTCAGCACTGAGTTGTGGCTCATAATATGAGAGGTTGGGTAAGAACCAGGAGTTTTGAGCAGGGGAAAGCTCGTGGGCTGTCCTTAGTTCTTAATCTATTTCTGAGGACTCTTGCTTTTCACTAAAATCTCTGTCAATTTTAGAGTTTAGTAAAGAATGCTATTGCCTCTGTTGCCTCTGGAAATGAGGCTGTTTGCGGGTTCAGAGAGTTTCTATTAGTCATTGCAGTACGATCTCAGCAAGATGGTCATACTAAAGTGCCCTGACGCTTAAAGAGTTGCTCTTAGAAACTTTCTTCACTTGTCTGTGCTTCAGTTTCTTCATTTGGAAGAGTATCATAGGCTTGTGATAATTAAATTTGTAAGTTGCCATCGAATCAAATCTCTTCCTTATAGCATATTAAAAGGAGCAGGTTTCAGGACTTGCCAGGTTTAGATGAAGGGAAGTACTGTAGTAGACATAATCATTTTTCTTTCTAAGATGTATTAATGTACTTTAGTCTTTTACCTTTCCAGATATATGCCCTTCTTTCTAGTGCAAGGTATCTGTACACCCAAGGGTGGTGGGCAGAGGGTACTATTAAGATTTACAGGACTTTAGCAAGCCCTGGAAAGGAAAAAATAGTATTGCATTTCTCATTTCTAAAATGGGATTTTTAAGGCCAAAGCAAGAAAATAACTCTGAAAGGATGACTGTATTAAGACAGAAAGAGATTTTCTAAATTCCTTTATCCCGTTCTTTATCTTATAAAGAAGACCTGGCCTAAGCTAATCATGGAGTTTAACCTAAGGACCCTTTGCACTGAAAAGGAGATGCAGAGGGATTATAAAGGCTTCTGCTATGGATCTTCTCCATGGGAGGAAGAGTATAGTGAGAAAAGGGGATAGGAGATACGATCAAGGATATAGCAAGTGCTCTTTTGGGGGAGACTAAAGTTCTAGAATAGGATTTTTTTTTAGGGTTCCAGAAGCAAAAGGAAATGAGGGCTACAAAACCTGGTTTGGTTAACAAGAATTGTTTTTCAGAAAGAGAGAGAAAAAGAATACAAGAGCACAAGTGTGTGTGTGTGTGTGTGTGTGTGTGTGTGAGAGAGAGAGAGAGAGAGAGAGAGAGAGAGAGAGAGAGAGAGAGAGAGAGAGAGAGAGTTAGTTCAGCTCTTCATATCTGCCCTTGGCTTTTGCGCAGTATAGATTCATAGGCTTGGAAAATTTTTCAGGCCCCCTAGATAGCAAGATTCTAGACACTGAAATGTCAAGACTGACTCACCATGGCAGGGACAAAATAACCCTGTTCCTGGAGCAAGACCAGAGGAGGGTTTAAGGAAACTATTAGGGAGTGGGTTCATACAATGTGTAAGAGTTTACTGAGCTGGAATCTCAGTGGAAACTGGCCGAGTTGTGAGCCAGCTGAAAGGAACTGTGGTCTGACAGCAATCCCAGTTGTAGGCTCCATCCCTCAACACCAGCAAACTGCCTGGAAGTGGGACTAATTGTGCTTTAGGAAGTGCTATTGGAGCTAGCACTGGTCCTGGGGTATGCTAATTGATCAAGCTTGGCCACCTGTCCCAGATAAGCAAAGAAGCTTTGTTCTTGGTGACGCTGTAGCAGAAAGATTAGAGGTCTAGCAACCTAAGACTGATCTCCATACCAAAGGGTGCAATTGTTTTACCGGAGCATTAAACCTATTGAGTACTCCCACAGAACTGCCCTGACCTTTGCCTGGGTTTTCTCCTTGTTCACAAGTATACATCTGGCTCTCCTAACCTCATAACTCATCTTTCTGGCTCAGTATCCTCTGGACAACCCACTCCTTTAAAAGCTCCTCAGAAACCCATTCAGACTGTCACATCCCCTGATAGGTTAGTGTACAGATATCGTGCTAGCCTGTTACCAAGGGGCATGTCACCAGGTAGAGATGAGGTGAACTGTCAAGTCTAAATGTGACTGTGATCTCTCCAGGTTCTTTCTCAAGCTGCCTAGTGGGAAATGAGCCTATTTTAATGTACTTATTTACTTATTTTACTTTTTGAGAGAGGTTCTTACTGTGTACCTGAGGCTGGCATTGCACTCACTGAATAATAGCCCAAGATAGCTTAAAACTTGTGATTCCTCCTGCTTAGTCTTCTGAGTACTGGTATTTCAAATATGTACCACTTATGCTTGTCAAGAACTATCTTTTAAAAGTGAATACTTAAGGGGCTGTAAAACAAGTCTTACTTGATAAATGGCTTGCCATTGCAAACCTAATGACTGAGTTCACATAATCGGAATCTACATAGAATTAAACAGGTAGGATATATCTGTAATCACAGGGAGATGAGAGTGCAGATACAAGAGCATCCCTAGACACTCATGGTTCAACTCAAAGCAAAAAGGAAGAGAACTTGTCTCAAGCAAAGGGAAAAGCAAAGACTAATACCCCAGGTTGCCCCTTGACCTTTATATGTGTTGTGACATGTACATGTGTAGATCCCCAGAGCGAGAGCAAATTTGAGCCTATATTAGAAGGACAAGTTATCCTCTAATGGTCCCCATGAGGTTTATTGATTTATTGAATTTATTGATTTATTGGGGGCAGGGTGACACCGTGACAGAGAATGAATTAAGACTGAGCAGGGAGAGAGACCTCAGTCTTGACATAGATCTGAAGCATTTCTTCTAGTTCAATAAGGAATTCTAGAGTAGATTCCTACTGGGAAATTCCCACACAAGTTGGACACAGTTTGACACTTAACCTTTCCAAACATTGGCTAGGAACTGCAGTGGTTGTCAGATAATTAACTCCCCTTAACTCGGAGACTAAGTCCTTTCTTGAAGAGGGATTTAAGTCGATATTTCAGATCTAACACAGTTCATACCTTGTGTTGTAATGCTTAACTTCTCTACTTATTCTGGGAGAAAATAAATCTTCTGGGGTTCCTTCTCTCTCTCTCTCTCTCTCTCTCTCTCTCTCTCTGTGTGTGTGTGTGTGTGTGTGTGTGTGTGTGTGTGTGTGTGTTCTGTTCTGCTCTAGACAGCTTTTTCTTGCTCTTCTAAAAACTCTCAGGTTGAGACAGCTTTCTCTGCTAGTAAAAATTCTAAAAGCTATCTGGATAGCTCATCTGACCAAAGTCAGAAAAGCTGCTACAAAAAATTTACAAAAGGCCAGAAGCTGGAACCTTGCCTAGCCTTGTCCTGAAGCAGGTGTGTGTAAGGCTGGTGAAAACCCCTAGGGTCTTTCAACGTGCCTTTTCCGGTAAAGACATGAGCAGATGTGTATTTGTTCTAGGCAGGGCAACAAAAGCAGATCTTAATACAGCTTGGTGAAGCAGTAAACTATGGGCTATTTGCATGCAGTTGGGATCTGCTGCATAGCCTTTTCTTCTTTTGGGGCCTACTTAGTTTTCTATACTGTGGGCTAGAGCAGTGTCTCTAGCAATATGCTTGGGGCTGCTATTTTGGCTGCTGGGCACTATCTCTAACTCTTCACAGATCAGGTCCATTTGGTGAACATGCTAATTGAAGCTTCTCTTTCTTTTATTTAAAAGAGTCATTAATTATAACCCCTGGCATCCTGTTGTTACCACTTGTCTCTTATTGTTAGTGATGGAAAGGATTGGAGATCATGGCCATATCTACTAACAGACCAAAGAGCCATTTCTCCTAACATCAACTTTGGCTTGTAGAGGACCATCACTGCTGAATCTGGTGGTGATTCCAAAGGCGTGGTCCTCAAGTGTTCCTCATGTCCCTGGTGAAACATGACTCTCTAGATCCTCTTATACTGTAAGGCTCAAAGTGAGTCTTAACTACCAGGAGACCCCCCAAGTGAGACAGGAGAACAGAGTTCGATGCAAACTCAAGAGTTTTATTTTCCGGCACTTTGGGGGTAGACTTCAATCAGCCACTTGTGGTGAATGACTAGAAGGCAACCCTGAATGACTATAACAAGCAGTTTTTATACTTTTTAGAAGTGCAGGTTACATCAGCAAGGTTACAGTTTAAACTTATTGGATAAGCATATAGACCTTTGAATCTATTGGCTAGCAAGCATAGGACATGCATTCAAACTATCTGGGACCAGAGGGTCAGGTTATTATCAGTACATTCTGCAGTTTTTCAAGAATGTCCCTGCTCCTCCTAAGAACTGTGGGTGGAGAATGCAACTTGGCCTAGCCTTGACCTGAGGTTGAGAAGCTGGTACTTCGCCTAATCTTGACCTGAGGCAGTGGGTGTAAAGCTGGCAAAAACCCCTATGGTCCTTCACAGGAATCCTATAACCTACCTACTTTGTACCAGGCCAAGCCTCTTAATAGCTCTTACACTTTAGTAAGAACTAGGGTCCTTCAATACAACATACATACATAGTGTGTCTTCTGGATTTAGTAAAATATTAGCTCCATCATATATGTTTCCCTTAGCTTTTTAATCCCTTTCTCTTCCATCTTCCATAGCAACCCAGAATTTTCTTTTTTCCTTTATTTATTTTTTCACCTCACATCCTGATCAGTGCCACTCCTACTACTGGTCCTCCCTCACACAGTCCTTCCCCTTCCCCTCCTCTTCTGAGAGGGTAGAGCTCCACCCCCAACCCCACCCCTACAACCCAGGAATTTCAATACAACTTAAAGTGGGCCACTGGCTTTCCACAAGAATAGGAGCCACTCTAGCACTGAGTTACACTGGCCTTTGAGGTCTATGCTGAAGTAAGTACTGTGTCCCTCTAACTTAGGCTTATGATAAAGCTCACCTTTTGCAGTACCTTCAGTACCTTGTCCTACAGGTACATCTGATTCCTGCTGGAATATTCATCTAAGACCATCTAGTTCCTTGGGGATTTTAATGCTTGCTTTTGGAAAAATTTGTGGTGGTTATAGGCATTGTCGCTCTGTAGAAGAATCTTCTTGTTCTATCTCCTTATATGGAGGAAGTGCTGGCTCATATAGTAGGAAGTGTTGGCCACCATTTTTATAGGTTCAGAAGTTTTATAGAAGACAAAGGAGTCAGAATTTTGGTATTATGTGTCACCATTACACATGCCAGGATCCTGTAGGTTTTTTTTTCATATTTTTATAGTAGGACCTCAGCTTTGGCATAATTAACCTCCTTCTGTTGAGCATTGAAGTTTAGTCACTCTAATGCTCCAGTCTTGTATTTGATCTTCAGCTTTTTATGATCACCCATTACATTAAATGCAGACTTCTTTGTGAGCTATTAAAGAGACTTTATGTTTTATACTTTTTTTCCAAGATAGAGTTTCTCTGTATAATAGCACTGGCTGTCCTGGACTTGCTTTGAAGACCATGCTGGACTCCAACTCATAGAGATCTGCCTGCCTTTGCCTCCTGAGCACTGGGATCAAAGGCATGTGCCACCATGCCTGGCTACACTTGGTTTTTAGTTGCTATTTGTATTCTGCTTTTAAATTTCTGTATGGTGTCAGTATAACTGAATACATTACAAGCATGAAATTCCATTTTCTTTATTTTTATAATGTCATTTATATGGACTTAAAATATTTGAATCATTCTTCCAGAATGTACTCTCCCTACTAGAATATTTTATCTGAAACGTGACAAATGTCTTAATGTTTGGGCTGCTGTCACATGCCAGGGATTGCTTATGTGCATACACAATCTTCCAATGTGACCCGGGTCATCACTCCCAGCAGTATGCACATGAATCAAGTCTTGAAGCCCCATCTTGTGCTCTCCTTTCTTAGGCTGGTTCTCATCCCAACTGTCAGTCTGAAAAAGAGGTACAAGGAGAGAGAAAGGATTATTAGGGACAAAACATGAATAATAAAGAAGGACAAGCAGGATGGAACAGGGGGAAGCCATAGAATTATGATATGAACCAGGCCAAGTCTTCCTAAGTGAAGCAGAGCTTTTCCCATGTTGATTGGAAAGGCCCAGGATCTTGAACTACTGCTTTGTTAAGTCACTAGCTGGAATTAACCTACCTCCAAAGTCCCTAGACAGTGTGACTTTGATCATTGCAATTTTCTCAGTGAGCTGACTCACGAAATGTGACCTGGGTTCAAAAGCTGAAGCAGATTATGAAGGTGCTAACTGATGGAGTCTGTCAGCTACTAAACTCTTTATATCTGAATGATAATTCTTTTCTAGAAGAGGGTTAAGAAGGGGGTGTAACTATCTTCCCTCTATGCACTGAGCCTAGTACCACTCTGTAAAAACTTAATTTGTTTATAATGGAATTTATATTTCTCACCCACGGTGCTGTAGGTCAATTATCCAAATGAGATTGGGTTTTCAAATCTGAGTGTTGCCTGAATCAGTTTGTAACTGAGATACAGCACAGTAGTTTGGGACATCATTTAGGGAGGGTGCTCATAGGGTTCCAACAGTGACTCTTGGAGATGAGCTCCTGGTCTTCAGTCTATATCACAATCTTCACAAAACTGAATTTAATAGTAAACAAGACAGACAAACTTGCCAACAAGAGTGAGGGCAAACACAGAAAAACCAGTTTCTTTCTTCTATGTCCTTTGATCTGTGTTGCTACTAGGAGGTGTGGCCCAGATTTAGAGTGGGTCTTCCTACTTCAAATAATCTAGGAGCTCAGGTTTTAGTTGTCTGTTGGGTGCTGACTGCTTGATGTCAAAATGGGCAAGTTCAAGAAAACCAGGAAAGTGGTGCTGGTCCTGGCTGGATGCTACTCTGGATGAAAAGCCATATCATGATCATTGATGATGGACGGCATCTCAGATCACCCTTACAGCCATGCCCTGGTGACTGGAATTGACCGCTATCCCCAAAAAGTGACATCTGCAATGGGCAAGAAGAAAATCTCCAAGAGAGCCAAGATCAATAACCACCTCATGCCCACAAGGTACTCTGTGGATATTCCCTTGGACAAAACTGTTGTCTACAAAGATGTGTTTAGATACCTAGCTTTGAAATGTAAGGCCAGGCGGAGGCCAGGGTCAAGTTTGAGGAGAGATTCAAGATAGGGAAGAATAGACATTTTTTCTAGAAGCCTCACTTTTATATATATTTTGGTCCAATTATTAAAAAAGAAAAAAAGAAAAAATCTTGGAGTGCCATAAAATACTAGAGACTAAGGGCTTAAACAACAGAAATGTATTTTCTTACTGGACTGGAGCTGTTTGCCAGCATGGTTTGGTTCTGGTGAGGCATCTTTTTCTCTCCTGTAGATGGCTACCTTCCCACAGTGTGTTTATGGCCTTTCTTTTATGCATACATATAGACACATGGATCCTATCAGATTATGACCTCAGCATTATGACCTCATTCAACTTTGCTTCCTGTGGTGGTTTGAATATGCTTGGCTCATTGGAAGTGGCACTATTAGGATGTATGGCCTTGTTGGAAGAAGTGCATCACTGTGAGGATGGGCTTTGAGGTCCTATGGTCAAACTCTACCCAATGCAGAAGAGATCCTCCTCCTAGCTACCCCATAGAACAGTCTCATGGCTGCCTTTGAACCAAGATGTAGAGCACTCAGCTCCTTTTAGAGACTCATGTTTGCCTGGATGCTGCCGTGCTTCCCACCATGATGATAATGGACTGAACCTCTGCAACTGTAAGCCAGTCCCAATTAAATGTCCTTTATATGCGTTTCCTTGGTCATGGTGTCTGTTCACAGCAGCAAAACCCTAACTAAGATACTTCCTAAAGTTAAATCTCAATATACAGTTACAGTAGAGTTTAGGGCTAAACATTTGAATTTTGGACAGGACACAAATAGTAAAGTATCAGAAAAGATTTGTCAAGAAAGAGTTGTGTAAAATCACTCTGAACATACATAACAATTATAATACATAAGTTACCTAAAACATGAATGCAGATAAAGTAACTCTTCTTACCTATCATTTATTTGGTGATTCTATTCAGTTTTAATCTAACATCTCCCTGAAAAAGGCGCAATATTTATGAATTACTCTGTTTCCATCAATTGTTTGGAGTCCTTGTTAGCATAATATGTGGTTCTTGTTTCTTGGGGCTTACACATCTTTCTTTTATGATAGCCCTCCTTAGTTTTGGTCTACATAAATGCAACTGTATTTATTAGCTACTTGTTGCTGTGACAATATACATGAATGAAGAAACTTAAAGAAGTTTTCTTCTTCCTCCCATAGTTGGAAGGTATGGTCCTTCATAGTGGGAATGCCATGGTGCTAGAAATTTGAGGCAGATAGTCTTACATATGGTCATACTCGTGTCTGTCGTCAGAAAGTAGGGTGTGATGAATACTTACACTCAGCTCACTTGCTTCTGTTTTGTTGTTTTGGAGGTTAGGGTAGTTCTTTCCACCTCAGTCAACCTAACCTAGGTGATACCTCACAGGCATGCCTAGAGACTTGTCTCCTAGCTGTTGCAGATATTGTCACTTTGACAATCAATGTTAACCATCAACCACATTATGGACCTGGAATTCCAAAGATTCAAAAATCGTGTTTACTTTTCACCCCACCCTCTAGCTATCTAAGTTGTTACATTGACCCATTTGGTTTCTCTTGTCATTGTCCTATGGGTTCTGCTTTTGGGTGAAAGGTTGTTTCCCTCAGATTGTCACATTTACCCATTTTAAAGTCCCATAGATTTTCTTTCCTTGTATTTAAGCTCCCATTAACAGGACCTTAGTCAAGATAGCTACTTTTAGAAGGATCTCCAATCACAGTGGGGTGTGGATACCAACACACAATGGTTTCTGCATTGGCATTATTGAGTCTGATAAGTTTATGGGATAATTCAAGTAATGGGGTATTGGACATTTGTATAGACTGGGTTGGAGCTTAAGGGAGACTTGAAGTAAAGATCTGTGAGGCATCATAAGAGAGATGGAAATAGAAACTGTGGAGTATTTCCCAGAAAGAATGTTCAGAGTTGGAAGGAGGACTGTTGTGAAGTCCCAAGAACACTGACATTTAGAGCTAGAAGACCAGAGCTGGGTAGATGGCTTGGTGAATAAAGTGCTTGTTTTGCAAAAATGAGGAACTAAGCTAGGTTTTACATAGCCCATGTAAATGCCAGGCATGACAACCCATATAATCTCAGCACTCAGTAGGCAGAGTCAGAATATCCCCGGGGCAATCTGGCTAGGTGAGTCATTAAACTCTGGATTCAAATGAGCATCTCCCTTAGAATAGAAAGCAACTGAGGAAAAAATACAGGAGGAAACACGGAGAAAAGGTGTGGAGCAGAGACTGAAAGGCCATCCAGAGACTGCCCCACATGGGGATCCAGCCCATATACAGCCATCAAACCCAGACGATTTTGCAGATGCCAAGAAGTGCAAATTGACAAGAGCCTGATATAGCTGTCTCCTGAGAGACTCTGCCAGGGCCTGACAATTATAGAGGCGGACGCTCACAGCCAACCATTGGACTGAGAAAGGGGTCCCCGATGGAGGAGTTAGAGAAAGGACTGAGGTAATTGAGGGGGTTTGCAACCCCATAGGAAGAACACAATATCAACCAACCAGACCCAGGGACTAATCCACCACCCCAAGAGAACATAGGGATGGACCTATGGCTCCATCTGTGTATGTTCTGTCAAGGTTTGATGATCCAGTGTAGGGGAATGTCAGAGCAGGGAGGTAGGAGGGTGTGGGCAGGAGAGGGAGCAGGAAAAGAGGGAGCACCCTCATCGAAGCAGGGGGGTGGGGTGGGATAGCGAGTTTCTGAAGGGGAAACTGGGAAATGGGATAACATTTAAAATGTAAATAGAAAACGCAATTTAAAAACAAAATAAAATAAAAAAAGAAAGCAATTGAGGAAGATATCTGGCATCAACGTCTGGCTTCCATATATGTGCACCTATGTGTGAACACCTTACACACATGCATATGAACACACACAAAACAAAATAATAAATAAAAATAAAAGAGATACTAGACCTAATAGCAAATTAGCAGCACCCGGGTAGGAGGGAAAGCAGGAAAAGAGTACTGTCCTATAAGTGAAGAGATAGGAGAGATTAAGAAATACCTAAAGTCTAAAGTTTTATTGGGTACACATGACATTAAATTCCAGCTTCACTTTTAATTTCATTAATGTAATAATAGATGAGAACGATGGGAGACATCTGGGTTGGGTTATTAAGTCCAGCAAGTTGATGCTGAATAGAAAATGTCATAAAAGACACCACAATTACAGATTTTTATTTTTTATTTTTTTTGCTTTTCTGGAGACAAGGTCTCACCAGGACCTTGAATTTGAGGTTTTACGCCACAGCTACCAAGTGCTGTAACTTTGTTGCCATGCACAGTTTCTAAGCACTAAATTCTGGAAGGACAGCCAATAAGATAATGGCTAGCAAATGAAACAAGTAGGCATCGGGAGGCTTCTATAGCAAACAGGCTAGTAGGTACTTTAGACGTTGTGAACAGTAGTGTCGCATGTAGGCATCTCTGTCTTGTACAATGATGAAGCTGCCGTAAGTGCGTTTCAGTAAAACTCTGTTAACCAAAACAGGCAGGGAGCTGGATTAACTCATAGACGAAAGCTTGCCACATCTTGTGATTTAATACAGATTGTCGTTTATTGATAATCTAGGTGAGGGACATTTCTCTTAGAATTGGGAGGCAGAAATTATACAGTTGCAGTAGAGGAAGTAGAACGGGGGGGGGTGCAAGTTCTACAGTAAGTGTGGAAAAAAATAAATAGATATAAAACCTGGAAGGCTGGCCCAGATTTGGAGAGGGATTAAGGTCTCTCTGGGCAAGTTTTGCATGGCCAAGGGAGAAGACTAATATTGCCTATATTTAAGCTTTTTGTGAGCTGCCACTAGAGTTTAACTGACTTATTCAGGTTTAATGAATATTTATTAAGAAAATTACAAATCAACTGTTTGACTACAGGACTGCAGCTCAATGAAGCCTCTGCGGGGGTAATTTTGCCAAAGCTGCTGGCATGAGGTGAGGATTATTTCCTAGGCTCTCATTACAGGTTCTTTTATATTTCTGTGGCTAGAATAACATGCTCAACAGATAGGCAAAACCCTTTTGCTCAGTGGGTGGGCAGATTGGCAGGAAAGTGGTCTTTCTGAGGTTCTCAGGAGCTGGATGCTTACAGGTGCTTGGTGTTAACTGCGCAGTCGCTAAGACTCATAGCCTCCCAGAAACAACCCTTTTGTTTTACTCCCTTGATTGTCTTAGGAAGAGCACATGCAAAGGAAAGGGCAAAGGAGAGGTCTTTATTCTGGGTTTCGTTATGGCATTTTCTATGAGCAGAGAATTGGACATGAATTGATGCGAGTTCTTTTTGATTATCTACTTTGTCACCAAGACTGCAGGCCTTTCAAGGGTAAGAATCAAAGTCCCCCCCACCCCCTCCTCCAGTGAGGAGAGAAAGACAGCTTTTCTCTTCTCATCACCCTGCTGGTGACTTTGATTGTAATGACAATGGTTATCAGAAATCTTGGGACTCTTCCCTCATTTAAATAAGCCCTGAAATCCTCCAGTATTGGGGGTGTTTTAGGATGGTGCAGTAAGGTTTGGGACAGTAACTGATCCTTTAATGCCTCCCTCTGCCCTCACCTGACAACACCTTTGGAGAATTGGTGGGAGCAATGCCCTTGAAGCCCTCCATTGTTGATGTTATTATTATGGTTAGAATTAAGCATGACTGGGTTCATGGAAAATCCCCAGCCAGCTGCAGAAGACTAATACAAATCTGGTGGTCAAGATAAATAAGAATATATGATAAAGTTCTCCTGCTGACTAATAATATGACAAACCTGTGACCTTTCTAACATCCTGTCAACATCAGCCAATTCCCTGACCACACGAATATTGTGTCCTTGGCCTGTGTAAATGTTTCACACTTCCCCCCTCCCTCTATTACCCATGTTATGGTATAAATTCAGCCTTGGGGAAAAATAAAATTGCCGCCTTGATCAGACTCTTGTCTTGGCGTCCTTCTTCGTGTCTCTTGTCCCCCATTCTCTTCCAGGTACACCCAGCACCCTTCGCTTACAGAGAATTCTAAGTGACTGCTCCCTTCACTGAGGGTAAATGGCTTGTCTTAGTTAGGCAAGGTGTGTCCTTTCACTTTTAAATCTGGAGGCAGATGTCACTAATATTTAGTGTCACCCACCACTATAACCAAAGAATGAATACTTTCTTCTGGATGAGATGAAAAAAAAGTGAAATATACACTCTTCTAGTGCCTTTAGGGTCAGGAGAGAGCACCCCATGCAATGCTATATTCTGTTTTCCTGGAATTGTATGCAGGTGGATGACTGTTGGGCTTCATGTCTACTGCATGATATGTTACTAAACTGTTGCTCAGCTCAACAGGGTAAGAACAAGATAGAGGAATAGCTCAGCATAGCTGAAAAGCTGACTCTAGTTTTGAGATTAACTTCTACTAGTAATAGATTTGGCTGTACCTGGGTTCCATGCAGTCCTTGTGAAATACCATATTAATGTGTCTTTTGATCGAGTTTGAGTTCTGTGGAATGCCTGCTTCTTGCTTCTGAGTTCATTCTCCATGTCCATTTCTGTGGGTCATAGACAACTCTTTCCCCTGTCCAGTGGCTGGCAGTTTATATCTTTTGCCCATGATTTCACCAAGAGCTCCTTTAAAGAATTTGCCTTTCCTGTTTGAAGATTATTCTGTTGACAGAGCATGACTGGAGATGAGTTATTTTTTTTAAAAGAAGCATTATTTTATTTTATGTGTGTTTTGTCTATGCACCACATTCATTCCTGGTGCTTGTAGTGACCAGAAGAGGGCATTGGATCCCCTGGTACTGAACTTGAGATCATGAATTACCATGCCAATACTCAGGATCAAACCCAGGTCCTCTGGAGGAGCAACCAGTGCTCTTAACCTCTGAGCCATCTCTTCTGCTCCTAAATGTAAGTCTTAACAAGACAGGAAAACTGAAGCAGAGCTGAAGAGTCATTTTACATTTGTGCTCAGGGAAAAGAAACACTTGAAATTCAGTGTCGTTTTGACAGACATGGATGGTAAAGTGTAAGCATAATTCAGAGCTACATAGGGTCCAATTTGAGAATCACGAAAAGTGAGGGCTTTGCCTCCTCCTTCCTCTATCCCAGAAAATGGTGCGTGATTCTCATCTGGCGCAACACCTGAGATTAGCTTCTCCTTAGAGAGAAGTAATTAGAAGTCCTGTTAAAATAGAAATCTATTATTTTTTAAAAAAATTGGGGCCACCATTTAATACTTCATCTGATTTTATCAGCCTCCAAGGTGACCATCATTCTATTCTCGTCGCTGAATCTGCTCCCCAAATAGTCAATCTTCTACTGGGGCGACTGTTACATGTGTTTTAATTAAGGAAAAGAAAGAGAAGGCAGCTGAGGGTTTTTTATGAAGACTAAGCTCTGGGGCGATGGTCCAAGTTTTTCAGAGCACTTGCTGCTTTTCCAGAGGACCGAGATTCAGTGCCAACACTTACCTGGTGGATCACCATTGTTTCTAATTCCAGTTCTAGGGGATCCAATGCCTCTTCTGGTCTCTACAGCACCAGACATGTGCATATATACAGACAAAAACCATTCATTCACATAAAATACAAATAAGTAAATCTTTTAAAAAAGCATTAGTTTATAATGGATAATCAGCATTTCAGAGAAGAAGGAAAGCAGTAGTAGTTATTCTGGAGACTGTAGGCCAAGTTGTCCACAGTACCACTAGACCAACAGTTTTTGAGTCTTCTTTTCCTATTTCTATTTTTCTTCCTTTGCAAGAATTCATATTACCTGTTCCGTAATCCTTTCTACTTTTACCTCTTTAGCGTCTTTCTTGGACTTTTCTCTCTTAAAAAAAATCACTCTCTTTTCCTTCTACCAGCAGCCCCTGTTTTCTAGGGTGACAACCAGATAGACTTGCTGTGTATTCAGTTGGCTTCATTTGTTACATAAACTACATGTTCAGAAACTACAGACCAAGTTTTACCAGTAGAGTCCACTGCATTCTTTCCTTACCCACCAATACTAGATTGGTGACTCTTGATTATTCAATTATGTTCAATTCAGTTCGATTCGATTCGATTCAATTCAATTCAAAAGTTTTCCAACTGGGGAGGGGAAAGAATCCTAAGGGATGGTGGCTGGAAGCAAAGAAGACAAATGGAAGGCCTTCAAGTCAAACTAATGAAAAATGTGGGAAAAATGGCTCAGCTTGGCTGAGGGGCCTTGAGTCTGAGGCCTGACTGATTTGCAGTTTCGGCGGGGAGAGACAATCTTCTCATAGTGAGTGGATTGTTTGAGTACTGGCTGAACTTCAGGTGAGAAGTTAATTAGTGAATAATGACTTCTTGGCGTGTGCGTCAAGTATGTTTCAAACAGCTAGTCAAAGTGCAGAGACAGAATTCTTTCTTTACAATTTTATTTACAAAATGTATTAAAACTTTGTACAATACCTCATGGCAATGAGGTTCGGTAATTATGCCCACACATGCAATTTACACTTTTACGGCCATTAGTTTGCTTGGCAATTTTTCTGTTCATTGAAGTACAGCTTTAACAACAAAAAGAAAAGAATTGGAAAAAAATCCTCAATTGACTACCGCCAAACTCCCATAGCTTGAAGTTAATAGCAGAAATTTGAAGCAATCAACATTTTTTTAAACATGCAAGTTTTTTTTTAAATAACAAACCAATTTACCCGCTTCTTAATCTCAGTAAAGTTTCCTCTCTGAAAAACTGATTTGAGTCAATAAACATACATTTCTCTTTATACAGTGCCTATGAAAAGTGTTTGTGTATAGGTCGGTTGGTTTGCTTTATACAACTTCATATTCACACAGCGTTAGCTTCCCGCACTGGGACAATTACAGCATTCATAAGTTGAAAGATCACAGTTTCATGAGAACAAAACAAAACAAAACACAACAGCTTTCTTTTGTGTTCAATACCATTTAAAAATCTGACAGGTGAGTTATTTGCTCATGACACACTTTCTGGAATGAAAGTTTATATTACACCTTTCTGGAAATGTTTCACTGGAACGAGACCTCTTCCTTTCTTTTCTAAAGACGAGAGCAAATGTGCAGCGAGTCAACTAAGCATCTAAGGGTCACACTTGGGAAATGGAGGTGGGCTCCTAATTTGTACAGTCTGGAAACTTTCCAATGCACGTTACTGATGAGAGCATACTACTGAACTACATAAAGCATACGTCGTTATATAGGAGGTAATTAGTGAGCGGAGACTATTTCCTCTGACTGGTCTGGTGATGCCAACAGCAGGTTTGCAATTAGTTACTTGAGAGCCCATGGAGCAGTGGGGCGATCTTCGGTGAGTCAGTAGAGAAACTGCTCCAAGCAAGGACCTGGGAGTGATGCTTACTTAGGTCCCTCAGGTTAGCGATAGGTTTAGGAAAGCATCTTAGTCTTTGCAAACTAGAAAAGGACACATGCAGTCTGACGGAGAGCCACAGGCAGGCGGTAACAGGCAACAGCTGGTAAAACAGACCTAGCAAGAGTAAAGTCAGATTGAGAACTGTGGTCTGAATCCACTGGCCTGCCTTGCAACACGGTCCTGTCTCCGTGTTGTACACTTAAAAGGCATACTTAGCAGAGAAAGCAGAGCTAAACACAGTGTTGTTTTCTGAGAAAGATATTCCAAACACATCTGGGAGAATAGGCAACATTTCCCTCACCTCAATGCTTACTATTCGACTACTCGGCTATATTGACTTAAAATGCACACTGAAGCAAGAAAAACAGATCTGTGAGCTCTAATTCCAGGCTTCTAGGAAAGCTCCGGGATCCGTTTTAGGAAAGCACCGAGAGGTATGCCTGATAGTGCCCTGCCCCTGGGTACACACAGAAGCCAATTTCAAAAGCTCTATTAATCCCTTCACCTCAACTATGGGGAGTTCTCCAAACATTTTTTTCCCATAAAACCATTGCAAGAATACTAAGTCACCATTCAGTCTCTTTCCCAAAGCATTTGAATTTTCTTAAGTGTCACATTTACATTCTAAAGATTTACACAATTCAGCAACATCAAAAGGAAATAGGTGCACAGAACATCACCACCAACAGGAAATACCAAAAACATCTGATCTGCAGATCCTAGAAGAAATGCCAGTCTGTCTGCCCGAACACTGGGAGACAGATTTTTTCTTTTAAATCAGGAGGAATTCTTCTTTTAGCTAAGATGGGTCTATTTGCTGAATTCGAATAAATTTGTATGTGTGAGTGTGTATACGTACGTGCATGTCTGCGTGTGTGTGTGTGTGTGTATGTGTGAGTGTGTGTGTGTGAGAGTGTGTGCGTGTGTGTGTGAGAGAGTGTGTGCATGTGTGTGTGTTAACAAACATGGTTTTGTGTACTGTGCAGTGGTATCAAAGAATGGCTTTTGTTGAATTGATGTTTTTAATAAGATTTTTTTCGCATACTGGAATCTTGCATGTCCATTTTTTGTTGGTTTTATTTTAATTTTTTTTCAAGCAAAGCAAAAAGATTTCAATGATGGTTTGCATTGTCGCAAGTCTCAGAGTGTTCCATAAGGCACTGAAGGAAAAAAAAAATCAGTTTTTCCTATTGAAAGGTCATTGCACCATCAGCAATATTCGTGTCATGCCCGACACCAGGGAGAGTGAAATCCGGCTCAGGATCCTTGAAGCAGCCACGTTTTCAGTGATTTCCTCTCATTGCATGCTTCTGGTGGGAAGGGATCTGCAAAGGCAAGGGGACATTGCAATGTGAATGGACTTTTTATTGGGAACCAAGACATTTATTAATGGCTCTGTTGACACTGAACAAAACAAGTGACTGTTTTCTTAAACTGCTATTACCGAGGACATCCTCCACCCCCCAGTTTGATTGGAAATAGGTCTGGTTAAACTTTTCAACTGGATGCAGATACTTTAGGATAGATTAATTAGGGCATTTCTCTAATATATGCATAGATTGTACTAACATGCAGGAAGTCTAACTCAAGACTTTAATCACTCAGGGTGTAGGTATATTAGAAAGCTTTAGTGGCATTTTAATATAGTCAGGACAAATGCACTACAGCATATATTCTGATTGCAGATGTGACAAGGATTGTTTACCTAGGACAGAGGGTACAAAATGTTCTGGCTTACTGAATTCAAATCCATTTTGACTATGAGGAAGAAATTATTATTTGTTCCTTGACTGGGGACTGCTTCTTTCTCTTAATACCTTCAACCTTGGTGTTTAAAGTCTGGAAGTAATACATGGAGTTTAAAGGGATAGCACATTCTAGAAAACAGGCAAAAGCAGTGATAGCCATGGACCAGCTTGGCATCTCTAGGTGCTTTGCCTTGAAATCCGGGGGCGGACTGAGAGGATGTTGATAATGCCCTCATTTTCATGGGCTTGCTAGATGCAGGGGCTTCTTTGATCCTGAGTCTGTAAACTTAAGATCACCTTCTTGTCTCCTGTTGGCTCATACCCCTTCTCAACCACCTTTCCCTGTACACTAACACTAATGTTTTCTCTTGAATGAATCCCAAATTTAGGTTGAATGAATGACATCACTATCTATCACTGGTCCTAGAATGAACATATGTATGAGAATGTTAAAGATATGTGCAAAGAGCCAAAAGAATTACATGAAAGTAGGAAAAGCTCTTCTTTGGTGCCCCCCCACCCCAAGTTCAGAGTCTTCTCTGTCTCTGTCTCTTTCTCCTTCCCTCCATCCCTCCTTCTATCTCTGCCTGCCTGCCTGCCTTCCTTCCTTCCTTCCTTCCTTCCTTCCTTCTTTCCTTCTCTCCTTCTTTCCTTCCTTCCTTATTGCCATTGGGATATCCTTATCTGGTCCTCTAACTCTAAGAAAAGGAATTGACCTCTCAGTGACTGTTTCTTGCTTTTAAGTGGCAGGAAGGTAAATATATCAGTACTCAGATAAAAGCCCACTGAGGAAAAAGAACTTTACCCCCATCAGTTATTCAGAAATTTGTCCCCACTTGACATAAAATTAGTTTTTGTTTCTTCTTCGAAATCCCTTAAGCAGGAAAACATTTCCAGGATGAATGTCTATGCAAGCTGGTCCCAATGGCTCACATTTGTGAATGCACTACTCAGGCTGAGACAGGATTGCTGTGGGTTTTAGCTCATTCTAGGTTATAATATAAGCTCCTGTCTCAACCTTTCACTCACTCAAAGAATACCTACATATAAACTGCTTAAGGAAAGTTGGTAACTTGGAAAATCCTAGTATTTCATAGGATGGAATAGACCTAGAGGAAAAATGGAACTTTCTCCAAATTGCAGGCTTGTTGAGGTCTTGCATATGAGATGGATTTCAAAAACGTTCCTGAAGAAGCCAAAGAAGCTAACCGTTGTTTTCACTAGCCTTGAGAAAACTTGAAGATTTCTAATAGCAGTTAAGGATGTCAACCCCAGGGAGAATGAGTTTGGATCACTTGCCAAGGAATGCTTAGAGGTGGCGTTACATCTAATGCCTGGACAGTAACTTAGAGAGATGTCAGTTTGTCAATAGAACTTCTGATCAGAATCTAAAACTGAGGCAGAAGTTCTTCTGAGATCAGTAATCATGGCATAACTACGACCCATAGAAAATGAGAGATTCCATATCCTTTCTGAGTTGCCTTGTCATTATCCATTTTGTTAGATCTTATACTTTTGGGTGATTTAAAATGAGTCACACTTCATGGTCAATTACTGGTTCTATAAACTCACAAGGCAAAAATTTAGAGTACCTTTGTACCTGCATGCCTCTGAGTAGACCATGACTACTTAGGCCAACACAGAAATTTAGAAACTAGATAAGAGATCAGAAGGTACTCAGAGATAGGGTAGAACTTGTTTGGAAACCAAAGGTGAATGGTAGCAGGGGGAAGGGAGGGGGAAGGCTAAATTTCATAACCACATGAGCTACATGGGCCGGTAAATGTTTTTTTCCCTCAGAGGCTCTTTTCAGGCTTCTTTATTATCCCAGAAGCGACTGCTAAGAAACTGGGTAACTAGCTTATAAACATGTTGGAATTGGTTTCTATTAAAATGCAACTTTATCTCAAGTAACCATAATTTTGTTCCATAATAGCACACTCACACTGACTAGAGGAAAGCCAGAAAGCAGAAGGTTTCTATAGCAAACGAAGTTTGGAGGCTTTCCCATCCAATATGGCTTCCAATTTAAGGCTTCAATGACCTGTTTAAAGGATTGATAACCTAATTCCACTACTCTTTCCTTCTCTTTTTTTCTTCCTCTCTCTGGCCCCCTCCCTCCATTCCTCTCCTTCCTTTCTTGCTATTTCACCCTTTCTTTCCTTTTATTCCTCTGATATTTTCTCTAGAATCTGCACTAGGATCCACATTGCCATAAGATCCGTATGTAATTTGTGATTGAAAAACAGTTTTCTGTGAGACCATGAGACTATAGTAACTGGGGAGTAGGGCCACAATTATAAGACAGAATATCTGAAGAATAGAATCTGGAGGCTGTACGATTGTGAGCCCTGATCTGTTTTAAAATTTTCTTTCTCAAGAGACTAGGACTATGTATCTGTATTTGTATCTGTATGTATATATGTCTGCATGGAGTAGAATGCATAAGAAGTAGGGCATTGAAGGGTCTATAAACTTTTTCAAGATGGCTTTTTAACAGTGTATATTAATTATTTTTTGTACATGTTTTGTTTGTGTGAATGTAAGTGCACCATACATATTAAGTGTCCCCCTGAAACTGGAGTTACAGATGGTTGTGAGCTACCATGCGGTTGCTGGGAACTGAACACTGGTCCTCTGCAGGAGCAACAAGTGCTCTAACTGTTGGGTCATCCGATGGCCTGCATGGACAGCTGTGACATAAACTAATCGTCTCTTGTCAAACTGACAAAATCTAACTAAGACTACCAGTCTATAGATGTAGAAGGCAGGAGGAGGTAGGTATGGTTTAGTAAAGAGGAAGAAAGTTTGCGCTTTACACCCGAATCTCCCACTACCTGGCTGTATTGCCTTGGACAAGCCACTTGGTGTGACTGAGTTTTAGGTACCAGAGGGAAAGTACTGCCTGATTGATTTTATTACAACCCAGGGAATAGATGTGACAGAACAAAGGAAACTGCTATATATTCTTAAGATGTATTAAATAGTTGGACTTCAACTCCTTGGAGTTTGCAATGATTATGCTAGACTGAAATTGGCCCTGTAATGTCCTACGAACAAAGCAAATGATGTGCCCCGAACTGAATTATATCATCAACTCAAAGCACTAGCACATGAGAACATTAAATGATTGCATGCTAATAGTGCTAATGACAGATGAACTTATGGGTTGAACATTCACAAAGACAGTGGAAACAATTTGTTAACAGGTTAGTTCATTGTACTGAGTGTGTAGTAGCCAAAGGCTGCAGTCTACAAGACAACAGGACAACCAGCAACTTCATCAAATAAGATCATACTTTCCAGGGTAATAAGCAAATGACTTATTTGGATAAAATGTTTAAAAGTTGACTAAATTTAGATTTGTTAGGTCATATATAAGAAGGTCAACACATAGAAATTGGAATACATTGGCATTTACTGATGGGATTAAAGTTAGCCATCTAAAATAAGATATCGGAAGTTGCTAATTGTTCTGTTTCACTTTTGATAGGCATGTCAGTAAGGCGAATGTACTTGGAAGGTGGTAAGACTTTATCCTTTTGTATACTTGTAGAATGGAAGCATTATTCTAATCCATGCTTGCCTTTAAATTTAGATGTGTTATTGGTAGTCAGGTTTTCCTAGGTATTAATTTTGATTTGGTCAGCAGCAAGTAACCTAGACCCTTACTTACCTGAGCACCATCAGTTCCAAGGAAGGGATAACAAAGGGACTCAAAATTGAGAAATTTGTTTCATGCTTCCACTGCTTAATTAAAAGAACCACTATTCCTTCATGGAAGGACTTCTCTACATGAGGTGGCAGGACCTGGCTTCTTTTTCCTAGTTTTAACCTCAGTTCCAGAATATCTGCTTTCTCTAGAATTACAGTCTAACATGGCATCTATGGGCACATATGACTCCTGAATATTTGGCATGTTGCTAGTATCACTTGAGGTACTCCCTAAGTATAAAAAGTACTCCAAATTACAAAGATTAGTATAAATAAAAGAACATAAAATATCTTATTAATTTTTTATATTATTGTGTAATTGACAACATTGAAATGATATTTTGGGTATCACCTCACTGAAATTCATGATTAAGATTAACGTCATTTGTTTTACTTTTAACCATGTAACTAACTACTGTAGCCATTAAATGTTATTCATGTGGGTCACACATGTTAACTTACATATATTTGTATTGAACAGTACTGCTCAAGATTTTTTCCTTTCATGTCACACACCATAACTTAATTCTAGTTATGCTTTTAGAAAAACACCAACCACTGACAAGAGAGCACGGTCATTGTTTAAAGATAACTACTAGCAAAGAGACAGTGCCATAAACCAACAAAAGCAAGAAACTGGAAAGAATAACAACAAAAAAGGTTAACACACACACACAAACGTAAGGCTGATTAGTTTACTAGACCTTAACCGTACCCCTAGATCTTAACACTTTCTGTTCCATACACGTTGTAGCCTTCTCTGTATGTAGCGTAATTCTGAGTGTTGGTGGCAGGAGCAGGCTTAAAGTTTTGGGTGTTCTTTGTGAGTTTCATGCGTTTGGACTCTGCCCGTGATTTGTAACAGAATTCTATCAAAGCCACCATCATGGCCAGGCCCAGACCTCCGACAAGTATATAGAACACGCCTGCCACATTGCTCAGGCTTAGAGCACTGGTCTTGTCCTAAGAAAAATGAACAAGGCGATTAGTTCTTGAGGAAAACAAAGGCAAGAGGACAGCATAACACATCACAACAGCATAGGGAAATTCTAAGTTGTAAAATAACTAAACATTTGTGTAAGTGTTAGGACTCAACTCTGGCAACTGGCTGAGGTTTTGCAATGACCAGCAAGATGGTAGATTGTGCTTCTGTTGACTGTTTTGATTTTCACACTTCAATGTCCTTTCCCCCACATTCCTAGTATCTCCAAATCTTTGTGTTCAACCATGAAAATAAGACATCATTTGTCTAGGGGAACAAAAGAGTAAACACAAGCAGAATGTATCCCTCTGCCAGTCCAAACACACACCATTTTCCAGAGTGGAGCTGTGGCATAATCTCTACAAATGGAACATTATTTTTTCATTTGGGAACTGAAGCACTCTTTCCCCTCTCTGACCCACAGTACCCCTTTTTCCCTTGTTTTCCCTGTGACAAACTTTCTTAATAATTCATCTTTAATACATTAGGTAAGGTCCCTTATATTCTTGTGTGGGGCTTTACTTCATGGGGGTTTGTGTAAAAAGAGTTAATTCTTCTTTCCTCTCAGTGACTGATAAATTGCCCCTGTGGAGTATTGGCTGCTAAGTTCAAAATCAGGGCAGCAAGTCTTCATGCTGCTAGAACAAGAGAACAGAAAGAGTTGGCTCCACTCCACCTTCCTGAAAATTTAAAGGAGCCATCAGGAGGGTCCATTGTGCCCTGGATTGGCTCCACACAGCAGAAAGATTTTTCTAGACCACTGAAGAAAAAAATAAGCAAGGACAAAAAACAAAAACCAAAAATAAAAAAAAATAGTTCAGCTTCTTTTAAAGTTTTACTCCAGGGAGTATAGGACTAATTAAAAAAATGCTTTATCTATCTGCTTTCTATTGAAGATGGAAGAAAAATTGAGGAAGGCGGTCAGTGACTTTCAGGTTAAACAGCAAACCTGGCTAAGCTATCTGCCTGCATGAAAAAGCAAAAACTGAATTGCTGAACAATGGAAAGAAAAAAATTGGTGTCTTGAGCCCTACCTTGAGGTAGGCTACACCAAGGGCCAGGAGTCTTTCTTTGAAAAAAAAATAAAATAGCATTTTGTAGTCTTTTTAGAGGGAATGTAACCATTTTGCTGCTGAAAGAAGTTGAAGAGAATACCCATTTTTTTAAGCCTGTGAATTTTGATCATCTCATTTAAATGATGACATGGTGGACAGATGATGGCCATTGCTGACCATCAGTACTGTGGTTCAGCTCATCCTGATATATTTAAATGGCCACATTCTTCTGATTGTACTTTCATAGGAGCCAACCCTATACTTACAATAAAAAGGCCAACTTGAATTGTATTTAGGGAGGGATGTGGGGGTGCCTCATGTCCATGACAACCTTACATATAGTCACTTTTGTAGGATGAATGACAGGTGACAGTAAGAACTTCTTTCATTTATTGGACAGTGGCCATTTCAGGTAGCTCACTAGGCTATAGGCAAGGGTAGTCCATAGTCACTCAAGAAATGGACCAATATCTGGAGCCCTCCTTCTGCCATTGTATATGTATCTGTGCATGGCACTGAATGGGGCAAAAGGTCCTTTATCATAACCTGTGTGATCTGTAGCAACAACAGAAGTTTTAAGTTCCATGTGTTGAAGTTTACCAAATTCCCTGATACGGGATGTAGAAACCCAGTAGCAAAATGGTTCATTGCATGGAGAAAATGAGTGGCGTTTCATGAAATGAATTAACTGATACCACAATATTAGTTTAGAAAAAGGAAAAGGCAAAAAATTTGAAACTAAAAAGAACTTTCTTAGAGGAGCGAAAGGGGGCAGGAAGGAGGCAGGGAAGAGTGTTTCATGCTTATCAATGTGATGTTAATCCTAACAATGTGTACCCTTAAGGAACATGCGACTAAAATTTCAAAGTATTACATACAGAGATTCAAATGACACCTTTATAAGAGAAAAGTGTGACAGACTTAATGAGATTTGAGATCCAAACGGATGCTGAATTGAATATGACAGCGGCTGGGAGGAAGCTAATCATTCTGCTTACAGAGACCAGTCTTTGTTGTTTGTTTGACTGTTTTCTGATGTCAAAGACATAATATATTAATAACCAATGGTATTTACAACTACAGTCTCTGACATGGCAAGAGATTAAGATAAAGTACTGTCACAGCTGGATCTTTTTTTTTTCCCTTTTGTGAGTTGAAGTTGGTTGTTAGAGTTTTCTCTTTGAACTTTCGAAATGTGAACTACAGTAAAACCCCTTTATAACACAGCTCATTCTTTTACAGCATTGGAAATGTGTCGAGCCAGATCGAGTCCCTCATCATAACAGATTTCTCTCACAATGGGTTGACGTCCCATGACAGGCTTGTGAGGCTGCCGTTTGACTTCTTCCTACGAGTGCTGGTGTTATGAAGGGGTCCCACTGTGGCAGGGTGTGTGTGTTGGGAAGGAAAGCCATTTGGGGATAGAAAATAAACAGTGGGTCAAAATGTGATTGCTAATCAGGACAAAAAGACCTTCAGCGACTGACCTTACTCCCGGAGTCCTTGGCTCCACATTCCCCCTTATCGTACCACCATTTGTTTTTCAGCTTGTCTAAGATGCCTTGTTCACTGAGTTTCAATACTGCAAGGTTTACAGGCGTTCTTCACGTGGGAAATAACATAAATAACATTATATTATGTTATTTTATGTTATTCAAGCTTCAAACTACTTTAAAACTATAGAAAGCGATAAAGCAGGGGGCCCTGGCCACAGAGTAATTTTAGACACTGCAGGCAACCTGAGCATTACCTTATAAAAAGTTAAACACTACAGCAACGCTATATTTACCAGGGCCTGCCCATATCGCTTTGAGTAATCGGCACACACTGTTAAATAATGAGGATAGAAAAAAAAAGGCACTCCTCAGATAGGCTGTGTGTAGTGAGGAGGGTCTCCCCTCCAGTGACACTGGTCGGCGGCAGCTTGCAGTAACTTTGTGACAGAGGTGTGTTAAGTTTGATCTAACAGGGTGTCTTGTTGTACTTCCAGACAGAAAGCAAGTTATGGGTGTGGGAGGGGGTTTGGAAGGGGATGGGGCCAGAAAGGGAAACATTTGTATTATTGTGGACCAAGACAAATGGATGAATCTGAACAGAAAGCAGCTCCTGTATAAACATCATGCCTTTGGATTGCTTGCCCCCTATTACACAAATCTGTTGCCCAGCTGAAAATGATCTCCTGAAGGACTGAGCAATACACATATTCTCATGCGACAGTCACACATTCTAAGTCCTATGCACACACTACTCTTAACATTAAAAGTTCAATGTAGACCTTGACATTTTTGAAGAGGAGCATTTTCAACAGCAGAAAAACAGGCCTATGGGGTGTTTCTGTGTTGCTGACTGCATCTCTCTCTCTCTCTTTCTCTCTGATGTGTCTGCGATCAAGTCAGATGCTCAGAAAGGGGAGCAAAGTGTTTTGAAGTAGCATGTTAGTACAGCATTGTATAAAATGGCAAACTGACATTGCCATTGTTGAGCAGGACTGTAGAGGAAAAATTTTGTAAAATCAAACCTCTTTAAGTGAGTGACTAATACATCTCCAAGACGTTAAGTTACTGCTTGCTTCTTTGTTGTCCAACACTTAATATATACTGATTTTATATAAATACTGATTATATCTGGAAACATTGGGCACAATGTGTGAAACCCTACTGGTCCTAGGACAAAGATTTTTGTCTTTGAAAGATTTCTTCAGCTATCAAATAGAAAAAGTGACCATTACTCTGTCTTCTTCCTATAGCTACTGAATTTGAAACAAAGTTTCTTTAATGACTCTGGGCAACAAGGTGTTGTATGGAAAGGGTGACCTAATTTTATGATGAGGCAATAAACCATGTTTACTTTCATGCAGAAGAATATTGCAAGTGTAATATGTGTTAGTCTAGTGCTACTGGCTTTAAAGGAGGAAGTCACACAAATTTATGTAATTATGCATATGCTATAACATTTCTTAGCTTATTTGAGATAAGTTGGACCTGTTAACATATCTGCTTACAGACCCTATAATCACAATGATCTGACCTCTGTCATACCAGCTCCCAAAACATTTTGCTTTCTTTTTCCATTTGCAGTTGAGAGCAGAGGGACCATCTTAGTTTGAGATGTTCCAAGATATGTATCGTCATTTAAAAATAATATGCAATTTCAGGGTACTTGGGATTTGAAAAGCTATAAACCTTTAGTAGCAAGGAGGTGACAGTCTCCTTAGTGTAGACCATAGCATTCAGAATATCTTCATTCTGTGTCTTACAAGGAAATTGAGTTCCTTTTATACTTTAAACAAGTTTTTTTTTCCATCAGCACTCAAAAATCTAGGCTTCTCGAGTGCTAACCAGAATTGCAACAAAACATACACAAAACTTGTAGCCTCCTTAAGAGAGCATCGACAGTGGAAGTTGTCTTAGATTATTGGAAAGGTCAGCAAGACCATCTGTGACCCTGAAAGCGACGTGAAGTTGCCTTTTCCTCTACTCCCCTCCATCTATCTTTTTCTTTCTCTTCTTCATTATTTATGACATCATCATCACTGCTCTCTCAAGGTTGTGTTTTGAGCCAGGTTGTGGTGTGGAAGTTGCCTCGAGATGCAGGGCAAGATGCTTCCTAATAACATAAGGGGTGACCTAGGCTCAATGGGCCTATTCATCTTTTCTGTACTTCCTCCTTTTTATTGCAAAAGGTCTAGCAGCTTCTTGTTGCTCTGTGTCCTTACCGGGCCTCTTTCTCCTTTAAGATTCTGCATTCTTAAAAATACCGTTTTCAATTTGTTCAGTATTGCTGCTTTTATTAGGTCTTAGGAACAGAACAGCCTGATTAAAGTTACCTCACTTCGGTTAATGGAAAGTTCCATTCTCTAGAGACCCTGGGTTTAGAAGGTATTCATAAACATTTAAGTGACAGATTGATAAAAGTAAAATGTGTTGGTTTAGAGCAGTGTTTCTTAAAGTATGTTCCTGGGACCCCTGGGGGAATCATTGAACCCCTTTGTTAGAGGGCCTGTGAAGTCAAAGTCTTTTATAGTGATAGGAAGTTACCAGTTGCCCTTTTATTACTCTTTCATCAGATACAAATTGCTCAGAGGCTACCTGATTGTGAAATCATAACTAATTGAGCCAAGGAGTAGAAATGATAAATCCCTTCCTTTAATATAAAACACATATTAAGCCATCTGCAAAAGTATAGGCTGGTTTCACTTCTCTAACTTTTGTTTTGAAAGTAGAATACATGTATTATGTTAATTTGAAAATAAATCACTGAATATATTCCTTTAAATACTATCATTTTAATTTCTGGCATGATGAATATTAATAGATACAACATATAAACAATTTTTTTTAGATTTTTGCAATAGTTTTTTAGACTATGAAGAGTCCTGGAACAAAATGTTTTCTAAGCATTGCTTTGGAGAATGAATGAATCTTGTGATATAGGTGCTTATTCTGGGCTGTCAACCATAGTACTTGCCTAAGCCCAGACAGTATCTCAGCATCTTAGTGCTCTCCTTCTGACAAATGGCCTATGTCTGCCTTGGGCCATCCACTAGCTTTCAGAGAACAGCTAGTTAGTTCACAGTGCAGTTATCTTAGTGTAATACCTTTTGAGTAGGGGGCTGGGGGGCAGGGTTTTTTGTCCTGCAGAGGACATTTGGTAATGCCTGGTGTCATTTTTGTTGTCACAAATGGAGTGGAGAATGATACAGTCATTCAGTGGGTATGAAGCAGTGCATGCTGATAAACATCCTATAATTACAGGAGCCTCCTCAACAATGCATCATCTGACTCCAGACGCCAATAGTGCGGAGGCTGAGAAAGCTGGTTTTCGAGCATTCAGATGTCCTCTGAGATACTCAGGATAGAAAAGAACTCTGACGGATGATACACCTCTAGAAGGTTAGTCTTTGATTAGAAAGGAAGGAAGGAAAGGAGGAGGGAAAGGACAGAGGGAAGGAGGGAGGAATGGGGAGAGAGAACGGGTGGGAGAGAAAGTGTTAATGAAATTTGGCAGGGAACCAATGTGCTCTTGGGAACTTGGAAATAGAAACCAGGGCAAAAATGAACATTTCAAGCAGTAGTAGACCCAAGGAACATAAAAGTTGCAACCAGAAATCACAGATAATACCACTCAACAAGGTGAGGATAGGTACTAAGAGAAGAAAGCTCCTACTAGTCTGTGTTGCTATGAGATGGACTAAGTTTCCAAAGTGGTAGATTAAACATGCTTTGATTAAAACCGGTTTTTCCATCCCTGTCTCTTACTAGATGTATTGTGAAGCCTAACTCAAGTCAACTAAATATGTACACACACACACACACACACACACACACACACACACACACTGGTGTTTTGAAGAAAGGAGAATTAGGTACTCATTTGGTAATTTTAGATGTTTTTGTCAGGATGGTATATGTTTTCTACTAGCTCAAATGTTTTCTCTCTTCCCTCTATCACCCTCCATCTTGCCTTATTTCTGTGCTTGTCTTGTGACTCCTTCTAAACCATGTGCTTCTCTAAGGCATCGATCTTATGCTTTTGTAGCCTCATTTATGACATCTTTCCCTCAGTAAATAACCCTTTTAAAGATAACTCTTTTAGCTTTTCATTTTCATCCTAGTTCCTTTAAATAATTACAGTAGACAATTTTATTATTGCTTAAGTTGAGTAGCTACCCTAAGGAAGGCAGATTTATGGTCTTCACTTTATAAATTATGAAACTGCAGCACATGCAGGTCAAGCAATTTGCTTAAGCCTCCACATATCACAGGGCTGGATGAAAAGCAAATTAATATACATTGAACTATCTCCTATGCATTGCCCACTGAAACATAGACAAGAATAGGTAGTTCTCCTCATTCTTTCTTTTCTGGCTTAGATATCCATAATGATTTTTTCCAGGGACCCCAATTCTCCAAATAACTATCAATCTACCAAAGGCGTATATTCCAGCTGAGGCCTTTTATTCTGATGCGGCAATGCGTCGCATGGGAAATGTCTCCAGCAATTACAGCAGGCTCTTGACCGAGTACCTGAGAGAACTAGAAGTCAGAAATATTTATTGTGTTCACCTCAATAGAGAACAGAAAGAATTAAACAAAGTAGGTCAGATTTCTATCGTGGAAATTAACCAAGCAGTCGTTCTCTGAAGGTCTTGGCATGAACTTTTTGCTGAGCAGAACCATCATAAGGTAGAGGCATTCACTGGTCAGCAAGCTAAAGGAGAAAACTGGAGGGCTTTCTGATGGGGTCTGGGAATTATCCCCACGTCCCATTTTTCTCTCCCCTATTTCTAAAATTCCATTTTAAAAATTTCACACTGTTAAGTTTGAGCAACGTGTTCATGTTCTTGTTTCATTCTCTCTCTCTCTCTCTCTCTCTCTCTCTCTCTCTCTCTCTCTCTCTCTCTCTCTCTCATTAGTGTGAGTCTTCCTGAGACACGGAAATGATAAATAAATAGAGACTATTTAGAAAGCAACTTGCTAGTCTCCTTTCCAAAAATGGTTTGGGGCTTGGGACAAGACTGAAAGTTCTCTGGGGAAGAAAATGTTTTATGGCATAGAAGTCATAAGAACAATATCAAGCAGATTATCAAGTAGATGTGGAGTTGGGGCATGGGCATATGTGAATTACAGTCTCTGCACATACAGGAAAATAACGCTGACCTGTACCAGGATGTTTATTCCTGAGTGTGGAGGGCAGACAGGAACTGCCATTTATTTATTACCTTTTAATATTAGGAGGAGTAATGTATAATGATTTGATAATTAATTCTTTCTTTTAAAAATGTTTATTTTTAAATACACACACACACACAACTACACAACTAGTCAGGTCAGAAGAGAACTTGTGAGAGCCAGTTCTGTTCTTTTACTTTCACTTGGGTTCTGGAGAATGAACTCTGGTCATTAGACTCCAAAACAAGTGAGCCTTCCCACCTCTCTCCCCTCATTTCTTCCTCCAGCTTTTTGTAGCCCAAGCTGGCCTTAGTCTTCATATTTAGCTGAGTCTGACCTTGAGTTACTCATCTTTTTGTTTTACCTCCTAAGAACTGAGACCATAGATATGTGCCAGCAAGTCTCATATGAATTAATTGTATTTTCAATGAAAATATGATTAGATGATTAAAAACTTCTGCTTGTTTCAGCCATCCACATCTTGGCACTAACTGAGATACAAAGGAGGCACAGTATACACAGTCCAGCACATAGTCCCTCCACGTGGTGGTTGTCAGAGTCTGGCTCATCCAGCTATTTTAAAGAACCCATGTTGTCTTCGCAATGGTAAACTTTATACATGGGCACGGATTAAGGATAAGAATACATTGTTTATTTTTGTATTTTTTTATGAATGTAGAATCTCTCTTGTAAAACCCAAATAAATAAGCCTTTTGATTAATACAATGGCTGAGTGTATTTTAAATTTTTGATGTCCTCAAGGACTTAAAATGATGAGTGAAGCAGCTTGGCAGCACGCTGTGTTCTTTAGAGTTAAGTGTGGTGCTCCAGCTCCTTATAGGGGAGAAAGAGCGAATTTGAGTCTACTAAATTCATTACCAAGGTGATATCCCCAGGTAATCTGTTGACCTTGGAAGCGATAAGAAAGTTTAAATTATGGATCCGACTCTGATCCTGGATAGAAACTCATGGTGTAGTGTGAGCTATCTCTCTGAGAGACTGGATGGTATACTCTGATCTAAAAGATTGCACTTTCTGTTTCTGAATAGGGATACAGAAAGGGCAAATGGTTGGGTAATTAATGACTCCAGAAGATCTTCAGTGGAAGGATAGAGACATGTGTCACTATGTAGAGAAAGGAAAGATCACACAAAAAGCAAAAGAAATATATGAACAAAGACTGTGAGTTTATAAGTGTAATTTGAAACCTGCTCTGACAACCTAATATCTAGGCAATGAAAATGGAAATGGTCACAAATGAAGGTGGAAAAATTTCTGCCACCATATTCTGCATCCGAACACTTGTTTTTAAGGTACTAATTCTTGCTTCTTGGTAACTTTCTGAACAGGCGTTCTGGAATATCGTCAGCCCAGTGGAGAAAGGTAGTCTCCACTTTCTTGTCCATCTTTAAACTGAGACTACTTCAGGTAGTCATGGCAATCAGTCACCAGTGTCTCATTCCAGCCTCTCTTGGAGAAGTGATAGTATCACTGGCATAAGAAGTATGTGCAGGCAGGCACAGATGTCAGTGCACAGGCTTGTTGGAGTCAATTGACAGTCAAGAAAGAGAGAAGAAGGCTTGCTGAGTGATAGGATTTAGCACGTGGCCTTTTGTATTCTTTTATATTAGTTAACTTTGGATATATGTAATGAAGGGATTTACTTGTCTATGTGCCACCTATTGGAGGCTGTGCCAGTTCCAAACATGCCCTAACGTGTTTAAGTGTATGGAATCATTAAAAATACTCTAGCCCCCATTTTCACAGGAGTTCCGGCCTGTAGGAGTGCAGGAGAATGAGGATTTATGCCATTTAAAACTTTCTTGCCTTTGGGTTGCTGAGAGCTGTCTCCATACCCTTTGACTGTTGGCATTACTGAACTCTGAGTGTTCAAGTGACCCTCATCTTCACAGAGGAAGCGTCAACGATCTGCAGAGTTATGCAGTGCTTAGCTGCTAGAAGTATAAATACTCTGAGAGAGTATTTATAACCACGTAGTTCAAAAATGTAGCTCAAACCTATTTAACTCCTTGCTAATGGGATCATAATTTAATGTAAGTGCAAAGAACAAATTCAATAATGCATGCATATAACATTAGGACTTGAAAGCTGCGAGTCATTTTTCTAAGGGCCTAACAATGCTAATGACTAAAATGTATTGATGACCATCTGTGCTCGCACAGCAGCCTCAGAAGTAAACTTGAGATATGGAATTAAATCAGCAGTGTTTCCATATGATAACTTCTCATATTCAAAACAAGAGAAACTTTGATTCTACAGATCATAGATTTCCCTGGTGAATTTCTGTCAAAAACTAGACCTCTTTCTGGCTTATGTCTCTAAAAAGCAAAACAATTATTTCGCGTAGCCTAACTATGTGGGAAGATTCCTTACTCAATTTTTTCTCAACGAAGAGTAGGGATTGAGAGAAGATACTAAGGTGGAAAAATAATTGATATATGTCAGTGAAAAAAACCCACTGTAAATGTGACTCCCACTTGTTGTCCAAGTAAGCTTTAAAAGCTCCATTTTAACATGCATTAGAAGTTCCCATCATCAAATGTAGTTGGTATTTATCATGTGTAAGTGTGTTTTATTTAGTTTATTCCAGGAGTACCAAGAGAGGCCAGAAACTCAACTAATGAACATTTCTGAAGACATTAACTCTTCAGGCTACAAATAATCAATTTTAGCTTCTATTCAAATATTGATAGAAAGAAATGGTGGCTATATATATCCAACTTAAAACTTGGTACAGACTGCCAATCCAAAGGTACATACCAATCTCTTTCCACACACATTCTAGCAGCCACACATCATGCCTGCGTCCCTAGTAGTGATGTCAGACAAGAAACACTAGCAGTCTTACTATGAGTGTCTGTGTATATTGGTATACATATAGACTCTGTGTATATATGTTTATACACACATATGTATATATAATATGTATATACTAAGATATAGTATGCTGCTGCTTTAGATCAATATTTGAGATGCATTTTAGTGCTAGATAAAATGTATAAAAAATGTTAGTCCAACACTTAGACCACATTTTTGCCATCTCAGACTAATGGGTACCAGCCTCATGTGCCAAGGGCCAAATGCTATACCGCTCTCTAAAAAGTCAAAAGAGAATGAATTTTAACTGTTCTTTATAAAAATTTCCCCCCACCCTGCTCCACCAACCCCCAACTCCCACCCTAATAAAAATAACTTAGGTGCATTAAATTGTTCGTATTTCTTTCGATGGCTGTCCTACCTTCAGACAGTGTGGTTCTACAACCTCTTCAAATGAAATGAAACTCAATTATTTTCTCCTCAAGGGGAAGGGAAAGATATGCATCATTTCACTCTTTGCCATGGCAACAGCGTCCTTCCTCTTGGCAACTGTGTAACATCATTCTTACCTTCTTGTTTTTCAATCCTGCTGTTCTTTCTGTAGCGCTGGTGTTGGATATTTTGGTTATTGTTTGTCAATAAGAAACATATTCATGATATCAGAATAGCAACATATATAGTCAATCATGTCCTAATCATAGGAATTATGCTAAGGCCACACAGTCAATTGTGTTTAAGTCAAAGAATGAAATAAACGGTATTTTCTTTGTGGGTTACATTTTTCCTCAATGGTAGAATTTATTTTTCTAGCATCACTTGCAAAATCATTGGTTTTGGCAGTACTGGACTGGTTCAGTTCTTAAGACAACTGGTCCCTTGCTTGAAGTAGTCATTTGAGAGAAAGTGAGGATTTGCTCTTGGGAAGAAGACCTGAATCAGTTCAAGTAGCAAATTTAGTCACTACCATGAAAAAAATTGTCAGGGTCTTCATATTTCCAGGAGGCAGTACCAGCACAGAAACATGCAAACCAATGAAGAGTATAGTATACTCACCCTACTTCTTGATCCCAAACCAGTCTTGGGGATTCACAGGAACTTCTGCTAAGACCCAGGAAGTGTCATCGTTCTGTAATGGTTCTTGCCTATACACATAACAGTGTCAATAAAGTATCATTGGGATCCATCTTAACCCTGGGCATCCAAAGTGTCAACCTTTAGGAATGGCTGCTGCCAGTAAAAGATCCAGTTTTGTTGCAGATAAAGGCAGATGCAGATTCATATCCATTCCCTAAGTCCCAAGATTGTCAAAGAATTCTGGGTGTGGAAGAGAAGCAATTAAGAGATGGTGGCATAGGAGAGGAAAATTGTAGACAAACACAGGAGGAGAAATACATACAAAACTGAAGATCTCATGTTATACATGTGGGGAAAACAGTTATAGTCTCATTCCTTTAGGTAGCACCAACTATGGATCTCAGGGAATTTGGAACAGGCTACCTCGAAGTGCCATTTTTTACTGTCTCTGAATGGAAGACTTGCTAAGCAAATGTACAAGATTACTTTTTTAAAGAAAAAATATTGATATAGGGAGGAGGAAGCAAACTGTTGAATTTCTTAAGAGAACAAACTTTAAATGTACATTCAAAGCACACAGATGAAAGCAGATACAACTAATTTCAGGGAGCTTTTGAATCTATTAAATAAATTTATTTGATATATGAATCTATTAAGATGGACTCCATGATTTTTCTCAATGTGTGTGGCACATTCTTGTTGTTCTCTTCTAGTTTTTATATATTTCAATTTCAACTACATTTCTCTATTGATATTTTACACTATTTCCTATGTCTTACAAGTGAAGGTACCTTCATAATACTTATTGTAGTCAAGGACTTCAGAATGGTTCCATTTAAACATTCTGTTTCATTGTTCTCAAAGGCATGCAATCTGGCTGTTCTTTTTTTCATCTTTGAAAGTATAGATACTAGAAGTCTATTTAAATCCATTGATGCAAATCTAGGCTGAGATAGGATAGGTTTTGTAATATCTTATCACTCCCGGTACAAACAGCATGTTTTTACTGACATTCTTATGCGTGAAGGTATATAGAAAAACTAAGCCGGTATCATTTACTTAAGATTAAGGGAATGAAGTTAGGTGGGTGGAAGGACTAGAATGGAAGACTGTGAGATGGTTAGTAGATAGCTGTGGAAGAAAGTTAATGCCTTTATCTGGGAACTCAGAAAAATCACTTTCTGCTCTGTTTTACCGTGACAGACTTTCATCAGCTGTCTCTCAAACCTCTAGTGATCTAGGTTTATAGCTGGAACAACCTACAAGCCTCTTAATTACTGCATTTTCACACGCCTTACAATAAAGCAGCCACACAACAGGGTGATTTGTGGGTTGAAAATTCCCAAACCACAGTCTTTGTTTCCAGGATTTATCTCTGTACATTTATAGATCATCAAGGGCAGATCAGGCATATTTTGGCCAGGATTTATTAGCTTACACTTGAGAAATTGATCCAGCCCAGCAGTATTTTGGGTCTAGCCTGTGGGCCTTATTCAGTAGCTACTCCAGTTCGTGACCCCTTTCTTAATTCTGTGTATTCAGAAGAGAAAATAGTGTGTCTATTACATTAGATTAAGAGTGTACTCATTTTTGACAGCATGAAAAGTTCCTGTTCTTTCCATAGCATAGTAAAATTTGTAGAATATGCTCAGAATGCATGCTGTCTCATGTTAGAAGGGAAAAGTCAACAATTTAACATAATTGCCCATTTATCATAATTTAAAGGTTATAGGAGCAAGACAGAGAGCTAAGTAATACAGGTATTTTCCCCTTTGCTGGTTTCAGAGATAATAGGTGTGAAAATGTTTTTCAAATAGTGAAGGTACTTATAAATGTCAGATTTTGTGATTATTGTCATTTTTAGTAATCAGTACCGAGGGCTAGAGTGGCTTAAATATACCATTTGCCTAGTAACCGAGGTGACTGAGAATGAGCCTGATTCTTACAGAAACATATCACATGCAATCAGGTTCACACTATTCCTGGGTGGATATCTGCGATAACTTGCTCTCTGCAACATTATCAGAAGAGGTGATCCTGAAAGTCAGAAGAGATGTGTGATGGCATTGGCTGTGTGACCTTCTCAAAGTCAGCACCACTTCTGGATCTCACTTGCCCTATGAAATGATGGTACATCCAGGGGTTATTTTGTCGTGTTAACTGGGGACAAGAATCAATAAGGAAGTGTAATTCTGAAGCCATTTTGCTAATAGGATAAAACTTTCTTAATGTGAACTACCACAGGGGAAGAATTGTCAGAACGAGGGAAGCAAATCCTGAATTACAAAATATGTCTGAAGCATGACATTTTCTCCTTTTAGTTCTGTTTTGTCATTCAGACTGGCTATAAAACATTGCTTTATCAGAGGTCCCCATGAGAACTATTTTCGTGGGTAGATTTAGAATGAATATGATTATATGTGATGAGTGCTTCCAACCTTTGAAACAAAAAGGTTTGTTCTCTCAAGAAAAAAATTCAACTGACAGTCTAGTCTAAACTCTTCATTTGGTTAACAAGTCTCTCTTGTCCACATACATTGTCCTATAAATTTACTTTGTAGACTGGTCCTTGTCTAGTTTATTCCATAGTAATAATCAAAGCACTCCGAGTTAAAGAGGTTTCAGTGAATTTCTACTTTCTGAATGGATTCATGTTGGATGGTACCCACGAAGTAGTAGTGAAACACAGTCACTTAAGTTCATTTCTTGCTCCTCCTTGTGCTCACTCTCGGAAAAAAAGCAGGTGGCAAGAAGGAAGAATATAAAGCAGGCTCCTTGATAATTCCCAGGCAGAAGAAGCAGTTGTTGGATATGCAGCTTTGATCCCACTATTATCCATAGTTGAGAATGGAGTTGGCTTATTTCAAAAGGTAAATTGAAGGGATGACCAAGAAAAGTAATTGGAAAGTGGCCTGGCAGGTAGCACTATGGCTAAAGAAGTTTGAAACAATTAGGATCTACTGAAATATTTTCTATTTGCATGCCAAATTTCAGAAAAATCTGGAAATTGTAAGTTAGCAATAGAGTTACTAGATAAAACTCAGAGACAATACTGAGAAAAGAACACAAAGTGTGATTGTTGGTTATAATTAGCAAAAAGCTAGTTTAACCTTTTGGGATCTTCATGATACTAAGTCATTTCATGAACAGTAAAGGTCAGTCAAATCAGTTCAGGTTTAGTTTTGTTTTCAAGTGTGTGTGTGTGTGTGTGTGTGTGTGTGTGTGTGTGTGTGTGTGTGTTTTGAGTTTGTGTGTGTGTTTGCGTGCATGCCTGTGAGTGTGTGTGTGTGTGTGTGTGTGTGTGTGTGTGTGTGAAACATCAAACGCCTGGTTATTGTAAAACTTCTGGGTACTTCTGGGCACTGTGTGGATTATTTAGAGGCATCTTGATTCAGTCCATGGCTTCTCTGCATGATGAGTTCATGAGAACAATGTATCCAATCCAGCTTCGTTTTCATTCTGTAACTCACTTGGATAATAGAATTAGGTTCTCGGTGGCCCGCTAATACCATGAGAAAAGTGCTGGGAGGAAGGTGCTAAACACTTTAGGCATCAGCATAGCCATTGTGAAAACCAAATGAAGCAAATGATTGGCTAAATTTTCAGTGTCATCGTCAGTTTACATTGGCGAGAAAGGAAGTCACTGCTTTTTGGCACATAGTAAAACCTTGATTAATTGGAATCCATAGGGATGGATGGGATTGTTAATAAGAATACTTCACTTTTGGCTACTGACATGCTGCCTTAAAATGCTTGTATCCACTCTCATGCCTCAGGGAAGTAGCCTCTAATGTTTGAGTGTCAATCCAGATGGAGAGAAGTTAGAGGAGAAAGATCTAGCTGCAGTTATCACTTGGCAACTATGTTAAAACGCAATTCCTTGAGGTCTTCTCATTTTGGATATCATTAAAGTTTCTCATCAATGGAAGTTTGGAACCGGGACTGACAATTCAGGCCACCGGTTCAGTGTATTCTTGTTAATCAAGGTTTTACAAGAAAAGGCCTTGCCAATGTTTGGTAAGATTATCAATAGAAGTTGTTTTAAAATTTGCTTCTTTGAAAGTGCTCTGGATCAGTGTTTTCAAACCCACATTATACTGCAGACTGGCAAACTAGCTTTTTTGCCAGAATCCCAAGGGATGGAGAAGAAAAGAGAAGAGCAGAATTACAAGTATTGTCTCTGAAGGAAAAAAGTTTTGGCTTGCCTGTCTGTTGCTCTGTGGTTGGGAAGCACTGTTCTTCACCTTAAGATGACCATGGTATCTTGGTTGTGCAAGAGCTGATCTCTCCTGTTTCAGTATCATTCGCATGCCCCATGGGCCATGGAGAAATCTGTTTTCCGGTCTTCTCCTGTACTTACCCGAAATGTCTCTCCATGACTTGGTGTCTTGGTCTCTGAGAAAGCCCCTATTTCTTGTTGCTTTGTTGATGGCTACTCATCCATTCTAGCCCCGAAGAGTATTGGGAACCAAAGGAATGGCAAGTAAGATGGGTTTTCTCATGATGTCAACCTGGATAACAATTAGACCTACCTGAACCAAAAACATAGCTAAAGAGAAGCCAAATCAGGGATTCACACACAAGTAGTGTCACAGGCGATGCACACGTTCAAATACATGACAGCCCTTTTGCAAAGTCTCTGTATGTGGTGACCGATTAAAGAAAGACCCCACTTAACTTGAAATTGATCTTTCTCTTTGCTTTTCAAGTTAAGTGGGGCCTACTTAAATCAGCTAGCACATACAGAGAAGAATATTTCATCATTCATACAAAGAATAGAAGTCACTCCCACTCATTCAAGAAACTTCTGTGAGCAATCATCACATCCTAGAAAAAAATAGCACCAAACAAATTATATCCTGTCATCTCAGTGGCTGGATCTGATTTCTTACACAATTCAACTGAGGCAGAGGGGGAAGTCTCACAGGACACCCATGGGCTTTTGAAAGCCAAGGGCACCGAAACTTGCATAATGGCCTTCATATAGAAACCAGTCTAGCATGTGGGGAAAGGAAAGGGTGTGAACAGGGAGCCTCTGTCTGGGAGTTTAAGAAGGGACCCAAGTTAGATCAAAAATATGGGCTGTGCCCTAAAGTCTTTCTGGTTCCCAAAGCTGCCAGGCAGGGGAATAACCTGGTCATTCTACTTTCTGTGTGTGTCTCGTGCTCTCTCCTCAATAATAAGATAACAGTCTTGCCGATTACTCGTCACTAAGGGTACCCGGTTGTGGTGACATTGAGGCTGACCTTGGAGTCACCGCCCCCGCTGCCGCACTCTCCTTTGTCGTACCACCATTTGTTTTTCAATTTGTCCAAGAGGCCTTGCTCATTCAGTTTTAATACTGCCAGGTTAACAGCATTTCTTGAAACGATAAAACATAACTTGTAAGAAAATGCACAAATGCTTAGGAAATCGTTAACGTATAAAAAAGGAGCACAAGAGGACAAATTGGCTAAATTTCACAGAACGTGGAGCTATAAAAATGTCTGTACAGCAAATACAGGGTTAAATATTGGAAGGTGGCATGGAGGATAACATTTGCTCAAAACTGAAGTGTGCGGGATGGGGAAATTGTCTTTGAGAAAAAAAGTAACAAGAACACCACATCCATGCAATTAACATTCGTCACCATAACTTGGCTTTTACCATTTAAATTGAAAAAGCCGTTGAACTGTAAAATTAAAACAGCAACAAACAGTCAGAGAGGACAACACAGAGAGAGAGAACATTAAAAAAAATGGATGCATTAAATAGATGAAACCATAATTTACCGTCTTATTTAACTCCATGGAATATTGTAGATTTTAAACTTTTTAAAAGTTACCTCAAAATCCACAAGAAAGAAAACGACAACAAAATGCATCAGGGTAGGTGGAATATTATAACAACACGGATATTGTTATATTATTCCACCCACCTTAATGCTGAGCCTTTAGGGGTTGCCACACCATAGCCTTTGGAATCCAGATTTCCACCAACTTTCATCGTATCGCACGGCTTTCTCTGCTCAATGTACTCGTTCATGGTCGACTCCAGCAGGAAGGCGAACTTTCCCTTGGACTTCCGAACTCGGGCTACCCCGTCAGCTGTTGTTTTGGTAAACACAGATGGCTCTGCGGATTTCATGTAAGACCACATTTTCTCATACACAGCAATTTTGGATCGCTGTAACAGAAAGATGACAATTCTTTGGGTGGCCAAATATGACATCGCAAAGGGACACGTGCGCGGTAAAAAAAAAACAAAAACAAAAGCAAAAAAAGTATTCGCTGTTTAAATTTTAACTTTTCTTTGGGTGTGAGTGTGCCTGTGTGTGTATGTCTGAGTAGGCAGGCACCCTTAAATATTGGAAGAGGCTGGATATCCGATCCCTTGGAGATGGAGCCGCAGACAGTTGTGAGCTGCCTTACCCGGATGTTGAAAACCAAACTCTGGTCCCTTGGAAGACAGCAACTGCTCTTAGCCAGTCCCCAAACATTTTTTTTTATTACAGTCCACAGTCTCAAAGTCATGTTACACCATGGCTGTCCACTTACTTTCAGACATCTGTCAACATATTTTTTAAAACGGATTTCTCCAAATTGTGCTTATCCTTGCTAATTGTGACGCCCTCCGATGTTTTCAAATTCATTTAAAAATTCTAGTCATGGCTAGCTAACTTAGAGTCTGGTTTTGAAAAGCGTTTACTCATTTGAATTTTCTACTAGATGAAGAAATCTCCCTAAGCCCCCACCCCTACCTCAGGTATCCTGCTGTATGTTTATCCTGCATGTGCCTGAAAAAAAGTGATTGGAAGAGCATGGGAGGCCAGTTATGGTAAGAAAGTCCATCCTTGTTTTGAGACAATTTTTTGTTTTTTCTCTAGAACTTCTTTCCTTGACCCTACCTTCTAGAGCTATGGACAATAATTCTGTGTGCTGTTCCTCATGCTGATCCTTCAAATATTGCAAGGGCTTTATAATGTCCCTTCCTGATTTCATTAGGTTAAATTGTATTGGCTTCTACTGCTTCCAAAATTCTCAGAACGTTGTCCTTTCAACCATAAGCAGCTCATTTGAATTTGTGATGTCTTTTTTAAATTGGAATGTTTAGAAATAAACCAGGCACTACTGAAGTATGACCATGATAGAATAAACAAAATGTTTGCTTTCTGTCTTTGGAGCATTATTTTTTAATAACGGGGTTTAAAGTTGCATTAGTGTATTAGTCATGCGTCTACACTCCCAACAAATATTTATTGAGCACCTATTGGAGTTGTAAGGTTGAATAGTATAGTTTCCATTCAAATGGAAGTGTCACAAAAACTGCTAATTTTTTCTAAGAGTCCAAATCACCTTTGTCTTGACCTTCTCAGGTTGAATTTAATCCTGTTAAAGCTCATTTAAGTTAGGTGGTACTGAGAATGTGTAGCAAATACTTAATATGTTTGTAGCCCCATGAGTGTCCCAGTAGAGAATATAAAGGAAGAATGACCACAATGACCCTAGAACTTCCAATTAGATTGGTAGCTTGATCCTTAGGAAGAATTCTAGATAGAAGCTATGAGATGACATTTAATCAGTGATGAGGGTATGGTAAAACCCACAAACATATACCATAATTTCAAGTATCTTTCTGTGAGCTTTCCTGGCACTAATCCTGGCTCGTTTGATATGTCGTTTACTTGCTCATTTTTGGACTTTGGTCACCTACATTGAACCTTTTCATTTTTTCTTTTGTTATAATATGCTCTTCCTTTCTCCAGCTCCTGTCATACTCCCTGAACATTACATTTTTTTTGAGACCTGCCCAGGCTTATGCAAATGGGTCCTGGGATCCCCAGAGCTGCCTCCATGAAAATTAAGCCTCATGTTTATGGCAGTTAGACACTCATGGAGACCCTCATGGAGTCACTGAAGTGGCACACTGAGATAGAAACAGGTTAAGATTGCATAAAGTACAAAAGAAGGAATCCGGGATGGCTAAAGCTGAGTGAGCGAAAAGAAGACTGATAGAAAATGAGTGTAGGAAGATATTCAGGTCAGTGCCTCTAGGTCCTGATTGAACAGTTTGGATTTACTCTACACAAGATCAAAAACTGTTGGAAGATTTTGCAGAGATGTGTACATACGTGTGTGTGTGTGTGTGTGTGTGTGTGTGTGTGTCTGTGTGTTAGCACCCAATTATTTTTTAAAAGAGTACTCTGACTGCTATGTAGAGAATGGGCTAGAAGGTGGGCCAGAGTAGAAGCAAGGACATTACTTTGAAGGCTATTCTAAGAGTTCAGGGCACAGGTGCTGGTGGACAAGACTAAGATAGAATCAATGAAAGAGGAAATAAGAGGTTAGGTTCCAGAGTTGCTTTGAGGGAACAGAAACCAAGCCTTTCTGATGGACAGCTCCAACTGGTGGGCCTAAAGATAACCTCTTATAAAATATTTCATCAGAAAGCCTGACTCTTGCTTCCACTCAACCACTGAACACCTAAACTAGAAAGTTCGGTGCTACTTTTCCCTCTCCTCTTCACTACTTCTATGTAGAAATGCTGTGAAAGCTGTAATTTCACCTTCCTCTACCATTGCAGTGGTTCTCTACAGCAAGCCATCGATCCTTTTGTTTTGTTCTTGTCTCTGTTGTCTCACTATTAACTTGAGATCTTATTGCTTAATTTCTCGATTCATCTGATCCTTCTAAGGTACAAACTGAATCTCATTCCAACCATCCTTATAATTCTCTGCAATTTTCTTAAAAACCGCAGAGCAAAATTTACTCTTATGTCTGATGTCTTCTCTGATCCAGTCACACTGGACTGCACACCATTGACTGAAATCAGCCATATAGTAGTTTCATGTCTTATATGCCTTTGATTATGTTTTTGCTTTCTGCCTGAATTACCTCATTATTCCTGTAACATCCAGAACCAGTGCTATGTCTTCTTATATCTTTCCTGTTCTCACCTCCTTGATGGTTACTCGGTCTTCTGCTGCACAGCCCGCTATATTATGTTAATGAGAGTTGGCTACATTATCTGTCTTTCCTCTTGTTATTTGAGGATTTCTTGAGAACCAAGTCTATGCTCTATTCATTTAACTAGCTATGTTGGCAGTTAGCACCATTTCACTCACTGTGGTCACTAACGATATGTTTATTTAATAATAAATTTAGGCCCGGTCAGGGTGATAACCACATTATTTTCAAAACATTGCAAGATGAAGCTGGGTGGTGGTGGTGCACACCTTTAATCTCAGTGCTTAGGAGACAGAATCCTGTGCGTCTCTGAGTTGAGTGCCAGCCTGGTCTACAGAGTGAGTTCAGGGATACACAGAGAGACCATGTCTTAGATAAGAAAAGACTAAAATTGAGAGGACTAAAAATTTCCACCACACCTCATTTGTCTAAAGATGATTGGACCTCGTCTTTTCCTAAGCCTATCAACTGCTAAATAAAGATATAAACTTTGCTTTGCAAAACTATTTAAAATACTATTTAGGAGCTGGAGTTGGTGGCACACACCTGTAATTTTAACACCTGAGAGGATGAGGTAGGAGGATAAAGAGTTCAAGGCCGGAAAAATGGTACTTAATCTGACTTTGTATCTGCCCATATCCATTATGTCCCCACTAATGCTCCTTTAGTGATCAAATAGTTAGAAGATTTAAATCTGACTCTTAGACTTGTATGTTCATATCATACATTATCTTCATCTTATGAAGGTGATTTCCTTTCATAAGGAAGTACCTTGTCATGTAATGACAACTTCATGGCTTTTTGCCTCTCAAATTAAGAAAAAGTAAATAATTCAGATATACATAAATATATGAAAATAATTTAATAACAGAGATGTGCCTTCTAGAGAGTTTAAGAAATTAAGCATCTATAATTATTTGAAATTGACCTATCTGTCTTTCGTAATCATGTGTCTTTCTCTTCTTGCCAAGGGTAACCATTGTCAGAATTTGGTCTTTATTACCAACTTGCATTTCTTTATGTTTTTTATCAGAAAAAAAGTCTATTTTATAATGGTTACATAACCCTTCACTCTGTGACTATACTATACTTACAACTTCCCACCTTATTGTCATTACCGACAACACTATGTTGGTCATGCCCTTTTGTGTAAATAGATTTTTGTGTATTCTTTGATTTTGCCCAATCAGAGTTGACTGTGAAGTGTGCAAGGTTGGAGGAGGTTGCAGAACAACTTGTGTCCTACATTATTAGCTAAGCAGCCATTACAGTCATAGATAGATTTATAAGCAAAAGGCAAGGAAGTCCATGAAAGAAGCATGCTATGTTTTGGACTAATTCACTTCATATTTAGTTGAGTTCTTCGAATACTGATGCAGACTTAAAGATTTATTCCTTTAGGTAATAATGGCTTTCTAGGTAAATAAATGGCAGGGCTTGAGGTGGGTACTTTAAATGTATGTGCTGTACTCATAGCACCCAATAAAGGGTACAGTAATGTCAAATCAGTCAGTGGCAGAAGTGATCAGGCCATGGTTGATGACTAGTTTCTGAAGGTTAGAAGCAGGAAGAAGAAAATGACTCAGAAGTGAGGAAAATTAAGCTGTGGCATTTATCTTCCTAACTAGTATTTAACTGATGGCATGACATTCAGATAAAAAAAAAGAAGAAAAAATAAAATAAATTTAGAATTTTTTTTTTGCTTTTAGAGACTATTTTTTTGGCTGAAATACCAATGGCAATAAAAGGGATTGAATGCTAGTTCAATCGTCTGAACTTCAATTTAAAAAATTATGGCAGGATCTGTAATAACAAGTTCATTTTTCCAACTTGCCATGATTCATTTCCTTCATCCCATACAGCACAATGTTGTCTCAAAAAAGGGGAAAAAATAGAGTCACTTATGTAGCAAGGCCACGAGACAGCACTGCTAGGTAATTAGCAAAGGAAATCCAAAGGCAAAATACACGAATGGCGGAGGAACAGATTAGTTAATCCATAAGAGCAGGTTGAGTAGAGCTCTAGCATTAATGACTTCCGTAGCCAGAGTTCTAAGTCTTTGCATGCAATAAAGAATGAAGATCAAAGAGGTACATTGTGTGTGTGTGTGTGTGTGTGTGTGTGTGTGTGTGTGTGTGTGTGTGTGTGTGCAGATAAAAATTTGAATCTTGGGACTTGCAAATCTGTTATGTGGAAGCGAGTGATTAGTGACTCGCTTGCCAGTCAGGTCACTGGTCTGACCTTGCATCTCTCTGTAATAGTGGCATTTGTTTCCAGTTACTGTAATTCAGTGGTGATGCAGTGATAAAAGAATTTTTCTGTAGACAAATGGGGAATATGGAAGAGAGCAAATGGAGCAAGGGGATACACAAGAAAGGTTGCACAAAGGAGAGGAAGGGGGAAATGATGGGATTGCAATCTCAAAATGCATGGAGCCAGAATGCTTGGGTCTGAATCCCTTTTGCTTGGTGCATAAATTATCTAGCCTCTACATCTCAATTTCTTCATTTGTAAAGTGGTATGGGTTTTAAGCATCTACTTCAAAAATTATTAGAAATTAACAGGTTAATACATTCTTAGAATAGTGTCTAGAACACCTGAACTGGAAAGAAGTGTGCCTTTTTATTTTAAAAATGGAGAAATATGCTTTAGTTAGTGGCAAAATATATTTCAATAGTATTATAAATTGCTTTAGTCCCATATTTGCAGAACCATGACTTTATAAGTGCTATCATATGGTTAAATATTATTAGATATCTAGGTCTATTTCTGCAAATGTCTGTGATCTGCTATTAACAAAAATCATTATCAAGTGACTTTTGATTTTTAGACTTTTGATGGTGAAGGAAACACACACGCGCGCGCGCGCGCACACACACACACACACACACACACACACACACACACACACACACACACACACCCCTGCCATGGCTTACATTGGAGTCCAGAGGATAAAGTACTTAACTTGGTTCTCTCCACCATTTGGTTCCTGGAGATTAAATTCAGGTCATCAAGCTTGGTGGAAGTGACTTTTTCTACTGAGCCATCTCACCAACCTAATTTTTCCTTTTAAAATTTATGTTTTACAGTATATTTGAGGCTTATACATTAAAACTACCATGAACCAGAACCATGTTCCCAAGGAAAACTATTTAGTACACATTTCTACTTTTCCTTTGTTAGGTTGGTCAATAGAACATCCAGTTGCCGTCAGTAAACAATGTAGTAGCAGAGATCAGAGGCTCCTTCAAAGCCATCTTGCTCAACTTTCCATCTAGTGAAGCCTCCTGTGTTCAAATCCCTCTGCTGATGAGGTACTCTTTAGCTCTTAAGAGGTAGGATTCTCTGTAATGGGGAAGGTCAAATTGAGAGAAACGTCTTTCTGTTGGGCTGGCCTCTGTAGTAAAAGCCTCCCTTATCTTACCCTATTTCTGCCTTCTGCTTGAATCAAGCAATTCTTGCAATTCCTTTTATCTTTCATCTTTCCATAGTAGTTAGCACCAATTCTTTTGCATAGAAAAGGTGATTCCTAGGCAAAGTCGAGCCTTTTTTTTTTGTCTTTGCAATCATAGAATCTGGTGATGATGCCTAGCATGTACTAAGCAACTTCACAGGTGTGTTTGTGCAATGAAAGGGGATTAGAGTGAAGTGACGTCTACTCCAGCTAACTCTCCCCACTTTTCAGAGTAAATGTTCTTTCTCTCTGTCCCACATAAATTTACCATCTTTAAATTACCTGCTAATTACTTCTTTGGTAGGTTATATATTTAAGGGCCCTCTTTTTGGTTATTTGTTTAACATGAATTCTAATCAAGTCTCCTTTCTGGTTATAATGGTCCAGATCTATTTTTAATTTTTCAAAGTCTGCTCCTAAAATATGTTACCAAAGTTGACCACAACTGTGCTTGATATAATGCGATTAGCATGAAGGGAAATATTTTGTCTCATGATCTGGATATGAGAACAATTTTTCCCTTCAACAGACATTTGTCCTCACATGGATAATCTAGAAGTAATTGGATGAACAAATCAAACAGACCAATAAATCATTGTCAACAGAAACAAAATATGCAAATTTATTTTATGGTACCAGTTTGCTATCTACAGGACAAATTATTACGTTATTTCTAAGGAAATAGCTTGGGTGTTTGTAAGTTCTCTATGCCCCAAACGCATATGAAAGAATAGTTTGAAAATGTAGTAAGAAGTGATAGGAAAATGTCTTTGAGTACAGTGTGCCTAGTTTTCCTCAAGGGAGAATAAACGATTATTTATTTGGTGACTGTTGTTACCAAACCACATTGATTTGTGTGCAAGACTAGCCTTGGATCTAAATGCCACAAAAGGGCTAGATTTGACTCTGGAAAGGTCACTTTCTACTTCCTCTATTATGTCATAGTCAGCCTCCTTCACAGAGCCATGCCACACCCCTTTTCTGGCATCAGCATTAGTTATCATTGAGGAGTTCACTGATACAAAAGGGGCTTCTGGGTCTTCTGAGGGATACATTTTTATTTGGATGGGAGTTCCATGTTCTCTGAAGGAATGCAGGAGTTCTTGACATTTTAAAAAGCGTCTTTTAGGGCTAGTCTGTCATCTACAGGGCAGCAAGCAAGGCAAGTAAGATAAGAGATCGAAGGATTCATTTTTCGTCTTCTAACTGTATTATATTACTTGACAGGTTAGTCAGTTTCATCTCTAGATTGAACCTTTCTTTAATAACGAGGTTGTAATGGTAAACTGCCATGTGGCTTTTCTTCTGTGTTGTTTAGATCTTGTGAAATTTCTGGTAGTATTGATAGCTGTTACAAGTTCAAAAAGGTATCTTTTTGCTTTATATTGCTGGCCTGAGCATTTACTGAATCCACTTACAGTGTGAGTCCTTCCTAATATTTACAGAGCAAATACTGGGATAGGGATAAGTGACCCTTATAAGGTAAGATGCTCAAAGGAAAGAGAGCTGATGGCGTAGGATCTCTGCTCCTCTTTCTGTCCCACCCCTTTTGCCTTGTGTAAGGTCTGATGGGGTTAGGAGAGAAAATTGCTCCTGTGTGTCCTAGTGAGGAAACTGAAAGAGGTATAGTAAGGTATGAATAGTATAGGCCTGTTGTCAAGTTCCATAACATAGAAGCCTCACTTCCTTAGACACATTTTTTGTTGTCGTTCATTTATTTGTTTTCATAGAAGGCCTTACCTACATGTAACCCAGGTTAAAATTCACTAGCTAGCAGCCTCCCGAGCACTCATATTATAGTTGTCCACCACCACACCAAGCTCCAGACACTCCTTAGTTGTAATTCAGACAATGGAAATTTCTAATAGTAGGTCTAAGTACATGAAGGGGAGAGATTTGTGGCAAGAGTTTTGCCGGGGACACAGTGTTTCAGCTATTTGCCATCCTTATTCAGAGCCCTTCCATTTCTCACTGCTGGAAGCAGGAGAAAATTGGATATCTTTAAATGGTATATTGGCCTCCACCTTTCTGGCTGCCAAGGTGATTTTACACATACCATCATCTCAATTATGCACCCCAGAAGCTCTTTCAGGCAGCTTTAGCAGCCATTGTTCATTGATTGCTGGAACCTCAGAGCCAAGAGCAGTCTGGGCCCAGTAGGGCTCAATAAATATTGGTGGAATGAAACAATGAATTCCGGTTTTATGAATTAGGGAATCAAAGGGGAGAGCATAAGGGCAAGAGATGCTAGAAAAGACATTAGCCCATCCATTTTATTTGTCTCTATCCATGTACCATAAAGTCACTTCAAATAGACAAGACTGGGGGAAAACTAAGCTAGCTTTTCAGACAAGTACTGTCTTTCAGTTTCCTTTTGCTTCAACCAATGGCTGCCTTGTGACTGGGTATTGGTAAGAACAGGGTGAGGAGGAGAAGGAAATGCTTGCTAGGTTCTATTATTAGCTTTTCTATTGGTGGATTATGACTCTGTCTGAGTTATTTTGGGGGCTGGGCACTTAGATAACTTCAGTGGAATCAGACATCACTTTTTGCCTTGACACTGAGCTTTGCCCTCAACTGTCAAGAACTCATTGAAAATGCCTTTGCCTAACATTTTCATACTGCCATCTACAGTCCATGACAGGTTCTTTTCTACCCAAGGAGTGCTATTTCAGATAACTCATTTCCAAATGGATAGGTTCAGCGAAATTTTCAGTGACCTCTTCAGTGTCCCTTGCAGGCACGCAAAGTCAGATTTCTATTCTGATTAATTCACCTTTGGCTTCTTTGGCCAAGCGAGTCTAAGCCTATTCCAGTTGCCTGAAAGTAGCCTGCTTTTCCACTCGAATTAGGTGTCAAAAAACTCTCCCGCTGTGATAAAATGGCACCTCTAGCATTTTGTTGAGGTACATACCTTTTATGCCATTGGTATTAAAGGTATTTGTTTGTTTGTTTCGCTTACCATAATGGAACAATGCCATTTGAAAGCTTAGAACAATGGCTGTCACATAGTGTACCACCAGTAAATGTTAATTTAATACCTAAATGAACATTCGAAATTTAAGCTTAGCTTATTTTACAATGAAGTACAAATTCTTTCCCTCTTCTCTACTTCTATAGCCTAGAGAAAAAAAAGAGATAATTCTAAGGTACCATACTTAGGAACTGAGAGAATTTGCATTCAAATTTTCTTACCCATTATTTCAAGCTGTCTCTTAGTGGAGGAATTACTATGATGAAATTGACCAAAACTGTCAGTGAAATGATTGAAGTTGAATTATTTTTTCTTTCGTTGAGTTTTACATTTTGACTTACTTTTGAATCATTATTCCCTTTGGTTTGCTCTTATATTGATGCTTTTTTATTTTGCAGTTTTGTACAAGCATAAAATGTATTCTGATTATACTCGTGAATTATTTGCCACTGGTAAGGTTCAGGGAGAGGAGAAATCATTGCTTTTACTGAAGACCCTGACAGGCTCCAATGGACCTATTGATGTGATTTTCTATAGTCTTAATCATCTCCAGTGGTTCATTTTTGAAGCCACATACCTGAATGTAAAGGCACAAATTAAAATAAACCTGCTAGTTTATCACAAGGCTCTATATCCTACTATTAGAGATAATGGCTTCTGCTTGATTTGGGCAAGTTACTTAAATTTCTCTAAGATTCTAATGGCTGTCTTTGAAAAAAGATAGGATAGTCAATAAAATAATTCAGAAAACTTCATACTAAAGGACTTGGTATATAATATGTTCTTAATCAATTATATTATGTCCACATGGTTACTGTGCCGGTTAGTTTTGTCAACCTCACACGAACTGGAGTTACCTGGAAGGTTGGGACCTTAACTGAGGAAATACCTCTGTCAGATTGACTGGTGGACAAAGTATGTCTGGGTGGCATTTTTCGTGACAGCTGATTGATATGGGAGATCCTAGCCAACTATAGGTGGTATCATCCCTGGGCAGGTGGTTCTGGGAGGGATAGAAAAGGTAGTTGAATGTGAGACTGGAATCAAGCCAGTAAGCAGCGTTCTTCTGTGGTTCCTGCCTCTGTTCCAACTCGCCTCAATCATGAACTGTGATTGGGATACGTAAGCCAAATAAATTCGTTCTTCCCCCAAGTTGCTTTCTAAATAGAATTTATTTTTTTAGCCCAAGTATATGTGTTTATGTCTGTGTATGGGTATATTCATGAGTGTGGGTTCTTTGGAGGTCAGCGGAATCTGATGGTCTTGGAGCTGAACTTCCAACTTGCTGTGAGTGACCCATGTGGGTGCTAAGGAGCAAGCACGGGTCCTCTGGAAGAACAGCAAGCGCTCCCAATCACTGAGCCATTCCTCCAGCCCACAAGTTGCTTTTTTGTCATTGTATTTATCACGGCAACAGAAAGATAATTTGTATGATTGATTTGGTTTGTTAGAGAATTTGTGCCAGAACAATGTAAGAAAGACATGGGATACAACTATGTCATGGAGTGGTTGATGGCTCATTTTATTGTAAATTTGATAGGATTTGAAAATCACCATGGAAAGACACTTTGGGTTGTATCTACGAGGGTATTTCTAGAAAAGTTTAACTGAAGACAGGAGATATACTTTAAATGGAGGCAGCTCTGTTCCTTGGGCTGGGGTCCTGGACTGAATTAAAAAGGAGAAATGGACTCAGAGGTATCATTCACCTCTCCCTGCTTCCTGACTGTGGGTACCATACAACCAGTAGCTTCGTGTTTCAGTTGCCACACCTGTTCTGCCATGATCAACTGCATTTCCTGGAACTGTTAGCCACAAATATCCCCCACCCCGGCAGCTGTCTTGCTTCAGCAGCAAAGAAAGTAACTAACACAAGACAGCAATGTAGGTCACTAGGGCACCTGGTGACCTGTGTGCAGACAGGTGACAGTGAAGATGGTATCAGATTTGGCATTGTCAGTGCTCGGGAGGCACAGACTGATTCAGAACTGACTGGCTAGATGCTTTGTAAAAACTACCTTATAAGGCCACATGGGGACATTAGAAGTTCAATTTCAATATAGTCATATTTCACCTTTCCTTCAAATAGTTGGATTTAGATTTAAGCCTTTTCTTCCTCTCTGGGTTAGGAGTGTTCCAGTAAGTATTATTTCTAAAGGCGCTATCCTGATTTAAAAAAAAAAAGTGGCTGGCTGGGGTTTTGTCTGGCAAACACACTGACTGTGAAAGCTGCAGGAAAATTGATTTGCTGGCGTTTGTATGTCCTGGCATAGATATGCTGCATGGAAGCCCATAGAACCTTCTGGTAAATGCAGTAAGTGTGGGGGACTTCACAGAATGATTATGTCCCACTAATCCTCATCACTGGAGTCAAGGCAATGGTCACCATATGCAAAATGACAAATAAAACCACTCATTTTTTTTGCTAATCTATTTAGATAAGTACAACATAGCTATTTAACCTGATAGACAACACCTAAATACAAACCAGCAGCCTTTTTTTTTTACATCCCTAGCCTTTAGGCTTATATACAGAGCTCATGATGTTTTTATTCTTCCCCAGCTAGTGTGAGTAATGTTGAGCACCTATGTGGTCATCTGTGCCCTGGAAGGGCCACCTGTCCATGGTGAATATGCAGGGATGTAGCATTTTTCTCTGTAGGCCATTGGTCTCCATGCTACAAAGAGTTGGCTTGTGTACAATTAGCTGTGTGATGTTACACAAATCAGTTAATTTCACTAAGCCCCAGGGGCTCTCATCTGAAAAATGAAGATAATAATAGTACCTGCCTCATAGTATAACTGCGATGATGAAATAAAAGACTGCCAATAACAAATTTAGCATAATTCATGACAACATAGGTAATATCATTTAATAGTTGCATCAGGCACTGGGCTAGATGTGGTAGGGAATGGCAGTGTGGAAGATGTGGTCCTTAGGCTCACGAAGCTAAAAGAGTTAACAGAAGTGTCATGCAATTGATCTCCCTATAACTGTGTTGTCCTTTATGCTAATTCCTATTGACGCATGTCTACTTGAAATGTGACTAGTACCTCTGAAGACATGAATTTTAAATTCATTTAAAATTAAGTTTCAAGAGCTCCAGGTCGTTATGTCTTAGGATTAGAGCTTAAGTCTAGGGAAGACTTAAGTCTAGGTGCAGAGCAAGAAGGCACCAAGCACGGCTTCGTTGGTTTTATAACCCTTTCCTGATGACAGAGGCAAGGACTGCGTCAAACACACACACAGAACTCTTGCTTATCTGTTGCTCTGGATTTGCTTAGGCAGCCTGTGTTTATGGAAAGTCCCTCTGGAGAAAGGTAAGCTGTGTTATCTATGCGGGCAAAAATTCCTCACACACATGCGGAGATGGTTTCTTTTGAACTTAACCTATTTGTGCAAAATTGAAAGTAAATGGCCTCCCATGTCTAGGTGTGCTATGAAAGAATATTCTTATTATGTCTATCCAAGAACCACAATTTCCTTCAAAAGAGCAGAATATTATGCAAGGAAATGCATGCTACAAAAAATATAGAGAATGCTATTTAAATTTCTAGCCACATTTATGTTCTTTCTCTGGTTCTGGAAGTTGCTACATTAAGTTGTTTGTACTGTGTCTCCTTCCCAAGGGAGTAATTCTAACTGCAACGAGCAGTCAGGTAACAATACTCAAAAATTCCCCACTATTTTTTAAGAGTTCTTTCCTTTATCTTCTCTGCTACATAGCTTGAAATGTGTATGATCAAAATTGAAAATGCTAGACCTTAGGAGACGATGTCTTCTAAAAGTTTTAAGTAACTGTCAAGTATCCGCAGACACTTTGACCTAATGATTTCATACTATGTTACATTTGTGTTAAGGTCACGGCTGTCCATTTGCCTTGAGTCACTAAAGTAAGATAGAACCAACATTTTCTATGGTGATAATTCCCTGGGCATCAGGCAAGTTGAATGTCAAAGCCATTTGGCTTGGTTGCTGTCATACAGTAACCAGCTACTTGGACCAAGCTATTTCAAAAGTCCCCAAACTAAAACAAATGCTGCCAAATTGTAGATTTGTAATTTAAACTCCTTTAGGGAACAAATAACAATATCAAAACAGGAAGCGGAATTGTGAGCTGAAGCCCAGTTGTTTTTCATTTAGAGACTCAGCTAGAAAACTTGGTTGTTTTACATTCAGGCCTGCTCATTTTCCGTCACTGTTGAGCAGAAATAAAATCAGAGTCTGAAACAAGCAGAGAGTGAGTGACTTTAGAGTGGGATGGCTTTAGCACAGCCCTCCTTTAAAGGTTCCAGGGTCGATGTGGAGTTGGAAAGATTGTTAACGCCGGAAGTGGTGGACTATTCAAGGAAACAGCATCTTCCAGATACACAAGTGTAGACGCACATATGAACTCAGAGACTGCGATAAGATAAGCACGAGCTCAAGCCAGACAAAATCCCTGCACAAGAAAGGGGCGTAGGCACAAATTCTCACCCCTAGGCAAGAAGTTATTTGCAATTGATATCTGCTGGGAGAGGAAATCCGTTTTCTTCAATGAACTGACCCTGGCTGTATCAACCACACTCCAGGGCAGGCCTCATGCTTCTAAGTAGCTAGCTAACAAATTGGACTTCACAGTTCTTTAGTGGCATTTTTGTTTTCATTTCTTTAAGAGGAAAAGAACATGAAATTTGGTGGTGGATGTGAAAGTATATGATAAAAATGCACTGTATGAGATTATCAAAGAATGAAATAAATTCATACTCTGAAATCCCTTTAAAGCAAACCAGATCACTCTATTACTTTATGTGACTTGACTTTCAGGTAGATGCAATTATCATCTCCCTGCCCCCCCCCTGTCCTTCTCTTCTCTCTCTCCCTCCCTCCCTCCCTCCCTCCCTCCCTCCCTCCCTCCCTCTCTTCCTCTCTCTCTCCCGCCCTCTCTCTCCCTCCCTCCCTCCCTCCTTTTCTTCATTCCTTTCTTTTCTTTCTCTCCAGAAAAGATCAGAAGTCAAAATGCAGGGAAGCAGTCATGTTGAATTCTAAAGGACTTAGACAAATAAAAGGAAATTGAAAGCCAGGATTATATTTCCAAATTTCATGTATTTGCTAGTGTCTGAGAAACCTGGGGCCGGTGGCATAATTTATTGGCAGTCCTTGCCTTGAAATGCATTTCCCTTAAACACTCATTTCTGTGCCAGCAACTTATCACCAAAGAAATACAGTAACTTGAAAAGCATGCCCTCTAAATCCTGAGCAAGAATGTTATTATCTGTTGTTACGGCAGAAGAGTAGAATAGGCCAATAATACATTTTATGTATTTTCCCTTTAAGATGCTGCTGCTTGCCGTCTATGCTGACTCTGATCAACCAGCTGCAGACTTTTATTAACTGGAATTACTGATCACTATCTTCCTTACCCGGCCCTACCAAGTGTGTCTCCACATTAAAGTCAACACACTGAAGAGTAGCATATACACTACTATCTCAGCCATTAGGATGATCTGCAGCCAACAGAAAGGCTGTTTTCGTCCCCATGATTAACGAACTCATTTCCATTAATTCCCCAAATTCAAAATCATTTGCAAAAGTTAATTTCTACTAGGATAACTTTTCTTTCCCTGTCTGACATGTAAAGACAGCAGAATATTTAATCACGAGCCTTTCTATGTAGTCAGCTCTCGCTAAGATGTGTTTCCCCCAGGCTTCAGTCTCAAAATTACTTGGAGATCACTCCTCCTTTCTCCACCTAATGGCAATCTGCATTTTTACTGATTTATATCCAAGCCATTCATTATCTAGTGGCTGAAAAGTATGTTATTAATGAGAGGCAGGTAGGAGTCATGCTGTCCTCCCCAGGTTTAAATGAATCTTTAAGAAGGTACAATCAAACAGCTATGCAAAACAGGCCATTATTGACGCAGCATTAAGGTTACGAATTTAAACAAAATCAAGGAATATAGAAATGTTAAGTTTCACATTGTTTCAGTCTTAGTACCATGATGGTGCCTGTGCATATATACTAAGGCCTGGATCCAAAAATATTGAAAGCACAACCCTTGTATATAAAGCAGCCTCAGGATTAACTGTTAGACTGCTGGAATAACATGAACAAGCCAGCACTTAAGTTATAACTCAATGTAAGTATGATCTAAACATCTCTGAACTTTTATTCCCCTGTTTTTGTGCTGCTTTGTCTAGATAAGACTATTCCTTACATTATGTAACAGATAAATTCCTAGAAAAAGATGTCATACAGTAATACAGTAGATTCATTTTTTTTTGAAAATCAAATTTTATTTCTCGACCAGTATATAGGAACTTTTATGCTTATTTCTGAAAATTCTCTTGTCTAGTTTTCTCTAAAAAGCATTCAATGGTCTCTAAACAGCAAAATGTATTAAGGGAGCATGTGTCTTTGTTATATGTGGGGGCCCGGAAACCGGGAAGGGGACTAACAATCGAAATGTAAATAAGAAATACTCAAGTTAATAAAGATAAAAAAATGTATTAAGGGATTTCTGTCATCCAGGGAAGATATCTGTCTCCAATATGAATAATTTACATTAATTTCTTTTATTTGTTGCACATTTTCTGATAGATGGATTGCTGAAGGTATAGGAAAAGATTTGGAAGGAATCAAAGCATTAATGTTTTAACTAGTCTCTGTTAATTTTTAAGTTGGTAGAAGGACAGACCCAGAAATTGCCCGGGAAGAAAAAAAAGAGTCAGTACAAAGTGATACAAGGTGGGGGGTCTTGATATAATAGACGCTCTGCTGCATCCCCAAAGTGCCAAGGGCAGGTATCCATGGCAACAACAAGAGTCCCCGCGGAATTAAAAAAATGTGGAAAAAAATTGGACCAGTCCTACAAAAACAGATCTGATCTCTATGAAGGAGAGAAAATTACTCTGCACCTATTGGGAAGGTAGAAAGCTTTTTTTTTTTTTTTTTTTTTTTTTTTTTTTTATCTAACCACAGCTTTTTCGGCAGGTGAAGATAACAATCAAAAGAAAGCAACAAAGAAGGAACTGGCTCTTTTAAGTTTTCACCAGAGGTATAAGCGATTTCTGGAGGAACACTCTGTGTAACTCATTAAGAGTTGTGACTTAACCTTGTAGTGATTTTAGTGAAGCCCAGACTCAGTTTTAGTCTGTAAAGGCTGTATTAATTGGAAAACTTGTAACTGCCTCGGGCCACAGGTGTGGATGAAGGCTGGTACCTGGTCTCTGGGCTGGAGAGCATGTCTCTCCTACTCAAGAAAATGAAACAATGCCTAATGCAATGGGGTTGTTTGAAAATATAAAACATATGCTATGAAGTCTTCCTGCATTTGATACCATTTGCCAAAGTTTAGATGGATTTTGCTTTTTAATGTCAGTCCTTCAGACTCACTTCAAAGAATGTAAAATACTTTTCAGAGAGTATTGTCTTAATGAACTTCATTTTCACATATTAAATGTAAATGATAAAATTAGATCTAAGATCAAATTTAGAGGATTTTTGACTTGAGCAATGATTTTCACTTTACCCTTGGAAATCTATATATCGATTCCTACTATAATTGCTTCAATGCAGTGATATCTTTTACAGATAACTTTTTGAAATCACTTCTAAACTCCCTCTTTTATATACATATACATAAGCGATTTCATGGAAGAGGGTCAGTGATGGGTTTCAAAATACAGTGTACATGGAGTGGGGGAAGTATTTTTGATGTTTTATTTATATATTTCAAAATAACTAGATGAGAAGAGAAGTGATATTTGAGGGCAATGGAAAAATGCATTTACTCTGATTCGATCTATATAACGAATAACGATATATATATATATATATAATATATATTATATATTATAACTCCATATCCCTTAAATAAGTACAGACATTATTATTATTATAGATAAACTAAAATGCTAAATTACTTGTAATAATATGAAAACAAAGGTTGCAACAGAGACAACTTTCTCTTTAAGCATGTAACTTTCTTTAATATTTCAATCCTAGTGTGCCTTTTTGACCTTTATTACTATAATTTAATAATAATAAGTGTTTGAATCACTTAAAATATAGCATTTAAAATTTCATTAGTGGCCACTGGAAAGAAATATAAGCAAATAACCATTTTTGGCTAGCTCTTTTCATTCACAATTATCATATCACAATAATCAATCCATCAGCAGATTCTGTAAATTCACTACTAGAATTCATTTTCTTCCTGTCCCCTAAAGCATTCTGCGATTGTTCTTTTCTTTTTCTGTTTAAAATCCTCATCTGTCAGATTTTCACACAACTTTCTCTTCTTGAATTAAATGTTAACTCTCTAGAAAGACTCTTCCTGAGACTTTCCCCTCCACCCTCAAGCTTTCACTTAAAATAGTCCCATCTAATCACAAGTCATTCTCCATTGTACCTTAGAGCCCCTAGCAGTCCTTAAAATTATTCGATATATGTTTCCTGGTGCCTCCATTGCTAAGGTAAAAACTTAGTGTTTATTTACTCTGGGCAAAACATAGAAGATAGGAGCTAGTAGAATGAATATGACCAGAGAATGTCACATAGAAGCTTGCTTTGAGGAAAAATAAAACCCAGTCACAAGTTTTGTTCGGAATTTGTCTTTTCTCTTTCAAAAGGGAAAAGCAACTAAGCATTCAAATTCATTGTTCTTATAGATTGAGTCCACCGAAATGTTGATCCTTACAGTCAAGCCTTCAGGGTCCTACATGGCGACATGGAATAATTATAAATAATTAATCTGTGAACGTTCGCCAGGTGAACCTAAGGAAAGCCTAATTGAACAGATGGGTCCTCCTTCATTTAACTGGAAGGCTATCAGATGATTTGACTTTGTCAGATGGAAAAAAGAAAGCTGAGCTCCTGAGAGGAATTCTAGGGAAGAGCCTTTCAGAGTTCTTGCAAAGATCTGGGAGTTCTGTGTGATGTTAATTACCCTGATGTTGTCAGAGAGAGTTGGCAGCCTTGAGGAGAACTGAGCTCTAACCCCCTAAGCTTTCTGGGCTGTGAAATGCTCTCATAAGCAAGTAGGTTACCTGGGAGGGTGAACAGAGATAGGCTAATAACATCCATATGGTTGGATACTTTGGGCAGATGGCCTGCATGCCACCTTGAAAGCACCCGAAGTTTCTAGGTGGTCTTCAAGGGCAGCTCTAAATCGTGTACGTTGAAGTCTTTGAATCTGTGGGCCACAAAGGAATGGCTAATGGTGGGCTGCCTAGCAGATGAATTCTGTACTAATTTATAATTAGAAGAGTGAGGCCAGGAGGATGGGGGAGAGATACAAATGGACATTCCCCCAACCTCACAAGACTAGGTAGAAAAAACCAACATCTTTCTCATTGACAAAGCAGTGGAAGTTTTCTTATAATATTTGAGAAACACCCCTCATGTCTGTACAGAGACTTTTCTGGGGTGCTTTTATTTTACTTGCCCCATGTCTGGGGACGTCTCTTGACTATGTCCTGGGATTTATAGAACCCTTCGTACTTTTAAAGCCCATTTTGGTGAAATTATTCTCTCACCTACCTCAGGATGAAAATAGAGCGGGACTAGCACTACTGGCAAATTTGAATACTAGGGAGCAATGTCCCCTTTCAAGGAAACACAGGAAAGTGATTGGTTGGTATAGAACTGAAAACAGTTTCATTCTGTTGGTCTTTCCTGTTTTATCCACCATGCATGATATAGGTCTTAGCATGTCAGTGAGTATAACAAATCATGTAATGGTAGGAATTTATTGTGCTTACAGCATTCCTTCGAGTTTCGTAATGTCTTTCCTTTCTTTGCCTCCCCCCCCCCCCCCCAATTTGGGTCCTTTTGAAATGGTCAGAGCACGGACAAAACAATCTTCCTTGAGTATAGCTTTTCCTTTTTTGGTTTTAGTTTTGACACAGGATCTTGTATATAGTCTAGTCTTATCTCAAATTTGTGACTTTCTACCTCAGCACCCCCAAGTGCTGGGATTGTAGGCATCTGTCACTGCACCAGGCTAAGAAAGCTCTACTGAAGGCAGTGAAAAACCCCAACAAGGAGACGATGTAGATGCTAAACAGGTGTTCAGTAAAGGCTGATTCATGAAAATAAATCAGCGCTGAATTAGTACTTGTAGTATTAGGGTTAGAACTCCAGCTGTTGTTCATTAACTGAGTGTCATTCATTAAATCCCAATGCCATCATGCCTCAGTTTTGTCTATGTAATAGATAAAATTACCCCTGTTATGATTCCATTGTAGGACAGTTGTGTAGATGGAACATGGTAACACACAACTGTGTCTTGGAAATTGACAGATAAGGTTGAGGATAAAGGGCTTTCTATTGAGAACCAGTAGCCCCGCTTCTAGTTACCATAAGCATATCTCACACATGTTGCTTTGTGCTGGAGAGCTGGAAAGTGAAGTAGCAATCAGCTTCCCAAGGGGTGAGGGGGGGGGACAATCATCTACTCAGCAAATGATGCCAGAGATCTATATGTAAGTCAGTTTATCCCCCCAAATAACCTTCGACAATGGTAGAGAAGCTTGTCTGGATATTTTCAGGTGATGTGGCAAAAAAGATGGATTTCAGTTTTGTCTGTAGAGATGTGTGGTTTCTCTGTGTTTAGCATGGAGTTTGCGTCAAAGACCATCTCACAGGGAGAATGACTAAAAGAATGATGAGCAAATAATGCAACCTATAGTATTATTATTCGTTTGTCTTCTATGACAATTGCCTCTGTCTCTTGAAGATAGATGTTAAGTATGCTTTGAGTTGTGAACTTAAGTTGTTGAGTCAATCCCTGCTTCTTTAGAGGTTGTTCTCTCTACACAGCCTGTTCCTTGTCTGCAGAGAAGTTCTGTGAGTGAATCCATGGATGCTAAGGGATGTGGGAAGCCAACAGTTGTCTCAATGTTATGTGTCTCTCTTTGGGGCCTAAGTGTCATTATCTTGTGGCTTATTCCATCTTCAGTCTTGACCTAGAAGGTCTACTTATGGCCTTTGCTATCTAATGTGGTAGAAGGCAGCAATTTCTTCTTGTTATGTGGCCCCTTGTATCTGGTTTGACTGTATTCTCAAACATTAGCAACATTTTGGAAGCAATGCCTAGGTAGCCCAGGTTAGACTTGAGCTTACTATGTTGCTTAGGGTGGTCTTAAACCAGTAATCCTCTTGCTCTAGTTTCCTGGGTACTGGCATGTCAGGTATATGCCACCAATTCCAACTTGTGTTTTTAAGCTAATGACATCTGTTTGAATCCACCCAGATACACTGTGTGTCAAAACTTCAACTGCATCATGGTATTAGATGACAAAAATTTTAACAAAAAGATTTTTATATTTTGATGTGCTACTTAATATTAGGAAATGTAAAATGAGTCAAGGAGATCAATGGTACATTTTTCCAGTCATCTCAAAATGTCAACATACTTGGCACAGGTGTACTCAAAGAAGGAATTTTCTCTTTTATTCATGTACTTAAAAAGTCATGTTGTAGAAAACCAGCAGATACTGAAGAAATGTGGGGTCTGAGTGAGTGGTGTGTGTGTGTGCGTGTGTGGGGTAGTGTCTTTCTGAATGTAGCAGTTGACTTTAAGCATTATTAGCAGACTACTTCCTGCCTCTGTTTGGAAAGATCTCTACTTTTTATTAATTGCATCAAAAATTTTAAACAACAAAACAGTCAACAGGTGTTATTTTAAGACAAAACCCTTATTCATAAGTAACTGTTTAGTTGGGCTTACAATGTGTTCTACTCAAAACAAAGAAGGTTCCCTCAATGGTTTCCTAATAATAATGGTCAATTATTTTGTTTATCCTTGGGAGTAAAGACAAGGCCCCACTCATTGTAGTCCTTTCCTTTTATATTTGTGTGTGTGTGTGTGTGTGTGTGTGTGTGTGTGTGTGTGTGTGCGTGCGTGCGCTGTGTGAACACGTGGTGTGCTGTGTTCAATTACAAGTGTGTGGATGTATGGAGGCTGGAGGTTGGAACTGAGTGTCTTTTTCAATTGCTCCCCATCTAATTTTTTGAGACAGTCAACCTGGAGATTACTGATTGACTGGCTGAATAGGGAGCTTCTGTTTCCTTCTGTCTGTCTCTACCTAACCCGTGTTGAACTTACAGGTACATATCACCATATCTAGCTTTTTATGTGGGTGCTAGAAGTTGAACTCAGGTCCTCATTTTGCACAGCAAGCAGTTTACTGACTGAGCCATCTTCTCAGCTCCTACAACATTCACTTTCTTAAACATTTCATTTAAAACTTCCTCCTTTTAGCCCTGAATCTGTATTAATGGCAGTCTTGACAAATATTTGAAAAGGTGTTTGGAGGAGGCCTGAAGGCAGTGATTTTAGAATTGCTTCTTCTGTGCAGTACTATTTCTTAACACAAATCTGTATCAGATTAAATTTCCAAAAAGGAGTGGAGAATAATTGTTTTGGTTCAGCTTTGCACATCATAGTGGCATTTCTCTGGCCTGTGACAATAAAGCTGTCAGTTTGGTTTTTAGCACCTGTGCCTCTACCTTTGGTTGGGAGCTGCTGTCGAAGGAAATCAGTTTTCAAGTCCAGAGGGCTGATGGGAATACCCCGGTTGTCTCCTCCACCTGCACACACTTTGTTCAGTTCTTTCCTGCTTTTCCTGGTGGGACAGGTCCCACTGTTTCATGGACTTTATGTGAATGTAAAATGACAGCTAGGGAAAACTCAGAAACTGGAACAAACAAAGGGATCATTTGAAACTATCATCATTTTAGTGACAGTCTTGCCTAGGATGAGTTAAAAAATGTCTACAGGGCAATTAGAAGAGAATTTAATTTAATTCATTTCTTTCTCATATGAGAAGATCTAGAGGGCTGGCCTTAGGCTGTTTTATGTTATTACTAGGTGATCTCTGTGGTTTTCATATTGAGTAAAAGTGGAAAAACCTGCTCATATTATGTTTGTTAATGCTTCATGTGGTCTTGCTTCATTGTCTATAATCTGGAAGGCATACTGTCAGAGCGCTCCATTTTTTTTAAAGTTTGGGCTATTATTATTAAAATTTCCTTGATACTTTGAAGTCACTAGGGTCTGAAGTTGAAGGGATATGACTATGGCCATCAAGTCCTTCTTCTTGCAGATAGTCGATTCTGCTGCATTGAGTTCACTGAGGGGTGGGGTAGAGAAAAAGTGGTTTGGAGTTCAGTAGGCTGGGTGCATGTATTGTATGAATAACTAACGTTCTCTTTGTTACATTCATGGAACATTTTCAGTTTAACTTTTCGCACTGTTTGGTTTCACTCATAGATCAGCAAGCTTTATGTGCTTTTCTGGATCTCCCTCCAGTCTTAACACTGTCACTAGTGACTACTTAGAGAAAGAAAATGTGTCATTTAGGGCTTCAGAAATGATTTGCACTTCCTTACATCTGCCTGCTTCTAATCAGATTTTCAAAGCAGCTCCATTTCCATAGGAACTACTCATTGGCTGCAAAGGTCACCAGGAATTTGTGAATCCAAAATTCAACTAGCATGAGACAGTAACTTCGTTCAGAACTGGCTGTTGATTCAAATCAGCGGCAATATGCTGCTCTTTAATGAAACCATCATCCTTTGGATCAGTAGATACAGGCACAAAGTACATGGGGATGAAGTCTGGGCACACTGATTATATGGCCATGTTTTCAAGCCTGTCTGCTAACAAATCTTCTCAGAAATGCTTTTTTTGCCTACGGTATGGATGGATGGACTTTGAAAGCTTAATGGGAATTGATGTCATGTATTGATTACCATTTAACACATACCTCCCTAATCTCATACCATTGTCAAAAGAAAAATGCTTTCTTGTAAAATAAGCACCCCTTATCAGAGGGTCTGTGTGGTTTTGTGGTGTCCTAAGTGGTCAATTAATTCATATTGTGACTAGATACCTATTAGGATGGTGAACATAAGCTCTGTTGAAGGTTGATACCAAATCAGATTTCCATGGAGCCAATGATATGTTCAGTACATGACAGATGGAAATCCCTGGCTTCCAGCTTTGACACATGTGAGTGATATCAGGGGACAAAGTGCTATTCCTAAATAAGGTTCTGGGACTGCCATGGAAGGAGGAGACACCAACCTAACATCATTTTGATGTTTTTACCTCAGTTGAACATAATGATCTGCTCTGTACACAAGTGGCAAAAGTGAGGTATGGCTATCCTGAGGTGTAGAGAATTCTTGAAAGGTCCCAGAACTAACTTCCCATTCTTCAGGGAGTAAAAACAGGTTTTAGTTAATTGCTATAAAGTCAAGAGATACCCTCCTCCTAGTTTTCCATTAAAATCTCCCCACAAAGCTCAGAGAAATATATTGTTTACTGATTTATTAAAACAAGTCAGCTTAGAGACATCTGTTTACTCTGGACCTTTGAGAAAAAGTCAGTAATTACACCTGCCATCCAGGAACATGTTTATTGGTTGGAGAGAGTGACAAAACTTTTCCTATATAACACTAAAGTGACTTTTGTGTCATTGTGTCAACCATTTATAGTGTCTTTAGTAGAGGGCAGTGGCAGCATATGACACGGACTCATCTTCTAGTTTAAATGAAGCTCCCTTTTTTTTTCTTGCTGGTACAACTAAAATTTTGAGTTTTTAACAATGGCAGTGCACTTTACATAGCTTTACAAAGTTTTGGTAGTGAATAACTTGCTCTTTCCTCAATAAGAATTGGCCTTTGGGGTGCACGCAAAACAAATCTATTCAAGAAATGAAAACAATTATAAAGTACCTTGAAAACAACATTATCATCATGTACATATCTGAAACAACTATAATACATTTCAGTAGAGAACCAAGTCTAAAATAGAATATATAATTTCTTCTAGTCCATCACCTGTCAAAGTCTTATAGTTAATTATCTAACTTATGTGAACCACTGAGACAAAAAAACAATCATTGCTTTTATAAAAGCTCAAAAGAATAGGTATTATTTAGTTCAATCCCCAAATTATTCAAGTAAGAGGACAAAAGCCTAAAGCAGCTAAGTGACTTGCCCAAGAACAAATACTCGCTTTATAGCAGGGTCGAGATTAAAATCTAGGAGTTCAAATTCAGTGCTTGCCACATGTCACCTGTTAGGTCTTCCGTGAGTCTAATGGATAATGGATCCGATTACAACTAAGCAGAATAGTATTTAAGACATTGCCCTTTGACAAAATTATCACTTTCCTACTAATGATTTTCACTTTTAGTGAAATTTTAGTTTCACTTAAAAGTGCTGCGAATTTGTCTTTGTGAAACTGAAATAAAAACCAGCAGGCTGAATTAACAGCAAAGTACTTACTCTGAAAAATTCTTTTGTTGAACCAGAGTCCAGGGTCCCATATGCAATTTCAGTCTGCTTGGCTAAGTCTTCAGCGCTCTCTATAGGGGACACCATCCTCTCCACAGTCAGGAAAGCAGCAAGGTTTGCAGTGTAGGAAGAGATTATGATCAGGGTGAAGAACCACCAAACCCCTCCAACAATGCGCCCAGAAAGTGATCTACAAAACAAAACAAAAGAAGTCTAGACCCAGAAGGCCCAGATCTCAGTTTTAAAAAGTCACCATAATTGGAGAAAGTTTTTCTTTATAGAAAAGCATTCTTTTATTATAGGTGATGAAGGAGGGAAGCTGATGATACAATGGAATCAAAACATCAGCCAGAAGTCATGTGTTAACAACATGATGTCATGATTGCGTTTGATGATGACACAGGTAAATATTCTTTAGGCCTCTCCAGGTTTTCTCTAGTTTAGATCTCAAAGGTCTCCCGATCACATGCTAAAAGCTGGGCTGCTGGTCTGTCTGTTGTGCTAAGGGATCTTTTAAGAGATGGGGCTTAGCTTGAGAGTTAGGTTACAGGAGAGACTGTCCTTGAATGGAATAATGGAACCTAGTCCTTCCCCTCTCTCTTGATTCTTGGACACCAGGACATGAACAGGTCTCACCAGCCGCATGCTCCTGTCATAATGTATTGCCTCAGCAGATGCTCAAAGCAAGGGGCCAAGTACTTATGGGCTAAAAATCCTGAGATCATGAGCCAAAGTAAACCTTTCCTCCTTGAAGTTGGTATTTTGTCTCAGTGATTCAAAACTAGCACAGATTTAGAATCAAACTTTTTTAATCAAATAAAAAAATCTTTCTTTTACCATTTCTCATTTATAATTTCACATCGTACATTTGCATTCTATGACCTTTTCTGGGTACACATACAGAAGATTAAACACTGTGGTCTATCCAAGATCAATTAAATCAAAGCTCCGGGTGGGGGTGGGAAGAATACCTAGATATCTGGACTTTTAAATACTACACAGGTGATTATCTGTGTAGTCAATTTAGGGAACATGTGACCTAAAGTCATGTCATGCAAAATACAGGATCCAAATACTTTTTATATTTAAAGGGAAATGGGAGTATAGTGACAAATTCATGCCGTTAACTTGAGGTCCAAATGTAGACTTGGCTGTTTTGTATAGTTGGTCACCATGAGGCATAGTGCCAAATGGAAAGGTTTCTTTTCATTGTCATGTAAATGGTTAGTGAGGATCAAGAGGTCAAAATACTTTCTGTTCACACAAGAATCTTAGCCACCCAGGATAGACCTAATTGTAGTAGGGAACTCCCTTCATTATACAGTTTTTGGGAGGTACTAAAACACTGTTGTTCCTCTTCTTTCCTTCTCAAATCCTAAGACAAAGAAGCCAATTCTATCCTACCGAATATTTCCTTTCCTTTTCTTTTTTGAGACAGGGATTTTCTGTGTAATAGCCCTGGCTATCCTGGAACTCTCTCTATAGATCAAGCTAGCCTCAGACTCAGAGATGTGCCTGCCTTTGACTTCTGAATGCTGGGATTTAAAGGCATGCACCACCACTGGGTTTCTGCCATTGATTTCTTACTATTGAAATTTCATTCTATGTGGTCTTTAGAAACTAACAGTATTCAATTAGTAGGAAAGTGGTGGGAATGTTTTAATAACAAGCATTATTTTTTTCTTCAACTTTTTAATCCAATTATTAGGGAATGTAGTCACAGATAGACACATTGTAAAATGAAAAAAAAAAGTCAATATTATTGTTCATTGGCATTGGGAGGGGTCTTGCTAAAATGTAGATTCAGAATTTCTGCTTTCCCAAGAGTATGTGATTCATAGGCATCATTCGTGATTCTATTGAAAGTGATGAGTGCATCAAACTGAGAAATGAACAAGCATTGCTCTCACCAGCGACTCTCAAGCTTGCCCATCAACAACACAGCACAATACAACAACAAAACCAAACCCACAAAAGACAGCAAAACAAGACATAATCCTTGCCTAGAGTCTCCCCTGGACAAGTCAGATCAGAATTATGGGAGTTGGACCTACGCCACAGTATTTTCTAAAAGTTTTAGCATAGAATTAGAGTTGTAAGTTATGTTCCTCCATTACAAGTGCTACTCATGGAGAGGGAATGTGGAAAGTCAGAGGGCAACGAATGCTCAGAAATGACTTGTGACTAAGATTAGGATTCACTTCCTTTGCAGGATTGCTGGGAGCAAGTGTGGTCTACAGAAATTAAAATCTGCTCCTTTGGTTTTATAAAATATTGCCACATCATCCTTTGTATAGTTCTGCTGTGGAGAGAAGCTCCTTCCTGGTTAGGCTATGTTTTTCTGTGCCCATAAAATCTCACAGAAAGAGCTCCCACTCTGCTAGAAAGTAAAGAAGAAGCGTAGGAGCCTGGCACACCTCCAGGCTCTGTGGGAAGAGGGCAGTTCTGGGCTGAGAACTGACAAATCAAGGTCTTCTCTGCATGTTCTATGATTTTACCACTCTGAAGGAAATTCAAATTTCTGTGTCCCAAGATGACCCCCCTTTTCTTAGCATGTGGAAAATTCAGCTGTTTATGGGAATGTAACCTGAGAATTCTGTCAAGTGTTTTTGATAAATAAAAGTACTATTTCTTGATTACTTATTTTTAAAAAATACACTTGATTATCTTTAAGCCTGCAGTTTTTGTTTTTCTTTGGATACCTAAAACTTAGTCAAATATATTCATTTTCACTTTTTAGAAGTGAAAATCTGCATCCTTACGATTGTATCTTGAAAAAAAATTTTTTTAATCAGAAGGAATAAACACATGAGTATGAGTCAGAAAAGAGTGTGTCACCCTTCCCAATGCTAAAAGTATACAACGTACTTGGATTAAAAATTTAGACATTTCATAATATTTTATGCTTGACATATTCAAATTTTTGAACATGTCATAGACTTATCTGACTCTGAAAGTAACTATTGCACAGAATATTAACGCTTCAAAATGGCATCCATAGCAGTAGGGTAATAAAATTGATAAAACAGAAACTGTCACTAATTGAACACTTCCTTTGTGGTAAGCTGTTCTAATTGCTTGACGGGTATCAACTTTTTACATCTCCCATCTCTGTTGCCTAGGACTGTATTATAGATAAGCACGCCAAGGAGTTTTATAAAGAAATAGGCACAGAGAGGAGAAGCAGAAAATAAATTGTCTGTGGTTTCATACTGACAAAGAGATTCCCATGACCCACATGTGGAAGGATTGAATTGACTCCCCAAAGAGTTATGCTATGCTATGCTCTGACATCCGCTTACATGCTATTGGGCACTCTCTCTCTCTCTCTCTCTCTCTCTCTCTCTCTCTCTCTCTCATTCACCAATGAAACTAAAAAATGAATGAAGTAAATAGATAAAAACATCTAAGAAGAAAAATACCCAAAACTTTTGTAGCATGAAAATAACTAGGTTTTGGATAAGGAAATCCAAAATGGTGTGAAGATTATAGATTTTAAACCAGCACTGAGAAATATGGTTGTGGTAACACTGAACACGTTTGTGTGTTGTTATTTGTTGTTTACTTGCACTGTACCTTTAAAAGTCATCCTGATGTGGAATGATGGGTTTTGCTGAGGCCAGAGTGAAGCTTGAGTTTGGAGTAATTCCAGAATTGGAGTTTTATATGGGAAGAGGTATATTATGCTGTGAATACTAATGGCAGTTTATGCATTGCCTGCTTGAAATGTGGAGGAAAATACAGTAATTTATGGAAATTACATTGTGCCATTTTATTGAGGCTAATGGACTGTGGCTATGTCTGTCTGATTTTAAATCAGGCCTGCATATCATAATCTAGTTACTGTGGCCACCCTAATACTGACTCATATCATCATGTGGTTGATCAGAATGACTCAGCTGAGATTGGCTGTTGACATGACTGAAAATAAACCTAAGTGCAAAATGGTCCTTTTTGTGGCCTCTTGTCTCCTGGTTATTGACTTTGGCAATTATGTGGTTAATTTCATGGCATACAGTCAGCTCTCTGCATCCTCATATTCCACATGTACACATTTGACCTGCTGCACATTGAAAATATCTGGGACCATGCTGTCCTCAGTAAATGCAGACTTTCCCCCTTACAATTCCCCAAATAATAGTGTAACAACTATTTCCTTAGTATTTCCATTGTTTGAGGTGTTATGAGCCATCTAGAGATTATTTAATATACACGGAAAGATGCATATATATATATTATATGCCAAAATGCTGTGCCATTTTATATAACGGACTTGAGCATCTGCAGGGTTTGGTATCTGACAGGGGTCCTGGAACTAATCCATCAAGTTGCAAGGGATGTTGGTATGGATAAGCATGACAAATTTGAGAGACTGTCCGTATAAAACTGACATAATAGCTTTACAGACCTAAACAAACTGTTTGGTACTATCAGCAGAGAATGCAGAGGATTGCATTTAATATTGCTTCCTCAAGACAGTAGTAGATTTGACAAAGGATTTAGCGGAATTTCTATCATCCTCTTCCATTTACCTGGCATGCATGCTTAAATCTTTTCACTGAAGAAAAATGTAGTGGAACCCACAGGGAGGAAGCACCACAAGCATTTTTGGATTTCCCCCCTTTTCTCATTAGTGAAGCTACAGCCACTTAAGGCCACATTTCACAGGGCGACTATATAAAAAGTGACTGATGGGTCAACCCTGTCACATTTTATAAAGGGTCTATTAAAATAAGACAAGACTTTAGAGTTGAATTAGAAAGACCCATCATTTCCCAGTACCTTTCTTTCCATTAATGTAGCTGCAAAATGTTTAACATTCATTCCAAGGAGTTTTGTTGCACAAGACAGATTTCAAGGTTAGCATAATGAAATGGCTGTAAAAATGCTGCACACTTAGGCTTTAAAAAAACACAAAATAGTGTGCACGTCATGCCTTTCACAAAACGGTAAGAGCTATGAATTAACGAAAATCAATTGCTAACAAAAGAAAAGAAAACACACATAGAAAAATGTTGCCAAATACATATATCGAACAGCCAGACAATGTTCTTCTTAACTGTAATATTAAGAAACCGGAGTTCCTACATTAATAAGAAAATGTATTTTGTGACATCAGAAATGACAGTGAAAGTGAGTTAGAGACCATAACCTTCATCCTATTAGTAAATTTTGTAATCTGCAATATTTTAGCTTTATGAGATGGCAAAGCTAAGGAAAAACCAAAGCCTTCGCCTTTGTCCAAATTCTTTATCGTTCCTCCCTTCTGTTTCTGACATAGCCATCATTACAATCCTCCATTCAGTGCTGGGAGTATGATAGAGTCTTAAAAATATACAGAATCAATCTTTGTTTCTTACAATCTTCTCTGATGGGAATAAGTAACTGGGTCCCAGAGAATGGAAATGACAGCTTTCAGCTGAAGTTGTGAAATAGTTGTCATAAAAATCCTGCCTTTAAGTTACTATATATCACCACATCGCTACTATAGTGAAGTGAATTGGCTGTAGAAAGAAGAGAGTGGTCTATATAACGAAAGGAAAGCTAGCACTTAATATGCAGCTGAAACCCCTCACACCTGCTATTCTACACATATCTGTCCCTTTAAAGGAGGATCTAGGTGTGTAGAAGTCATGTATAAATGTGAAGGAGTCCCTGTCTACTTCTTCAAAGGACTTGCTATCTTGAAAACTTAATAAAAAAATACCTTTGGAGTATCTTTGCCCAATGGTGAGTCCCTTCCTCACGTTTTCTCTTTGGTAATTCTCCTGATCCTTTTGTTTTCTACTTGGCTAGCCCGCAGTTATCCCTGCAGCTTCAGAGAAAGCCAGCAGGGGGAGCATTTGTCTGAGCTTGGACTTTAGATGGCACAAGTGGCTCTATCAAAGTTTCACAAAAGAAACACATTTCAGATTGTAAAACGCTATAACCCCTTGTCAATGTGAGAGACATATTAGGGAATATTGCTCTCAGAGTGCTTTCAAGAGCTGTAATCTTTAAAAGCTCTAGGTGGCATCAAGAAGGAATGCCACTGCTCGTCTCTCAGGACAGTCTTGCACTTGCACCATCATTTCAGCTGGATTCCTCAATTCTTGTAGGCACTCTGACCAAAATCAGTATTGACTGGTAAAGACACTAGACTAGGATGATTAAGAGAATCTAAGTTCATAATAACAGTAGCTCACATTTATTAAGCTCAGAGGCCGGGAACTGTGCTTGGCATTGTATTGATGAGAGACTCAGGCTTAGCTAGGCTGGGTAAGTTGCCCCAGGATACACAGCTGCTGAGCAGACTGTGATGAGCACTCCTGCTCAATCGCTCTGCTCTCTCCATCTGGCTGCCCCCACCTGGTGGCCCCCAGCACACGTTCAGGATGAAGAGGGTTAAACTGAAGGTGTTTATTCCTCCTCTGAACTTTCCCTTCAATAAATCAGTTGATGTATGGCTATAGCCTTGGCCTATTACATTGATTACCTTCTCTGAAGTTGACTCAGCCTACAGCTTCATGTAGAACAAAGTAATTCCCTCGGAACAATTAGAGCAGTTCAAATATCAAACCTAATATCGATGCAGAATCCCGAGGTTTCTAGGTAACTGTCAATAACTGCATTTGATGGCAATGGAATGACGCCAGCAGTTTTTCTCATAATGCATTATTGCTGATTTTGCAGCCTTATGCTCTGAGCGAGCACATACTCTGCAGTATTACGCATGCTCACCGCCCCTTTTTATTAACAAGTGCTGCATTTCTTTAGGGATAGAAATCGGAAAACAGTTCTTGTTTCCGAGCATGAAGGGAGTGAGGAAACCAAGCGTGCTCCTCCAGATTGGCAATGTGAAGTGGTTGTGGAAGTAATTGAACTGCTGGCTTTAAAAAAATCTCCACGAAGTTAGGTTCCCTTGTGTCAGCTCTCTAGGAACTACTGTTGTCTAGGATATGAACAGAACAGCAAGCACATAGGAGGAAGAACAAGAGTTTGGGATTGGAGCTAGATTTGAGTTCTGGGTATTATTATCAGTGTGTATAAGCGAATTATTTAACTAGTGCCACTTTCTTCAGCTTAAAAGTAGGCAAGATGCGTGCACTGTGGCAATGGTTAGAGTATGATTCAGGTGAGACTGTAGATAATGTGTCCATGTGTCCACAGTGGGAGACCAGGGAAGGTTATATTTTCCCTAGGAAATGGCAGCAGTTAGACTGAATTTTCTCTCATATTTCCTCCTGGTGGAATATTAGTCAATTCTATTTTCAAATATAATCTCAAGGACAATTCATCGAATGACTTCAATTTTGAGGAAAGTAACTGTATAGTCTCTGCTTACATTCTTGGCTTCCTGGAGCTTTGTACTCGGAGTGAGGTCATTATGCAAAGTGTAGTGCTGATGTTTTCAGTAAAGGCAACTACACTTCTCACAGTGCAACTACATTATTGTCAGGACGTTCTAAATCTCCTAATAGGGAAATGAATTACAGTGGGCTGGGCTGATACACGGTTGATCACAAATATATAGTCAATAGAGATCTCAAGAGACAGAGAAACATGGTTTTTGCTTAGAGGCATGCATTACATATGCTATGGAGCATAGCATTTTAACAAACGATTTAAAGATCCTTCTTCTGTGAGCCCAAAGGAGTATCAAAGGAATGATTACTCATAGGTTGGAAAATAGAGCTCATGGAAGTAATGATTTCTCACTCAAAAGTGCAATAAAAATAATAGTTGTTACAAGTGTTCTATTGGCCTCTTGGTGAGTTGAGCCATGGCCAGCTTTAAGAAGAATTAAACAGGATAGTAATGTCTTGGTGTATACAAAGTACTGTAGCAATAATGTCTGATATAACTTTGTTTTTTTACATTTATGCATAGTAAACCAAGATGGAAAAATGATTTCTTACTGTGGGTCATGGTGAAAAATTTGTAAGCCATGGTACTATATGATGACATTTTGAACAATATAATAAAATCCGTACCTTGGAAAGAAAAGGCATTTGCTATGTTTAGGGCCACAGAAAAGCCATAACTTAAATTCTGCCACCAGAAATTAAAGCAAAAAACCCAAACTGGTCTCACTTGTCATTTTTAGTATCAGCTTTAGTTCTTATTTAATTAAGTAATTTGAATAAATATTTGTTTAAAAAAAAAGACTTTTGAGGAGACCTGTTTAAGTGGGATTTTCTAACACAAATGTAGTTTTGAAAGTTGACTTACAGAAAACCAAGAAAATCTCTATCCTTAGTGACTCTTCAGCACTGTTTCAGCACAGATTACTAAGCCATGTTAGAAAAATTTCAGTTATAGATACATTCAGAGGCCATAGACTCTCAAAGCGACTGTTTTTCAAAACTCAGAAAGAAATTAGGCAACCAAATGAACTGCCTGATGATATCACAAAACGGCACAGTCTGAACACACAAGGAACAGGAAATGAAATAATTGGAAGAACCCGGCCCAGCTGACTGAGGGTGGCAATTCTTTTTAACAGAATGGGGAGGGGGAGGGGGAGAGGCAGGGAGGAGCAGTTAGGATGCATAGGCTTGATACACACAGAAAATTCTAAAAAAAAAAAAAAAATCTCCTGAAGATGGCTACACAGTCGGTTATGCTGCAAAGCTTTATGGCAAATGTTTAATGCACTCAATGGCTAATCTCACAAAGATACGCTGAAAAATGGTATTGCCTTTTTGAATCTTTATATTTGTAGTAATTTGTGTAGAGAAGACAGGAAGAAAGACATGGGTGTCATCCTCAGGAACACTGTCCACCCTCTGCTTTGAGACAGGGTCTATTATTCGCCTATAGTTTACAAATTAGGCTTGACCGGCTCCCCAGTGAGCACCATGGGTCACCTTATGTCTACTTGCCTAGCACTGGGTTTGGAAGCAATCAACACCATGCTTAGCTTTGATGTGGGTTCTGGGAATTGAATCAAGTCCTCCTGGTTGCAAAAGAACCACCATATTGGTTGTTATATCTTCCCAGCCCCAAGTCATTAATTTCTAAATCCCTGTATATTTACAGTATTGACTCTAGTCAGTATTTGCATTAATGCTTAATTTGACAGAAGTTGCAGTGTTTTGTTTAGTAATTTTCATGTGTGTATGTTTGTTATGGGGGTGGTGGGGTGTGTGTGTATGGTGTGTATATGTGGCATATGTATGGGAGTGCATGGGTATGCTAATAAGCAAAGCACAACACTGCTGTCTTCCTTTATCTCTCGGAATGTTATTGACTTGAGACAGAGTCTCTCACTGAACCTAAAGCATAACCTATGCTGACTGGCCAGTGAGCCCTCATGGTTTGCTTGTCTCCACCCCACAATGCTGGTGTTATAGGCAGACACAGACATGCCTGGCTTTTTATGTGGTTCCCGCTACTTGAACTCAGGTTCTCATACTTAGTAAGCGTTCTTATCCACCAAGTCATTTCCCTGGCCCCTCATTCTTTTCATGATTACAAACATGGTATATTTAGTTACAATATTGTGTATGAATTCACCACTGTTTGTGATTAGGTGAATTAATCTGCTTTGTTGGTGAGGACCAGGACCTTCACTTTTAGCTTGTCTTCTGGTCCTGGAGATTGAACCAGAGTCTTGCATATGCTGGGCAAGTTTCTAACACTGAGCTACATTACATCCCAAGCCATGTACAGTATTTTCAATAGCTTTGCTGACATAAGTTTGCATTGAATACAACTTAGCAGTGTAAGTGTTAATACTCATGAGAATTATATTTGCTCAGTGGTTTAAGTAAATTTAGAGTTCTGTAGCCATCATCACAATCCAGTTTTGGGATGTTTTTATATCACCCCATCAGCTCCCTCATGCCATTTGTAGTTAATCCCAGCAGGTTTAGGACAAGGATGAGACAAGTAAGACATATGCCCCACATGCAAATATAAGTCGTCATTAAAATCTCATTCATCGGAACAAGCAACATTTTAGTGGTACATTTCTTCTTGTTTTGATCGTGAGCCTATCTTTTAATGACTGACCTATCTCTCCAGTCCAGTATATTTCTTTCAAAAAATAAGCAGAAAAAGCCTGTAATGAACAAGAAATTAAAAACTTAAATAAAAGTTGTTTCTGATTCTTGTATTTGTTTTGCAAAGGCAAACTTTCCAGACTCTACTACACCACCATTGTTATCTTTTGATTTTTCTTCTCCTTTCAAACTCTGCCCAGAAGTAATTGTCTTTTTTTACCTCTATAGATTTGTCTGCTGAGGACAAATGGGATTCTCTCTAATGGTATATTCAACTACAGTGGAGTGGGGTGTGGCATTTTGTGTTTGAATTACTTCACTTTGGCATTATGTTTTCAAGGTTCATCTGGCCTGTTAGGATGCATGAATAATTTGTTCTCTTAAGTGAGTAGTATTCCATTGAATGGATGTACCACAAGTTCTTCATCCATTTACGAGCTGAACCTTTGCTTTATTTCTGTATTTTGTCTATTACAACTCAAGCTACTATGGACATTTATACATTTTACTTAGGTGGGTATAAATGACAGTAAAATTCCTGTATCACATTTTAACTCTATGCCTAACTTTATAATAAATGGCCAGATGATTTTCAATATGTCAACACCATTAAAGCTTGAACTGATTTTCTGCTGCTTTCTTCGAGAAGTTTTATAGTTTTAGCTAAGAAACTTGAGCATATGCTTGTATAGTTCTGGGCAGTCTGAGAGCACAAAGAGAATGGCAATACTAATAGTGGAAGGTGGGAAGGTTTAAAGAAATGCTCTATCTTCTTTCACATTTTGTCCAGACTCAGTCCCTTGGCAAATGCGAAGATATTTCAACTCAATTAATGAGGATACACTCATAAGAATATTACATGGCAGTTAACTATATCCAGAATTTGGGTATCTATGAGCATTGCAGCAAACCTTAGGCATTCAAAGCATCGCCAGTGACACACTCACCTCATAGACATAAGCACACAAAATGGCGTGATGACAATTTGTCATTGGATGAAATGAATGAAAGAACTCTGAAGTTGATGCAGGTGAATACCAGATGGACATGAGGGCAGTAAGACCACAAAATACAAGCAGGTATTCTGTATTACACACAAACAAACCTTGGAGAAATATCACATCCTTGCTGCATGAAAGCACCCAAGGAAAACCAAAGACTGTTAAATATTCCAAATTCATTGGGAGGATCAGGAGGGCTTTGTGGGTCACGAGGTTCTTCATTGTTGTCTTCCAAGTGCCATTCATAAGGGCTAAATCTGCTGACTAGGAAGAGAACTACACTGACTCCAATGTAAGCGAAGACAATGCACATCCAGATTTCATAAGCCAAAGGATCCAGGAATGAAAAGACGCCTGGCTTTGATTTCTGAGGCTTCTTTATCATGATGGAGATTCCCAGGCTCATAAATGGCTTTGAGAAATCTATGACTTCTTCACGGACCAATGTTATAGTGAGTGGAGCAACAGCTATATCAGCTCTCTGAAAAACAAAGACACATAGCGCTTTTACAGATAGCATTTCCTTTATCATCTTCACCTAATAAATGTCTGTAGTGGAAATATAGTATATTCAATCACTATGACCAGCTGATTTGTCAATGCTAAGATTAGAGAAGCAGGGTCATTCAGTGGGTTCGAAGTGGCTTTATTTTTTTGGTCAAATTAGGAAAAGCCCTGGTCTTTGTCCTCTGAAGCATATTGGTTGAGGGGAACTGATTCCATTTTCCCCTGATTTCCTTTCCTATCTCATACCTCAACCTATATTTCCTTATGACCTACCTAGTCTAACTTTTGCTTTCTTATTTTAATATTCATAGCCTTATGTCTATCTCCCTTATTTTACTGGAATTTTTGTATACTGTGCACAACGACGTGGATTTTTTTTCATATTTTCTTTCTTTTCCCTGGTAGTATTCAGTATAACTCTAGGCTACTGCATTGTCTGTTAAAATATGCATCATTTGAAGACAGAGACCCGGTATTGGGTTTTGTATCTATTATTGTCGTATGCTCTATATTAAAAACGGATGTGCCTTAAATAATTGCCAATTGTTGAACATAGTATATGAGAAAATGCAATATCTCTGCACGAGAGATACAAGAATAAAACAATTATTAGAATATGTATTAATTTATCAAGTAAGCTATCTTTTCTGGTGATAAATATAAGCACAAAATTAACACATGTCAGACTGATAAATAAATGGTAGCAGTGCACTAAATAATTAACTCATGTAAAGGCATGCCACCTTTTTATATTAATCTAAAGGAAATACGGCATTAGGAATTTCTGTATCTACTTCTTTCTGTAATTGTTCCCATTTAATGCTAGTAGGTTTTAGTGTGGAAGCAGGCTTTAAAATGTAACTGTAGAAAATGTATATGACTAGGGGATATCAGATCTGTAGTAAGTTATCAAGAATGATCAGGATTCTTTTTCTGTGATAAACTTAGTTACATTTCAGTATCTTTGCCTGTGGGGACAGGTGGAGGAAGAATGATGAAGTTTGAACCAAAAACATTGACCAAAAAATGAAATTTACGTCAGTGAATTGAATAGAGCAACTCAAGCCATTTGCTATCTCATCCCTCACCTTGTACTTCTTTATGACAGATCTAACCTAACTTTCGTTTTCTTATTTTAATATCCATAGTCTTACGTCTATCTCCCTTATTTTACTGGAATTTTTGTTTATATAAGTGCTCCTGATTTAAGGGAAAATGTAGATGGTGAAGAGTTCCTTCCATTTGTTGACTGCTTACCCTGTGAGAGGCCCTGTGTCAAGTAATTTTCTATATATTGTTTTTCTTCATTCCTACAACCTTGAGGTTGATACAATGACCATTCTTTCTTCAAATGATGTACACTGTAAGAGACCACGACTTATACTGACTACTACAAGGGAAAGAGAGGCTAAGATTAGAACTCTGATAATGAGATTCAGATCCACTGGCTTACCTAGCAACTTGTTTTCAGTGGACGCTTGCATATGTGTACTACTAATACTTTGATCTACACTGCAGATGAATTATCCATGCATCTGTAAATACTTGCTCACCCATACCACTGTAAATAGCTCCAATACAATAATTGCTTTGCCAAGATGAATGTTGGTGGAATTGTTGCTTTAGTCTGTCATTGTCACTGTCACTGGGAGTGAGAAGCCATTTGTTCATGTCTTCCAAGGGAAAAAGCATACATCACACATTCAGTTGAAATCATAGGCTGTTCTGTTTACCAAAGACCACTCCTTCTACTTTTTGATCTTTCTAACATCCTATCCATAGTGCACCCCTACACATCACCGTCAATGTTCTTGAAATGTGAACTTTATTATCTCTGAATTAAAGTAGTACTTCCACTTCAAGATCTAATTCTATAGTCCCTTCGATTTGTTGGAATTATTTCTCAAACTGTAAACTTGGCTGCCAGACTCAAACACCTCTTGTCAGACATCAACTGCTCATGTGACATCACTGGGCTTTTGCATGGTAAATACTCTTTCCTTTGGCTCTCTGACACTAAAGGTATCAGGTTCTTTTCCTGCCTCTATGAATATTATTCTTTACCTTTTTTTTCTACCAAGTTTCCATTCTCCACCAAGGTATATTTTGTAATTCCAGAAGTCCCTTTTAGGAGGTAATCACTGAAGATTTGTAGAATAAGACAGAACATTCAAGGTTCTGTCCTTTATTTTTTCTTTATTCAACAACATCATTTATGGCTTCAACCTCCCTTCATCTTTCAGTCAACTCTTTAATCTTCAGTTCCACACTGAAGATGAGATGAGAGCCAATGACAAATTTTACCTGTTTTATCCTTTGGCTGAGGCCTACACCTTGTCATAGGAACAAAGGCTCCTGATAAGAATGGACTTGGTCAGAAAGCTATCGGGGTTTTTGGCAAAGATAGCTTGGAATCAGCTAGAGTGTATTCATGCCAAGAGAATTCATACATAAAGGTGTCTCTTCTCAGTGCCAACATGTCTCTACCTCCTGCTCAGAGGACACAAATATGCATCTAGTATCAGTCTCCATTTGATTCCATTTGAATTTAATTACTTAATTTAACAGTTCTCTTCTTCTTTCTTTAATCATGTAAGTCTTAATCCTCAGAGAAATTGCTAATTTTTTTGGTCTGTCTTTAAAGGTAGAAGTGGTGTGGGAGTCACTTTAGTTGGACTGAATTTAAGGGAACTGAGCTCTTTCCAAGTTGGTACAGAATGGAAGATTGATGCAGTTGATCCCCTTTAAATGTAAAACCATAACCCACTGGATATACGACAAGTTTTGGTGGGGGGAAAGGGAGCAGGTAATGATGTAATTACATCATAATCCCAAAAAGAAAGAAAAGAAGAGATAATGGCTGAAATAGAAAAACAAAGCAAAGCAAAACCAAACCAAACTGAAAATACCCCTACCACAAAAGCCCACAGAACAAAATTCTGTAATTGCAACACCCAGCACATGGTAAGCACCACTAAACACTAACAAGAGCTGGCTAGACAGAGAAGGAATGACGTTTTATTGTCTAGTTCCAAGGAACATTTAGCTAAAGAACAGATTCCCAAAGGAGGACATTCTGAGTTTAAAGTACTTTTGAATCACAAAAAACAAAAGGGCTAATCTGTTCCCCTTAAGTTCTTGCCTCTTTTCCTTAGCCTAGCAGTTCTAATTTTCGGATTTTTTTCTTTCTGGGAAGCCTTTTCCTGCCATTTTTTTCCTCTTATGAGAGCATGTTACTACGCAGTTCAGGTTAACTTTGAATTTACTGCATGGCTCGGGCAGGCCTCAAATTTGTGGTGATCCTTCTGAAAGTCTTGCAAGTGCTGGGATCTCAGGAACTTTCTCAAAGAAAGTAGACTTTTTTTTATTTTTAAATGTGCTGCTGCAATGGAGGATGAAGGATGATGCTAAATCTGGGCCTGATAATGTGGCCTAGCTCCAAAACAAGAATTTACCATGCAGCTTTGACTACCCCTAACAAAGACCTGCAGATTGAAAAGGGCAAAAGTATAGTTGCAAGTAACTAGAAGAAAGCTCAACCAACAGAAGCTAAGAAAGTTGCTGATTGAGCCCTCAGGGCAGTAAGGTGTGTGGGAGACTGGGACTTACATTTTCTATTTCTTTTATCCTTCTTGAGAGATAAGTCACAAAAGTGGGGCATCAGTTCAGAGGCAGCCTCAGAGAAGCCCTTACCGTCTCCTACTACTATGCCTTCCTACATATGAAGAAGGGGAAGTAAATAGATGTTGGAGGTCAATCGAAGCAGGAAATTGGGTGGAGGAAGGGATGGGGAGGGGAGAGAGGCAGGGGGATCATGTGTAGGGAGAGCAGGGGAGAGAGAAGGGAGATAGTCTGGGTGGTGGGGGCAATCTCTAGGACTTGCCAGAGACCTGGGATGGGGAGAGGCCCCAGAGGTTCTAAGTGGGAGACTAGATGATTGCTAGCAGTGGATCCTGAAGTGGCCACTTCCTGAGGCCTGACAGGACTCCCAGTGGAAGGATAAGGACAGCAATCCACTCACAAGGCCTTTGCCCCAAACTTTGTCCTGCCTACAAGATGTGCAAGGACAAAGACAGAGCAGAGTCTGAGGGAACGGCCAACCAATGACTGCCCCAAATTGAGATCCATTCCATAGGCAAGAACCCATCGTCGACACTATTAATGACACTCTGTTATGCTTGCAGAGAGGAACCTAACATAATTGTCCTCTGAGATGCTCCACCCAACAGAAAGAGATGCAGAAACTCACACCCAAACAGTAGACAGAGCTTGACGAGTCTTGTGGAGGAGTTGGAAGAGAGATTGAGGGACCCAAAGAGGACAGGGACTCCACAGGAAGAACAATAGAGTCAACTAAGCTGAACCCTTGGAGACTCTCAGAGACTGAATCACCAACCAAAGAGTTAGCATGGGCTGGGCCTAGGCCCTGTACACATATGTAGCAGATGAGCATCTTGGTCTTCATGTGCGCCCTCCAAGCAACTGGGGGAGGGTTGTCCCTGAGCCTGTTGCCTGCCTGCCTGCATGTGGATCCTGCACCCCTAAATGGTTAGTTTTGTCTGTCCTTAGCAGGACTGGATGTGCCTAGTTCCCCAGCAACTTCATGTGTAGTGTGGGGCTAGGGAAAGGGAGGGGGAGTGGAGTGGAGGTGTGATGGGGGAGTGTGGGGGATTTGACACCCAGAGGAATATAAGAGGAATGGGGAGAGACTTATTTGAGGGGGTACTGGGAGCAGAGGAAGGACTGATACTGGGTCGTAAAGTGAATAAATAAATAAATTTAATAAAAAAGTAAAATATATGTGATGGTAGGTTATTTCAGAGCTTATGACCTCTCTGCCACAATGCCTGTGAAGTAGTCAGTTTGATTATCAATGAGAAGACAGAAGCAGATTACTAGTAAGTGTCCAATAATCCTCAGTTTTCCTGGGACTGCCATGGCAAACAAACAACAGGGTCACTTAAAAGGAAAATTCAAGATTTAAGAGGCCAATAGTGACGAAAATGTAAGAAAAAGTAGCCACCCAAATACATTACTATTCATATATGCATATAACATGCTTGGACCAAATCTATCCCCCGCCCCCGAACTTCCTCCCTTGATATTTGTTCTTAATGGAAGTCAGCTGTAACTGGAGCCAAGCATGAAGGGTTATGACTAGGACTATGGAGCAGGTGAGCTTCTGACTTAATAATCAAGTGTCTCTCTTTTGGTGTCCTAAACCACTCCAGCAGCCTGTTGTCATCAAGCCTGTGCTGGTAAGAGCAGCAGGAAAGTCACTTTTAGAACACTAGGTGGGTAAATGCTTGGTATGAGGGTGCTCCAGGTGACAGTCAGAAACCAGCAAATGGTGAGAGCTCAGGGTGAGAACTCTACCTGTGTTTTTAACTTGCATTTTGACTACTTAAAGGATTTTAATCAAGCAGCTTAAGAATGGCTGTGTGGGCTCAGTAAACACACTAAATTAGGTTTGATTTTTTTTTTCCACTTAACCAGCGGCAAACCCAAGCAACTGCGTTATTGGAGGGGATTAAGCTTGAGGGGATTTATAATCGCTTTCATAGGTGGGCGGCCAAAGTAGTAAATATCATAAAACCTAAACTCCAACAGACTCCTATGCACAGGGACCATGAACTTAAGAAGCTGACAGATCTTAAGCAGTGATGACATTCAGTTTAACTGTAATTTTACACATTATTTGAGATGGAAGGCTTGTTACATTTTAAAGTATTTTCGTCTGATCAGCTCACATAAAATTTGTAACCCATTTGAAGATTATGTTTGAGCAGGAGCTTGTCAGCCACTGTTTCAAAGCACTTTCTGATAGCAAGGGGAGAAGGAAGGAGAAAAAGAAGAGATGTTATCATGCAGACCGTAAGAGAAGCAGACGTGATCTGTTCCCTGCTCCGTGCATCAAGCCTAAAGCTCTAGTGGCCTTAAGCAGTTATTTCCTCCAGAAAAGTTAATGTGTTAGAAAAAAGAGTGGAATAGAAGTAAGTTGGACAATAGGAATACAATTGCTGTGTGTTGGGAAGCAGGGATTAAACTGCTTTATTGGCTGTACTCTATGAGATGTTTGTTGTCTGCCATTGTTAAGATCTGGAGAAAGGGATGGGGACTATTTAAATCAGGGCAACAACAAGCAGGGTCACAACAGGATCTCCTCATTTCTTTATCCAGAACAGATGTCCCAGTATGGGTCTATTGATTTGGATTCCTTGTCCTTGGGGAGCTGAGGGATTTAAAGACTCACAAAAGATAAACGGGGCATCCCGGGAGCTGGATGAAGGCCCTGTGATGCTAAATTTGGTTGGGAATATTTCCCCACTCCTCTGCTCAGAATAGCAGAGTTTCATGTATCATTAATGCTCTACCCTGGAGTCTATGTGTCCTTTCAGTAGAGGAGCACTTTGATCAAACCATCAGTCCTTCCTGCCAGAGCCCAGTGCAATCAGCTGAAGATTGGCAGGGAATGCATGGCATCTGACACTGGGTCCTTGCTTCTCTGCCTTTAACTGGGAGGATAGATTGACTCTCTCTGCCTTTGTTAATGATAAATAAATCTGCCTTAGGATAGTGACGATCTAAGGTAATTTCTTATAGGCAACGAAGTGCACTGTTGTCCTGGGAGTGAGAAAGAGTCTGGGACATCCAAGGACCCTGACCTGGATTCCATATATGCCAGTTTCATCTCCATTCCTGAGCTTTCTGCTATTTTCCAAGTCAGTAGAACCAATCTGGATGGTATCTAGCCTGGCCTTTCCCAAAGCAATCCCACGTCATCTTTATTCTTAATTCTAGGTGCTAAGAACATAAAGAACGTGGCAGTGGCCCACTGGGAGGTGTCCTCTTCAGAACTGGGGCTCCATTTTCCTTCTAGCCCATTTCTTGCCTTCTTTTAAAAATAAACTTTGTTAGGTCATATATCTTCTCTGAGGACAGAACATTCCAGCTATTTACATTGTATTTTTAAATATTTCAAGAGATAACTAGAGATTAGTATTGCATTGCCCTAGAGGGTACATAGAAATGTAATGAGTATCTTAGATGGAATCGCTCATAATCCAGCTAGAATGCAAGCCTTTTACCCTGAAGCCATGAAGAAATGACATATCTGACTGCAATATCAAGATTCCCATAAGCTGATAAATTTAGTGAGCTGAGCAATGTAAACCAATAGACAGAGTGCTAGACCAGGCATACTGGTATTCGAGTTGGCAAACTGATTTTGTGCTATTGTCAAAATTGGCCACCACCCCTCCTCCCAGCAAAATTACTGTCACTCTTGAGCTCCAGCAGGCTTCAATTTCTTGGTTTACTCAATAAGCAATACTAATGTTTGGGCCCTGGTGGGTCTCCTAGTCATTTGTGAAAATGAATTAGATGTTTGGCTAAAGAATATTTAAGAATCCTGATAGCCACAGAATGTTCTTTTAAAAGGCCCTCTTAAAACACTTACTATTTGGGAGCAGTAAAAACTGGTGGTGTGTGAGCCATTTGAGCTGGAATGATTACTACGTGGCAGTGATACAGAAATCCAGCTCAAAATCAAAATTGCTAAAAGCAGGTGGACAGTTTCAAGACCACAATGTTCTGAAGAGCTTACGTAATGGGGAACATTGTATGCTGCTGACGTTTGTTTCAAAAATAGCCTTCTTAGAGATACAAGGTGCCCCAACATCAACTTTGATTTGAATTTCTTTAGAGGCAAAAAAATTCAGGAATCTTCTGAAAAGAGATTGACACTAATTGACTTCTTTATTCTTTACCAAACTTACTTCCTTTTGACTTTTTCTTGAGACTTCATCGCAGATACACAATGTCTTTGGTAAAGCTTTCTTCCACTCTGACTTCCTTTATTGTTTTTCTGCACTGATCCATAGTACATACAAAAGATATAGGAGGCAGTACTGGAAATATAAAGCCATGCCTATCTGTGTAGTTTTCCTGCTAAATGCAAGTCGTATTTTTCCTGCTCTCCATTGTTTTGTCCATTAAATACTCTGGGAAATCATCAGACAGTATTTCCTCCTTTTTTTCTGAAGCAACTTGCAAAGAACAAGAGGTCAGGACTGCCAGAAATGCAAGCCCATGTTTTCATCTCCCAACCCCAATTTCTATCATGTACAGATATGTTGAAAAGTTTCTAATGCCAAAGGATTAAAACTTCTCCACGAAGATGAAGGCACATTTAGCTTATGCCATCTTCCTCTCTGACAGCAAGCTCTTCCTCCTAGCCTGACAGAAAAGTCTAGTTTTTCTATTCCTAGCTTTTAGAGAAAAGTGTAGTTTGACAGTCCACTTCAGTGGATTGGTTTGCTGTCAGTTGTCCAGAATCACTTTGTATTATTCAGCTTAGAAAACATCAGAGACTTCTTCTAGGTCAGGAGAGGGGAGAGGGTGTGCCTTTAAGAGCCTTCCCCGGGCAGAAAGGAGAGCTCTTCCCAGAGCAGCAGGAGAAGGAGGGAAAGGTTGCTTCAGAAAGCTCACCTTTTCAAAATTGAGGAGATGAGGTCTGAATTACTAAACAAAGCACTCTGTATTTCTCAAATTCCCTCACTTACAAATAGATGAAGTAGAAAGAGAAAGGGCTGTGTAGAAATTAAACTGTGCAGCAGACAGGACATCCCAGAGAAACCAAAACACCATGAGTAGCACACTTCAGCTGAACAATGTCAGGCAATCTCTTAACCCACATCACCGTGCCTGACATCTTGCCCAATGCTAGGAGGGCACTGATCTATTTCCAGACTGTGCTAGGTTTCTTTGGAGACACTACAAGGCTCTGACCATTCTCTTTTGATGGGCTGGTGAACCGATGGACTAAACCACATCAGATAACTGGAGCAGTATTAATTTATACCTCAATTTCTTGCTATGCTATGGAAGCCTTGATAACCTCTCTCAAGAATGGCCAAGGCACCAAAGCCTTTTAAATAAGTTTCAAATGTTATTCCAGATGAAATGGCCCCAAAACAACTTTTGCTATGGGGTAGTATGGTGAACTGATTAAAAGCACACGAACTTCATAGATCCCAGTCACTTTGTTGTTGTTGTTACGGTCAGAAAGTTTGTGCCTCCCTTTATGTGTTGAATTTTTAAATTGTAATGTTATTGGAAAATGGGGTATTTAGGAAGTGGTTACTCTGTGAAGCAGAACCCTGATAAATAGTATTAGTTCTCTTATATAAGAGGCTTCAGAGACCAATTGCCCCTTCCCTAATGTGGGGATGGAACAAGTAGGTACAATTTATGAACTAGAAAGTTTGTCATTACTAGACAGTTAAATCTTTGATCATGAAGTCCTCAACCTCCAGAATAGTGAGAAATCAATATCTGTTGTTTGTAAGCTACTCGTCTAATATACTTTCTTATAGCAGCCTGAACAGCTAAGACAGGCCCTGCGGCATGTTTGTTCTTGGAATGTGACTTCCATTCTTAGCTTAAATAGTTTCACATATACAATGAGGTTACTAATGGAACTTCTTCCAAGGCATGTTGTGAAGATTAAGGTACAGAATGCCTGTGAAGTACTTAGCACAGTAGGTAGCAGCCAATGAACACTCTATAAGTGCTAGCTAATAATAACAAGGTTATTGCCTTATTTTTCCCACCATGCACTAACTTTAATGAATCTTTGCCAACTATTCTTGTATATAGGTATTGATTCATTAGGGAAAAGTGTGAGTTTTCCCTATGTAATGTACTAAAGGGAGAGTTATAGGCAAGACAATACCTTTTGAGTGTTGGGGAGATAAGAGACAAAAAAAAAAAGAGAGAGAGAGAAAACATTGTCACCTGGAAAGTGAGAGACTAGTGCTATGCCAAAAATGGTTGAGAGGGGCTTAGGGTCCTCAGAAATCAACTGAGTTGTCTGTCCCTCTGTGGAGGTGGAAAACCTCTTTTTCGTTTCTCAGTTCACTGTGTCTCATCTGCAACTCAGTACTGCCCTAGTTCCCAGTGCCAACCTTGACCTAAGACAGGTGGTGATTGGCTCCAGCCCCACAAATGGAAGCGGGGTTCAGGTTACTCTGCTGTTTGTCTGGCAAGAGGATACTGTCCCAGTTTTGATACCTTAGTTCCTATTCTATGTCCTCATTTTTAGAAATAAGCTCCTTCCTTTATGCTGGTTTCCAAAGGCCTATTCTAAAAAACATATTGAGTGACCCCAGTAGTCTCTTAGGATTGAGTGACACCCTATTTGTGCTGGCTGCCACTGGAGTCACTTTCCTGACCATCCATCCAATAGATAGATGGGTGTTTGCTTCTTACCAACTGTGACTTTATCAGCACACACACCTCCGATTTATTTGTCTTCTCAGTATCTGCTGTCTAGACAGGTACCAATGATACATAGCAAGTGATTCTTGTTTAGTCGAACTAAATATCTTCTCATATTTAGATCTGAGCTTTGGTTAATTAGAGATTGGTTTATGAAATGGGTAGTTCTGATGGCCAATTGTACCTATCTTCATATACGTCATTGCTCTGCCTAAGAGCTGATCTTCCCTGAGACCAAAACCATTTAAAACTTAGTCACTAAGGAGCTGTGACAATACCACTATGGTCTTCAAGTTTTATCCTGTTTTTTTTTCAAGTGGGGAATCGCAATAATGTAGATGTGATTTGCTAGTGGTAGGAATGCAGCTAAATGACAGACAGATGGTAAAAATCTTAACTAAGGTAGTAACATTGATGGTTAGGATGAAGAGTGCGTTGAGATTTGAAAGACTTAGTAGAATTCGTACTGCAGACTGGTTCATTAGACATGAAGGGATCAATGAGGAAAGATGTTAATCCTGTTCAGGAACTACATGGGTAGGTGGTTCTGGTACCTGATTCAGTGTAACACAGAAGGAATAAGGAATAGACTCTCAAAAGAGGGAAGACCGTGTTTAATGTGGCCAGTACATTTCCTCAATTTTATTTTTCTTTTTGTAAAATAACTTTGTTGATCAAAGGACCATACTGATGGTCTCTCTTTCCTGACCTCAACAGCAGGAGAAACTATTTGCTTTTACAGACCCATGAAAACTCTGTAATCTGATAAATCTTCAGATTGAACATTATTCTCTTTTTATTTTCTTGTTAACTGAAAAGCATAGAAATTGATAATAGTGGAATTGAAAATACTTACTCCATAGACAAGTTCCCCAACCATGCCATTCCATATTTTAGTCTCTGGATCTCTGGCGCCATATTTCCCATCACCGACAATGGACAATTTGTATTTGATCCTTACGTGTTTGGCTATTTCATAGGCTAAATCAACACAGTAGCCTTCATAGCGCTCATTTCCTTCCAGCTGCTCATGATTCTTTTTATACATCACATATGGTGATTCCTTAGAGACCAGAAGGAAAGAACAAACGATTACTCTTATCCCCCCTTTTTCCGAGATAAGGTGAACGTAATAGGAAGACACTTTCCTCTCTGTTACTGTTGAGGCTTGGTGTGTGGAAACGATTTTTCTTTTTGAAATTTTGACTTAATAAAGAAGGGAGCCTCAGTAACTATTCATGGAGGCCCTAACTGACAAGTTAATGAAGCAGAGAAATTCTTAAGATTTTTTCCCCCAGAATTTGAAAGCAGAACTAGTTTTCACCAGTAAAGTCTTTTGATGTAGTCGAATTGGGAAGTACTATATCCTTTGGTACATAAAGAGGATTTGCCTTTGATTTCCCAGGAAGTGTTAGGTAGGGCTACAGCCAACTCAGGTGGGCCATAGGGAAACACTGCAGGTCTTGTGAAGCTGGAGTGTTTGGCTGACTCTTTTTTCCATCTGAGGGCTATATACAGGTCTTAGGATAAAGTGAAGAAGAGAAATTGATAATGTTGATTAAATGCCATGCTTTTTATCTGAGGTACACACTTCATTAAAAAAAAAAAGACAGCTTTTGGAAAACCACTCAGAAATGACACTATCCCCTCACGTCCAGTGTGTTGAATTTTGTGTAATACTTCCATATAGTTAATTATGCATTGAAATGGTCCTAAGACATAAGTAAGAGGTCATTATTATTTATTTCCATTCTACAATTTGCAAAAATAAAAACCCGAGGATTAGAAAAATTGTGACTTGCCCAGTTATACAAAGGAATGTTAGAGCCAATATTAGAATGTTAACTGATTATCTTTTTTCACACAATGACAACCCTGTACAACGAAGAATTAGAGTTTATATCCAGGCAAAACACCATTCTTTTGGGGGAGAAGTGGAAGAGGACAATAATATGTAAAATTGTTATTCATTCATTCATTCATTCATTCATTCATTATCTTCCCTCTCTTGTTCTGTCTTTCCTTTCTGAGTATATTGCAAATAAGCCATGTTACTTGTGTAGAGGTCAAAGGGACACCTTGCAGGGGTCGGTTCTCTCCTTCACCTATATAAGTTCTGGCCACCAAACTCAGATAATTAGGCTTTGTGGTAAGCGCCTCTACCAGCTGAGCCATTGCCTCCACCCCTCTTCCTTTTCTTCCCATTGATTTCCTTGTAGAATCTTCACACATACTTCGTTCTGGCTGATTATCCACCTCTTCCTTTCCCTCCACACTTACCCCAACCCCTCTGGATGATTTTGTCTATAATATTTTTCCTTCCATGTTGATATCACATGTGATCAGCCCCCCCCCCATTAATATCTCTTTGCTCTCATGGGTCTGCAATTGAGTTCCTTGGCCTTTACTCATACTTACTTCTATTTAAATACCCATATTCAACAACTGGAAATTAGTATTTGCATATGAGAGAGAGTTGAGCCTTGGTTATACTACTTAGTATAATATTTTCAAGTTTGAAAACTTTCCTGGAAATTATAAAATTTAATATTTCTTTATGGATGAATACAATTCCACTGTGTATAATGGCATTTTGTTCATCATGGAGAGGTACTTGAGATTCCTGAGCAGCTATTGTATTAGAACTTCTGCATGCTTAAGCTCAAGACTGGCTGAATAATACTTTTAGAATGCTGTTCAGAATACTTAGAACTGAATAATACTTTTAGAATGCTGTTCAAAAAGTCTCTTTACTATGTGTCCACACTTACCAGAATGGTAGTCACTACAATGGTCCGGTTCTCTGAGGATGAGCTGTCATTGCTGATTTGTTGATCTGAGAAGGGCACAAACCTTTCATATTCGTTCCAGTAACCAGCCTAGAAAGAACAGACATTTGACCTGGATGCCCATTTTTCTCTCAAGAAATACTAAGTGAATTTTAAGAACCTTGAGATTTATAAAGATTGATACCCTGTTTCTGTTTTTACGTCCTTCAGGACGAAAAGGATAATACAGAGGTGTTCTTCCTATTCCTTTATCTCCAGGATTGCTCTCCTCACTTCACTCTTACCAACAATTCTGCCAAATACTTGAGCCTGCTGTGTAATGACCACTTTTTCTATCATTAAATCTCTACAGCAGAAAAATGTTTGGAATTGCAGAAAGGTGATATATAGGAATCAAAAGCCAATTAATCACTGGTAGATATGCAAGATCGTTTATATTTTAAAGGTTTATCATATGGCTATGAAATCCCCCTTAATGTCTAACCCACTTGTTAGCGAGGTAGAAGCTAACTGGCCATATACAATTCAGCTATGAGGAATTTTGTCTCAAGTACTTTTGGTGGTGAGTTGGCAATGACTATTCTCACTCTTGTTTGTTAAAAATCATATGTGCCTAGGAAGAGTCTGTTTAATAACATGCTATAAATCTTGTGATCCGTTCCCTTTGTTTAGGAAATTGTCAGTAACTTATTAGTCTACTACTTTTATAGGACTTAGAGGGTTATCTTCTTTAATAACAAATGGTTGGATCATTCTGATGACAAAACTCTATCTATCTTAACTCTGTTCTTCAGCATACAGAAAGACAGAAACACCAAGTGGAACTTTTCTTTGTTTATCTCCCACACATTTTCTTATGGGGAGTGCTCTCACCTTTGGAGAGACATTTCTCTTGTAGTCTGTTTTGGCTACTTACTTTTCGAGAACCCGAGACTTTCATTTCATAGACATCAATGGTATAATTTGTCCTACGTCCATAAGTGTCAAATTGGATGTTTCCAGTCATTCCTTGTACTTGCACCTGGTAAAAAGGCAAAAGGCAAAAAGTTAAACTAGCTTTTACATTGTTGACTCTAGGTCTCTAGGATGAAATCTTTGAGGATTTTCATTTCATGTCATTGAGTTCTATGTAGCAGACCAAGTCTTCACAGAGCTTTCTTTTCCTAACAATGTGTTCTTGGTATGCTTTTAAGTTATGAAACTTTAAGTAGGTATTAAAAGTGGTTACATGTATAATGCAGTGAGATGTCTCTAACTAGTGTTTCAAAGACTTGAACATTTCTAGTTCAAGAACATACTTAAGACTGAAATAGGTTAATGTATTATTCTGCATTATAAGTTTCTTGTGGGACATCATTGTGTTTAATCTTCATATTTCCAATATTTGAAAATAATCTTGTTTCCACATCATGACTCAGTAATCTTAATCTGTGAAATGGAATATCCCAGAAGTACCTATTTCTCATAACTATTCAAATGATTAAATGAGTTCCAAGTAATGCCTGGCATGTAGTAAGCATCACAGTGCAGTCTAACTGTGTTAACATTTACAATTATTTATGTGTATATGATATGAATATATATATATATATATATATATATATATATAAATGTAGGTATGTGTATACTCCAGTGTGTATGAGGGTCAGAGGACAATTTTCAGGAGTTGATTCATTTCTTCCCCTGTGGGACCTTGAGACTGACCTCAGGTCATCAGGTTTATGCCTCAAGAACTTTAACCCAGGAAGTCTTCTTTTCAGCTCCAATCTGAATTAATTACCAAGCAGAGTGACTTTAGCTACTCTTAGAGAGAGTTGCATATTTATGGACTTTTACTGTGAGAGAAGCATCCATTTCCCCTTATTTAAACTATGTGCCAAGGTACAGACAGGTAGAGTGCATGGGTGCCATGAAGAGATAGTTTAAAGACATAAAAATGTGTGAACCTTAAGGGATCAGGAATGTGGAATGTTCCAGAACAGAGACAGAAGTGCTAGAGTTCATTCTTGTTTAGGGTTGGCAAATTCAGAGTCTACATACACCACAAGGGTTCCTGGCCATATGAAAACAAAAGGCCACAATCTACTGACAGGTTTTCTTATCTGCTCTATAGTTTAGAAATATCAATAGAGACTGTCAGTCTATCTGGATATTTCACTTCCTTCGTGAGGGTCAGAGACTTAAAAAAATAATCTGGTTGTTTTTTGTTTGCTTTAGGATAAACTGACAAATTATCTTTCCCTTCGTTTATAGAAAGTGACAAGCTAGCAAGCAAGTCAGGGGCAGTAATGGGGTTTTACTGCCAAGGGGGAAATTGATATCAAGGCTTTGGGAATAGTTTTTAAAAGAAGTAGATTTCTGAGTACTGGTAGGAGACCATCTAACTGCTTTGATATGGCAATTCCATCTGATCCAACAAATGTAAGCACTAAGTTTGCAGACCACATGAGATGACAGTTCTAGTAAAGAAATGTGACCTTTATTGATGCAGTATTCAGTAGGATAAAACTGACGCATATTGTGATGTTCGATAGAGCTGAGACCATTGCATAGAAATCCTTTGTTGCTCTATGTACTTAGGTCTTCAAGTCTCATTAAGAATTACACATTTCAAAAGGCCCAGGTTATCTGAACTTGATTTATGTACTTGGCAGTCAACAGGTGTCCCAGAGATGCCAGCCTCCATGATGAAAAGTCTTCAGTGAGTAGGGATAGAACTGGACCACCACTCTAAGTGAGGTCTTTTTTAGGGACTAGTATTGGATGTCACTGATAGCTTCTGAGGACCTCATCTACAATCCCTCTTTGATCCAAAGAACCTTAATATTATTTACCTATAATGTTAATAATCTATATCTTCTGGATTGGGATCATCTCAAAATAAGAGACATTCATTTTCTATGTTTTCAACACTAATATAATTAATAGCACTAATACCATTAATAACACTAATACCAGCTCTCTTTAGCTTGTCCCATATTTGCCTACTAATGTAGAGCCTAGTACATACTCATAGGGGCTTACGAAGTGCGGGGTGGATGGCATGTCTATATATTCATTTAAACAGGTCCCATATATGCTTCTAGCTAAAAACAGTGGTTTTCTTTCCAGATTTCTTTCAAGGGGCAGGGGAGTGATTTATTGAGAAACAATGATGCACTAGTTCATAAGGAAGAATGCCTGTACATCACCAATCTCATTTTTAATGCACTTCAGGAGAAAGGGATTAAAATAAAACCAGGCTTATTTTCAGTCATTTTGAATAGCAACGTTCTGAGGGACATATTCTTTTGGAAAGGCATTTTTTTTTGGAGCAGTAGAAACAAGTTGGTCTGTAAAAAGAGTTGAAAGATCCCTGTGGTGAAGTGATTGGCCATTAAGGCCTGGGAAAGAAGGTAACTTATTTGGCCTGTCCCTTGAACTTTTCAGTGAGCTAAACATCCCGAAAATTTTCTTTATGACAGGATGGTTGGTCCAATTAATTTATAGCCAAGTTGGATTCTTATTTTCTATTCTGGTGGCCACATTTCTACTTGGGGAAAGTGGTGGCTTATGTTATGAATGGCCAATCAATTAGAAACGCTGGCTCCTGCCCATGAGGTTTTGTTGATGAAAACTCATTTTGATTCACTCTGAGGCAGTTTTAAATTTCACTCATCATTATGTTCCACCTGACAATACAAATCTTGTAACTGCTAGGAAGGTGGAATTTAATTAGCTGCTCTTCAAAACCATGCACCGCTGCCTCCATAAAACTACACTCGGGGCATCTGTTAGGGAATTGACACAATGACATAAAAGTCTACACGGTATGAGAATGGCTCATATCTCTTTCTTGGAGAGAGACACAGGGGCTACTAACCTCTTTGGATCGAATGCATCCGACTTGGCAAATTAAGGCAGCAATAAGAGAGCCAATTACACAAAATGGCGTATGTTATGAGACTGTTCGCAATTCTTCATTGCTGAGCTGTGCACAGAATTATCTTAGGATGGCCTATCTCTCTGTTCATTTGGATGTCCCAAACATCAAAATAATTAGTTGGAAAGAAGAGATTCTTGTACTCTTGGAGGCTCATTTTAATGCATGCCGGGACATGTGGCAGGCATAAAGTTAAACATTCAGGAAAGAGCTCTTGCTTGGAAAGCTGCAGTGAATGGGTGAGATGGCGCCTAGTGTAAATAACGGAATCTGTTCAAAGGACACTGCTTGAAGCCTTAAATGATCTCCTACCCAGTAAATACTGAAAACAAGTGACCTATTTGATCATCTATCCATTGATTCCTTGTACTTTTCTTTAGGCTTTTTCTTTGTGGCACTGAGCAAAAGCCTCTTAAATAGCTCTAGAAACACACCATGTTCTTGCATCCTACAATGCAGAATAGAACGACTGTTCTCTTTGACAATAGAAATACGATCACACTGCTCAGTTCCGCAGTCCATTCAGACTCCTAATCTGTCTGGTGAACCCAAAGATGCTGTGTCCTTTGTAATGACTATCTCGAAGTTAGGATTATTTTATAAGAAAAATCCCCAATCTTCATAGATAATGTCATATTTGTAGAAGATATGTTATTTTGAAGGTACTCATTAATTCGATCTATAATTTTGGAGGGTACCAAGTTTCATTTACTGTGTACAGTGCAGCATAGAACCAAAGATTTATTTACCCTAAATTTAATCTTTTTTCAAACTTCACAGAAGAACTTCCTGTTGGTGGAACCAGAGATTTGGGCGATCCTCCACACATGTCTTTTCTGCATAGCCTGAGATGTTCTTTCTTATGTTTCTTAGTACATCCTCCTTTAAGACTAAGGTCACCATTTTTTGTGTCTTTCTAAGGTCTATCCTCCCCAACAAGCAATTGTCCTTACCATTTTCAGAGCTCTCTCAATATCAATTCCTTGACTCCAGGGCACAGCAGGATTTGCTAAGCAGTCTCCAGCACTGCCTCTGCGGGAGACATCCACTCTCTGTCTCCTCAGGTATCGGAAGGCTTCTGCTATGACCAATATTGCGTCATGTGTCAGCGCAGATGTATACTAAAATAAACACATGAAAAACAAGATAGCATGACAAACAACATCATCCTCCAACCTTGCCTTGTTCCTGGTCTTTTTCATTCACTTTCACCTTTTGCTCTACAAAGATATCATCCTAATTATTTGAGTTCAGAATTCTCTGTGGGCAAGCCTGACACTGATGCATTCAACGGTGATGCCTCTTACCTCATGTGTGCACATGTTAGGGTTATTAAGATCAAACGGCTCAAGGGAATCTTTTTCTTGCTCTCAAGACTGTTTCATATTGAGTGAGTGAGTATGAAAGGCTGGGCATTTTGTTAGAGAAGAAATGCATGTGATGTTAAGGGATGGCATGTACAGATTAGAGAGGAAATAGCATATCCTAAAGCAAGGCTGAGTTATTGCTATTTATAATAGAAAATTCAGATCTGCTGTTTACTTAGGGGAAAATGGAAATAGCTAAGTTAGACAGCTTGAAATTAATTTGGAAGGAAACATTAATCATTTCTGTCTGGACCATGTTTGAAGCAAGCTAGGACCTCTGGCCAGCAATAAATCAGTTTTTGTTTCCCAGGGGGTAGCAAAAACCAAAGATGCTTTTCAAGTGTCGAAAATTACAATTGTTATTGAGTTTTAAATCTGATAACGTTGACAATTTGTAGGCAATGTTTCTTGATGCTACCTCCTTCAGGAGAGAGCACTTTACTTTCTGTTCCTTGTATACAGTTATACAGTGACATGTTCTACTAGGAATGCTGCTAGTCACTTAACACAAGGGATTTGATTATCTGCAGCTTGAAATGGTGGATGCTTTTTCATTAAATGAATCAACAAAACATGATTAAAATAATCTGGCCTCTGTTTTGCAAGGGTGACAAATACTTGTAGAATATGGAATCTTATTGACTTTTAAAAATGTATCAAAATGTCCTAAGGGGAGTTCTTACTATATAAAAGTCTGTCCAGATACAATTGAGAGTGAATACATTGTTGTCTTTACAACTATCAATTTACTTTTTCTCTTGTTACTTTTCTTTCAGAAGCAACTCATCAAGTATAACTATAATGGGAGCCTATTTTCTTTCATGAAGAAAAATCTTTGTGTTTGCCCATCCTAGCACTATCTACAGCCTGGTACAGATTTTCCTTCCAACCAACTGCATAAATTGTCACTAGTCTTAATGCAATTTTTCTAAAGCTATATTAAAAGAACTGTTTAATTTTGTACTTTATTCAGTTTCTATACCCATGCATGAGATTGCCCCGCCAATCAAAAATAAGTAATAAAAAGAAATATTTATGAAACATAGATTAAACAGCATCTAGATTTTAATTTCTAGATGATTTTCCAACCCTATTTAGTCTGTATCAAGAATTCAAGTAGGATCTTTGAATGATTGAATATAAGATTCAATACTTTCTTAAACTATTTGTAGGGTTTTAATTATAAGACTAAGATTTTTTGCAGTAAATACTAGCATATTGCATTACACATACTCGTTATTAATGGGTACATGAGATGGTTTTCATTACCTTTTTTAGAAGTTACACATCTTCAGAGCAAAGATAATCTATGCTGCAGTATCTCTCTTTATATCATTTATCCTTGTTCATTTTGTTGTGTGTCTAACATTGTGTTTCTAAAATCATTGGGAATACTTAAAATAATGAATAAATGTGTCTTTGTCTTCTATAGTTGCTAAATCAAAACATCGAAAAGCAGCATAGTTAAGCAGTTTCATGGAAATATAAACTTGCATAAGCTTGCCTAAATATAGTGTAAGAAGTCATACCAGTTTGGTACATTAAAAAAGATTTGATTATAAAGGATTCCTCATTGGGAATGTGACCATATTCACTGATTGAAATTAAGACATCTGGTCTGACCAAGGGGCAGGATGATTTAAGATGGAAATCTCTGGCACATACAATCTATAGTACAGTCATACAGTTAGCTTCTAACTAGTGAGTGACTTTATTGAGTTGTAAAATTATGTTTAGCTCACAAGTTTTCTAGAGCATTTCAATTGTTTAAAATTTTACTTGTATTTCCTTGTATCAGAACTTCACAGGTTCTGATGTGATGTGACCTCTTCAGGGTAGTAGGGAATACATCTTTTCTTTCATCTCTCTTTTCTACTGTTCTCTACCCTATTATTGTCAGGGAGAAAGGAGAACTAGAATGTATGAGAAGGAAGACTTTCCTCAGTTTCCTTTTCTAAGGGGGAAGGTTTTAACATACTTGACTCTTCATCTTACATCACAGTCATTGTATACATTTTTACTATAGCAGCAAAAAAGAATTAAAAGCTAGTTTTATACTTGAAATGTTGTGCTGAGGTCATGAGTACTCTCTCTCTCTCTCTCTCTCTCTATATATATATATATATATATATATATATATATATGTGTGTGTGTGTGTGTGTGTGTGTGTGTGTATGTATATATATATTCCTTTGAGTATAAATATATTTTACATATATATATTTGTGTAGCACAAATAGTTTCAACCTAATTTATCTGTTTTAAACTTGTGAGTAAATAATAGGTTTTCTAATCATAGCGAACACATATGAAACATATACACTCTAAATATAACTTTCTGCTTTTAATATTCTAGCTTGACTTTGGGAAAATGAGCAACTTAGGTAATCTAATTAGTCTTAATGACACTTTTGTAGACAGGTAACTATTTCTGTTCAATAGTTCCATACATATAGGTACTACATATTCTATATTAGAGACTAATTCACTTGGGTGTTCTGAGATTCATGAAACTTCTTATCATGGGGCAATCACATAAATAATGGAAAATCCAATTTTCTGTTTCAGACTATCAATCTTGACCTAGTCCAACTGCTGCTACCCTTTGCCTGATTCAGGCTGTTGTAATACTGTATATCACCAAGAGAATATTAGAAATGAGATTCATTTCAAAATTAAACCAATTTACTTTCAAACAGCAGATTATTTTTATAAGATGTACTATCTATAGTTTCTTTAATTGGGGGTTAGGTTATACTATAGAATCAGTTGCAGCTCATTTTTTCCCAAGAGTTGTTGAATCATGTCTGAGGGAAGAGCACTTGAGCACAGGATGGTTTTAAGTATATAAAGGCCATATTGAAAAGCTTTGGAAAGCTGGCCTTCGGTGTCTGTGTGTCATGGAGTATTACCTTCAGTGGTGCATTCTTGGCTTCAGGGAATTCCCTTTCATCCAGTCTCACCCAGCGCTGTATGAACTGCTGAACCATTGGGTTTTCATTGTTGACAATCTGGAAACCTGTAATGTTGGCTCCCCCATGCATGACTCTTTCCAGTAAAATGTCAGTAAAACCCTGGAAAGACAGTGAAAGGGATCATGAGTGTGAGAGACATACATTTCTGTTTACATTTCTCTGTTGGAGAGTAAGGGTGAAATGAAAGAGTCCTTCCCTAGGAGTGCTTATTAGCAATAAAGGAGGTCCTGAATACAAAACTAATTCCTAAGCCACCATGTCTTTGAAAGTACAAACAAAATGGAGAAACGGTGCATGCTTCCATTTTTCTATCTGTGACCAATGCAGGTTTTGCTTTTAAGCAAATGATTTGTTTCACTTACCTGTATTTTCTTCAGTCTCCCTACAGAGGGTCAAATATAACACTATGCGATTAGAGAATGTGGAAGATGTTTGACCGTAAGAAGTGCTATAGAAAATCTTTTCTTCACCTTAACATGCTGAGGAGAGCAAAGTGCTTCAGCTTCTTGTGATGAGTATTTAGACATTCGTGATTCACAGAAATACCAGTGAGTGAAGCTGACAGCTTGCCTGTATATGATGGCATAAACCCCAGGGTGCGTCTCACATGAATCCATAAATGAGTCTTGACATCTGTATAGCATCCACCATTTGCTCCTTCACTTGCTCTGGTTACCATCTGGTGTCTCTGTCACCCAAGTTCTTCAGAGTGCTCTCCCCAGGGTTCACACCTAAGCCTTTCCCACACGGGCACTGCCAACTCCTTTGGGTATTACTGTCTTCTGGGATACCTACCCAGGAATCGCTGCTACTTCTGTTGGATATTGGTCTGCTGTGCTTTGTTGCTCAGTGTGTCAGAATCCTTAATGAATGGATGCCAGCTTTCTATATCAGTGGGAGGGAAGGTGGGGAAATCTCAGAGGAGTTGGGGGAAATAAGACTATAATCAGAATATATTGTATGAAAAAAAACCTATTTTCAGTAAAAGAAAAAAATGTTCTTCTAGGAAGCAGAATTTTGTGGCAGTAAGAAGGTAAAAAGATAGTACCATCTGGGAATTGCCTTTATTTTTCAAACATAGGAGTTGGCTACTTCTGGGTTTTCCTCCAACATAGCTGCTACCAAAATTCAGGTGAATAGACTGTGTACCTTATTATTCTTGCATTTAGAAAGAAAAGAAGAAACAGAAATTAGAAAAGAAAATAGATGTATTAACCATTTGGGAAAATTGCAAAGCGAAAAAAAAATTGCCCAATGTATCCGTGGCAATTTAACTGCATATAAAAATCAGGAGACCAAAATTGGAAAATACATTGATTTTTCTCTGGAAAAAAAAGAAGGGGTCATGAATGTAAGAGGAAGGTAAAGGAGAAAAGAGAGGAGAGGGAAGGGGTAGAAGTAATGTACATACAGTACTTATGTACAAACTTCTTCTAGAGGACAACATTTTAAGTTTAAATAAAAAACAAAACAAAACAAAACAGAAACAGGAAGACGCTCCTCTCTTCTTTAGATTATCTTCAGGATTTTGTGTGTGTATATGTTCATGTTTATGTGTTCATGTGTATGAATTTGTGTAGCATATGTGTGCACACGTGTGTGGAGACCAGTGGTCCATGTTGAATGCTTTCCTATTAATTGCTCTCAATTTTTTTGAGATAAAAATCTCTCGCTAAAACTGAGGCTCACTGACTTGGCTATGTTGGCTAGCCAATTAATTCCAGGGTTCTCCTGTCTCGTCAACTCCCCTTTCCCCACACTTGGATGACAGACACTCATCACCATGCCTACCTTTTCTACATGAGTTTTAGGGACCCACATTCAGGACCATATCTATAACTTTTAAACTGAGCAGTCTTCCAGCCCAGCATCACCTCTAATACTTTAGTGTAAGAACATTTCAAATACATGGAAACTTTCAAAGTAACATGCAGTGAATACCCTTATAGTCAATATTCATATTTTCTTATTGATGGTCTCTGGTCTACTACTTCATTATGTTTTTGGAATACATTTCAAATAAAATAAGTGGTTTATATGCAGATATTAATATACTTTAACCCCAAAGATTTAACACCAATGTCAATAGCTATAATTTCCTGTTCATATCATATTTTCTTCCTTCTTTTTTGTATTTGTGGTATAAGTATGTGTTCATGTGGGCATGTAAATGCGGTGTAGATACAAGTAAATGTGCATGCATATGTGCATATTATCTTTCCAGATTTTTTCCTTTCTTTTTGAGGGAAAATTTATAGGTAATGAAATATACAAATTTAAAAGTATACTTGATATGTTTTGATAAGTGCTCACGCCTATATTATCCATACTCTTATAGTTCTTTTATTGTCTTTTTTCACTTTCAAAACATCTTCCTTGAGGTGTGATAATCACAAAAAAGCATGTGCATATCTTTAAGTGCATATATTCATAAATATTCATAAACTGAGCCACAAATGTAAGCATCCTCAGAAGTGCCCCATGTGTCCCTCTCCAATCACCAACCCCAACTTTACATTCTTAATTTTAGAGCTCTTTAAAATAAATCAAAAACTGTTCTTAGAAAAGATTTTAGTGAGACACTTTCTCAGTAATTAGTTAGAAGCCCTATCATCTTCCTTTCATTCTGAGATATGAATTTAAGGAGATTGGACAAGGAACCAATTAGTTTGGTTTGCATACTGAGAATCACTCCTCCTTTCTAATAACCACAAGGCATTTTAAAGTTAATAATAACTTGTTGTGATGACTTTTCTCCTAAAGGATCCCTTTAGGAGAGATACTAAGACAATATTTTCTCCAATTTGCTAACCCCCGTACTAAAATCACCAGAGAAGCAAGCTTGTATATAAAATCTAGCAGAGGCTATCATTGATATGAAAGTCTATTAATCCATTCTCCACTTTCAGAATAATGAAAAATAGAAAACAGAGAATATGGGTTTAATTAATAGCTTCAATTTTACCAAATGAAAACATTGGGCAGTAACAGATATTGCACAAGAACCCCACTGCCAATTTGTATGCTGTCATGGGTAATGGGTAAGGTCTTTGATGTCTTCACAGTGGTCAAATTGTGGGTAAGGCTTTTAAAATCTCTCAAAAGATGCATCAAACATCAGTAAATACACGGATGACAATAAAATGGTTCAATAAAATAGTAGAGGGTCAGTGGCAGAAGACAGCCAAAAAAGGTTTTGGTGCCTCCTCCTCTGCTATTCTCTCCTCTATTTATCCCACTTATAGAAGAACTGTTCTATTTCTAAAATGAGTTGCTACACTCTGTTGTTGTGTACAGCTAGCACTGACAACGTTATAAATTGAGGCTCCAAAGTACCCACAGTTAATGAAATAGCCATTACAAGAAAGCTGACTAGCAGATGCATAGTAGGTAGACTAAAAACAAAATGGCAAGACTAGGAGTAACGAGTACAGACTAAAAGGCAAACACTGCTAGACTTCTACCTCCCAAATTTTCAGGCACTATGTTTTGTCATAATTTGTAGTTAGATTATTGTGCATGTCATTGGGTTGAGCACACACAACTCTTCATAGTGTTTTATTGGCATAAAACCATTGTAAAGACACTAAACAGAACAGGGTAATCATAAACACACAGATTATACAAAAAGGAGAATCAAATGATGGTTGCAAGGAGGGCCGTAGTAAGATAATGAAGTTTGAGAAAGGAAGTTCGCAGGCAGCTAGCTCACTTTAACCACCATCTGATTAAGACATTGGACATTGTGATTGTTTGTATAGCTCTTCAAAATTCACTTCTTGCATGGCTACACAGAGAACTTGAAGTTGATTCTGACAACAAGTCTATCTAAGGACTGTATATAAACATAGCACAATAGAAGAGACCTTCAATACTCTGACCAATAATGAAAACTAAAAGATGAAAAACACTTAAAATACTCTGTTTTGGGATACACAGTCTCAATAGGGGAAGGCGATGAACAAGTCCTGATCTATATTCATCTATTTTTATCAGTATTGTATGGAGTTTAACTAACCAAAGTTCTTACCAAATTTACCTCTAAGAGTTGCCATAAAATGCTACTAAGTTGAGAATAATAAGTCCATACATATCTAAAAAATTCACAAATGCAAAAATCAACACTGTCTACTTAGTGAGAGTAAAATCAAGAGAATAGTGTCAGTAGTGGAACAAGGGGAGGTTCAGAACTCAGGTAGATCCTGGACTCACTTCATTGATTCCACTTGGCAATGTGGTCACTGTTTTCCTTTTCAAACTGCTGTCATACATTGTGAGACATTGTCATCTCTGAGAACTGAGCCAAGTTCACACATGTTTACCTATAATGTTGACAGAGGAGAGATGACTATGAATCAGTTACTAACGATGGGAAGAAACATCAAGATGGAGGAAAAGGAGGATCCCAGTTCTCTTACGGTTTGGGTTCTCAGATAAAGACAAGAGATGTTTGGCTCCTGAACTCTTTGAATAACATTCAAAACATTAGGAAAATATTCATTTCTGTACTATGTGATTAAATAATTTTCATTCTATAATATGTTCACTGCCACTAGGGTGTAAGACCCGTGCGAATCAGGAGCTGGAGAAATGGTTCAGCAGTTAAGAGCACTGACTGCCCTTCCAGAGGTCCTGAGTTCAATTCCCAGCAACCACATGGTGGCTCACAACCATCTGTAATGGGATCTGATGCCCTCCTCTGGTGAGTGTGAAGACAGCGACAGTGTACTCACATACATAAACTAACTAAATAAATCTTAGAAAAAAGATTGGTGCTGATTTCTAAAAGCAATACAATGACAGTAATGGCAGGCAGGAGCACAGACAGCACCCAGAATAAGTGAGTAGGACAATGGAAAAGTTTTAGAGGGAGGACTCAGTGGCAGGATGAGGAAAGTTAGGAGGAAGTCTGATGTAGAGGCAGACACTGGATGGTAATAACTCACAATTTCCTATTATTTCATCATTTTAAGGAATTTCACTTGCCCAGAATGCTTGCTAAATTTTGCTCCTTGAGTTTGTCTGATCTCATAGTAGAAGGTTAGTATATTAAAGGGGAGTCTCTTCTAAATCTCTGGAGAGATATTAATTTCTTAGAGTTGATAACAAATCCCATGTGAGTAAAGGAGTAAATAAAAAAGAGTACATATCATTGATAGGCAAATCAACTTATAACTGATATCTAAAAGGCAAAAGTGGTCTGGTTTTATGGCTTGCCTGTTTCTATTCTAATATATATTCAAATATGTTGTTTTTATACTATGTACTGCTAGATTGAACTGCTGACATTTGCAGTTAAAATCCCAAGTAACAAAGAGACTTCATTGTCTGGAGAAATTTAACAATGAAAGCATTATTAAAGAGGTGACTCAAAATTATCTATATGGGAAGAGAGCGAATTAGCAGAACAATGGAATGATAAGACAGATTTTCTTTCTACTATGGTTCAAACTACTGTGCTTCTGATTATATCTCTAGATTGCATTTTGATATATATCAATGTGTGTGTGTGTGTGTGTGTGTGTGTGTGTACAGATTCAGAAAATAGACTAGATTATTTGGATAATTTATACATAGATATTAACATAAGGGAACTATAAGATGATAAAGAAGCTGTGATTGTGGCAAGGGGAGAATATCAGAGATTAATATTTTTATTAAGACTAGGTATAAAAAAGCTTCCTTCTTGCTTTGCATCTTGTCAGAACTTGGTCAGGTATTTTGAGTATCCATAGATTTTAACTAAGGTTCATTTCTTGTGAGTATTTGGCTAAAACTCATTGAGACCAATGTATTTCTTGAAAAGAAAAATATAACAGAAACATTCACTGGTTACAAGGGAGGTAGAAGTGAAAGAGAAAACAGGAAGCTCTTGCACAGAGTAAGGAGAGATCAGAGAACAGCACTGGCTCTGAGACAGAACCTGGCTGATTTGAGGTTCATCTCTTCTCATTGGATATGGTTCAAAGCTTTTGTTAAAAAATCATATTCATTATATGCCACTTCAGGTCATTTAACTTTTCTACAAACTCTGGCTAGTTTTCAGTTCTTGAGATGACCACCTGTAGACCCAGAACTGGGAGGGACTATGTGCTAAGTTGACTGAAAAGTCTGTAAATCAAATAGTACAACGGAAACATCTACACCACACCTAGAAGGTGAAATATGAAAATAGTTGTGTGAAGGTTATTGGTAGAGACAGAGTGTCATCCTATAACTGCTTCATAGGTAAGGATAGGACTGGGGCAATTACTGCTGGGCTTTCTGTTTCTCTTCTAATGTGTCCTAAAGCTATCTTACATTGTGAGCTACCCTACCATTAGTAGTTAGACTTTATGGGTGGCATGCAGAAATACAACCCGCGGGTACAGAAAACTGGAATTATCTGGGTAACTTTAGCAAAGAAGTCTCCAAAATTACATTCAGCATACGATAGGGAATTTTTTTTTAATTAACTTGAGTATTTCTTATTTACATTTCGAATGTTATTCCCTTTCCCGGTTTCCGGGCAAACATCCCCCTAATCCCTCCCCCTCCCCTTCTTTATGGGTGTTCCCCTCCCAACCCCACCCCCATTGCCGCCCTCCCCCCCAACAATCACGTTTACTGGGGGTTCAGTCTTGGCAGGACCAAGGGCTTCCCCTTCCACTGGTGCTCTTACTAGGATATTCATTGCTACCTATGTGGTTGGAGTCCAGGGTCAGTCCATGTATAGTCTTTAGGTAGTGGCTTAGTCCCTGGAAGCTCTGGTTGCTTGGCATTGTTGTACATATGGGGTCTCGAGCCCCTTCAAGCTCTTCCAGTTCTTTCTCTGATTCCTTCAACGGGGGTCCTATTCTCAGTTCAGTGGTTTGCTGCTGGCATTCGCCTCTGTATTTGCTGTATTCTGGCTGTGTCTCTCAGGAGCGATCTACATCCGGCTCCTGTCGGCCTGCACGTCTTTGCTTCATCCATCTTGTCTAATTGGGTGGCTGTATATGTATGGGCCACATGTGGGGCAGGCTCTGAATGGGTGTTCCTTCTGTCTCTGTTTTAGTCTTTGCGATAGGGAATTTTTTAAAGGCAAGGTTTGTTCTAAGGCATAGAATAGTCGAATTAGAATCACTTTTTATAATATAGTGCAGCTCACCATATCCTGCTGTACTTTTCTTTTTATCAAATCCATTGGAGCTACTAATTTCCTCGCTCACAAATATTCCCCGGGTTTGATTTCTCCTGATTATCTAAAAAGGTTTCCCAGTTCCACTGAAATCTCTACAAATACAACAATGTAACAGAAAGGACAACGATAATGAGAAGCAAATCAGGAAGCACCGATATATGAAGGTTATGGATAGAGCCAAGGAAGGTGGGAGAGTGGTGCCTACTGTTGGGCAGCACTCAGCAGACTCCAGCTTGCCTTCTAACATGATCCAAACCATGCTGTCATTTCTGCTACATGTCGCTGCATTCTGTAGCCTAGAGTACGTTCAAAGGGGACAACTGGGTGACTATTGAATAGGAGAAGACATAGGTTCTTGGTCCTGCTATGCCTTCTATCATGACTTTTCAAGAAATTTCATTCTGTGAGCTGGCCACTTAAAAACATTATGTGGAAGCGTTGTTCAAGTGTCACTTAAGCTACTATAAAACAATGACACCATGGAAATGTCCATTGAGCACCTAAAGTATATAAGGGAAACATTGGTGATAGAGGTTAGGGCTTATGTCTGTGAGGAAGAGTTTGCAGGCTGCTGGTTCCTAGTTTTATTGTGTTTAAGACAATTCCTTTATTCTAATGTTTTGTTGGATTTTTCTTTTGGAGTTGCTAACACACAAGTCTCAAGGTTTGTTATAAATGTTGTCTTAGCCTGGGTTACTGTTGCTGAGAAGAGACACCATCACCATAGCAACCCTTTTAAAAGAAAGCAATCAATTGCTTACAGTTTCCAAGATTTAGTCCATTATCATCATGGCAGGGATCATGGCAGTAGGCGGACATGGTGCTGGAGAATTAACTAAGAGTTACATCCTAATATGTAAGCCAAGAGGGAATTACCGGGTTTGACATGGACTTTTGAAACCTCAATATCCAATTCCTTTTAGATAGTGCTACTCCCTGATTACTAAGCTTTCAAAGATATGAGCCTATACGGGCCATTCTTACTCAAACCACAAAAAATGTCAAATATCTCTAAAACTTCTGCAAAATTTCCCATATGATAAAAATGGCTCTCATTGGTAAATAGGTTAACAGGTAAATAAAAGGTGGAAGAGAAATGGAATAAAGAAGAACGCTGGTGAAAGTAGTTGGCTGAGGGTAGAATGCCTGATTCTTAGCTCTTTGTCCTTCTCTATCATTTGAAAATCAGTTTAATTTCCTTCACAAATTCCTAGATACAACAGACACACCCCATTGCATTTTGCACACTGTGGCTTGGCTTCCCTCAAAGCCTCAACAAAACACGGATTCAATTGGGTTGACCAACAAAAATTCAGTTCATGGGAAATTATTCGAGTGATGGGCTCTCAGTATGCAGATAGTGATAGGATGCTGAGAAGCTGCAGTGAGCCGTGACTCCCAGTCAGGACTACATTAAGGGGAAAGAACCAGAACTTTCGATGGGCTATGGCACCAAGCTGCAGTGTTGGGTGAGTTAAGTATGTTGAATGCACCCCCTCCTCTGAAATGCTTTGTTGTTGCCTGTGATAACTTTGAACTCACAAATCCACCTGGCTCTGTCTCCCTAGTACCTAAGATTATAAAGTCCTCACAACTGCCCTGGCTTGATCAAGGTGTAATTTTGATTTACTGTACTTTCTAATTATGAAATCCACCAGATCAAGGAGCATCTGTATACCCAGAAGTGGCAATTCTGGGTTAAATGGTAGTTTTACTTTGAGAAGTTTTTGAGGAGATTCCATGACACTTACCAACATGGCTGTGCTAATTTATATTTCCACCAATTATATTAAAGAATTATCCTTTCTCTACATCTTTACAGACATTTTTGATTAGCAACATAATGACAAAGCAAACTCCACATCAATTTTGTCTGTATTTTCTACTAAACCGCGTGCTTCTTTTTCTTTTCTTTTCCTCTTTCTCTAATGATTGCATGGACTGTTGTACGTTTGATGACTGCTTGTGGACCTTTGTCTTCTCTATTATTCCATTCCCTTCTGTACAATAAGTGCATTTGTACAGTCACTCTGCAATGTCATTGAAAAGTTACTTCAAGGTCCCAAGTTCCCCGTTGTACTAAGTGGAATTTCTGTTAAGCCCATTTTATTATTTCATGGGGATTTTAACAATTACAACTCATTATTAGATACTCAATTACTTTTGTGGGTTTACACTAAACATCAAAATCAGTGCTACTTGCCTAATTACCACAGTGGTATCTTTTCCTTTGGCTGTCTCAGTGAACTTTGCACAGGGAAGCCATTAGATAATATGAGGGAAAGCAGAGAAAGATAGATTGGAAAGGAATCCTACTGCTGATATAAAGGGTAAGTTAAAACGTTTTCTCCTTTTCTAGGTATTAAATATCTGTTCATCTGACTTATTTACCTCTGTGACAATGGCACTATTCACTGGAAACATGGACACTGAAGATACTCATTTAGACTTGTAAGTTAGGCTAGATTTCATCAACTACATATCGCCTTTCTCATATCTGAATTTGGCTGTAGAAGATGAACTGTGACTTTGTGCCTAAGAGGTTTATGTAAAGTACTGTGAATAGTCCTTGGTTGATTCTGTACATCCGTCACTCACACGGTCTCTGATAGGATTCCAACTTCACAAGTTTCTAATGACTTTGGTATTACATGATCTCCATTGATTGACATTTAAGCAGATCATTTTCCTTCAGATAGCATGGAAAATTTAGAAGCTGGAAATGAATGCATTCAAAGTTTACTTTTAGAGCATTTATTTTCTGGATATTATACAGAGACTTCTTGCACATAGACTTGTTCTTATGGTACATTTCGTACATAGAGGAGACCAAGCACAAAGTAAGTTGGGTGACTTTTCCTCTGTTGATAATAGATCATGGGCGAGAAATGGGCAAGTGGCCTGCTAGAGGGGAGATAAAAGCAGTAGACTGTGGATTTGGAAGGCTGCCAAGGACAACAATTTATCTAAGCATTTGGATGAAGCCTCCTCTGTCTTTAGTGCTATTTGAATTGTGATGCTTCAACATAGCAATGCCAAGTAATTGTGCTGGCTTAAGGTAGCAGGTTGTAATGAAAGACACAAGTCTTTTTTTCTGGAAAGCAGAGCCTTCCTCCAGCTGTGTGCAGGGGAAATGGGAAGAAGGAAAGAAAACACCATGGGAATTAGCACTTGATTACAGTTACTTGAATTGTTTGCTAGCTGGTTTATTCTCTAATCCAATCACCAAATATTCTCTGAAATCTTCTAAATGGATAGAATTGTGAGCCATAGTATACCTGGACAGCACCTTAATGGGACTTCAGTCTATTTGGAGCTATTTGTAAGGATTAAAAAAAGCAATTGTGGCTTTATAATTGCAGTGAGAAAATAGCCTCTGATATCTTTTTGTTTTGAACTAACAGATTTACTGAGGTCTGATTTAGTTATTGTAGAATTCATCCACTTCACTCTGGTGACTTTTGAGGCATAAATCAGATCATGTCCTTCCCTAATTTGAACCATATCAGTTACTTTCTATTGCTCTTTTAACTGGCCTAGTAAAGCCTTGCTGTGGTCTAGATAAAATTGCACTTTGACAATTTAGGAAAAGCATGGTGCTAGGAACTCTGGCACGTGATGTTCTGTTTAGATGAGCTTTTCCTGATTGGTCATGTAAATGGATCATTCTCACTAGTTAGAGCATCCTTTTGGTTGTGAGCCTATCCTTTAACAGCTGAGCCATCTCTCCAGCCCTAGAGCATCCTTTTGAAGTCACCCTTTAACAATATTTTTTTTTCTGACTGCAGTACACGAAGTCCAGTACTGATTTCGTACATTGTGGCACTTTTTACTCTTTGTCTATCTCCAGGCCATTTACTATAAGCTAGGCAAGACTGTTCTCATCAATATGATTAGACGTTTCTCAGGGACATGGTGTCCTGTCTTTGTAGTGAAGTGGATACAATTTGGGGCATTCAAATGATATAGGAAAGAAAAAAAAAGAAAGAAAACCTACGGACTGGTGCATTGCCTCAGTAGATAAAGGCACTTTCCACCCAGCCTGATGATCTGAATTTAATCCCTAGAACCCTCATGAAAGGAGAGAACCAACTCCTACACATTGTCCTCTGCTTTCTACTCCCACACAGCAAAAAGGAAATAAAAATAAAGAGACCATGTATACTTTTAGGGTTCTAGTACCCCATATGTGTGTGGACTAGTGCTGGTTCATTGACTGTTACCAGTCAGGTGATAGGATAGAGGAATCAGAATAATTGGTATCAATATTTGTAGCTGTTTCACTTGGCTTATGGCTACTGAACTAAAATATTAAATACCAACCAGAGCTTCCAGGGACTAAGCCACTACCCAAAGACTATACACGGACTGACCCTGGGCTCAAACTGCTTACGTAGCAATGAATATCCTAGTAAGATCACCAGTGGAAGGGGAAGCCCTTGGTCCTGCCCCTGGTTCACTGAACCCCCAGTGAATGTGATTGTTGTGGGGAGGGCGGTAATGGGGGGAGGATGGGGAGGGGAACACCCATAGAGAAGGGGAGGGGGAGGGGTTAGGGGGATGTTGGCCCAGAAACCGGGAAAGGGAATAACAATCGAAATGTAAATAAGAAATACTCAAGTTAATAAAGAAAAAAAGAAAAAAATATTAAATAGTAAATATAAAATATTAAATATTAGACTTATATTTGTTGCATCTGCCTTTGACTATTTCACTTAATTTATTTTTGCTGCCCTTTTATTGTTCTATAAGGGTTTGGGGATAAATGGGTTAACCTTTATAAGTGAAGAAACTCTTTAAAAATCAGATTTGACATAAGAAGGAAATGTGTAAAACAGAAGTGAAACAAGCAGAAATAAACACTGGTTGAGTACCAGCTTGATGTAATATTTAAGATACACGATGCATTGCCTTTGTAATCTCTAGTTCTTGGGGAAAGGTAGGCTGTGCTAAGTAAATAGACTTTCGGTTCTGCTGGACACCATAAAGGTGAACTTTGAAGAGACCGTGGGCTAAGATCTAAAGAGCCGAATGTTCCACCTAATAGAGGTAGGGGCATGGGATTTGGGAAAAAGGGAAGAGAAGGGAAAAAAAGAACTAACATTAAAACATTGGGGAGATATATAATGGATGGTATTGTGGCCAGAATAAAATGAAAATTCTGCTGGTGGAGGAGCTGATGAATTGGTTTCAGTTACTAACATTTTCTACTTGACTCTAAGAGAGTTTGCTTGTGGATGTCCTAGGGACCATAGTCCAAGTATAGACAGTTCTCACCTTATGATGATCTGAAATAATATTTTTATTTGCTTTTCAATTGTGTGAAAACTATTGTGTGTCATTAAAAGTTATACCTTACGTTTTGATATACATGGTGCCTAGGGGTATGACTCTGTATGGTGATCCTGGGCAGAGGCAGTGAGCTGCTCCTACTCAGCCACATAGCTTCCAGAGTGAAGGTACTCTGTAGTGTCCTGTGATGTTCAGCTAGGATATTCAGTAGTTTAGGCTACTAAACACATTATCAAGTTATGATATTTTCAATCTAAGAAATAATCCCATAAAATCATGAAACACCTGTATATAAATCTACTAAGTAGCTTCATTTTAGAGACAGCATTGAGGAGCCCAAGAGAGAAGATATAATTCTACCAACTCATCTTAGAACATTGGCTAGGTAGTCATCTTTCTTTGTAAATTCCTGACAGGAAGGAGGGGTAGCTGGTAAAGGGAGAGAGAGACATGGAGAAGCATTTTGGAGAAAAAGGAATGAGTATCTAAAGTAGTCTATTTAAGCTGACTAAGGTTTGTGGCCCTTGATAGTATGATAGGGGTTTGGAATTCAGACCAATTCCTAGTCTTCTGTCTCTTGGTATTCTGCTATATCATATCTCTGTTTAAGAAGAAACTGGCCCTCTTCTGGTGTGTCTGAAGACGACAGTGTATTCACATACATAAAATAAATCAATCTTTAAAAAAAACTGAAGAAGGAACTGAATCCTGAGTCACCAGAGAGGTTGTTTGCCCAGGGGAGGTGACTGTGTTTCCTGGCACTTGGGACCAGTGGCAGCTTTTTGCCTCAAGCCCACTTCCCTTGCCTACAAAACTAGGCTCCAACCGAATGACCTCTGTGCTTACATGCCATCTGCTGAGGGGATTACAACGAGTGGCTTTGAGCATTTGAATTTTTATATAGAACATTACAATTGGGAGAACAACGGAAGGGGAAGCAGAGAACAGAACAGGAAGACCTGGAGGGGGAAGGGAGCAGAAGGGACTAGTTGGTCTTGGCAAGCCAAGCAGCATGACTCAATCTCATTTGCTTTGTCTTGAAATAAAGCAGGTTCTTCTCTGTTTTAGATTCATCCCAAGATCTGGGAAGCACAGAGGTCATTCCTTAAAAACCTAGGTTGGTTACTGCTGGATGTACTTTTGCATACAAGTATATGAGTGATGATTTCTGTCCTAGTGAAATAAAAAAATAGATGTTTCTCTCCTCATTTCTTGTGACATACTGTGAGTGAGGGAGATGTAGGGAGAAGAGACAGCAAGAGGGAAAAGGAAGGGGGAGCTACAGAAGAATGAAGGATAAAGCAAAGAATGGATAAAGGAGTGGATGTAGTGGGATGTGTCTCTAGATGCATTCCATTTTTGGACAGCTTTAAAACACAGAATCACAAATTGGTCCTTGTTTTAGTTTTGTTTGTTATTATTTGAGTCACCCTTTCCTTCTAGGCCCTTCAGGGAATTCTGTATAAAGCTGAGGATGGCCTTGAATTCCCAATGCTATTCCATCCACCTCTCAAGGGCTCAGACTGCATGCCTATCATACCATGCTGCTCAGCTTGCTGTCCCTGTTTTTTAATTGTCTTTGATTTCATCACTCACTAATTCTACCATGTGTGCTTCAGATCTTTACATCTCTGCATATGCATGAAGGTCAAAGAGCAACCCTTAGGAGTCTGTTTTTACTACCATGTGGGTGCTGGGGATGGAACTTGGGTTGTCAGGTTTGCTGGCAGTCAGCTCTACCTATTGGGCCATCCCACCAGTCCTTCTTTGCACAAATTCTTCTGTGACCTTTTCAGAGCTGACCTGTCTTGGTGTGATGCATGGGTGGACTGAGCATGAGGAACAAGTCACTTTACAATCGGATTGTCTATATGACTTTGGAGAAATTGGGTCTCTTTTCTGAGTCCATTTCCTGATATTTCAAAAGATTTGAGGAGGTGGTGAATGAGAAGTCTCTACTCATAGATGTTTTAAGATGCTCAAAGAAGTTCCAAGAAAATAGCAAGCACAGCAGGGGGAAGTCAGAGATCCATTAACTCCTATTCCCTTTCTCCCCTGTACAATGCTCAGCTTGATTGCCTGTCCTTGACATTCTAAACCACTGACAGCTGACATTACCCCACCTCCATTTGCAGCATCCCTAGCTGCCACCAATACCCGGGAACTGTGGGGAACTGTGGGGAACTGTCTTCTAAGGCAGTGGTTAAACACTATAGCACCGAAGTGCCCTGCTATGGCTCCCGTTTTCCCCTGGGCACTTCAAGTTCTTGGATATTTGGTCTGATTTTTTAAGGTATCCTGAACATCTGCTATTGGACCATCTCAACCTGAATTTAATTTTCCTTGTATCAACTGCTTGGCTACATTGATTAGTTCTTTGGGTCCTTATCTCTGTTTAGAACTTGGCTGAGGGCACTCATGGTTCTTTCAGCTTTTGCCCATCTGGACTGATTTTAATGTTTCATTTTGCCTTAAGAAGAGTAGGCCTCTGGTTTTACTCCTCTACCTGTGTGCTTACAGTTTGTTCCATTGCTGTGTTTACACTTTCCTTCACAGTCACCTGGGTGACATCTAAGGAGAAGTACAGAACTACAAGTGACCTTGGAGTGTTTTAACATTTTAGTCTTAAGCATGCCACCTTTTACATTTTTCTATTTAGATCTGTATCTGAACCAAAATTTACCTAATTTTTTTAAATATTGACTATACTTCTGAGACTTAACCAGCTATTTCTGCCTTCTTCTAAGAAATGGTGTCTGTGAACTCACAGACGTGATGGGGTAGTGACTTTTTCTACTATGTATTTAATATAAGTTCAAAACCAATAAGCTCTCAAAAGGTTTTGCCATGCACTCCTTAACACTGGCTCGTGCAAATGACATATTCTGGGAAATAGTGATCTGGTCTTTCTCCTCCATCTTGCAAATCAACAAATAGGTACAGAGGTATGTCTAGTTAAATGAATTCTAATGCCTGGGTTTGCATCATGGCATACAACCTCCATCTTTTACATCAATCCTTAATTGTGACTTCAGATTTTACATATAATATCTGAACTACTACTGTCAATATATATGAAAAAATTAAATCATCATACATGATATGCTTTGCAATGTAATGTAAAAGGTACTGTTATAGGACCCAGCCATGTAGGAAAGAGACACTGTTTAACTGACAACTTGTAAGCACATACTAGCTATGGCCGGGGACTAGAGCAGACAGAGTAACAGCACTGTTTTAGAAGAGAAAACCATTAATTATGGAACAACTCCTAGCAAGAAAATACACCAGCAATGGATATGCATATGATATGTATATGTATATGATATGTATATGTATATGATATGGATAAGTATATGATATGGATATGGAGTTTGTAAGAGTCTTACTTGCTTAACAGGAATGTCTATTTCTAGTTTGATCTCTTCACATCTTGGTTTGCGTTCTTGGTAGACTCTTTGTTTCTTCCAGGGAGTTTTAGCAAGATGGACTTTTCTAAAGCTTGCTTTTCACTTAGAGTGTACACACTGACCTGTCAATGGCCTCTGTTGAAGCACTCATGGAATTCTCATTGTAGGACTGTCTCTAAGGAGGTTTATGTAAAAGCATATAGAAGTCTTTGACAGATATGTGTAGCTCAGAATCACAGCGGACACTTAGAGTATAGGAAGCTCAGACAGGGTGAGTGTTCTTGAATTTGCATTTGTAGAAGAAAGGAGTTCTTCTGTGCTGTTGTAACACCAAGACTGACTAGAGTTTGTTCCCCCGAGTACATACACATCCTTAGATTTCACCCAGCTGGCTCATCTTGAAAGGCCAGATGGCTCATCTTGGAAGGAAGCATCTTCTTAGCTCCACTTCCTTTTTTGACCATCCAAATGACTTCTAAATAGTTTTGCTTTACTCTGTATGTGTATGTCATTGCTAGAGGTGTTTGGAGTATTTTTGTGTACTTTAAATTTTCTGGAGACCAGGATTGAGATGATTTGTTTCACTATTATTATCAGTTGAGTAGCAGTTTCTCTATCTACTGTTGTAATAATATAGAGTTCAGGGACTTACAGAAACTGTGTGGCTGAGCTCAAATGAAAAGAAGGTCACTAGAGGAAAAAGTGGTGGCTCAAAGCACAATGAATGAGTTCATGTTTTCATGACTCACACTGACATGATACTACACATTACTTTCTTTTAGAAGGAACAGATTTTGCTTGTTCTTGTAGGAGGCATCTCTCTAAGGTCTCATTATCCTGAATTGTGTGCTCCGGATTCAGTTCACCACTCATTTCCATAATACCCTTCCACACTGTCTCTCTGTGTCCCTTGGTCTAGCTCTTGCTTTGTTCTTTTTTCTCTGTCTCTGTGTCTGTTTTTGTCTGTCTGTCTGTCTGTCTGTCTGTCTGTCTGTCTGTCTGTCTGTCTGTCTCTTTCCCTCTTTTGTTTAAATTCAAACACTCCTGACCTTGTGGATTTTAGTCAAACACTGAAACAGCTACATCCACACTCATTATTCTCCCAACATGGTCTTGCTACGGCCTTGTCCCTTTCAATTTCTGTTTGCAGGAGTATACCACCACGTTAGGTAGCAATTCTCTCTTGTTTCATCACTCTGCAGGCTTTTTGGGGGGGAGAGGGAGAGCTAATCAGATCTGGATCTCAACATTGAAAGGAAATATATTTGAAAAATTTGATTAGGCGTAATGAGACCTAGCTGGAATTCTAGGATAGAAAAGGTCTCCTTAGGTCATCTTATGGCGGCTGAGACAATCATTGATGTGAAGGAGCTCAAATCTTCTCAGGCAGAACATGCCTCCAGTTGTCCAGTGAGCTGACAGGCTCCAGTTTCAGGTGCCATCAAAATCTACCTTAGCTTTCAAGAGAAGGACATTTCTTCCTTGGCATCTACCAGATAATGGTTGATCAAAGTGAGACTCAAATGGCTTTTTTTTTTCCTTTACAGTTTTTATACCTTTGATCTCCTTCAGTTTTCTTTTTTTTTATTAACTTGAGTATTTCTTATATACATTTCGAGTGTTATTCCCTTTCCCGGTATCCGGGCAAACATCCCCCTCCCCCTCCCCTTCCTTATGGGTGTTCCCCTCCAAACCCTCCCCCCATTGCCGCCCTCCCCCCCACCAGTCTAGTTCACTGGGGGTTCAGTCTTAGCAGGACCCAGGGCTTCCCCTTCCACTGGTGCTCTTACTAGGATATTCATTGCTACCTATGAGGTCAGAGTCCAGGGTCAGTCCATGTATAGTCTTTAGGTAGTGGCTTAGTCCCTGGAAGCTCTGGTTGCTTGGCATTGTTGTTCATATGGGGTCTTGAGCCCCTTCAAGCTCTTCCAGTTCTTTCTCTGATTCCTTCAACGGGGGTCCTATTCTCAGTTCAGTGGTTTGCTACTGGCATTCGCCTCTGTATTTGCTGTATTCTGGCTGTGTCTCTCAAGAGCGATCTACATCCAGCTCCTGTCGGTCTGCACTTCTTTGCTTCATCCATCTTGTCTAATTGGGTGGCTGTATATGTATGGGCCACATGTGGGGCAGGCTCTGAATGGGTGTTCCTTCAGTCTCTGTTTTAATCTTTGCCTCTCTCTTCCCTGCCAAGGGTATTCTTGTTCCCCTTTTAAAGAAGGAGTGAAGCATTCACATTTTGATCATCCGTCTTGAGTTTCATTTGTTCTAGGCATCTAGGGTAATTCAAGCATTTGGGCTAATAGCCACTTATCAATGAGTGCATACCATGTATGTCTTTCTGTGATTGGGTTAGCTCACTCAGGATGATATTTTCCAGTTCCAACCATTTGCCTACGAATTTCATAAAGTCGTTGTTTTTGATAGCTGAGTAATATTCCATTGTGTAGATGTACCACATTTTCTGTATCCATTCCTCTGTTGAAGGGCATCTGGGTTCTTTCCAGCTTCTGGCTATTATAAATAAGGCTGCAATGAACATAGTGGAGCACGTGTCTTTTTTATATGTTGGGGCATCTTTTGGGTATATGCCCAAGAGAAGTATAGCTGGATCCTCAAGTAGTGCAATGTCCAATTTTCTGAGGATCCTCCAGACTGATTTCCAGAATGGTTGTACCAGTATGCAATTCCACCAACAATGGAGGAGTGTTCCTCTTTCTCCACATCCTCGCCAGCATCTGCTGTCACCTGAGTTTTCGATCTTAGCCATTCTCACTGGTGTGAGGTGAAATCTCAGGGTTGTTTTGATTTGCATTTCCCTTATGACTAAAGATGTTGAACATTTCTTTAGGTGTTTCTCAGCCATTCGGCATTCCTCAGCTGTGAATTCTTTGTTTAGCTCTGAGCCCCATTTTTTAATAGGGTTATTTGTTTCCCTGCGGTCTAACTTCTTGAGTTCTTTGTATATTTTGGATATAAGGCCTCTATCTGTTGTAGGATTGGTAAAGATCTTTTCCCAATCTGTTGGTTGCCGTTTTGTCCTAACCACAGTGTCCTTTGCCTTACAGAAGCTTTGCAGTTTTATGAGATCCCATTTGTCGATTCTTGATCTTAGAGCGTAAGCCATTTGCTGTCCTTACAAAGGACTTCTTAGTTGTTCTGACCATGACTTTCTCAGAGATACACCACAGTCTGTGTTCTTGACTATCTTTCTTCTTTCTCTTCTTCAGTGGTATCTGATGTATATTGTAGTCTTAAACCTTCCCTTCCTACTACTGTCTCTCTTCCTTGGTTTTTACAGTTATCACTCCCAAGGAATGTCTTGGCTTTCTAATAATGTTTTAATATCTAATTCCAAAGCTCCCAACACATGGAAGAAATCCTCTATTTCAACTTCTACATCCACTGCCAGTGTAAGACTGAAACATTCTAAACTCCAACTCAGTATTCTTTTTCAATCTCTAGTCCAACATGCATGGACATATTATTTTTTTGCAGAATCATAAAGAAACAATATATATTTTTACATGAAGAGCAAACATTGTTTCATTTTTGTCAAATCTGTTTTCGCTCCACGTGAATTAATATCTGAAAAACTTTTTTGATGTCCTGGTGATATATTTTCCTAATGTTCATTAAGGACAAAAGTTTTAATTAAGTAAATACTTGTGTGAGCGCTACCTAATATCACCTCATACCCTGCCAGTAAATACATAAAACCCCATATTTTAAACCCTGTATTTTATATATAACTGTCTTCTAGAACATACAAAGCTGAGAGAAAGATAAAATGAGAGGGCTGGAGGTAAGAAAATAAAAGAAGGAAAGCAGACTATTGGTAAGAAAGAAACTGAAAAACTCAATCAAAACCTCAGCTGTCTCAGGTATCTTGGTGGAACATCCATTGTTTTCTACCACACCCTAGTCTAACCTTCATTGACTCAAAATACCCTTTACTCATCTGTTGTCCCAAATCCAAGTTGAGTATTTTTAGTTATGAACTGAGGACCATTTTTTCTCCTAGAAGAATCAATTAATTTCTCCTCCAGTTGGCTGGAAGGCGTCCTTCACTTTGAGCAGCATATTGAAGATGCACACTACATCAGAAGTCAGCAAGTAGTGTTTGGATGCTTTCTGAGAAAGATGATTGAACATCACTTCTTTTTATCATTTAGAAACATTGATAACTAAAACAAGATAATTCTCTTAATTTTAGAAATCTAAGAGCACAATTACAATAATCATCTACTCTATCCTTTTGGTTTAAGAGCTTTATTAATGATTGTGATTTTGTTGTGCTAATGAAACAAAACTATAGCTTGAAATCCTGTGATAATTTAATAGATTCTTAGTATTATAATGATAATTTCACATCCCTCTTTCATTCCTCAGAGACAATGTTCTATAGAGCCTTTACCTAAAGGGCATCTCTAGTTTATAAGCCATTTTGTTAATCACTAAAGAAGTTGTCTTTACAGAATATGAAGAGGTCTGAGGTGACCTTGATAGAACAGTATCTTCTTGGATGTCATGGATTTTAAAGGCATGGGGCATTTGAATATAAAAACCTACATTGTGTCCACCTCCAACAGAAAGATGGCATCAAGAAAGGGATGGGGTTGCTATCCCACAGTCAAAACTGACCCATAATTGTTCCTGGCTGAAAGAATTGCAGGGATGGAAATGGAGAAGAGCCTGAGGAAAAGAAGGTCCAGGGACAGGCCTGAAGTAGAATCCAGTTCAGGGAGGGGGTGTGTGACACCATTACTGAGGCTATAGAGTGCTCACAAAAAGGGACTTATCATGACTGCCCTCCAAAAGACCCAAAAAGCAGCTTAACGTGGCAGATGCAGATATTTGTACCCAACCAATGGACTTCAGAAGCTGCTGACCAACCCCTGTGTGGAATTAGGGAAAAGCTGAAAGAACCTGAGGGGGAGGACAACCCTGTAGGAGGACCAGCAGTCTCAACTAACCTGGACCCCTGAGATCTCTCAGACACTGGACCACCAACCAGGCAGCATACACCAGCTGAGATGAGGCCCCCAACACATATAGGGCAGAGGACTCTCCGGTCTGGGTTTAGTCAGAGAAGATGCACTAACCCTCAAGAAATTGGAGGCCCCCGCAAGTTTAGAGGTCTGGTGGGGTGGGTAGAGTGGGGACATCCTCGTGGAGACAGGTGGGCAAGGAGGAGGTATAGGATGAGGAAGAGTAGGAGTGTGGACTGGGAGGGGAATAAAATATTGAGTGTAAAAATAAAAAAAAATAAAAAAGTTGTGTTTGTGTAGGTAGAAAGGTATATTGTGTTGTACCTGATTTGAAGAGATTTGTTAGCCTCTGAAAGCACAAAGCAAATATTGGCATGCAAGTGTCCTTGGATATATTGGGAATCATCTTCCTGTGTTCTCTGTCCCTTGGTTTACATTCCAAACCTAATTAAAATAGCTGACATCCAAATTGATTCTAAGAAAATCGAGGAAATATACCTGATTACTATTCCTATCATTATTATTTGGTGTTGGAGATTGAATGTAATATCTGCTTCTTCCTAGGCAAGCACTCTACCACTGAGCTGTTACCTCTATCCAGTTTGGAAAGGTTTTATTTTATTATTTTTATTTTGAGACAGGATCTTACTGTGTTTACCAGGATGATCTTGAAGTTGCTTGGCAGCACAGGGAATTTTGAATTCTGACCATGCCTCGGCCTCCCAAGTAGCTGGGATTATAGGCTGATACCTGCGGACCTGACTCAAATTATCTTTTAAATAAGAAAAGAAGATAGCTTTGTAGCTGAAAAAGACAACATAATAGTATACAGAGCTAGCAAAGGCTGGTTTGGGTATTTACTGAATTTGTTTCTCCAAGCGTCTATAGAACACATTAGGTACTTCCTGGATTTCCTTTATAGCTGATTATAGATGACGGGGACCAAATGGACTACATTGCCCAGGGACACTTGAACTACATGTTTGTTCTTACCAGGTTAGCAAGCATGTAGTGATAGCCTCTTGAATGCTTCCCCAGGATCACAACCTGCAGAAAGAAGAAACGAGAAATCTTGCTCATTGAAGGGCACTTTTCATGTATACAATCAGTGGGATGACTAGAATGAAGGCTTTTGAATTAATCGACAATGTGGTGGGACTTTAGAATACAGTAGAACCGCTGCTAATTTGACGGGGTTCATTTCTGTTGTATTTCACTTGTCGTCAGATAAAACAGGAATCGTTGTCAATATCAAAGTTAAAATGTCAAAACAAGGGGATTAAAAAAAAAAAACAGGGGTTGGGGATTTAGCTCAGCGGTAGAGAGCTTGCCTAGGAAGCGCAAGACCCTGGGTTCGGTCCCCAGCTCCGAAAAAAAAGAAAAAAAAAAAAAGAAAAAAAAATTGGAACTTCCAGGTCAGTAGCATCATTGTCACTTAAAATAGATGGCAGAAGCAAAGCTGATGATCCCTCAGCCATGAACTGGGATGGAAAATGAGCTGAACTTAGCATACAAATTAGAAACTAGAATGCACTGCACAGTTGTTGTTTTGTTTCTTTGTTATCTAGAAAGCTTAGGGAATAGAGCACTCAAAGAATGGGGTTAATGGGATTTTCAGGTTAACTGAGGTTACTTTTGCTTATTGAAAACTTTTCTACATGCTTGCCTTCCTTTTCTTGCCTTAATGTCTTAATGTGAAAGATGTGTGGCCATCTGAATAGCTTTCGAGGCTGAAGGCAAATGCCCTTGGGCATCCGGGGAGTTTACCTTCCAGGGACATTGGGCAATGTCAGACAACAGATTTGGCTATTAGCATCTCGTGGGTAAAGGTCAGGGATGCCACTAGTTATCTTCCAATGCTTAGGACAGTCCCTACACCCATAATCATCTGGTCCCAAATGTCAGCGATAGTGAGGGTAAGAAACAGTTCTCCAGAGTCATCATAATTATCATTATTTTCATCAGTAATGTGCGCTAAGTACTTGGCCTTCGGTTTACAAAGTGCCTTTTATTGTCTCTTATGTCAGTGGGCTAAATTTTTCCAGCCAAATGCACTGGCTGTTATTTTTTCCCCTAAATGCATTAAGTTAATTTTCTTGTAACAAAGTATGCCAAACTTTTTGATTCATTAAGCATTTTGTCAAACACTGAGGTGCTGACACTGTCCTAGATATAGGTAATGGGAACAAGGAAGTGAATGATATACAGATGAAAGGAACATCCTTATGCCGATTTAAGTTTCATGTCAACGTGATCTTTCTTTAAGTAAAACAAGGGAAAACTATGAGTATGATGTTTGGAACAAGCCTTAGAAGGAAGTAAGGCAAACCAGAGGCTGTAGGGTTAAGCTTCATGATGAATTGCTTCTGGACACAGCTGGGTGCAGATGTCAGAGGTTTGCAAACAACTGGCAAGGCCTCAGAATATTACACATAGCAAACTGGATGCATATATGAAAGTCTGTAACTGTTATAGTTATTACAACTGCCCTTATTTTAATGTCTAAAATATGAAGGCCTTATACTCAATGTTGTATGTGTAAGTAATTTTTATAAAATTTTAAGTCTAATTTTACAGATGAAGAATCACAGCCCAAAGGTAGTTTAAATAATTTCTCCAAGGTCACATAGCCAGGAAATGATAACGCTGGAATTAGAAGCTGGATCATTCTTCCTGTGGAAGGACTGGCGGTACAATTAGATCCTCCATATCTGTGGTTTCTGCATACAAATGTTTAAACAAGCCCACACTTAAAACATCTGAAAAATCATTTCAAATAGGACATGTGAAGGCTATTTTCTTCTCTCTGTTCTACCAAGCAATGCAGTATAAGAACTACTTGTTTAATATTTATGCATTATTAGTTAATATAAGTAATGTACATGTTATTTAAGGTATATAGAAAGCCATGAATAGTGTGCTGATTTGTATAAGGGACATACACATCTGTTTTGGTAAGTATCCGAGTTGGAGGACTGCTTTAGAGCCAGTCCCCTTGGAATGACTGTATGACATGTTTCAATTTGCCTCCTGAGTTTTTCAACTTTATGGTGCTGTCTAAATTATGGACATGCAGGAGAAGTTGAAGTTTATGTATTTGAAGCAAGAGTGATGCAAGCCAAGGGCTGTACGCATTGCAGGGAAGTACTTTACCGCTCAGTTCCATCCTCGGTTCTTATACCAAGTTAGCTCTTTTCTCCTTTCAGTACAGTTAATAGATGACGTGAGCCACACAGTGGTTTCTTATAAAATGTGCTTTGTGTTAGATGATTTCACCTGACTAAAGGCTAATGGACATGCTCCGAGCATGTTTGAAGTAGATTAGGCTAAGCTAGGGTTTGAGGTAGGTAAAGAATATTATGACTTAATATAGTTTCAATTTCCGATCATTTTATGCTAAACGCTGATGATGGCTCTCAATTTTTGCAGAGGAGCAAGAAAGGATGTCTACAGCATGAAGCAGAAAGGGAAGGCGCCATGGAGGGTGCATGTTAGGTTGATCCATAGAAATGGAGTTGTACCTTTGAGTTTCGTGTTTACTTTCTTGCTATCACAAAGACTCAAGCCATTGTGTGTGTGTGTGTGTGTGTGTGTGTGTGTGTGTTTGTATGTGTGTATGTGTGTGTGTGTAAGAGAGAGCACAGAGAGAGATGTTTTCAATTAATTTAAAATATGAACCACATTTCAGACTGATTATGTATGAAGGAAAGGAAAGGTTAATGAATGTCTTGAGGAGGTGATTTCTCATGCTGCCACGACACAAAATAAGGTGTTAGGTGTCTTCTGGGATGTATTCTTCAGTGTCTGCTTGTGAGAAACATCTTTGCTGGTGACATTTGTTAACTTTTGGTGGCAAGTTGGGACCATACATTTGTTGAATTTTTAATTCACTGACAACCCTCACATAATAAAACTAGAGGCTTTTGAATACTTTATGAAAAATGAACAACATTCCCAAGGACACGTGACAAACTCAGAGAAAAATAAGGAAGCCTATTTTAGTGGAGGCCAAGTTCATTGTCCTTTTTTCTCATAAGGAAGGCCAGAAGGAACAATACACAATGGTAGTGTCATTAGCAGAGCCCTGAATGACAATCCAGAGATTGGATTTGGTCATGCACTCAATCCTTGACTGTGGGCAAATCACTCAACTTTTTGTATCTCCATTCACTTATCCACAATTTAGCCCTTGCTGTCCTAGCAAGGTTGCTGTAATCAAACCAGAGAACATCCACAAACATGTCTGAGATTGGAATGATGCAGTATGCCCCACTGCTTCCTTCTAGGGAGGGTTGGTTGATTAAGACATTGCATCTTCAGCTTCAGGAAAACAGGAAGCTGTTAGAATAACTGTTTTGGTCCATGCCCAGATGGTGTGCTCAGAACAACTGGACTTACTGGAAGGTAGTCCTCTTATCACCCTTTCTAGAGTTAGCCTTAAGTTGGAGGAGATGGGAAAGTTATCTAAAGATAGGAACATTTAGGTGTCACAGAGCTGCTGCCTTGAAGCCCATAATTAATTCCTCATCCTTGCTTTCAGTGTCTTCTTAACTCTGATTTAACATACAGTTCTTACCAATCTTGGTTTCCCCAGTTCCCAGTAAATTAAACACTTCAAGCGAGAAGGGGTGTGTAGGGAGGCTGGGAGTGATATTTGGGAGAGGTGCATTAGTACTAGAGGAAGTGACAGTCTGCCTTAAAGGAGAAGGAAGAAACAACAACAGAAAAGCAGACAACAATGTACTACTGCACGGTATAATCATGGATGTTTGCTGTGAGTGCCTGAGTCATGAGACAATAGTTTACTTTGATCAGAAACTTCTGATGAGAATATCGGGGCCATGTACTATGTTTCACAGAAGGCTTCCATCAGAAAGGCTCTCCGGGTTGTTAGAGAGTAAGCGTCTGTTGTCTTGAGGCCTGCTGTAGAGCTGCTATAATCCTACTGATGGGAGCTAAATGAGGCCTCAGTGAGAAATGTGCTATATTTTTTTCTCTTCGCCTTTCCTTTAATTTTTTTTTTCTGGGAAAAGCTTGTGAAAACAGGGAGGGCCTGGGGATACTGAATATAATACAGTGTACCAGAGGACTGGGAATGTTCTTGTTCAGTTAATCCTCAATCTCTATTCTTTCGATCTGTTACAGATGAACGAGGCATAAATTGTACCCTCACGGACTTAATAACTCTGGTAACCAAGAGGATATCCAAGTTTGCTTTTATAGTAATTATAATAGATCTTTCTGAGTTAGGTTTAGAACTTCACGGAGAAAAAGCTGTTTTTACACTCAGATGTGACATTTAAGGAAGAAATACCAAGTTCCCACATCCATGTTCGGCAGTCACTTTGCCTTTGTAAGATTTGCTAGGGATGATAAATGGCTTGCTATGATAAGGGGAAAATGTGCAAAGTAGAGATGAAATTCATTGTTTTAGGGAAAATTATTTTTATTCTCACATATAGCATCTCAAAGTGGGGGAAAACCCCAGCTACAAATCTCATTCACTGAACAGAGGTTTCTTTGCAGAAGAAAGATCTCGTATATACTAAAACTGAGCCTTGCAGACAGTGTAAAACTTTCTGTCAAGGAAGTCAGGCAAACACAGTTTACTCATTTGGGGGTAGTTTTCCTTTACTAAACGACCCCTCATCATGTCTTTCTGTGAAACTGCAGGCTGAGAATCTCTGAGTAGTTAAAAAGGATTTATAAGGCCTTCAGTTGGTTGTCTCTCAAGGAGACCAGTCCTTTCTCAATTTCATGTTTAATCTAGATATTTTCATAATTTTAGAAATTTGAAATGAAATTGTTCCACAAGACTACTTGAGAGAGGCCCACGTATCCTTTGGGAGGCAAAAGCATCTGCTTTTCTATGCTCACATTTTAGAAAAAAAATGTGTGTGAAGAAGTGTGTATGTTTTTCCCCCCTTAGATCCATCTGGTATGCAGATTAGGTTATTTGCAGACCTAAGTATCTCCATGGTTGGATTTTCTACATCAGCGCCAGAAAAGAACTATGGAGAAAGATTGATCTTGCTTTCAGGACAGAACATTCCTTGATGTTCACCTTAATTTGTTTCTCTTTGATTTAAGTATCATGTAAAAGCTTGGGCAAGGGAGTCTGGGAAAAAAGGTTGGATTTGTGGGGAGGATTTTGGTTGAATTCACCATGCAGTTTTCCTTTACTGCATGGATATTTTGCCTGCAAGGAGGAAAAAAAAGCTTATTAGGTCACATTTTCTATGCTCAAAGAAAAGATTTTTTTAGGCTCACATCTGCCTTCCCTTTTCTCTTAGTTGAAAAAAGACATTGTTTTCTTATGGCACTGTATGTAATTTCAGCAGTGTGGGGAACTGAACGCGTGGTGTGCTGCAGAAATCAGCCTGTTATCGTGCCACACCTTCCAGAAGAGATTTTTCAATCCAATCGTAGGTGTTAGCCTTCTTCAGTGAGGACCCCAATGAATTTGTCTGAGTCTTTGTAAACAGAGCAGAAGCCGATTCCACTGGCAATGTTTCCTAGGAAGTTCCATGTGCACATATTTGTTCTCTTATGTCGGAACTGCAGGGCTATATATATTGCAATCATCTTACCTGAAGGAGTGTGCTGGAATAGTGGGAAGAAAGAACAATGAGTATACTAAAGCCAGTCCCTTGGCAGTGTACGTTGGGGTGGGGGAGTGTTGCTGACACCGAGAGTGACTGGAGCTTTTTGTCAGGAAGACAAATGGCCATACAATAAAATAATCTTGTCAATGCTTATGCTGACAGTAGAGAAGCTTACATGGAAAGAAAGGAAATGAAAAAGACAAGAAATACAATTCTAAGATGTGGGGATTAGAGGGTAAGAGTTTTACTACCCTTTGGAGGTAGCTTTCCTTCCAAGACTTTCATATTCAATTATGATAGCTTAATGAAATATGTGGAAGATTTAATAACAAATCACAAGAAAGGGTAATCAAGATGGCTTAGTAGACTAGAAAAATAAGCCTGAAGACTTGAGTTCAATCTCTGGAACCCACATTGTAGAAGGAGAGAACTGATTCCTGTAAGTTGTCCTCTGATCTCCATATTATACCATGGCATGTACACACACACACACACACACACACACACACACACACACACACACTCACACACACACACATTTTAAAACAGACCTAATTAATTAATTAATTAATTTCCCCTTTTTAATTTTTAAATACAGTGTTTCACTAGGTAATCATTGCTGGCCTAGGAACCGACTATGTAGTTCAGGCTGGCGTTAGCTACATTCAGAGCCTTTTGCTTTAATATGTATAATGTATTCTAAAAGTTCAATCAAGGATTTGATATATATATATATATATATATATATATATATATATATATATATACTCATTGACATTCTGGAAAGACTGTGTAGATGATGAGAAACAGGCACTTGAATGGGAGTGGCCTTGTCATTTGAATAAAAAAGGAGGAATGTATAAAGTATCTCCCATATAAACAGGGTTCTATAACAGGTCCTCTAAACTAGGAACTTCAAGCAAAGGTACGATGCTTGGCAATGCATCATGACAATATATATATATGGCATCATTTGATGGGAAATTGCCTGATAAGCATTAAAGGTGATGTATTAGAAAAAAATATGAACCATGATGTTGTGTGGTGTTCTGTACTCAAATTTTGCCATTTAATTATTAGCTTCATTATTGTGTACAAAATTGAAGTGTAAATAGTAGGGCATATATTAGAGGGCCCCGTGTGGTTCCAGCCGATGAAGCCTCAGGTGGTCCTTGGAAAGAATGCAGCTGGTATGGATACAGAGACTAGAACGGCTTCTTTTTCAACTTCTTAGGTATGCCTCTCTTAATAATTTTCCATTTGTGCAGTGTTTTCAGTAGTTGACACCCTAATCAGTAAAAATATTTGATAGTTGAAGTAAATGACCATGTTTATACTTTCAAATAAAAATAACTATCTCTCCGAAACCCTATGTGATTTTCAGGATAATTGCTTACTTGGCAGCTTCAGTCCTCTTCTGGGAGCCACGTCATTTAAGTGGATCTCAATTTGCAAATGGATGACAAATGACTGAGGCTTAGTTCATGGGGGGGCAAAGCACACAATTCTCCAAACTCACAAATGTTTCCTTTGGCCCTTCACTCTTGCTATTTGGACCTGGTGTCATGTTGCCCTTCTTGCCAGCTCATCTACCTTTATGAGCGCACTGGCATGCAAACAGTTCAAGTACCCTAGGAAGAAGCTGATTTTCAGCCAAGCATAGGGAGCTTCTGTAAGCCACTTGTTAAATATTCAGAATCTTCTGAGCCAGTCAATAAAACCATGGGTAGCTTGAAATCAGCAGTGCCAGAATTATTAACCCAGAAATCAGTGGGCACTACAAATCAACACTTTTGTCTTTTGACAATAGCCCATTCCCTGGCACACCACCGGAATTAGAAAGAATGTGGATTGATAATATAAATTGCCCTTTATATATGGAAAGTGGCTTCTATCAACCACCCTTTATTTTTTTCTTCTTTTAATGAATGTTTGTTGAGTGCTCCGTCTGTGCCAATCATGGGGATAGACCATGGGGAGACAGAGGTCACGAGAATCTGGGCCCTAGTCTGGAGGATGTCACACTTGAATGGGAGAGACAGCCAAGTTAACAGATGATTATAGCCCAGTGGGAGAAGTGCGAGAACAGAAATATGAACAAAGTACAACCGAGGAGAGAATGATTAACTCAACCTGCTATAGATAGAAAGTACTTTGTCTCCAACCAGAAATCTAAAACATTTTTTCCTTTGGCTTTTATAAGTGGGAACCTGACAAACAGGTAACTTAAATAGAATGCTATTTTGAAAATGAAGAGAGAAGTATTCTGGAAGGCTATTCCTCCTGATTTCAGGAGAGTCTTGCTGGTTTATAGTGCATAAATGCTAAAGGAGAGATTTTTTAATTAAAAATATTTATTTATTTATTTATAAACAAGGTCTCTATAGTCTAGAATAGCCTCAAACTCATGATCTTACCTCAGCCTCCCTAGCGCTAGTCCTACAGGCAGCATCAACACTATGTTTTTGCAGTTTTTAAAATGAAATTACAATTATTTTATTTCGTTCTTTTCTACCCTCAAATATACCTCCCATCCTCCCTTTGATGCCTCTCGAATGCACACACACACACACACACACATATGTATATGTATATGTATATGTATATGTATATGTATATGTATATGTATATGCATATGCATATGTATATGTATATGTGCTCAGTCCATTTAGTGTTGCTTGTATGTATACGTTTTCAGTGTTACTTGGTTGGTATAACCAATTAGGAGGCCCATTGCTGGGGAAGACACATTCTCTGTCTCCTCAGGCACTAATTGTCTGCAGCTGTTTATATAGAGTCGGAGACCCTGGGAGATTATTTTCCCCATTCATATTAGCAGGTCTATTGGTGTTAGAATTGTTGAGGTCTTGTCTAGGGAAACCACAGTGTTGAGATGTTATGGGTGAAACTTCCCTGTCTTTTCAAGGCTGGCTTTTACAATTTTCCAGCCCCCCTTCAGAGACAGTCCCTGAGGCTCAGACATGGGGTTATATGGTCGACGTATTAATTGGTACTGGGCATCCCACAATCAATTCTTCTCTGCATTTTGACCAGTTGTGGCTTTCTGCAATTATCTGCTTCAGAAAGGAACTTTTTTGATGAGGATTGAGAGATTTGCTTATCTGAGTGTAAGGATAATATTCAGAATGCATTCAGGAATTTTACTGGTCTAGCAAAGTGGCAGAACTAGGAGAGATTTATATTTGAGGTAACTATAACATAAGCATTTGGTATGAGGTAGGCCGTAAGCATTTACTATAAGAAGTTGCGATTGAAATGATTGTGGGAGAAGCTAAGGTACAAGTGCTATGTAAATGGCCAGATAGTAAACAAACTGGGATCTGCTAAAGGCAGTATATCTTAGACGTATCAGTTATTAGCTTTATAATCCCAGGCAAGTTTTCCCATACCAGCCTTAGTTTTCCATTTGTAAAATAATAAATATAGGCGATATAATCAGGGGAAAAATAAAGTAGTGTAGTCAATAATGAAGGCTAGACGGATGAGTTCGAGACCCCACTTTTCATCATAACTTAAAGGTCTGAGTAGCCTACATGGGAAAGACATATATCACTTATAGCTACTTCGCAGAACTGAAGTAAGAAATGTGTGAAACCATGTGTCTTCAGCTCTTAAGACAGTGTCTAAGTGTTTGCCCTGTATTGGCTATGTTCTTTTCATACTCCTTGTTACCTTCATCTTTCCCTGAAAAAAATCCTATCTATTCCTAAAGACTAAGTTCACAGGCAGCCCCTGCACAAAGCCTTCCTTGATTTCATGTACCTGACTTAAAAAGAAAAAAACAACCCTGCAGCTCTAGGGTGAAAAGAATGGGAAGATAAATTGGTGTTTGGATACAGAGGAAGGCTTTTGCTGATTCTTAGGAGAGCACTGGGAATAAGAGGAAATGTGCTGAGGTTTGCAGTTAGAAGTTGGGTGTTAGAGATGCAGATGCAAAATGATGAGAAGCTGTCAGGAAATCAATTACCAAGTAATGCACCTTTTGTTTGTCCCTTTCTCAGGAAGAAGGGAAAAATAAGACCTTAGATATGGAAGAGCTGGACAAAGCCCTTTTGGTGGTATATAACAGATGACAGTTTGGTTTATAGGTTAGCATTTCTCAAGACTTGTACAGAAGTGTAGTAGTTTGAATGCAAACGTCCCTCAGAAGTTCTAGCATTTGAACATTTGGGTTCCAGCTATGTGGCAGTGTTTGGTGAGTTTTAGGACATGTGGCCTTGCTGGGGGAAGTATGCCATTGAGGGCATGTTTTGAGGTTTCAAAGTCTCATACTATTCTCAGTGCTTCCTCTGCATCATTCTCCTGATAAAGGATACATGGTCTCAGCATCCTGCTAGAGTTGCCATGCCTCCACACCATGATGGAGACTTATCCCCTTCAAACTTCAAAGACAAATAAGCTCTTCCTTTTATACATTGACTTGGTTTTATTTCAGCAACAAAAATTGACTAATACAACAAAGCACTCTCTTAAATATTTATCTATCATAGGTCTATGTATCATTTATCTATCTATATATCTATCATGTATGTATGTATCTATCTATCTATATATCTATCTATATATCTATCATGTATGTATGTATGTATGTATGTATGTCTGTATCTATCTATCTATCTATCTATCTATCTATCTATCTATCTATCTATCTATCTATCTATCTATCCATCCGTCTACCTGCCCCCCTGTCTATCATCTATTTATTCATTTGAAGTAGGATGTAGTACAGGCTGGTCTAAAATACTTTCAATATTCAGGCTGGCACTGAACTCATAGCAATTCTCCTATTTCAGACACTCAAGTGCTGGGCTTAAGGGAGTGCACCACCCCTATCTGGTAAAATCTCTCTCTCTCTCTCTCTCTCTCTCTCTCTCTCTCTCTCTCCCTCTCCCTCTCCCTCTCCCTCTCCCTCTCCCTCTCCCTCTCCCTCTCCCTCTCCCTCTCCCTCTCCCTCTCCCTCTATTTGTGTGTGTGTGTGTGTGTGTGTGTGTGTGTGTGTGTGTGTACATTTTTGTATATGTGTGTATAGGCTACAGGTCATTGTAAGAATCTTCCTCAGTTACTTCTCCATCTTATTCTTATGAGACATGGCTTCTCAGTGAACTGGAAGCTCACTGATTCAGCTAAACTGATTGGCCAGCAAGTCCCGGAGATCCTCCTGTTTCCACATTCCTAGCACCGGGATTAAAGGTTTATGCCGTAGAGCATGGCATTATTTAAACATGGCTTTAGGGGATCTGAAATCAGTAGGCACTTTGCTGTGCCATAGGCTTTATTTCTCTGAATCTTCATCATAATTCTTTAACGTAGGCCCTATTGCGAATTTATCTTTCAGACTAAGAAACTGAGGCTCAGAAAAGTTTAGCAACTTGACTTAGAACTCGTAGGCATATATGGTTGGAAACGGAGGTAAAAATTAGGTTTAACTATCTCAAAAGCCTAATGCTGTTAGCAGCCACTACTATCATCACTTTTTTTTTTGGTTTTTTTTCTTGTTTTTTTTTTTTTTTTTGGAGCTGGGGACCGAACCCAGGGCCTTGTGCTTCCTAGGCAAGCACTCTACCACTGAGCTAAATCCCCCTATCATCACTTTTTAAAAGAATTGTTTTTTTTTATTTTATGTATATGAGTACACTGTAGCTGTCCTCAGACACACCAGAAGAGGGCATCAGATCCCATTACAGATGGTTGTGAGCCATCATGCCATTGCTGGGAATTGAACTCAGGACCTCTGGAAGAGCAGTCAGTGCTCTTAACCTCTGAGCCATCTTTCCAGCCTCTACTATCATTATTATTGCAGTATAATCAGCTCCCACCACGAATTCTGTGCAACAAAGACTACCTAGTGCTATTAAGTATGATTACCTAAGTGGGGAGCAGTTGAGGTCCGACTCTTTAGAAAGTCTTATTTTTTCCTGGGCATCCTGGGAATCTTCTTTTGGTTTCTCTAATTATTTCATGAAGCTTCGTGCTTGGCTAATATGCACATGACTCCAATTTTCGATTCCCTATCAGCATAGGACATGAATTGTCATTGTTGAAACACAAGCTGCACTTGTGATGAATGTTGGATAATCAGAACAAAAGCTCAGGAAAATAATTAGAGGTAACCAAAGGGAAGAAGCGCATAGCCTTGAACAAGAGTCTGTGTGAAGGTTTCTAGGACTTAGTCCCTGAAGCTCTGACAGTGTATTTTGATCCTTGTCTGAATGCAAATGTACAACTCCATCAAATCTTAGGCAGCTTGTCACAGTGCATGTTATTTAGCTAGTTAATTAAAAGTCTGAGTGAGCCAGGGCCTCTCTGCACTGTGTTCGGAAGATAACCAAACCTGTGTTTTGACCAGGCAAGTTAATTTAAAATAAGTGACCTCGATTGGGTAATGGTTGCAAGTTCAAATTCAAGAATCATTATAATTAGTCCCAGATGGATCTTAATTGTTCTTTCAGGAAACAGAGGAAGGAGTTGGGAGAGAAATGGCTAAAATTCTAAAGTAAAGGTTCTTACCAATAGCTTTGGAAAGCGAGGGAGCTGAGTCTGGCAGGGCACAGCTAATGTTGTATAGCAAAGAGTTCCATTGCTGCTTTCCCAAATACATTCTTTGTGATGTTGCCCAAAAACTAGATTGAGTTTTTTACAAAATAAGGAGAAGAATGACGCAATATGAAATGTGTGATCTTAGGCAAGTTCTTTAACTTCTGTGTGCCACTTTCTCATTGTAATGGAGAGAATAAACTCACTACGAGTCTTCCCTACCTCGGAGGGTCGAAATGATCTTGTGAAAATGTTTTTAAAGCATGGTAAATTCAGGAAGGCAGTAGTCATTCTTACTTTACAGAAAAGTTTCTCAATCGAAGATTCTGGACTTTGGGGATAGAAGGTTACCCTAGGTGTGAGCTTTCAAATCTTTTTCTTAGACTTTGCGACAAAGAAGAAGGTACCTTCTGAACTACACCTGGAAGATGGTGGGCAGGCCACAGTGGACAATATATTCGGAAGCGTTTAGTGTAGCAAGTTGGAGTTTTCCAATGCTTAGAACGTGCATCCATAGAGCTGAAAATGACTTTGGATGCTTTGGAAGAAGTTAGAGCAGAGGACATACATCTTTATGCTTTTTTCCCTAACATTGTGAAATCACACCCAATTCACTTAATATATATAGAGTATTAAATCTATTACATATTAATCAATATATTAATTTACATAGTGTATATATTAGCTATACCAAATATAATTAATGTATTAAATATATATTTATATATTTGAAATATATAATATATTTGAAATATATTTTACTTTGTGCTATATGCTAGCACAGCAGTTTGGTACCTGAGATGAAAGTAAGTCAGGGTTACAATGGGATGACTTTATTGTCACTCCTTTGTATATAAATGCTTAGGTCTCCCTTTAGTGTTATAATAGATTCTTATTGCATGTATTATGTCTATGTTCATACTATTCTAAACAAACCCGATTTCATCAAACTGTCTGTATCCTCAAAAGCATTAGAAGTCAAAATTCAGTACAGAATTAGTAGAATACCTACAATGACACAAGTGAAAAAGAAATTATAGTGTAGTAGAAAGTTTTAGAAGAACAGTAATTTGACCACTTAGGGATATACAAAATGACTATATGAAAATGTCTTTCTCCTGCTCTTACTTTTACAACAAATAAATTGATTTTCAGAAGCAGATTCAAACTGACTTCCCTCTGCCTCCAGCAGACCATGAACACCTGAAACAGAGAGTTACAACCTAAGATTACTGATGGAAATCGTAACCATCTCTCCTTCAGTCCTAACTAAAATATACTTAAAATCTCATTTTTAAAATCACTATCTGAGTCCAACCTTATTAGAAGGGCAAAGCAAATAGCAGGAGTTGTGTTTCTTAGAAAGACATTTCTAAGGATTGTGTCATACATTCATATTAATGTAGTAATGTTCATCACTAAGAAATGCCCAAACATGGTTTAGTGGGAATTTGCAAAGGTTTAAATCCTAAGTGCAGTGGTCATTTCTACACATTTAGGAAGTTCCTGTTGTGCACTAAAAAACAAAAGCCACACTGTGTATGCCATGCTTATAGGTCTGAATATTCCCCAAATGATGTTCCTCCTGTCCTTAGAACAAACATCAGGATATGAATTTATTTAATTCAACAAGTGTTTCCTGCTGAGCATGAGATTACCTACACTTAATCCCAGCATTTTGGAGGCAGAGGCTTTCAGTGAGTTTGAGGCCAGCCTGGTCTACATAGCTAATTCTAGAACAGTCAGGTTTACATAAAGAGACCTTGTCTCAAAAGGCAACCAACCAACCAGACCCCGGACGTTTATCAACAACTAGTATTCACCAAGCACAAAACCCCATCTTTACAAGTCCTATCTTCTGCTTCAGTTGTCTAAGAATCACTTATGTTTTGTGGATTCTCATCTTTTCCAGATGTTTATTCAATGTAGATAGGTGTCCTGCCTATCAATTCTTGAGGGGAGAAGCCCAGTTTTCTACTTCATATTGTGAGTGTTTTTCAGTGTAGCGCTCTATAAGTAGGTATGCAATGAATGTTAATGAACAAAAAGAATGAAAAGGATACAGAAATGGGGCGGAAGGATGGGTTCTCTCTGCATGTTGTTTTCTAGTGTGGTATGCTTTCATGTGACTAGTCTAGCTTGATATTAGCACTGGTTCCTTGTGTTTGGGTAGGATGTAGGTAGAATGGACCCTTATACTAGCGTCATGTTTGGTAGCTACAAAAATATGGGCTCTGGAACAAATTTTTAAATCCTAGTTCTTTTATTCTCTGGCTGTGATGAAGTTACACATGCTAGTTCCCCTCTCAACACCTCAATTAAAATCAAAGGGTAGTTGGATGCCTAAGCAGAATTTTGTCATTTCTGATAGCATGTTATACTATTGGCTGCTGGAAAAACTTTGTTTCTATAGGATTCAAAGGTCATGGTAAAAGCACAAGTTGAGTCCATTTTATTTTTTAAGATGTGTGTGTGTGTGTGTGTGTGTGTGTGTGTGTGTGTGTGTGTGCACCCACACACATGCCTGTGCCTATGGAGGCCAGAGAACGGTGTCAGACCCTCTAGAGCTGGAGTTGCAAAGATGTGGGTTCTGGGAGCTGAAGTGGTGTTCTCTGTAAGAGAACTACATGCTCTTAACTGCTGTGCTATCTCTCCATCCCCCATAGTACATGCTATTAGTAGGATCTTTCTACTACTCTACTCTATGACATCTTGACCAGTCTCATTTTTTCATTTGTTCCTGCTTATTGGCACCCGTTCTGACAATGAAGTGAGCATTGTCATACATAGGCAAATAGAAGTATACTTTCCCTTCCACAAAACCATATGAATTTCACTGGGTTCTTGATTCCCCACTTAGCTCAATCCTGAGGCATCAGGATTCTTGGTTGGCTGAGTCAGGCTGAGTTAATTATGTTTCTTTTGCCTTCCTGTTACAAGCTGTGTGTTCCTTTATTAATGCACTTACCAGGATGGACTGAAATTATCTGTTCACTGGGATGCATCTCTACTTAGAGGGATGAAAGATAGTTGTGGGTTTTTTTCACCCTTTCTATAAACATGTGGCTAGTTCTTTCCCAAGAAGTTTAGAGAGAAGCAATATGAAAAGAAATGTTGTCTTGTTCAAACGATTTCCTTATATTTAAGCAGATCAACTGGACAGCATTGAGAATAGTGGCCTCCTGTTTCCTTCTTTTAGTGCAGTTAAGAAACTAAAGCAATGTATTTGTTCCTCCCACTTCTCAACGCATTCCTATTTGTGGAGAATCTATGAAGAGGATACTTAAGTGATGGTTCCTTACTATCAACTACTGAGCCTGAGCTCCTCTTCATGCAAAATGTCTTGTCCTTCCAAAATGGACACTTACTGCTTTATTTTCAACAGGTTGAGAGTGGAAAACAGTTGAACCCAACTCTCCCTTCTTGGGACAAAGTTGTGAATAACAGTCCTCTCTGAAGAAAGAAAATGCTTGAGGATTCAGGGGTTGGCCTACTGCTACCCCTTATCGATGTGGCTAAAGCAGAACTAATGGCTCCACTGGGAGGTGTACTTTCCTGCCACTACTTGTGGCTCTCTCTGAGCAGCTTGGTGGTGGTTGCCATGGATACTGAGTGGGGAAGGTGGTTAGGTCAGCTTTGGAAGGATTGTGTTGCGCCTGAATGGGTGAGACAGAAATTAAGTTAATGTGTGTGGGGGAAAAAGGACGTGTTTGCTTTGCACGTTTGAGAAAACTGCAGCAAAGCAATCTATTAAGTAACAATTAATTTTATATTGGAGAGGAAAGAGGAGGGAGGAGCAATTTATTGTGTCGCAGGTTCTCAAGTTAAGCACAAACAGTAGTCTGAAATAGATCAAGAGAAGAGCAAAGGACTCTCAGAAGTGTTGACGTGATATCAGTCAAAGGTAAGTCACTTGGGAGTGCTCATTAAGAAGCTTTCTATAAGTGTCTTCATTGACTGTCTAGTCTGTTCCTTCAATATGTCTGGATTTTATCTCTTAGTCTATGACATGGTAGTGGTGAGGTCACACCATATTGTGATTCTTTTCTGTTATTTACCTTTAAAGGGGCAGGTGTCCATTAAGCTCTTATGCAGCTCCCAATGTGCAAGTCACTTACCCACGTCTCCCTTTCCTAGTGTTTAGGGTCTTAGAATTGGCAGGCTTATCGCTACTAATAGGGAACTCTTTTAAAGGTCTCACACTTCTTGGTCCAACCTTCTTAAGGCAAGGTTTCACTATGTATCCCTGGCTAGCCTTGGACTTTCTATGTGGAACAGACATGCCTGGGACTCAGAGCTCCAAGTGTCTGAGTGTTAGGATGAAAGGTCCAACCACTATGTTTAGCCTTCTCAAGTTCTTAAATAACACACGATTTAGGTATAATTACAGCTAAGCCTTCTACAAGAGATTCGACTAAAGACCTTAAAACAATTTCCCTTCACGCCCTTTAGTTTGAACAGTACTTTGTACATTTGACCAGTCCATCTCACTGAGGTAGGCAAGATGGAGTTTGCCTACTGAGGCACAGTCAAATAAAAAAACAGTGAATTAATTGCTGCTGTTTTGGTGTCACTTACAGATCTAAACCTTAATGATGACCATGGTAATGTCCACAACGGTGCCGAAGGCAAACAGGAAAGTTGTTATGTGCTGGGAACACGTCTTGCAGTTTTGACACATGTGCCTCGGAGTGAGGCTGGACTCCTTCAGATGATAGGTACTTCCATCCCTTCTGAGTTCTCAGGCTGCACGATCTCAAGTTTCTTCCCCCATTCATTTACTCCTTGTCATAAAACGAGGCACATGATTCTAATTATAAAGCCTTGTAGTCATAGACTTACCCTCTCTGAGCATCTTGGAACACCCTAGAGAAGCTGTCTGATTCATCCTAAAGTCATGCTGGTAGGGCAAGGAAGGATAGTTTTCTTTTTATATGTTATGGCTGACATCACTAAAGTAACAACAAGATGGGGGGTATATATATATGGGCAGACACGATTTTGATAAAGAACTTAGGTAGAGTTTTAATCTTTGACCTCAAGCAGTATTACTTCAAAGGACAATTAATCCGATACTATTTGTTTTCAGGGTGAAGCAGGGGTTGTATTTGTGCACTGGGGAAGCTATTTGGTAGCTATATGTTTATTAAATGTAGGCTGGCTAGGCATGGCAGTGTCCTTGGGGGGCAGAGGCAGGAAGATCTCTATGAGTTTGAGGCAAGCCTGGTTTACAAAGCTAGTTCCAGACCAGGCAGGGGTACGCAGTAAGACCCTATCTAAAAAAAAAAAAGATTGATAAAAAATATTGGTGTTTGGCTACTTACTGTCTTCTAGTTTAGATCTGCTCCTGGTGACATGATAATAGTTGTCACCGATCTACTTAATCCCTTACCATCGACCATTGCATAGTTCCTTTCAGTTATCAGTTTGTTATGACCTCTGGGTGAAGACACTTTGACCCTGCCATATCTGGACTGAAGCAAAGTTGTCCCAACAGAGAAAATTCATTCAACTCGAAGGGCCAAGTGACCATTTCATGATAATGCTATCATGCTTATTTAGGGTTATTTCCCACTTTCAGTGGCATCAAAGTCAAGATATTTGTAGAGCACTATCATTTGCATTTGCCTTTCATTGTTAGCATGGTGAAGGAGTTGAATCTACACATTTAATTTTAATTTTTTTGTTATTTTCTTTTTTTGGATTTGCTTGGTACCTCTCTGTAGGGGAGCCTTGAGGTCTACATCATTTTAAATATAAAGGTCCTGTGGCAACGTAGGCTTGAACAATAACTAGTTTTTGTGTTGCTCTTGTGAACTGTGGTTCTCCCAGCTTTCTTGAAACAGTTTGTTGTAACATCTGTTAGAATCCTGGAATCATGCAGCTGCATGACAAACTTTCTAATTACTACATTTTTGTTGTTGTTAATCTGAGAAAATTTCCTAATAAAGCCCAATGGTAATTTAAAAAAAAATACTTAGTGTTTATGAGCCAGTAATCGGAATCCACAGGACTCTGTCAAACTCTCAGTGTCTGCAAAGACTTAACTAAGATGTTCGCCGAGGAAGCCACATAAACCGAGACGTGTCTGGGGGCTTTCTTTCTGTGCCAACAGAAAATACATGCATTTTCTGCAGAGGGATAACATAGGTATAGTTGTTAACAGATTTATTCTATTTTTGTTTTAGAATATAGCTATCCTAAATTTCCATTTGATTTGTAACAGGGTTAACTGAAAGCAAAGGTGAAATTTACATCACTCTTATTGTTCTACTTGTATTGGTTCATATGTTTAAGATCTGGTCCTAAGATTCTGATGTTAAGGCAAGGAGTGAGTCTGTCTTGATCCAGTATACTTTTTTTTTTTTTGCTTTCTCCTTGATGTTTCTATATGCAAACACCATGCAAGCAGGAAGGAGGAGAGTAGTTGATGTGAATATAGTGAGGGACTTAACATAAGTTTGTAAGGAGCAAACAAATCTCATTTAATCAGAATCCAACTACCAGAAACCGTTAATTAATAGAAAATTTCCCTAGGCATTTTCTGGAAGGGCTGATGTGATATTTATGTATATACACATGTGATACTAGCTTTGATCAAACATAAACTCCTATTACCAGGGATGTTTGTTGTTCTGTGCTCTAAGGACAGAGGTAAATGATGAACTTCCTAGTGGCGTTGTGGCCTTAAGGGCATATTATCTCATTCTCTTTATCACCCATCTTCCCAAGTCTCAGAAAAGCTCCCTGATGTTCAGGCTTTCAAGAACCTCAGTCAGCAAAAAACATTTAATGATGGTCACTAGCTGGCAGTCTGAGAAACAAGAAGGTCGACACACATCTGAGAGTTGTCATATTCTGCCTTCCAGAATTTTTGTGTTTTCTTATCAGCCTGCTAGATTGTGCATTTCTTTAGCAAGGAAGCCATATTATTTTACACTTACCTTGTATAGAACTAGATAAGATAAAATGAACCTTTCTCTATCTTTCCCTTCCTTTTCTTCCACCCTTTCTCTTTCCTTCCTTCCTTCCTTCCTTCCTTCCTTCTCCTTCCTTTTCTACTTTCTCCCAATCTCCCCTGCCACAGCTCACAGACTCTTTCTTTTGTGTCATTCATTGCAATGCTGAAGATTAACCCAGAGTATCACGTATGTTTTTCCACTGAGACGCACTACCCCTATTTTCCCAATCAATATGTCCCAAATTGAACTCTCTATCTTGTTTATTAAAGCATCAGGAATCATAGTCTCTTGGAACTAGAAGTCTCTTGGAACATTTAACACATTTTGTTTAGGGATTAGGAAATGTTGGTATATTCTGAGGTCCTGTGGCTTGGGGTAAAATCCATGTCTTCTGCCTCAAGCTTATGCATTCTGCTTAAAAAAACTCTTGGATATTTTCCTTCATTTCAAAGAGTCTCAATTCTTGAGAATTTTCAGAAGGAACTCCAAGGTTATTTAATGAAAAGCAATTTGAATTTTTGTTGATTTTTAAAAATATCCTTCTAAGCCGCCTAGGAAATAAGGGAATGACTTTTTAAAAAATGAGAAGAGAAAACTGTTGGTCTAATAGGAACATTTCCTTTTTGAGATCAACATTTTTAAAACCTGAAACAAACGAGATGCTTTTTGTTTCAAAGTAATGATCTCCAATGAGTTTTTTCTTTTTCCAGAGGGGATTTGCTTCTAAATATTTACCCAACTGGGAAGTCTACTGGGAAGTATGACCAGATAATCAAGCCATCTTTTTTAATAAGCCAAAGCTAAAGTCCCTCAACGTAGAATAGTGCTGCCTGTCACCAACTCCCAGGACAAACATCTTTACATGTTAGGGAACAAGTTTATTTCTAATTGCATTCCTATTTATTTTTCAAGGACCCCCTTGGTTACCCACAAATCTTAGTGTGTGCTTTGACTTGGCCTGCCCAGTTTGGTTCTGGTGTCTGTCTCCCCTTTACCTTGTCCCTGATGCACAGCGTGGCACTCATCTTTCAAATGCTCTTAAGACCACAAGGAAAGAAAAGATCGCTGTGTTTCAGAGTTCGTAGTACAAGGAGTCACTAAAGCTTGATGCTTAAGGCAACAGATCTTCCCATTCGGGTCTGGTGGGAAAGTGGAAGAATGGATACCCATGGCCCTTGCAGTACTGCTGCTCAAGTGTAAGCACCCACCTGAAATCTATCTGCTGTAAATATTTACACTTCTAGTTCATGCTTGATTTTCTAGATGCTAAGGTGGGGGTGAAGTAGGGTGGGGGTGGGGCATTGTGGATCAGATATTGCCAGAAGACTATGGTAAGACAATGGAGGTCACAATTCTTTAGCTAGTCTTTAGCTATGCTAGATTTATACACAGATAGCTTGGGGGAAGTCCTTTTCGCAATATATGCCTTTGTCAGGTCTCATTTCAAAGCTGGGTTATTTTGGTACTGTAAGTAAATGAACCTGTTTGTTCCAAAGGAGCACTTCATGAAAGCGTCAATTTGAGGGTGCATTTTCAATTCTCTGTGTTAATGGGATACGACTCCTCATCAAGTGGAGAAAATATCTGTGAAATGCCTGTTGTGTAAACAAAGTCACTTCAGGCCTCATCAGGATGCTTATCTTATAACTTTTGGTTGAATAAACTCCAACTGAAAAATTCAGTCAGATGCAGGGCCAATTAGTGCTGTGATTAATAGCATCTGTAGCCATAGTCCCTGGGTTCAAATTCTAGCTTCTGTAACTATTAGCTATATTACTTCTAGGTTACCTTTCTCCCATGTGTGTCTCATATATATGTATATGCATATATATATGTGTGTGTATATACATATATGCATTTGCAAAAGAGAGAGAGATGGCTATAAGCACTTAGAACGTATTTGTTTTTAAATACTAAATTGGTATATATGGCTCAAGACTTTTGCTTTTATTTATTTTACGTGATGCTAAAAATCGAGTTGCTTTTCAAACAGTACTTGAGTTGATTGATCCACATGTGTGACCTAAGGTTACAGTAAAGAGTAAAGCAGAGAGGTGTTTGAATATGATGAATTCAATGAGATCCAAACACAACATGACCTCAAATGGAAGATGCCTTGAAAAATCCACAAGGACACCGTTGTTGAGCACCGATCCTTAAATAGCTTATTTTCCTGAGCAAAGGAAATAATCACTTGTGCAAATAGCTGTGGGTCCCTGAGTCTGAGTGACTACTAGGTGCTCTGTGCTCTTCACATGTTACCTGAGGTGATCCTCAGCGAACACTGAAGGATGGTAGTGAGATACCTGTGAAATTGTCTTAAATAAAGAGCTATTTTCCTCAATATCACCCAATAGAGTAGTGAGAGAGCTAGGATTTGAACTCATATTTCTATGTTTCTCAAGCTTACGTTTATTCAACTGAACCACACACAAAACTATTCTAAGAGTAGAGCTAACTCAGATGGTCTTATGTGGTAGGAAGTCAACTTACTGTTCTGCCAGGAGCATTGAGAGGAAAGGCTAGGGGTTGATCTGCTTCTGGACTGTTTTCCTAAAGGGCTCTGTTAGATCATCCATGAAGAGGTAACTTGGCATGACAAAGTATCAAGAGAAAATTCATACAGTCTATCATTTTGCTGGGTAAAACACTGAAACATATTGCTTTGGATCCCATTTAATTCATGGTATATAACTCAGGCACATAATATACTAACAATAATGTTTAGAAAAAGAGAAAACATGGTAAAGAACAAGTGGAGAACTTGTACATTTTTAAGGGGATAACTTTCTGGATAGATGATAGACAGAGAAGTTAAGAATTGCAGTTAGCCCTCTGTAACTTTTGGTTCTGTACCTATGAATTCACCCAACATGGGATCAAAAATACTGTTAAAAGCCCACATTTTTACTAAATGCACATAGAGCTTCTGCTTGTCATTATCCCCTGAGTAACATAAAAATACACCTAGCATTTATATTCTATCCATTATTATCAATAGTCTAGATAAACTATACAGGTGGTTATGAATAGGTTACATACAAATGTGATGTCACTTTCTGAAAGGGCCTTCTGTGGAGTTTTGTACCTGTGGTGAGTCCTAGAACCACAGATACCCAGGAATAGTTTACTTTCTCTTTCTCTTCATTAAGGATCTTTATTTGCTAGCACATGGTGTAAACTTGAAATTTTGTGAATTTTTGAAAAACAATATTGAAAAATTTGTTAATATTAACTTTTTCCTAATTCAACAGAGTCTTGCCTTCATTCCGTGTGATGTGGGGAGATTGTCCTTTCCTCTACTTTCCTCTTTTCTTTGTAATGAGTCCTTCCTAGCATGAACTGTCTCTCTGGTCCAGTTAAGATCATTTGTTCCAGTGCTGTCCTTAGGCATGCAGAACAGTTGGTCAGTGCCCTCTTTATGACAACTCTTTATACTTGAGCATGGTGATTAAACTGCCTCTTGGCTCTACTTTCACCACGATAAACAACCTTAACTCATTTAGCCTTTCCTCACAGGCCCTGTTTCCTAATGCTTTAATCATTTTCTTTCCATTCTTCTTTGGATCATCTCTAATTGCTTTGCCATCAGTTTTTAAGATACAATCTGATGAACTGACCACGTTTGGGTTTGATGAGTTATTTAATGAGTAATGTAGAAATTAAAGGAGACGGTGCAGTTTAAAGCAAAACCACTGGACTAGGGTTTTCACCACTTCGGTTTCACACTTCCTCTGTCACGTGCTGATATTGAACTGGAAGTAAAATTATGAAAAGTCATCTAGAAGTCTTCGATCTTCAATGTATCATCTATACATTTGGAATAAACACATCTTCCCTGCAGGCAGGCATCCTCGTGTGAAGCTCAGATGAGATCATTTGTTTGGCAGTGCTGTTTTGGACATCAAAATGGGATAGCAGCACTACAGACCAGGGTCCTTTCCAAATGATTTGTACTTATTAACTCATCTAGGTAAAGGCTTCATTTATGGTTTCTTTTGAGAAAATGGAAATACAGGGAGGCACATAAAGTACCCCTTGTCAAAAAGTGACAGAATCCATTCAGTCTGGATTCCTGGGACACGGGAACTAGATAGATTACCTTGAGAGTGAGCTTTAGGTTCAGGGAAAGAACCTACATTGCTAAATAAAGTGGAGAATGATGGAGGATGATACAAGATATCAACTTTGGGCCTCTACATACATGCACACAATGTACAGGCACAAACATGTGTGTACACTCACATGATGTCACACACATATACATGATTATGCATACACAGATGTAATAGCAAATAATGAAGAAGAAGGCCATGAGTGTGAAGAGTGGGAAGGATATATGGGAGAGCTTGGAAGTAGGAAAGGGAAGGGAGAATTATTGTATGTTATAATTGCAAAATAAGATAAAAAGAAAGAACTATTGAAATTGGAAAAAATAAAACAAATAGTGCTCTAAATCTTGGGCTTAGGAACTGCAGTTTGTAAATATTCTCTGAACTCTAAGAAGTTATCATGGTCTCATTTGACTCCTCTATCAATTTCTGTGGTAATCCTCATACTTGTAAATGTAACTATCATATGTTCCTTATACATTAAATATTACACAGAGATACTAAAGGAAGATCAAGATCTAATTGATTTTTCTTCTCTGGTAATATATGAAGGCCTTGAAGAGTTAATAAAGAGCTTTGGGGAGCCAGAGTAATGGCTTAGCAGTTAAGAGCACTGACTGTTCATTCAGAGGATCTGGGTTTAATACAAAGCATCCACATGGCAGCTCACTACTATGTGTACCAGTTGCAATGGCTCCTCCATCCTCACACATACAGACATACATGCAGGCAAAACACAAATGCACATAAAATAAAAATGAATTAAAAAAGAACTTTGGAAGAAATGGTAGAAGACTTTCTACTAATCATATAGCTGCTTGAATATTCACAGGAAAATAAGGATGTATATAATACAGTGTGGACATTGTGTTATATAAAACTTTATTGAAAATCTGCTTATATTTGAGCAATTGTACTACACTACCATATAGTCATTAATACCTGGTGGACATACACTACATTAAAAACTTTATGCTTAAATCTAGTCTATTGACAATGGTATTAACAATAGTGTTATAATGCTATCAGAGGCTGTTTTGTCTCACATAGTGAATGAAACATGATTTTGTAATATTATAGAAGGTTTACTAGGAAAAAACCCTAAATAATATTGAAGACAAACAATGAGGCTGTTTTTTAGTATTTTAGTGAGCATTAAGAGCTTAAGTTCCTGAATAGAACACCAATGGCTTTTGCTCTAATATCAAGAATTGACAAATCGGACTTCATAAAATTGCAAAGCTTTTGTAAGGCAAAGGACACTGTCATTAGGACAAAACGGGCAACCAACAGATTGGGAAAAGATCTTTACCAATCCTATATCTGATAGAGGTACAAGTAACTCAAGCAGTCAGACTCCAGAGAGACAAATAACCCCATTAAAAATGGAGTACAAACAATGCCAAGCAACCAGAGCTTCCAGGGACTAAGCCACTACCTAAAGACTATACATGGACTGACCCTGGACTCTGACCTCATAGGTAGCAATGCATATCCTAGTAAGAGCACCTGTGGAAGGGGAAGCCGTGGGTCCTGCTAAGACTGAACCCCCAGTGAACTAGTCTATGGGGGGAGGGCGGCAATGGGGGGAGGGTTGGGAGGGGAACACCCATAAGGAAGGGGAGGGGGGAGGGGGATGTTTGCCCGGAAACCGGGAAAGGGAATAACACTTGAAATGTATATAAGAAATACTCAAGTTAATAAAAAAAATGGAGTACAGAGCTAAACAAAGAATTCTCAATTGAGGAGTATCGAATGGCCAAGAAGTACCTAAAGAAATGTTCCTTATCTTTGGTTATCAGGGAAATGCAAATCAAAACAATCCTGAGGTTCTACCTCACATCAGTTACAATGGCTAAGATTAAAAAAAAAAAAAAACTCAGGTGACAGCAGATGCTGGAGAGGATGTGGAGAAAGAGGAACACTCCTCCATTGTTGGTGGGATTGCAGACTGGTACAACCATTCTGGAAATCAGTCTGGAGGTTCCTCAGAAAATTGGACATTGAACTGCCTGAGGATCCAGCTATACCTCTCTTGAGCATATACCCAAAAGATGCCTCAACATATAAAAGAGACACGTGCTCCACTATGTTCATAGCAGCCTTATTTATAATAGCCAGAAGCTGGAAAGAACCCATAGCCCTTCAACAGAGGAATGGATACAGAAAATGGGGTACATCTGAGGGATATTTTCAAAGTACACCTAGAATAAAGGAAGATAGAGACATAAGACATAAAACAAAGCAAAACCAACCAACCAACCAGAAATGTTGAATTTTGGGAAATAGTCTGATTTTCTTCCTGTGATACTGATTTTTCTCTCTAAAATTTTATGCCTTTTGGAGGGATTGTATTCATCTTGTGTAGTAAAGGAAAACATTATTTCATCATGTAGATGAGGAAGCTGGGGTATAGAAAGTTAAGTGCCCAAGGTTTCAGAGTTATATAGAAGTCAAAGCATTACCCACCACGTTTTCCATTACATGGAACTGAAAAAACCCCCCAGTCCAGTCTAAATTCCTGCAAATCCCCAGACCTTTAAGAGAATATTGGATATTTGAGAAGCCAACGTCCCTAATGAAAAAGAAGGAAAACAAAAGTGTGACAAGAGAGATGTTCTTCTGTTTGGGGCTACTAAGTAGGTCACCCACTAAAAGGCTATTTTGGTCTAAACATTTTGGAGGGCATGTAGTACATAGGGCAGCGTCACTGACCTGATTCTTCATTTTTAAGATCTGAGAAAAATCAAAGGACCGTTTTTCAGTGAGGGAGAGCATGGATCATTCGTGTTGCTCAGGTGAATGTTAGTTGAGGAACTAACCAGGCTTGCGCTCTAGATTTTCTATAAGCCAGCATCCATTAAAAGCAGTGCTGAGCTCACAAAGGGAGGAGCTTTGTATTTTTAGCCTGTAGCACCTGAAGTTTCTGGCCCCCACACTCTCTCCCTCTCATTCTTCTCTTGTTTTTTGTTTTGTTTTCTTTTTGTCTTCCCTTCTTACAGGGATAGATCTGACAAATTTTTAATATTTCATTTCCTATAAAAGACTTCTCACAAAAAAAAAAGACCTCTCACAGGAAATGGCTGCTGGCCATGATTTTGTTCTTTGCTCTTATGGCTCCTAGGTACATTGGGGTTGAATTTCCCTTATGGTTTCCTTCATAGTAGAGACAGGGACTTGGTTATTAAGTGGCAAAATGAGACTTCTAAGAAATCAGTGAATTTTCATGTTTCAGTTTGGCTCTCTATCCCAAGCATAGTGTCCATCTAGCTTAGGATCAGCATTCCTAGTAATTTTATTCTAAAATTTACAGATGCATGCTTGATAATGAGACAGTGTGGCACATTGGATTATATTTTCCTCTTTCTCATGTTCCTTCTTTGAAAAATCTGTTTACACTTTGTAAAACATTTTTTTTTGTAAAACATTTTTAATCCTTGAGAATTACACATAACATATTCTGACCCCCACTCTTTTCCCTTTCCTCAGCTCTTCCCAGATGCTCTCCCTATCCACGGAAAACAAAACAAAACAATCAACCGAAGGGAAAAACCAGCAATACCCATGGAATCCAATTTGTATTGACCAACTATTCCTGGGTGTAGGTCCTGCCCTGCAGTGTGTTTGATACACAGTGTCACTCCACTGAAGAAAATTGACTTCCCCTCCCAGCCGGTATCTATTGCAAAGAGCTTCTTGGTTGGGGGTGGAATTTTTGTGTCCACTTCCCCTTCTGAGTGCTGGGATTTTGTCTGGCTCCACTGTGCACGTCTTATGTAATTTTGGCCTGCTTTTTTTTTTAATGTTCACACCTTTAAAACCAAAACCATTTTAATATATCACCTTATTTTTTAAATATACAGTATAAAAGGATGGTATAACATCCAAAAAAAAAAAAAAAGAGAACAAGAAAGGGCAAATTTAAGGAGAAACGGAAGGACTGGATACAGGTGATGTTTATGAGCTATGAAAGAGGACATAAAGCTAATTGTTTTTCTAATTCTAATTCTGCCATTGAATCTTTTTAATTTTGGTGATGGATAAATGTATAAAATGTTTGATAGCAAAGCGTAAATTTTAATGTAAAGCTTTATAGTTTCTGTTCTAAATGCCAATTCTACCGTTGAAGTTCATCGAACTATATAGACTTTGGGGCTGGCTAAGTTTGGTGTAGAATATTTTTATTTCCAAAGTCTTTTTATAATAAAGTTTATGAAACTAAAGGTGTCTTACACTACTCTCTCCTCTCTACTACCCCAGAAGGATAATTTAGAATGATATAGACAATTTGAACTTGGTAAGTAGTATCCACCCATATTCGTCAACTGTAGCCAGTGCTCCCTAGAAGGGTCTGGGGCAGCACATATTCCAGTAATGAGAAACAAAATCCTACCTGTCAGCCCTGCCTAATCTATTGTCTGCTCCCTATTGGGCTGGAAGACAGAGGGAAGGATAGGGATTACTTTGACATAACCAGCTATCTATTAAACAGAGGAGTGGAGCGGTGGATTTATCTGATATGTAGCATTAAATTGCAGAGACATTCAAATTAATCATGGGATGCAATTTTTTTTTATCAGCTTAGAATTTTCTTTTCTTTTCATTCCCTTTTTTCCCCCCTGCAGCCACTAGGGAGGAAAAAGGGATTAGAGAGGCTATAAAAACTGTTGGCATGCTTATTCTGTTGGCTACTTAATTTATTAACAGATATGGGAACTGCTTCAGGATAATGATTTAACACGCAGGCTGGGAGAGGGCTAAGTCTCAGACATACCTGTTCCAAAATTGTGTTAATCCTTTCGACTTCACAGTCAATCAAGTATCGTTTTTCCTGCCTTCTGTCCATTTCTTCAATGATGCGTCTGAATTCCTGGACGTCCTTTATGTTTCCCACAGACCTTGCTGTCACTTGCCAGTTGTTTTGCACTGCTGCCTCCATAATTGCTTGTAGGACAGAAAACCCTGAAGAAAGGAAAAAGAGCTATACTCATTTTTTTCTTGGAAAAATGTTTGTGTAGGTGTTAAAGATCCCACTGAGTTTCTATTCACAGCCCATTGGGTCTCTTCAAACTTTCTCCACTGGAGAGACCAGGGGACCCTGACAGCTTCAACCTCAACTCTCCAGATGCTTGGCACCTCCATCTTGCTGTTTTGTTTTAAAGGAAAGAAGATTCTACCATTTGTGAGCACCACAGGGGTAGGTGTTTATCAAGTCCCTTTTGTTTTGACACGCGTTATCAAAATATCTATGGAACAAATGCCAAGAACCTCTTAGGTCTGGCTCTAATTTTCTCTGTTGCAGTTGAAGCTCATTTCTTTCATCTTTCACGTAATTCTTCAGAATTACAGGTTAAAAGAAACCACAACAAAACATTATAAATAACTACTAGCGCAAGGGCCTCATTAAAACATGCCGAATCACACAGGGATGCAACTGTGGAACAAGATAAATTGTGTCTCCAGATAAAGTCGCTATGATTTTGTGAAAGACAGTCTCCAATATAATATAGACTATTACGTTTTTGGTTACATAAGGATTCTATCAAATATTCAATAGAATTATTTTTTTGTGAAGTATTTCCCTTTCCCAATCAAATTTACCAGGAGTTCCTGGTTCTGCATTAGCTAATTATTATTGGACAAACATTGCAACTAACTTCCTGGACCTCTGTTCAAAGAAAAGAAAGAGCTACTTGGAGTTATAGACAACTCATGCTTCTTTTTTTTTTTCTTTTTCTCTGAGCTGGGGACCGAACCCAGGGCCTTGTGCTTCCTAGGCAAGCGCTCTACCGCTGAGCTAAATCCCCAACCCCTAACTCATGCTTCTAATGTCAGAATTTGGGAGGCTGATGTAGGATTGCCAAAAGTCCAAGACCACTCTGAGGTAGACAATGAGATTCTATCTTGAAAATCCAAAATCAGCCAGACAGTGATAAAAGCAAACCTTTAATTCCAGCACTTGGGAAGCAGAATAAGGTGGATGGATCTCTGTGAGTTTAAGGCCAGCAGTGAGTTCTAGGACAACCAGTGTTAAAAAGAGAAACCTTGTCTCGAAACAAAGCAAAACAAAAAACCCACCCAACCCAACCAAATACCAACAAAACTCCTAAACCAAACCAAACAGAAATATAAGCAAGCAAACAAGCAAATCCCCAAGTCCAAAGTCCAAAGCACAATGGCACAAACATTTCTTTTTGCACATCTTCTTTTAGAGTAGTCACTTCTCTAAAAATATATTGTATCTCCACTTGTGTTTCCTGTATGAATTTATCATCTGAGTATAATCTCATCAAGAATAGACAGCTTTATTGGGATATTATTAAAACAATCTCCCTACTATCAATAGGAGTGAGTGATAGACATGATTTGCAAATCCCAATTATCTGTGACATAATAGTTCAATGACCACGGAAGCAGAGGATGGAGGAGGTGGTGATGGCCTTTGAGCACACTCCTTGTTCTCTGTCTACTGTGGTGTAAAGCAGGCTGTGGATCAGACTCATTCTCACTGTACCATAGAAAATGGTATTGGCGTTTGGAGACCGTGCTTCAGGGAGATGGCAGTAGTGACTCAGGCAGTCATTATAACTCCTTTGTGTGCTGGGTGTGTGCAGGAAGAAGATCACAAAGGAGACCCAAGCACTTGGTAATTTCCAAATGAGCGATTTCAGCACAGGAGCTCAAAATTACAGATCGGAGCAAATTACCGGTGCTTTAAATGTTAATTCTTACTCTTATAAAAACCAACCACGCATATTTATTTCTCAGATTTACATTTTCATGTGGGTTTTAGATGTACTCTCTGCTTCCGTGGGAGTTGAGGGCACATAGTGGGCCAAGGCATGGGATTAAGAAATAACCATAGGAAGAAAGAGATTAAAGCATATGGAAATCTTTCTTAAGCAGTGTATAATAAGGCCTCATTATTTTGAATGCCACTAATTAAGAATTTATGGAAATTCAGTAAGGACTGTGCTGAATTTCATTTCTGGACAATTTATGAAGGAAATATTGGCTTAATAATGACAGTAAAGAAATTGCATAGGGATTCTTTGATTATATTTAAAGTACACTTTCTTTTTTAAAAAGGGCTCTTTAACAAAACACAAGTATTCACATGTTTAGTAAAAAATCCAAATTCTTGTCTCCTCTGTTTAATGGACCTTGTCCAAACTTTAAGATGGCAGGGAGGAAGAATAATCTCTTTTTCATGTGACAATCTTCCACGTTTTGAGGGCTGTTAACATGTCTCACTTTAATCTTGTCTTCTCCAGGTTAAAGATGTCCCAATCCTCAACAATTCCTTTTATGTGATGATAACTATTTTCCTTTCAGTTCTACTCTTTTTTTAAATGGATAATTTTCAATGTTTCTAAGTATATGTTAATTTTTCATAATAACGGGTTTCATGATGACATGTTTGTACATGAATACAAAGCATTTTTATTATATTCATCTCTCATTATCCTGTTTTATGCCCCTCCTATCCCCACTATCTCCTTCTTATGTAGTTGCTCTTCTGTGTTCATATTTTTTTTTAAATAAATGTGAGCTTTATTAGGACCGCTTACGGGAACATGGGTAAGGGGTTATTTATAAGAGCATAGTCTTCTTAGTAGTGGCTATGTTACTGAAGAAAATGTCTCTCCCATGTTCAGCAATGATTAATTGACTGGAGATATTCAGGGAAGGGTGTAGCTTCACAAGTCTTTCCACACTGGATGCTATTATATGCCTCTAAGCCCTTAGGGAGAGGTGGACCTTCATGGACATTTCTCTACTCCTGACAAGATGTTGACTTGTCAGTATTTTATTGGTCTTGATATTTCAGATATTATCTGAACAGTAAGTATAAATGACGATAGGATTACTGCTCATTGTGATGTAAGTTTTTTAGCAGCATAGAGTTTCTGGGGTGAGGGGAATCCAGGGCCATGGTAATGCTAAGCTATCACCATATCACTGAGATATACCCCAGTCTGGATTGATTATGTACTTAAATAGCCAAACTCCATTAATTTATATCAAGGTTGGATTCAGCAGGAACGCATTAGTTCTGAGAAAGCTTTCACATTTCTCTGTGTACATGTTAACGTTCATTGCATTCTAGCTTGCTTTAGTCTTCCTTTCTTTAATCCTGCTTCCTCATCTGGTCCTTACTTATCATTGTTTTTGTGTTCTTTCAAAGCTGAATGATGGTACCATCTACTCACTTAATACTTCGTTATTTATTTAGTGTAACTGCACATCTCTCCCTTTACCAAGCATATCCTGCTACTTGTAGACATTTCTGGGTGTTTCTCTTCTTTCTGTAAAGTTTCCTTTAATGACTTCTCATTAATTTCTGCAGATATGCCTTATTATGTATTCAAGATAAATCTATCAAAAGCAGTGAAAAGGCATTTTGAATAACCATATCACAGATATTTTAAAGATGCAAAATAGAATATATTAAGTATATTATAGTGAACACACATACCCACAGTCATACATGGACACACACACACACACACACACACACACACACACACACACACACAGAGGATGCTATGCTAAAGTTTAGATGTCAACATTGTGTATACACTAACAAGGGAATACTTCCACTAAAGAATGGAAAAAAACTAACAAATTAGTATTTATAATACAGCTTTATTATTATTATATTGTATTTTATTTTATTTTTGCTAAAGAATCCCATGCTTGTATATGCTGGGGGAAAATCTGTAAGAACTATTAGTGTTTTCTCAGAGACAGAATATTTTGAAGACCTACCACATTCACTGTCACTTGGTTATATAATGTTTGGTTCTTTAACAAGAGACAGGTATTATTCTATGCAAGAATAAAACTGATAAGACTTTAAAAGTCCGGCTCATGGTGTCCTCTCAGAGTGTAAGCTGCTAGAATATTCAGATGACAGAGCAACACTCCGGCATGAGCTTCCTCCTAACAAGCAACGATTTTCATAGATCTTTTTATACTTCTGTTCTTTGAACCATGGGAATGTGTTACCTAATCAAAAACTCCGCAGAAGCAGAACACTGATTTTTGATGAGTATGTTGGCTAGGAGCCTTTCTTACTTTTTTTTTTTTTTTGAGCAAGTCACAACTGTGGCTGAGCACGACACTGTTCTTTTCCATGCAGTTTCTCAGTGTCTGCTTGAGCATGGGGCTCTTGCAATCTAGAACTCTAGGAGAATGGTCAACTCAGTTCAGTACGTGTCACTGAGCAATCCGAGCTGAGCTTTTTTATTTGTTTTCATATCCAATTTATCATAGTTTCACTGACTCTGTTTCAGCTGACCAAAGCATAAATAGAAGCTTGAGTGAGAAAGAAAGAAAAATGTTTGACTTGGCAGAGCAAAACCAGGTGCTAGTGTTTGTAGGAGGTGAGCTTTGCAACAAAGTCCTGGCTTTGTAAAAATAAAGCCTGCTGTTTTAGCAGCTTCAGGATTGTCATCTGCCCTGCGTGAGTTTTCACATGCCCAGCTTTGTAAGTCTCAAAGCTACTTTGATTTGAGTAGCAAATGATCTCATCTGGATTCCAAACCACCAATGCTGCTCCTGCCCTTAACTCCTCCTCATTTTAAATGGTGGGAGTTAGCGTACAGATAACCGGCTGATTGAGAGCTTACCCTCTGCATTTTGACGAAAGTAACATGGGAGGATGGCAGTAAAGGAGAGACAGGGCAATTAGACATGAAGAATTGGATCATAGTCAGGACCAGTTGAATTCTGGTGCACTGCTTATTGAGCATCTCCTTCGGCAAACAAGCAAACCATTTTGGTTAAAGGCTGTGCAGGGATGCTGCTCTGTGCAACTAGATCACCTTTTGGTACCAAAGAGCTTACTTCTTCTGCTGATGGGAAAGTTGTTGGTGGAAGAGAGATACCTGACTTAACATTGTGCCTCCTTCCCGGGACATTCTGCAGCCAATGACTGGTAGCAGCAAAGCATAAAGGCATCATCATTCAAAACTTCCAGTGGGTTAACTAATGGGCAACCACAGTTTCAGAGCTCTAATGCTCGGCATGGGTGTACCACAGCTTCTCTCTACTTAGCCAGCTCCACACTTCTCTGCACAAATGCTGCCAATGAATAGACTCACCAAGAGCCTTTTGGCATACGAATTGACATTTCAACATCTGTTCTTAGGAGTACTCAACCCACAGCCATTAGTTTGACCTTACCAAAGGGATGAGAGCAGATACAAAAAGCTCTCAAACCTATATTGTCAAAATCATATTCCCAGGGAAAGAAGGCCAGGATTCTTTTTCCCCCCACTGTTTAAACAAAATGTAAAAATACTTCACACTGAACAAATTTGGTATTTTCTCTGAAAAAAGAAAATGAAACCAAACAAACAGAAAAACAGTCAACAGGATTTTGGCATACAGAAAATGGCAATGAAGACATCCAAGAAAATATACTGAAGATGAACTTCTGTCTGCTTGTCTCTTCCAATAGGGGCTACCAGCGCCTGTTCTTATTTCGAACTTGCACTCAGAGTCACACTCTAGGTACTTCTGACATGGTCTCTAACAGTGTCCCAGATGACAGAGGTCTAGTATTTATGAACAGTCTTTACAGAAGTGTTGGTTGTATTTATAAACATTTGTTCCTGGTAAGGTTTCTTAGAGAGTTTGGGACAAAAAATTTCAAAAGCATCTAATGGCTACCTCTTGCTTTTTTTTTTTTTTTTTGACTTTCCCCTTTTGACTCCTAGAATCTCATTTACCATATGCTAACTTTGAACTTACTATGTAGCCAAGGCCGACCTTGAAATCAACAAATACTAAGAGTAAGAGTACAGGCATAGATGGTCATAGCTGGCAACATTTCTGGCTCTTTTTCTGTTCCTTCCTTCTTTCCATTTTAAGATTCGAGTTCATTCCTTGAATATGATTTCTTTTTTATATTTCTAATAATGTTAACCTCTTTATTGCATTTTATAACATATGCAATGTCTAGTTTAACTTAGCTTATTGTACTTTTAATGTTGCTTCTAATACATTTTGATGAGTATGTGTCTTGCATTTTTATGAAATTGGTATTCGTGTTCACTCAGATGAAACTAGCCAAATGAAAATTGCTCTTCTAGTCTTATGTTTGTGGTTGCCTGGGCTGCAAACTCCAACCTTATACAACCTCATACTCTCTATTTCTTAAACGTCTTTGATCTGCGTGGACTTTGAAATAAATTTATCTTAAATGCTGTGGCAAAATAAGGACACGGGCAAGCTTGATATAGAATATGAAGGTGATTTCAGAAGCAGAGGTGAAAAGGGAAAACAGAGAGGCAGAGTCAGGAGATGATGACGAGCCCAATCACTCATTTTGTGTTGCAGCTTGCCATGTCTAGGTGGCCAGATGTATAAAAATCTAACCTCGGAGCCAATAACTCAGAGTATGACTATTCATCACACAATGTACTCCCTTAAAAATAACCCATAGCACATTTGGACCCACGCTTGGTTATTCTGTTGGTGCTAGTATTTGCTTTAGCTTCATTTAAACAGTTTGGTCTCATAAAAAGCAATATAGTGAGTGTCTAAACTTAGGTTGTTAATACAGAAAATGTTCAGTATGTGAAAAGCCTTTGATAGGAAGATCAAAAACCCCTCTCTGTTTGCATATGAATGCCAGTCTGTGAATTTTATGGAACATGATAAAAACAAACATTCATTCACACCCAACCCAATTTACCCATGGCAAATTAAGATTTCCCTGGAGCCTTTCCTCTTCATAACTGTGTTTGTTTAAGTCACTCTTTAATTAAGAACTGACCCTCTTCAAATCCTCTCTTCACTATAGCTGCATTATTAGGATGGCCTTTGGCTAATTTGTAGAATCAATGCATGTAAGGTGCTCTCTGGCTTTGTGTCCTTTACCTCGTCCTTCAATATATTTCTTTCAACTCAGAGCATGCTCTTTACTTGTTCTAGACAAGTGCAATAGTTTGACTCGGGACTCCCCTCCATGGAGAATTTATATTTTATAAACTTGGAATTAAAAGTCTTAAGGAATCACGTTTTAATTGAGAATTTATAGACAACATTAATTGGTAGGGTATTGTTTGGCAACGTCAGGTATTCCAGTTACCTGAATATCTCACTAAGGGAGGCAACTGCTACTTGTCAAGTTTAAGGGGGGCTCTGAGGTTGGCAGTTCAAATAATCCTGCATTTGCCGTTTTTCTTGTTCATTCCGTTCTTTATCACGAACCTTGTCTCCATGCTGGTGAATTATGTAGTTTACTTTCCTCACCCTATGCTGAGAAAATGTGCCCAAAGTGATATGTCAGTTTCACCGAGGGAATGTACACTTGCTTCGCATTATCAGCTGCAAGGGAATTTAGAAGACCATCTGGAGTAGATGTGTTCAACGTCTGGGAAAATCAGAATAGGCAAGCCTCTGATTGTCAGCCAGCCACTCTAGGTCCGAAATAAAACTATAACAGCAACTGGGCTTTGGGTTAAAAGGAGCTCCTACATTGCTATGTATAATTCTTTTATATTTATGTATGCTACTTAGATAATTGTTCTGGGATGGCTTGCAATGCAAATTCACCAAGGGCAAGAGTCAACTACAAGCTGTACTGTGGACTGTTGAGTATTTAATAGATGTCGTCAAAGTTTGAATGTGCAACGCTCCCCACAGATTCTTGTGTTTGGAACACTTTGGTCTCCAGCTGGCAGTGCTGTTTTGAGAGGTTCTCTAGCCTTTAGGAGATGGAGACTAGCTAGAGACAGAGCGCTTGGAAGAACCCTTGTTCCTGTTTTGTTATCTGCTCTGATGAGAACAAGCAGACTCGCACTCTTGTGCTATGGTTTCTTCAGTATGCTGGATTGTGCCCATAAGCCACAAAACAACACAAAACCTTTTCCCCTTAAGCCGCTTTTGGACAGGGATTTGCTTATAGTAATGAGAAAAGTAACCAATGTAGATAGCATTCAATAAATGGCCCAGATCAGTAATACTTTCTTGCTTGGTTTCTTAGCCATGATATTTCTACCTTTGAGTCTGTGATCAAGTAGTCTCTTTTACAAGAAACTGTACTAACATTTCATGGGTACCTGCAGAGGGGGACTGCCATAGAACCCAGTCAGGAAATGTGCTTGACTTGGCAGTTGAAGTTAGATTATAGTGGAGGAAAAGTCATATGTGTATATATATATATTAATTCACAGGCACTAGGCACACATATGGTGCACATACATACTTGCATGCAAAACACACATATGCAAAAATGAATCTTAAATATAGAAAATTAAAAATACCCTAGGAGTAAAGATAGAATTTTATTTATCCCAATACCTAAAGAAAATATTTCATACAAGCAAAATTTAAACATGGCTTTTGACCACAACCCTTTAGAGATGATGGTCAATCTAAAATAGTCTACAAGATGGATGTGAGAGCCCAGAAAAACTGTCTCAAGCAGATTATTTTCCTTGATAAATATTATAACCCTACTCTTTTTTTTTATTAACTTGAGTATTTCTTATTTACATTTCGAGTGTTGTTCCCTTTCCCGGTTTCCGGGCCAACATCCCCCTAACCCCTCTCCCTCCTCTTATTTATGGGTGTTCCCCTCCCCATCCTTCCCCCATTGCCACCCTCCCCCCAACAATCACGTTCACTGGGGGTTCAGTCTTAGCAGGACCAAGGGCTTCCCCTTCCACTGGTGCTCTTACTAGGATATTCATTGCTACCTATGAGGTCAGAGTCCAGGGTCAGTCCATGTATAGTCCTTAGGTAGTGGCTTAGTCCCTGGAAGCTCTGGTTGCTTGGCGTTGTTGTTCATATGGGGTCTCAAGCCCCTTTAAGCTCTTCTAGTTCTTTCTCTAATTCCTTCAACGGTTGTCACGTTCTCAGTTCAGTGGTTTGCTGCTGGCATTCGCCTCTGTATTTGCTGTATTCTGGCTGTGTCTCTCAGGAGAGATACATCCGGCTCCTATCGGCCTGCACTTCTTTGCTTCATCCATCTTGTCTAATTGGGTGGCTGTATATGTATGGGCCACATGTGGGGCAGGCTCTGAATGGGTGTTCCTTCAGTCTCTGTTTTAATCTTTGCCTCTCTATTCTCTGCCAAGGGTATTCTTGTTCTCCTTTTAAAGAAGGAGTGAAGCATTCACATTTTGATCATCCATCTTGAGTTTCATGTGTTCTAGGCATCTAGGGTAATTCAAGCATTTGGGCTAATAGCCACTTATCAATGAGTGCATACCATGTGTGTTTTTCTGTGATTGGGTTACCTCACTCAGGATGATATTTTCCAGTTCCAACCATTTGCCTATGAATTTCATAAAGTTATTGTTTTTGATAGCTGAGTAATATTCCATTGTGTAGATGTACCACATTTTCTGTATCCATTCCTCTGTTGAAGGGCATCTGGGTTCTTTCCAGCTTCTGGCTATTATAAATAAGGCTGCTATGAACATAGTGGAGCACGTGTCTTTTTTTATATGTTGGGGCATCTTTTGGGTATATGCCCAAGAGAGGTATAGCTGGATCCTCAGGCAGTTCAATGTCCAATTTTCTGAGGAACCTCCAGACTGAAACATTAGTTTGTAATCTTCCTTCACAGTCCTAAATGTTCTTTTCTGCCCTTCTAGACAAACCCAATTGAAAGAAAATGAACAATCAAAATAGGTGACCTTAGAGATTTCAATGTGCTTTCCAGAATGGTTTTACCAGTCTGCAATCCCACCAACAATGGAGGAGTATAACCGTACTCTTAATGAATAAAAGACGATTGGATGAAAAGTGAAGCCTTATTAAAAGGGCAGTGACGGAGGGAATAAACATTGGTGGATAGAGATGTGCAGGCTATAGGTAGTGCCCAAGAATTTGTGGAACTAAGAATGGTGAAACAAGCCATAAACTCTAACACCTGTATAGATTGCAGTGGGCCTTGGTACCAAAATAAGAGTCCCAGTGCAAGAGAAGGAAGATATTTTTAAACACTCAGGCTTGCTGTGGACTCTATATGGTTTTTCCATACAAGGGTATTAAATGAAAAGGGAAGTGATCCTTAAGGAAGGCATGAAAGACAGGCAAAGCTAAAAGGAATGTGTCTGTCAGAACACTTCTGTTGAATGTGTAAGCTTTTACTGTTTATCAAAATTAACCACTACCCAGAAAATAGCAGAGATGTCATTTTATAATAATACTGAAAGTTAAAAATAACTGGCAAATTACATGAGTATAGGATCTATTGGTGACTAAAATTTTCCTCTCTGGTTTACAGTTTCTCATATGTACAATGAAGAGATTGGATTATTATTAGTTCTGGTTCTCATATTTGAAAATTGTAAGAGATGTGGAAGACTTTTGTTCATCTCTGAGAGCTTGATGTCTTGCAACTCAGGCAAAATTCAGTAATTTTGTCTGGAGGCCAAGATGTGAACAGGATGAAACATTAGTTTGTAATCTTCCTTCACAGTTCTAAATGTTCTTTTCTGCCCTTCTAGACAAACCCAATTGAAAGAAAATGAACAATCAAAATAGGTGACCTTAGAGATTTCAATGTGCTTTTAGTATATGTAGCAAAGAAAATTATGTATTTACACTGTACATTTCTCTTCACTCAGGCAGAGTTCTAGAATGCAGAGTTTTGTGATTACCTGAAAAATCTCTTTGGGTATTTGGGCCTAATAGAACACATAAGATGCCATCAATTAAAATGACTTTGTATGTATCCCTAACATAAGTTGCTTTGCATGGTGACATTTCTCTCATCATCTATAGAACTAACCTGAAATCGTTAGGCTATTATTTCTTTGTAGACTCGGTGAGTTTTGAATCTTTTTGGTATTTCAGAGGCTTCTCTGCTTCCCATCCAGCTATTTCCCCTGACTTCCTTATTTTTGTTAATTTCCTAGTTGTAAATTCTGAGTGGACTTCTTTGCCCTAAGCACATGTGAAGTGAAGTTTCCTATGTCTGCATTTTACTTTATATCCCCAGTACCCCTAGCTCCCTTGAAGCTATTATTAGTGTATGCTTCGGCCATTGCAGTAATCCTTCCCCTTCCATCCAAGATGCTTGTTCTTCTGGTTATGTTACAGCCAAGTTCATTCTAAAAAAAAAACCACAAGTATTTCTTTGCAGGTATTAAAATTGTTTGTTACCGTCTCATTCGAGAACTTAGTTTCTTCTTAAGTAAAATGATATTCTATTTCTAGCGGGCCCTAGAGATTTTATAACTAGGTACAAGCAGACAGCATTGGAATGGTAGACGAAGAGAATGCCACTGTACTAAGAGATAAATGAAGGCTAGAAGTTAGAGATGAAGAAGGGGAAAATAAGGCACACTGCCTCTTTAAATATTTCTGTTCATTTCTCCTTACACTTCCTGCTTATTGTATCACGTGGAAATTGGCCTATTGACTGGAGCTTTTGGGATTTAAATCAGTGAACATTTAAGCCAGTTTATGATTTGGCCAGCCAATCTGGAGGAAAATGTCTAGACTCGTAGAATAGACAGAAGCTAACTGATACTACCAGTTCTGGCTTTGACTTTACTTAGTCAGAGGCTAACTTATCCAGCTGGGCTACCGTTTTTGCAAAGGGTAAAAAATCAACATGGCTGTGACTAAATTTATAAGTGCTTGAGCCAACTAGAATATATAGGGGGTTTACAAAGGGTGAGTCCAGGGCCAATAACAATTAAGGTCCCAAATGTGATATTGGACTGCTGGGAAAGTTTATGCGCTAGAAATTTACTTGAATAAAGTGCACTTAGAAATTATAAAATTAGTCATCACAATGGTGGATCAGTTGAGAGACTAGTCAACCATGACTTCAAAGCTTTCGTGTTCCTTCAGGCTGAATTCTTAGCTAGAAGTTTCATTTTACAAGCCACTATTTTAGCTCTTATGTATGACTTTGAGTGAGAGATAGAGTTGTAATATCATCCTATGTACATGGCAGTATTGATCTGATGAAAAGTTAAGTATTTATCCAGAGAGAAAAGGGGTAAAAAACACAGTGAACCTGTTAATGGTTAAATGTTTATTTCTTTAGTGTGGAGACCCCAACAGGGGCAGTAATTGATCTGGACAGCAAACACTTGTTTCTGTGAAGCCACTGGGATGTGAAAGCGTGGAGCTGTTCTGTATCTTCAAGCTGGCCTACTTTTAAATCTGTGTTAAATTTGCCAGTGTGTTTTGAAACTGTTTGACAACTCCCTTAGGCCATAAAACATGTTTATATTTTGGATTGAAGCCGGATAATCATAATGCTCTGGAATCTTCTTAGGGAAACCTTCCAATCTGTAGTGTTTAACTCTCCAAATATCAACAAGGGAGCATCTTGTTACTTGCAACAACTTGGATGAATCTGGAGGGTATTATCTTAATTGAAATGAGCAAGGTACAGAAAAAAAAGTATCGTACCATCTCATTCACATATGGATCCTAAAAATGTTGATCCCATGGAAGGAGAGAGTCAAATAGTTGTAAGTAGGAGGCTAGGGTGGTTATAAGAACAGGTCATAAGTTAATGTTGGTGACGGGATATGTAGTTACAATTAGAAGGAATTAGTTTCAAGAGATCTCTATAAAAGCAACTATAGCTAGTAACAATACATTCTTGAAAAAGAGAAGAATGAGTATTAAATATTCTCACCCCACAACGATTATCTATTATTATTTAAATTTACCTATTTCTCAAGTACATACACATTCTACCAACTTTTGAATAAGCCGAAACATATATTGTTATTGTTATTGTTCCTTAAGATTCATTAGCTATTTTGAGTGAAGAACACAGAGGTATGCATAAGATGGTGATTGGGGGTTTGGTGTAGAAAAGAAACAAGACAGTCAAATTCTATTGAAAAATTAAGCAACTGCATGAGTTTTGCAATTCACACCTGAGAAGACAAAAGGACTTTTCCTGTCTAAAATCTTATTGGTAGGATTGATGACACCTGGGCCTTCCTCAAGGATTACTTTGCTCTCTACCAAGGAACTCAATAGTGTAAAACGCACATTGCCTGTAACCTTAGAACCATGACAACTGCCCAGCTTAGCTGGCCCCACTTGAATAGAAGAATTTTTTCCTCAGTATGAAATAAATGGCTTGTGCCTTGGATGATCTATCTGCTTCTTCTGTCTTAACCACTGATGCAGATCACAGCATGAGTGATATGGTGACAGCAGTCATCCCGAGCCACGGTGAACGTGCATGCAATGAATGGAGTGTCTGGAGGCAGAATGAGTTTGGTCTGCAGAGTTGGCTTCAGAAAGCAGACAAGGTACCCAGGATGGCTTATGCTAATGCCCCAAATACCAAAAAGGGTAGTCTCTGCAGGGTCTGCCTTGCCATTCCTCTGTGCATATCTGGCTATGTTTCCTGTAGCTTTATCAGGGAAGGAAGCTATTGTTAGTGAAGAGGTTGTGCCAGTCCCTTATTCTAGACACACTAGTTAGGTTTACCTCATTCATAAATGAGATATATGTTTCTTCCACTCACATACATCTCAATATTAAGGACAGAAATCATAAAGATACTGTTCTTCTGCAACTTTATATCTGCCCAGTGGATAAGCAACATTGGCATTATCAAGGTCATTTGTAGGAAAGGCAGATCCTTTAATTCCTCCCCACACTTAATGAACTAGAACACATTTTTAAATAATCTTCCCATGTGGTCCATTAGCACATCATAACTTGAGTAGTAATGGTCGTGTCATGACTGTATAATTACTCAAACCCACAGGTTAGCTGGTTAACATAGATAGGCAATTCAGGTGCATGAAAGGCTCATTATTCAGTAGATATAACAGAGGGATGGGTTAGGAGGAAACCGGGTCATATGTTGGCAAAGTTGTGAGACTGGCCAGATTGTTGGATAAATGTCCACAAAAAGCCTTTTAACAGCATATTGAGAAATTTATGCAGCTGAACTTGTGGCGCACAAGTAGCAGCACATCAGGATCTTAATTTTCTGGGTATAGTCCAAGGCTACAGCCAAGGAAGATCAGAGGAAGTCCCAGCATCGCTAGGCTAAAATAGACACTTCCGTATTCACTGTAAGCAGACATCTGAATTTTGTCTATTCTGTTATCTTTCCCATCATTTATGGAGACTCACAAGGTCTGTAGTCAGACTGGTGACTATAGCAGCTTCCTGTACAAGTAGGAAAGGCTGTATGTAGACAAATCCGTGCACTACAGCTTGTAGTACAGGCAAACAATCTAGAGGGACTCTATTCATTTATTTCTCTCGGCATGGGTGGCATGAAGGAGGTAGACACCTGCTAGGGATCCTTCAAATTTGCTCAGAGGTGGAGAATGGGTAATTAAAGCCACGTAGGGGAAACTCCAGCAACACACCTCTGTCCTATGAGATACTGCTGGACTCCAATTTTTAACATCCTCCCAAAGTTTGGCCTTCCATGATTATTTTGAAAGAATAAGTTCTGTCAGTCTTATATAAATTTCTGCCAGCTTATAAGCCATATAATTTTTTGGTACAAAAACCCACATGAAAATACAAAGAGAAACAATATCTTTTAGCAGCGTCCTCCCTATCTAACCCCCACTCCAGTTCAGTCAGGAAATGATATGGGGTAAGGAGACAGTTTTATAGCTGATGAGACATTTGCATCGATAATATTCTGAAGATGGCCTTCAAGCTGCTCCAGATTGTGTCAAGGGTGAAGTTGCTGTGCCAACTTTGTTCTGGCTTTGCCATAATTGTGGCTGAAATGGATATGAAAGGTATTTATAAAGTATTTCCTGTCCCCAGAGCTTGAACGTCCCCTGTGCCATTTTAATTTGAGCCATTTGGATTGGAATGAAATGAATGCACAGAGGAGGTTAATTATCCTAATTAGAAAAGAAGTAAAACCATGGTCCTTTTAGGTCAGGAATTTGGACAAACCTCCCTTTGCTCTGCACGTTGGGCATTAGAGAGTTACTTGAATGCCAGAGGAATCACAAAGCATCCTCTCCAGTCTTCTGCCAAGGTCCCTGGAGCATGACAGAGGGGGATTCTTTTTCAGGAAATGGTGTATGATCAGTCTGTACCCCAGAGCCAGAGAGAGGGTTATCTGGAAGTGGCAGGCAGGGGGCATAGCTCAATGAGGACAACAGTGTTGGTCCAACCCCAAACTTTCCTACTTTGGATGCCAAGAAAGCTCAACATAGCTTGGGGAAATACAACTGTTGTGAGCATTTCAAAAGATGCGCATCATTCTCAGAGTTTCTTGACTTTCTTTTATTCACTGGCTAAGGCTGTGATGGCATCATTTTTACAAAGCATACTCCTTTTAACAGGGAATGCTGGGATTTTTCTGGCTCAATATTTTGTGGTTGCATTTTTTGATCCCTAGAGGCAACACCTCTGTGGTCTCCAATGAGACATTAATTCTTAGACTAGATCAACCCAGCTCTCTTTTTAAAACATGGTTTAGAGAGATATCTCTGTCACCCAGTAAGTGCTTCCTCGTGCTGACTTACCTCTCCCTTCCTACTAGGTAAGAATATGATCAAGAAAAATAAGAAGGTGAGCAAGACAAAAGGATAACCTGTTCTGCTTCCTGGCTGATATTTTTATATATGACATCTGTTCAACTTGTGTTCTGGTGATATAGGGAAACATAAAACCTTAGGTTATGATATAGTACTGATTTTTCAGTATTGAAGATCAAATTGGCCAATTAGTCAGACAGATATGCTTTTAAATTATCCACATACCCATGGGATGAAAAAGAAAAGACCTTAAAATCCATCTTTCAAAATAGACTTTAGGTTGTTGAAAGATCAATCTGTGGCTCTATGACAGTTTGCCTAATTCATACAGAATAGTCCAAGAACATTAACATCAATGACTCTTAGCAGAATGCTGGAGAAAGTTGAAATCTCACTAGACAGACTACCAAACCCTGCTTCCCCTGCCTTTCCTTCTCTATCCATTTTATCTATTCAGTCTTGAGATTTACTTTTGATTATTTGCAGCAAGGATAGGAAATTCAGGATATGGACAGTACTGAATAATGCATAAATTCACTTATATTTCATTTTACAAGCTTTTTATATTTTGTATTTGAATGTATCTACATGATGTGGGGATGATAATTTAACTGAAAAGACAGGGTTCTAGAGGAAATCAGGGATGATCCCAGCTTCTTACACTTAAATTTCATGCGTGTTTTGCCTTTGACTCTCAACACTCTTCATCTCCATATCTTAGGCTAATAAATAATGCTTGCCCATGTGCAGTTGCTTCCTTGCAATTCTTTCTGGAGCAGACAGGATGGTTGTCAGTTTTAGCAATGACTGGGAAGGGCTGGGGTGTAACTCTGTGTCAAAGTGCTTGCTTATTCACATGACTTTCAGTTCAACCCCCAATACCACAATAGTCAAGCAATCAATCGAACAAAACTGTGAATGCAAATTTTAGAAGAAGAAAATAAACAGAAATTTTGTGGCCTCATAGCAGCATTTGATATGTGTGGGGAGGTGGTTCAGTTGACTTACAAGCCTGACGACCTAAATTCAGATCTCCAGAACCTATGTAAAAATCCAATATAGCATTGCATGCACCTTTAATCCCTGTGCTCCATTAGAGAGACGGTGGACAGAGACAGTACAATCTCCATATCCACACTGGCCAGTTGGGTTGGTATGTGCTGTTGTAGTGAACAAGAGAGATCTCATTTTAAACAAGTTGGAAATTTCCATTTCTCTCTTTCCCAGTCTTCCTTTCTGTCTCTTCCCCTCTCCCCTCTCCTTCCCCCTCTCTCACATACACAGCATGTTCACAAACAACTGATTAAAGAGATTTTCAAGTTACTCATATCTTCACCAAAATAAACCAAGAAAATGCGCTTCACAATGCACAAAGGACTTTTGAGGTAACTAGCAAGATTCTTGCACTGATAGTAGTTTTTAGGAATATTTTGTAATTCATTTACTTATGCATTTGTTTTATACTGCCTCTCGTATTTATATTATGCTCAAATATAAGCAAGCCATGAGAAACAGGCCTTAAACTAAAAATAAGGACTTGCAAAAAAATAGGTGAGGCATCTCAGAGTCATATCGGTATTACACTGAAGTAACTAAACATAACCAGGCAACTATGCTACAGGAGACAAGCCTTCCAATAGCTTGGCATTTATTTTTGGAATATGAAGTATTTTTTTTGATCTGTAGAGATTCATATGTTTGGATACAGAAGCGATCTAGACAGTGTAAGGCGGCTATGGATTTAAAAAAAATATTGTGGCTGTTTTGCTCACTGCTATTGTTTTGCTAGTTCTGACATTATTCTCTTCTGTAAGCAGAATAGATATGTCACTCTTCACTAGGCAGAATCGGTAGCAGAGTTTTTCTTTGTGTTTGGGTTGGTGTGGGTTCAAAAACCAGGTCAGGTGGTATACAATTGATTTGAAGTAATTCTTTTCCACACTGAGTCCTACATTTAATAGATGTGGTTCAGGTAAGCTGCTGGAAATCTTTTATCGTGGGAGGAAGCGTCCTGGGGCTACCTCCACTTGGGGAACAAAATTGTTTCTTTAGAGATATTTAACACTTATACAACTTTTGGAGATTGTTTTTGGCAATTTAGTTAAAGATCCGTTTTGGAGAGGGGGGTGTAGAAATACATTTGAACCTACTGGCAAAGGAACTCTGAAGGTACTTTGTTATGACTGCCACCAAATGCCAAGGCTGCCTGTGATGTCCCTCTCAGCAAGTAAACTTATGTACGTATTTTTTGTCTGATATATTCTAAAGTTCTTTTCTTGCTTTTCAATTAGTAATACAAATTTAATTTCAAAGTACCTTGAGAAAGTAGCTGCCAAACTCCTTTATTGAATTTTCTAAGTTGCTTACCCATGCTTGTCACTTGCATCCTGATCTTCTATGGGGGTGGTCCTCATCATTTGAAAGATACTCTTCACTGCCTTTCTGTAGCCTTTCATACGTACAGTAAGAAAACTATCTTAGTCAGCTTCTGCTAATAGACCCAAGACTGCTCTTTAACCTTTGTCATAGTCCTGAGAATGCTCCTTAGCCTTTGAGATAATCCTAAAACTGCTCCCTAGACTTTGAGATAATCCTAAAACTGCTCCCTAGCCTTTGAAACGTCAAAGGCCAATGATAGAAGGGCAGTGACTGAATTATAGTTCCTTTCAGGTAGGCTCTGTTCAGTTATTCTTAATGCTGTATATTCAGAAGTCAATTAAGGAATTACAAAGACAATACAATTATTGGACACCAGAATTATGAAAGACTTTAGATACCATCTAATCTAGTCTAATCTTTTAATTTTGCATGGGGTATGTGACATACCCAGGAAATTGTGAGAAGGGAGGGAGAGGGATATCTTACTGTAACATCTAGATAATTTGCTGGGTACTTGAATACTGAATAGAGATCTTTTTGTAATTATTTTATTGTTTTTGAAATGTTATTGCATCTCTAAATCATATACCTCCAATTTCCTTTCACAATAAATATCAGATAAGTAGCACAAAATTGTTTTTGTTGCCTTAGAATCTTTGAGTGTCTTAGGATTATCTTTTCAACATAGATATTGATTACTCAGGTCTGGAGAAGTCAAAATTGGAGGCAATCACCCAAGTGTACACTGACCCTGGAACGATCCAAGGAAACTGTCACTTCTACTAAATCTCTGATGTTGCCTGATCATAGTTAGTAACTATTTCTTTTTTAAAAAGACTCTGGACAGACATTCTGGTCATTTGACTCATTAGATTTTGGTTGATTTGAACTTAAGAATAAAAGAAAGCCAAAAAGTCATGGTGCCTGTTTTGTGTTGGACAGCTATTCCTAGGCATGGGGCCTGCCCAGTATTTTTTTGTCTTACTAATTCTTCTTGATTGTTTTGTTTTTCTGATTTTGTTTTTGTTTCAGAGTGAGAGAGAGAGAGAGAGAGAGAGAGAGAGAGAGAGAGAGAGAGAGAGAGAGTGTGTGTGTGTGTGTGTGTGTGTGTGTGTGAGAGAGAGAGAGAGAGAGAGAGAGAACATAAAGTGGGGGTAAGATGGTGTGTAGAGTATGGGAGGAGTTGGGAAGTGGGTAAGAACTTGATCAAAATATATTATATGAAAAACATTAATAGATAATAGATAATAAAAAGAAAAACAAGCATTATTTTAGAACTTGAAACTAGCCAGACACATTACCGGCCTTCAGTAAAATTTCCATGGGCTTTGTGCTAAAATTAGGTCCTTGGGACTAGTGAGTAAGTCCCACCACAGAAGAAAAAGTATTTGAAATATATTCCTGGTGTATGGAAGTCAGAAATTGTGGTAGTGACCTTGTAGCCAATGAATGCTATCTTGTTGCAGGGTGAATCTATTTAGAATGAGTACCAATATGAAGCTTGAATCATCAAGGGAATTTCAGGGAAGGGATGAAACTTTGAAATCATAGTATTTCTCCAGGTACGTTTCCTTGGATGTTTAAATGACAAATTATGCAATTTATATCAATGGATGAGCATTTATTACTAACAGTAGATGTTCTGTAGACAAATTATATATTCTTAATATAATCTACTTTATACACTATCTTGTCATTCAGTCCTAGGTAACATATTCCCTGGATATGGTCTATTATTTTTTAAGTGATCATTGACTAGGTAACAAAAAGCTATCTTACCTGAATCAAAATACTGCTCTGAAAACAAGTGAACAGCTTTATAATTTGGTTGGTCAAAGATGAATCTAAATAATTCTTACATTTAATGTGCTTACTCAGTAACTTAGAAAACACTCTTGGTCCCTCAGCCTGCTCTTTTTCCAAAGTGTCTTATAACATATACCAGAATAAAATATGAATACATTAAAACTAATTTGATCTATAAAAATTTTCATGACTCCTTGGAAGTAATAGGCTACCCTTATAAGTGAAAAATATTAAAGAGGTTACTAGGGAAATTTTTTTACTCCAAAGCTAGATATGAAACACTCCTTAGAAACCCAGGCCATAGAAAAGAAATACTATTGTGGGTGTCTAATATTGAACACTGGTTCTTTAAAGTTTAGACAGGGGGTGGAACTGCCAAGGGAAAGCTATGACCTTTGCAGAAGCTATTTTCACAGCTTTTCTTTGACCTTGTCAAGAGATTAAAGACCTTCATTGGAACTTTCTCGTTCATAGGGAAAGATATCAGTGTTAAGAGAGGGCATGGGCCTGTATTGACCTTAGCATCTCTTGAGACACACAAGAGTTTCTCAGAGCAGCTAGAGTGACAGAGACATGTAATGATCCTTAGAAAGTTAGAACTGATCTGCACCAGTAAGCCAAATGCCTTCAATCGCATCTAATTCCCACTTGTCCGTAGTCTAAGGCCTGTGAGTGGGGATATTATTATATGTAGGAAGACACTGAGGCCCATAGAGATGAATGGTGCTATAAGCAAGGACAAAGCACTGAGGATCTGTCTAGTCACAATGTCCCTTATTTCTACCACACAAGACATGAGAGAGGAGAAAGATTTTTATCATACAACATAGAGTTGAACAGCATATATTCTATTTCTACCCACTCACTGGCTGTGGTTCTTTGGAAAAGGTTTTCAAGTTCTCCATGTATAAATGCCTCCATTTATAACATGAAGATAGTAATCTCAGACATTTATTAGATGGTTACTATATACTATTCCTGTTTTATGCATAGTGATTCCTTTAATCTTCGTGACTATGTGTGAGACACCATTTCATAGCTGAAGAAACTAAGGCAATGGAACTTAAACATCTTGTCTATGATCACAGAGCCAGCAAATATTAACGACAGGATTTAAAGCCAGATATCTGCCATGTTTAGCAACTATATAATACCTAGTACATTGAGTTGGCATGAAGATTAAACTGAATTATGTGCAAAAAAAGCCAAAGCCACAAGCATTGGCAAACAATAAGTACTTGATAAATATTAGCTATTATTCCTGGTTTTCCTATATATATCCCAAAATACTGACTAGTAGCTTATTAATGACTCCTTATCCCAATAGCCTTCTATCAATAACATAATAACCTACACAACACAATCCTCTCTATGATTGCATTATTTGCAATAGAAACTGCACAATTTGGGATTAGATTATAGATTATCCTAGGTGATCATTTTGCCTCTTCCTTTGTATTTTCTATAGAGTCAGAGGGGCTTAGGAGATGATTTTGGACTGAAGTATACAGTGTGACTGCTGCCGTTATGTGATGTGATGAACAGATAATTCTGTAGTGTACATATGAATCACTCGAGAATTTTATATATGTGGACTCTACCTCTGTAAAGCTGGAGTTCTACATCTGAAACATATCCAGCTGATGGCACTGTTCCTGTCCTATGGACTCCATGGAGAGTAGCAAGGGTATAGACTCTGATGATAGCAGAGTCTTCTTTATAGCTGGTATGGTTTTGGAGAGGTGCGGATGACTACATTTGATAAGTAGTGAGTATGTCTTGCTGCATGAAGTGAAATCTAGCATTTTGTTTGTGTGAGGAATAATATGAAAATGAGGGACTATTGGTGAACAATCATAAATTTAGCAAGTCATTCTTAAGCACACTACCCCATGCATGGCTGTGTGCTAACAGTCCCTTTGACCAATGAAAAGATATGTCTGAAGTGCAGGCTGTATGTTACTGTGGGCATTGTCCGCTTTGGTAAAGTTTTCCACTTTCTGATCTAGTAAACTGAGAGGACTTTGCATGTTCGAATTGAACTTTGGATGGAGAGCATTGTAATTATTATTTGTGTACACAAATTAGCACTGCTAATTATGCTTATTTAGATGTGCTGGTTGTAGTTAACACTGTCTTTTCTATCGCATGGTTTTGGCATAATTGTGTCAAAGTAATTTCAGAGGGCAGTATGAGTTTTCTCTTCCTGTTCTGATAATTTGAGTGTGTTGAATAGTAGCTGGAGACCAGGACACATATAAAGATTTGGGTGTAGGGGGTAGATGAAGCAGTAGTGAGACTATGGGATGGTAAAAAGAACAATACGGAACACACCAATTGCACATTCAGCATCAAATGGTCATCCCTAAAGACATACATACAGGTAAATTTATATGGACTCAACAGGTTACATTTAGGTACACACACACACACACACACACACACACACAGAGAGAGAGAGAGACAGACAGACAGACAGACAGACAGACAGACACACAGGGAGAGACAGACAGACAGAGAGAGAGATACAGAGACAGAGACAGAGACACAGACAGAGACAGAAAGAGGGAGGCACATAAAAACTGAAAAAAGGTCATGATTTTTTTTGAAAGGGGCTTGGAGAAATATTGCAATTATAATTTCAACAATTAAAGATCTGAGCTAGGTATTTTGGTAAACACTTTGAGTATCTTCCTCTCACCTTGGAACAGAGGGAGAATGACATTTGGGTTTTCATCAGACATATAGGGAGTTGGAAAAAATATTTAAATGTGTGCCCAATAATAGTTAATCCTACCTTGACAATTTTAGGGGTTTTGTTGAGAGTATAACTTATTTAATACAATATGTTGCCCCACTTGTTGAATATACTTTGTGGGTGTCCTAGAGAGGACACATTTTATTCTGCTCATGTATAGCTTAACTTAGTGATACATTCCAACATCATAAAGGATGGAGACAAAACAGACGCACAGGAAATTGGATCGTTTTCTCCAAATTCTGCCAATCACATTCTTTGTGTAGGTTTCTTTAAGCAAGATGAATTCAAAATTGTACTTTACTTTTTCTTGGTCATTAGCTTTCTTTAAAAATGAATTGGAGAAAATGAATGTACTGTTTTTAGCTATTTTATAATTTTCTGCCATTATAAACTCTTTATAAACTACTACTGCATGTACATGTGTGTGCACTCGCACGTGCACACATATACACAGCCCACATACCGCACACATTGCATACACACTCCCACATTCTAAGACAATACACACAATACACCACACACATATACACAGCACGTATGTGCACACACACACATACACACCCAAGCACGGGCATATAGAGACTTTACTTGGATTGTGTCACAAGGCATAGGTCATGGATAACTTTGAATACAACAAAAGAAAAAATAGAAATGCTTTGATATAGAGCTTTAAATGTATTGTTCCTCAATCATAGCTCATATTTAATATCCTCTGATGCTGTTTTAGTAAGACTTGTTAACCCCAAATGTTATAATACAGAAAATAATATGAATCTAAGAAATAAAGATCTTTTCCTCTCAAAAAAGGAAAAAAAATAATGCTATAAGAAATATGTGTTTTACTATGATTTGTTTCCCGCATGTAAAAAAATTAGAACCAATCAATATTTCTCCCAAATGTGCTCCTAATCAACTGGGGTTTTATTGGAACGATTCTTCCTTCCTCTTTTATAGATCCCAATCCCCAGTCAATGAGCTGCATTACAGCTATGGGCCACGCTACTTAAATCACAGTGTACTTTAGACGATGCCCTTCTCTCAGCACGCAGAACATTTCCGGGGTATGCTATTTAAATATCCAACTCAGCATCCAGTGACACAAAGAACCCTTCCATGCCATTCATTATAATAGAGTGTGAAAGGCATAACTCTCACTCTGGGGCTTCAGAGCACAATAAATCCAACCGTACACTGTTGGCAGCACACATAATTATAAAAAATGCAGAATGCTTGTTATTAAGTAGTCATATGGAGAAGATCTACTGTGCCATGCAGGACATATTTTGGAATGGCACTACAACAAAGATTGATTTAAAAAAATCTCCACAACTCCCTTCTGCTTTTAATTATTTAACCTCTAAGAATTGTTAAGCATTTAATGAATGAGGAACAAGAGCCATTCACAAAGACTGACAAAAAAATTACTGTTTGCTTCTTCAGTGAAGTACATCCCAATTTTGTTTTAATATAAAATTACTTGGCATAACATTGTTAATGTTATTTATTTCCAAAAAGGGACTGACTGATATGAATCAGCTGAGAATTATCTGGAGAGCCACTTAATAGTTTTAAAATCAAGGAAAAGCCATTTGTAACCTTTAACAATTTGATTTCTGATGGGATAAATGATTGTTCTTTGGCTAACATTTATCCCCCAGCAGATGGGCTTTCTGCACCTTAAAACAACAACAACAAAAGCATTAAAAACATTCTCACATTCTTCTGCAGTGAATCTACCGCAGTTAATTGTAGGACACTTGTGGAAGGAGCAGAGCTCATAGGGATTGTCTGAAAGCCTCCAAGATGCTATGAGCCTCTGAGGGGAGAGGCTGCAGGCATGGAGGGATCAAAAGTAGGCTTTGCTCAATTGATGCTGGCTTTGAGCATCTTAGTATGATACTTCCCAGGGTGTCATGCTGCTGTTTTGCTGTTCTAAGAAATATTTCAAGCATTAGTGACAGAGATGTCTTCATCGTGTCTTTTTCCTGTTTGAAAGCAACTTTCTTCCTTCAGAAGAAAAATTGTGTGTGTGTGTGTGTGTGTGTGTGTGTGTGTGTGCGCGCACGCGCGCGCGCGTGCGCGTGATGCTGAAGATTAAACTCTAGGCTTTGTACAAGCTAGGTAAGCTATTCTTCCACCACTGTGTTACACCACCAGCCTGGAATGGAGTATCATAGGATACAGGAAATCCTGGCATGAGCCTCGGTTTCAGTAGGGGATTCCTTGCTGGAGAGTGTAAGCCGCATACAGTCAGCAATCCTGGTTTTCCATTGAAAAGGAAGCTCCAAGTAAAAGCTCAACGTTGCTATGTAGTTCCTGATTCCTTTGAAATATGAAAGGGTAGTTACATGCTTGCCAGGTTACTCATTAAAGCAGAGTTAAGAATGAAACTACCTTTGCTTTCCACTATTCACTGGTGGAATGATCTATTTTTTCACTAAATACACTTAGTACACTTGCTGTACATATACAGTCTCAAGTCAGGCTGCAGGAGTTCAGCTCACAGTTCTGCTACTTATTAGCTGCATGACTCAGGGTAAGTTACTTAACCTCTCCATGCCCTAGTTTCTTCATTTCCAAACCAGGAATAATAATAGCAGAGCCTAATGCATTGAGTTGTCAAGATTACATGAACTCGAACATTTCACTTAACTTAGAACTCCTTTGGTTATAGGAGACAGGAACCCGACTTAAACTGACTTGAAAAAAAAAAAAGGCTTATTGACTTACGTAACCTAGAAGTCTGGTGATCATTCTTTTGCTTCTTCCATTGGCTCTGCTTTACAAATACAAAATTTTGACTTAACTCTATGTTCTTCTTTGGGGATCAAGGGAGGGACAAGGGGATGGGAGTGGGGAGCGGAAGGGGAAGATCAGTAAGAATGCAGTATATCATCAGGGAACCTATTACTCTGTATGCTAATATAAGCGATCTGAGCCTTCATTGTCTGAGGTGCTTAAAGTACAATGCTAACAATGAGATGCATCAACTTCGTAGAGTTAGTGCAGAGATTTAAATGAATTCATGTGTGTGAAGTGCTTCCAGCAAGGCTTACAAGGCATAAAATGTTATAGAAACGTTATTTATTGTGAGTGTTAGTGTTAATTATTTTAATATCCAATGTCTTCTTTTGAGGTTTTTCTTTCACTTCTTCTCATTTCTCTGCCTGTTACCTTTAACCCTCAGCGAGTTGGTTTTTCTACTCCCCCTCCCAGCATGTCTCACCTTCCATCCGCCCTCCCTTACCAAGCAGCACCTGCCATCAGCACCGGAATCTCTTAGCGCTCTTTCCAGGTACAGATTCCAGTGACTCTTACCTATTGCAGTGCCAGACTGCCCTTCATTTGAGGTACAGACAAAGAAAAACACAAAGGATTTACACTCAATGATGCAAGTTATAAAAGGAAGGCTGCCAACAGATTTGGACGAGGAAAACAGGGTACCAAGTGGAGGACTATGTGATTGGAGCCTATTATCTACATGCATAGAAATGTCAAAATGAAATCTGTTTACTTTGTGCACTCAATATATGCAGAATTATTTTGAGGAACCCATGATGAGAACAGGCATGATATGTGGTCACTATTTCAGGAGACACAATATATGTATTTGCCATAAGTTGGTAACAAAACAAAACTTGAAAACACAGGCAGACTCACGGCTGTCAACCCATGAAAAGACTGCAGTTCATCTCCAAGCTGTAAGTGTTTTCCCAACTTTAGAAATAGAAGGTGAGAGTGGAACAGTGTTTAGTGCTATGAGAGGAGAGTTCCAAACTTTGTATCTAGTCATCTTTCTAATGAATGGCACTTGCAGTTACTTTCCTCATCATATTTTTGAATTCTTATTATTTCAATATAAGTTATAATATCACCACAATTACAAAATTAAGGACTGATGGGTTGCCATGGTGTTTTATTTTTATCTAACCTGTGCTACTTAGTGATTTTCATAGTAGACTAGGCTACAGAGCAATACCCTGTCTCAACACACACACACACACACACACACACACACACAGAAACACGCACGCACACACACCTGCATGCACATGCACACATCATCTCAACAGCTGCGAAGGCTTTGAAGTACCTCCACTGTGCCATAAAGAAGCATTAGTGATAGAACCAATGAACAAACAATTAACCAATAAAAAAAAAAACAGAAGAAACAAACAAACTGAAGCCCAAACCAAGCCAAACCAACCAACCAGAAAGCAAAAACGAAACCCACAGAAAGAAACTAGAGTAAAAGCGTCCTTTAACTACAAATCTTTTCCTTACTGTGTAGAACTTGGTAAGCACTTAGAATCATGTGCTTTAACAGCCTGAGGTATATTCCAGGCACAGAGTCATGGTGTGGGGTTGAGGAATCCTGTGGGAAAATGAGGGATGGAAGAACCTGCTTCTCTATTCTAGTCTCATGAGGCTCAGTGATCTGTACATTCAGGAAAGGGCGACTACAGGTCCCATAAGAGAAGTGAGATCATCTTTAGAGATCTTGTTCACTGTGTTTTCCATTATATGAGGAGTTCTCTGATACGGCATACATCAGAAATGCCCAATAATCTCAGGCACTCAAGAGTTTAAATTCTTAGGTGTCACTTCAGGAAACCGAAGTGTGTGTGTGTGTGTGTGTGTGTGTGTGTGTGTGTGTGTGTGTGTGTGTACAGTGTGACCCTTTCATGTCCATTCTTCTTAATATACCAAGTGATTCCAACATTGTTCCCCTGAGAATATGACTCTGAGAAATCTATCCTTTGAAGTGATAAGAGCGGTGCCCCTTTTGATGTCCCTGGCTGACTCCAAAACAGAAGCCCTTTTCATTTTCAAGAAAGGAAGGAAGCAGATGTTTCCATTCGGAATGACTCCAGCATATACAATTGTGGTAAGAAAATTGAATGTTTCCCAGGCATCAGGACGATTTCTTCTGTGACTGGGAAGCATGCACAGATGACCTTGTGTAGGTAATGAAATGGAAAGGGTACACAGGGAGACAGCACTATATTACACTTCACTCCAGATCCTTTTGTTTGATTTCTTCTCATACACAGTCTAAACTCTTTATTTTACATCTTAAGACAGCCACAAATTCTAAATAATATCTGTGCCTCAAAGTCCATCCCGTGGACAAATATCACTGGTACTACCCAGAAACTTGTGAAAATATAGATTGTTGGGGAACTTCCTCTAGACCTACTGAAACAGAGTTTGAGTTTAAGCCAATTGTCCAGATGTTTGTAATGTATGTCAGAGTTTAAGAAATATTTATATATATATGGGTGACTACCTTCTAAAATTACCAACATTGAACTCTTCTGCACTTTTCATGTCTCTATGCCAACTCAACTTCCAACCGAGGATATGCTGCTGTCTACAGAGTAGGTGATTATGAAATTGTTGATCGAAGCAGCTTCCATTCTCTGGGATCTTAATGCCCTCCATCCCAGGAATAAAATTATATGAGTTGATCTTTATATTGATCACTTAAATTTTTCAGGGTGGGCAATTTTCAGTATGTTAGAGATCAATCTGAGAAAGCAGGTTTGTAAAACGCTTCCAGGGCTTCCTGGTGATAGGTATGCATTCTAAAATACCACAGGGAATAGTGGTATGTGGCCTGTGTTAAGGTACCCTGGTGGTATAAGTGAACTTCAGGACCAACTTTTGTGAAAGAGGGTCCTGGCTCTTATCAACTTGAAAGGGTAATTTAACAAACAGCTGGAACCCTATATTGGACTGAACTCCTCAGGAAGTCTCATGAAAGAGTTGGGGGAAAGATTGAGGGCCCTGGAAGGGATAGGAACACCACAAGAACACCAACAGAGTCAACTAATATGGACCCTTGGGAGCTCTCAAAGTCTGAGTCATAGAGCATACATGGGCTGGACCCAGACCCCAGCACGTATATAGCAGATGTATAGCTCAGTCTCCATGACTGCCTTATCTGGTCTCAGTAGGAGAAGATGTGACTAGCCTTGCAGAGCCTTGATGTGCCATAATGGGAAGATACCCAGGGGGAACCTCCACCCTCTCAGAGGAGAAGAGGAGGACGATGGGGAGAGGGGCGACTGTGTGAGGGACAATCGGGAAGAAGGGGACAAGGATTGGGATGTAAAGTGAATAAATAAATAAACAGTGGAAATTGCTACTTTTTAATTATCTAAAGACTACACAATCTCAGAACACATATTTGACTGCTTTTTAAATATTATTCTTTAGAAGTATATCAGTATATTGTTGGAAGACATTAGAACCTTTCTGAAAAAATTTATCCCATAAACAAGTGTCCTCAAAAGAAAGATGCAAACAAGCATTTAGTATGCAAAGATCATATTATGCAAAATAAATGGCTCTCAACTGGGGAGCTTAAGGACATTATTATGGCAACCATTATTATCTAACCCGTGACTTTCACCTAAGCTATTCTTAGTGCTACTAAAGCTGAGTACATATTCAGATATTATTCCTACTGTTGTGAGATTAGCTGAGCCCAGCCAGTGTGGCCTGGAAGTCAACAGAAATGTAGTAAGTGAAGAGGTGACATAGATCACAGTGTGGTGTACGGAACAATCAGTAGACTGGAGTTTCAGAAGCTTGATTAATATCATCACTGGATGAGTTCTTTGGCATCTTTCTGCCTCAGTTTATGAATCAGAAATTTATCTCCTACGAATTCCCGCATTAAATGTATGAAAATGTGAGAGGTATTGCATTTTATGTAATCAGAACCTTCATTAACAAACAATACTGTTCCCTTTCCATGTATGGTGGTTTGATTGAGATTGTTTCCCAGAGCTCCGATGTGTAAATATTTGTTTCTGGGTATTTGAGTGTCTGAGTTGGTGGTCCTGTTTGGGTAGGTTGTGGAGCTGTGGAATTATGTTGAGGGAGGTAGGTTTTTGAAGTTTCAAACATTATGGCAATGTCAGTTTACTCTCTGTTTCCTGCTTGTGGTTAGAGATGAGAGCTCTCAGCTGTACACATTGTCTCTGCTTGATGCTTGCCGCACTTCCCTGCTATGATGGACTCTTACCCCTCTGTAACCATAGCCCAAATAAACCTTTCCTTCTGAAACTACCCTTGTCATGGTGTTTTATCACAGTAATAGAAAAGGGACTAACACACCATGCCATTGACTTATTAAAAGAAGTAACAAATTATAAACCTGAGAAACTGGATACTTTTCCATGCTGTGTCCTGAGTTTAGTTCAAGTTTTAGCTATACCTCCTTTCACTTGTAAATCCTGGACCTTGAAAATACATGTTCAAAACGGTAACTCAAGGCCCATGCAAGAGACTGTGGTATTTATGTGTAGAACACAGAGCAAGATACATCAGGAAATAAAATTGTCAAAAGTAGTCCAAATTTAAGGAATTATTTCAGCATCCTTTTCATTTCAGCTGAAGCATTCATTAGAAGATTCTTAATTAGAACAGTTCATTTCTTGAGAATTTTGATGGACTAATCCTCAGCTGCCTTATTTTTAATAAAAAGAAGTGCGCGTTTTTAATTTGGCTTTTTGCCATAGAATTGACTCAACAGCTCCACTGAAAAGCACAAAAGATGGGGCATCCTCTGTATGGGGCAACAGTTGGACAAGAAATAAAGTAAAACCACAGTGTAAACAAGAAATGGCTGTAAGACATGCTTGGATTTGAACATCTACAACCCTGGCCTGTGTTTTCAAGATTAATTCAGGAGTGCACTCTGATTGGGAATCAAGCTGGCGATGATTGTTTTGCTCAGGGAGCTTTATTCTTTGGGATTATGCCAATTGGTTGTGAAGTGAAGAAAACTCCTGATCTCCTGGGTGATGTTTTTCCTTCAGTTACAAGGACCTGCAATCTTGCAAAGTTTCAGTTTTTGGGCCAGTGGGAAATAGAGTGCCTTGATCCATTAAATAGCATAGCAGTATGCTTCTGACAGGACTTTGTGATTTCCATGGAGTAAATATAAAGCAAAACATAAATAATAATATTGCATTGGGCTGAGCAAAATTGTACCCCTTTTCAGTAATATAAGGACATACTTCAGGGCCTTGAAAAATTCTTCAGCCATGCGGTGGAATGCCAGGTCTCCATGCATTGTTGATGTAGAAGAAAACTTGGGTCATAGAGAAATCTGTGGTGGATTAAAGTACTGGGAAAGACAAGAGGTTGTCATGTGAGTCTACCAGGGCTGGACACGATGCTATGTGAATGAATTGGAATACTCTCCTCCCATCTCTTTCCCTTTACCAGCCCCTCTCTGTCCTCTTCATCTTGCACATCTCTGCACTCCCATCTGCAAGCTCTTTTATATCTTCTATTCCCCTGAAGTAAAGCCAACACGTGGATAGGAACAACATTTGAGCCAATACCCAAACCCTAAGTATTCGAAACTGACCACTGATCTTTCTTAGCCGGGGTCAGAGCTTGAACTTCAAAGCTTGGAGAGGCTTCAGAGATCACTGTTTCAAAGAGTGTGAACTGTATCTGCTCCTTGCAATCACTTAGCGTGTGTGTCTATGCCCAGACAATTATCTCACCTGCCTCATTATCATACTTTCACAAAACTCAGAAGAGTAGGTATTACTGATTCTGTTGTCAGACAGGCAAACAAGCCCAATAACGCTAAGCAGCAGTGTGAACATTGCATTTTTAATAATTAGCAAAGTTGTGACTGATAATTATCAGAGTTGGGATGTGACCATGGGTTCTGTGAGTTCATTTCAAAGGTCAGGTCTTTTCCATACATACCAGAATCTTTCTTGTCACTGCTCAAGAGCACCCAGTCAGTAGTGTGATGTTAAGATCTCTCTCTCAGGCTTTCTACTAGAGGCACATTTAAGCCTAGTATCAATGTGAATAGGGCTCTGTTTCAGGGAGGAAACCCATTGTATACAGTAGGATTTGGACTCACTTGTTTGCTGTAGCATGGCAGGGCCTCGATCCTCAGACTCCCACACCTTTTTCCGGTTTCACCTTTTTTTCTCCTTGTTTTCTATTTTTGTGCTGAAAAGCTAGTAGTTACCAAGTCACAACACACTTGACACACTAGACAGGAGTTGAAATTCCAGTTTCTACAGAAATATTGCCCAATAGAAGTTTTTTTTTACAACAATAGCAATAATCTGTTCTTGGGCTGTCCAATTTTTAAAAGATGTGCTCTCAAGGGAAAGAAGCAATGAATATCCTAGTAAGAGCACCAGTGGAAGGGGAAGCCCTGGGTCCTGCTAAGACTGAACCCCCAGTGAACTAGACTATGGGGGGAGGGCGGCAATGGGGGGAGGGTTGGGAGGGGAACACCCATAAGGAAGGGGAGGGGGGAGGGGGATGTTTGCCCGGAAACCGGGAAAGGGAATAACACTTGAAATGTATATAAGAAATTCTCAAGTTAATAAAAAAAAACCCTAAAAAAAAAAAAAAGAAATACGTTGTGGGAAGAGGAATCAGAATTTTCCAAATAAACCATGAACGCATTCAACCAGGAGGTTCTTGGGGTAAAAGCATATGTATTACAAGAAAAAGAAAGGGAAGACTGGAAAAGACTCATTTATATTCTCCAGAAATACGTTCTCTGATAGTAGATAGAACACTGGGTTGGGTGTGAATCCGTAGCTTATGAACTATTGTGTTATCTTAGGACGAGTACCCTTGTCTTATGTGTAAAAATGTCAAGTTGGAATCCCTTCATTTGTTTGATAAATATTTGAGAAAGAATCTGCCAGATATAAACAGGAGGAAATGATCCTTAGCCTCAGTATTCTTATATTGTTGTAGAAGATACAGATATGTTTTGGACAGATTGGTGAAAAGGCAGAGTTGGGGTCTAAAAGAAATAAATAGATTCCACCAGGAAAAATGAGGACAGCCTCATAGAGGTGGGATGCTATTCACAATGAACCTCGAGGATTATAAACTAAGGTATTGGAAGACTCACATGTTGTCAAGGATCTTTCAGAAAAATTCAATGAACCACCAGATATGTATGCTTCAGTTTGTCTTACAAGGACCAAAGTCAAACCCTAAAATAAAAACTTAGTTCTGCTATCCTGACAAGAGAGCCAGTGGTTGTTAATCCATTGAGAGCATGGTGAGGCTTCAAAGGCTTCAAAGGCTCCTTCTGTTCTAGGTCTATAAAGTACATTTGCCCATTTGACAAGTGGGTATCCTTGTGCTAAGAAGGCTTAGGTGTTTGAAAGGATTTCACAATTATTTTCAATGTTTGAGAAAGTCTATTCAAGAACAGACGGATTCTAGCACCTGGAAAGCAAACAACTGCTTCGAGGTCAAGGTTAGCCTGCCTGGTCTACAGAGCAAGTTAGGGGCTAGTTTGGCAAGACCCTGTCTGAGACAAAAAAATCACAAAAAAAAAACCAACCCAAAGAAACAAAAACAAAAACAAAGAAACAGGTGAACAAACAAAGAAGAGACCAGATTAGAACACTGGTAGCGCCTAGTAGTTAAACACGTGGGCTTTGGCATCTGACTGCCTAGATTTGATTTTTCTGATTCATCATTCAATAAATGCGTGACTCTAGGCAAGTTATGTAATCTTTCTGCACCTTATAAAATGTTGGTGACAAGCCTCACAGGGTTGTTGTCAGGATTAAGTGAGTCAATTCGTGTAAAGTACAGAGTGCAGTTCCGGGCACATAACAAGCTCTCAGTAAGGTCTGCTATTTCTGTCACGATCATCACCATTCTGATTACCATTCAATGGAGCCACTTCTGGAGTTCATACTCCTTGCTCTCTGTAATCGTCTTGCATGTGAGCCGGTCCCCTTTTGCTGTTCTAATTTTGTTATTTTCTCAATTTCATCATCTTGGTAGGTGCCTCGGCCACTGCACTAGCCTAACTAGCGAGAATGTAGAATATTCCCTTCCTCTGAGCGCAGCTTGGCTTCTGTAGTGTGAATCTACAAAGTGGCCTGATACTGGCAACATGTTAAATTTTGATGTTGTACAAATTGTTAACTAGGCTTGTATGCATTCTCTACTCCATTTCCTATATCTATCTATCTATCTGTCTGTGTGTGTGTGTGTGTGTGAGTGCTTGCCTCTCTGTCTCTCTCTGTTTCTCTCTGTTTCTCTCTGTTTCTCTCTGTCTCTCTCTGTCTCTCTCTCTGTCTCTCTCTCTGTATCTCTCTCTGTCTCTCTCTGTCTCTCTCTGTCTCTCTCTGTCTCTCTCTCTCTCTCTCTCTCTCTCTCTCTCTCTCTCTCTCTCTCTCTCTGTGTGTGTGTATTTTTGTCATGGAACATTTCCCACTGTCACTCTTGGGGTCTGTGCTTGGCACTTAATTACATTCCGGCAGCTCTGATGTCTGTGCAGTGGGTTGGCTGCACCCTGCCTCCCGCCTTGCTGTTTGCTTGTGATGGGCCTTCTGAGGCCCAGTTCACTGCCTGAGAACACAGAGCCTGGCAATGCCACTTCTGCAAGTGTTTTCATCTGTCAGTGGGCAGGAAATGGTAGGGGAAAACAGCATACCAACTGGAAGGTTGGTGGTGAGAGGCAGATAAAGCTAGTTGTCTGTGTATAATGGTTTAATGACATTACTTTTTTTTTTGTCATAGAGAGGTGATCAGGACCAGTTTTATAATGTGATCATTTTCTTTGTCCTCTCTCTCTTCCTCCCTCACAGCCCTCAGTCCTTCAGCCCTGTGTTTTGGAATTAGTCATTGGCAAATATCCCAAGCAAACAGATAGCCAAAGTCACTTCTGGATGGTGATTCTCCTTAGAATAGGACTTTGAATTAAATTTGGCTTGCCAGGTATAGTAGCAAACAGACAATGCTAAATAAATTCAAACTTCAACTAATATTTTACTTTAAGTATGACCTTCTATTTACGTTGTACTCACAATATAAGAATAGGCCTTTTTGTTTATCTGAAAATAAAATTTTATCGGATTATCTGCATTTTAATCTGGCAAGTCGAAATTGGGTAGTTTAGATAGCCACTTAGGTAGTACAATCTAGTTAACCCGAGAAACTCAGAGCTCTTTCTTTCACTGGCCTGGCTGACTATTTGCAATCCTAGCGATGTACAGTGTCCCTGAATTAATGAGAAACTTCTTCCAAAACATGTATATTACCGGAATGAGTTGCACCTTGAGATATTAACAAGCATTCAATTCCCTGTCCCAGACTAATTTGGTAGGTCAGTTCAATGATCATTTTGTAAACTGCAAACATGGGACACAGAGTAGATCAATTTCTTTTGGGAAAGAAGGAACTGTGCTACAACCATGTCTAGGTGGTACCTAAGAATGCAAACTAGAATGGAAAGTTCAGGTCTTGTCTCATGGAAAGAATATCTCTTTAGCAACAGCAATGTAGAGGTGTTGCTGCTCCACCCCTGTGGTGAAGTTGTCCATACATTAGCATTGGCATTCTCAGAGGTAGCACTCCCAGACGTAGTCTGAGATCCCAGATCTTAGAGTCAGACATGTGTTCAAGTCTCTAGTCTGCAACTTACATACTGTATGATTTTTTTGGGGGGGGGGCAAACATCTTCCTGATACTTTTTTTAAATCTTTAATTCTGGGAAAATGACTTACTTTTTACTGTTTCATCTTTCTATTTTATTTTAAAAATTTTTTATTCTTCTCTCATATATTACATCCAGACTGCAGTCTCCCTTCCTCCCCCTCCCTCAGACTCTCTTCTCCACTTTTCCTGTCCCCAGATACATGTCCCTTTGCCTCCTTTCTGACAAGAGCATGCCTCCCAGGGACATCAACCAAATGGGGCATAATGAGCTACAATAAAAAGACCAGGCACATACTATCACATGAAGGCTGGATAAGGCAGCCTAGTAGAGGAAAGGGGACCACAAGCAAGCAAACAAGTCAGAGATGACCCCTGCTTCCAGTGTTAGGAATCCCATAACCACCCTAAGCTATTTAGCCATAACATATATGTGGAAGCCCTAGGTCAGACCCCTAAGAATCCTTGATCTCTGTGAAACCCCATGAATCCCAGTCAGTTGATTCTGTGTTTTCCTGGTCTACCTGACCCCTTTGGTTCCTCTGATCTTTCCTCTCTCTCATGTTCAGGACTCCCTGAGCTCTGCCTAATGTTTAGATGTGGGACTCTGCATCTGCTCCCATCTGTTGTTGGATAAAGTCTTCTGGTCCCTCTGATGATGATTCTGCAAGACTCCAGTCCTAGAATACTCTGGAAATCAAAGGTTTTGTGTCTTGAGTTGGTGTTTCAATCCCTCCACTTGAGACTCTGCCTGCTATTGGTCTAACTCAATTGTAAGGAGGTCATGAAACGCTGTATGTATAAAATCCTTGGTAAACAGGGCATTGACAACTCTCTTTTTCTTTGCTTTCTTTAAAATATTTACATATTATTATATTTAATTAATAAATATTCAAATAAGCAATTCTTTAGAATGGTTATTATTTGTGTGCACATGTGTTATTGCGTTTGTATGTGTATAAGTGCAGGTGTTCACATGCCATGATACATGTGTGGAGGGCAGAGGACAACACTCAGGAGTCAGTTCTCTCTTTCACCATGGGTGATAGGTATAGATAGTTGTTTAGTGGACAAGCAGTCTAAGTTACCAGGTATAACTTATAACTATTCTTCTAGAGTGTGAAGTTATACACCCATAAGCAGGGTGACTGTTAGTGGTGGGTGTTGCTGTGGGACCTGAGGAAAGGCACAGGCAAAGAAAGCTATGACTGGACTTGCTGCCCAGATATAAACTTCCAATCACAAAATTTTGCTAATGATGGATACTAAGACATGGAAGCAGGAGTCACAACAGGAAGGCAGGACTGGAGGGGGTTGGTGCAGAAGGCTCCCTTAAAATATTGCGGGTGGCATTCATCAGTTCTCAAGGGAAAGCTCCAAGTTTCGGGGGACAGGTGGCCAGCGGAGGTCTTGAATCCACCAGTGGGATTTATCCTCCCTCTGTGTGCCCAGGATAAGATCTGAGAGCCAGGGAATGTTTGTAAATGGTCTCTCTCATTTAAATAAATCCCACTTAAATATTTATCAGATCATGAATATGCATGTTTCTCTCTCAGTGCTGGAAAGAGAACGGGAATGTAATTTTTAGATGGCCCATAAATAATGTAAGGGGGAAAAAAGGGATCTTTGTTCTGAGTTGCCTGTGTATTTACAGCATCTCAAGAGATCTTAAAATAATGGACTGATTTTTCCCTTTCCCAGCCTAAGTGTTCACTTAGAGCTTCACCTTTCCTGTCTTTAGGGTGATTTGCACCGATTTGTATCCTCAGGAGAGGATATATGAAGGCAAGAAAATGAAAATGGTCAATTTCAATAATTAGTGAGTTAGCTATGACAGCACTTCCCTGGCTGGCTCTCTCCTAACTGGCCCTGCTTCTCCTTCTTTAGATGCTTAAAGGTAAAGGCCTAGAAGGTGCTTCTTTTCAAAAAAATGTTTTTTGATATTGTATGTGTGTGGGTGTTTGACCTGCGTTTATATCAGAGTACCACAAATGTACAGTCCCGTGGAGGCCAGAAGAAGGTGTCGCATCCCCTGTAGCAGGAGTTACAGAGGTTGTTAGTCACCATGGGTGTCATAGGAATCAAACTTGGGTTCTCTGGATGAGCAGTCAGGTACTTCTTAAGAAAGGTAATGACAGTGTGATAGGGACCAGTGTCTTCCTTAGCCATAAGCACTTGGATGTGGCTCCAGCTGTCTGGTAGAGATCTTCATAAAAGGAAACAGGTATGTGACGGATGTGGGTAAATGGGAATGTGGCTAGAATCTCAGGAGTGGAAAAAGCTAAAAAATTGACAACTGTGATTTCACATTTCAATTTGGTTAAGAACCAGTTGTGACTGGCGACCAGGGTGTGAGGAGAGAGAATGTCCCCCTATTCAAGTCCTCTCTACTACACTCCATGTCTCATCCAGAGTTGCAAATTTCTGGTGTTCATTTTAGGCAAGATGTGCTTTCTTTGTGTACCTCTCTCTCTTCTATCAGTCTGAGGAACTGGGAGAGTACCACTTATCTTTCTGCCTCAAAGCAGCTTTAAAAATAACACCTCTTCCTTGTGAATAGAAGAGTTGAAGGTGGCTGTCAGTGTGGAGTGCTGGGAAGAACATTTTAAACAGAAGAGGAAGCAGAATGCATACTGCTAGCACCACCACTTCCAAAGGGGATGATGGGAGAGCAAATCGCTTAACCTTCCATGCCTCTACCTTCTCATCTGTAAAAGAAGGACCATGGCAGTCCTCTCTGCTAAAGCCACTCTGAGGATGGAAGGAGGTGATGCACTTTGGAGGCTGTTTGCAGAGCCTGGCACTTAACAAGTGCTCCATCAAGGACACATATTAGTTTGAGGAACTGGTTATTCATTACTGCTCAGACTTTCCTCTAAAGTCGGAATCTTTCACGGTCCTTAAGAAAATAACCCCTTGCCTTAAAGGTATGCAGTAGTCTGATGGAGAAGAAAGATTTCTGGACAGGTTGTTTGGAAACTTGGGCTCTAGCCCTGCTTGCTTTTACTATTTTATTATCTGTTATAACCTTGGGCAAACCATTCTGTTTATGGATATAGATTTATTTCATCTTCAAACCAACAATACAAGGGGAAAGTATCTGGAATAGAATGATAGGTTTTATTTTGAACAATACTAATTAGAATAGCTGAATATTCTTCCCTTTCAATAGATCCCCATCAAACACATTTTTATATCAAAATTACATATTGGGTGAGGTCATGAGAATAAATAATATATGGGAATATTTTGATAATTTCATGTTTGAACACCCTGAGAGCAAAATATATAGATGCTAGGAATAGAAATCAGATCCCTAAAGCTCCAAATAGTTTATTAGAGGCTATGGGGAATCAAAGGGTCAAGAATGTTGCCTTTGCCTCCTATTTTTTATTTTTCCCCTTTCTTCATTTGTTAAACTGAGAGGAAGTAACACATATAGATATAGCGATAAAACAGATAGAATGTTCAGCGACAGTCCCAATTTTGTGTCTCCTTTCTTTTAATTTATGAATATGTTGGTGAACATAATAATAGTAGTTTAATATTGGTGCCTTTAAAGAAGTTTAAGCATTATCATAAGCAAAAATAGCTACCACTTATTGAGCATATTTCTTGTTATCAGATACTCTGCTAATCATGTTCATAGTATCTTATTTAATTTTTATAGCAGCTCAATGAAATAGATACTAACAGACATTGTAATTTTACAGATACACAGAGGTTTGTAGCTCGATTTCAGAGAGCTGATCAATGCCACCACGGAAACTGAATTGTAAGGTTTGCATTAGAGAAACCAAAAGAAGATATTTTCAGACCCCTTGTCTCGCTCTGCATTAAGAAAAAAGATGGCTACCAGACTATAGATTTCTGAAAATCTGCTGGGTAGGAATAGTCCAGGCATAATGGTGTTCATTTGTAATTCTAGCACTCAGGAGTCTCAGGCAGGAGGATAGTGAATAGGAAGTGACCCTAGTCTGCAAAGCAAGAACCAAGGCTCAGACAAACAGAATAAAATAAGACAAGTGAGAAGCTATACTCTGGAGGACATTGGCTTCAGATCTTTGAGGGCTAAGTCAATAACACATCTTTGTATCTGTTCACTTTTTAAACCACAAAATAATCCATTTTTTATCTCCTACAAAATGATCTCCTACATGTTCTCTAATAAGTGTTCTTTGCTTTCTAATTTTATTCCCTCCCCACCTCTGGTCAGGTTAATATAGCCAGATGACTGCAGATGACTGGGTCCATCCAGCTGTTTGTCAGCGATCTGAGGGTTTGGTCTGTAGTCACAGGGAGAATCTGGAAGGGAACATGGATGGATTTACATTCTAATTTAGTTCCTCCTAAATTCCTTTTAATTGATTAAATTTTTTTGATACAGAATTTCTCTGTGTAACAGCCCTGGATGTCTTGGAACACTCTCTGTAAAGTAGGCTGGCCTCAAACTCAGATAAATATGCTTTCCTCAGGTGCAGAGTGCTGGGATTAAAGGTTTGTACCACCACACCTGGATATTTTTCTAATTTCTAATATGCAGCAGCTTAAACCAAACAAATGCAAGATTGCAAACTGAGCTTTGCTTCTAATTTCTAGGTACTATTATTTTGTACTATAGTCTAGGAGGACTTAAATATATGTTAGAAACCTTCAATCCCAAATTTGTCCTACCTGCATGATGCACAGGGATAAAGATAGAGATTGAAGGAACAGCCAACAAATGACTGGCTCAATTTGAGACGCAGTCCATGTAAGAGAACCAATCCCTGAATCTATTAATGATACTTTGCCATGTCTGCAAGTATGAGCCTAACACAACTGTCTCCTGAGAGGCTTCATCCAGCTGTTGATGGAAACAGATGCAGAGACCCACAGCCAAACATCAAGGTGGTGCATTATGAAAGAGTTGAGGAGAGTGAAGTCAAAGACATCACAAGAAGACCCAAAGACAACTAACCTGAGCCCATTGGAGCTCACAGAGACTGAACTACCAACCAAAGGACATGTAGGGGCTTGACTTAGGCCCCCTACACATTTGTAGCAGGTGTGCAGCTTAGTCTTCATGTGGGACCCCTAACAATTGGATCGGAGGCTGTCTCTGACTCTGTTGTCTGCCGTTGGATCCCATTCCCCTAACTGGACTTCCTGGTTAGGCCTCAGTAGGAGAGAATGCACTTAGTCCTGCAGCATCTGGATGTCCCAGGGTGGGTTGTTACCCGAGGCTTCCCTTTCTCTGAGGAGAAGGGGAGGGGGTTATGTGAGGAGGGGCTATAAAGGTGGGACTGGGAGGAGAGGAGGAGCAGGGGGCTGTGATAGTGATGTAAAGTGAATAAAGTTTAAAAATATGTCAGGAAAGACACACTGAGCTCTTATCAGCTTAGAGGGAATGAATATGTATTTTGGATGGTGTCGGTGACTTTAGTACTTTGTAAAGAAGTTATCTGCGCAAGCTAAGTTACCTTTAGGCATTTCTATTTGATATAAATGAAGAGAATGCCATTTCTGCTTTATTGTTCTCTAAGATATGCGCTGAGTAAACCCTCAAAAATGCTTTAGCCCAAGCTTTTCTAACCACATTATTTTTCAATCAATATATTTACAATTACTCATTTGAGGAACAGATGGGAGGTTGGCTATGGAAGTCAGGACAACAGGAAGAAAACAAGCAGTACTTCCTGATCACCAGTCTAGCATCCTCCAAACAGAGCTTCCTTCCTTTGGGCCTTTACACTTACAGAAATGTCATGTCTGAGCCCATTGTCCACGAGCCATTTCTGCCATTTTCAGTGTGTTTCCAATCTCTTTTCATGGGAACAGTTTCTGCTTCTCATAGAGTAGAACGAAAATTAGCCCAGTGAAAGGATGGGCATCATGGCATTATGATCCAAGACCAGGGCAGCATCACTTGCTTGTGGCCCTGTTAAGAGCTTCATATAATGGCTAACAGTTACAGTTGCTTTGTACCAGGAACTGACCTAGGCATCTAATATGTGAACCAGTGTAGCATCCTATGAGTTAGCAACAATTATGACATCCATTTTTAAGGTGAGTAAGGACACATACAATGAGTAGCCTAGTGTCTGTGTCTTTTCTTAGCAGCCATGATGGGGCTCCGAGATGTTTACTATAGGAATTACTTATTTGGTAATCATTTGTAGATTTATTTTCCTATTTGATGTACTATCTGTTTGACTTGCTAATCAACAGAAGAAATGGGTAGAACTAGTTGGATTACCAGTGTAGGTGAATGCCTGAAGAACACGGGAGGGCGTGTTCTGGTCCGATGAGGGTCGAACCTTACAAACAGGATTGTGATTCTGGGACACAAAAGGATGAGCACTTCTTATACCCTAACCACTCATCTACAGAGCTGTTATTTTAGCTTAGGTAATGGCCTGCTTATACTCAGCATTTGATTTTAGCTTACATCATACCATTCTCCTTTATTTCTACGAAACAAGTTAATATATATATATATTGCATATATAAGTAACATATAACTATATATTGCATATATATAACTATCATTATGCAGATAAAATAGTTGAAACACGATCAAAAGGCTCAATGTGATAGATCTGTGACTAGCCTTTCGATTTTTTTTAAAAGAATAATACTTTTTAAGTAGAATTACAGATTAAGAGACTCATGAACATGACAAAAAATGGGACCGATTCATTTTTTTAGAATCCCAAACTTCAGACTTAAGAACTTTCAAAGCCTTTCCAGCTTAATGGGTCTAATAAAAATTTTAATGTTACAATTTCATTCTGTGCTAGGTGAATAAAAAAGTCACTTAATAAAGCTGTAGTTCCTTCTTTTGAAAATCTCCAGTTTGTCGATAAATCATGACACCTTTGTGCTATTGAAAGGCATCAACAATGAAAGAATGGATAGCCTTAGTAAATAGTTCTGTCCCCTTCATGATCTGTGCCCAGTGGAGACAAATAATAGTTCTTCGGATTTTCAGGAAGAACAAGCTCCTGCTGAGAGCTTTCCAAGAGAGAAGGCAACCTGATTAATCTTTGAGAAGCTTGGCTCATCCTTTCAGTAGCATAAAGTGCATCTGTGGAATATGTTGGTCCTTTGCTTGTGGAAAGCTGGAAATTTTACAGTTGATGTAATTTGAATTTCTTAGGTAGCAGAACATCTTATAGCAAATCTCCTCTGCTTACACGTGTTTACTGCTCATTATCTTCGTTCCTCATGTGTATTCCTTAGTCATCGTGCTTTTGGGTAAAGGACTGCCCAGCATTTCTTTGTTTTGTTTTTCTTTTTGATGTTTTGCATCTACCTCTTCTAATTCTGGTTTCATAGACCATGGTTTTGTATCCTACACAGTCCTGTTACTCAATCCAGATAGTATTTTCTATACATGGGGAAATTATAATAAAAAAAAGACATCCTAAGAATCACTTTCACTGGAATATCTTCTTTACTTTCCATACTCAGGAAAGTCAAACTGGAATCCAAAGGGAATATCTGTTTTTACAAGAAACTCTTTTATACCGACAGAAATGTCCTTTAGGTCATCACGTTCCGGCTTGCCTCTTGGGTGGAGAATCAAGAATGGACTATATTGGCTCTCACAGCATTTTTTGTGTGTGTTTGTAGCATTACCTATGCAAGCATTTTAAAGTAATTTTCTTTCTTTAGTTTTATAGTTGGATTTGTGGAGATTAATATCACTTTACTCTCATCTTCAGAGAATTTGTGTAGTTTGCTTGAAATGGTGCAACAGCTACATCACAGCCCTTGAGAGTCCTCAAACATCAGTGGCTTTGTATTGGCTGAGGTTCAGGAACCACGTAGAGCTTTGAAAAATGTGTCAATTACCTAGAGCCTCTAGCTAAGATTGCTAGCATTCAAAGATCTGTGGTGCTTTTCAGTTGGTGTGGGAATGTGGTATATTTGGTATGGAGGTTGGGTCACAGGAAGGCTCAAAATCATGTTTAAGCTAATATACAGGAGGTACACAATTACTAAGGCCTGATCTGAGAACATGTTCTATTCAAACAGTAGGGTAAGCACATGTCCATGTCCTTCATTATGTCTTCCAAGCCTATGTAATGCCACATCTTGTTTTTAGCTAAGGTTACTTCACTCCCTCATTCATCTGCTTAATAACAACAATCACTATGTTTTAGTCAGCACTTAATAAAGTGCTTACAGAGATGAGCAAGACAGCAACCCCATCCTCAATTAGCTGGTGGTATTATTCAGAAGATAGGTCTGTAAATGAATAAATAATAATATTAATAGCTTTTTATGTTTCATGCTGTGTTAGAGGTATAGGCAAATAACTAGAAGGGCAGAGGTCAGTAGGGCAAGGACTACTACTTGAGCAGGACTTCGAATGATAAGATATTTTCCAGATTTTTGTGTAGATGTGTATATGTTCATATGTACATGTGTGTGTGTTTGTGTGTGTGTGTGTGTGTGTGTGTTTTGGAAGGAAATTGAGTGAGGAATATAAATGATAAAAAGAAAATGCCACATGCAAGAGATTAAAAGCCGTAAAGGCTGTCTTCCATGTAGCATATTGAAACACTCACAATTATAGAGTACTAATATAGGGGAGTTCATGGTGGTGGAATGTGCAGGATGCTAGTGGAACATTCAAAGACGAGGTTTCAAGGCTGTGGAAATGACTCAGCAACTAAGAGCATCCATTATTTCAGAGGACACAGGTTGAATATCAATACCCACGTGGTGGCCCACAATCATCCATAACTCTATTTGAAGGGATCTTACATCCTTAGACGCTAGGCACATAGTACACATACATACATGTAGCCAAAACATTCAAAGGCTTAAAATAAGTCGAAAGATTCAAAGGTAAGATTTCTGAAAAAAAAAAGTCCATAGAACAGGGTTTTCTGGGGAAAAAGAAGTCTAGGTAGGGCATCAAGGTGAATTGTTAAGGGGAAATTACATGTAGAGATCTAGAATTAGGAAGGGGTCACAGCCTCTGTAAAATTCAGATGAAACTTTAACTCTTCTGTCTAGAGTGAGGCATTTGAACCTTTGAGAAATGATATATTCAAGCAACAAAGTTTCTTTCCCTTTTACTGTAGAAATTTTTGTATAATTTCTACTGAGATATTTCTCCATATACAGGAAGCATAGACATTGAAAATGACCGTGGGGCCATATTCTAAGATGCCGAAGGGTGGTGGAAGAACAGACCTGGCGTGACAGGCAGGCCATTGTTGAAGACTCAGCAGGAAAAAAATGTTCCAAGTGCATTATGATATGGAAATTTACCAGGAAATATTTTGAGATCTGATAGGGTATCTCATTCTACCAACTGGGCATTGTTTCCTTTTCTCCCTTGTCTTAAAGGACACAGAAGGGCTCAAGGAAGATCACTAAGAGATGACTAAAGAGGAAACATTTCAGTGCCTTGAGTAGTCTCTGGCTAGATAAAAGAGTCAATGTGGATAGTTATTTGTATATTCAACCCCTAGGAAGAATAGTCCTTTGAAAATTCGTGCTATAATAGCTCCCAGAATTTTACAGCACTTAACATTTGTGCTAGATTCTATTGATTTACATATCTGGGATGTCTTTCTAAACTGTGAGTTTGTTATGAAGAGGCACCCTGTTTCTTTCAGTTATATAACCCTGCACTGATGGACAATTTTAATTGCAGAACGACAGAATTTATCCTTCATTCTACAGATGTAGAAACTGGCGGCTTGAAAGGCCATAAGACTTGAGTTTTATATTTGAAAACAGAGATGGGCTTAGAACCTGAGTTCCAGTTTGATGACTTGTTCTTTCCATGCCTTTAACTGGACCACTCACCCCTTACAACAGGGTGCTCTTGGTGTGTAGCAACAGAGATTCTGTCCTTAATTAAACTCTAGTCAGATGCCTCTAAGGCCTCTACTTGAGGAGGTCTCAAGCTTGGCCTACCAGAACGTGAACAAAACTTGGACATATTTTCCAACAATTCAAGGTCACAATTCTTATGGTGGCCATAGCCCATTCTAAAATGCCTGTCTGAGACATTCAAGACTGAAAAATGAATTGATCATTTGATCTAGTCAGTGCCTAAGTATAATGCCAATGTGGCCCAGTCTCTATTGGATTGTAGGAGGTTGAGTTCAGTAGGTACTGCTTAACAAAATGGCATGAGTTTCCCGCTGACCAAGCTTTCTGGTTATTTGCAACTTTCCCTTACATGGTGATTGAGGAAAGCTGCTCAGACACTCCTGTTTACTCACTTTTCCTCTAAAGTACCCAGGAACTTTTGTAAAAATTGAAGACGACTTCAATTTATGCTGAATTCTTTCCTTATTGCAATACTACATTACTGAATAAAATCTGCTAAAGTGTCGGGTGTCCAGCTGTGTTTATCTTTGACAGCGGTTAGAAACCCTGATTATGTGAGAGGAGACAGAATGTTCCTGGATAACATGCATCTATTTCTGAGCCTTCCCTTTCCCTTATACCGCCTAGATGAATGCTGTACTCCTAACTTTAAATCTTAGGGGTTACAGTGCCAGCATTCCATGTGACTGTATGCCTATGAGAAGGTAAATATGGGCTCAAAAATGACCTACTATGTAATTTGTGACAAACTACAAAAAGCCCTCCAAATATCCCTCTTGTTCTTAATAACTCACTGTAGGTCTGTTATCCGTGAAATAATGCAAACCTTTATTTGGGGGAGGGGAAGCTATTTATATTTTCAGTCTAACCTACCACTTGGTATACTGAGTTCCATATGCTTCTCCCATTTCCTACCTTCTGTGAGAACTGGAGCTACCTTTATTTGTCCTAAGCTCACCTCTACATGCTGTATGTCAGTGAGACACTCAGCAGACAAACACAGGATTTAGAAGGGAAAATGACCCGACTATTAATCGTTGTCTTCGTTTACAAGCATATTAAAAATTCAAATGAAAGGGAGCCAGAGTAATGCAATTGAAAGCAAGCACACTGGTGCTTAATTACCCCAAGGAGAAGGATGTAAATCCTTAACAGAACGGAGACCTGTTTATGCAAGGGCCTGTGGAAATGAACCGGAGCCCTACTATGAAATGAGTGCCTAGCCAAGTGCTGCTTGCCTGCAGTGAAGTTGAAACACTTTCTAAAAGTTCAATGTGGCCCAGGAACATAACCTGTCAGCCTTCTTGCCTGACATGATCTTAATTAGCCTCTCTTCTACTGCTGAGAAAGCCTGCTGAGGCAGTTAGCACCAGAGAATTCATCAGATCGTTTGTGGAGTCGACAAAGCAGGACAGCAGCCGACACTGGCAACTTATTGATTGGAAAGGATCCCTGAAAACGGGGAAGTAAAGTAGTCTTTATTTGAGTCCCTTGTTCTTCACTGAACGAAGGTGCTCCGCAGAGAATTGGCAGAATGGACAAGCTGTGCTCCATGTTAACGTACCCCCATCCCCCCCCCATTCCTTGGCATTTCATATTCTGTCTTGCTTTTGTAAATTTGTTTTTCAGTTGAGGCATCCTGTGCAGCCATGGTGCAACCAAACAATGCGTTTGACTGATGGACAAGGGGAGAGAGCTCTGTTGATTTTGCTGTAAATTGCACTTTTGCTAGCGCATTAGTTGAGAAAATGGAATTTTGCCAGTATTGCCTTCCCTTTCTTTGTTTACTGCCTATTTTCAACAGCCCTGTAATTGTTTTTCATTTTGTAAAAGGCACAGTGCTCCTTAAATTTTTTTTTATTGTATGTCTTGTCCTGTTCTCTTATGTTGAAGAACACTGGTGGGAATGCCATGTTGTTTTGGTTCTAGAGGCCAGGTTGACCTTAACAATGAAGGTGAGTCATTGCTAGGTGAAGCAGTTCCGTTGAAGGCTCAGAAACATAGTCTTCCATGAATCCTTTCCTGATGGCTCTAGCTGCCCACCAGGAACTCTCTCTTCTTTGGTCTCCCTTGGGGCTTGAAATCCATTCTTGACTTATGCTAGTTCATAATTGTTTTATGTGCTTTTCTCTTAAACCCATCTCTTTGACCACGATGTCAACTATTCATAGTTAAAGGCTAGAGGATATTGAACATTGTTGTTAACACCAACATAGATACAGTGAAGCTCTCAGTTAATGGTATATTAGTCCATAGCCAGTCTCTTGAGGAGTTCCAGTCACCAGTCCATTGACTCACGACTGTCTTCCTACAATCAACATTTTGCAGCAGATACGTCCATGCTGGAGGAAAAGATGCTGTTTTTGTACATTTGCATTCCTTGGCTTTTCCTTACTACTAAAATGTGTCTATATATTTATTGTCATATATTCCCTGAGGAACCAAAATTTATTTCTCCCTCCAATGATGGATAATGTTTTGAAAATAAAATATGATCACAAGAACTAAAATTAATTGGACATGTTATCCTGTTCAGCTTGATACTAAAGACTTTATATACACTGTATTCTGTATTTCACATACTTTACCCTCACTTGAATTGATGTCTACAGGGCTACAGGAGACAAACCTCAAAGTCTCAGTTGCAGGATTACTATACAATCTGTCTCCTTTTCCACAATTAATCAGGCTCAAACCCAGAAATAGTCGCTAATTGCATCTAGCCCCTAATACTGTGAAGAACATTCATTTAATAAGAACTAGATATTCAGCTCATTGAGGGTTAATTCCTCAAGGAACCTGCTGAAAGCAATGGAAGGTCAGAGGAAAAGAGCAACTCTGCCAGCTGTCACCTTCTTCCCCCAAAGATGCAAATGCAGTTCTAAACCTCATACTAAGGCATAATGGTGGTGGCGGTGGGACCAAAAGATTTATTTCTTTTGCCACAATAGTGACATTCTAGGGCAGGAAACACAATTTTAGCTAGCCTACCAAAGGAACTCCTATCCCAAACCCTGAATAGCTGTCTTTCAAACAATTCAGACTGTCATAGGAAAGACAGAGGAAAAGAAAGCGAGTAAGGCAGTATATACTTCTGTTTCTAAGAGGGAGGGGGCTACTCAAAGCGCATCTCGTGACAGGAGTACCATCTCTGCACATGAAGGACAACCCAAGAGAGAAAATTTGACGGTTTAGTTTAATGTGTCTTTGGAGACGAACGTTCCTCTGGCTGTGAAATCAATTCAACCTTGCATTCACTGCGATCAAGGAGTTAACACTATATTAAAATTAGTCATGTCATTTGATGGAAAAATATTCTACTTATGGAAATACCTTTATAGGAAAACTGCCTTTCTGAGTCTGAGCTGGAAATATTACAGTAAACAGGATCTAATCACAGCGAAGCCTTTTTTCAGCTTTGCATGACAGCTGTAAAATATGACAGTATTTATTAATAGTTGCTGCAGTCTAATGTGCAGCATTGGAGAGCTACAGCAAAAATATGGTAAGCTACTAAGAGAACAATTTCCACAGTAACTAATATCCAGCTTTTGAAAGGATACTTTAATGTCTTATGGTTTTTTTAATTCTCCCCCTACTGATAGTCCAACCCCAGGAATGAAGGAGCTACTAAGCTAATAACCTCTGTGGAGAGGAAGTGTTTAAATGATAATTTATTTCAAGAGCTGACAACAAATTGCTCGGCACTTTCTCTTTTTATGCCCCAAAGCAGTCAAGGATGTGCAAATCGAAGTATTAAAAATATGACAGCTTCAGTATTTTCATTTTCAATGAAACCCTCATTATAGACATACGCACAGTCTTTTATTCACAATCCAGTCCAAATATTCATTCACTAGTATTATCGTACAGGCTCTCAAGATGCTCTCATAGTTGAAAACTCATCACAATAGATTAAGCAGGCTGCAGAAACTACCAACTGTCTTAGGTCCTGTCATCCCTGATTACTGCTGCTCAAACACGGGAATTTAGTATCTGTCTCTCACAGGATAATGTACTCTCCGGGCCTTCCTAATTTATTCAAATATAAAAAAGTAACGTGAATTTCAATAAAAAAACTCTCTTGACTTCACTTTTCCCAGAAGGCAAATGGACATGCCTAGAATTGGAGCCATCTGTCACCTTCGTATTTCCTTTCATTAGATCTTGAAGCAGGTGTGAAAAAGGCAAGGCAAAGCAAAATGAAACAAAGCAACAAGATTTGTTTTGATGCAGGTACCTACTACTCATAATACTTAGCTGGAAATAAAATCTTTGGTAGTAATCCACCATTGGCCATTCTTTGTTTTTTTGCCACAACCAGCCACATATCTCCTTAGCAGTATAAACTTTTAGATTCCTGTTTTTCTGAGCTCTAGAAACTATCTTAGCCACAGAGAGGGATGTGTGGGTTCACTGTGCCTTAGATGCAGGCCTCACTACAGCTGTTCATTCCAAACCTGCATTCTGTCTGCATCGAGAACATTGTCCTTTCTCTGCTTCCACCATTTTGACTCAAATGCCCTTTAACTTGAGTCTTTGGCCATCTGTTTATGTTGATCCCTGGTATTCTAGTGTGAAAAGATAGCATATTTATTTGTGATCACTATGATATAAGAAATAAATTGAGAACTGGACTGCATCTACACAGACACAATTGAAGTATGGTGGGTCTAAGCCCAGGGTCCTTTGAAGAACTGCCACAGGAAAAATGAAGGAAATGGTACCTGATGCCTTTAAATGTTTAGACAGTGGGAAGCAGTATGCTATCCAGAGCAAAGCATATAGTCTGTGGAATGTGGCAGACCTAGGGTGATATGTGACTTTTTCTTTTTTTACTTTGGTGTTGTATAAGTCCAAGAATCACATTTTGAAATGTTTTGCTTTGCTTTCATCAGGTGTAGCATTATATAAATTTTACCATGATGAAATGTGATAATCTCTAGACTCAAGACCTAGTATATATGTTAAATGGCTAAGAAATAGCAGCTGTTCTTATTTATTTATAAAATACAGTAAACCCCAGCATAAGTGCACAGGCCTGTAACCCCCAGCTACTGAAGAGGGTGGAGCAGGATTGCAAGTTCAGGGTCTAACTGAACTGCTATAGAGACTTGAAAACCAGCCTGGACAACTTAATGTGACCTTTCCTAGACAAGGAAAGATTTTGGAGATCTAGGCCTAGACCTAAGTGGTAGAAGCTTGCCTAGCATGCATTCTCTTGCACTGTATGAGAATGTGTGTGTGTGTGTGTGTGTGTGTGTGTGTGTGTGTGTGTGTGTGTGTGTGTGTGTATATATATATACATACACACACATCTAAGAATTACTGATTTGTTGTCTCTTCATCTGTCTGTCTGTCTCTGTGCATGTCTGTGTATATGTTGGTAAAGAGGAAGAAAGGAGGAGATGAAGAAGAAAAGAAACAGAACAGAGATATGAAAGAGAACGAATAAAAACAGTGAAAAGGAAAGTTTTGGGGCTTTATTTGGTAAAAAAAAAACATTATGAAGTTGACATGTAAACATTGTGAATGTCAGCATTTGGAAAGGTGTGAAAAAAAGGAAGCCTCTGCTCATCTCAGAAGAATTAAAACCTAACCTATCTGGAAGCATTCATGATCCTCCTAGGAAAGGCCTCTCTCTTCCTTGGCACCCCTCTCATCTTGGGGAATCTCCTTACTCCCTAGGATCTCAAGGAAACATCTTAGCTGTCTGAGAACTTTATTTCTCTTCTCCATGGTCAATGCTGAAATGAATGCAAATATCACCAGTAGGGCCCAACAGTTCCATGTCGACCAACAGAATAATTCCCATAGCGTTCTCAGTTTCTACCACAACCTTTAAAAGAAGGTAACAATGTCTCTTGAAAGGCTATTGACTCTCAGAGTTACTTGGGAACTGGGTATGGAGTTTCGGATTCAGAATGGGAGACAGCAGGAGTTTATTGAATGCTAGAAAGAGGGTTGGCACTAGTTGTCTCAAAGGGCACCCAGACTATTATCTCATTATCTAAGCCCACAGTCACAGATGGGCCAGGCTCTTTCATCTCCATGGGGTTTGCTCATTGAAGCCAAGGAGAGGCTTCATGTACTCAAGAGAGCCTGGCTTCAGTTGCCAGGTATGTCACCATTGTGGAGGTGATTGTGTTACTCTTTAGAACACTTTCACACCCCCCCAATGTGTGTAACAACTCAAAGAGGTGACCATTTTCTTGGAATGGTTTTAGAATCTTTTGTGCAGAGGAATCTGTGTATGCAAGCAACCTCCCAAATTGGATTCCTGGAACCTGAGAGCTCAAGATTAAAGTTGACTTGTAAAAGTTGAGAATAGAATGGTGGGTACCAGAGACTGGGGTGGTGGTGGTGGTAATGGTGGAAAGACAGATAGAAGTTGGTCAATGGGTACACAGTTATAATTAGAAAGAAGAAATGGGCTTTAGTGTTTGGTTGCCCAGAAACATGAGTATAGTTAACAGCATTCTGCATGCTTCAAAAATAACCACAAGGGAATTTTGAGGGTGTTTGCTATAAAGAAATGATAAATAGATGATGTGACCCATATGCTAATTACCCTGATTTTGATCACTACGTAATGTATACATGTATCAAAATATCACATTGTATCTCATGAATATGTATAAGTAGTGTGTGCCAATTAAGGCGATAATAATAAAAAGAAAACCATTTTTGGATTAAGTTTCTATTTCTATGGAAGTTCCTTGCCTGAATAAAAATTTCTTTTCTCCTGGATACACAAAGTCATTAGTAACCATATAAATTGGCATGAATAAATTGGTGAGCTGAGGTGTTGTCATTAGCAGAGAAAGACTATTAATCAACGGGAACAAAATGCAGGACATGAAGATTTGTGAAGGTGTGGGGGAAGGGTAGGCAGAGATGTGGTTTTATTCCCAACAGGGAGGGCCAGCATAGAGATGCTGTACTGTGAGAAGGACTAGGTAAACAAGTAACAGAGAAGTCGATAAAAGGAAAGGTTATAGAGAGGGTAGGTAACACAGTTAGTGAACCTCATAATTTTCCTAAGCACTGACCTTTTATGTATGTAGAACCAAATGCCTGTTTTCTAACTTGATACTAATGAAGCAGGGTGTCATTTTATTAACTAAGTGAAGCAGTGATTTGCAAAGCCTGAATCAGACCTTTTTCTGTTCACAGAAATTAGAGCAGAGCCAGTACATTCCACCAATTTACTCAGTGTTTGATAACGCCAGAGAAAACTAGCCATGTTTGTGCAATGTATCTTTGAAACGACCTCCGAAGCTTAACCCATTCTTTGACTTCTTATTCATCCCTGGACCTAAACAGAAAAGTCACAATAGTGTATATTTAATCTTATTCGAAAGTGATTATCAGGGTTCCTTTCTATCTCTCGTCCACATCTCATATAATTTAAAATATTCTAAATTATATTTGATCTTAAAATATCACTCCACCATTTTATTACTGAAGCAAGAGATGATCACTGACAAGAGAGAGAGAGAGAGAGAGAGAGAGAGAGAGAGAGAGAGAGAGAGAGAGACCACAGATACCGTATGTCATAGTGTAAAGACCTGTTTATCACATTGAAGATAAGGCGTTGGGGTGCTTTATATCAGACCAAATCAAATAACAATAGGGGGCATTAGGTTAGGCACCAAGTGGATGGTGTGGACAAAAGGGGTTTCTGGGCAGTGAGCAAGATTTCTGCTCCTCAAACCCGGTTTAGTTAAAAGCATCGTCATTTTTACTTCTCAGACTTTTCTCTACCTCCAGCTTCGGTTAAGCTGTTATCATTCTGACCTGCAGGACCACAGTGGCTCTCTTTCTTTGTTGATTTTCCTTAGTTCACCACTCTATTAATTATAGAAGCTTAAATCAAGTCATTTGACCCCTCCACTTGTAATCTTGTAATGCTTTCCAAGTTTAGAATCTACTCTCCTTACCATGGTTCCTGGTCGCATTCCTCGGCTAAAATAAGCTCTCTTCTCATCTCTTTGTTCTTCCAACTACATCCATCTCCAACCATCCTCCTCTCTCCTCACTAATCGTTGCTCACACTGGTCTTTCATTAATTTCTACAGCTTTTTTTTTTTGCACTGGCTGTTTCCACATTAGGCTGTATCCTTCAATCCTTTTACTTGCCCAATTATAATGCCCCTCCTCAATAAGGCTCTCACTAGGCATCCTTTCCAAATTAGGTCTAAGCATTATACTCTTTCTTTGTTTTTTTTCCATAGTGCATTATCTAAATGTACCACTATAACTTATTATTTACTTGATTTTGTCTGTCTTTCTTATTTGAAAGCAATCGTTCAAAAATTTTTATTTATTTAATATATACGTGCTCTGCTGCCTATACATCCACAGGTCACAAAAGAACCTCAGATCCCCTTATAGATGGTTGTGACCATCATTTGGTTGCTGGCAATTAAGCGCAGGACCTCTGGAAGAGCAACCAGTGCTTTTAACCACAAGCCATCTCACTAGCCCATAGAAAGGAATCTTTATGACAGTGGGGACCATATGTGTCTTGTTTATCATTGTAAGCTTAACAACTGTTAGATGAATGAAGAGGGAGGTACAATTTGCTATAGGTTTAGAAAAGTTGAAATGATTTTCATTATCAAAATAAAGGAGAGTATTTCAGGTGATACTAGAGGAGATGAAGTTGATAAATCAGAGGCATGGATCTGGCACATTTTGACAATAGTGAAAAATGGGAATTACCTACAGTAAGAGAGTCTTACAAGGCTGCATAGGGAGAAAAAGATGGTAAGTGGGTTGAGGTGAAGATACTGAATCTTAAAGAACAGACTGTATTTCTCGCTCATGTGGGCAATATCTTAAGTTTTTGTGATAGTTTTTCAAACAATGTTTGAGAAGAGTTTCCAAAATGGACGTTAACGTTAAAGTTTGTGTAATGAATGTCTCAAAAACATATTAGATTAGTCCTTTCTGTTAAGGAGCAACAGAGGAGAGAAACAGATTTACATGAATCAGTCAGGTTTCTTTGCTGTCAGACCATACAGTTGCCCGTACCATTTAATAAGAGAAGAAGTAGACAGTGATATATGTCGGCCTGCTTCTTCATAGTAGAGAACTAAGGAGCAGAGATGATTCAGAGACTTTGATGATAGAATGCATGTAGTGGGTCTCCTTTTGAATGAACAGAATTAAAGCATTAACAAAAATAATTTTTAATTTTAACAAAGCTTCAGGAGAAAAGCTGATGATTTCAGCCTTCAGTTATGAAAACTAAATTATAATGCTCCATATTGCACTATATTCCATATATGGAAATGAGCTAGCTCATTCTCTGTGCTTGAACCAAAGGAAAATTCCTTGAGTAAATTGTAAATTAGAAATTTTGAATAATATTTAAACAATGTTGCTTTGTTTAAACACACAGAGCTCCTTTCTTACATTGTCCTTTGCCCACGTTCTTTTAAAAATATACATTTAGTTTTTTAGTACTGAAACTATAATATAATTACATTACTTCCTTCTCTTCACTCCTCCATCCAGCCCCTCTTATGCACTCCTACCCATTTCTGCCTCTCAAATTCAGTCTCTCTTTCTTTAGTTATTTTTACATATATGAAAATATTCATAACTACAAGAATACAACCTGCTCAGTCAATATCATATTGCATATATGATCTCTGTGTTGACTCCTTGATATTGGATAACACATGGTGGAGGTCTCCTTTGAAGAATACTATTTTTCTCATTTTCAGAGTTCTCCAATTGCCCGTAGTTCTTTGTTTAAAGTTGAGACTTCATGGTGTTCCTGTTTTCCTGTCCTCAAGAAATCCTACCATAGAGGCCCAGTTTCTCTAAGGAGTTGTCTCTGAAAAGTCCACATTTCTGGAATGCTACATTTTTACAATCTTTAAAGCAACCAGAAGGCAGGATAGCATTCAATTCAACATTGTTCTTCGTTGGTAATGAATTGTTGTATAAATGATTTTTTGTTCACCCCTATTGGAACTATATTTTATATGAATTTGTCTCCGAGGTAGAATACACCACAGAGGGTAGATAGCTCACAGAATCTCTAGATTAACTCACTTATAATATGCAAGTTACAGTTAGTTTCAAGATACTAAGTTTCTTGTGTCTGGCATACTGTCAAAAAAATCACAGAGGCATAGAATCCTACATAAAAAGGGTCTGAGGAAAGGAAGGGCAAGAAACTGTTAGTGACTTGGTCAAGATAAAGCTAGCTAGTATCAGATCTTGAATTAGAACTCCTAGATCCTGATTCTGATTGGTGAATTTCAATCCCCTTTGCTGTAAGTGTCTTAGGCACACAGACATGATCTGATGCTGCAGCTAAATAAGAGGAATGTGAAGAAAACCAAGGCTTCAACAGGGACAAATAAACTTTTCAAATTATGTTGATAAGAAAGACCTTTTCTGTAGGTATGAGCAGGGCCAGGAAGACAGACCTTTCCTGTGTTTCTTTTTTCCCTAAATCTGAAACCCTGGAGTCAGAGAGAGCCATCTTCATTTAGTCTCTAGGCAAATGTCTGATATAAGAACAGTGTTTGAGGGAATGTCATGATAATACAGTCCCTTGGCTTCATTGAGAAAAACTTCATAGACAACTGGACTTGTGGAGTACATTTAGTTTGGATATGATGCATATATTTCATCAAATTACTTAATACATGTTGATACTCTGGTTTCTCTTCAGATCGTATAAATCTTTCGCCTTTTACTTAATACATGTTGAAAAGACAATCATAATCTCACAAGATTCATTTTCTAAACTTTCCAGATTGAACTCTCATTACTACATAACATAGTAGATCACATATATACACACATAGCAGTGCATGGAAAATTTTATTTCTTTATCTCAAAACTTTATATGATAGTATTCTATGTTTTGTGTGTTTTAGATCAAATAAAATTTTCCTGGGCATGCTCTTTTGCAAAAATAATGTCCAGGGGTTTAGCCCAAGCCACATTTTTAAGTAGGGACCTATGTATATGACTTGGAAAATTAGGTTAAAATCATTGATATACTTTTTATGTTTGATTTATACTTAATACTAAAACAAATTTAAATGAGAATTAGATTTTTATCTATTGGAATAAAGGGATGCATGGGTGACAAAATGTGAAAATCATCATCATGTGAATACCCATAGAGAGAAGTAGATGTTTCTTCTTACCTCGTTCTGTGTCATAGAGGTACACAAACTTCTCCCACTTGTAGTAACTGAGAAGACTCAGAATGGCACCCTTCAAGGCTGGGCGCATCTGGATGACAAACTGCACATCTGCATCAGTGGGAAAGCTAGGTGTGACAAAAGATGTGTGCAGGGCCCCACAGAAGGAGGTCAGGGTGTTCATTGACATCTGGTCATAGAATCCAAAGATAGCATACACCCCTCTGGAGAACTGGGAGCAGACTGCAATGAGAAAGAGAGGAACACATTTCAATAGGTCAGTTGTCCCCTGTGGCAGCTTGTAAGGTTAGAAAGCCAATGCATAATTAATCTCCGAATTAGCCATGCCAAAAAGCAAGCAAGCAAGCAAACAAAGAAGAACAACAAAGAAACAAGAAGTCAAGACTCTAGAAAAATATAAGAACCCTACCATGGTCTAGTTGCCCAGCAGGAAAATAATTAAGAAAGGGAAATCTTCATTGGCTATAGTTACATATTATCTGTGTTTACAGTGGCCACGAAATTGAGGAAGGGACAAGGTGACAGTTGTCTTATCTCATACAAGTCTCCCTGCTCAGCTTTAAGCACTTCAGGCTCTAATCTTCCCAAAATGGTTACCCAGTGACCCCTCAGTGTGGTCATGCCACCACCGAGGCAAACTTGTCTTTCCATGTCTTCAGCTCTTTTCCTCCAAGGTCAATGCACTGGATGCATATTGAATCAAACTAACTGCTAATGTGTCTACCTGGAAACATGTTATTCTTGCTATATCAAATAATGCTAAGACCACCAATGTATTGTAACAAAACCCCTTCATGTAGACTACTAATCTAGAGAATTTCAGATTGTCGACAGGCTGTGGGAATGGCTGACCTTTCAGTGGCCACTGAACCACAGGAGGCAGTTGGTTACTTACTGTGCCCAGGTAGAACTGGCCAAGTTCTACTTTGGTCCTATTCCATTTATCTAGTGGACTCATTAGCCTACATAGAGAAATTTCCTGGCCCCTTCATCATTATTGTCAGTTTTCCTTCATTTCAAAGTGGGCCATGCCACTGCCTCATCTCTCTTCTGGCCCAGAGGAGCTTAAAAAATGTGAACCAATTTCAATATTAGCTTCAGTAGAACATAATTAGCAAAGCAAATCAACTACAACAACACTGTGTGGTGCATTCCCAAACCAAGTGGAAATGATCTTTCGATTATCTGCACCAGTGCCTCCTTCCATTCATGCGAAGCAGACATTAACGGGCATAATGCAATGTGATTTAAGAGGTCCTGCATGGTCTCCCTTATCTGCTATGAAACCATAGATTCCAGTGTTAGGCTCAGTTCTTTAGTTTTATGGTATTGAAATAAAGGGCTGCTGCTTGGGAGAGGGATGAAGTAGAATCTTTAAAGCCGTTATCATGGTAAGACAAATGGATGTGTCCAAGTAGTGGTTGAGATGAGTAGGGAGGCAGAAGGCTACATGGGGATGGGAATGAGCAGCCTGGGATCCGACAAACAGTAAAGTCACTACACAACATGAGGAAAGAAAATATGAAAAGTAGGAGGAAGGCAAGTAGAGACCAATCTAATTCATTTTTCCACCACGTTATGAGAAAGTGAGTTCTTGATATCTCTGCTATCTTGCTTTCCATACATACTATTTAAATCTCTGCTGATTAGGGTCATTCATCGAGTAAACTAATCAGCCATTTGCTTGAGGGAGGCATTTCAAAGATTATCATTTACTCTGCCATTTCCAGTGCCATCTCCAGCATAAAAGACGACGGCCTTTGATTTCAGGAATTATAAGTGGGCTTAAAACATATAGACAGGAAAGCTCTTTATCTTAATTGAAGAATGGCAGCTAGCTGATGAAAGATGAGAGTCACAGGGAGTACTTAGAAACAAACAAAAAACTTTGGTTAGCGTGAAAGGAAAATTCATTCTAAGTTTAATCATTTAAACAGAGAGCTTATGATATCAGGTCAAATACTGAACAATAATAATGCTAACAGCCACAATGATGATGAAAAACAGACAACAGTAAAAGTTCAAGTAAATGAAGTATAATCAATGATAGTGATAAATAGTATTTAGCTAGGCATGGTGTTAAGTAGTATAAAACTATTATCTCATTTAATTTCTCTATGGACGTTATAAAGTATTGATACCTTTACTATTTAATTGCTAATTTGGACACCAAAAATAGCTCAGTTACTAAGTATCAACATGAACATTCTAGAACTTATAATCCTTACAGCCCAAATCCAACAGTGTCATTAGTAAATATCTCCTTCTATGAGATAGGTTTTTTCATTTTTAGCAAAAAAGAGAGATATCCAATTAAATTTGTATTTCATATAGATAGTAAATTAGTTTTAACATATATATGTTTCAAATTCATACAGTAAAACTTATTTGTAGTTTATTTGAAATTCAAATTCAACTGAGCATCCTTATTTTACTGAAAATGCAAGAAGTTGTCCCTACTAATGGTCATGGAAACAAAAGGCTTAAACAAGCGATCATGGTCCTTCAACCAAAATGAGTCAAAGGATAACTGATAGTTCTCAGCTCCATACCAGCTAGTAATCACAGAGGAAGACCCAGGTGCCCTGCATAAAACAGGTTGCTTTTCAAGATCTAGATGCAGCATGTTTTCAGCATGGAGAACCCCATTCTGACTAATTTGTTTTTGTCAAATAAGTGAAAAGAAATTATAGTGATGAGATTCTGGCTATTAGAAAGGGAAGTGTTGTGTTCCTCATATCTATTATTTTGAGACTCGGAAGTCATTTATGGAGCTTTCATACTCCGTTAAATTTGCTTATTTATTTAGAGTACGATAAAGACCCAGAAAGTCATCAGTTAATCCAAGAACTATAACATAACTAATAACTTTTTAGTTGTATATTTCTCTTTTATTTCTCTTGTTGGGACAACCTTTCCTCAAGTCCAGAAGGCACACACATGATGGTGGATACCAACAAGTATTAAGAGAATATCATTCCATCTTCTACTGTCTTCATATATAGCAAAGGACCAGCAAATATTGACTTGTAGAAGGTTTTCTTTTTTCCATCCACAGCAATAAGTGTCGGTAGCATGAACAGAGGGCCCAGAGACCAATCACAGAGGAGAGCTGGCACAGGAGGACACAGGGGATCATAGCGGGGCCTCTCAGAGCAGATTTTTACAACCATACTTGGTTGCAGAGAACACAGTTGAAGAAACTTCAAACTTTCACATAGAATAATCTGCTTTCAACATATACACATACACACACAATGTCTATGTGTGTACATAACAATATTAATTAGTATAATTATGTACAATATATAGTATCAATATTAAAAAGAAGTCATAAAATTAAAAGGGAGTTGGAAGAGGAGAGAGAAGGGCGAAATGATGCAAATACAGTAGTACCCTTGTATAAAATTTTCAAAAGTTTAACCAAACAGGAAGTATGGTTTTAGATTCCTAGGGTGAACTGGGAGGAACCTAGTGAGCTTTTTCCTTATTTATTGCTTTTCAAAGCCTAGTATTTACTGTTGGAAACCTTTGAGATGAAAATTTTAAGGATCGAGTCTCACCATGTACCTCTGACTGTCCTGGGCTTTGCTGTGTAGATCACGCTAGCCTCAAATGCTCATAGATCTGTCTGCCTCTACCTTCCAAGCCGTGACATTAAAGACATATTTCACCAGCCCTGCTTGAAATGAAATTTTATGTGCAAAAGTCTAATACTTATATAGAAAGATAAATATATAAAGGAGAATATTTGAGCTTGTGTGTTGAACAGATTTCTACCGGTCTGACACTACCTATTATAAAGAAACTTCAATATAAAAAGTACCTTGTACAAGGTCATACAATGAATTATGAACCAGGCTGTTAGGAATGCTTTCTTAGAATTTCCTCAATATCCATATTCTGGACCTGTCTAGGGCAGTGTGGATTAGGATTTGCCTAGTATGAAAGGAGCATACTTTCAATTCTTCAGCCAAAGGCATAAAAATGGATCTCAACTAGCTGCCTTAGCCCCTTCCAACTCCCAGAATCAACAAGAACCAGTGGCGGGTTGGTGATAGTTTTAATACTGGTGAGTTTTGAAGGAATGTCTGTTTCCTTTCTTGAATCCTTAGTGTACGACACCCACTTCTTTACATTTTAGAAGATTGTTCTTGGTAGAAGACTGATGAGGAAAATGTTTGTCATGGCAGTTTTCTAAAGTCATACGTAAAGAGGAAGGGCGCTATCTTTTAAGAGAGGCAGATTTTGGTTCCATTTCTTGGCTGCATGACTTAATGTAGATTAGTCAATATCTGTGAGCCTTGGGTAGGGCCACTGTTATAGACAGAGGGTCAGAAGTTAGACTATTTAGATGGGAAGAGACACCCTAACTATGGGTGGCACTTTTCCCTGGGTTGGTTTCCTGGACTAAATAAAGAGGAGAGAGTAAAAAGAATACCAACATCCATTTCTCTCTGTTTCATGGCTATGGATATAATGTGACCAACCACCTCATGCTCCTGGCCCCCATGAATTCCCTACCAGGATGGACATACCTGTGAACTGTGAATCAAAAACAAACTCTCCTAGAGTTGTTTTTGTCAGAAGTTTCTTCCCAGCGATGGGGAAAGCAGCTAATCTAAGCCTAGATGTTAACATCTATCACTAGTTAAGTAACTTACTTGCTACTTAGTTTTTTGCCTCTGAGCTTGTTTCTTTTTTTTCAGAATCAACACAGTAATAGTGCCTATGTCAATCAAGACTGTTCTGAAAATTAAACTGGGCTAATTGATGGGAGGTGTCTAGTGTGGAAATATAGAGCTCTTTATTTACTCAAAAATGTTTATTGAGCTTCTACTGTATGCTTGATGGGCACTGAGAGGTAGGAGAAACTGTCCTCTTACATCTTATATATCATTGACAGGAAAATCCAATAGATGATATAAACAAGTTAAATATGAAGTATGTTGATTTCATATAGTCTGCTTTTATTCCCTTGGCATGCTTTGCTCCCCTTTAACGCCTTCACATTATTTTATGCCGTCCCCAGCTGCTATTGACCTCAGTCTTGCACTGCATGTCTAGGTAGCACAGTTTGCCTTCTCTTTTGCCTGTTTGATCCATTTCTTTGCTGTTTTTCCCATTCTCATTCCTGGGTAATCATGGTTTACAAAAGGAATCCTGGCGATTTGGCTCAAGAATGTGCTGTCATCCTCTGCCTCTTAGTCTCCCTAAATTACGATCTCTGGCCTGTAGCCTCTGAACCATTTTGATATGAAATAACTTGGTTGTCTTTCTCTTAGGAATGCCTGCCTCCACCTCTTCCCTAGTACAAAAACCAAATTCTTCTCACTGAGAATGCTGTTTCTGATGCATCCTGTTTTCCTAGGAACTATGTTGTAGTTCTCCAGCTGTGCTCCCTTCAGTGGTGAGGGACAAGCAGAGCTGGACCCAGCTGTCACACTTTTATTTATAGTTCCTGAAATCTGAAAGCTTGGGACAGGTACTGTTAATGTACAGCATAGCATCTAATTACACAACCTGTAGTCCAAAAAGCATAATTAAAGATGTCAAACAACTCAATTATTCCAAGAATGCAAATAGCAATATTGTGGATCATTTACAGAACACTTTTCAAAACCCTTGGAGTCCATCAGAAAAAAAGGAAACTAAAGTCTCTTGCTGATTACATGAGAAGCAAGCATGAAGCAGAACAATATAGCTATGAAGGAACTGGTCCAGATGGATCATGAGAAGCTTCTTAACATAATACCAGAGTATATTGAACTCCAGCAGATCAATGAAGCACAGCACTTGGAGAGACTTGAAGAGATCATATAGACTGGTGATTTCTAAAACTCTTCCATTAGTCCACAGTAGATTTCTAGTCCGGTGAAAGGAGTGGCGCGCGTGCAAGTGTGTGTATGTACATTATGTTTGAGATAAGATCAATCACACACAGACAGACAGACAGACAGACAGACAGACACACACACACACACACACTCATTTGCAGTGATTTGTTCATTGGTCCATTGGCAACTCACATGCAGGGTAGATCCTTACAAAAACAGGAATTAAGATGCCTATACTTTACCACGTCAGTTGGAACAAAATGGAAGAAGAATAATTTGATAATAATATTATGTAGACAATGAAAATAAACACAAAGGTCCAGATAATAGATGACCCCCCTAGTAAATGAGGAGAACCTACATTGAAGGTGAGGAGGACACAGATGCTCCAAGTGCTTTCTTGAGCACGGTATACTTTTCTCCATTTTATTTCTGCCTCCTATCATTGCATATGGGGTCACATTTCTTTTGAAAAGGGGGTGTAGATAATTATAGCAATGTGTACCCATTATATCTTTACCCATAGTCACATCTCTGTCTCCTCTGTGGTGGGCAAACTTGTACCCTTTCCAAAAATGCTCATATTTTAATCCCACAAATCTGTGAGTAAGATTAAATGTTAGCGGAAAGGCTGTAGGTGGAATTAAGGTTGTTAATCACCCAATCTTAAAATAGTGAGGTTGTCCCGGATCATCTGTATGGCCTAATGTGCTCCATCATGGAAGACAGGCACAGAAGGTGCACACTAGAGTGAGATGAGAAAGACTTAACTGTCCACTGCTAGCTTTGGGATCAGGAAGAGTTAGTGGTCCAAGGAATGTGAGGGCCCTTTAAAAGTCAGAAAAGGCATTCTTTTTTTTTTTAAATTTATTTAATACTTAATAATAATTCTTTGGTTTCCGGGCAAACATCCCCCTCCTCCCTCCCCTTCCTTATGGGTGTTCCCCTCCCAACCCTCCCCCCATTGCCGCCCTCCCCCCAACAGTCTAGTTCACTGGGGGTTCAGTCTTAGCAGAACCCAGAACTTCCCCTTCCACTGGTGCTCTTACTAGGATATTCATTGCTACCTATGAGGTCAGAGTCCAGGGTCAGTCCATGTATAGTCTTTAGGTAGTGGCTTAGTCCCTGGAAGCTCTGGTTGCTTGGCATTGTTGTACTTTTGGGGTCTCGAGCCCCTTCAAGCTCTTCCAGTTCTTTCTCTGATTCCTTCAACGGGGGTCCTATTCTCAGTTCAGTGGTTTGCTGCTGGCATTCGCCTCTGTATTTGCTGTATTCTGGCTGTGTCTCTCAGGAGCGATCTACTTCCGGCTCCTGTCGGTCTGCACTTCTTTGCTTCATCCATCTTGTCTAATTGGGGGGCTGTATATGTATGGGCCACATGTGGGGCAGGCTCTGAATGGGTGTTCCTTCAGTCTCCGTTTTAATCTCAGAAAAGGCATTCTAATGAGTTCCTTTTCACAGTACCGGGATCAAAATACAGTCCTACTAACACCTCAATTTTAATATGGCAAGACCTATATTAGACTTCTGACCTCCAGACCTGGATAATAATAAATGTATGTTGTTTTAGAACTGTGAATTGGACGCAATGTTTTATGGTAGCAAATATTAAATTAATATGCTAAACACAGTGAAATTAGGTTGGTAACTCTGTCGATCTATCCTTTCAGTATGAAGGGAGCTCACTGTTTTACCTGGGCAATACTTCTCATTGAGCCTACTTTTATCCTTTGGGTCTCTCCAGTGCCATACAATATATACATCACTTCAATTTTATAAGCCCTCAATGATTTTTTTACTAGATATTCAATAATGCAGCAATACAGTGAGAAAAGTCATAATGGAAATGATGTGCAAATGTGTGTCTTTAATCTATAAACTGTCTTTGTCCTGTCAGCGTGACCATCAGCTGAAAGATTCCAATTATCCAAAATCCTTAATACCTGCATAAACTATTTTTCTAACTCCTCTCTTATTCCGTCTAATGACATGCTGATGGAAACCTTGTAATCCTCAGTTTCGGCAACCTCTCCCACATTCTGCTCCCATATGTCTATTGAAGCATTTGGCTTTATTGATGGTTATCATGGATCTTGACTATTGAGCACCATTTGATATTGTTGATAAAGTCCTGCTTCTTAAAATTCTCCTTTCTATTCCCATAGCATTAAATTCTGGTCTTTTTGGACCTGGAGAAATGGCTCAGGGGTTAAGAGCACTGGCTGCTCTTTCACAGGACCTGAGTCTGATTTCTAACACCCACATGGCAACTCACAACACTCTGTAGCTCTACAGTCAGTCCCAGGTGGTCGGATCCCCTTTGCTGACCTCTGTGGACATCAAGCATGCATATGGTACACAGACATTTGTGCAGGTCAGACATATGCACACATCAAATAAATTAAAAGAAACTTGCTTCATTTGAACTCCCTCACTCCTCCTTGTCAGTTTCCTCGTGTCCCAACAATTCAATGAAGATGTTTGCAAAGGCATTGTCGCTGACCTGCTTCTTACACTGAATGTAATGGTCTTTCCACATATATTTACAAAGGTCCTACTGTGTGCTAGGCAGCTCATTTCACCTCTTTTTACTTCCACGTGGATGAATTTTAAGTAGATACTTATGAGCTCCAGATCTGCATTTCCAACTCCCCATTAAACAGCCCTAAGGCATCACAGAGCATATTGTTTTCTTATTTGCATTACCAACCTATTCATCTGCTCTTCTTCTCCATGCTTCTTCTAACATGTTACTCCTCACCCAGTCACTCATGACAGAGCCTGAGAGGTCATATTTGCCTCTACTTTCTCTCCTACTCCTTTGTTCTGCTGTTTTGTAATGCTCCATCTAATCAGCCGCTACAGCAGTGGTCCTCAACCTTCCTAATGTCATGACCCTTTAATACAGTCCCTCATGTTGTGGTGACCCTTACTCATAAGATTATGTTCATTACTACTTTAAAACTGTAATTCTGCTATTGTTATGAATTGCAATGTGTGTTTTTCAATTGTCTTAGGTGACTCCCATTGATCATGACCCATAAGTTGAAAACCACTGCTCTAAAGTATATAAAGTATATTTATCCTCTATTTACCTTTAATTCATGTTCTCAATCTTTCTTGTAGTATGACAATAGTCTTTTAATTGGGCACATGCTTGCAGTACTTTTTTTCAGTTTCACTTTTCCTTTTTGTTCAGGTTGATTAGTCAAAATAACAGTGTCGCAATATCCTTTTCTGTGAGGACGACTCCTGTGTATGAGTTGTTAATGGTCCAATGAGTGCAGCTTTGCAAATGACTCATCTCAAGATTGCTCAACCTTGACACTATTGACATTCTGTTTGGAATATCATTGTGTAAGTTGTCTTGTGCACTATTAGATGTTTAGTAACATCTTTGGATTCTATTCACTGGGTTCCATGAGTACCATTTCAGCACAGTGATGATAACCCAAAATGCCTCAAAATCTGTTTCCTGTCTGCAGGAGACTTCTATTTGTCCAACACACTGAATATCACAAATTTAGCTATGATTTCCACCCTGAATAGAAAGGAAAAAAGAGACCCTAACCTAATGATCATGTCTACAAAATCCCAAAAGAGTCATCATTTTAGGGTAAATGCTTAGGAAAAGTATAAATTTTGGACACTTCAAGACCAACAGATGAGAACTTAAATCTCTGATCTTGCATTTTATTGTCTATATTTAATCTGGGAATGGAGGAGAAGGGGAACCAGATAGAAGATAGATATGGTAGAGCTCATATGAAATGAAAGTTAGCTTATAGCATCCCTGGGTTTATACAGATCAGTCCCCACTAGCCTTGATGGCCTGTGGTCTTGGAGCTCCATAACCATAGTGGGTATTTGTAGTTTTGAGTCAGAACAAGGTGTCAGCTCCATTCTCCTGCTGATGATTCTAAGGTTTAATTACTGTCTTGGTGTTAATTCCTTTGAACATTTTGTTCTACTCTCAGGAGTGCACTGCCTTCTGACAGTCTAACTAGTTATTTCTGCAATTACATGGCATGTATCTAAACGCCAACAAAGAAAACACTCATTATCAACATTTGATCCTACTTGACTATAATGGCTTATAAATACAGTGTTAACATACAAATGCATGTATTTTGGAAAATTCATTTTGCACCTTTAACTGTAAACCACCTTTCTTTAACAGAGTTATAAATGTCCAGGAATGTATTGAAATGGATCAGCCCCTTTATGTTAAGATAATGTGGTCAAACATTTGAAGTTCAGTAGTAGGATATGGGTTTAAATTTTGTTTGCCTATTCATTAATTTAGTCGTTCATCTAATAACATTTGAATTCCTAATGCATAATAAACATTACTCTTATGATAACCCCAAATACCTTGGTTTACTATTGTTGGGCCAGAAACCCCCCTGAACTTTCAGATCTGTCATTTGTAACATCTGCCCTGCCTTCTTCATAGGATGTGCAGAGAATAAATGTAAGTAGCTGAAATTCCTTTAGAAAAATGGCCAAGATTGCTTACTAAGCGTCAGCGAGTGAGCTGTATTGGTACTGAGTTCCCAGGAATCATCATCCTCTTTCCACATAACTCAACAGGATTTCATTCTTTTCAGCTTTGGTTTCTGCCATCTAGCACATATCACTGTCAATCCGCAAACATAGTAAGGACCCTTCTCGACTTGAAACTCATTTAAAATGGGAGCTATCAAGACTCTTAATTGAAAAACCAATTGAGTCAGTGATGCATTCATAGTCAATGAAATAATTTTCTATAGCTACATGGAAAATGGATGCTTGCATAGTGCCTTAGAATAAACCCTAGAATTTGTCGTGGACTGATAGGAGCTTCAAGCTTGGTAACATGCCATAAATGATTTGAAAAGAATTTCTTTCATTTGGTAGCTCATACTGTGGAGAGAAAGCGAGGAAGGACTCCAAATAAAAGCAATTCTTAAAAGTTAAACCATAGATATTTTTTATGTCATTTTCTAAAGGCTTAAAAATTTCACAATTAAGAAATTATATAAAGTAATAAAATAGTCCAATTACCAGTTAGGAATTCATACTTCCACTGTTTGAATTCTTTTGCACATTCTATTTTTTTGAGACAGAATCTTTCTGTATTCATGTTATCCAGGTAGGCCTTGAACTTCTGTACATACCATATTCTCTTAAGTACTGCTGATTATTATAAATTCACCCCTTCATAAAATATGACATTTGGCATTCTACTTCTAGATAATTCTATTAGAAATTTCCTCATCTTATTGAGCACAAATCTGCCTCTCTGTAGCTTTAATGATCTGTTAATCTTTTCCAGAGACAGGTGCCAAAGCTCAAGTATTTACTTCATATTCTAACAGTAGACCACCAGACATCTATAGGTATGAGTAGAACTCCTTTTCTTCAAGCTAACTACCCCTAGTACCAGGTGTTCTTTTGATGTATAACATTACTCTAAGCACCCTCCTCTGAATATGTTCCAGTTTGTCAAAACCTGTTTGTAGCCAGGATGGAGTATAACTGTTAGTGAGGTTGAACCCATCAACAAACAAACAAACAAACAAACAAACAAACAAAAATGCTGTTTTACCTCCATTTTGGTATACACAAGACATATTTGTCAGAGCCACCAAGAATGCTAATGATGTATTTTTTGATACAATATAGTTCCATAGAATATACCTTGAGGTCTTGAATGTATAAGCCATATGCATTAATAAGAATTTCTGGGAGCTGGATATGGTTTTGTGGTTATGAGTACGCACTGTTTTTACAGAGGATCCCAGTTAGGTTCCCAGCGCCCATGATGGGTAGTTCATAACCACTCGTAACTCCAACTTTGGGGACTCCAATGCCCTCTTCTGGCCTCCATGGTTTCCTATACTTACATACATATAAAGAATTTCTGTCATGGCTGGTACCCCACAAATATGTATACTTGGTGTCAATATTTTCTGTCCTTAAAATATTTCTATGTTTTTAAAATATCTTCATGATTTTGACACAACGTTTTTTTGGGAAATTTAAAAATCTGATTTGGTTAATAAATAAAATCAGTTTTTTCTTTAGTTATGTGTCATCTGCAAATTTGATCAGATGGTTTTGGGTAGTGTTATCTAAGTTATTGACAAAACTCTGGAGATGACAGAGTTAAGGGCCATTTTGTTACAAAAGCTACCTCTTTCTTTACTTTCCAGGATATGGAAAATTAGTTAATAAATACTCTAGTTAAAGCTCCTTGGTCCTGCAAATGTATTCTTTTATCACTTGCAGTTTAGGTAGTATGAATGATTAACTGACCTTGGTTCTTTCAACCTCTTCCTAGGTATGGTGTTATAATTGACTTCTTACAATTTCTGATCAAGTACCTTAACTATTTTTAATTGAGTTTTATGCAGAGGAAGCAAAAAGAAGAGGATGCTGAGAGGAAAGAAGACATTAGGACAGAGAGATAGATGCCTTTTGGTGAAAAAATAAAGGGAAACCCCTTCTTCTTATAAATTTCCATATTGTGTTATAGTCTAAGATCAAAAGTTGACTCATTACACTTTATTGTTATGAAGCAACTCATATGCTCATTTTACATGTAGAATTATGGCTACACGATCAGCTCTTAATATCCACGGCCTTCAACAGTTCTGGTTTCCAGAAGACCTTCTTTTGAAAAGTTAGTAGATTTGTAATATTCAGCAAATGCAGCCCTGAGGGAACACTACTCTTTTTTTTTTAAAAGATTTATTTATTTACTTTATGCATGAGTACACTGTAGCTGTCTTCAGATACACCAGAAGAGGGCATCAGATTCCTTTACGGATGGTTGTGAGCCACCATGTTGTTGCTGGGAATTGAACTCAGGACCTCTGGAAGAGCAGTCAGTGCTCTTAACCGCTGAGCCATCTCTCCAGCCTGGAACACTACTCTTGAAAAGCCATTAGGCTTTTCACAATATCCAGGCTTGGTGGTTATAAAAACCATTCACCTTATTATTTCAATAGAATTCTATATAATCTCCATCATTTAAAAGTAGTTCAACAGCCTGAAGCAAGGAAGCGAACAAACAAAAGAGAACCCAAATAATTTCCATGTATATATAAAAAAAGTGAGTTTAAATTAAAGGCACTTTTGAAAACTTAGACTCCTGAGATTTTTCAAAAAGTTATTTTTTTGTTAGCAATTTCATAAAAATATGTAATGTGTCTCAGTAATTTGCACCCCCAATATTCTCTCACCTCTTCCCTTTTGTATGAAACACTTCTTCCTAAGAAGATGACCCTCTTCAACTTTCATGTTTCTTTTTGTGCATTACCCACTGAACGTAAAGATGATTGCTTGCATCAGTATGAGCAGGAAGCTGTTTGCTGGACTATGGGCTACTTTTCACTATCTTGGCCATTGGGGTCTGGGCAAAATTGTGTGCCTCAAAAGTCTAGGCAGAGGTATTTGTCACTTTAGGGCTTACATTCAGAAAGAAGAAGTCTCAGCACAAGAGTCTGCTGCTATCCATTTGAAAACTATTTTCACTGGGAGCAGTCACTTTAGGTTTAATCTGAGAACTCAGTCCTCTAAAATTGGTTGTCGAATCCTCTCTAGCCTTTTGGCTAATGGGAGAAAGACATTCCTTGAAAGACAGGAATTTTGGCTCTTGGAGCTAATTTAGAAAAAGTTCAAGCTTTTGTAAAATGCTACCAATCAAAGAGTGACTGTCACTCAAAATGTGTTTCTTATGACTAGTGACTAGATGTGCTTTGTCCAAGCTGGTAGCCACCAATCACTTGTGACTATGTAAGGTTAAATTAATATAATTATCTAGGTGTTGTAAGAGCCTATAGTCCCTGAACATGAGAAACTTACGTAAGAGAGTCAAGGAGATTTCAAGATCAGCCTGGTATAGATTGTGGGTTCCAGGCTAGCCTGGGCTACAAAACAAGACCTTGTCTTAAAAATTTAGTGTTAGAAAGATGACTTGTCAAGTAAAGGCATGCACTATACAAACCTGTGCTTGGACACAGTCTGAAGGTCTGAGGGTTATCCATGGAACCAATGTGAAGGTGAAAGAGAGAGAACTGACTCGAGAAAGTTTCCCTTTCACCTCCATAAGCACTCTGTGGCCCATATCATCTCTCTCTCTCTCTCTCTCTCTCTCTCTCTCTCTCTCTCTCTCTCTCTCTCTCTCCTCTGAAATATTAACGTTAAAATAAGTAAGTCAGATTCTCTTTGTTGGTCACAGTAGCCCCGTTCCAAGTGTTCCAGAATTTCAGGTGGTCAGCAGCTACCTCTAGTGCAAGAAGTGCAACCTTTCCATCAGTACAGATGGTAATAGACAAATAGATCCTATTAACCTTGTCCCTAACCCTACTCATATCAACGTTCAGATCATAATTTACTCTGGACATAATTAGTACTCTGCTTTAGGCATTGTACTGGCTACTTTCATATTCTTCATTATTGAGGACAGGGATAGTTTCTAAGGATGAATGGCAGCTGCCAATACATAGGCAGTTAGTAACCTTGTAGGCTATCACGAGAGTCCATGGAGAATACTTTCTATTACTGTTGTCTCTACCAACTACTATAAGGTTGAAAATACCATTTTTGGTAGCTAGGACGGTAAAGGCCTCCATAAAACTGTAAACATGGGATGGAGGATGAACATATACGTCTAAATTACATATGACTTCTTCAGTATGATTGGCTTGCAGCCATCTTTTGACTGAACTCAGACATCAAGAGAATAGATAGAACAAAGTTCACATAGAGAAATCAGAAAATACCTAAGACTGTAGGTTGCCTCCTTTAAGAATGTCTCTTGCTTAAGGATATCTCAATAGAGAAGCATTTTGCCTGAGAAAACAATGCTGAATGCCGTTGCGGCAGAGACAATGAGGAGTGCAAGGCCACTAGCAACAACCCCTGTCACCACTGCCATCTGCCTAGGTATGTTCTGATCTTCTCCATGTTTAGGTCAGATATGTAAATTCAAGTAGCCCATGTGCCTTAAGCATGACAATGCAGCAGACTTTGTAAACTACATGTTTATTGAGCAGTATGAAGCAGTCATACATGTAGGGAATAAAGATTGATATAAATTCCCCTTGAGAAGACCTCCTGGGAACTTAAAGCCATGACCCCCATTCTTTTCTCTGTGTTTATCTTAATCTTCCTCAGCCTCTCTTTCTCTGTCTCTGTGTCTGTCTCTCTGTGTGTGAACGAATGCATGCATACACATGTGTGTATTGTATTCATCATCCATACTTTTGGTTTATTTCAGGCCAAATTTGGATGGTTGAGGGAGAATGGAAGCCTCGAATGAAAACTAATCCTCTTTCCCTTTCCCTACAGTAATGTTTTTGCAAACTGCAGGATACAACCCATTAGTGGCTTATGAAATCATTATAGTGAGTCATGACCTAACATTTAAAAAATAAATGAAGTAGAACGGAAAATGCTCAAGACTATCTATATGGCAAAAGTAAATACTGTTTTCTGAAACTGAAGTGCTGGTTATCGAACACATCTGTTAAATGCACTTCTTTATCTCCTCGCACCATTGTCTTACCACACTCTGTCCTAAGCTGAACACTACTAAATTCCTCCATGGAATTTATATCTTCACTGCTTCTGGCCTGGGAGAGGTACCATCTTATTTTTTTCCTGTTCTTGCAGTTCCTCTCTCTTCTTTAGACCCTCTGAGCACCGTCTGCATGTGTCCCTACTCACAGTCTTGGAATCTCATTGAATTGGTACCTGATGATGAGAGCTAAAGGGCTTTCTGCTTCTTCTGGCTCAGTTAGGGATAATTAGGAATGTGTGGAGTTAAGGAGGTGAACACATCTTCCCACAATGCAATAGGGTTAGGTTCCTCATTGCACTATCCCTCATCTCCAGCCTAGCTATATGGCTTTAACTAGCATCTCTTGTGCTTGGGCCACAAGTGTGTCTTGCCAAGTTATACATCTTGTTTTAGAACTCAGTCCGTGTGTGAAGCGAGAAGAGAAACCACTGGTGCAGAATATCATTTAAATGGATTCCCACTTTAACCTCCTGCTGCAATACAGAACATCTGAGTCTCCTTCCACGGACCCTGCAGCTGCTCCTTCAGTGGCTTTCAAGGAAGTGTATATCGTCTGCAGCACCTAACTCACTCCATGGGGAAGAATCTGACTAAAAATAGCTAGAAATTGCTAGCATTAAGTAAGCACATGAAATTTGTAGCATGTGGTTTCTTCTGCAGACAAAATAAGTGGCCCCTCTAGTGCTTGGCTGCTCAGTTGTGTATGAACTTGTAAATTTTGTGTGCTACCAATGACTATATCTGACCATGTCAGAACTGTCCATTTGTTTTAAGATGAAGGAGAATCAGGACTCTGCAATTCCCTTGAGAATTGGCATGAAAAAAAAAATAAAAGTTTCAGATTTTCAGACAACAATGACATTTCCCGAGAGAAGCTACATATTTAGTCATAAAAAAATCTTCACGTTAGTCCTCAGAGGTTGTCTAAGAACATTCAAGGCAGACAGCTGAGCACACTAGATCTCATTTTAGATGTTGGGGCTCTGTACCTGGGCCCTATTTTCCATATTGCTTATTATGATATATCGTGTAAAAACCTTTCATCTTAAAATTCATGCTAAGAATTTGAAGCAAGAAGCTATGTAATAGCCATGTGACAAGTGTTTAGAAATAGTGCTTGATTTGTATTACATGGCTCTCCATTATTAAAACTTAGGGGCTATTGAAATTTATCTCCCAAAGTTCTTCCTCATGTACTTTCTGTTCCAGTTGATCTTTCTATGCCTTCTCCATCTGCTCATGCTAATCACGAAAAGGTATTTCCCAAGTCTCTGCCATTGTCAGTTTTTCTCATCTTCAGAAACCCAGCTGAAACCTCTTCTCTGTTAAACAAAGGGCAGTTCCCTCAGCCTCTAAGAGACCCATTCTTTCTCTGAGTAACAGAAGCCCTTGTCCTGATGTCCCCAGGCCCACAGTTGATAGACACATGCCTGAACCAAGTTGAGGTTGGCTTGCTTTATGTATGTGAACATTACACTTCTACTAATGATGAAGAAGCCTTTGGAGAGGGAAGAAATGGGTTCTGTTCTTTGCATACTTTGCTTCATACTCTAGGCACTTAAAGAGCTGATGACATAAATTGGGACTGAGAAGCACAATTCTCCAGTTCTATTTCCTAAGTCACAGCTGACTCAATCTGTGACCTTCATTTTACCTTTCTCTGAGCTCTAGCTTCTCGCCAGCATGCCGACAAGGACACTTTACATACCCTAAAGAGATGCTTTGTGTATTATCCATAATGAATATAAAATATGAAGTTCTATGGGAAACCCATTATTATAGGAATAGTAGTAATTATAGTGGTACTTCGTTAAATGCGCCAGAAGTCATATGGAAGATGCCCTTTTGTGTGTGTGTGGGGGGGGGGGTTTCAAAGTTCTGTGCCAGCGATTAGGCAATTATGAGTATTTTTTCATTGCTTTGTGATTTTTGGTTTTGGCCATCACTTGGGTCTGATTGCTTTTTGCGCTTTGACATGGAAAAGTTGATTTAAAAAATCCATTTTTAATAGTGCATAGGTTCCTTCAAACAGAGAAACAATGCTGTCATCTTTATACTCGAGGCTTCCACTTTGGCCCGAAGCTCCTTCTCATGTTGGTTTTCATCTATCTCTAGGAAGGAGTTACAGCTCCAGAGTGGCAGGGGTGGTACTGAATGTGTCAGCCAGGCAGCAATAATGGCATTTGCAGCTGGCACTCCAAGGGCAGAGTCCTTTGGTGGCTGTCTTGGAAAGTTATAGAGAAAATAAAACTTTAGCTATGAAAGAATCCTTGGGCCCTATGAAATGCTAGTAAAGGCCCCTATAAACTTTGGAGAAACTGTCTGTCAAGAAACACACGAGCTTAATATATTCAGGAGAACTCCTCTGTATTCCAAGTGTGGCGGTAGTGAGATGACTTCTAGATCTCTCTCCATTCACCATGAAGCTCTAGCAAACACATTTTAAAGGAAGCATTCTCTGACACTCAGCTATGTCATCTGCCTTTCCTTATTTACCTGAGCGCCTCAGCCACTGTACAAAATCAAGTTCTGGAAAGCCTTCTGCAATTTCCAAGTCAAATCCTTCAGGCATGATTGCTTCTCTGAATATATGAATGAATATATTTGATGCCAAAAAGGAAGAAATTGAACAATGACACAATTCCTCATCTCTCCCATCCATCCTGTTAATATCTAAGTGTATTGTCACCGTGCTGTCTGTCACTCATTAAATAAATTTTTATGTGGCTGGCCATCAAAATTAGAAATCAGAAAGCAAACGGTTTATGATTATGACTATTATTTCCTGTGCTTTCTGTTCATCAGTTAGCAAGCCCTGTCTGCTTCGCTGGAGGTTGGATTGCCGCATACTTACATATTAGGAGGCTTTTTGTTGTGCTTTTCTCTCAAGATCTTAACACAAGCAGCTTTGGAAGGATTACAGGGAACATCCTTTAGAAGATATCCTGAATACAAGGAAGCAGCCCTGTTTTATGAACACTTCATTTACTTTTAACACGTTATAAATTTCTCCTTCTTAGATAGTCACTTCTTCTCTAGCCCTGCCTTTCCTCCGTCTGTGTTTTCTTTTTTGTGGGTGCTCCAAAGCCAGACAGCTTTTTGCCTCGGAGGTATCGTGGATACAATTGGGAATGTCTAGCTTTCACAAGTGGCTGCTCTGGGATTCTCTATGGAACAAGGAGGTCTTAGTGCAAACAGTGTTCCATTCCTACATTGTTTTTCTCTAAATGTTCCAACTTTTAGATTTCTCTGCAGTTGCTTTCTCACTCTTTTTTTTATTGCTTCCTATTTCTGATTATGTATTCAGCACACACTACAGGGTGCCAATTTAATTTTATTGGACCATTTAAAGGGCAAATAAACCTTTGTTTTTATAAGGAGAAGATAAAGGACCAATTATCCTGGCCTTCAATGCATATTTGCTATTTGAGTTTGCAATGCTGTTAGGCCTCTTTAGAAGAGATTTTTGTCATTTTGCATCCACTTGCCTTATTCCCTGGTATACTGTTTTGATGGCATAAGTCATTTACCAGTGGATACCTTAGCTCTTAATGAACAGAGTTATTTTACTAGATGCCATTGTCTTATTTATGTGCTAAGGTCCGATCTGGAGCAGGCCAAGTGTGGAAGGGAATGTTTCATGCCTGTGAAATGAAGGGTCTTTTGATCTCAATGTGTTTCTACAATGTATGAAATGATCAGATACATGCTGTAATTGGATTGTCACCTATTCAATTTCAAAGAGCCAGGATGGCAGTGCTGGCTGCCTGCTTAGAATGCAGCTTCCTCTAAGAAGCTCACTCTGAACTGGCCCATCCCGTGGAGAGTTATTTCTTCTACATGTCAGTTTTCCACCCAGCTTATAATAATACCATCAGAACTTCAGAGTTAGTAATATTTGTGAACTCGATTCCAGAAGTGAAGGCACAAATCCTTTCAAAGTAAAAACCATGGGGAGTGGCTTGAGGAAGGTATTTGTCACGTGGAAGAATGTTGCTCAGGGAAACAGCAATGAGCACAGAGATAATGAAGTGGCTAGGAATGGGCTGTCCCGCTGGGGCCAAAGCCAGCTTGCAAAGGGATGTTAGAGTTCTATTATGGGGCAGCTAGGCAGAACCTGAGGGTTAACATTTGGGTAGGTGATAGCTCACAAGTAGGAAGGAGTACAAAAGAGTCTATCAGGCTCAACTGTAGCACCCTATGCATTACTTTTGGAAATGGAGGGAAACAAGAAGATGAGTGGAATACATTTGACTACAAAACAGGGACGACTGTCTACCTAATTTCTGTGTGGCATTGCTTTTCCAAAGAGTATCTTTGAACTATCCATACAAACTCTTCTAGGCATTATCAAGCAGGTAACAGCTTTCGAGAGCTAATGTTTCTCCTCTGCTACTTACTATTCATGGCCTCAACCTCTGATCACTAAACCCCCTGGCAGAAGGTGCTTCACTTGTCTTCATTTCTAGATCTTAAGCATAAAAGGACGTTGGTAGATACAAAGGCACCTATATAGTAGGAACAGATTTTCAAAATATGTGAGACTTCAGTGAATTCTGCATAATTTGTGCATGCTAACAGATCTCTTAGAAGCCGAAAATCTAGCAAATTCTCATACTATCAGATTTCTTTTCAAGATTTTTTGTCAGGGATTTCTATCACAGGAGGTGAGCTGTTAAGAATGGGTGATTTGGCGTTTCAGCGTGTTCTCCATGAAGAGCACTTGAAAAGAGCTGGAAGACAAGTCAGAGACTGAAGCTCAGTGACAAGAAGTCATTTTCCAAGTGACTCCCCATTTCACAGATGAGGAAATTGAGTCCCATAAGTTGCATAACTTCATGAATTTCATCATGGCTGGAAAGCAAATGTTAAATCTAGGATGTATATTAAATTGAGCCTGGGACATTTGGAACGCTGTGACCAAGGCTTATCCTTAGGCTTCAGTCTTATGCCAGGAAGTCATACAAACTCAAGATGTCTATGAATGGCGCTAGTGAAGATAAGAAATTAGGAATATACTGTGGTTTCCAGATAAGAGATAATAAAGACCTAAGTGGATGGGGCCTACAAGACAAAGCCATTGGAGGTATTTTTCCCAGTGGCTAGTCTAGAACAAGACTGCTTTGGTTGGGTTCCAACTCTACCAACTATTTCCCTAGCATTTGCTCCATGCCAATAAGAGTTCTTCATGCTGAGGCTAAGTGAGTGAGCAAAACAAACCCAATTGTTGCCTCCCCAGAGCTAATGTTCACATGGGACTAAATCTATGAGAAAATAAAAGACACAATGCGTAGAATAGAAATAGTGGCCGTTACAGAGCTGCTTTGGTTATGATCATACGATTAGTGAGAGATTGTAATTTAAAAACTCCTAGTTTAAATTTTTATTGTGGTAAAATACAGAGAGCATGGAATTTACCACCATAATCATTTTAAGCATATAGTTCTATGGTATTAGATGCATTAATACATACTCGTTGTCACTACTCATTTGTTTTAAAACTGAAATTCTATATCCATTAAACATTCCCCATACCCACCCTTAACTCCAGCCCCCGGCAAATATCTTTCTACTTTTCTTATGAATGGTTAATGTTAATCTTAAACAACTGAACCATGACTCTGAAAAACAAGACAAAACAAACACATTGGAGATCTTGCTACTTTAAAGAATGCACAGGTTGAAAAGGAGAAGCATGAGAGAGCTGGGATAGCTTCAGACTGCTTGGGCTTCTACATATTTTTGGAATGCTCTCTCCCCATGGGATTCTGTCAACAGCCACATGGCGGTTTGTACTCTGTTTTTGGACTCACACTTTGACTTTTATTTCTTAGCCTAAACCATGATCTCTCCTATTTACTTCAACAAGGCCAGATTGATCTCATGGTTTCCTGTACTTGAGTTTCAGAGTGTGGATCATATTGATAGTAATAAATTTATTTGTTTAATGTCTGTCAATAGGGATGAGAATAAGGACCACCTCTAGATTCCTATCATAATCCAGACTTAGTACGGTATGTGAAACATAGGTGCTCAAGATATTTGATTGACTGAGTAAAGAAATTAGTTTTAGCCATTCAAGCTCATTCAGTTCGGATGCCTTTTTCATTTTATGGATTTGTGGCCAAAGGTAATGTCGTTCGTGTCTAAGGATTTTTGTTTGTTCTGTTTGTTTGTTTTTTTTCCTGTTGTGGGCATTTAAAATTCCATTAAAGTTAAGTTAATGGTTCTTACCTATGGTAGAAAATTTTTCAATCAAATACTACCTGGTGTCTGTAGTCCCCGTTCTTCCTAGGGCTCTCCATTGTGCTAATATTTTAAATGAGCATGTTATAAACATGTCTTCAAGGTCTTATGCAATGTTGAATTCTTTAGAGGAAAGAATGTCAATTTGTGCTGTGCCGGATTTGCTCCTCTGTGTTTTCCTTTTCCCTCTAAGATTAGGTGCTTTCAGAGGAAGAACTTCACTGCCTTTGTGGGTGAGACAAAGAGAAGTATTTAAACCTGGGAGGGAAGTCTCTGATGGAATGTGACTGTAAGTGAACAGCTGCTAGCCCTTTTTCCTGCTGTTTTATTTCCTTTGCCAATCAAATCAGCAGCTCAAAGTTTTGTTTGGGCCCCAGCTGGACCATAGAACTGGGAGCTGCAGAATGTGTCATAGTCATCTTTGTATCCACAGCAGCCAACTCAGTGCCAGGTTCAGAGTAGGTGTTCAAAATGTCTACATAATTAAATAAAGTGACAGCTGGGAGGCCCTGCACATAGGTTGAGTAGGCAATTTTCTCATATTTTTGTTATTTTTATAATTTATACCCAGTTAACTTGCTAGAATGATCTGAAGCAGAGCTGCCCACATGGTATGGTTTAAGGACTACTAAAATGCTCCTATATGGCCATGAATAGCTCCCATGCCAGCCTACTCAGGTTCCAGAAATTTCTATGAAACTGAATTATGTTGGTACAGAGGACTCATTAAATGAAAATATTACATCTAGATGCTCTAGGATCAGTGATCATTAGTAACTAAAATGAATTAGGTTTTGCATTATGTAAGGTCAGGGTCCTAAGACCATGGAACACAACATGGGTTAGGTGCTCTTGGCTGGCTTTTGAACATTGGATTGCCATGCAGTCCTTCCTAGCCTTGCATTCTAGACCTTCTTCCTACCTTGGACTTTTCAGTGCTGGGGCTCACTTACAGCCATGCAACTGATTTAACATGGATCAGTTTGGTTTAGGGAGTTGGAGGTATATTAGGAAGATCATAGACTTATTCAGGAGAATTAGGCCATATCCCAATAAGCTTCCTTTGAATAGTGTTCAACACGAAGCACTGTTTTCCTGACGTTGGAAGTGTCCCCAGAAGCCCAGTAGGACACTGAAAACCATCTAGGACTACTACCCAGAGGCAAGAGGCCTTGCACAATTCAAATAAAAATGGAGAGAAGTTGTACTTTGTAAAATGATATCTTGTGTATTGTATGGGTGTGTTACTTATCAGTTAAAAAGCCTATGGCCTATAGCTTAGGCAGGAACTGGGAGGTGGGACATTCAGAAGGAGAAAGAATTCTGGGACAGAGCCAGGTGGGAGATTAACTAGGAAGATGTGATCAGACAGATGCATGATACCTGAGCACCGGTAAGCAGTCATGTAGCAAAATGTAGGCTGGAATAAATGGGCTATTTTAAGTTATATCTAGTCAGAGAAGAGCCTAGCTATATAGCCACCCTATTTGTAAAAATATTTTGAGTCTGAGTCTTATCTCTGGGAGCATGGTGATGGGAGGCAGACACAGGCCTAACTTCTACAGTATAGGAACTTTCATTATTTCCTATCTCCCCAGTTCAATCATGCCATTCTTTGGTACTTATCTAGCTAAGACTGACCTTAACTTTACTATTTAGTCCAGGCTGCCCTTGAACTTACTATTCTCCTGCCTGTCGCCTGGGTGCTGGGAATACAGATGTATACCACCACAGATGATGCCTGACTCTGTTATTTTAGCATTATTATGTCCCTCTCTGTGTCAGATTAGTGATCCAGACTATCTAGACAGATTTAGTCCTTTTGGCACATATTTTTTGCTTCATAATAATAATAGTAATGACTATCACTTGATGAACATTTGCTCTGCCAGAAACCATGCTAGGCAAATGCATATTATGTTATGGCAACTTGGACCAAACATATGATCTTTTTGCTAAGCCACATGGATTCATTTTACTAAGCCCATGGCCCACTTTTCTACTCCAAGAGAGCATGACAAACTGTGGAGTTCTGTGATCAACCAATGAGACATTCCTAACAGAAAAACGCAAATTGGTCAAGGTAGGGACTACCATCTGGGTTAATTTCAGATTTTTGTTAGTTAGTAGTAAGTTCTTATACACACAAAAGTGCAAGCAAGAAAGGAAATGCCATGAGAATCATAGCATGGGGGCAATAGTAAAAGCAGGCTATGGTTATATGTAGTAATTGGGGTTTTCAGAGCAATCTATAGCTTCAAAGACATCATGATGAATGTGTCGTAAGCATCAGACATAGAAGAATGAGAAGACCGTATATTTAGGGAAGTCAAAGTTACCTTAGTCTAAGCCTTAGTCTTGAGGATACCACCTCAGTTTGTGTGTGTGTGTGTGTGTGTGTGTGTGTGTGTGTGTGTGTGTAGAGGAGGAGAGGTCAGTCTCTGGTATCTAATAAGTCTTCTGTATTTTAAAATTTCCACTGCAAGGTCTCCTTACTCAACATGGAGATAAGCAGGGTCCTAGTGGGTTGAGCAGAATTTCTAACATTTCACCCCCAGTGAGACACTCCTCCCTTTCAATTAAGCCAGTAGGTTGCCCATGGCGATCAAGCTTCAATAAAGCGTGTGCCCCATTTTGTTAACACACGTTATATAATTAAATGGTCTGCTTTATGGAGCTTTATGTTGAACTGCCCTCTGCCTCTGGCAAGCCAAAATGCCTTCCATCAGTAGCATCATGCGTGTCTCCTACGTAAAACCCAGTTTTCTGAGCCTTGTTAGGGAAATTTCTTGGTTTCAGCCTTTGAACTTATGAATGGTGCTACTGCAAGTACTGAATGAATGATATTGGACATAGTGATGCGCTTCCATAAAACCACAGATTCAGACATATGCTTTGGAATAGATCCTTAACACTAGAAAGCTTCACTGAAGCCAGACATTCTACTCAGTGGCATTTCCAAAGCTTTTCATAAAAATATTCATTTTGTTTCACTTGCCAAGTATTGCATATCTTTAAAAAAAATCTATGCTAGCCCCTAACCAAATTCCCAGCCACCAAAGTTTCATGTTACTGAACCCATTAGCTGCCCTTGGGCTTATCACCAGCATGGCAGGGTTTCAAAACACTGCTTTGAAATGTTCCCTTGGACTTCCGAGTCCCTTCCAGGCACCCTGGAACTCTGTAAATGTACAATAATACAATTTGCCATAATACGGTTTTCCTTTTCAGGCAGCACAGCTGTCTGTGATCTCCAAGTCCCAGCTCACTATATTTGATGAAGGGTGTATTTAAAATGAGCAGCTGAAATGGTCCCATAAAATGTCTCCTCCATATCCCTTTTATCTTCTCAGTGACAGGCATAGGGCGGCTCTGTGGGGTTGGCTGTTGAGAGGCTGACAGTGTTGGGGCAACAAGCCCATGTTATTATGATAATTTCCATTTTTCATTTTTGCTGCTCTGTTATTGCTATTGAAGCAGAATTTTCCCCTAAGAGGTGCCAGGGGAATAGTCACTAGAATTTGGAAGGCCACAATCCTTAAAATGGAAGAAGAGGGCTAACAAGGAAAGCATAAAAAGGACTTGACTGTTACTCTTTCCTCATATGCTATTCTTTCCCCAGTAGTCTTCAGCCAATTGGATTCAACAATTTCACTAGAAGTCATGATGTCTCTCAAACTCCTTTCCTATTGGGTGAAAAGTATGGGTGAGAGAACGAAGAAGATACTATACAACAGATGACAAGTTCAAATACATCAGCCATTCCATAAACCTAGAACAAGCACTTCATACAAAAATGGCAGTATTTTGCCTCTAATTTCTTTCATCTCTTGTACTAGAGAAAAAAGATATTTACCCGAGTTGGCAAACAGATAATAACATAAACCCAGGTAATGGGATGCTTATGTTTCAATTGTGACTTATACCCACAATCAATATTCAATTCTAGACCCATAGTCTCTTACTTCCTACTACTTCCAGAATAGCTGAGGATAACAGATACGGGTTCAATGACCACTCTTAATTGATTAACACTTGTTAGCCATTCCTTGTTGGACAGGGCTGTGAAATCCATTAATCAGCTAGATAACTCTTCTTGAGCACACTATGTTTTCATCTATCCATCCATCCACTCATCCACTTAGTCAATGATTGCTGTGGTGACTATCTCCCCTGACAGGTACTGCAATAACTGCTAAAGAGGCAAAGATGGAAATGGCATGATGCTTCCTTGAAGTAGCTCACAGTCTGCATGACAAGTACCACTGCAGCGAGAAAGAGTAATAGGTATGAGCTGTCAAAAACTTCATGGTCTTGTCAAGGACACAAGTTTTAAATTACCTTAAATGATTTAAGGACAAGACAACACAATCTTGAAATCTAGCATTAAATCAGTTAGTTAGACAATTAAGTGAGAAGGGCAATCAACAGAGGAGGAATATAGGCTGTAGGAGGAACAACACAATAAAGGAAGATAAATTACAGAACGAAAGGTAAGAAAGCCCCAACTCCAAGCTTTCAATAATGTCCCTATTGGGTTTCATAAACATAAAAATGTAATGTAAAATCAATATCTTCTTTAAGTTTGAGGTCTCGGGTGAGTTAAACATGTTCCAATAGATGACTCCACACCCCTGACTACTTAAGCAACAAAAGTTTGACTTAGTCAGTTACTAAAGATAACAAGAGACAAGACATGAAGTTTGGACAGGGTAGAGATATGGGTCTAAGAAGAGTTGGGGGAGAGAGTGGGAAATGAATATGATTCATATACATTGTATACATGTATAAGATTGTCAAAGAATGATTAAAAATAGTGTGCTAAAATATTACCTGATTTCTGAGCTATATATATGGAGAGGGGCAGCCAGGAGAAGGCATGGGAAGCTAAAAGTTGCAGACAACTATGATTTAGCATATTTCAAAACATCAGGTCCTTTTTTTTTATTAACTTGAGTATTTCTTATATACATTTCGAGTGTTATTCCCTTTCCCAGTTTCCGGGCAAACATCCCCCTCCCCCCTCCCCTTCCTTATGGGTGTTCCCCTCCCCACCCTCCCCCCATTGCCGCCCTCCCCCCAACAATCTAGTTCACTGGGGGTTCAGTCTTAGCAGGACCCAGGGCTTCCCCTTCCACTGGTGCTCTTACTAGGATATTCATTGTTACCTATGAGGTCAGAGTCCAGGGTCAGTCCATGTATAGTCTTTAGGTAGTGGCTTAGTCCTTGGAAGCTCACATCAGGTCCTTTTTATTCTCGTGGATAATCAATGACAATTGCATATTAGAATGATTATTTGCATTCAGAACTGTTGTTGTTGTAGCTCAATAGGATTTTTCAGAATTCTTGCATTTTAATACATATTTTAATATCAAGAAAATTAAGGTTATTATTATTATTATTATTAAGGAACCACAAACTCTATTGATCCCAATTGTATTGTTTTACAATCTAAATTGAAACAAAAAGTGCTGGCCCCAATCTTTGTTCAGGCTAGTAATAGGCATGCTTGGTTAGAGATGGACATTAAAGATCTGTTTATCAGCTAATCTTCAATACACACATTCATCAGTCAATTCCCAATGCTCATGTGCAAATGCATAGATATAAAATTTTCTCTAGAATTGGAGTAGAATATCTGTACTCTTATAGTGTATTTCTCTGAAAAACTGAAACCATGAGAAGCCTTGTTGACAGATATAATGAGAATTACATTTTTTCCCTGAAAGTCTTAGAATCCTTCCAATGTAGGTAGGGATGCTCAGGAGACAAGATTTGAACCAAAAGTGTTAAATATGTAGAAATGGAAGAATATCACCAAATAATGCTAACTGTGTTTGGATGAACTAAGATATTTTTCCAGAGCTTGTTAAACTGGTGTTGTATTAGTTTTAATAATGACGACGACGACGACGACGACGATGATGATGATGAGTACACCACTGACGATGCTGATGAAAATAGTTTCAAGTGTCTGATTTTTATAGTCACCACTCACAAATCACTTGAGTTTAGTATGTTCCCCTGTACCATTTATAGCACCAAATTTAAAAAATCTGATTTTTTTCTTTAGTAACAAGTGTGTTAGAGTATGTTAGAATTGTTTTCTTTACCTCTGTGTGTACTTGTAAACACGTTGTATGTATGTACATGTGTATTTGTGTGCATGTGCGTGCGTGCATGTGTGCATGTTTCATTGGTCATAGCTGTTAGGGCAGTAGTGTGTACATGCATGTGTCCATAGGCAAAAGTCAAGAGGACAAGCTTTGAGTCTATACTCCACCTTGTTTGAGGCAGCATCCCATTTTGTTTAACATGGAATAGACTAGGCTAGTTAGCCTGCAAGCTTCCAGGAATTCTGGCTTTGCTGTAGGAGTGTTAGGCTTACAGACTCTGGGGATTTGAAATCAGGTTCTTGTGCTTATACAATATCATTCATCCCCTGAACCATCTTCTCAGCCCTAGAATCTGACTTTCTAAAAGAATACTCTTTGTCAAGGGATATTAAAGGGATTACTGTGAGTTGAATATTAACGGTAACCTTTCAGAAATTCGCAACTAAAATGGAGGTCAAGAGATCAAAATGGATTATAGGTGAAAGGGAGCAAAAATTAGAAATGTCATTACTCAACCCATTTTTATTGGTTGAAGGGTTTAAGAATGAATTAAATCTCCAAAGTCCCAACTTGACACATAGCTGAATATTGCTTCACTAATGATAGTTTTAAACACCCTGATTTCAATTACCATTGTACCTTAAAAGTTAATGCTTGCCGTATGAATAGCTATCACATTAATTAGATCATCCTCTTTGTCCAACATCAGAGTAGGAAAAAAGTCTTTGGCTTAATCTGGGGAAAAAGTTTGAAATGTATACTTCAAAACATATACTTGTTGGAAATGATGAGACAGGCTCAAGATTAAGTGATAAAGAGCACTTGGAAAGCTTTTGGTTATCACGATTATGAATGCAATATGTTGACGTCAGAGAAAGAAAGAAATTCAATATAGAATCCAATTTGGGAGATGCTGATAGGAATGAGAAAATCAGCAAAGGAAGAAACTACCCACTTAGCAAGTATTCGCAGAGCTTCCTTGCTATTGTTAATTTATTCAGTAACCATTTATTGAGTGCTCATTCTGTGCAAGGCTATATGTCAGCTCTAGATGAAAAATCGTCACAGGTGACATGTGTTGAGTGTTTATTGTGCGCGAGGTATTGTAATGGTTTTATGGAGATTATCTCATTTATTCTTCCTGCAGCATTATGTTTGCCTGCATCTTGAACAGAACAACACCAAACCAGGAGATGCCGATGCATTTGCCTGAAACCATACATCCAGTAACTATGAATACAGATACTCACTTCTTCATCTATCTGATTTCAGGGTCTATAATCAAAGCAGAAGCAGAATCACAGATCTCAAATAAAGAGCTCTCACATTGCTAATTATGAGAAGAATGAGGATGAGTGCTAGAATTATGATCTATAGAAAGTTCGGAGTTCAGAGGAGACCATAATTCTGAAGAATTTTACACTGGAATTGGCATTTTAATTGGGTAAGGTGATATTTAAAACAAATACTCCTTGAAAATAGAAAAGGGGAGCTTCTTGTAGATATTATAAGTAGCATAAACTCAAACACCATGGCTTGAGATTACATGGCATATTTAAGAAGTAATATAGCATAAGACAAGTGAGAATGAGTTGTATGTGAGTGGGAATGATGGTAGGACAGAGAACGGAAGTAAAAGTAGAAAGGTAAAAGGACATAGCTTATTGGGTATCTAAATTGCTCTGATGGGATGCACAGATTTATTCTACAGGCAGAAGGAATCTATTTTATTTTTTAAAAAGACAGAGCAATGTCAGGTATATATTTATATTTTCCAGAAAAAACTTCAGGAAAATGAAGGAAATTCAAAAGACAGAGGGATGGGAGTCAAGTTAGAAAGTGATTATAGTGACCGAAATAGTACAAGAGAGGTACTGGGCTTAGAATGAGAATAAGGGTCCATTGGATTTAGTGAAGGTGCCCAAGAGGGCTGTGACAATATGGGCATGATGTCTTGAAGGTTGTGAGGCAGAAGAGACATGGAGAGGAGCAGAGGGAATGAAAAGGAAGGAGAGAGAGAGAGAGAGAGAGAGAGAGAGAGAGAGAGAGAGAGAGAGAGAGAGGAGGGAGGGAGGGAGGGAGGGAGGGAGGGAGGGAGAGAGAGAGAGAGAGAGAGAGAGAGAGAGAGAGAGAGAGAGAGAGAGAGAGAGGGAGAGAGAGAGCTTTGACAATCCTGTAAATCATAGAATGTCTGAACTTAAAAAAGTGAGAATGGAGGCTGGGGCAATGCCTTGGTGGTTAACAGCACTAGCTACTCTTGCAGAAGACCCTGGTTTGATTCTCAGTACCCATATGCTAGCTCACAGCCATCCATAACTGCAGTTCCAGGGGATCTGCCAGACTCTTCTGGCCTCCACAGGCACTATATGCATGTGGCCTTCTGACATACATGCAGGCAGAACGTGGCTACACATAAAATAAAAATAAATTCAAAATAAAAAATTAAAGTGACCATCAAGCTAAATGTTCATTATATAAGGGGTGGATAAAGAACGGTTTGTGTAAGCAGTTGACTGAAAATGAAAATAAAAAGTAGAGATATAGGAGAATCTGGAAGGAGATCATGTCAAAGCAAAGGAAGTGGAGAGGTGGTTGACAGTAGCAAACAGTTATAACCATGTCAATTAGATTTGAGGCTGGGAGCTAACAGCAGGGTGTGACTATTAAGGAACCATTAGTATTTTAATGTAACCAGCTTTTATAATTCACATAATGGGTCAAATGTAAAGAACACACAATCAAGGTGGATATATTACTGCTGTTTCAAAGTATTTGGTAGTGAAGGCAAAAATAGACTTATGTCCTGTTGACAATTTGAGCAAAGGCCTACAAGAAAGCACCCCTGTCCTTTTTGTATTGGATAGTTTAATGTATTTACATTTCAAATGTTATCCCCTTTTCCCCCCTCTTCCATACCCACTCCCCCTGTTTCTATGAAGATGCTCCCACTCCCATGCTCCCACTCCCACCTCAACACCCTGGCATTCCCCTATACTAGAGAAACGAGCCTTCACAGGACCAAGGGCTTCTCCTCCTATTGATGCCAGGCAATGCTATCTTCTGCTACATATGCGATGCAGCTGGCAACAAAAAGAGGTCAAAGGGATACAAACTGGAAAGGAAGAAGTTAAAATATCACTACGTGCAGATGATATGATAATATACTTAAGTGGCACCTCTTTTCTTATCCAGCTGTGAAGGACTTCTGAATTACATATAGCTAAATGGCCATGTCAAATTCTAATTTTTAGGTTTGTACTTTAGGATCTTGGTAGGAGAGGGATTCTCTCTTCGGAGTCCTCTGTAGGCTGCCTTCCATTCTAATGCTGATACCGTTTCAGCTCTTATTATGTATATACAGATCAAGCAAATGTTTGTGCCAGAGTGCTTCTAGAAATAAATGATCTTATGACCTTGAGGTACTTTCTGTTGCCCATATAATATTCATACCATTCTTCAGCAGCCCTACATTCTGATAAGGCATTGTTGATAGAATGCTACTGGTTAAAAATGCTCATGTCTTTTTGAAAATAGCCCAGAATATTTTAATCTGACATTTCTAAATCCTTGACATGTCTCCCTTACAACAAGCCCACAGCTCATGGCTGTTTTGACAAGTAAAGAAAATGCTAAGATGTCACTACATTGGTGTTCCTGGCTGATGAGGTATTGGTTCTTTCTGTAGCATTCAAGGGCCATAATGCAGTTTGTATGTTAAATCAATACCCTATAAAACTCCTGCATAACTGTTGGCTTATTATTTAAAGCAAAGGAAGAACAAATCAATTCCTTTAGTGTCAAGGACATTCTTGACAAAGGGCCGAATGGAATGGGCAGGCTGATTGCCGTGAAAGAATCCAGTGAAATGGAAAGCTAGGAATCGTGCTTACAGACCACTGGGAGTCCTCTGGACTGTTCACTGTTGCTAGTTGGCTTTTTCCAACCTGGAAGCAGGGCAGGCCAGCTCATGCTTTTGGAACATATCCTAGTATCAAGGGATCGTCTTTGGTGGCAAAATGACCCACATGGCATTAGAAATCAGATTAAAATAGCACTGCTTGGAAGTCCTAAGAGCAAATAAAGTTTTAAGTCAATAGGTAAATGGGCTGCAATGAGGTGCTAAGATAGATCTAGTGGTGTGTAGAATTAGATAGAGGCAAGAGGAGAAGAAAACAGGCAGGCAGGGTAGCCGTGATACCAGGAGAGATCAGCTATAGTCAGCATATTGATTTGCAGAGTAAGACGAAACCTTAGGGATCATCTAGCTCAGTGCTTCTCAACCCTGGAAGCATATTAGAGTCACTGGGGAATTTAAAATGATATCAAAGCTCAGGCCTTGCCACCGTCAATTAAATCAGAAACCCTGAGGCTAGAATTTAGCATCCACATTTTTAAGAACTCCCAAGTTGATTCTTATGTGAATCAGGGATGAAAACCACTAGTCTAGATCAACACTATTAGGTTTAAGGTAGGAAAACGGAGGCATAAAAAGGGGAGGTGTCTTCTACTCCCTCGGATTGATTCTATTAGATGAGAAAATCGAGCAAATGTTGTTAATTTAGTGATTGGGGAAAAAGAAAAGAGTTTCCTAGCAGCAATTAGTTTTAATCTAAATTCTTATGTTGTTTATATTATGTTTAACTAAATTTATCTATGATTCCAATGACATTAAAAGACTGAAGAAGTACTTTTACCATAGTACGTGCAAAATAATGGTTTTCTTTCATCACTTCTTTTATGTCTGATGCCTGAAGCTATATGATGGATGGATGTTATGGAGACCATTTGTACAGCCTCTTTACTATATGAAGGTTTTTGGCTATTGAGGATGCTTATACTTACGCAATCAAACAAAGAATAGGAAGACAAGATGAAGCCATGAGTGAATTTGATGCCCCTGGAAAATTGCTTAGTTTTGTTAATGGGACAAACTGTTTCTTGGACACACTGTCTATCATTAATAAACAGAGATACCTAGCACTCATCAAATATTTGCAGAAGTTTGGTATATATGACAAGGGTGGTGGCCATGATGAGGTGGACTTTAGTAACAAAGGGCTGGAAGAGCTGTGTCACTATCAGTCAAGGTATGATACCACAGAGAGGAAATGTGATTTAGAAATTTATATATGAGTAGTGCCTCTACATCATCTACTCTTCATCCTCAACTTCTGTTCCCACTTCCAAATTCATTAGCTCTTCTTCTTTAATTAGTATTGATTCAAACACACACACACACACACACACACACACACACACACACACACACACGCGCGCGCGCGCGCGCGCGCGCGCGCGGCTTACCACTTGGTATTAGACCACCTTTGTGGTTCCTTAACACTGGAGGAAATGTATTCTTCACTCAGCAGCCATTGACCTCTCATAGAATTTCCCCTGTTCATGTCACTATGTCAACTGGTGTCATTATGCTGGTCTTATTCTAGGAACCATATTGTTCAGAGTTCATGGCTATATTTCCCCTCTCATATCTAGAGGACACTATGTAATGAGAAGCATTCTGCTCTTCTAGCTCTTACAATCCTTCTACCTTCTTTTCCAAGCCTTAGATGTAGGGTTTTGCATAGTAAGAGTATTAGTTTGGATCGGACACTTCATTTCCATTGCTAATGACCATGTTTTTTCCATGTTATGTCCTCAAGAGAGGGGCTACTACTTAATAGCAGACATCCCGGCTCTCTCACTTTTACATTCTATCTTGCCCCTCTTCTTTGATGTTCTGTGAGCCTGTGTGCAGATTTATCAACTGAGATCGAACACCCCACAGTCACTTAGTCTCTGCATTTTGAATAGTTGTGGTTCTCTCTAGTATCCACCAATTACAAAAAGAAGTTTCCTCAATGGGGCCTGAAAGCCACATTTATCTGCAAATGTCATGATTTCATATTTTATTAGAAGAGTCATGGGTATAGGAAAATCATATATATTTTAGGTTGAACCCCAGTTTCTCCTATTTTCAGCTTCCTGTGTACAAAGAAATCTTTTTGAGCCCAATTCTTCTTGTCTAATGAGAGGATAAAACTGCTGATGACACTGTCTCTCTGTACCTCCTTCTCTCAGGGCCCTCATCCCATCTTTGGTCAAGGCTATAAGGAACAGGCATTCCACTACAGCAGTAGCCTGTCATTGGCCAGGGAAGGACATTTGGATCTGTAGTGTCCTGAAGATTGTTTCTCATGTGTACATCCTAGAATGCTCCTTTTTCATCTTAACAAAGATCTGTATTTCCATATGCATTATTTTAACACAGGGAATTTTGTTATTTGACACATTTTAAGGACCTATATATTCCTTTAATGTGATCATCTTTATCCTGAATATTTTCTAAATTTTATGCTGCTGAATTATAAATAATAGTAGGTTACCCTGAATATTTTCCAAATTTTATGCTGCTGAATTATAAATAAAAGTAGGTACCATATTTTGTACATTTTATATGATTTTACACATATTTTATATTATAGGTGCATTGATGCTATATTGACCTGCTGTGACATGGTCATTTATAACTTGAATCCTATTGATTGTGTGTGCTTTTCTTTAGGATAAAATTTACCTATTTATAAGATAAAAATCAGACTTTGAACATAGCAATGTATTTTATCATAATTTTTATCCCTTATTTTACTTATAGTAAGTCATATCAACCTCATAGGATTGTTATCAGGATTAAGGAAACTAATGAATGTAGAGATGTGGGACACATAATAGATGCTTAATAAAAATTGATTTTCATGTTCCCTCTGAGTATTTGTAAAGACAGACAATACATTTTCATGCATTTGAAGTATATTGGAGTACTCAAATATTTTTCTTATCTATAATAATATTTTCTTCTTAAGCTAACCCATAATGCAGGTGGTGGCTTTGTCAAATTACTTCATAAAGGAGAAAGATAAAACACAAGTATTTTCCTCTCTTAATGTTACCAAGGAAGCTAGAACGTCCAAAAGGTGAATTTGGGCCTGAAAAGGAGGCTCAGTGGATAACAGCAGTTGCTGCTCTTGCAGAGGATGTGAGATCATTTCCCAGGACCCACATACTGAGAAGCTCATGACCATCCACGACTTCAGTTCCAGGGGATCCTGTGCACTCTTGTGGTCTCTGTGTGGGTCTGGGTCCACATGGAGCATGAAAATACTCTGAGGCCCACACACATACAGATAAAGAAAATAAATCTTTTTGAAAAGTTAAATTCAGACTTTGTAAATTCGGACATAGGCATTGATTCTGTTTCTCATGGAGAATCCCTTAACATTAGTGCAAAGTTGATAGGAGAAAAGGTATATTGGGAGCATGAGATTCTTCCTGAGAAAGAATGAGTCCTTTGTTGAGATTCAGATAAGGACAACAGGCATAACATTTGTCCATGTGTGTATCCACTTATATCACGAGGCCATCATGAGTTTTCATTTCTAGACTGCTGATTGGAGAAGGATGCCCTCTCTTATCTTTCTTTCTCCCCTTTGTTCATTAATATCCTTCCAAGACAATTTCTCAAGTTCTCTATAAGGGAAGAATACAAATGGTTTGCCTAGACCTTTCTGGTAGATTGAGGTAGCTCAACAGCTCAATTTGACCCTGCTGTGGGCTGTTTGTTCTCCCGTTCTTTTCCTTCCCTACTCAGTAGACTGACTCATCAAATGACCTTGAACCGAAGCTTTTGTTCTAAACTCGGAGCTAGCTTGAAGCATGGAGCAAAGAATACGGACCTGCTCCCAGGGTGCTCAGGTGGACTAGATAATTCCTGCTTTTCAAATTTAAAAGATTTTCTAGTGAGTCCCATGAGGTTGAGGATCCCCTGAGGTGATGTGACAGGGGGCTGGCCCATAATGCCCACAGCCTGTGTCTCCTGTCCCCATCTGAGTCTAGGCTGCCTGCCAAGTGCTATTTTGGAAACAAGGCTTGAGTCGTCCATCTTTTGAAGGTCGTGGATGTTCTGCTTCATAGAAACGCATGGAACAGACTGTACTAAGACAAACTTCAGTGTCATCACTACAGCTGTAATCAAGTGATGGTGGTCCACATTCATGAACACAGTCAGTACTTGCTACTCTGTGGATGGCATTGTGGATAATGTTCATGTGGGAAGACACAGAAAGCAAATCAGAAAAAAAATTCCTGGAATAGCCGTAAAGACTGTGCCAAGCATTACCCTACTAGTCACTGGATCTTGTGGGGGTCTGAAGAGAGTCTGAAGCATCCAGTGGCTATTTATCATCTGTTCCAGGAGGAATTAGTGGTTTTTTTTGTTTTTTTTTTCTGTTTGTTTTTTTGGAGCTGGGGACCGAACCCAGGGCCTTGTGCTTGAGGAATTAGTGTTTTAAGAATTGCTGTCCATTACTGATCATTTGGCATAAGATCAGCATTTTGCTTATTGGTGAAATGAATGTATCAGATCATTATTACTTATATGGGGTTCCATTACAGATTGAATCAATGGGGTAGCTATGATATTATTCTTCCCATACATATCATATTTTAATAATACAGTTGGTGGATAAAACTGGATTTACTTCTTTGAGTTTCTTTTTTGTCATATGCTGGTGTGTGTGGTGTACATATATGTGTTTATACATGTGAGTGTTTGTATATGTATTGCTGCATATGCATGTATGTGAGCATATACTGGAGACCTGAGGCTAAAGTCAAAAGTGTTTCTTGATTATTCTCTACATTATTCATTGAGGCAGGGTCTCTCAGCTGAAGCTCAAACTCACCAGTTTGCCTTGGGTAGCTAGGCAGGTTGATCTAGGGATCCCATGTCTCTGCCTTGGAATTAAGGAGGATTTCCATATCCAACCAACATTTACATGACGCCTGGAGTTTCAGCTCTAGGGATCACGTTTGCTTTACTCACTGATCTTTCTTCCTAGCCCTGAGGTCTACTGCACACACATACAGGCAGGCAAAATAAAAATCCAAACACACACACACACACACACACACACACACACACACACACACACACATCAGTTGAGGACTAAAAGTAGGCACATTTAAAGATGTTAGTAAGGAAAAATGAAATACCAATTTAGCAACCTCCTTTGCCTTGGATAGTTATGTCTGGATAGAAAAGCACAAAAGTACAAAAGACAAAGCAAAACTGCATAGCACTGTTAGTGACGGATGCTGGGCAACAGGAATAGATTGTCTTTGATTTAAACATCCTTTGTAAGCTGAAATGAACCAAAGCCCCTCCCACCCTATATTTAGGGAAAAATAGTCAGCCATTTCTGCCTTGTGATGAAAGATGCACCAGTAATCCCTTTGTTCATTACTGTTATTGCCACAAGCTAAAACATGCTTTAAAAGGCTATCAGGAAATGTATTTCTTGTTAAGCAGGCTGCTCTAATTTGAAGGACCAGGAATTAAAGTCGTTATTTGCCATGACGGATGTAATAAATAACAATACCTCTTAAGTCTCCAAGCTGTTTTTTTTTTTTGGGGGGGAGGGGTAAGTAGGAAACGGGATTCTTCTAAGAGGGACAGCATCTTATTATGGGATGGAATAGAGCAACAAGGACTAAAGACTGTGAAGACATCCTCAGCTACCTGGGCTGAAAAAGGCTAAGGGGAACCCTAAACTCCCAAGAGAAGTGGGGCTCAAGAACAAGAATATGGGGAAGTTGAGGTATAGCATATGCACAGGGAGAAAACAAGAGACAAATCTGATTCTACTCAGGCAAGTCCACTTTGAGGTCACAGAGCTCACAGTTTTCTTTGTCTAGAGAAGTCTCATTAAAAAGAATCAGGATGACCAAATGCTCGCTTGTTCTAGAATTTAAAACATTCGACTGAATGCCTTTCTTTGAAAACTCAATTGTGAACGGCATAGTATGTTAGGAAATTAGACTGGTCACAAGTCAAACGTTTTTCTTGATAGTCAATAGCGTCTAATATATGAGATAATACAAGTAAGTGTCAGCTACATAACTCATCCTCAAGCATCAAGAAAAAGGCCCATTGCCAACCATTACCTGTGGCCTTTAGCAAAGTCATGTCCTCTGCTGATGTCCAAGTTTTCACAAGACTCACAAGTCGGGGCCATGGCTAGACTTTCCAGGTTCTATACCCTCATGTCTAATGCCTGTGGAACAGTGATTGTTTTTAAACTGTTTAAAATGAATTGTTCCTATAGACAAGGGATGACCCAAACATGGGGGATGCCTGGGGAAGCATCCTCTCAGAGGCAAAGGGAAGGAGGGAGGGGGTGAGGAACTCTGGCAGGGGACTGGGAAGGAGGCAACATTTGGAATGTAAATAAATACAGTAATTAATTTTAAAAGTGGATTGTTTTTAAGACTTTCTTCCTCACAGTTTGAAATACAGCGCTTAGTTCCTGTATTTACTTCTCCCATACCAAATTTACAATCTGCTGGTAATAATTCAGATGAAATTCGTATGTCTTGAGGCTGATATAAGGTGTCTTGTGGCAACCGCATCTTAATTTGCACTGAGGCTTTTGTCTGTGTTGCTAGTCTCATGGCTAGCTTATGCTCAGACAAGGAGGACGGGATGGTCTGCTACATGTAGAACTGAATGTAGGATTCTGAGGGATCTTCCTCTCCGATCCCCTCTTCATCTGAAATCCTTTCATTCACATACTCTTTGGAGTAGAATTACTCCGGGACTAAGAGACAATTATTTAATTGCCAGTATTTGACCCTGGTGGAAACTATACTGACTCATGAATTGCTAAAGTGGTCCAGATCAGTTACAACAACATGACAAGGCAGAGCTGTGCTGAGGAAGGAAACCGCTTCAAAGAGAGTGGGACGGTTTGAGAAGGGTGAAATTGTCAGGGATTGGTGGTTACGGGAGAGTGCTGAAGGAGATGCATGCTTAGCTGTCATCATCAATGGCAGCCTTGGTGGGGGGCACTGAAAATGGGACATATGAAGGATAAAGAGCATCTGCTTCCCTCTTTTGCCAATGCGAAGGACAGGTAGTTTATCTTTTTCTGTTGCTTCTTCTCCATCTCCACCCCCATTATCAGGATGTTCCAGGTTCTTTTTTTTTTTTTTTTTTTTTTCGGAGCTGGGGACCGAACCCAGGGCCTTGCGCTTCCTAGGCAAGCGCTCTACCACTGAGCTAAATCCCCAGCCCCATGTTCCAGGTTCTTATAGAGTTTTTTTGCCTTGGCTGCTGTGCTAGAGGTCTGGCTTTGGGGACTGGCTGGGCTTTCTCAATTCTCCTGACTCATCCTGCAGACTCACTGTCCTCTCCAGTGACCTTCTGAGGGCCCTGAGCTCATGGCCTTGACTTTGCTGGCTCAGGGAGGTCTTTGATGAGGGGGGGGACTTTGCAGCTGACCTATGCTGCAGTTTTGTTGGCTTTGCAAGATCTGAACACTATTTGTTCTGCTGTGGGGTGGCATTGCAGAAATGTCTGTGGTTCTATCAGCAGCTTTTACCCTTTGACAGCATCAGATAGTACTAAAAATCTATTTGAGGACTTAGATAAGAATCAGTTAGGAAGGAAGCACAATTGTCTGGTGGAATCTAAGCTGAATGGCTGAGATTTGACCAAGCTTCACACACCACTTACTCTTGGAGATGGCTTATATAGTTTAATCTTAAGTGTTTATTATGTTATAACTTTTCATTGAAGTATCTCCCTATACCCAATTCTGGAAGAAAATCAGGGGAAACACTGTTTGCTTCATACAATTCCCTTGCCTGCCACTCCTTTTTCTTACTTAAGAAACAACCCTGTGCTATTAATATAGAGCCATCTTTAGTTACAGCGTGGCTGTTCCTCCGTGGTGGTGATGGAGTCTTAGCACACCATTAAAGAGTCTACTCCTGCCTCTCAAGCACTTTTCTCCATCTCTCAGGAATCCCAACCCTGTTGATTTCCAAAGCTCTGCTGGACATGAGACGGGATGCAAGTGGGAAGAGGACTACAGCAACTTCCCTGAGTTCGTTCCCCGGGTTGAAGATGCTTAAGACTCAGATGGGAAATTTTACAGGAAAGGGACTGTTCATGCAAGCATATCTGGAATTGACCCTCTATCCTTTCTCCACCAACCCTACTCCAAGCACAGAACAAATTAATGGCTGAAAGGAGGAATGAATGCTGGGAAAGCTATATTCCAAAGAGCATTTGACCACTGAGTGTCATACAATCTGCTAAATCATTGCTTTAATACTAATGACAAGCATCTCCACATATTTGGATAAGGCACAGAGAGGTAAGGGTGCCTGGGGACTTGGAGAATCACGTAATTTTGACTCAGCTAAGATTTTCCATAGTAGAGAAAAATGGACAGAATGCAAAGGGAGAGTGGTGGAAGTGAGTGTGGTATTTATCTGTTCAGTGCTGGTCTTTTGATTCCTTTCATGCTCTGGAGGCTTGCCTTCATCAGTGCTTTCCCTCCTAGGCAGCAGAGATCAACACTGTTGTACTGGTTTTGTTCTATATGTAGTACAGCGTCAGACACAAAAGCACAAGGCAGCCTGTGATTGGTTCTTTGCTGGGTGCTGGAACCGAGCCTTGGAATGGCATCCCCAGGTTAGGCTAGTGTCGATTTTTATTTTTTTCTGGGTAGATAAAGAAGACATTGGGCATCCTTGGGTTCAGTGCCTTTTCTTAGTTGGTAATGCAGTTTCCATTATTTTAGATGACCTCTGTGAGCAGCTACATCCTTTTCTTGAGCCCCTCCCAACTGCCCATTGTGTGCAGAGCTACAGCTGGGCACACACGGTTTTGTTACTACTCTTTTCAGAGCAACTTGAGTGCAGGACTTGTCCTTTCATCTCTGTGGACCCGTCCATGCTGTTTCCTTGTTAGTGGAATTGAAGAGCTAGTTCGGTACCCTCTGCATGCCCTTGAGTTACTGACATTAGAATTCATTAAAGGACACTGCCCACAGAAGAGAATAACTGCTCCAAACCCAACAGCCACATCTCCTGCCTACTTGCTGCACTAACAAAGCTAACGTCGAAAGGCACGTATTTTAAGCTTTGTGTTTGAGAGAAAAGATTAGTGAGGATGCCTCATTTGGTTTGAAACATGGCTTTCTGAGAAGAGACTAAGAGTGGTGAAGTGGCTTTCCCGAAGTCCTACCAAAGAGCAACCGGGAAAGGGGATCTGCCCACCCATTGCCCCCACTACATTGAGGTGGCTGCAGAATTTGGGACTTGTTCTGTTTTTATAATTTCTGGGCCCTGGTTACATAACAGCAAATGCTTCACACTGACTAAACAAGCTGCTCTTTTTGCTCTTGTTGTTGTTATTAATTTTTTGATCGATCATATGGTTAAATACCAAGCATCATAAAGTAGTCACCAGGTAGTTTTCATATTTGGAATTTGTTTATTTTCTATCAGCCTTGCCAGAGCAGCTAAAATGATGTCACTCAAACATCACCATCTTGGGGATAGCTGATGATTCTTTCAGAGTAGCTTAGAGCAGTGCACCTAGATTATGCAAGAATCCAGATTTGAGGAGCACTCTAGGCATAGATGGACACTAGAGATCTGAGGTGGGGCAACTCACCTAATGTCACTCTCCTAGGCCATGAAAAGTAGCTGGAGACACACAGGTGCATTACAGCACATTGTTGAAGTACAGGTTGAGTTTTCCTTTTTTTCTCCACAGAGGCAGATAAGCAAATACTCTTTAGTAGCTATGAGTGGAGAAGGAACTTGCTTACATTCTTTCAAGGACTTCTTGGAGCCCTTAATATTTTCGTGTGTATTGTGATTGTTAAGAGGAAATGGTAGCATGCAACCTCATTTCATGGGGTCTATTAATGTCATGCATGATTGCACCCTGCATAGTGTGAAAACAAATTAATCTTATTTATATTAGAGTATCCCAAATTCAGACCACAGGGCCTGAGTGCTCAGTGTATGTGGTGCTCAAACTTCCCTGTGTTACAAGTGATCTGGAGCACTTGTTAGAATGCAGATGTAGAAGTTGCGCTCTCTGACGCTGGAGAAGCTGCTTTGGTTACCAATTGTTTCAAGGCGTTTCAATGAGAAATGCTGATATGATGTTTGGGTTTGAGCAAGCTTTCAGGCAATGGAGAAGAGAGGGACTGGATTCTTGTATCACAGGGGAGAACAAATGCCATAGAAGTGTTAATTCATCTTCCCCAAAAGCTACCTTGATGGAGATTTCTTGAGAATGGCTTCAACTTGTTTGTGCTCTCTTCTCTGAGAGGAAAAGGTGATCAGAATGCTAAAGACTTGTGTTCCATAGGACTAAAAGAAGCTCTGCATATGGTTTACTGTTAGCAGGTTTTCTGGGGGGTAACTTTCATGATTAAGATTTCTGGCCTTATGAAAATAACAGGGACTTAAAATACATTCGTAAGTATATTTGTATACTTTTCTAGTGTCTTATTTCATAATAGAACATGTTGGGACTTCAGTGTAAAACTTACCTAAACTAATACCCTAGTTCTGCCCTCACTAGCAATAAGACCTTGAGAAAACATAACTTCCTGTACCCTTCTTTCTTTCATCTATAAAATATATCTAAAAATAGCAGCCCCATAAGGCTGATGAGAACATTAAGTGAACCAACTTACATAAAGTACTTGGCCCAGTTCCTGGCACATGGTACATGCTTACTAAATATCGTTTCTTCATAACAAACAATTAAAACAATTCTACACTGAGGTCATTCTGTCTGAATAAAAAATCCTGTAGACTTGTATATTTTCTCATTTTTGTAGGTTCAATGTCCTTTTTTAAAAATGGAGCTAACAGTAGAATTGGTTTCAGAGATTGCTGTATGGATTTAAATAAAAAAACATTTAGCAAGTACCTGACATAGCATAAATCAATGTTTAATAACTATTACTAATGATATTATTATTATCCATTTGCCTTAAAAATACAAAAAATACAAAAACATTCCCCAAACTAATTGAACAAATAGTGTTGTTTTGGATGTGAGACTGTTGGGATAATTTCTGATTTTTACAGACGTTATAAGTAATTAGTAATTCATGCCAGAAACTTAAATATAACGCTTGGCACATAGCAACAAACACTTTGTCATTGGCACTAACCCACCTGGAACTCTTGATGGATAAAATGGCTTTTGGTGGAACCTTTTAAAGTCTAAAGTTGTGACAGCGCAATATAGTAAAATTGACCTCTAAGGGTAACATCAGAAGTTTAGAGAAAGTAAACATCATAACTTCAAAATAAGACCACAGCACATATTATTTTTAAAAACCAGAAAATTAAGATTTCTGATATAAAAATAAAAGATAGGATGTCGGGAATATTTGAATTTACAACTGCGGGCGTGTTTTCATGTACATTCGTGAACTATATGCATGCAACGTGGGTGGAAGACAGAAGAGTGTGTCAGATTTGACTTAACAATGTGAAGATCTTCCAGGGCATTGCTGAATCACATGTGAAAGATAACTTCACTAAGTGTACCTTTAAGTCAGTAGCAAATTTTATTTCATTCTGACTCTCAAAAATTGGTAAACCTTATATCATATATTTGGTGCTTCTCTGGTAACTTGACTCCCCAAGTCTATTCATTTGAATATTCTAGCCCTAGAGAGTGCTCATCAATAAAAGTTTATGATACAATAAAAATCAGCCTGTCTAGCAGATTTTGAGAGGTGTTTTAGTAGTAGTTGGTTTACTGGTGAGAGGAGAGAGGAAAGGGAGAAGCATGGATGGGGGTGGGGGTGGGGGAAGGGTGACCTCAAGGAGGTGTCATGTTTATCTAAATGCATACATTTTGAGTTTTTGACAGAGATCTGAGGGCCTGTTGACTCAGCCACTGAGCTTCTCCCGCTGTGTGAGTTAAGGCAACATATCATGTTTTGCTGAGATACTGACACATTTATGGTCCACAGATCAAGAGAGCTCCTTAGTGTGCAAGATCTTTCAAATGCCTATATTCTTCGGCAGCAAAATAGCAAGAAACCAACAAAACCTCAGCTGCTTTTCTTACAACATGACTTGCTTTGGGAGCAGCTTAAGGACCCTTGTCCCCTCTCAACCATCTTCCTTAGCAGAGACAAGCATTCTCTGCTTTGTACACTTGAAGTTTGCTTTTTTTCTACCTTATCATTACTAAGATATATTTACTGAGGATCCCTTGGATTTGGAATTACATTATTATTGCCTTTTAGTTGAAACAAGAAAAACATCTTATTCAGAGGATTTGGCAGAGGGTATAGATATTAACGCAAAGGTAGCCAATCTTTTCCTTGGTAGTCTCAAGCTCCCTTCAAAACTCTCATGTATAGCACTTGAATTGTGGGTAAAAGAATAAAAATCAGTAAACATTTTATAATGTACCCATTTGAATATTTTCAAGAGATATTACATGGACAAATAACAGGAGGGCTCATTAAACCATCACAGTGTATTTCTGTATAACATAAGTCAGTATGAAACTCTCGAATATGATCTTTGTGGTTATTTGTTAATAACATTGGTGAGTTCTGACTCTTACACTTTTGCATGCCTTCACGTGGCTAAATAAATGTTGTTCTGTGTTTTGAATAGCCAAATTAAATGGATCATGAAAAAGAATATCTGTCAATATACATTAAAGCACTAATATATTGCATAAACAATAGAATATTACTTTAGAAAATACCTTACATCTATTTTTAAAGAAAGACACCATGCAATATACAGATATTTCATATATGCATATGCAAATATAGAGGGAAGGAAAATGTAGGTTAATTGTGAATAAGGCAACAAAACCCCTGCCTTATGTAGTATGTACACGTGTATCAACTGCTAACATGGACAAAAGTGGCTATGAAACATTAAATGTAATAGCCTGCTTCAGTCAACTCAAGAATCACAGGGATATCTCATTCACTCCCAGACACTGAATGGTTGATATGGAAATGGTAGCAGATATCATCCTGTTTTTAAACCTTTGTTTTATTGATGAAAATGATCTGAGACTAGAACAAACCCACTTGTATGATATCACAGGCAAAAAAAAGAAACAGGTGGAAAATTAGAAGAGAGTTAAAATGTAATGTCAGTGGAAGCTAAGGAGGAAAGTGCCTCAAAAATGAAAGTAGAGAGGAGCGAAAAAATAGAGGGTCATGGGAGAAAAGTAAAGAGAAGAACACTGAAGTAGTGCATGCCTTTTTCTCTGTGGAATTTGGATTTAAAGACACACACACATGACCTGAAGGCAAAAATGGGACTGCTTAGAAATATGAGGAGACCAGCTGTATGGAGGAGAGTGGTAAGAAGCAGTAATAAAATGTAAGAACGGGTAAAGTACATTGATCCTATGTTATAGAAATTTCATAATGGAATCCATTATTGTACATAATAGTATTTTAAACTAATAAAATAAAAATATATAAACCAATATGTTGCATATCCTGAAGAGATTTAAGAGGACAACAAATTTAAAAATAGGATTGGTGAGGGAGTGATTACTGCTGGACATAGAAGAGAAATATTGGTAGATTAGTGGAAAAATATATATATAGTAATGCTAGAAACAGAATGTATGGTAGGAAATGAAGGCAATTCACACAGATCCCAGAGGAAACGAGCAGGAAAAACTAGAAGGAAGAGGACAGAGAGAAGAAGCTAAATGAAATGATAATTTTATTAATGAAGCAAGTTTGAACATTTTTTTCGGTGCTTGATAACTGATATTCTGATTACTTCTTTAATCAATTTTTCAGTTACCTCTAGGGGTGGTTACAGTAGTTAGACTTATCATAAATGGCTGAAGATCTGAACATCGACATCATTTTTACCTATGAGTTCTGCAGAGTCATAGACACCGTCAGTGCTATCCAAGTCCAACACTGTAGATTAGGAGCCGAGGATGTACCTAAGCATACTATAATTATGTCTTAGAGTACATGTCCCATTTTACCCTCAATATTTATGTTTAATAAATGATATTATTCCATACTACAATAAGTAAGTGACTGAGGCTTGGGGATGCTAAGAGAATCGTAAAGGTGAGATAGCTAGTTGTGTAACGTGATTTGGTCGTAAACCCAAATTTGACTTCAAACACGGATAGTAAGTTAACCACATGGATGTCTCCATCCTTCCTCGCTTTCCTTCTCAATGAAGTCCATTTCATTCTTTTCAAAGGATTTATGTTCTCAGGTTCTCATCCTTTTGATTTTGCTCTTATGATTTGATTTGCTCCACAGTCACACGTAACATAATCACATCTTCCATGAGAAATTCTACCCTGTTTGTAGTGGGGGCAGAAAACAAACTTAAGCCCTTTGTTAAAGGCATTCTGGAATCAATAAACACTAGCCAAGAGAGATAGCTCTGAGTGAGAACTCTCAGGTAGGGAGAAACTGTTTGCAGGGCAAATGTCACAGGGTTCAAGCCAGCATCTGCAATGGACATCCAGGTGTCTGTTGCTATGAGGTTGGCTTTAGCTCCACTGTTTACATCTGCTTTGGTTTAGGCAAAGGAGAGCTCAGCAGGTTAGGAAAAGATGACCTTTAGGGCTCTTTTTATTTCAGGGTTTCAAAGAGCCTATGATTTGATGACTCAGAGGGGTGAACAATTATCTGGCACTACAAGCTGGGACTGGCTCCAGTGGCCTGCATTGTAAGACTACAAAAGGGACCAAATTTTGACTTCTTTGGTCAAATTATTCCTTGTGCATCCTTGTTTAAATAGTGCGAAAATAAAGACTTACCATTAATATGTAGTTGGGAGGCTAAAATCATTAAAGATTGGATGTCGGAAAGACTGCCATAGGACCTTTTCAGTTTACAAAAGGCCCGTGTGAATTCCAGTGGGGCTGTGATACTTTACAGAGTGGGTTATGGAACCCAGGAAACCTGGCTCTTAGATTGGGGTACTATTTAACATCTCCTGCATTCATTTTCTGAATTCCTATTTCCTTTAGTCGCTGGGAAGGACAGAAAAATGTAATTGCCAAAGTAAGGTTTAAGAAAGTAAACTATGGCCTTTCTTTGCAATCCTTCCCATTTAAGGGGTTTACTTTTCCTTTTCTTCTCTTCTTCCGTTTCTTCCTCCTCCTCCTCCTCCTCCTCCTCCTCTTCCTCTTCCTCTTCTTCCTCCTCCTCCTCCTCCTCCTCCTCCTCCTCCTCCTCCTCCTCCTCCTCCTCTTCTTCTTCTTCTTCTTCTTCTTCTTCTTCTTCTTCTTCTTCTTCTTCTTCTTCTTCTTCTTCTTCTTCTTCTTCTTCTTCTTCTTCTTCTTCTTCTTCTTCTTCTTCAATTTGTAGTCCCAGCTCTATGGGAGTCAGAGACCAGCATGGGCTACTAGCTGAGACCTTGTATCAAAACAAAACCAAAGAATGAAGAAACAAACAACTCCTGAAAACCAGTGAATCCCTAGGCATGGCATTCTTCTATTCATTTAGAAGAACCACTTTCTCTTGCCTGATTTCTCAGATTGTCTGCTTTCTGAGCAGCAGGAGGAAGGTTGGACTTCCAAGGTGTTTTCTTTGTGTGGTAGCTCTGCTCACAGTACAAGAAACATTGAGTTTGTATCTGGGTGACCTGACCCGGAGTGTTCCAGCAGAAAGCCGCCGACTGGTGGTCTTCTTCACACAAGTGTTTCACAGGCCTCGCTTCTTTTGATCTTCCATGGTCCATAGTATTGATCAGACCCAGTGTACGGGGCTGAGAGGATGGACCTAGTGATTAGTAAACTACTTCCTACCCTCAAACCCGGGCTTTACTTCCACCTGCTCTGTCTAGTGGGCTTGATATGCTCGATTCACCTTATACTTGGTGGTAGTGACACGCAGATGTGCATTTAGCGTGGTGTAAGCCCCACTGATGTAGATGCCTGCTGACAGAGAAGTTTGAGCAAATAAAGCACCCTATGGATCAAAAAGAAAACAATAGCTTCCCAAGATGCTGAGATTTGTGGCCCTTCCCACAGTATGGAATGGTATTACAGTTAAAATGTGTCAGTGCTGAGCTGCGTGATGTCTGCTTCCGTGACTTTAGGCAAAAGATTTAATGATGTACTAGCTTCTTTACTTTTGAAACAGAAGGAAGCTATACACGCTTGTTTGGATGAAGTCAAATAAAGTTGAATCACTTAGAGCATTGTGTGCTATGTAGCAAGCGCTGTTCGCTGTCGCTCTTCTTGGTAACTCTTCCCAAGAGTGTCTATAAAGAAGTCATGGGAGAAATAAATGGACAGGGCTGTCTTCTGCAATTGGTTGAAGCTGTCATTCTTTGGGTTCCTACACTTTTTTTTTCAAGTTGAGACAAGGTGACTTTCCTCCTTCAGGTGTGTTAGTATCATTGTGTTCCCTTCTGTAAATTGATGCTGAAAAATTTGTCTCACATAGATGATGATCTTGCACATACATACATTTTCCCTAAAGAGAGGCGCAGTCCTGTCGCTGCAGCAGGAATGAATACTGCGCTGAGTACATAGAAAGTGAAGGGCCCTTGTAAATAAAGTAGCAAATTAGCAATGATTTTGCCAGCAGTTTTAAAACAAACGGATTGAAAGAGATTTCAATAACTACAGCCTAACTTAGAGCTGCACTTGAAGCATTTAGTAAACGTGTCATTTCAGTATTGAAAACAGCATCTAATCAAAGCATGTTTATAATTAGACATCACATATAATATCTCTCGAAATTATGTTCACCAGGTGAGATGCCATTCCCTGGAACACTGAAATCGAATGTTTGTTAGGCCTTTGTTATTATTAAAAAGAACAGGTTGGGGGTGCCACAAGAGACTCAGGGAAATGAAAGTGCTTAATTTTAATTAGAGAGAGAGAGAAAAACACATAGTATGCATAGCCTGCATGGAGAATCTTGTGCCAGAAAAACCTGCCTCAAAAGGTATGACTCTATATTAATTTAAATCAGACAGACATTGGCAGTGAGTTCTTTTATTTTTCATTAACATTTTGATTTAGAACAACAGATTGCTGCAGAGAGGGGACAAGAGCAGCAGCCAGTGAGCCATCTGCCGAGCATCTCGCTGACGACTCCACTAGTGAAAGGAAGCAGTGAGTATGGAATGTATGCAAGAAGGACACACACCATTAGCTAAGTGACAGGATGAAAGATGGGAAACTTTGCCGGGTCAGAGGAGACGGAGATGGAGAAGGCAAAGCAGAGCCCATTCTGATTGGAATTTGAAAAGATCCAAGTACTTGCAGCAGGCCAATGAGTTGGCAAACTAAAGAGGGCTTGCGTATAGGATGTTCCTTTTTTTTTTTCCCCTTCGAAATTATAGGTGGGACAAGGAAAAGGAAAGTGACAGGCTAAACACACAATAATTTGCTATGCATCACACAAGGGACATGATTTCCAGATCAGTGAAGATTCACCTTTTTAGACACACCACTTGAGACAGAAATCTTTCTGAAATAGACCTCTCGTGGCTTTTAAAACACGGTAGCCCAGTGGTGAGGTGGGAGGAGTTGTCTGCCCTGGAGCAAACAATGAGAGGGGAGATTATGTGTGTAGAATTTAAATGCTGCAGGTATGCCTTTCATTCTCACTATGTGCCGGGATTTCTGAACAGTATCAGTGGAAGAAATATTTCTCCCACCCGTGATGGACCTCTTCCGTCGCCTCGTTCCCATGGTGGATCAGTAAAGTAGAACGAGCACAATTCAAGCTTCTATTGATGTTTCTGAGTTTTTACTGGGAATTTCAATTCGAGGGTCAAATGTATTGTCTTCAAAGTTATTTAGCCCCTTACAGCTATAAGTCCCTACGTGAAATAGACCTAGTCTGATGAATTTTTGTAGTTGGTCATTCTGTGTACTCTTCTCTCACTGCCACCTGCCACATTTTAGTAGTCTGCTTTTGAAGGACCCCATTTCAAATATGCTAGCTTCAGAAACCTACGAGGTAGTCGACATTGTCAGCTACAGAGAACGAAGGGGTAGACTACTGTGACTGTAGATGGAGGATTAAAAGCCCAGCGATCTGTTCATTCTGCATAATAAGGCACAGAGGTATGGAACACATTGTAGACAGTTCTTCAAAAAATGGTTCAAATAAAAATAGCTCTTTCACTGCCAAAAGATGACTGCTTCAATTATCTGGAAAATTAGCTTAGATGGAACTACTCATTCCTCTCATAGAGCTAGGCAAAATGGAAAGAGCATGGTGAATTGGGAGAACAGAGGATTAGACTTAGGTTTGTATCCCAGTCTGACACTTTACTAGGAGTGATGCTTTAAGTTTCCTAACCTATTCCTTTAACCATAAAATGTAGACCCTATTAATATTTTCCTTGCCAAATTCCTGTGTAATAGTTTTTTTTAACCAGGTTTCATTCCTGGCTTATTACATTTAGACCTCAAATGTCCCCGAGTGTTCTATGAATTGCAACTCTAGTCACTTGACTGGGCTGCAGGGAAGTCATAGAATCTTTAAAAAGTGGTACCAGGAGCATGCATTTGAGGTTGATTTTGCCTTGTTTTCTGGCTGCCGTGAGGTGAACAGTCATGCTCCAGAGACAATATACTTAACTGTTATAAGAACAAAGGGAAGGGACCAAGCCAACATGGATTGAAGCTACTAAAATCATTCAAAATAAACCTTTCTTTCCTTTTCTTTTATTAATTAATTAATTCACTCACTTTACAACCCAATATCAGTGGCCCCTTTCCTCCCAATCCACCTCAAATCTTTCTTTCTTATAACTTGATTATCTTAGGTATTTTTTTTTTACAGCAATACAAAAGTATCTAACGAATGGATGTTCTTTCTGCAAAGTGTTAGTTATCAATGGAGGCTATGCGCTTTCTTCTTTTCCCCCATCATGACCTTGACACACAGCTGTAGAGATCATCTATATTTCTGCTCTTCTTTACCTCATCTATACTATATAAGCTTCATACCTAAGGCTCAGCGAACAGTGTAGAATGGGAGTGTGTATGTGAAAAAGACTGTCTTTACCAGAGGAAGAAGAAATTTACTGTGACATTGGGTCTCCTAGAAATGGCAGAAGCTAAACCCACAAAGTCTCACCAGCACCGCTGCCTAAGCATAAGGTGAACAAAGATAACAAAATTATAGATTATTTTTTAGAGTCTAAGTTCACTACTAGATCCCAGCTAATTAATGGGATCTTGCCACCAAATATTGAGAGCTTCTTACTCAGAGAAGCAGAAGAGGTTATATCACCAGGCTCATGCCTTTGAAGTGGATTTTGGGTTTTTGGTCTCCTTTTGACTTTTCCTTTGCCTTCAGACTGCAATGAATTGAATAGTTTTTGTACTAAACTGACATAAGAAGAAAGGGAAGGGACCAATAAACCATGGGTGGAAGGTGACCAATGGAGTTTTGATGTCAAAACTGATCTTTTATATCTGTTGTCATTCCTCCATTTTAGTTCTCAAATATGTACACACACACACACACACACACACACACACACACACACACGAGATCATGCAAAACTTAAGGAATAATTAATGCTCCTTTACCAACCTGTTTTACACTGCTGTTAACTTGGATCTCACCTTCCTCATTTCATGCTGCTCCCACAGAGCAGTTTCTTCTGTCTCAGAAGTGAGGTAGGCTCACACCCTGAAAATATTTTATTTTGCCTTAGTAAGCTAAGCTGCTTTCTTTGTCTTCCTCCCTCCGGCCTATGGTAGTAACACGGTAAGAACCCAACGAGCTAGGACATAGTGGCAACCTAAATGGCTTTATTCTCATTTCACAGTTTCACTTTACGCCTGCAACAGGAAGGGTAAAATAGCGCTTAACATTGTGAACACATGAGCCATATTAAGGAGTCATTTTAGGGAAGTTCCCTGTGTATCTGCCACCCTGTAGGACTCCCACGGACTCAACTGGTTCCATGGGAGGTGAAAGTAACATTTATTTTAAGTAGTATGTCTATAGGTTTGCCCAAATGCCTGCCTCATCAGAAAAGAATTCTCGTGTTTGCGTGTACACTTTCCAAAATGGTTCTGATGACTATATATACATGTCCCTATAGGAAGCAGAACATATAAAGCCCCAAGAAGCCCAGTAATTAGCCACTGCTTCAAAGTTATGGTATTGCCCTGGGCATGCTGGCACACCACTTTAATCCCCTCACTTGGAAGTGAGAGATTTTTGTGAGTTCAAGGCTAGTGTGGTCTATATTAGGAGGTCCAGACAGCCATGGCTATAAAGTGAGACTCTGTAGCAACAACAACAACAACAACAACAACAACAACAACAACAACAGCCAGTTATAGCCTTATTACCTCAATATTTATTAATGTATTGGTTTTAAGTTTTAACTTGATAGTTACTTAGTGGAGAATAAGGAAATATCACATTGATGACAGAATAAACTGTGTGTCAGGTGTCATGCTGAGCACTGGTATGAATTTCCTCATTTAATCCTGATGATTCCACTAGAACAAAAGCAGTATTATGTGGTTCACCCACTGAGGAGACAGAAATTTTTGATATCTCTTGGCTGCAAATGGCAGAAGAGGAATCCTCACTCAAGACAGATCTACAGGTTGGTTGGTTTTAAATTCTTATTTTTTTCTTCTTTTCCAGGGCTTTCAGGACAGGGCCTCACTACATTGTCCATGACTGCTTTGAAGTAGCTTTGCATCCTAGTCTATCCTTGAACTTGTGACGGTCCTCCTGTGTCAGTCTCCCAAGTACTGAGATTACAGCGATGCATCAGCAAGTCTGGTGGTCTCTGGTGTTAAAGTCTACCAAATGCTCCTCTAACATATGGAGCTCTGTTTGAAATGAGTAGGGGCCTCAGAGAGTGGGGCAAAAGTTCATGAAGTACAAATTTTAGAGCAGGTCCATGTATTGTGGAAGCTTGACTTGAGTGACACATTGGGTAGAGTCGGGAAGATCTGAGCTCTTGGAAAGACCTGAGTCCCTGAGTAAGGAATCATTCTCAGTGATCCAGGGAAAGCTTGTGTTGCCATTTGAAGAAAATGTTATTAAAGCTAGAAAGGACTCTGGGGGGTCAGTTACTCTAATGACCTTATTTCACAAATGAGAAAATGTGAAGCCTAAGGAGGTAGTCCATACCACAGGTGGTTTGTAGCAGCAGAATAAGGGGTATGGGGTCCAGGCCACCTTCCTTTCTTCCTTCTTTTCCTTTGCCCCCTTCTTCCTTCCTTCCTTCCTTCCTTCCTTCCTTCCTTCCTTCCTTCCTTCCTTCCTTCTGTTTCTTTCTTTCTTTCTCTCTCTTTCTCTCTTTCTTTCTTTCTTTCTCTCTTCCTTTCTCTCCTCTTTCTCTCTTTCTCTTTCTCTCTTTCTTTTCCTTTGAAATATTGCTCCCCTGGGTGAAAGGATTATTTAAAGCAAACTGGAGATTTTAGCATCTCAGTTTGAAACAACGGAAATAAACACATCTTTCCCCACCCCCTCATTAATTGGAAAATACAGTCACAGTTTTGAGACTATGCATGTTTTCAGAACTCATTTCACTGAGGCTGTCAGAGGATCTGGTTGCCCTCACTGAGTATGTGCTCAGAGATTAAACATATCCCCAAACAGCCTCACTCCCCTTAATAACCTACCATTGCCTTAACAGTCACAAACGCATTGAACCTTCTCTGGCAGTATTTATATTTCCTGGGCAAAGGAGTTCCATATACTTACTTCCCACAGTGTAAAGTGGCCCTGACTTTGACTTGCCTGGAATTTCTCCCTTTTAAGCGTCCATAAGGAGGCCCTATTATAGCATTACAGCACCAGCAGAGAAGGTCGTTTCCCCTCTCCTTTTATCATGGTGATTTCAGAGTTTCACCCCGTACTTCAGATTCAGGAGCCCTGATTTTAGCTGCACTTTAGCTGGTAAACGACTGGTGCGAGAGGCTATGGTTTAGGCAGCATGATAGAGCTCTCTCTACCTGCTTTCTCCAAACTTCTAAGCCAAGGCAGGCAGGTAGTCTCTCTTTGCACATAGTCTCTCTTTGCACAAGCTGTCAGGATGACTGAGAAATGAATGAGAGAGAGAGAGAGAGAGAGAGAGAGAGAGAGAGAGAGAGAGAGGGGGAGGAAGGAAGGAAGGAAGGAAGGAAGGAAGGAAGGAAGGAAGGAAGGAAGGAAGGAAGAAACTGCTGCCCCTGGGACTAGGGCCCTATTCAATAGGAGGCAGAAAGCAGTATTTTAGCAGAAGGGGACAGACCTTGATGAACACTATCTAGGCTGCAGTGGCAGTTTGTAAGGACAGTCAGAACTTTAGAGCTAAGAATAACGAGACCTCATTTGGGTTTATCATATTAATACATTTTGGACTACATTGTTTTAATGGGCTGTCTTGTTAGATGGCATTTAAGTAACCTTGATAGCCTGCTATTGAAAATTTCTTTTCTTGTTTTTTTTCTTCCCCTCGTATAACTTTCTGTCCCATTGAACTTGAAAAGGTTGTCAAGACACAAGTGTTTATTTGCTCTTGCCTCAGCTGAAACAACTAATGGAAAGATCAAAGTGCCCAACACATATTTGCTCTGACACCTAGCGCTATAAAATCCTAGGGGCTTGCTGAAAGCTGAGGTGCGGTTGGTGATGGAGTCCTTCGCTGCTGTGGACTTGTGCATGCTACAGGGAAATGAACAGTCCTCTATTTTCAAAAAAGTGGCAATTTTGTCCATTTTACCAAGGGTTTTCCCCCAAAACTCACAACTGAGGAATAGCGGCAGAGATAAGTGTTAATAATCAAAAAGAGGTTATTTGCTGAGGTGGCCATTGTTGAGGAGAGCAGCTGGCTCCTCAGAATCTGAGGAGCTCTCCTGTCTGACTTGACTGTTACCTTCCAGACTCTTTATTCTCCCACTCCTGGAATGCAAAGGGTGTTTTAAAACATAGTAGTTATGTGATATTTTCCTTATCCTTGCATGAGATCCCAATTAAGCAGTTTCTGCCTACGTGGATTCTACAAATAACTAAATTGTTTCCTTACTCTTTCTTTTTCAGCAAAGGTCAACTAAGAAAAGGCAGTAGTGATTGTTTGGGGACTCTGACACTGTGAGAGAAGTGAGTTCTAGTTCTACTTCTGTGAGTGCTGCTCTCATTTGGAGCTCTGTCTGTCTCTCTGTCTGTCTGTCTGCCTCTTGTGTGTATATCTGTCTGTCTCTCATGTGTAATACAAAGATGTTGGTTTACATGATCAAGTTTTTTGGTTCATAACAGTTTATCCTTTTCCTTACAAAATGTTTCTAAGGCTCAGTATCCAGCATCATCTGTGACTGTAGACCTACCTTATGACAGCTGCATACTACATCTAACTTCATACAATTTCCAATTTCCAAAGCATTTGAAGTTGGTAACCCTAGATCCTTTTTCCTTCTTAGCTACTATATAATCTATAATCTAGCATTGGGCGTTTTACTCATCTTGGTCTTAATTTCTTTATCTACAAAGTGGGGACAATAACACCTAAGCTATATGTCTTAAATGAGTATTGTGAAGATCAAATTAGCATATTATGGAAAGGTGTTTTGGAAACTGTGATGTACATATAGTTAGATGTATTATATAGGATTTGAACTCAGGAATTTGGGTTCATATCATAACCACACTTTCTATATAGTCTGCCTGAGTTTTATAATACATATTTCCCTTGTCCTTTTTTGTTCTTTCTTATTTTTAATTAAAATATAATTAAATCATTTTTCTTTCTCTCCAACCACTCCTTCATGGCCTCTGTTCTCTCTCAAATTCATGACCCGTTTCTCTTTAGTTACTATTGTTAGACATACACACACATATATATTCATAAACATATAAACACAATGTACTGATTCCATATATATATATATATATATATATATATATATATATATAATGTTATCTATATGTGTGCTGGATAGTTTTATATCAACCTGACACAAACTAAAGTCATCTGAGAGGAGTAAACCTCATTTATGAAAATGTCTCTATAAAAGTCAGACTGTAGGCAAGCCTGTAGGTAATTTTCTTTATTAGTGATTGATGGAGGAATGTCCAACCCATAGTAGATGGAGCCATCCCTAGGCTAGAAGTCCTAGGTTGTACAGAAAGCATCATGTTGAACAAGGTATGTTGAGTAAGTAACTAAGCAACACCTCTCCATGTCTTCTGTATTGGTCCCTGCCTCCAGGTTCCTGCCATGTTGAGTTCCTGCCCCAACTTCTTTCAATGATGAACTGTGATGTGACTGTGTGAGCCAAATAAACCCTTTCCTCCCCAACTTGCTTTTGGTCATGGTGTTTTATCACAGCAACAGAAACCCTAACCAAGACAATATGTATACAATTCTAGGACTGAGTATTTGGTATTGATTAACTAAAAAAAGGAGTCATTCCTGGGAAAGACTACTTCTTTCTGTCTCACCAGTAGTAGGGCCCTGGAAGATTACTCCTTTCTATGACAGCATTCCTACGGGCGTCACTATTGCTCAGATACTGTTTAGGCACTCATATTTTTGAGGTATCATGGGAATAGCATCTTTCTCTCTTTTTTGAGGCAAGGTTTTGTTGTATACCTTAAGCTGACCTTGAACTCATGCCCCTTCTGCCTCGGCCATCTAAGTGCTAGGGTTATAGGCATATGCCACTCCACTTTTATTTTTTGCTGTGTCCATTGGAAGAACAGTGATCACTGCAAAAAGGATAAGTCCCTATTGATTATATATTTATTATGTTTTCAAACCTGACCTAGAATTTTTTTTAAATATTTATTTATTTATTATGTACATCCATACAGCTTTCTGTCTGCATGTGTGCCTGCAGGCCAGAAGATGACCCCAGATCTCATTATAGATGGTTGTGAGCCACCATGTGGTTGCTGGGAATTGAACTCAGGACCTTTGGAAGAGCAGTCAGTGCTCTTAACCGCTGAGCCAACTCTCCAGCCCCCTGACCTAGAATTTTGATGGTACAGCAAGTTCGTATATAATTTTGAACTGTGAAATGAGAATAAAAATCCCTGAATGCATAAAATTTAGTAGTGTTATATGTATACATATAAATGTATAACTATGTAGTATAGTTGTTTAATATACTACAAGTATGTAGTAAAATAACTATGTGATTATAATAAGTATAAATAGTAATTGATCATTTTTTAAAAATTTGGAGACCCTAATAAAAAGATACAATAAAAGTAAAGAATATGACCCTGAAAATGTTGTGAAACTCCATGTTTCTTTTCTCCTTGTCTTTTCTGTAGTTTCCCTTTCTTTTCCTCCCCTTCCTTCTTCTCCGGGACAGGGAATATGCCAGGCCTTTGAACTTTCTAGGCAAGTGCTACATCACTGTGCTATATACCCAGCCTTGATTTTTGCTCAACATAACTAATTTTATTCATATACGGTTTTGGATCATTTTGAAAACATTGATCAGAGTGAAATTAACATTTAACTTCTATACTTACTAAAAGGTTGATTACATTTGAAAATTGGCTTGGGAGAGTATAACTTATAAATGTGGCATAATTCAAGAAAATGAGATACCAAAAAAATAAAAATAAAAGTGAAAGGCTCTGTGGTATTGCTTTAGTATAGCTTCCTAGAGGGAAGGTTGAAAAGATGACAGGAGTGCCACATTAAGACGTCCAAATTCTCACCTTTGATGAAGCCCTTCTATTTGTCCTCACTTCCAGCATCTACAAAATGAGGTGGTTGGATTAGAAGCACTTGATATGGCTCCAAAATGATGTGTCATGTAAGTGGGCTCCACACCTTTACTCTTTGCTTTGCTCACTCTTGACTATGAATCAACGGGTGCTAAAATGTTGACAAGTTAGCTTTAGGGGCACTAAATGCACATTATGATTACTCATGGCCCCTGAAATTATGATTACTGCATCCCTAGTTGACATGCCATGACTTTGCTCTTCCTTTCTAGCACCTATTTAAAACTGACAGGGTTGCCATTTTTGTACAGAGTGTCACTCACTGTGCAGCAGGGAAAGCTAAGAACAGTAGAGCCAGGTTAAGAAGACATCTTAGGGAAGTGCCAAGAGTTAGGAGCCAAACTGCAATCCCAGTTCTGCTACCAGCTGTGGGACCTTAGGATAGTCACTTAGTCTTCAGTTTTAAAAAAAATCTATAAGAAAAACAGCAGCAGCCTTGTATAATAATGAGAAGAGGAAATGAAGCTGGTGGAGCATGAATATCTTGGGATATGAAAGAAAAAAACCACGCTGCTTTTGGTCATCACCCAGGTTTCAGCCTGTTGGAGACAGGCTGCTCATAGAGCAAGGCCAGATGACAGGAAGACAGGCGGAAAAGCTGCCTGCATTGTCTGAGGGTCTTAAGCAGCATCCTCCCCAGCGAATTTATGGAATTAGATAGTTGCTCTGGAGAGAATGGAGTCTGAAATGAGGAAAAAGTCACGTTAGCAAAATTTCTCTGCTAACCTTTTCCATATGGCCTTCTTTTGCTCCTTTCAGTCTGACTCAGGCAAGTACCATCCAAAGGATAAAAGCCATCTCAAAAGGAAATGCTCCAAACATCCAGGCTGCACCTATCACCTGAAACTAAAGAACTCACAAAAACTGCTCCTGATGGGAAAGCTCTAACTACATTTTCTCCTTGATTGTGTGGAGATATCTGGGTTCACTTTTCTATCCTGCCACTTCTAAAACATTAAAAAAAAACTGATTTATATCTGAAGAAAGTTTGTTCTTTCCTTTAATCCAGCAAATGCCAATGTTATCACGCCACTTTCCGTGCCGCTTTCTCCAAAGAACCTTGATCCTTTATCCAAAGCAACATGGGCAGTAAGAAAATCATCCTCAGTTCTAAAACAGTAAATAAGGAAGGATTATATCCTAAGGAATTCCACTTAATTACAGCATGGTTGAGGCTTAGCAGTATTTATAGCCTAACTTTATGAAGTATCACAGAATTCTGTCTCTACCTTTTTTACTCCCAGACCTAGACTCTTACACTCAAGGCAGCCTTCTCAGTATTCAAAGATTGTCCCATTCAGCTTGTTCTCAGATATACAATCACAGGGGAGATGAGTTCCTTTGCGGAGCTTGGAGAATGGCTAGAGACAGGAAAAAAAATCCTCTGATCAGTCTAATTTTGAGAACTGTATTTTCAACCACTTCCCCATTCTATGTTAATGGTAGCTACGATTACACTTGGTTCTTACTATATGCCACACATCGTGGTCAATGTTATGCATGAATGATCTTCCTATTAAATATTCACAGCATCTGTGTATCATATTTATTCTTTTATTCATCCTTATTTCACAGAGGTATTAAGTCATTTATCAAGGTCAGGCCACTGCTAATAAGATAGTCAAGATTCAAATTCTTGTAGTCCATTTTAGAGCTACAATTTGTCTGTTAAGTGTTCCCAGATAGAATAGGAGAAGCAGCCTTCTACTAGGAAGGTTTAAACAACAACCCTTTGCCACAAAAATGTAAGAGAGGAAACATGAGAACTAGGAATGAGTAGCATAAAAACCTGGGCAGCTCCGTGCCACTTTTAGCTAGGGGAGAAGTGCTGCTTTGCTTCCCTCATTTTTTTTAAATCTTTTCATGTTCTTATATGTCTATAGGCTGTAGAACAAAGAATCAAGGACAGTGGGTAGGTTCTGGCAGAAACCAGGAGGACAAAGGACATCTAGAATACCAACTACAGAGAGTAGACTAAACTGTTGTATACTGGAGTGGTTGCCTAGACTCAGAAATATACCAGAAGTGGGGTTCTATCTGGCTTTCACTATCTTTAGGGCAAAACTTAAAAAAAAATTACGAAGGTTTAATGATATCAAGACGTGGAAAGGACTAAGAGAAGATGTATGAGAAATACTTGTGTGCACGTCACTGCCTACCAGGGAAGAGAATGCATGGATCATTTATTTCCTCAGTTACACAGGCTGAGTAAACTCACTCACTAATGAAAAAAGCTCATTCACTAATGCAATGTCCATAGGAATGAAATAGACAGGAGACTCTTAAACAATTTATTTATTGCTACTTTTCCTGATATTAGTTAATGTGCAGAATCATTTCTAGAGCAGTTCTAGGTCCTGCCTGCAAAGCCAGTCCAATTCGTACTTAGCCAGTATGTTTCTTTTGAATCATTTACATAGAAGAAATTGGCCTTCGGGAAGTCAGTATAGTTGCAAATAAACTATTTGGTTAGCCTCTCTTTCTCTCTCTCTCTCTCTCTCTCTCTCTCTCTCTCTCTCTCTCTCTCTACACACACACACACACACACACACACACACACACACACACTATAAAGATGAGTCAGTTTGAGATTAAAAGTATATTGAATTAGAAAAATTATAGTTTCTTTGGGAGAGGAAACCGTAGGTCTTCCTTTGCAATATTGCCTTAGGTTATGCAGAGATATGCAAGTCACAGAGTTTCTTGCTGATGGAGTGTCTGAGTAGTTATTGCTGCCAAGAGTTAAACTGGATGTGCAAACTTGGATGCATGGGTGAGAGATGTTTGAGGTTAGGTTGGTGGTGGGCTGGAAATACGAGGGGGTGTTGTGATGGGTTTCTTGGCAGAAAAAAAAAATCTAGTTCGAAGAAGAACTTAGAACTGTAGAAAGGCTCAGAGAACAGCTGTTCAGGAAGGAAATCTGGTTTCTGAAGTGACAAGTGATTTCAGTTTTCAAAGGAAACTAGGTTTCTGTTTTTAGGACACAAGCTCAAAATATCTTAAATTAATGATGATATCAATAATGACGACCAGGGAGTGCTGGACACTATTGTACATGTTTTATATGAACTTGTAACTTCATTTAAGCTTCATTTAAACCAATGCAATAAGGATTATTATTATTCCCATTTGTCATTGGGGAATATGAGGCATGACGAAGTAAAATAACTTGCTCAGTATGTCGTAATAAGTAAAGGAAGTTGGGATAACTAGGTAGAAACACTATCCACCAGTTTTGTGATCTGATAATTTGATCACAGGACTTAACAGTGTAGGCTAGGACAATAAACATGAATAGAACTTTCTAGACACAGAAAGAAGGTTGGGGGATTTCACTTGAATGCTATTTCTTCAGCTAGAAATGAAGTGAGCTAGTAAGACATTGTGATAGGCTATCGATGATCAAAATCTCAGATAAGATCCAGAAGGACCTCTCTACTTTAAAAGTGATAGAAACGAGAACCAGAGATATAGAATCTGGTCCATATTGATCAAGGCAGTTGATTAATACCTATACCTGTGTGTCTGTCTTAACTCCTGGTCTAGTATTCACTCTCATAAATCTCTCTTCTCCTTTTATTGTTTTCCAAAGCCAAGAAACATGGGATCTAAAGTGTTCACTTCTCTGTAATTTACTTTATGACTTCAAAGTAAATTGTATGGTGATATATGTAGTGGGATGGTCTTAATTTACACTTTAGGCATGGCTTTACTGAGAAATATATCATACTGGAGTAGTTATATAGCATTCATAAAGTTTTAATCAAGAACGGGTTCTATAGGCATCCCAGACATTTATCTCCAATTAACATCAAAGGCTTTGTTCATTAAGGTTCTCATTTGTGAATTGGTAGTGTCCAATATTTATTGATTGGCTATATATGTCAACAACTTTTACTTTCTAACCAAAAGAGAGAAGTCACTGATAGGGATTCTTGGTTAGCAAAACTCTGCCACTAGATGTTGTATTCTCTCAAGGGAACTAGCAGATCACTTACTGTTGGAACACGTAAAATGACAGGGGACTGAACATGACTGAGTCTGAAAATAGGATACCAAATTGTTTCCTTGTTTACTAATTTAATGAGAAACAGGGATGTATTTGTGTCCTGCTCTGATTTCTGGAAATGGGGTTATGATGAGAAGACAGACGGCTCTCACTCATACTGTGTCAGGTTATGGATAGGCTACAATTGCTCCCAATGACGGAGTGTGACTAAAGTGGCTTGTGTCTGTCTGCAACTTCAAGCAAATAAGAAAACATGTTTCTTTTGGACATTGGCTTAAAGATCTAAGCCTGTCTCCTGAAATAAAGGAAAAATCTTACCTTAGGTGAACCTTCAGAGATTCTTAACTTATATAGTGTCTCTAATTTGTGAGGAGTATACATGAGAACCTAGGCAATTTCTCCAAAGCAAGCCCCCTCAAAAGACCTTTTCTGATCTGCCATGTATGTGTGAGTGTATATATATATATATATATATACATATATATATATACATATATATGTATATATGTGTGTGTATGTGTGTGTGTGTATATATATGTCTGTGTGTGTTTGTGTGTATGTATGTATGTGTGTGTGTGTGTGTATATATATATATATATATATATATATATATATATATATATATGACCCCATGCTAGCATTCTGCCATTGCAATATACTTCACCTTTGCCTGATCGAAGGTTAGAGTTGAGGTGACATTTAAATAAGGAAAACAACTGTATAAAGTGTTGTGTATATAATATTAATATATGATATATGCACAAGAGGTAGAGAGTTCTATTATGCTGGTATACCTTAATGTTTTGCTAAGAAAATAAGACCAATGGGTTTGTCCCCTACCCTGAGTATAACTTTGCTCTTTTCTATTTTTTTCACTAGTTATAATGACTAATTATCAGTTTTCCCCAAACCAATTAGCTGTTAAATGGAGTATATAGCATATTGTCGTATAGATGTCAGAGACATGCACCTTCCACATTCAGTCATCTTAGGGACTACTGAAGGTATCTTGTTTCTTTCATGGTGGATTAAAAATAGGATTTGTATATGTTGAGGGCTTTGTAACACAGAGATTGTCAAAAGCTTCACTATTCCTTATTAAACATACCTGTCTAATGCCCCACATATGTGATGTGTCTCGCTCTTATAATCATTTAAGATTTCACCTCCATTTGAAATTGAGTAAGGCTCTAGAGGCAGGAAATTCTCTTGGCAGCACCACAGAGCCAGCTGTGTAACCTTGAGCTAGCTGCTTATGAATTTTGAACCACTTATGATTTCTATTTTATATAAAATTGGGGTGAAAGTGCCTCAATTCTGGAAATGTGATGATTCCTTGGGATGTAACATATAAATGCCTTGAACAACGTTTTCCACCTGGTACAGTGGAGTGGTGGTTATTATATCAGCTCTTGTTTTAAATTTGTTTATAACAATCATGAGGAGGAAGGCCACAACGAATGCTACAGTAAATGATTACAACACATCCATTTTAATAAACAGACTGACATTTGCCATGACATCTAGTCCATAACATGTTTAAAGAACTCTCATTGGCTAACAAGCAAAGATAGGAAGATACACAGTAAAAATGAAGACTAGTCCCCTATTTCTACTTGCCATCTCAGAGTTGTTACTGCCTTTGTTCCAGGGACTTTAAGGTTAGTCTCTTAGTTTTCTCAAGTCCTAGTCTAAATTTTTGGTTGACAGCCAAACTTGTTAATGGTTACATGAGTCAATAATAGATAAATTACCCAGACACACACACACACACACACACACACACACACACACTCATACATACACATACATCACACACACCACACACACATACACATACATACACTCACACACACACCACACACTCACACACACACCACACACTCACACACACCACACACAGACACACACACACACCACACACAGACACATAGACACACACACATACACTCACACACACACACCACACACACACACTCACACACATAACTCACACATACATACACACACCACACACATATACTCACACACACTCTCACACACCCACACACACATACACTCACACACACATACATACACTCACACACACACCACACACTCACACACACCACACACAGACACACACACACCACACACACAGACACACAGACACGGACACACACACATACACTCACACACACATACACTCACACACACACCACACACACACTCACACACACATACACTCACACATACATACACACACCACACACATACTCACACACACAAACTCACACACCCCCACACACACACACTCACACACACATACATACACTCACACACACACCACACACTCACACACACCACACACAGACACACAGACACACACCACACACACAGACACACAGACACAGACACACACACATACACTCACACACACATACACTCACACACACACCACACACACACTCACACACACATACACTCACACATACATACACACACCACACACATATACTCACACACACACTCACACACACACACACACTCACACACACATACACAGACACACACAGACACATACCCATACACACACAGAGAGACACACACACACATACATACACACCACACACACAGACACACAGACACATACCCATACACACACACAGAGACACACATACACACACACCACACACACAGACACAGACACACACACACACACACACACACACTACTTGTAGGCACAATACTTGGTGCTTAGTGGGTGTTCCATAGATTTCAGTCTGAATCTGCATATCTCAGTTTATACTACCAGGATTTATTAAATATATGATTCTCAAATTGAGTTTATTTTATTATTGTCACCCACAAAGCTTGGTGGATAGGCTTAAACGATATATTTTCTGATTTATACCTTTGGGGTATAAACTAGGAATTCATATTTAAATCAGCATCTCTGATGATTCTAATGCAAATGGCCCAATCCAAGACACAGCTTTAAACTAATCAGGGAGCAGCTTTGGATATTGCCGTGAAATGAAAGGATATTTGCGGTTCTAGAGCAGGTTCTGTCTGACTGCAAATGTCAGAGGTCTGTCTTAAATTTCCAATTCACCCATGCAGAGAACACCACATTAACACCTTTATCCATATACGTACCTTTCTGTGGGATGAGTCCTGATCTCTACCTGTTTTATCCATAGCCTGAGCTGTTTAGGATAACATAGAAATGAACCTAATTTGCAGTGAGTAATTTAGAAGTGATCAGCCAACCATGGATAACTAAAGGGGGTGGGGGGAGGTTCATTATAATTTTTAAAAGCTTAAAAATTGCTCACTATCTTCGCTTACACATGGATTTTACTTCTGAAAGTTTTCCATGTTAACCACAGAAAATCCTAACATCACAATTACCCATGGCAACAAACAACCATGCATAAAGTAGGCAGCAGGCTCAGTACATCAGCAGAGAGCAACTCCATGGGTCAAATGTCATGAAAAGAGTCAAATATAGATCAGATTGTAGTGAGTAAAGGGCGAAGTTCACTACTGGGGACAAATGTGAAGGAAGAGACAGTGTGTGCTTCATTGACACTTTTTTCACCTAAGGTCTCCTACAACCTTCACAATGTCCCCATCCATTTATTGCTCAACTTCCTTTGGCAGACAGCTGTCTTATTCTGGGTCACTTACCTGCCCTGGATATCTCCTCCTGAGAACTCTGCAAGGTAATTGGTTAGCTAAAATAAATAATTCTGTTTAAATGCAAGTGAGTAAAAAATTATCTCATTGCCTTCCAGACAGCACACTCAGATTTTAGCATCCATTTCTAATGCAATAATCCAGATAATTTATTAAATTAAAGGCTAAAGGCAGACTGTTAGAGTGACAATATTTGGGGTGGCGATGGTAGTGTACATTGCATCCGTTTCAATCTTCACATGTCATTGGATATTCTTTTAAAGTCTTCCTTGGGTCAGTCCTTAGCTAAGATATGTTCAGGAGCAACATTACACTTCTTCCCTCACTTTGAGTACCTGAAAATTGAGTCGATTTTCCAGTCTCTTCTAGAAAAAGATAGAATTGTGTTGTACTTCTTGTTTCCAACCCTGTTTAAGAGAAGCCAGGCAGCCGAAAAGCAGTTGTTACGTACCTCCTTCTGGCATGTCTTGACCCAGAGAAGCAAAGTGGAAATAGAGTGGGAACTACAAACCAACCTTAGATCTCTTGCATATATAGTTTCTAAACAGGGCACTTTGGGATGTGGCAAGTAGCCAAGACACTGTCATTCTGACTCATGAGCTACATTCTCTCTCAGCCTGCCCTTTAGCTCACCAGTCCACAGTCCTACAAAAACTAACTCTAAGCAAACGGTCTCAATGGGCATCTAATGACACCTACTTGTCTGAAATGGACATGTGATATGACTGAGACATATGTGACTCAGAATAAAGCAAATATATCTCTTGCAGAACTCTGTTTCATTACACAAATCTTGATGATAAAATTGAGACCCAAAGAACCTTTACTTTGATAAATACAGTCTCTCAACTTTGGATTTTTTTTTTAATTCAAAGTGTGATTTAATGGCCGTGTGCATTAGCATCACCCAGGAACTTGCTAGGAATGAAAAGTCGGGCCCATAGCAAACGTTTAAATCCTAATCTTTAACATGCTTTTCAAGTATATGGCGCATGCATGAGAGGTTGATAAATGCTGTTTTGTACTGAATTGTGCCCCTTATGGTAAGAGACCATCACGAGCAGTGTTTACTGTCTTACCCAGGCTTCTTTGACTTTTGCGAAGAAACTAAAATAGTGCTGCATTGGGGATAACTGCTTAAAAAGCAAATGACAATTGGGAACCAAGGAGGAGGGCCGTCATTCATTTATCTCACTCATGTACAGTGTGAGTCCAGAAGACAGTAGGATGGTTCCTTCCATCAGGAAAGGGACCAGAATGTATGAATGACTAAAGTAAGAGAAGGCTAGAGGGAAGGAGAAGGAGCTGCTTCTTGGCTAGGTGCCCAGTGCATCCAGTGCTACCATCACTGGCATGCAATTCCACATGCCATTCCAAAGGATAGACACTTTCTGCACGACACTCAGCTTCCTTACTACCGTCATCTCCTCTATAATTTTCCTTCAGTACAGTTCATCTCCTGCCACTGTCCCCATACAGTTACAAATCTTACAACAGCCACTTCAATAAAATGAGACCCTGTGCATTTGGACTGCTTCCCAAAATTGTTCCAAAGATTTTCAAGTTTTGCACAGAGAAACTGAGCCTATGGTTTTTGATTTTGATTTGGGTAAAAAGCCAATATGAGTATCATATCATATCCTAAGAGTCCCCCCACCCCCAATTTGAGTATCTTCCTTTAAAATTGAGACCTGATGCCTCTTATACTCCCAGGTTTTAAAGTTGATAATCCTTAGTTATGCATTTCAATCCTTTCTTCTACCACTCTAGGTTATATTTCTGTGTTCAGGGAAAAGCTGGTATCCCCAAAGTAGTGTATAATCCTTAAGGAGAATGAATTAAGAGCAAGGACATTGCAATAGGAAAAAAAGAAAAACTTAGACTCTCAGTGTAGGAAATAGTCCTTATGTAATGTTAGTGCGGATGGGCCAGTGAGTCGGCGATTAGAGACCAGGCAATAGGCATGATCTGGACAGCCAGAGTAAGAAAGAAAATAATAATGATAAAAGTGTGGAAATATGAAAAAGACATATTTTGCCCACATCATCAGCTTGCTAAGCATTACCTCTGGGGGAAGACAGTCTCCTTAACTCTGTGTTGATTGTAACTTCAGGTTGAGACTATTTGAAACTGTGTGTCTGGGGCTTGGCTAGTCCCTGAGCAACTCTCAGGAGGAGGGAGCTGCTTTTGTGCATGGACAGCTCCTTTGCTCTATTACCTCCATTGGTTGCTTTAATGGTGCACTCTCCTAGACATTCCATCGAATTAGGACTAAACTACCAACATGCAAAGGAATCAAGTCAAAATTTGGTTTAATATGATTTTCTTGATCTTCACAGGAGATACGAAGTTTCACAAAGGCCCTTTTAAATGATATCATTGGTCCCCAAACTAGAAATCCAAAGGCAAATCATTTTGATAAGGACTTTTATTCTCCTGCTCCAAAGCAATGAATTCTAGCTCCTAAATGTCTAATCATCTCTTAAAATCGTTGTTGTCTTTTAATCCTTAAATCAATTGTATAAAAATGACAAATCTCCTATGAAGAGAGGAAGACAAACAACAGCACCTCAGCACCCCCATTTATTTCCTCAAGCTGTCAAAACAGAAGCAGCCAATCATCTCTCAATACCCATAGCCATGGAAGCTAAAGATATCTCAGGGGCCAAAACCATTAAAGCAGCTCCCACTACTCATGCAATACAATTAAGAAAACAATCTCTATTGAGGTAAAAGACGGGGCATATGGAACACTAGTTTCATTTAGAAGAAAAACAAGTTTAAATTGTAGAGGAAAAAAAAAACCACAGCCCGATTTTTCAGTAAACACAGACAGAATAACAGAGTAATTCTCTTTCCTCTTTTATTTTTCTGCAAACCCTCCTTTCCCCATTGCCTTCACTTATTAGATCAATAGGAAGCGGTCTTGTATGAGTGGTAATACACTTTGCAGGAAGCTCACCTTTACAGCCTGCTGATTGCCATCTATTTTTATGGCCCAAATGAATAGCCTCGCCATCCTCCCTCCTCCATTACAAAGCATAGATTAAGGGAAAAAAATGATGATAAACCTTGTGAGAAGGTGACTTAAACCTTTGACTGGCACCACTGAGGCGTCTCCTTTGCGCGTCAGTAGGCTAAGCCAGCTGGCCAAAAGGACCAAGAAAGATAAGCCAGTGTGACTTCCTGAGGACTAGTCGGGAGACAGAGTAGAGGAGGCAGGGCAGCAAAAGTGCAAAGTTCTTTCAGCGATGGGGGAGGTGGAGTCAGAGTGGATAACAGTTAGGATTTGACAATCTATAGTGGGGCAAGAGCCTTGATCTTAGGGTATTCATCTTAGGTTATAAGCTTAGAAGGAGAAGGCAAAACAGTGAAACAAAGCCAAAACAAAGCCCATGGAATTGCAGAGCTGGTGATCAAGAGAGACATTTCTTTTCCAAATGGACCTAAAAGGTAAAGTGGCTCCTTCCTGGCAATTAGAGTAATTAGATAATTAGATTGTGACTCTGTGGGTAGGAGATAGAAGCCTGTCTCAGCTAAGTACACTTGGTAGCAAAACAGGCTCAGTTATAAAAGGGGCAAGTTCTCAGTTTGCAGGTAGGTTTCAAGTCACTTATAAAAATTAATAGAAGAAAACCTTGCAGTTGATAGGTTAGGTTTAGCTGACAAAAGGGGTTTCGCCTGGGGCTCCATCCGAGATTGTATTCCTGTGAGTAGTTCCACCATCCACACTGTCAGTCCCAGCCTCCGCACTGAGCTTCCGTCGACAGATTTTTATTTAAGCCAATGTGTTTAGAGCACAATTCTGCGGTGAATAACCTTTAGGTTACATTTGCCTTTTCCCTGCTTCTCGAAAACAGTACGTAATCCACGAGCACATTTGTTGGCTGTAAAGGTGTACAACAGCAATTTTTGCAATGACAGTGTGGAGAGGGAATATGAGATCTGTGTGCTAATGAGCTGACACTGCAGAGGCTGGGGCGGCGTAGTGTGGAGTGCACTACAAGTGCACAGCAGCCTGACACAGGAGGGGACTTCAAGGGAATCAACGGGGCTTCCCGAGGAAACAGGACAGCAAAGTAACCACACGACTGAGAAATCTCCTGATATTTCCCTACCCTTGTAAGCCTGAGAATTATCAAATTGGTTTGGTTTTTTTTTTCTCCTCCCCTAAATGCTAGATCTGTAACTTACAAAACGGGTGTGCATTGCTTTTCTTATGCACTAATCATGTGTGTGCCTTTCTAGTTTACGGATGCACGAATGCTGAAATCATTCTAGTTACACCGTCATTCTCTCTGCATTTAGCCAGCTGCACTGAAAAGTAAGGCAGTGAACTCTATTAATTCCTATGAAATGGGAACATGTGCTCTAAATCAGATGAGTCTTTCTGAGAAACTTCAATTCTCTTCTGAGCTAAGATCCCAACTGAACCACCTTTCAAAGCCAGGGAGGCTTTTATTGGCCTCTTAAGACACAGAATGAAGTTAGAGTCTGTCTTAAGCAAACCTCTTGAGGCTTGTGCAGAAAAAAATGCTTGCTTGCTAGTAGAGTCTTTAAATAACCGGTGCCTTGGAATCACTGTGAGAAAGACTTCTGAATACATTGCACCGGGGAAAGGTGACAGTGCAGAGGTGAAGCAGAGGGCAGGGGCGGGGACACAGAAGGCTTTTCCTCTCACATTTCAGTTTGCCTGCATACCTATGCCCTAGGAAGTATGTGCCTGACTCAGGGTCAAAGATCAAGAGATGAGGTCAGCTCTAGCCCCAAAGAAAGCTCAAACAGGGAATTCTGAATGACAAGGAAGCTTCTCTAATTGTTCCTAGTCCAGTTCCACACTGAACTAGATACGGGAGAGGTACACGGGCAGATTCGGACCCATCTGAGGTTTTCACTGGAGTTCCCCGAGATAGGAAGGGCAGAGGGCACTGGGCTTATTTGTTTCCTCTGCAGGATTGGGTAATAATCACTTGGCAGACTGGCATCTGCAGTCATTTGCTTGGTTCAAGTACTGTTAGAATTGTTTGCTTGTATCTGACATATTTAACTCCTGCTTCCACAAGAAGAACAATGAAGGCCATGGGGAGAGGGATGGGACAGACGTCACCAGGGTTTCTCTGCCCCCTTGAATTATTGTTTTCAGAGGCTACAGTCAGACCAAGTATCTTTCACACACTAAGCCACCAAGCAGCAGCTGCCAGGAGACAACTTTGAGATCTGACTCCCATTCAGACAATTGTGACTTTCAGACATGACTGTTCCAGGGACCAGAGAAGATGGCAGCTTTTCTCTACTGTCTTCTGAGTTGGCTGTAAAGTCTGAGAGTGCAACAGGCAGCTAGGTACACATTGTGGATTTCTAGATTGTTCTCCCATGTGTGTCCTGAGTCTGTGCTTGCCTATGCATGTATTTGACATAACTAAGGAGGAGGTTTCCTTTTGGTCTTGTTTTTCTTGATGCCTAGTGAATCTTACCCCTTCTCTTACACTCTCAAGTGTGCTACTATAACCCAGCCTTGTAAGTAAGAGTGCTGTGGATTTAAGTTGAGAGATTCTGATCAACTGGTTTTCCTGTCCACTCACTGGTCACTAATTGCCCTGGGAGGTAAGGAATTAAGACACCTCAACACCAATATGGATGATTTATTACCTGCTCCTAAACCTAAGATTTTTCTCATGGCGAGATCATTTTCTGACTGTTGTTCAGGTAAGGTTCTGATAGCCGGAGGCAGACTGCTGAGTGTCAGAACAGTGTGATCAGAAGAACAGGACCCAAAGCTTTGGAAACCAATCATTCCTGAGAAACCAAATGGGCCTTATAGTCCAGAGCTCATCAGTGGAAAGACAGGAAAGGGAGATGAAATATGTATTATCCCTTGTTAATAATAACACACCCCATTGGTTTCATGCATTTGGTTTTAAATCTGCTCTAATTGATATTTACGAAACCGCATTTCAGATTCAGCCTCTTGAGGAGATCACAGTGCAGCAGGATTAAGAATCAGATGTGCCTTGTAAATGCTGGAGAGAGGTCGGGGATTACAAAAGTCAGACAGGAAGTATAGCCAGACATTCTGTAACTTTCACACTTAACTAAAGTTAATACATTTTTTTTGTCAGTGTTGGAAAACTAAAGAATGTCAAATACAGAGTGTCTCAGAACATGTTCTTAAAAGAATCTGCACCTTCAGCTAAATTTTTCTGCAGGCTGATAACTGTTACATTTTTTGAAAAGTACTTCTTCACTCCACTTTCCCTTCAGCCCAAGTCTTTAAATCCAATGAAATGTACTCTTGAGGTCCTGTTTAAGGACTGTTAGGGATTATGTATCTTTTGAGACAGAAGGATTTGAAGAAAGTCATATACAAAGTTAAATTCGAACAGACACAAATGCCATTTTCCAAAACGTAATGAAACTTCAGATTTCAAAGCACACCGTTCCAGAGAAACAAGACATAGTTTGTGTTAAGTGGCTTCATTTGGGAGAAACTTTTAGTGAAATAAAGTAGGCTTAGATGAAGAATTCAGTGTTTCTTACAAAAATTCCTTTCAAGTTAAACAAAACAAAACAAAAGCCGGTGTCCAGCAAGCTATTAGCCATTTGAGTTCCTATGATTTTACTGTTAAAATTTTCCCTTTGCAAAGAGATAGCCATGGGTACAACTGTGGATTTCAGAAATGGCTTTGGGGCTGGTGAAATTCCCCTTTTTAGTATTTGGTTTTCCTGCTTCAAGCCTCTTCCCACAACCGACCTCTTGCTCTAAATTAAGAACTGTGTTCTCTTTAACAATTGTGTGTGTGTGTGTGTGTGTGTGTGTGTGTGTGTGTGTGTGTGTGTGTGTGTACACGATGGCACAAACAGGATTGGCTTTCCAAAAAGTCACCTGAACATGATCTTCACTCTTCCTTTCAGGCTGACATGCATTTAACACTTGCAATCAGTTTGTAGTCTTATCAGTTCCTATCAGAGAGCTCTGGGTAGGACAGAAAGAGGCCAGGAAATCCAGCCTGATCTATGCCTCAAGGTCACTTGTTTGCAGGGTTCTCATATTTTGTTCCTCTGTGTCAGGCAGTCATCAAAATCAGCTCATTCCTACCACCAGACACAGCTTTACCACTCAAGTACTGTATGCCCCGCATTGACTCAATCAAGGAGCGGCTGTTGCTTCTTTTTAAATCCCATCTGAAATTTCCCTGAACAACCATGCTATTTTCTTTCTTTCTTTCTTTTCCCCCCACAGAAAAGGGTGCGGGGGAAGAGAACACCAGTTTAGCAGGGAGGAAAGTGGAAGTTTTGCATCAAACATAATTCACCACAGAGTTTTGCCCACTGCTTTCAGCCCCTCAGCAGAATACTTCAAGGTTGATTTATGCAACATGAACCCAGGATTGACTACCGCCTCAGTCTGCTTATTGAGGCAATCACCCCCACCCCCACCCCCTAGCACACACGTATGCAAAGCCCCGTGCATCACAAACAAAATGCAAATGAGGTCCCCTAAGGTCCCAAAGGGAGCCAACGCAGATCTACTTACAAGCATTAGTCACAGAAAAACTATTGGAGGAATCCAAGTGGTCTACGTGGTAATTCAAATGGAAGGGCTTCTCAGTGGTGTTCTGGTTGGTGTTGTATAACTGCACAGCAAAGCGGAAAGCGCTGTGCTCCTGAACCGTGTTTCTCATGAAAAGTCCACCTAGAAGCAAAGGCAATGGAGATTCGGCTTGTGTCCCCCCTACTTCAGGGTGAGTTAGAAAGTAGCAAGCACCAGCTAACAGGCTACCTCAGTGTTACTGGGAAGCTTAACTGAGGATTGATTTTTTTTTCAACCTGTGTGTCTTTCAAGACTTGGAAACTCTGATTTCCACTGTGAAAAACCTGGGGTTTGTACTGGGAGGGAACTAAAAAGAAGGGGAAAAGAGAGGAGGCTGCTGTAGGGGAAGGGTGAAAGAACTAAAAGTGGGACTTGGTTCTTTAGCTTGAGTCTGGCCCCGAACCCTGACTTCAGCCCCACCCCCACCCTTATCCCCACAGCTGGTTCATTTCCCACCCCCCTGGGGTACAAGGATAGGGTGGGAAGAAAAACAATTTTGTTCCCATTGCTGTCCCAACCTTCCCCCATGACAATATAGGGGGTTAGTTCAAGAAAAGCAACAATTCTAACTTCTCTACTTGCAAATACAGGCAGAGGCGGGGAGAACTCCCTTCCGGCTACTGGAGCTGGTCTCCAGACAGACACAGCCGCAATTCATGAATCCTTGGTCTGCGTGACTTCCCTGCTTGCCCGACTCCTTGTATCACCCCCACTTCCCACCCCAGCCTCCATCCACACAGCTACTTCCTTGGTCTGGGGGATTCAAAGTGGGTTCCATTTCCTCTAACAGTACCCTGTTACACTGAATCCTGAGACTCGGGACAGGGCGACCTGGGCCCAGGTTATGCGTCCTGGCGCGGCCAGACAGGCAGTATCACCCTGGGACAACTTCCAGTGGCTGCAAGCATGCCCTGGCAAAGTCCAGAATAGCGAGCTGAAAAGCCGCGACTCTTAGCCTCTTGCAGCATCCCAACCTCCAGATTGACTCCCTTGCTCCTTGGTCAGCTCAGAAAACCTGGCCACCCACCCGCATTAGCCCCTGGAGACCCCTTCTCCATCTCGGATGCTCCCTATACTCCTCAGTTCCTTTCAGCTCAGGTCTCCAAGATCTCGGCTCAGTCCCCCATCCCTAGTCACCGTTCCCAAGCCATGCAGGACAGGGACTCGCGCTGAGATAGCCCCAACCCCACTAGGGTAGTGGGTTTCGGATGCAGAAGAGCCTGGCCCCCTCTGGCTGGCTCTGGGGAGCTTACCTATGCTGATGGTGTTGGGGAATCCTCCGTGAGAATGACCCAAAAGCCCCAGGACTAAAAAGAAGACCGCCCGGAGCACGCTTTGCCCCATTTTCTTCTGCCTGGCTGTGCTACGCCTAAAACGAAGCTGACAAGAGCATGGGCGCAACTCGGGAGTCGTCAAAATAATAATAGAAAAAGAAAAAGAATTCGCCGGCTCTTACACCCCCTCCCCTCAACTTGCTCTCGCTCGCTCACTCTTCCTTTCCACCCCACACTAATCCTCCTCCTCCGCCGCCTCCTCCTCTTCTCTCTTCTCTCTCTCTCTCTCTCTCTCTCTCTCTCTCTCTCTCTCTCTCTCTCTCTCTCTTCTCTCTCTCTCTCTCTCTCTCTCTCTCTCTCTCTCTCTCTCTCTCCTCTCTTCCTCTCTCCTCTCTTCCTCTCCCCCCTCCCAGGATCTCTCACACCCCCTCCACGCTCCCCCCCACCTCACTTCTGTCTTCACACCAATCTGGAAGGCGGGTTCATTGGCTGCAAGCTGGGTTCCCCAAAGCGATTTCTGAGAGAAGAGAGAGAGAGAGAGAGAGAGAGAGAGAGAGAGAGAGAGAGAGAGAGAGAGAGAGAGAGAGAGACTGAGAGACAGAGACTGAGAGACAGAGACACAGAGAAAGACAGAGAGAGACAGAGAGACAGACAGAGACAGAGAGACAGACAGAGACAGAGACAGACAGACAGAGACAGAGAGACAGAGAGACAGAGACAGATAGAGACAAAGACACAGAGGCAGAGGGAGAGAAGGAGAGGAGACAGAGACAGAGAGACAGGCACAGAGATAGAGACAGGGAGACAGACAGAAACAGAGAAAATTAAAACCGGAGTGAAACCAAAATCGTGAAAAAAAGAAAAAAACAGTGAAGAGATGAAGAAATAAGAAATTATAAAGAAAACCAAAGGGCTCCCCCGCCCTCGAAGATGGTGGATCTAAAGAGGGGGGAAGAAGAAAAGAGCTAAAAAGCCTCAAAGGCTCAGCTCCGGTGAATTGGGTTCTTCCAATTGGGCCGGTAGGGGGATATTGATCAAAGTTGATCTGACGTGGAATTAAAGCCGCACACCGCTTAGCTCCACTGCAAACTGCAGCTCTGGACTGCAAAGCCTAGGTGCCAGCGTATGTCAACACTGGAGATGGGATCAACAGAAATACACCAAACCTCACGTGGACCAGACTTTCAAGCTGCAACCAGTTTCCTGTTTTTAAAAAGCTGCAGTGTCTCTACATTTGTATGTGTGTCTTAAAGATGAGGGGTCTTGAGGGGTGGTTAGTGGTTACTCTTGAGTCTTTGTGAAGAGACTCAGAAAAGCAGTTCCCATCACAATGCGCCCTAAGATGCTGCGCATGCCTGGTCTCTGCCGCTCAGCTCAGCTTTTACAGCAGAGAGAGATCGGAGGGCAAGTGAACAACCCCCACCCGCATTCCCCGGTCCCCGCAGCATTGGGAGGTGTGTCCCTCACCCTGCCCAAGTGCTGAGGCTGGTTTGCCAGCTGCGGGGGCTGTGACTGCTGACTGCTTTGGACGGTATAGGAAAATAGTATGTGTATGGAGGTGGGAGCTAAAAGGTTAATGAAAAGGACGCTCAGTCCTGCAGACCAAGGAGAGAAGTGTGGGAGTGAGCTGGGATGGGGGTGGGGATTGAAAGTTAAGGTTGGAGGAAACTGCCCCTAGCTGTTTTGCTCCTTTTATGTTGACTTTAGGTATATCAACTATTCCCTCCCCCATTGAGTGCAGACTTCAGAGATTACCATTCTCCCCCAACTCTCTTGCCTTTCTCCCAGCTAAGAGGAGAAAAGAATCTAGGAACTCCTAACAGTTCACCCTGGGTCTTGGTGAGGAGTAGCATTTTGTGTACTTTCCATCGCCCTATTCCCCTCTTGGGACAAAAAGGTATCCTAGTCACATCTTTATTTCCCACCTTATAGCTGCTCTGCAAAACAGCTTTTTATCCTCCCAACATCTTCTGGTTTTCTTATACCTTCTTCTAGACTGAGGGGATAAAATGAGCCTTTAAGTCAGAGAAAAGCAAACTAATATACACGGGGCCAGGGGTGAGGGACAGGGGCCCTGCACTCCTTACTCCAGATCTTTGACTTTAAGAATGCATAAAGTAGAGCTGAGAATAAATGGCCTCAAAATTGTGGCAACCAGAAAAGTAGTTCTCAGCTTTTCCCACAGAGCTGACAATTCTGACAATGCCTGATCTCTAACTCTGTCATTCATGCAAATCCTGTCTCAATTTTGACAGTCCATTGTTGGAAGGAAGGAAACTTGGGATCTTGAGAAGACTTCTCTTCCTGTGGAAGGAACATTAGAACGATAAGGTTAGAAGAGCCGAGGTTGACTATCCCTTGACAAATGTGGAGACTGACACAGTATTACTGAATCATAGACCCAGGACACGGGTCCAGGTTCAAACCTAACTTTCATCACATGTAGGTAGTATGCGACCTTGACCAACTTCAGGAGTCTACATCCTAGGGTTTTGTCTTTTGTTGTAAAGCTATTGTAAGGATTACACAAAATAATGGATGTAAAAGCATCGAATACATTACCCGACTCACAGAAGAATCAATACATGTTACATTTCCAAATTCCCTTCTCTTTTTCTCACCTTGTAAATTGCTTTCAAAAGCCCCCAACTGTTGTCATCTGCCCTTCTCCCACCATCCCATCCTTACCTTAGGCTCTTCTACAACATCTTTACCAGTGTTCCATACCAAAATCTTCTCCAAGTAGCTCCTCAGCAGTCCCTGGAAATCAGAGGGAATCTGGTAGGCGATTCTTTACTAAAGCTTTAATGGCAGGCAGTGACAATTTAATACTGAAGTGCCACACTTACAGCACCTCTTTCTTGAGTCACTCTATGTCTTCTATCTCTCTCTCTCTCTCTCTCTCTCTCTCTCTCTCTCTCTCTCTATCTATCTATCTCTATCTCTACCTCTATCTCTATCTCTATCTCTATCTCTCTATCCATCTATCTATTTATCCAGCTATGTGTTTTTGAGATAAAATAGTGTTTTAGTAGGAACTTTGAATGCTATGATCCAAAGGAATAACTCTACTGAGTAGGTTTCAGCTTTGATTTCAGGTGGATGGATAATTGATTTCATGCTGGGGAATGGTTCGTGGTTTTCAGCACACCTCACTTCACTCCTGAAATGAGTGAGGTCCCTATCTATGCTTGGCCAGCCATGAGAAAGGGTGCAAGAGATTTGTGACCATCTCCACTATCATTTGACTTGAAGAATACTGTGAATAGGTCAGGAACAAAAGATATGAGAAAGGAGGAGCCTCCAGGGCCCTTTGCATTGGCAAATCTCTCTTCTATCAACATCATGGCCCCTAATGCTGCCCACCTCTTTTCTCTCATCTCTCCCATTACTATTTCCCTTTCGCTCCCCTTTCAATGTTTAGCTCTTCATGGCAGGTACTGGTCTCGTCTCATCTGAGCCAAGAAGGACAGGCATAATGGCAGATGCATATTGCTATTGGTTGAAAAGCATAGTACACATGCAATATATTTAAATATCAAGCTCTTGTTTAAGGGAGCCATGAGACACTTTGGAACTTCCTTTCTCATTTTCCAACGTAATACTGAAGATTATATTAGTAGCTTCATAGCCACAAGAAATCATTGGCAAAGACTCCCATCTAATTGTCTTTTATTTTTTTGTAGTAAACAAACATTGCCACTAGATTCAAGATTACATGCTTGTTTTACGATTTGCAACATGATTTTAAGCTGGCTGTGATTCAGAGCAAGCAGCAAAACCAAAACAGAACAAAACAACAAAGCCCCCTCCCCAAAGCAGAGTTGATTACAATTTATCAAAATGTGAGGAGTACTTCTTTTCATAACATCTATAGTTCACTAAGGCTTGGGTTAAGGTACATTTGGATAAGTAGAAAGAAATGTTGGCTGATAGAGTTTGGGGTAGGGGAGCTATATATTCAGCTTCATGCTTGCTAACTTGAAATCTCACAAATAAGGAAAATAGCAACTGGAATCATCCTGATCCATTGGAGGGTTACTTCTATATGTTTTAAAGGTAATAAATCGAGCTTTTCCCCACTTTGCTCGATGGGAGGATAATTTCCCTGTCACTTCATTTGAAACTTTGATTTCTTCAACAAACACTTATTGACCACCTGCTTTATGACAGGCTATGCTAATCACCAGGGATAGAAGAGAGAGAGAAAATTTTTGCCTGCAATGAATTTCAAGCATAGAGCACATGTGTTCACTGGCAATGACAAGGCAATATGGTAGGTGATCTGAAAAGGGTATGTGCTAGGTTCCATGACAGCACACAGGAGGGGGCTTGCATATGGGAATCAAGGTTTCCCTTTTTATCCTTGATCCATCCCTAAATGACCACAAAAGCCAGGCAGAACAAGGGGGCTTCTAAGCTCTCTTCTTGCTCTTATTCTATTTAGTTCTGTTCCAAGATCTGAAACACTGTCCAAATTGCTAGTCAAACCATGAAGTTAGAAACAAGTGAATTTTTATGGCTATTTCTTGAATTTCTCTATCTAGATGTGGTTTTTTGTTTGCTTTCTTTTTTTCCTTCAGAAGGGTAGAGGATTCAACCACATCTGGGGCTTCACTGGGTCAGATAGACATGAACAATCTTGGACCTATTCTCTTTCATCCTACTCTTTTTTATGATGTAAACTCTCTGGAAACTGTTGAAATTCAGTGCTGTGGGTAGACTTTGCTTTGGATGAAATGGCAGACATGAGCTAAGCTGACGCTTCTCCTAATATAGAGTATGTGTGTCAGAAGTCAGACTATAGCAACTTCCTTAGAAGTCATACAAAATGATCAGTATTCAAGGGAATAATTGTGTACCAGAAGTATTTTCAGAATGTTTTGGTTTTTATACCTTATGTAAGCATTTAGAGGTTGAATTTTGCCCTGAAGACATCTTTAGGAGGTTTGGGGACATAGACATTTTGAAGTGATCCTTTACTTTTAATATCTTTCATCTCCCACTTTCCTCCCTGCACTAAACACTTTTACAGCACCTTCTTTAAGCATCCTTGGAGCAAGTGACCACAAGTTGACCCTTTCATCTCCTATATCATTTAGGATGCTTCATGCTGTAGGCAAGCACACACTTCTAAAACTCATATAACCAATAATAGAGATGCATTGGCTCATACACCTGAAAGGTCAAGAGGTACAGCTAGCTTCACAATCGATTTGACTCAGTAGTTCAACAATTTGATCCAAGATCTCCTTTCTCCACCTTCTATTTCTTGCATGAAGGCAACATGCCTGGGACATTCTTTGGTTTTTCTTTCTGTGTCACATCATCTTAAAACAGCTCATACAAAATACCATGACTATACAGGATCCAATTCTACAGACAAATAATGACATACTCTGTCCCATATTACCGGAATCAGTCACCAAAGTGTGAGTGTGTGTGTGTGTGTGTGTGTGTGTGTGTGTGTGTGTGTGTGTCCCTGTCTGTGTGTCTATGTCCCATTTGCAGAGCTTAATTTAGGATCACTCTCCCATTCCCAACCAACTCATGTGATTGACACATAATTGGGGTGAAAAATGTGGTACTTAGAAAATGGCCCCAATAATTCCTAAAATGTACCTTTTTATTATTTTGCTCCCTGACAAATGCGAACAGTAATAATTTAATTATTAGATTATTAGAGGTATTAGAAGACACTGACGTCTTGCTTTAGTCTAGTGTTTGGTATGTTACAGTTTGATAGTTCACTGATTAGTTCTGAGAGATTCGTGGTGTATTGAGAGTTCTAGGTGAGAAACTAATAAGGAAAGAATTTTCTATTTTACCACATGTCATGGTAAATAGAAGCCCATAAACAATGAAACTAAATAATCAGAGAAGTTAAGTGAGCCCGCAAAGGTCACACAGCTGAATGGTGAAGAACAACATCTCTTATCCCTTTAGGGCTTTATCCAGCAGACCAGAGTCTTCTTCATGCTGTGAGACTGAGTATGTGAGAAAATTGAATTATAACAAAAATATTCTGCTGGGATGGGCACATCTTAAGAAGTAATTATCCCCTGGTGGGTTCTGAATGGGTTTGAAAACTGCAGATGGAAATCACATGGCTACGGGACTCCCGATTCTCACAAAGTGACATTTGTATAAGCTGCAACATCTCTCTGATGGGAAGTGTTAATTTATTGTGAATTATTCCACATTACCTCCCACAGATAATATTGTTGACATTTTTATTAATGTACACCTTTTTACTCCTCTGGGAAGGTTAGAAATTGTCACTAAAATACACTACGGACAAATCAGGGAGAAATTAACCCCGAAAAGATGCCTGACCTTCCAGTTCTACCTTGCATTTAGAAAGGTGGACAAAATTCTGGGCCTCAAATGTTTAAGAAGTTATTCTTTACATTGAATTGGAAAAGCTTCTGGTTTCTTGATGAATCTTGAAATTCGTATAGATGCATACAGATATTTATGAGCCGATAACATCTGCTGAGGCAAATGGACTTTTCTTCTATGTATATGTGGGACAGGTAGTAATAGGATAAAGATAGGGGAAATACCTGTGTTAGATGAAATACCGTCTATGAGGTGTCTACCCATTCCTGAATCCATACATTTACTACGACATTATTATTGGCAGCTTATTTTCTTTTCCTTTAACGTGACAATGTGACTTTTCCTCTTGTTCTTCTCAATGGGAAGGTTGGCAGGACACCCATCCCGCTTTTGTCCATCCTGCATCTCTGCTTGTCATCTCATCTTCGGTCAGTGTCATGAGAAGGGCGGGTACAGCTAGTTTGTTGTCCAAGTGAGATGAAAGATCTATGGAACAGAGCCACTACGGTTGACTCACAGCCCTTCCGGGATTGGCAAATCCATCTCAGCAGCTATAGCCTATATGCCCCAGTCCAGGTCAGCCATAGGTGTGTGTGAAATGATATATGGACTTAGGGCACTGCAGATTACTAATTAATTACAATAGGTTTCTGGCAATAGTGTGGTTTTGTATGTGATGCAAAGAAGCACAACCCTGCCATCTCATTTGCCCAAGTTTATTCTGCTCATGCCTATGAGTGTCAAAACTGACCTGTGAGCTCTGATGTCAACATGTACAGTGTATTGAGGTGAGATAATGTGGTTGTTTTCAGGGTCAGGTTGAGAACTTTTTATTTGATGGCTTACCACTTTCACTTTTTAATTTCTGCTGCCTTAATTTATCAGTTCTGGGGTTGATTGTAGCTATCTTGAGGAATAAGTTAATTTTAAACACTTTTTTTAGGTATAGAAGTTTTGAGTTTCTTGTTTGAAAGAGAATTCAGAGTCTTCAGAGGAATGAAAAAGATAACTAGAGACAGTTGAATTTTAGCCCGTGGCTAATTCTTAAGGAGGAATAACAATTGCTGATTTTATGAAATTTTAATCTGTTATAATCTGTGTGCTGTGGGCATATCCTTTTGAATCATTGTGACATCAATTTCATGAGCATAGTAGTAATATTTTGAAGCAAAAAGCATATTAATCACTTTTCAGCGTTCTGGGTGATTACACACAAAATTAAAATCAGCGATTTTTTTAATTGAAAATGGATACATTATACAACCCTTTTTTAGGCAGAGGCAGGAGGATTGCTACATATTTGAGGTTGTTCTTATCTACACAGTGTGCTCCAGAGGTGCATGGTAAGACCCTATCTAAAACACTGCAAAACAAACAACTAAGTAAATAAACAAATGCACAGTCAATAAAAAGCCCACGAATGCTCTAGTTCAAGAAAATCTGGTGTTCGTTTAGTATAAGAAAATATAAATTTCGGTGGAGATTTGTACTTTACTAAAATTCACTGGAGGTTTTCTTTGGGTTGTGAACTTTTTTTGTGTGAAATTACTGTCAGGTCAATGGGATAAATGATGCTGCTTTTGGTCGTGGAGCCTGGAGGAAAGACGTCTACAGGCAGTTTGAAGGGAGAGCTCATGGAAGGCTCTAAATCTCTTAGGAAGCCCAGGAAAACAATGAATGTGTGACACAATAAAGGACAATCCAGCTCCAAATGACAATGTGTTTATAAGATAGGCTTTTGTGGAGAATGTGTGTGTGTGTGTGTGTGTGTGTGTGTGTGTGTGTGTGTGTGTGTGTGTATACATGAGTGCTGTAGTAAGACTCTGAAAACCTTGACTCTAATCAACGTTCTGTGACAACAACTATGAACGTGACCTCCGTCAATCATTTCACTTTTTTGAGCCTCAGTGTATTTGTCTGTGATTTGGGGATACATCTCATCTACTTTCACACATAAAGCATGAAAGCCAGAAGGACAAAGAAGGAAGAGAAGGGAAACAGGTCATTGATATCATCCAGTTCATACTGAGTCATTCCCATTCCTGATTTACTATCTCATGCCATAGACTTAATGGAAGTGTTTGTAGAGAGTCTCCAGAAATAGGTTGGGGGTGAAGAATTTAAGGCAGGACAGGCTATCTGCCACATCCCTAAATCACACCTAGAATCCCAGCCACTCTGGCTTCCTGTATCGCCTTCTTCATTCAAACCCACTAAAAGGTCACTGCAGTGCTATTGCTAAGCCAAGGCCTGCTGTTATCGCTCATTTTACTTTTGAGAAAACATGCATGGAGAAGAGAATGTGAGAATCCCTCTGCAGTCACTCTCAGGATTCCAATTTAGACATTTAGAAGGATTCAGATGGAGAATGTGAAGTCGCCTGGTCTGGTAATACGTTATGCCTGTAATCCTAGAGCTCAGGAGGCAGAGGCAGGAAAGATTGCTATGAGTTTTATGCCAGTCTGGTTGGAATCGAAAGTTTAAGACCAGGCAGGGCAATATAGTGAGATGCTGTCTCAGAGAAAGAGAAAGGGGGGGGTGGCGAGTAGGAGCAGGAAGGAGGAAACTAAGAGATCAAGGGCCACTCAGTGTGCAGCCCACTTTTTTTTTTAAAGAAACTACTCACTGCAGATAGGACTAGCTATTTAATCTGTGGGATGCAGGGCAAAATGAAAACACAGGATGCTTTGTTCAAACATCATTAAGAATTCTATGACAGAGAAAGCAAAGCAACTACACAAATCACGCTCATGAGGGCAGTACTTGCTCTAGATGAGAAGGGCCTGGTGTGGAACACCTCCCTCTTCCGTTCTCTGGAATCTTTGACTTTAGCCTCCAGAGAGCAAGTTAATTCACCAAAGGCCCCTGAGGGGTCCAAAATAAGGGAAGGCGCTTCCCCTAGGGAGACCAGAAACAGTTCCTAGCTGCTTCTTTTGGCCTCCCTCAGGGTGTAGCTTTGGTCTCAAGAGAAGTGTCAGGGTGTAGAGAAAAAGGAACTTCGCTGGACTGACCTTAGTTTTGGCAAGAGGCCAGACAAAGGTGTGCATGATCTTACTGCTATGCATGGGCTAAGGGATTATTCTATGATCAGATTTACTAGACGTTTACTATACTGGGAAAATTCCACTGCGACAATACCTTTAAAAAAAACAGAAAAATAAACAGACAGACAACAACAAAACAAACCAAGTAACCCTTTCTCCCTCTAAATCTAAAGAGACAGCAGAGTCCTTAACTCTGAATTTCACTTGCTTACATATCTGGTATATACTTTTTACTGGTGATGATGAAGCTGACATAACAATGAAGACAATAATCTTGGCCATAATGACAATGATTGCAGAGGTTTTTTTTCTAATGTTAGGCATCCAGGTAAGTGGTTTAGATGTATGGCCCCATTGAATCCTTACAACAAACAGATTTTTGAAGTAAGCATTATTTATATTCCCGGATTCAAGAAAAAAGTTTAAAATTAGAAGCATTTCATACAAATATGAAAAGAAAGAGACTCTCCAAAGCATCTATCAAACAAAGGATGTTAGATGGAAAGTAATTACACAGTTCTCATTATTAACAAGTTAGCATGTGAACTGATTTTCCTCTCTTTTCAAAAGATGCTTTTCTTATTGGAAACCCCTTTGCACATGAATTTTATTTTTAAATGCTTTGTATAATGTTTACTAACTAGAGGTGTCTCGATAAATATTGTGTTGAGTAAATTAATAAATGAGTGGTTTCATGGGCTCACTCAAGTTCTAAATTTCCTTAAGTTTCTTGACTCTGGATATAGTCCTACTTGCCTGTAACTTCAGCACTCGAGAGGCTGACACAGCAGTATTGGAGTTCAAAGCTAGCTTCGGCTACCAGAGTAAATTCTGTGTTATCTTGGATTACACAGGTAACCCTCAATGATGTAGAAAACAAACAAAAACTTTCATGACAACACTCTAAGATGGTTCTATCTATCTATCTATCTATCTATCTATCTATCTATCTATCTATCTATCTATCTATCTATCTGGTGTGTGTGTGTGTGTGTGTGCGTGTTTGTGTATGTTTGTGTGTGTGTGTGTGTGTGTGTGTGTGCACTTGTCCATTGATTTTCATGGGTGTATGGGTTCATGTGTATCTATTTGGGTGTGTGTACCTGCCCGGATGCCAGAGAACAACTTCACATGTCTTCCTTTACAGTCATAACTTTTGAGACATTATCTCTTATTAATTCTGGGTCTCACTGACTCAGCTAGATTGGCTGACCAGCAAACCCGAGAGATCTGCCTCTCCCCTCCCCATTAGTGCGAGAATTATAGGTATGCACTGGCACGCTGGGCTTTTTAATTGGATGCTGGCGGTCTGAACTCAAAGCCTCATGTTTATATGGTAAGCACTTTTTCACTAAATCAGCTAAGTTTTTAAAACTCTTTTTAAAAATAAATTCTTCCACTTATTTTTTGATTTTATGTTATGTATAATGGTGCTTTGCCTGTATGTATGCCTGTGTGAGAATGTTAGATCTTTCTTGTAGTTACAGACAGTTAGTTGTGAGCTGCTCTGTGAGTGCTGGGAACTGAACGAGGGTCCTCTGGAAGAGCAGCCAGTGCTCTTAACTACTGTGCCATCATTCCAGCCTGCTTTTTAAACTCTTTAATTATGAATTATGCCACAAAACTTTTGTAAAACAAAGTTTTGTGATTGAAGAAATACACTGTAACCTTATTCCTATAAACCCTATTTCCGACCATGCATTTCATATGGTTATAAACTGAGGCATTATTACCACCATCAAGTGGCAGTTTCCAATAATTGCAAGGAAATTATGCAAGTATAAAATCACAGTGCCTCTGTCTATTGAACCTCTCATTTCTCCTCCAATATATCACTTGGCATTTAGTTTTGATTTAAGAATAAAAAATTAAGATAATAAACTTCTGGGCCTTTTGCTTTCGGTTACTTCAAAATCCTTTTTGAATTCACAACAGTGTCATTAATAAATGCATAAAATATACATTTTATAATTCATTAATAATTTTAAATTAAGTATTATGTTTTTATCATGTTTGGAATTCAACACTGAAACAGTGTAACTCTATAATTTCATTAAATATTTACCTAGTTTTGTTTGATTTAAATTATGACAACCACAAAGGTAGAGACTTCTTTTTCTCATAATTTCTTTGATAACACAACCCTTTCAGGTTGGTATAACATATACTGTGGAGAAAACATTGACAAGATAGTTTCAACAAAGAGTTCTTGGTTATGAAAGCAGTAGTATTTCAAACAGACCTTTTCACTTATTATCGAATCAAGAAGAACACAAATCTACAGTCTTGGGGAATTATTACAAAAGACATTCATTATTATCTAGGCTCTTTTCATTGTTATAATCCCAAAACCTAGAACAATGCCTAGAAAAGAATATATGGTGAATATTTCTTTCTAATCAACAGATAGGGGTTCAAATTAAATAAAAGAAAGAACCAATGACATTCTATTAAACTAATCAAAAAAATAGAAGGGAGAAAAAGGTTCTGATTCTAGAGTGAAGAGACCAAATGCCCTTCTGTCTAGTTGATCAAATTTGGCAACCATTTAGAGAAGATGGAGCACATTATGATTAAGACAGTCTCCTGAAGGGCAGAGCATAATAGGGAAGACTTGGGGCTGAAACTGTGTGGGGGTAAAGGAGAATACATTCTTTTTCCTCCTGCCTCCTCACCATTGAAACATCCCCATAGTTCCTCTTTACGTATGAGCACTCACATAAAAGTAGTTACTATATCCCACAATGTTCTTGGGGGGAAATGGCACTTGTGTTACTATTAAGGGACTGGTGGCAGGCGAAAAGAACTGAAGGTCTGAGTTAGGGCAGCATTTCCTGTTTCTCAAGAATATAGAAATTGGCTGAGTGTGTCTGGCTGGCCACAGCATGATAAGAGGCTAGGTTGTAAATGCCAACAAAGCAGAAACGGACATCAGCAATTTGCTTCTATACATTATAATGTGGGAAAAATCTTGCTTTATGTAATGCACATACATTTAAAATCTGAGTGGCAAATGAATTAGGTAAATTGAATTTTATTTTATATTCAGCACAGGTGCTTGCCACTTAAAGGGACTCTAAAGCAATTTTTTTTCCAAGTAAAATTGGCTATTTTGTCATTTTTATGATTTCCTGAGTTTTGTACTCAAAATAAAACATAGTGCTCTATAATGGAGATGAACGATTCCTTGGAATTAAAATGATGTGGCTTTAGGATATTTATTTTTTTCAAAACTTTTCTGATACCAAACCTCAAAGAAGGAAGACTCTGACTTTGTCAAGTCCCTGAGACTCCAATCCATTATCATTTCCTAGCACATTTCTGAAGTAACATCAGATGTTCATCATATTACCATTTATTTCTTAAGTAAAGCCTGGGCTACACAATGCAAGCTCCAAATCTTATACATGCAAAAATAATTATAGTGATAGTTGTCTTTTATCAAATACTTTTAATGTGTAAGCCATGTGTTAAGTGCTCTAATATATTAGCATGTCCAGTCTGAATAGCCCCTCTTTGAGTTAGGTATCCTCATCATCATTGTCATCGTCATCTATTCAGGGACACACAGCTCTAAGAGGTAGAGATAAACTCAAGCTTGAGATGTTGTATTGGTGAAGTATTTTTTTTCCATATGTCTCCAAACCATTCTCCTTCCCTGCCCCCTCCTTGTGCTTGTATTAACATTCCAACTAATGTGTGTCTTCCCACAGAGCAGGGAGCAGACAGCTGCATCTATGTCAGTATGAACTCAGTGCGTCCTCAATCCGTAGTGTGAATGTACTGCAACAAATACAAACTTTGGAAAGAGTTATGTTTCTGTAAATCTCTCTCTCCTCACCTTAGCTAAAGAAGACTTTCCCCCACCAGGGGAAGGAGTGATGTTTATATGCCTTGTAAAATAATTATTTCCTAAATAATAACCATATGCCCTGGTAGAGTTATCTTTATTATTTATGATGAGATGTGCTGAAATGGGTACTAATACAGTTGTCGTTTTTGACCAAAACCAAGGTGGGAGGATTAAGAGCCAGACTTGGTCAGAGGTCAGATCCCTGTATTTGAAGTTAGTGTTTAGGCACGTCCATCTTCGGAGACATGACATTACCAACTGCACAAACAAGCTAGTTACAAAAATTAAATTACAAAAAGAATCCACACAATGTTTTCAGTAAATTTATAATTTTGGGTCAGGACATTTACATAGCCCTGTTGAAGTGCTTACGGCCTCATGGTGAGGACTTCAGATCTCACTATGTCTATCTGCATGGTGAGGAAGCTCATAAGGTAACACATACTTCACAAGGCTATGAGGAGCATTGGATATGATCAAGGATGATGCCTGACCAGTCATCAGTGTCCAGTGATATTGATGTTTGTGTAATTGTTATTAGTCCATAACACAATAATGCAACTGCATATTTTAGCCTGTCTCCCTGGAGATTTTTATTTTTATTTTTATTTTTGATTCTGAAGGCTCCGAGAGACCATTTTACTAAGTTGGAGAAAGCAGCACAGGCATTTGTCTTTGCAGACTCTGTCAGCATTTGAGTTTCTTTAGCCCTGGCAAGCCACTGCTTCCTGTTTTGAAAACAAAGAAAAATGTATTTTTCAAGTGAGGAAACACCTTTAAAGGATTATAAAATTACTCAGAGGCCTTATTAGACAGAAAGCAGCTTTTACAGAGCAGGGTTGTGGTGATTGAAGGGAAGCATTGTCGAGTGCAAGAATTAGATTCCCTTGAATGGAGAAGCAGGATTGCACATGACAGAGATTGGTAGGGCAGCGGGAAAGGGAGGAGGGCAGTGGGGAAGTGCTAAAGGTTTGCCAAAGTGTTATGGAGCCCACGTTGTGCCAGTCCTGAAACCTCTTGCCAAATGAAAGCTTCAGTTGCTCTCAGCCACTGTCGCTCTGCTGTAATGAATGCATTTTTGATTAGCTTTCCTGATTACCTGTTCTCTATGCACACAGCAGAAGACAGAATAGCAGGGTCCGGGGCTTTGGGTTAAGATTTTAGAGGCAAAAACCTCGTGGGAGACTTTCATTATCTTTTCAATTTTTTTTTCTCTTCACCTGCTCCTCAGTGTACAATGAGATAACAGTGGCTTTTTTTCTGACAGCAACCAGGAGGCCAAAACCTTGCCTCCACCTCCATCAGTGCTGTTGCTGGGAAATAAAAGCAGTGCCAGAGGGACAAGCAGCCACCTCGCTAAAGCTGCTGTGCACTCGACTCTGAGTTTTTATAGCGTTTAACTCCCCCCTCAACCACGGGAGATGAATGTCTTTGCATATATTGAAAAAGAAATTATGCTTTTGATTTCCTAGATACATTATAAGTATTTACCAAGAGACAAGAATTAGGTGGGGAAATAGGTTTTAGGCTCAGAAGGCAGTGTCTCTAAAGATTTAGTGCAATTTGAATGGGAACACGAACTTTGGGAAGGAAAAACACAAGTTATCAATTTTAGAACGATTTCCTCCCTGGTGCTATGAGGGCTGGAATTCAATGTTTATAATCAAATGAATCTTTTTTAAAGAATACATCCGTATAGCAATTTTTATACTGCATTTTCTCTGTGAATAGGCTTTTACGTTTTTTCTGCTTTGGTTGTTCTAGTTGCTGTCCTGAGCTTGCCGTTCTGTGGGAACCAAGGGCTTCCTAACACGTTGCAGGGTAGATAAATGCCAGTTTTATCGATGAATGTCAGTCCAGCCTGTGGCTGAGTGACCCTGTCTAGAGTAAATATCATTCTCTTCTTGGGTGGGAATGTAAGGCATGACAGCTCTTTGTATACATGGATCAGCTCTAACCCTGAGACTAGGCCGAGTGAGACAGGGCTTCCTTTGGTTGTGACTCGAGTCACTACTAAAGGTTATAGTGCACTCCCTTCTCAACCTGACCTCTAGAGCTTGAAGTTGCTAACATTTTCATTCGAACCCACTTCTTTGGGAAGCTGTCTATCAATATGGCCGTGGTACCTACATTGGCTATATTCCTCCCATTCTTTCTACATACTGACACATGGACAAGTCCTCGGAATGTCAGTGAATAGATTTAGAGACTCTCTGCCACTTTAACCCCAGGCCTGAGGGAAATTGGTAGCTCAGCCCACTGCTAGTCTTGGCACACACCACCACCACCAGTCTTACAGAGGTAAATATTTCATTTATCACCTGGTCTGGGATACTTCTAAGTTTAGAAGGGGCACTATTAGTAATTAAGATAGGATGTCTGGTAGACTGTCTAATCTGGTAAATTTTATCTTCCCAGTCAAACGTGTTAATGGACGTTAGATTTTCCAACTAGCACCACTGAGACTAGAAGTTTGAGGAAGGTACCTTTGTTTGTTTGTATTCTGTTTGTTCCATTAGTCCATTTCTTTGTCGTCTATTTATTCAGTAATTGTCATCTCCAGTTGCTGTTTTTCTTTAGCCTCTACTTCACAGAGGAAAGAGGCAGATAAGGAAGAAAATGATACCCACCCATGTTTCATGTTTCCAGTGAAGACACACTGTCAGGTGGTAAGCTGTCCATTTGGGACCTGAAGGATACATTGGCATCTTTTAAATTCCTTTTTGATACCTTCAGCAACTGTTTTATCCTTTCTCTTTCTATACCATCCCAGTGCCCAGTTCCTTCTCATGTCTGGAGTTTTCTTCCTTTTTCTCATATCCATTAAGGTTTAAGTGTTTTTGACTGTAATTTGATTTCTAAGGAATTTAGTTTTGCTGAAATTTTAATATATTCACTTCCCTAGGCAGTCTGTTGATATTTATGCGATGGACTTCTGGAAACAAGTTGGTGCAACAAAGGAGTGATAAATATGAGAAATCGGGCTCTTGGCGACCAGGGTTGCTTTCTTGAATAGAAGACACAGTATTTCAGTATAAACTGACTGGTTTCAAATTGTTCCTGTCTTTGTCAGGGCCTTCAAAGTTGGATAAGATATAATGTATTTTGACAAGAATACTGCCACCATCTCAGTGACATGCTCTATGGGATTATCATCTTAGATTTGCTTGAATCTGAGAGGAGGCAGTGAAAAAGCTTCTCTTAATGGTTAAACCTGATAAAAGGCAAAAAAAAAAAAGTAAAATAATCCAGGTTTGTACCTGAGCTGCTCCAGGCAGGAACATGAACTCACTTTAAAGTAGTTGAAGTCCAGAAATGATTGCCTTCTTTTGGGAGTAGAATTGCCTTTTGTCTGCTTGAGATGAGAAAGCATTGATTTCCCAGAGGATGGACAAGACCTATTAGATATAAAATTCCCACCCCTAGAATCTTCTTCATGTAGATCTTTTGAAAATAAGTTTTAAAACATCATACCTATATACTCACTAAGAAATCCGTTTCAAAGGACAATTACACTTTGTTTCTTAGTGGGTATCATATACCTTACCAGTCATTGAAACCAACTTGGTTTTCGAATTGGATGTAAAGCTTAGATGTTAATACTGTTGTTGTATATGAAACAAACAGGAAAGTGAACGAGTTAAAAGTTCAACAACTCCTTTTAGATATCTGAGGAGAGTGAAGATTCAGGGCAAATTACTGCCCCAATAATTGGAAAGACAAGAGCCATAATCTGTGGAAGCAGAAACCCGGAAGCTGAAAGCTCTGTGGGAAACAGTGCCTGGGGTGGAAAAGTCTAACAGTAATTGGCACATTACTGGAGGCTTAGTGTAGGCAAGTATGAGACTTGAAAATTCCAGGAAGACTTAATTATAGAGTGCCTCTACAATTTTATGAGTTTCATCAGCATATAGTCTGCGTGGAGGAAAGGGAATACCCAATTTAAACCGTCTTTTCCTATCCTATACTATGTAAATGGGGAAATCCTGTGAAGCGCTGGTGAAGTTCACTCTGGGGGCACAGACACACTGCATGACTGAGACCTCATCATAAGACTCATCAATGCTTCTTCCTCTACGTACTGTAAAGCTTCGTTACAAAAAGCCTATTTACTATGGCTGGTTTAACTCAGTACATTATGTCCATCTCTGAACCACAGTAGCAAAAATCTTTGAGGCATATTGAAGGCATTTGAAAAAATTGGGCAATTAGCAGCACCATATACAGATTCAATATAATTGTGGAGAAATTGACCAAGAACTTAAAAGAAAACCATGCTTAACATATTCAGGGGTTTAGTTGGAATGTAAGAATTATGTAAAGATCACCTGGATAACAAACAGATAGATGACATTTTTATGAAAGTGTAAGCAACAGTTAAGAGAAATTTAAAAATACTGGAGAGATTAAGAATGTCTTTTAGTAAGCTCATTTTCTATGGTAGACTAGACCTTTCTCAGGAGAGAATACACGAGGACATGAAATTCAAAACGTTCAAAGCAAGAAGGAGAAGGAGGAGAAGGAGGAAGATGATGAGGAGGAGAAGTTAAGGAGGAGAAGAAGGTGAAGGAGGAAAGAATGAGAAAAGGAGAAGTGAAAGAAGGGGAGGAGGAGGAAGAGGAGGAGGAGAAGGAGGAAAAAGAAGAAGAAGAAGAAGAAGGAGGAGGAGGAGGAGGAGGAGGAGGAGAAGGAGAAGGAGAAGGAGAAGGAGAAGGAGGAGGAGGAGGAGAAGGAGGAGGAGAAGAAGAAGAAGAAGGAGAAGAAGAAGAAGAAGAAGAAGAAGAAGAAGAAGAAGAAGAAGAAGAAGAAGAAGAAGAAGAAGAAGAAGAAAGGATGACTAGAGAAAAACAAAACTATTCAAGAACTGTTGGATAATGCTATAAGACATCATAATATGTGTAATGAAACCAAGGGATGAGATACAGAAAAAGCACTGATAGAAATGAACAAGGATAAGAATTAAATTTAACTTCTCAGGAACTGTGCAAGCAAGAAAACAGCAATATGAGGCATTTATATGGTTAATGGGAACACAAAGCAACACTTTATAACTTAGGACTCTCTTAAACTATTCTTTAAAACTGAAGGAGAAATGACATATCATCATGTTAAGTGAAATAAAGGCAGTCAGAAAAAGATAAGTACTTCATCGTATAATTGTCGTGAGCCATATTGGATTTGGGCCTGACCGCTTTGTAACGGTATGGCCACAGTTAAAGTCCTGGGATTGTTGGACAGAGGCCTCTCCAATGTATTTACGGCACGGGAAGAAAAGACCAAGTAGTAAACACTCGGTGTCTCCACTTCATGACCTCTGCTGAGCCCGGCTTATGCCGGTCTTTTGTTAACGAAGTCACCCAGGTAGTCAGGAGCCAGGGTTTCCCACTGTGCTTCCCAGTTATTTTCTACCTGGAGAACTTGGGTATATAAGTGGTGAATAAAGCTACAGGAGACTCTCACTCTTCTTCCTCACTCTCACTCTTCCTTCTGCTCTCTCTCTCTCTCTCTCTCTCTCTCTCTCTCTCCTTCTCTTCCTCTCTTCCTCTCTTCCTCTCCTGGCTTGACACGATAACCTCTGTGTGTGTGTGTGTGTGTGTGTGTGTGTGTGTGTGTGTGTGTTTCTTTCATCCAGCAGGCTTTCGCCTGATTCTCGGTACCGTGTCGGTGCTGGCACCGACATATAATTTCTCCACTTTCCCCTTACCTCTGACAATTACATTCAATTCTCAACTTCTAGTTGTGGGGAAGAATAGTTAGAGAAAGGTGGAGCAATGGAAGCTTTGCTATAGTTCGTTAAAAATTAAGAACTTCTGATGTGGTTATTGCCCAGTAGAGTAAGTATAGAAAGAATAATATACTTTTTTTAAAGCTAGAAGAATTTTTAAATGTTTTCACCATAAATAAATAATTGATAAATGTTTGAATTGATATGCTTAACCTTACTTAAATGTTATATACTATAAATAGATATGTAATATTGCAAGATAGCTCACTGATATATGCAGATTTCATGTTTTACCTATCAATTAAAATAGCCTTTAAAATACAGTGAAAGAAAAATATTTTGGGTGGACAAAGATGAAGGAATTTGTTGTCAATAGATGTAGTTTGTAGAAACTATTGAAAGAATTTCTACACAGAAAAGGGAGGCAGTGAATTAGACCTATATAAAGAACAAGGCATCATAGAATGAATATGTAGAGGTAAAATACATTTCTTATTTTTGTTGACATACACTAGACTTTAAAATAGTAATGACAACTTAATTCCATCATATATTTACATATACATATATATGATAAATTTATATATATAAATAAATTATAAAGATGTAACATATATACATATATACATATATATATGCAAACTTATGTATGCTTGTGTATAAGCCAAAGAATATTAGCAATGGCACAAGGGAAGAAGGAGATTAAGAGTATTGTACTACTTCCTGCAATATGCAACAGATTACAGATTGGTCTTCAAATAACTAGAGTGCGTGTAGGGGTGGATATCCCCCTGTATGTGGGATATGTTCTTCTGGCTACGCTGCCTTGTCTGATATAAGTGGGAGACAGGGGAGGCCCCAGGGCAGGGGGAGGCCTAGTGGGGAAGGAGCATCTTCTCAAAGACAGGAAGAAGGGGGAATGAGATGAAGAACCGTGGGAGGGGGATGGGGAACAATGACTTGCTTATACATAAATCAAATAATAAAATTATAATGTGTATGTTAAAATGAAAGGAAATGGAATTATAAAATACCCAATTGAATCCACAAGAAGTAGAAAACTGTGGAAGATAGAATTATGAACAATTTAAAAGAACAATAAATAAAAGAATAAAAGTTATGATAAATGGTGATTAATCCAACTAGAGCAATATCACACCACATGCCAATGATATAAATAAACTGGTTAAAAGGGAAAGATAATAAGAGAGGATCCAATATTAGGAATTTACCATACATTCTTTTTATGTAACCACTGTAACTCATGAGCATTTACAGGTTATAAGTAAATGTATGAAAAACATTTTTAAAAATTTAAAAGGATAGTTAAAAGTAAGTGGACAGGGGCTGGAGCAATGGCTCAGTGGTTAAGATCACTGCTCTCCAGAGGACCTAAGTTCAATTCTCAGCTTTCACATGGTGACTCACAAATATTTGTAACAATTCTAACTCCTGGGGATCTAATTCCCTCTTCTGGCATGTGGTGTACAGACATACACGAAAGCAAATACTCATACACATAAAATAAAAATAAATCTTTTTTAAAGGAAAAGGATGGAGATGAATATGAAAATATTCACATGATATAACAATAATTTCTAGACATGACAATGCTTGATGTGAATGCTTAACAATAGACCTTCAGAATACACTGTTGAATTCAACTCTCTTCAATCAGAAAGAGACAGATCCTCTAGGAAAAATTATTAAGGTAATAGTTGTAATTAACATCACTATCAGTGAATCATAAAATTGTTATGTACAGACCACATCATCTAACAGCAGCATAATATACACTCAAATACATATAGTACTTCAAGACAGCCCATACTCTAAATGATGAACCAAATATAAAATTACAGAAGTCATACAGTATTTCCTTTCTGGCCACTATGGAGGTATATGAAAGAAACCTTCCATAGAAAGACAAGTAACAATATCCTCCAAATCTCCAATGGTAAGACAAAACCAAAGCAAAGAACCACAAGACACTGAACTTGCAACTAAAGACACCTACTCACATATTAAAAATGTTCAACAAAACCCTTGAATAGATATGATTCCCCCTAAGAATTATCAAGTCAGTATATAACATTAAAATTCAAATATTAATTTTATAAAAATAAAATTATTTATGGTTCACAGTGAAAGCAGTATGTATAGAGACAATTATAGCATCAAGTAATATTTCTAGAAAAAAGAAAGGTCTAAGACTAAACATTGTATGAAATCAGAAACAAAATACCATGATTGATTGCAATGTAAGGAGAAGAGAAGATTCCTTAACAATTTGAGTACAAATCATTGAAATTATAAAATGGTTGAGAAGCACCTAAAGAAATGTTCAACATCTTTAGTCATCAGGGAAATGCAAACCAAAGCAACCCTAAGATTCCACATCATACCAGTCAGAATGGCTAAGATCAAAAACTCCAGAAACAGCAGATGCTGGCGAGGATATGGAGAAAAAGGAACACTCCTCCATTGTTGGTGGGATTGCAAGCTGGTACAACCACTCTAAAAATCAAGTTGGAAGTTCTTCAGAAAATTGGACATAGTACTACCTGAGGACCCAGCTATACCACTGCTGGGTATATACTGGAAAGATTTTCCAACATATAAAAAGGACACATTCTCCACTATGTTCATAGCAGCCTTATTTATAATAGCCAGAAGCTGGAAAGAACCCAGATGCCCTTCAACAGAGGAATGGATACAGAAAATGTGGTACATCTACACAATGGAATACTACTCAGCTATCAAAAACAATGACTTTATGAAATTCACAGGCAAATGGTTGGAACTAGAAAGTATCATCCTGAGTGAGGTAACCCAAACACACACACACACACACAGACACACATACAGACACACACACACACACACACACACACACACACACACACACACACACACACATGGTATGCACTCACTAATAAGTGGATATTAGCCCAAAAGCTTAGATTACCCAATACAATCCACAGAGCATATGAAGCTCAAGAAGGACAACCAAAATGTGGATGCTTTAGTCCTTCTTAGAAGGGGGAACAAAAACATTCACAGGAGGAAATATGGAGAGAAAGTTTGGAGCAGAGACTGAAGGAAAGGCCATTTAGAGACTGCCTCACCTGGGGATCCAGCCCATATACATGCAGCCACCAAACCCAGGCAATATTGCTGATGCGAAGAAGTGCAGCTGACAGGAACCTGATGTAGCTGTCTCCTGAGAAGCTCTACCAGAGTATGCAATACAGAGGCGGATGCTTGCACCCAATCATTGAAATGAGAACAGGGTCCCCAGTGGAGGAGTTAGAGAAAGGATTGAAAGAGCTGAACGGGATTGCAACTCCATAAGGAAAACAATACCAACCGACCAGAGCTCCCAGAGACTAAACCACCATCCAAAAGGTACACATGGACAGACCCATGACTCCAGCTGCATATGTAACAGAGATTGGCCTTGTTGGGCACCAATGGTAGAAGAATCCCTTGGTCCTGTCAAGGCTTGATTTCCCAGTTTAGGGGAATGTCAGGGTGGGGAGGCGGGAAGGAGTGGGTGGGTGGAGGAACAACACCCTTATAGAAGCAGGGGGAGATGATGGGATATGGGGTTTATGGACAGGAAATCAGAAAAAGAATAACATTTAAAATGTAAATTTTAAAAATCCAATAAAAATAGGTTAATTTTGTTTAAAGAAAAAAGTAGGAAATCAATAGCAAAAATAAGTGAACCCAAAAACTGATTTTCAGAAGATTGCCACAATTGATATGATTTTAGCCAGATTAATTAACAAAAGGAGAGAGGATAGATTATATTATAAATAAAAGATAGTATTAATGCAACATAAACATAAAAAGATAAGACTATATATAATACTATTGGGTGCTAAAGAGATGGCTCAGTGGTTAAGAGCACTGACTGTTTTTTTTTTTTAATAGTTAGAAAACAGAAACCGAGAAATTTTATTGTGGTATCATTAAAAAGTTCAAATACCTAAGAATGAGGCAAATGAAAATGTGTACAATACTGCACTGAAATCTCTGGAACATTGGTAAAAAAAGGCAAAAAGAATAATGTTTGTATACTAATAGACTCAATACTGTTAAGATGATACAGCCAAGTATTATGCCTATAATCATAACAGTTGAGACACTGAGACAGGAGGATTTCATGAGGTAGATTCCAGGTTAGTCTATGTAACAAATTCCAGGTCAGCCTGAGCTAGATGGTAAATTTATCTTCATATTCAAATGAATTTCAATCGCAGGCTCTGGAAGTTTTTACTTTGGATGTGGTGTTCGAAATGGAACTCAGTGTCTTGCACTTGCTAGGGAAAATACATATTCTTTTTTTTGTTTTTTGTTTTTTTTTTGTTTTTTTTTTTTTATTAACTTGAGTATTTCTTATATACATTTCGAGTGTTATTCCCTTTCCCGGTTTCCGGGCAAACATCCCCCTCCCCCCTCCCCTTCCTTATGGGTGTTCCCCTCCCAACCCTCCCCCCATTGCCGCCCTCCCCCCATAGACTAGTTCACTGGGGGTTCAGTCTTAGCAGGACGCAGGGCTTCCCCTTCCACTGGTGCTCTTACTAGGATATTCATTGCTACCTATGAGGTCAGAGTCCAGGGTCAGTCCATGTATAGTCTTTAGGTAGTGGCTTAGACCCTGGAAGCTCTGGTTGCTTGGCATTGTTGTACTTTTGGGGTCTCGAGCCCCTTCAAGCTCTTCCAGTTCTTTCTCTGATTCCTTCAATAGGGGACCTATTCTCAGTTCAGTGGTTTGCTGCTGGCATTCGCCTCTGTATTTGCTGTATTCTGGCTGTGTCTCTCAGGAGCGATCTACATCCGGCTCCTGTCGGTCTGCACTTCTTTGCTTCATCCATCTTGTCTAATTGGGTGGCTGTATATGTATGGGCCACCTGTGGGGCAGGCTCTGAATGGGTGTTCCTTCAGTCTCTGTTTTAATCTTTGCCTCTCCCTTCCCTGCCAAGGGAATTCTTTTTCCTCATTTAAAGAAGGAGTGAAGCATTCACATTTTGATCATCCGTCTTGAGTTTCGTTTGTTCTAGGGATCTAGGGTAATTCAAGCATTTGGGCTAATAGCCACTTATCAATGAGTGCATACCATGTATGTCTTTCTGTGATTGGGTTAGCTCACTCAGGATGATATTTTCCAGTTCCAACCATTTGCCTACGAATTTCATAAACTCGTTGTTTTTGATAGCTGAGTAATATTCCATTGTGTAGATGTACCACATTTTCTGTATCCATTCCTCTGTTGAAGGGCATCTGGGTTCTTTCCATTTTCTGGCGATTATAAATAAGGCTGCGATGAACATAGTGGAGCACGTGTCTCTTTTATATGTTGAGGCATCTTTTCGGTATATGCCCAAGAGAGGTATAGCTGGATCCTCAGGCAGTTCAATGTCCAATTTTCTGAGGAACCTCCAGACTGATTTCCAGAATGGTTTTACCAGTCTGCAATTCCACCAACAATGGAGGAGTGTTCCTCTTTCTCCACATCCTCGCCAGCATCTGCTGTCACCTGAGTTTTTGATCTTAGCCAATCACACTGGTGTGAGGTGAAATCTCAGGGTTGTTTTGATTTGCATTACCCTTATGACTAAAGATGTTGAACATTTCTTTAGGTGTTTCTCAGCCATTCGGCATTCCTCAGCTGTGAATTCTTTGTTTAGCTCTGAACCCCATTTTTTAATAGGGTTATTTGTTTCCCTGCGGTCTAACTTCTTGAGTTCTTTGTATATTTTGGATATAAGGCCTCTATCTGTTGTAGGATTGGTAAAGATCTTTTCCAAATCTGTTGGTTGCCGTTTTGTCCTAACCACAGTGTCCTTTGCCTTACAGAAGCTTTGCAGTTTTATGAGATCCCATTTGTCGATTCTTGATCTTAGAGCATAAGCCATTGGTGTTTTGTTCAGGAAATTTTTTCCAGTGCCCATGTGTTCCAGATGCTTCCCTAGTTTTTCTTCTATTAGTTTGAGTGTGTCTGGTTTGATGTGGAGGTCCTTGATCCACTTGGACTTAAGCTTTGTAGAGGGTGATAAGCATGGATCGATCTGCATCCTTCTACATGTTGACCTCCAGTTGAACCAGCACCATTTGCTGAAAATGCTATCTTTTTTCCATTGGATGGTTTTGGCTCCTTTGTCAAAAATCAAGTGACCATAGGTGTGTGGGTTCATTTCTGGGTCTTCAATTCTATTCCATTGGTCTATCTGTCTGTCTCTGTACCAATACCATGCAGTTTTTATCACTATTGCTCTGTAATACTGCTTGAGTTCAGGGATAGTGATTCCCCCTGAAGTCCTTTTATTGTTGAGGATAGCTTTAGCTATCCTGGGTTTTTTGTTATTCCAGATGAATTTGCAAATTGTTCTGTCTAACTCTTTGAAGAATTGGATTGGTATTTTGATGGGGATTGCATTGAATCTGTAGATTGCTTTTGGTAAAATGGCCATTTTTACTATATTAATCCTGCCAATCCATGAGCATGGGAGATCTTTCCATCTTCTGAGGTCTTCTTCAATTTCTTTCCTCAGTGTCTTGAAGTTCTTATTGTACAGATCTTTTACTTGCTTGGTTAAAGTCACACCGAGGTACTTTATATTATTTGGGTCTATTATGAAGGGTGTCGTTTCCCTAATTTCTTTCTCGGCTTGTTTCTCTTTTGTATAGAGGAAGGCAACTGATTTATTTGAGTTAATTTTATACCCAGCCACTTTGCTGAAGTTGTTTATCAGCTTTAGTAGTTCTCTGGTGGAACTTTTGGGATCACTTAAATATACTATCATGTCATCTGCAAATAGTGATATTTTGACCTCTTCTTTTCCGATCTGTATCCCATTGCCCTCCTTTTGTTGTCTGATTGATCTGGCTAGAATTCAAGAACTATATTGAATAAGTAGGGAGAGAGTGGGCAGCCTTGTCTAGTCCCTGATTTTAGTGGGATTGCTTCAAGTTTCTCTCCATTTAGTTTAATGTTAGCAACTGGTTTGCTGTATATGGCTTTTACTATGTTTAGGTATGGGCCTTGAATTCCTATTCTTTCCAGGACTTTTATCATGAAGGGGTGTTGAATTTTGTCAAATGCTTTCTCAGCATCTAATGAAATGATCATGTGGTTCTGTTCTTTCAGTTTGTTTATATACTGGATCACGTTGATGGTTCTCCGTATATTAAACCATCCCTGCATGCCTGGGATGAAGCCTACTTGATCATGGTGGATGATTGTTTTGATGTGCTCTAGAATTCGGTTTGCCAGAATTTTATTGAGTATTTTTGCGTCGATATTCATAAGGGAAATTGGTCTGAAGTTCTCTTTCTTTGTTGTGTCTTTGTGTGGTTTAGGTATAAGAGTAATTGTGGCTTCGTAGAAGGAATTCGGTAGTGCTCCATCTGTTTCAATTTTGTGGAATAGTTTGGATAATATTGGTATGAGGTCTTCTATGAAGGTTTGATAGAATTCTGCACTAAACCCGTCTGGACCTGGGCTCTTTTTGGTTGGGAGACCTTTAATGACTGCTTCTATTTCCTTAGGAGTTATGGGGTTGTTTAACTGGTTTATCTGTTCCTGATTTAACTTCGATACCTGGTATCTGTCTAGGAAATTGTCCATTTCCTGAAGATTTTCAAGTTTTGTTGAATATAGGTTTTTATAGTAAGATCTGATGATTTTTTGAATTTCCTCTGAATCTGTAGTTATGTCTCCTTTTCATTTCTGATTTTGTTAATTTGGACGCACTCTCTGTGTCCTCTCGTTAGTCTGGCTAAGGGTTTATCTATCTTGTTGATTTTCTCAAAGAACCAACTTTTGGTTCTGTTGATTCTTTCTATGGTCCTTTTTGTTTCTACTTGGTTGATTTCAGCTCTGAGTTTGATTATTTCCTGCCTTCTACTCCTCCTGGGTGTATTTGCTTCGTTTTGTTCTAGATCTTTTAGGTGTGCTGTCAAGCTGCTGACATATGCTCTTTCCTGTTTCTTTCTGCAGGCACTCAGCGCTATGAGATTTCCTCTTAGCACAGCTTTCATTGTGTCCTATAAGTTTGAGTATGTTGTATCTTCATTTTCATTAAATTCTAAAAAGTTTTTAATTTCTTTCTTTATTTCTTCCTTGACCAGGTTATCATTGAGTAGAGTATTGTTCAATTTCCACGTATATGTGGGCATTCTTCCCTTATTGTTATTGAAGACCAGTTTTAGGCCGTGGTGGTCCGATAGCACGCATGGGATTATTTCTATCTTTCTGTACCTGTTGAGGCCCGTTTTTTGACCAATTATATGGTCAATTTTGGAGAAAGTACCATGAGGAGCTGAGAAGAAGGTATATCCTTTTGCTTTAGGATAGAATGTTCTATAAATATCCGTTAAGTCCATTTGGCTCATGACTTCTCTTAGTCTGTCGACATCACTGTTTAATTTCTGTTTCCATGATCTGTCCATTGATGAGAGTGGGGTGTTGAAATCTCCCAATATTATTATGTGAGGTACAATGTGTGTTTTGAGCTTTAGTAAGGTTTCTTTTACGTATGTAGGTGCCCTTGTATTTGGGGCATAGATATTTAGGATTGAGAGTTCATCTTGGTGGATTTTTCCTTTGATGAATATGAAGTGTCCTTCCTTATCTTTTTTGATGACTTTTAGTTGGAAATTGATTTTATTTGATATTAGAATGGCTACTCCAGCTTGCTTCTTCTGACCATTTGCTTGGAAAGTTGTTTTCTAGCCTTTCACTCTGAGGTAGTGTCTGTCTTTGTCTCTGAGGTGTGTTTCCTGTAGGCAGCAGAATGCAGGGTCCTCGTTGCGTATCCAGTTTGTTAATCTATGTCTTTTTATTGGGGAGTTGAGGCCATTGATATTGAGAGATATTAAGGAATAGTGATTATTGTTTCCCGTTATATTCATATTTGGATGTGAGGTTATGTTTGTGTGCTTTCATTCTCTTTGTTTTGTTGCCAAGACGATTAGTTTCTTGCTTCTTCTAGGGTATAGCTTGCCTCCTTATGTTGGGCTTTACCATTTATTATCCTTTGTAGTGCTGGATTTGTAGAAAGATATTGTGTAAATTTGGTTTTGTCATGGAATATCTTGGTTTCTCCATCAATGTTAATTGAGAGTTTTGCTGGATATAGTAACCTGGGCTGGCATTTGTGTTTTCTTAGGGTCTGTATGACATCAGTCCAGGATCTTCTGGCCTTCATAGTTTCTGGCGAGAAGTCTGGTGTGATTCTGATAGGTCTCCCTTTATATGTTACTTGACCTTTTTCCCTTACTGCTTTTAATATTCTTTCTTTATTTTGTGCGTTTGGTGTTTTGACAATTATGTGACGGGAGGTGTTTCTTTTCTGGTCCAATCTATTTGGAGTTCTGTAGGCTTCTTGTATGTCTATGGGTATCTCTTTTTTTAGGTTAGGGAAGTTTACTTCTATGATTTTGTTGAAGATATTTACTGGTCCTTTGAGCTGGGAGTCTTCTCTCTCTTCTATACCTATTATCCTTAGGTTTGATCTTCTCATTGAGTCCTGGATTTCCGGTATGTTTTGGACCAGTAGCTTTTTCCGCTTTACATTATCTTTGACAGTTGAGTCAATGATTTCTATGGAATCTTCTGCTCCTGAGATTCTCTCTTCCATCTCTTGTATTCTGTTGGTGAAGCTTGTATCTACAGCTCCTTGTCTCTTCTTTTGGTTTTCTATGTCCAGGGTTGTTTCCATGTGTTCTTTCTTGCTTCTATTTCCATTTTTAATTCCTTCAACTGTTTGATTGTGTTTTCCTGGAATTCTTTCAGGGATTTTTGCGATTCCTCTCTGTAGGCTTCTACTTGTTTATTAATGTTTTCCTGTGTTTCCCTAAGTGTGTTCATGTCTTTCTTGAAGTCCTCCAGCATCATGATCAAATATGATTTTGAAACTAGATCTTGCTTTTCTGGTGTGTTTGGATATTCCATGTTTGTTTTGATGGGAGAATTGGGCTCCGATGGTGCCATGTAGTCTTGGTTTCTGTTGCTTGGGTTCCTGCACTTGCCTCTCGCCATCAGATTATCTCTAGTGTTACTTTGTTCTGCTATTTCTGACAGTGGCTAGACTGTCCTATAAGCCTGTGTGTCAGGAGTGCTGTAGACCTGTTTTCCTCTCTTTCAGTCAGTTATGGGGACAGAGTGTTCTGCTTTCGGGCGTGTAGTTTTTCCTCTCTACAGGTCTTCAGCTGTTCCTGTGGGCCTGTGTCTTGAGTTCACCAGGCAGCTTTCTTGCAGCAGAAAATTTGGTCTTACCTGTGGTCCCGAGGCTCAGGTTTGCTCGTGGGGTGCTGCCCAGCGGCTCTCTGCAGCGGCAGCAACCAGGAAGACCTGTGCCGCCCCTTCCGGGAGCTTCAGTGCACCAGGGTTCCAGATGGTCTTTGGCTTTTTCCTCTGGCGTCCGAGATGTGTGTGCAGGGAGCAGTCTCTTCTGGTTTCCCAGGATTGTCTGCCTCTCTGAAGGTTTAGCTCTCCCTCCCACGGGATTTGGGTGCAGAGAACTGTTTATCCGGTCTGTTTCTTCCAGGTTCCGGTGGTGTCTCAGGCAGGTGTCCTGCAGCTCCTGGGCCCTCCCCCACGGGAGCCCAGAGGCCTTATACAGTTTCCTCTTGGGCCAGGGATGTGGGCAGGGGTGAGCAGTGTTGGTGGTCTCTTCCGCTCTGCAGCCTCAGGAGTGCCCACCTGACCAGGCGGTTGGGTCTCTCTCTCACCGGGTCTGGGAGCAGAGAGCTGCTGCGGGCCGGGATCCGAGGATGTGGGACTTCCGGTAAACACAGAACGTGCCCAGTCCTAGAGAAATTCTGCTTCCGTGTGTCCCAAGCTCACCAGGCAGCTTTCTTGCAGCAGAAAATTTGGTCTTACCTGTGGTCCCGAGGCTCAGGTTCGCTCGTGGGGTGCTGCCCAGGGGCTCTCTGTTTTTTTTTTTTTAATTGGTGATTTTTTTTATCTTTATTAACTTGAGTATTTCTTATTTCCATTTTGATTGTTATTCCCCTTCCCGGTTTCCGGGCCAACATCCCCCTAACCCCTTCCCCTCCCCTTCTATATTGGTGTTCTCCTCCCCATCCTCCCTCCATTACCACTCTCCCACCAACAATCATGTTCACTGGGGGTTCAGTCTTGGCAGGACCAAGGACTTCCCCTTCCACTGGTGATCTTACTAGGATATTCATTGCTACCTATGAGGTTGGAGCCCAGGGTCAGTCCATGTATAGTCTTTGGGTTGTGGCTTAGTCCCTGGAAGCCGTGGTTGCTTGGCATTGTTGTTCATATGGGGTCTCGAGCCCCTTCAAGCTCTTCCAGTCCTTTCTCTGATTCCTTCAACGGGGGTCCTGTTCTCAGTTCAGTGGTTTGCTGCTAGCGTTCGCCTCTGTATTTGCTGTATTCCGGTTGTGTCTCTCAGGAGAGATCTACATCCGGTTCCTGTCAGCCTGCACTTCTTTGCTTCGTCCATCTTATCTAATTGGGTGACTGTATATGTATGGGCCACATGTGGGGCAGGCTCTGAATGGGTGTTCCTTCAGTCTCTGTTCTAAACTTTGCCTCCCTATTCCCTGCCAAGGGTATTCTTGTTTCCCTTTTAAAGAAGGAGTGAAGCATTCGCATTTTGGTCATCCTTGAGTTTCATGTGTTCTGTGCATCTAGGGTAATTCAAGCATTTGGGCTAATAGCCACTTATCAATGAGTGCATACCATGTATGTCTTTCTGTGATTGGGTTAGCTCACTCAGGATGATATTTTCCAGTTCCAACCATTTGCCTACAAATTTCATAAAGTCGTTGTTTTTGATAGCTGAGTAATATTCCATTGTGTAGATGTTCCACATTTTCTGTATCCATTCCTCTGTTGAAGGGCATCTGGGTTCTTTCCAGCTTCTGGCTATTATAAATAAGGCTGTTATGAACATAGTGGAGCACGTGTCTTTTTTATATGTTCGGGCATCTTTTGGGTATATGCCCAGAAGTGCACTGACTGCTCTTCCAGAGGTCCTGAGTTCAATTCCCAGCAATCACATGGTGGCTCACAACCATTTGTAATGGGATCTGATGCCCTCTTATGGTGTGTCTGAAGACAGCAATAGTGTGCTCATATACATATAATGAATCCTTTTAAAAAACAAATAAACAAACAATACTATTGATAACTCAAAGCCTGCCAATTTGATAATGTAGATGAAATGGGGCAGTTACCTGCATGACTCAATCTGGGTGCTTGATATGTAATGAAAACTCAAGTCAATTGGAATAACCTGCCTTGGTTTAGATGAGTTCACTGGTGAATTTTCTAAACATTTAAAGGAGGATATTATCAATTCTTAACAATATCTTCCAGAAGACAGAAAAGAAAGAAATATATTTTCATTTGTTGAGGGCAGCATTTCCCATCCAAAGCTGTCAAAATCTATGAGAAAAAATGGCAATCCAGTCAGAGAGCTGGTATTGCTTAGAGAGCTGTATGCAGCATAGTGATCTTACTGAAAGAACAGACTTCCCCAATACAATGGAGGACTGTTTGTATCATCCTTATTTATAGTTTTCAAAAATTGAAACTAAGCAATATGTCTTTCAGCAAGTTAATAGCTAGATAAGCGATATCCATATAAACCACGAAATTATTTTTCAGCGTTAAAGAGTAAACTATCAAGCAATAAAAACATACAGGAAATGCCAAGCCACATTACTAAGTGAAAGAGGCCAATATGAAAAGCATATTGCCTTATGAATCCAACCACATGACATTCTGGAAAAGGGAAAGTCACTGAAATAGTAGCAAGATCAGGGGTTTCTAGTGGGTGTTGTGTAGGGGGAATGAATAATCCAAGAACAGAGGAATTTTAGGGCGGTGAAACTATTCTGGTACAAGATGCTGATAATGGGGGAGGCTGTGTGTACGGTGGGGGACAGGCAGTCTAAGGATACGCTGTGCTACAGCTCAGTTTTAGTATGAACCTAAATACTGCTCTATAAACTCTATTGGTTACAAATAGAACCCATTCATTGTTTAGCATTTGAGGATATGTATAACAGTACAAATAAAAAATTACCATTAATTCCTTTTGATATTATTTTGTATTTTATCAGTCAGTTTTTCTTCTTTCTCATCTTTTTTCTTTCCCCCCTTTGTTTTGTTTTCTGTTTTATATAGACACATGCATATGCATAGCATTGGTTTCATACAATAAATGCTCTCTTTAATGCTCATACTATGTAATATATAGCCAGAGAGTCTAGTCATCATAAACATTTTTGGGCCCAGGATGACAGAGGATCTTTTCAACACATGTTTCTATGATTGTTAACACAGGACTATCCATCTATCAGTCATCTGTGTATGTGTGTATGTATGTATATATGTATGTATCTCTCTCTCTCTCTCTCTCTCTCTCTCTCTCTCTCTCTCTCTCTCTCCATCCATCTACCTTAGGATTCCAGAACTTCAAGATCTCATATTTTCATTGAGTAAAATGTTAGTGATGAAAAGAAATGATAAATTTTGGATTTTATGATGACATCTGAATCTAAGTTAAATATGCACAAAACATCATTTTTATTAAGATATCCATTTTAATTTCTACTTTTTCTGAGACTTAATTAATTTATTAATTTTTCTTTTATTGAAAATAAATTGCTTTTAATGCAGTATATTCTGATTACAGTTTTCCCTTTCCCTAGTCCTCCACCTCTCTTCCTCCCCTCTGGATCCACTCCCTTTCTATCTCTCCTTAGAAAACAAACAGGCTTCTAAGGCAGGACTATTTATGAAGGTTTAATGTTTATGAGAATCATACTCATGCTATTTTTAATTTTTTTTCAGAGCTGGGAACTGAACCCAGGGCCTTGCGCTTGCTAGGCAAGTGCTCTACCACTGAGCTAAATCCCCAATCCCTTATGCTATTTTTAAATGCCATACTTTACAAACTGTTGTACAGTTTGCTTTTTAGTTCTGTTTCTACATATCCACATCCAGTATGTGCTATGTGTCTGTGATACGTGTGGTACATAAACCTATGTGTGTTGATGCATTCCCATACCCTGTGTGGCAAGGCCAGAGGATTATCCTTGGTGTCACACTGTATCATTTTCTGTGTTATTGCCTTTAGTTAGGGTCCTTCCTGAACCTGGAGCTTGCTGTTTTGGCTAGAGTTGCTGGTAAGCAAACCCTGCCAATCAACCCGTTTCAGCTCCATGCAGCTAGGGTTACAGATGTATATGTGGATCTTTATGTAGGCGATGGTGATGGAACTCAGGTTCGCATGGTCGAACAGCAAATACTCGTAACTAATGAAGTCTTAATGTTTCTGGAAAGCAGAGTTAGGCTATATTAAAGTGTCATACTTTACAAACTGTCGTAGTTTGCTTTGAAATTCTCTGTTGATACATATGCATACCCAGTATGTGCTATGTATAAGCAACTTTGCAGTCCTTGACATCTATTTAAAATGTGTATTTAAACTTCTATTCTGTGACATTGTGAATCCGACAAGATAATTTAAAATAACTGTGTGATTTATGATTGGCTAATTTATTAAAAATTTTAGTGTGCTATGGATTGAACCCAGGACTGTATACTAGGCAAATATTCTGCTATTGAGCCACAGATACCACCCTGAAATATTTTATTTAATCGATCCCTTATTTTTTTAAGTTTCATTGAAATGTTTTGCTATAGCAATGTTGAAATGTAAATTTTTTAATAACCGACTTTATTCTCATTTGTGACTCAGTATGGATTACATTTCTGAATACAGTGTTGTAGAGTCAAAGGGCAGGCTAGTAAGAACTCTCGCTACTGTTTATTTCCTTCATCATTTGTGTTCCTATAAGCAATGTTCGAGAATGCTCACTTCCTGTATCATATCAGTTCTGGCTGGTATTATGATTGCTAAATTTTCTCAAGTAGTCGTGTTGGTTTTACTTGAATTTGTCATTATTTTTAATAGAAAGACTGAACATTTCGATATGCCTTTTGGATAGTCTTACTTTGTGGTTTGCCTGCTTGTGCCCTCTGCATTGGTTTTTGTGTTAACACACAAACATTAATAGTTTAGCTCCTACTTTTCCCACTTTGTAGCTTAAAAAGCCTAACAGTAGCTAAGGCAACAAAACATGCTAGGTGTTTGAACTCTAAAGAACAGGTTTTAGCAACTATGTATGATTAAAAAAATTCCTGTATAATTCATTCCAAATATCCATCCAGGTACAAAGTCTTTTTCTATGCTTGCTTTTCTGGATACATGGAACCTTTTGCAGAAGGCAAGGCAGCTGCATTCTACGTGAATGACATCCCATGACAGCATATGGACAGCACATACTTGCCATAAAAAAGCTCTGAACATGTGTCCACCTGAGTATAGCTCATAATTATTTCTAACCAATTAGAATACTGATGAATTCTGCTCCCTGTATGGCTACTTCATTTTTAATTGCAAAATGAGCTGGGTGTGACAGAACATACCTTTAATCCCAGAACATGGGAGGCAGAAGCAGGTGGTTCTCTGTGAGGTCAAAATCATCCTGGTCTACATTGTGAGGCCATCTAAAAAACTGAATATTATTTTATAAATCACATTATAAATTAACATAGGTAAATCACTGGTTATTCTAAGCAATTATAAACAATTATATGGACTTTTATTCTATAAGACAGTAGGTTTCATTATGATATTTTCTTACATACCATTATGTACTTTGACCATATTTATCCTTTAGCCATTTTTGTCTGTCTCTTATCCTTTTGGTCGCTTTTATTTTCTCTACAAATCCACCTCCCTTTTCATATCTATTTTAATGATTGCTTTAAAGGAAAATAATTAGTTGTGGAATGCTGATTTAAGTAAAACTTCACAAAAATATTAATATGCAAAATGGATGAATGTTAAGGATGAGGTATTTGGAAGGTCTGTGCATTAAAAATTTTTGCATAACCCTATTTTTTTTCTGTACAAATAAATCTAGGTGCAAGCTTTTCATAAGAAACAATTTGAAAAATGATGGTTTAATGAAATGAGCACTGGGAATAGAATGAGAAGCATAACTGGCCACACATCCTTATATATGTTGCTTAACATTAAACCTTAACTTTATCAAGATATAACATGTATGTAAATATAAACCAGACAGAATATACTATACAAAATTGCTGTGACAATTGCTACAGAGTATTCAAATCATGAAGCAAACAGTTCTTGGCCTTAAAAGCTTTTTAATTCACTTAATACCTATTCTAAGATGTGTATAAGATGTGATATGTAGCACACATGAATAAAAATGACCGCGTGAAAACACTGAAGAGAAGGAAAACCTGACAGAAATGCAAAATAATATTGTACATATTGAATTATCTTAAATATTATATTGGAGATACCTATAAGTCTGAAGTTTCTCAAAAGTTAGATGAACCTGTTCTTTCAATCTAGGTCCTGTCTCCCTTCAATTAAGAAGTCATGTTGATAATATGCGTCCCACCCCCTTTTCTAGAACTTCATCATTTTTTCAAGAGCCATGGTCAATACATCACATCCAGGAAACACTATAGTCAAGTCCAGGCGTAATACCACTCTTTGGAAAATGGAAGTTATCACAGTTCGGTGTTAACACTGACATGAAGTTCTAAGTATTACCATAAGGATTCAAATCAGCCTCTCAGGACTTACCAGGCAATGATAAGACCTGCCTACTGGAAGGATTATGGAACTAATAAAGGACTCTGTGTCCAGAACACTGGGATTCTAAACAGGAGAATCAGGATGAGTTCCAAAGTAGGAAAGTAACCCGGGATAAATGCAGGTTTCTGTAAGGGTTGTCATGCCTCAGGTACTCTGAGACTTTCAAGCTATAACATTAATTATTAGGATGGTTCAAACACAAAAAGGACTTTCTGCTGTAATACCTATGAACTGGTAGCCAAGCTGGGAAGATGAATAAATAGGGCATGGTTGCTAGAGGAAATTCCCGGAAAGAATCATTTTCCTATACCCTTCACACAAGGCTGTGTTTTCACAAAGAATTTTAAGTGCATCTTATTGGTATTTTTCCTCAACTCAGCAGCACAAGATACAAAATATTAGGTCAAAGTTTATTCCTTTATGTGTAGATCATAATTCTCAGATGGGAAACTTTTTGTTACTTAAAAAAAAAACAAAAGGTACTTCCAAAATTTTTAGGTGACGTTATGACACTATATACTTACTGCTTTCTGCATGATCAAATGTAATCAGGGCAAGAACTTTCCAGAATGCTTTCTTGGCTTTCATATGGAGGATAGAGGGTGTGTTCAGATCGACAAGAGTTGTTACAAGAATGATTTCAGTTCCAAATTCTAGCAACTTGGATGAGAACTGTTGGTAGTTTGGCCTAGTGTAGTAGAATGAGAATAATGAGGAAAGATACTGGGGATGGATTTAGGTTGTAAAATCAATAGAACTTGGTGAAGAACTCATTATGTGTAGCGTGAAGAAAGTGCATTGGAGAGAAAAATGATATTAGGCTGAAGGAAGTGTCATTGATGAGTCCTAGACATACAGCGTATATATTATAGTATATAAAAATCTTAACAAAAAAGTGAACACAAGAAACAATTAGGTTTTGAGATAGAAAACACTATACCTAGTTTTTAGATATATTGAATTCTCAGTGCTTTGGAAACTTGAAGAGGAAACATTGAGTAGGAGGTCTGACATTCAAGGGAGAGGTCTGTGCTGTAGCCATATAAATTACATGAGTCATTTATGAGCTGCACTTCATAGAATTCTCTAATTTGTTTTTCACCTTTAATATGTCACTTGAAACCTCAATTCAACACATATAGGTTAAATCTCAGCTAGTAGTCAAATAGTCAGTGTTAAATACAAGGGCACTATAATTTATTTAACAATTTTTTTTAGTAGTGAACATTCGCATTGTATCTGTGAATTTTTCAAACTATTATGCATGCAATAATAAAATGGTTTATACACATATATTGATATCCTGGGTTTTTTTTCCTTTTGGTTGGGGATGGAACTCGGGGCCTCCCCCAGTGTAAGAAAATGCCCTACCACTGGGGTTATATAGTCCAGCCCCTTAAAAAATGTTTAAGACAGGACTTTGCTAAATTATTTAGGCTAGCCTTACTCTCATTCTATGCAAGATATAGGCAAATCTTGAACTTGTAATGTTCCAGGACCGGTCTTCCAGATAGCTGTAATTTCAGTCCTGCAACACCGGGTCCAGAGATGTTGATGCTCTTATATTCGATGGACGATCTCTGTGGAGTGAGTTGCAAGCATTTTTTAGTCCATAATTGAAAATAAATAAATAAATAAATAAATAAATACATACATACATACATACATACATACATACATACATACATACCTGACACCAAAATAGATCTTTGTTGCATACTTCAAAAAAAATCAAACAAAATTACATTGTCTTGGGAGTAAGTGAGCTTGATAAGGCATTCTGTGAGAAAAGAGATTCAGGAGCCTGTATAGAGCATTAATGTTGCTTTCTTCTAAATGAACAGCCCTCTGTGAGCCTGGATTTTTCCTCCTGTGAACTGGCACCACACTGTGGAGCAACACACACAAAGAACCACTGTCTGAATATGGCTGAACACTGTAGTAATCTTGTAGTAACTTGGACATTTCACATCCATGAAATAAGAACTTGGGCTCTGAACCAGCTGTTTCTTCTTCTATTTTTTCTTTTCCTCTTCCAAGGAAAGGTGGAATAGATCTCTAGCCAGAAGCATGGCGATGGCTCTGCCAGCACAGCTGCTCCAGATCTCTGAGGTGAAATCAGGACTTGCATGCATTTTAATCTCAATACATGTTTCTTGGCAGTATGGCCAAGAGCATGAGGGCCAGAATGAAAGTTGTAAGACTTGAAATTTTGACTTCACTATTTACTGGCTGGGTAATTATGAACAAGTAGATATTTCGTCAGCCTTAATCACTTTTCTTGTATGTATGGTAAAATTTAGGTAAGAGTACATTCATATAAAGTTCTTAGAAATTCTGTGGCACATAATAAACACATAATAAAATAAATGTAATTTGTCATTCTTTAACAGTTATTTATAGTTTCACCCAGGGTTGGAGAATATGTTTGAACCAAAACCCATCAACATACTACTTTATAGATTTAAATGTCAAATATTGCCATGACTTGTTAGTCAGACCACAAAAAGTATCTAGTATCATCAGACTTATTTTCCTATCATAAATAGTGATAAAAATCCAAGAAAGGCTATAATTCATAAAGGAGACATGATTCAAGCTTGACATGATTCAAGCTTGACATTCACCGAAATATTCTCCCTAGGAAAGATAGAGTGGGTAAAAATGATCGCTTGGGGCCTACTATAATGGCTAGAACTTACAGGTATGGTGCCATAGAGATTGGAACCATAGAGAAGTAACCCTAGAAGCCTGAATGTTGTCTTGATAACTTTTAAGACACACTAGGAAAGCTGAATATCATCTGGCTTTAGTTTATTTCTCACATGGTCATACAAGTATGACATTTGTTTGAAGAAGAAATTTACTTTTTGCATATATATAATGTTTTGTGTTTGGATTATGAAACCTTGTTTAAAAAAGCTGGTAACTTTTTCATCTTCTACATTCTCAAATATTTTTACATTGAAAATAGATTCTTCCATTTGACTATATTTTCCCCTCCCTCTACATCTCCCAGCTTCCCCTATCTCCCCCGTCCCACAGATATACTCCCTTAGCTCTCCTTTAAGAAAGAAACAGACTTCTCAGAGAGAGCAAATAACCGTAATAAAAAAAGATATAATAAGACATGGCAAAAACTCTCATATTGAAGCTGGATGTGGCAGTGGATTAGGAGGAAAAGTGTTCCAAGAGCAGACAAAAGAAATAGAGATACACCCACTCTCAGTGTTATCAGTTCTGCAAAAGCACCAAGCTAGTAGCTATAGCTTGTATGCAGAGGACTTGGTGCAGAGGCATGAAGGGCCCATGCTTGCTGCTTCGGTTTCTGTGAGCCCATAGGAGCCCTGCTCTGTTGATTTGGTGAGTCATACTCTCCCTTCTGACTTCTTTAGTTTTTCCTCCCTTTCTTCTGCTGGGTTTCTTTGAGGGGAAAGATGTGATACCAATTTCGACTCTCTCTCTCTCTCTCTCTCTCTCTCTCTCTCTCTCTCTCTCTCTCTCTCTCCCTCTTTCCCTCTCCCACTCTTTGCATAATGTCTGGCTGTGGGTCTCTGCATCTGCTCCCATCTGTTGTTGGGGAAAGCCTCTCTGATGATTACTGAACAAGGCACCAATCTATGAGTATAGCAGATTATCAGTAAGAATCTTTTTTTTTTTAAATTCTGTTGTGTCTACGTCTCTGGGCTATCAGTCTCTGGTTCCTGGCCATTTAGGCAGTGTATGGTATGGGCTCCCTGCTTGGTATGGCCTGAAGTGAAACAAGACATTGGTTGGCTTCTCTACAAGTTCTGAAAGACCATTGTCCCAGGGCATCTTGTAATTATAACAGATTGTAGGGCTAAGGTTTGAGTCTGGGTTGGTGTCCATGTTTCTCCTACTTTGTCTGCAGAGTACCTTTCATTTTTTTTTTATTAACTTGAGTGTTTCTTATTTACATTTCGAGTGTTATTCCCTTTCCCAGTTTCTGGGCAAACATCCCCCTAATTCCTCCCCCTCCCCTTCTTTATGGGTGTTCCCCTCCCCATCCTCCCCCCATTGCCGCCCTCCCCCCAACAATCACGTTCACTGGGGGTTCAGTCTTAGCACGACCAAGGGCTTCCCCTTCCACTGGTGATCTTACTAGAATATTCATTGCTACCTATGAGGTCAGAGTCCAGGGTCAGTCCATGTATAGTCCTTAGGTAGTGGCTTAGTCCCTGAAAGCTCTGGTTGCTTGGCATTGTTGTTCATAAGGGGTCTCGAGCTCCTTCAAGCTCTTCGAGTTCTTTCTCTGATTCCTTCAACGGGGGTCCTGTTCTCAGTTCAGTGGTTTGCTGCTGACATTCGCTGTATTCTGGCTGTGTCTCTCAGGAGCGATCTACATCCGGCTCCTGTAGGCCTGCACTTCTTTGCTTCATCCATCTTGTCTAATTGGCTGTATATGTATGGGCCACATGTGGGGCAGGCTCTGAATGGGTGTTCCTTCTGTGTCTGTTTTAATCTTTGCCTCTCTATTCCCTGCCAAGGGTATTCTTGTTCCCCTTTTAAAGAAGGAGTGAAGGATTCACATTTTGATCATCCGTCTTGAGTTTCATTTGTTCTAGGCATCTAGGGTAATTCAAGCATTTGGGCTAATAGCCACTTATCAGTAAGTGCATACCATGTGTGTTTTTCTGTGATTGGGTTAGCTCACTCAGGATGATATTTTCCAGTTCCAACCATTTGCCTAAGAATTTCATAAAGTCATTGTTTTTGATAGCTGAGTAATATTCCATTGTGTAGATGTACCACATTTTCTGTATCCATTCCTCTGTTGAAGGGCATCTGGGTTCTTTCCAGCTTCTGGCTATTATAAATAAGGCTGCGATGAACATAGTGGAGCACGTGTCTTTTTTATATGTTGGGGCATCTTTTGGGTATATGCCCAAGAGAGGTATAGCTGGATCCTCAGGCAGTTCAATGTCCAATTTTCTGAGGAACCTCCAGACTGATTTCCAGAATGGTTTTACCAGTCTGCAATCCCACCAACAATGGAGGAGTGTTCCTCTTTCTCCACATCCTTGCCAGCATCTGCTGTCACCTGAGTTTTTGATCTTAGCCATTCTCACTGGTGTGAGGTGAAATCTCAGGGTTGTTTTGATTTGCATTTCCCTTATGACTAAAGATGTTGAACATTTCTTTAGGTGTTTCTCAGCCATTCGGCATTCCTCAGCTGTGAATTCTTTGTTTAGCTCTGAACCCCATTTTTAATAGGGTTATTTGTCTCCCTGCAGTCTAACTTCTTGAGTTCTTTGTATATTTTGGATATAAGGCCTCTATCTGTTGTAGGATTGGTAAAGATCTTTTCCCAATCTGTTGGTTGCCATTTTGTCCTAACCACAGGACAAAGTCTTTTGCCTTACAGAAGCTTTGCAGTTTTATGAGATCCCATTTGTCGATTCTTGATCTTAGAGCATAAGCCATTGGTGTTTTGTTCAGGAAATTTTTTCCAGTGCCCATGTGTTCCAGATGCTTCCCTAGTTTTTCTTCTATTAGTTTGAGTGTATGTGGTTTGATGTGGAGGTCCTTTATCCACTTGGACTTAAGCTTTGTACAGGGTGATAAGAATAGATCAATCTGCATTCTTCTACATTCTGACCTCCAGTTGAACCAGCACCATTTGCTGAAAATGCTATCTTTTTTCCATTTGATGGTTTTGGCTCCTTTGTCAAAAATCAAGTGCCCATAGGTGTGTGTGTTCCAGAGTACCTTTCCTTGAGAAAGGGCCTAGTACATAAGAGGTCAAGGCTTCATACAGTCACAGACTTGACCTCTCTATGTTCAATGAGCTAAGTGGATATTGCCCTCAACGATGGGGCCTGCTGTTGGTTTTCTGAATGTAGCCTTCTGTCCTAGTACCAGCTATGTCATTTAGAGATCTAAACAGGACTCTGTCAGCCAATCACTCAACCAAATGCAACCTAGTCCTACCACCGGAAGCCTTGGCTAGCTAGTGATTTTGAAATGTAGGGACTAGTCATACTAAATGTGAGTTCTTTTTGACTGTTTTCCCCCTTGGTGGGTGTTTGAAGGTTCATTTACCATATATTGATATTCCTGCTCTTTTATGATTCCATAGAATTCCATGGTGTGAATACATCATATTTAAAAAATATTTTATCTACACTTCAAGAATTTCATAATACACAGAATTTATTTAGACCCTATCTACCACTAATCCCTCAACTTTAAGTTACCTGTCACCTAACATCTACCTTGAAACAACATTCCTCCTTTTTTTTAGTTTAGAACTCATCAAAATCAGCTAGTATTCTTCACCTACATGCACACGGGTTTAGGGCCATTTGATGGAGAGTTGGAAACCTAGAAGAGGGTCATGGTCCTGAAAAAAAAAAGAACAGAATTTCTCTTTTCCAGAGCTACCAACCACCAAGATAAGCCACCTTTTTGATTTTTGATCTATACTGTTTCCCTAAGTGGATATATGTATGTATGTATATATATATATATACACACATATATATATATATATACATATATAATCTCCACCTATTACAGCTAAGCAACTTTTACAATAACAAGGAACAAGCATTCTACCTTTGTTTTTCACCAAGATGGTTTAAGATATTTTGTTTCTTTTGAGATCCCATAGGGATTTTAGGACCTATTTTTCTATTTCCATAAAAAACATCTTTGTGCTTTTTAGGGAGTACATAAACTCTGCAAATGACTTCATATAATATGAATTCTTTCTCATGTTTGCATAACATGTATCAGGCTCTTCCTTGGGTTCTTGACACAACTCATAAACATTTTTATGACCATTTGTCATATATGGTCATTCTCTTTCACCTCTGATAAGAGATCTTTAAAGATGTGTAGACTATCCAGAGTGATGTAATTAATTACTTGTATATGAATGAGACAGCTCATAGCTGTTTCATGAGATAACATTGAAAAGGAGTAAGTTTGACAGAGGAAGTAGCCATGGGAGTGGGGTACCTTCTGCTCCAGTCTTTCTTCTGTAGGGAAGGGAGGGTGACTTTAGAAGACTGAATCCATTGCCCACAACAAATAATTTAATCAATCATGCTTACATAGTATAATTCTAATTAAAATGTTTTAGTGATAAGATTTGGAGAGCTTCTAATTTGTTCAGTTCTGAGTATTGCTATACATATTACTCCACGGGGACATTACAGTTTGAACTTGAGACTTCTGGAACTAGTCCTAAGCATCTCTTGCGTTGACTATTCATTTCTGCCCTTTAGGAAACCTTTTTTTTTTTTACAAATTAAAAATATTTAAAATACTCTTCTGAATTCTTTGACCTGCTTTAACAAATTATTGAAATTGAGAAAGAGTCCTAAAACCTCTGATTTGTTACAAAGTCAGAGAGAAGTGTAGGTTATCTGGGCACACACTATGTGCAGTTGATTTTTGAAGAGGGAAAAGTAACCTAGCGGAACTGAGTTCTTGACTCACGTACTGTGTAAAACTAACAACTCAAGGTCACTAATGCCATAATTCAATTAAATAATTAGACATTTTTCAGATTCCTAGGGAATTGAAGAACTATTTGTTATGAGGAATCACACCTGACAGCCCCATTCCCGCCAACATTTGATTCTAAAAGCGTGATAAGTAGAAACAGGGATTTTTTCTTTCCCATTAATTTGTGTCTTCTCTAATTATTGTAGCAGTTTTCATTTTTATAAATGTTTGCCATATTTGCTTAAGTGTATTAAGTGTATAAGAAGTACAGGGACAAAGATGGAGCCGGGACTGTAGGAACGGCCAACCAATGACTGGGCTAATATGAGACCCATCCCATGGGCAAGCACTAGTCCCGGATACTCTTAATGATACTTTGTTAATCATTGCAGATGGAAGCATGTTGTCTTCTGAGAGGTTCCACCCAGCAGCTGGCTCAGGCAGATAGACACACCAACAGCTAAACAGTGGAAAGGGTTTAGGGACTTTTATGGAAAAATAGGAGGAAGGATTTTGGGCTCCAAAGGGGATAGGAGCTCCATAGGAAGACCAACAGAGTCAACTAACTTGTACCCTTGGGGTCCTAAGAATCTGGACCGTCAACCAAAGAACATACAGAGGCTGGACATAGGCATTCCCGCTCCTATGCAACAGATGTGCAGCTTGGTCTTCCCTTTGGTCCAAACAACGACAGCAGGGGCTATGCCAAAAGCTTTTGCCTGCCTGTGGGATATGTTTTACTAGGTAGGCTGCTTGCTGACTTCAGTGGTAGAGGATGTGCCTAGTCCTTCAGTGGCTTGATGTGTCAGGGTATGTTGGTATCTGGGGAAAGGGACATTCCTTCTTATCAGAGGAGAAGGAGAGTAAGAGAGAGGGAGGGGCTAATTGAGAGGGGAACTGGGAGGAGAGGGGAGACTGTGATGAGGATGAAAAGTGAATAAATGAACTAGTGGGGGAAAAACTGCTGAAGGTACCACCGTATCTGATTTCAAGTAGTAAAACATTATAGTATTGGCACAAAAGATATACATTTATCTATAGAATAGAATTTAAATCTCAGATATAAGTTTACTTGACAACAAATGGCTGACAAGTATGTGAGCATAATGAATTCTTATTTCACCATACATGGGAATACAAACTAGCACAGTAACAATGGCAATCAGTGTTGTGGTTCTTTACAAATGCAGATAATATATCTACCCTATGAGCTAGCTGCACTGTAACTGGGCATGTACCTAAAGAATTCATCCATAGTCATTTCTGCTATATTTGTAAGAACTAGGATACAGAAATTACCAAAATGTCTATCAGCTTATGAATGCTTAATGAAAATGTGGCCCCTATACAAAATGAAATTTTATTCAACTGTAAGTAAAAATGAAAATTTGAAATCATCAAATAAATGAATGGAACTTGAAAAAAAAGATATGCAGCTCATAGTACCCCAGACATGGAAAGACAAAAGCCACATATTCTCTTCAAATATGAATCTTAGTGTTCCATTTTTATATTTTCATGTTTAACTTGGAGGATCTGAAGAAGCCGGGGCCTATTAGGAGTGAGGAAGTTTCTTAAGGAGGAAGGATAGTAGAACACAGGTGTTATGAAAGAAGAGATGGAAAAATAGGGGTGTGAGGTTCAATTTGGAGGGTAGGGAGGTAGAGGTGTTAGGGGAGGGAGCTAACACCAAGTATGTTTGAAAGAAAACCTCATGGGAAACATTTTAATTGAAAATATTTTTGTGCAATATTTTCTGATTACATTTCCCTCCTTTGTCTCTTAGATCATCCCATCTCCCCACTCATCTAACTAGACACCTTCTTTCCCTCCTTTTCTAGAAAATAAATAGGCCAATAAAACCAAACCAGAACAAAAGAAAGCTGAGAGAATAAACAAAAAGAAAAAGAAGAGAACACAAAATGAACAAGCATGAGAAATCTATATATACATAGAGATGCACACATATGCCATGTGCATATACACACAACACATAAAAGCACAAAACCAGAAGATATAATAGATAACAAAGGATAAGTGAGGTTTAAAAAGTTGCCCAAATAAAGCACTACGGGAGAAAAAAAATTCTACAAAACAACAATTGAGTTCATTTTTTGTTGGCCACCTACTACTGGGCATGGGGTGAACCTTTAAGCAAGGTTTGTAGAACCAGTAAGAATCATTTTGAGAACACTTTTTAAAGAGGTTATATATTAGAGATAGCTTCTCAGTACTGGGAAATCAGTTTTATAATCTTATCTTTGTCTTTATTTGTTTGTTCCAGATTCTCTACCTTGTCTTTAGGTTCATACATTCTTTCCTCCCCTTGATCCATTCTATTGGTAAAACTTTGCTAGAAGCTTTTTATTTGACGTATGTTTTTAATTTAATTTTAGATTGGTTTTTCTTCAGATTTCTCTCTTTTTGTTGATTTTCCCCTCATATCTGGCATCACCTTCCTCATTTTACTTCTTTGTATTTTTGAATAGGAGCTTATTTTGAAAAGGTACCTTCATGTTCTCATGTATGGCAGAACTATTTACAATAGCCAAGAAATGGAAACAACCTCAGTTTCTATCAGTGGGTGAATGGATAAAGAAAATATGGATCATCTATACAATACAGTGCAGCCCTTAAAGAGATTGAAATCTTGAGGCAATTGTGATGGTATGCACATGTAATCTCAGAATTCAGGAGATGGATACTGGAAGTTCAAGTTCTGGTTAGTCTTGGGTTTCTCCACCACCCTTCAACCCATTAAAAAAGTTGAAATCCTCAAATTTGGACAATGTGAATGGAACTGGAGATCATTAACTTTAGGAAGCTGATCACAGAAAGACAAACAACACAATTCTATTCATGTATAGAAACTAAAAGCATCAGATGCAGAAAATTTGAGAATAAATGATAGTTACTATAAGCTGGGAGGAACATTTGGTAATGAGATGTTAATCAACAAGTACAAAGCTTCACTTAGATAGAAATAAATTTTGCTAATCTGCTGCACATCATGGTGACTGCAATTAATATAAATGTTTCTGTTTCTTAATATTTATAAAAGGTGCATTTTATGTATTCTCACCAAAGAAATTATAAGTAGTTAAGGTGATAGATATATCATCTCCTTTTGATTCTTCCACAGTGTTTATATAATTGTATTCCTTTCTATATTATACATATGTCACTTCATAGTCATGAAATTTTCATTTTTATTACATAAGTATACTTTTCTGGGGTCTGGAGAGATGGCTCAGTGGTTAAGAGCACTGACTGCTCTTTCAGAGATCCTGAGTTCAATTCCCAGCAACCACATGGTGGCTCACAACCATCTGTAATGGGATCTGATGCCCTCTTCTGGTGTGTCTGAAGACAGCTACAATGTACTCATATACATTAAATAAATAAATCTTTTAAAAGTATACTTTTCTTTATAGGATGTATTGATAGCTCGGACACATTTTGGAGTGTGTGTGATTTGCGCATGTGTGTGCACTTTTGTGTGTCTGTGAGTATTGTCCTAGTGGCAGGAAGTCAGCATCAGATGTACTCTCTTAACTGTTCACCTTAATTTTTGATACAGATTTTCTTACTGATTCCAGAGTGTCCTGTTCTGTCTACATTAGCAGGAGGAGTCTCCTTCCCTCCCACAGGCACGAGGGCTATGGGCAGGTGCTGCTATACTGGCTTTTAAGGTCCAAACTTAACTTGCTATGTTTTCACAGAAAGCTCTGTATGCACTGAGCTTTCTCCCTACCCCCCAAAGCACTTTTATTAGAATTTATATAATAGTTTATTTTCAGTTTCTTAACAATTTTGGTTTTAATTACAGTTTTTCTTAGAAACCCTGCTTACTACTTTTGTATGCATACATTATCTTTGCCCTATGTTGTTTAGTGTGCCATGATTTTCATTTTGGGGAAAAAAATACTCTTTTGAGTACTTTCTGCATAGAGTATCTGTCCTGGTATATTTTCTGAACTGATGTCTAAAAATACTTTTTGTTTTGCTCATGTATAAATAATTGATTAAATGTTTTCCACCTAAAATATATACACATTCCAATGTCCTCCAGTTTACTATATCAAGGAGAAGTTTAATGTTACTCTTATGCTTAAAAATGGTTTTATTAGTTCCTTGACAGTTTGATACTGTGGATTTACCTCCCCCTCTTCTCAGATCCACTCTCTTTCATCCCCACCATCAACAAGTCCGGATTGTACTGCCTTGCATATTCTTTTTTTTTTCTTTTTTGGTTCTTTTTTTTTTTTCCGGAGCTGGGGACTGAACCCAGGGCCTTGCGCTTCCTAGGCAAGCGCTCTACCACTGAGCTAAATCCCCAACCCTTGCCTTGCATATTCTTGGATGGGCGGAACATCACTGGCTTTGAAGGAGCTACACTCTTAAGGAAAGTTGACTCCCCCTTTCCCAGTAGGTATTAATTTCCAACAGTTTTGCCTAGGATGACCTCTCCATTCCCCATTAGGACTTCTTGTATGCCCAAAACTTAGAGGTTAGGTTTTTTTTCATGGTATGTCATACCTCTCCCATGTACCATTCAGATATCTTTTAAATAATTAACCTTTAATGAATGATGCAATTTCTCTATTTTTCTTCCATCTCTGATCCCCTCTATTGGTGAAGCTTTTTCCTTCCTTCCTTCCTTCCTCCCTCCCTTCCTCTCTCTCTCTTTCCTTCCTTCCTTCCTTCCTTCTTTCCTCCTTTCTCTTTCTTTTTCATTGGTTATTTTATTTATATTTCAAATGTTATCCTCCTTCCTGCTTTCCCTTTTGTAAACTCCCTATCCCCTCTCCCATCACCCCTGTTTCTATGAGGGTGCTCTCCCACCCACCCACTCCCTCCCACATCACCCCTAGCATTCCCTATGCTGGGGCATCGAGTCTTCACAAGACCAAGGGACACCACTCCTACTGATGTCCAACAAGGCTATCCTCTGCTACATATGCATCTGGAGCCATGGGTCCCTCAAGGTGTAGTCTTTGTAGGTGATTTAGTCCTTTGGAGCTCTGGGGTGGGGGAGAGGGGCATTTGCTTGGTTAATATTGTTCTTCCTGTGTGAATGCAAATGCCTTCAGCTCCTTCAGTCCTTTCTCTAGCTCTACAAACTAATTTTAACTTCGTTGTTTGGGATTAAAAGTGTGGATTAAGGGTGTGTCTGAATGTAGCCAGGGTGTAGTAAGGCGTGTTTTAATGCTGAGTCACACCACAACTAGAACCAGGTTTTTCCATAAACAACACACTCTCGGGGTTCACAATGTGATCAAATATACTGTAATAACAACTACCATTATAGCCTTTGGATTTGTCAGTCAGAGATATACTTAAGACTCTATACTTTAATCAAGCAAACTATACCTTTAAAAATTAAGTTGTGCTCAAACATGGCTACATATTAAAATTACCTTGGTAGCTATAAAAAAAAAATACTGCCTTTTTATCCTGATTCTTTAAGGTTAGAACTGGATAGATATTTCTGGAGGTAAAATTTTTGCACTCAGACCACTTTTTCCTGAATTGTTACCATGGTGGTTTCCTCCTTGTATATTACTATATCCTTCGGTAATAAGCCAATAAGCCTACAGTGAATGAAACAGTAAAGGCAGTATGACTTAAAACTTAACAGTGATTACTTTGAGTACATGTTATTTGTAAATTATATGAATTTTAAAGCCACAAATTGCATTTCATATAGTAAGTTTCCATTTCAATCCTGGCTTAGTAGTCAACCATTTCTTTTCTATAGAGGTAAGTACTTGTCACCATATTACTACATATTATCACACAATACAATAGTATTAACTTGTCTATTGTCAATAAATTGTTGGTACAAAGATTATAAAAAGTCATTGTGTTCTTGAAATTAATTCCACTATGTGATGATAGTTTGTGTGTGTGTGTGTGTGTGTGTGTGTGTGTGTGTGTGTACGCACGTAGGCATTCATGCCTTACAAGCAACAAGTATATCACTATCATCTTCTCATATAGACATCTTGTGACATGTCTACATCTTTGTCTATATGAAGAGTCCACAGACACCATGGGGGGAAATGATCCTTGCTATATAATTCTGTGGTTTCTTTAGGTTGATGTATTTTTGCTATTTCAATTACACTCTGGGGAATTACTTAGCTGTTCTTATACCATGATGAGGCCTTGTGATGTTCTCTATGGTCCTGTCAGACTAACCACCAATGTCATTTGTGTCTGGTGTATGTTGTTGTCTCTCAAGGATTTTATTTGAAAGTGAGTGAAGCCCAAATTTCCTATTTCTTGGAAATAAAAGACCCTTTAGGCTTTATTTCTTGTCTAATTTGTGGGATCATTTAACATTTGTAGGCTTATGCTATCTCTTCTAACTTTCCTTAGTTCTGTCATTCTGGGAACACCCCATCCCCCTTTTTGTTGTTCTAGTGGAAGACAATAGAGGTAATCTTTTGTTTTCTTGTCAATATTATATAGGCTATGGGCTCTATGTTAGGCCTCTGAAGCCTTTTGCTCCTTACTCCTTTGCTTACTAAAGCAAAAGGAACAGAGAATCATTTACCTCTTCAAGAGAGGAAGGAAAAGAAGAAAAGTTCTCTGAAAGAAATGGTTGTGTTTGAAAATGCTATCCTGCCAAAAGATACATTAGTATTTCTTAATAAATACAGATTAACATACATGTGCCTTGTCACACTTTTCTCATTTCTACTATGTTCCTTTCTCAGTTCAGTCACTGAAGAATTGAAAATACACTTTCCAATTATCAACAGTTATTTGTTACGCACCTGTTCTAGGCTTAGCCAGGTTCCCTTGAAATGACTCAGGCAGTGAATAAATGTGAAAGCTCATTTATTTGCTTCTGTGGCCTCCTCAGACATTTAGTTTTCTTAGAATGGTCAATGATCATCAAAGGTTGAGTCTCTGGTGGATAAAAATGTAAATCAGGACAAACAGAAGACAAATCAACTCTCTAAAAATAAATGGAAATGTTATGAAAATTCCCATCTCTTACTTTAGGTTCCCAGGTTAAGCATCCAATAGAGACAGGATGTGAAGCTTAAATTTCACTTTCAGAATTTAATGCTGGGTTTCATGTCGTGTCAGCCCATCATGTTTGTTTGCAACATAGTAAGCTAAGGACTGTTTAGAAAGTCTTGCCTCCAGAATTCATGTTTGTTTTTTCTTCTTCCTGAGCTAGAGTATTTTGTGTTGGTTTGATGTACTGTAGTTACTTGGGGTTTAATCTTGTATAATAATTAACTTCAATTGATCCACTGTAGTGTGTTAGCAAAGTGCTGGAGCCTATTAAATCCGACTAAGAATCTTACATTGCTTTCCTAATTTCCAGCATCACTATGCTGCCGGGAAAGCTGATTAATGTAAAGACATTCCAAACTGGGGCTTTTGCCTGGTGAAATTTCATTGAGGGTGCACAGACATTCTGCTTAGAATTATTGCATCTAATAAATATCAACATGAAGGATCTTCATTTTCATCAAGAACCAGTGATGTTTCTGTTCTTTTTAATAACAAAACCTCTTTAATTAAAGGGATAAGACACAATTATGGAGCCTCACTTATTAATGTAGGACACATAAGGTTGATTAAAAAAAGAGGAAAAAATGGAAACTTACTGAAAGTATGCCATGCTCAGGAGGCCTGTGGAAAAGAAAACAATAGGCTGCCAATGAGAAAAGAGGATTAGACCCAGGGAGAAATTACCGAAAAAATTTCTAAGAGATATTGGTAAACGCAGCAGTAAAATGGAACACTCACAAATACATATTGTCAGCCTTTGGAAGAATTTTAAATAAAGTAGCCAACTAGATCTTTTGAAAGCTTTGGTTAGGGTTTTTTTTTTTTTTTTTTTTTTTTTTTTTTTTTTTTTTTTTTCAGTGTGCAAGTTCATTTAATTGGTTTTGGGTTATAGAAAACATATGTATATAGATACATATATATTACTAATTAGCTTTAAGCGCTCCTCTACAAACAGAAGCTACAGCATTACCTATTGGTAGAAGCCACCCAATTATAAAAATTATTGAGAAAAATGTGGAAATCATGTTAATTTCTTTTTTTTTTTACATTAAAGATTAAGTACCTTTTATTACGACCACACATTGTTGATTAACACAATTTAAATCAATGTAAAATTTCCGTAGTATTTTTGTGCAACAATGTCATATGATTGCTTTTGCATTGCATTTAAATCTCACAATATTCCTAAGTAGGTTTGCAAATATTTTTTTCCTCTTTTTAATTGAATATTTTATTTATTTACATTTCTTTTTTTTTTTATTAACTTGAGTATTTCTTATATACATTTCGAGTGTTATTCCCTTTCCCGGTTTCCGGGCAAACATCCCCCTCCCCCCTCCCCTTCCTTATGGGTGTTCCCCTCCCAACCCTCCCCCCATTGCCGCCCTCCCCCCATAGACTAGTTCACTGGGGGTTCAGTCTTAGCAGGACCCAGGGCTTCCCCTTCCACTGGTGCTCTTACTAGGATATTCATTGCTACCTATGGGGTCAGAGTCCAGGGTCAGTCCATGTATAGTCTTTAGGTAGTGGCTTAGTCCCTGGAAGCTCTGGTTGCTTGGCATTGTTGTACTTTTGGGGTCTCGAGCCCCTTCAAGCTCTTCCAGTTCTTTCTCTGATTCCTTCAATAGGGGACCTATTCTCAGTTCAGTGGTTTGCTGCTGGCATTCGCCTCTATATTTGCTGTATTCTGGCTGTGTCTCTCAGGAGCGATCTACATCCGGCTCCTGTCGGTCTGCACTTCTTTGCTTCATCCATCTTGTCTAATTGGGTGGCTGTATATGTATGGGCCACATGTGGGGCAGGCTCTGAATGGGTGTTCCTTCAGTCTCTGTTTTAATCTTTGCCTCTCCCTTCCCTGCCAAGGGTATTCTTTTTCCTCATTTAAAGAAGGAGTGAAGCATTCACATTTTGATCATCCGTCTTGAGTTTCGTTTGTTCTAGGGATCTAGGGTAATTCAAGCATTTGGGCTAATAGCCACTTATCAATGAGTGCATACCATGTATGTCTTTCTGTGATTGGGTTAGCTCACTCAGGATGATATTTTCCAGTTCCAACCATTTGCCTACGAATTTCATAAACTCGTTGTTTTTGATAGCTGAGTAATATTCCATTGTGTAGATGTACCACATTTTCTGTATCCATTCCTCTGTTGAAGGGCATCTGGGTTCTTTCCATTTTCTGGCTATTATAAATAAGGCTGCGATGAACATAGTGGAGCACGTGTCTCTTTTATATGTTGAGGCATCTTTTGGGTATATGCCCAAGAGAGGTATAGCTGGATCATCAGGCAGTTCAATGTCCAATTTTCTGAGGAACCTCCAGACTGATTTCCAGAATGGTTTTACCAGTCTGCAATCCCACCAACAATGGAGGAGTGTTCCTCTTTCTCCACATCCTCGTCAGCATCTGCTGTCACCTGAGTTTTTGATCTTAGCCAATCGCACTGGTGTGAGGTGAAATCTCAGGGTTGTTTTGATTTGCATTTCCCTTATGACTAAAGATGTTGAACATTTCTTTAGGTGTTTCTCAGCCATTCGGCATTCCTCAGCTGTGAATTCTTTGTTTAGCTCTGAACCCCATTTTTTAATAGGGTTATTTGTTTCCCTGCGGTCTAACTTCTTGAGTTCTTTGTATATTTTGGAAATAAGGCCTCTATCTGTTGTAGGATTGGTAAAGATCTTTTCCCAATCTGTTGGTTGCCGTTTTGTCCTAACCACAGTGTCCTTTGCCTTACAGAAGCTTTGCAGTTTTATGAGATCCCATTTGTCGATTCTTGATCTTAGAGCATAAGCCATTGGTGTTTTGTTCAGGAAATTTTTTCCAGTGCCCATGTGTTCCAGATGCTTCCCCAGTTTTTCTTCTATTAGTTTGAGTGTGTCTGGTTTGATGTGGAGGTCCTTGATCCACTTGGACTTAAGCTTTGTACAGGGTGATAAGGATGGATCGATCTGCATCCTTCTACATGTTGCCCTCCAGTTGAACCAGCACCATTTGCTGAAAATACTATCTTTTTTCCATTGGATGGTTTTGGCTCCTTTGTCAAAAATCAAGTGACCATAGGTGTGTGGGTTCATTTCTGGGTCTTCAATTCTATTCCATTGGTCTATCTGTCTGTCTCTGTACCAATACCATGCAGTTTTTATCACTATTGCTCTGTAATACTGCTTGAGTTCAGGGATAGTGATTCCCCCTGAAGTCCTTTTATTGTTGAGGATAGCTTTAGCTATCCTGGGTTTTTTGTTATTCCAGATGAATTTGCAAATTGTTCTGTCTAACTCTTTGAAGAATTGGATTGGTATTTTGATGGGGATTGCATTGAATCTGTAGATTGCTTTTGGTAAAATGGCCATTTTTACCATATTAATCCTGCCAATCCATGAGCATGGGAGATCTTTCCATCTTCTGAGGTCTTCTTCAATTTCTTTCCTCAGTGTCTTGAAGTTCTTATTGTACAGATCTTTTACTTGCTTGGTTAAAGTCACACCGAGGTACTTTATATTATTTGGGTCTATTATGAAGGGTGTCGTTTCCCTAATTTCTTTCTCGGCTTGTTTCTCTTTTGTATAGAGGAAGGCAACTGATTTATTTGAGTTAATTTTATACCCAGCCACTTTGCTGAAGTTGTTTATCAGCTTTAGTAGTTCTCTGGTGGAACTTTTGGGATCACTTAAATATACTATCATGTCATCTGCAAATAGTGATATTTTGACCTCTTCTTTTCCGATCTGTATCCCCTTGATCTCCTTTTGTTGTCTGATTGCTCTGGCTAGAACTTCAAGAACTATATTGAATAAGTAGGGAGAGAGTGGGCAGCCTTGTCTAGTCCCTGATTTTAGTGGGATTGCTTCAAGTTTCTCTCCATTTAGTTTAATGTTAGCAACTGGTTTGCTGTATATGGCTTTTACTATGTTTAGGTATGGGCCTTGAATTCCTATTCTTTCCAGGACTTTTATCATGAAGGGGTGTTGAATTTTGTCAAATGCTTTCTCAGCATCTAATGAAATGATCATGTGGTTCTGTTCTTTCAGTTTGTTTATATAATGGATCACGTTGATGGTTTTCCGTATATTAAACCATCCCTGCATGCCTGGGATGAAGCCTACTTGATCATGGTGGATGATTGTTTTGATGTGCTCTTGGATTCGGTTTGCCAGAATTTTATTGAGTATTTTTGCGTCAATATTCATAAGGGAAATTGGTCTGAAGTTCTCTTTCTTTGTTGTGTCTTTGTGTGGTTTAGGTATAAGAGTAATTGTGGCTTCGTAGAAGGAATTCGGGAGGGCTCCATCTGTTTCAATTTTGTGGAATAGTTTGGATAATATTGGTATGAGGTCTTCTATGAAGGTTTGATAGAATTCTGCACTAAACCCGTCTGGACCTGGGCTCTTTTTGGTTGGGAGACCGTTAATGACTGCTTCTATTTCCTTAGGAGTTATGGGGTTGTTTAACTGGTTTATCTGTTCCTGATTTAACTTCGATACCTGGTATCTGTCTAGGAAATTGTCCATTTCCTGAAGATTTTCAAATTTTGTTGAATATAGGTTTTTATAGTAAGATCTGATGATTTTTTGAATTTCCTCCGAATCTGTAGTTATGTCTCCCTTTTCATTTCTGATTTTGTTAATTTGGACACACTCTCTGTGTCCTCTCGTTAGTCTGGCTAAGGGTTTATCTATCTTATTGATTTTCTCAAAGAACCAACTTTTGGTTCTGTTGATTCTTTCTATGGTCCTTTTTGTTTCTACTTGGTTGATTTCAGCTCTGAGTTTGATTATTTCCTGCCTTCTACTCCTCCTGGGTGTATTTGCTTCTTTTTGTTCTAGAGCTTTTAGGTGTGCTGTCAAGCTGCTGACATATGCTCTTTCCTGTTTCTTTCTGCAGGCACTCAGCGCTATGAGTTTTCCTCGTAGCACAGCTTTCATTGTGTCCCATAAGTTTGAGTATGTTGTATCTTCATTTTCATTAAATTCTAAAAAGTTTTTAATTTCTTTCTTTATTTCTTCCTTGACCAGGTTATCATTGAGTAGAGCATTGTTCAATTTCCACGTATATGTGGGCATTCTTCCCTTATTGTTATTGAAGACCAGTTTTAGGCCGTGGTGGTCCGATAGCACGCATGGGATTATTTCTATCTTTCTGTACCTGTTGAGGCCCGTTTTTTGACCAATTATATGGTCAATTTTGGAGAAAGTACCATGAGGAGCTGAGAAGAAGGTATATCCTTTTGCTTTAGGATAGAATGTTCTATAAATATCCGTTAAGTCCATTTGGCTCATGACTTCTCTTAGTCTGTCTACATCACTGTTTAATTTCTGTTTCCATGATCTGTCCATTGATGAGAGTGGGGTGTTGAAATCTCCCACTATTATTGTGTGAGGTGCAATGTGTGTTTTGAGCTTTAGTAAGGTTTCTTTTACATACGTAGGTGCCCTTGTATTTGGGGCATAGATATTTAGGATTGAGAGTTCATCTTGGTTGATTTTTCCTTTGATGAATATGAAGTGTCCTTCCTTATCTTTTTTGATGACTTTTAGTTGAAAATTGATTTTATTTGATATTAGAATGGCTACTCCAGCTTGCTTCTTCTGACCATTTGCTTGGAAAGTTGTTTTCCAGCCTTTCACTCTGAGGTAGTGTCTGTCTTTGTCTCTGAGGTGTGTTTCCTGTAGGCAGCAGAATGCAGGGTCCTCGTTGCGTATCCAGTTTGTTAATCTATGTCTTTTTATTGGGGAGTTGAGGCCATTGATATTGAGAGATATTAAGGAATAGTGATTATTGCTTCCCGTTATATTCATATTTGATGTGAGGTTATGTTTGTGTGCTTTCATTCTCTTTGTTTTGTTGCCAAGATGATTAGTTTCTTGCTTCTTCTAGGGTATAGCTTGCCTCCTTATGTTGGGCTTTACCATTTATTATCCTTTGTAGTGCTGGATTTGTAGAAAGATATTGTGTAAATTTGGTTTTGTCATGGAATATCTTGGTTTCTCCATCAATGTTAATTGAGAGTTTTGCTGGATACAGTAATGTGGGCTGGCATTTGTGTTCTCTTAGGGTCTGTATAACATCAGTCCAGGATCTTCTGGCCTTCATAGTTTCTGGCGAGAAGTCTGGTGTGATTCCGATAGGTCTCCCTTTATATGTTACTTGACCTTTTTCCCTTACTGCTTTTAATATTCTTTCTTTATTTTGTGCGTTTGGTGTTTTGACAATTATGTGACGGGAGGTGTTTCTTTTCTGGTCCAATCTATTTGGAGTTCTGTAGGCTTCCTGTATGTCTATGGGTATCTCTTTTTTTAGGTTAGGGAAGTTTTCTTCTATGATTTTGTTGAAGATATTTACTGGTCCTTTGAGCTGGCAGTCTTCACTCTCTTCTATACCTATTATCCTTAGGTTTGATCTTCTCATTGAGTCCTGGATTTCCTGTATGTTTTGGACCAGTAGCTTTTTCCGCTTTACATTATCTTTGACAGTTGAGTCAATGATTTCTATGGAATCTTCTGCTCCTGAGATTCTCTCTTCCATCTCTTGTATTCTGTTGGTGAAGCTTGTATCTACAGCTCCTTGTCTCTTCTTTTGGTTTTCTATATCCAGGGTTGTTTCCATGTGTTCTTTCTTGATTGCTTCTATTTCCATTTTTAATTCCTTCAACTGTTTGATTGTGTTTTCCTGGAATTCTTTCAGGGATTTTTGCGATTCCTCTCTGTAGGCTTTTACTTGTTTATTAATGTTTTCCTGTGCTTCCCTAAGTGTGTTCAGGTCTTTCCTGAAGTCCTCCAGCATCATGATCAAATATGATTTTGAAACTAGATCTTGCTTTTCTGGTGTGTTTGGATATTCCATGTTTGTTTTGGTGGGAGAATTGGGCTCCGATGATGGCATGTAGTCTTGGTTTCTGTTGCTTGGGTTCCTGCGCTTGCCTCTCGCCATCAGATTATCTCTAGTGTTACTTTGTTCTGCTATTTCTGACAGTGGCTAGACTGTCCTATAAGCCTGTGTGTCAGGAGTGCTGTATACCTGTTTTCCTCTCTTTCAGTCAGTTATGGGGACAGAGTGTTCTGCTTTCGGGCGTGTAGTTTTTCCTCTCTACAGGTCTTCAGCTGTTCCTGTGGGCCTGTGTCTTGAGTTCACCAGGCAGCTTTCTTGCAGCAGAAAATTTGGTCTTACCTGTGGTCCCGAGGCTCAGGTTTGCTCGTGGGGTGCTGTCCAGGGGCTCTCTGCAGCGGCAGCAACCAGGAAGACCTGTGCCGCCCCTTCCGGGAGCTTCAGTGCACCAGGGTTCCAGATGGTCTTTGGCTTTTTCCTCTGGCGTCCGAGATGTGTGTGCAGGGAGCAGTCTCTTCTGGTTTCCCAGGCCTGTCTGCCTCTCTGAAGGTTTAGCTCTCCCTCCCACGGGATTTGGGTGCAGAGAACTGTTTATCCGGTCTGTTTCCTTCAGGGTCCGGCGGTGTCTGTGGCAGGGGTCCTGCCGCTCCTGGGCCCTCCCCCACGGGAGCCCAGAGGCCTTATACAGTTTCCTCTTGGGCCAGGGATGTGGGCAGGGGTGAGCAGTGTTGGTGGTCTCTTCCGCTCTGCAGCCTCAGGAGTGCCCACCTGACCAGGCGGTTGGGTCTCTCTCTCACCAGGTCTTTTGTTAGGGTTTTATCCCCCCCTGAAACCCGTCTATGAATCAGAGGAGACAAAGGAAATTAAGACTTGGTTTCTCCCTTTGAGACACTTAATCTCTCTTTTTTTAAAAAAAAAAAGTGTTGCTTGCACTGCTGAATTGAAATTTTGTTTTGAACTCGCGTTCTTGAAAGCTCTAAAATTGGAGTCTACTTTCATTCCTAGTGAGCAGACTCTACTGGACATCTTTACTTTTGCAGATTCATAGGTATTATTTTACTAACTAGTTTCATTCCTTGAGATCGAGAGAAAAAAGATGTTGGGCATAGAATTGAGGCCTCCCAAAGTCTAAGGAATCCCTAAGAGACAACTGAAATATAAATTAGTATGTCTAGTTATGTTAGTCAGTGATAAAGTATATATGTTTAGTATATATGAAGTTGTAGGTTTGATCCCTTGTACCACCAAAAAGTAAATTAGCTAATATTTGGTTTTATCACATTATCTCAGACTTATGTGCAGAAACGATTCTATTTAATTAAGGATTTTGTTTAAATAGATTTTCATTGATAAATGATTTTTGTTAGAAAATAATTATAATACCAAAGAAACAGAAAATGGTTTTCATACTTTAAAATTTGATGAAATCTTGAACATTAATCTGGGGCCTATGAGATTTCAAATAACTGGATTATACAGGCACACATTATAAACATTTGTTCCAGGGAGGCCACCACAGATTACATCTCTCAGTTTGTACTCAAGTCAAAGTCTTCATTGCAGCCGGCTGAGAGTGCATTCAGATAATCTGGTCCTAACTATGACCACAAGCATCAAGGGGCTTTTAAAGGCAAAGACCATATCCTGGTATTTCACTCAGCAACAGGCAGCTGCAGTGGGAAGGTCTGCACCGGCAGGCAGTTCAGCAGAAGCTAGGCTAAACAGTTGAATGTGGAACTCTGCACAAGAAAGCAGTTTAGCAGAAGGTAAGGTGAATGGTTAGCTGGAGGAAGCGAGTGCACAAGCAGACACTTTACCAGAAACCAAGATAAGCAGTTATCTGGGGCATCTTGGCCTTGGGTCATATAATAGATTTGAGTAATTTTCTATGGATTTCTCCATCAAGGAGATCAAATTCTTTTTTTTTTTCCCGGAGCTGGGGACCGAACCCAGGGCCTTGTGCTTGCTAGGCAAGCGCTCTACCACTGAGCTAAATCCCCAACCCCAAGGAGATCAAATTCTAGTTAAACCAGAAGTGGCCTCAGCACAAATTCAAGATGTAGGTGCCTCTGCACTGTCTTGTCATATACCATATTGAAACAGATAATTAGGAAGTGAGGTTTCATGGAAGAATCTATAGAAATGATTAGTTCACCATCATGGAGTTTAATTATATTTTAGGCCTTTCCCTATGTATTGTCTAAAATGATTCTTTCATACAGTGAAAGGAATTTGCTATTAGGTGGGTAAGTATGCCACTGTTTCATCACAGACAAGCCAGGACAATTTTTTCAAAGCTTTTGGAGAAATTTGCAGGTACCAAATAATTTGAAGAAATATCTTTCATCCCTATAGATAGTTTTATAGTTGAGAGGTCAATCAGTGTACTGGATGATATCATTCAAAGCGATAAAATATTTGGACTTGATATTACTATCAGTTGGAAATCCGTATTATCAGCATTTCTTAAGATCTCTGAGGTAAATTTAGTTTTCTTATTTCTATAATGGAAATAATAGTATTTACCATACTGTAATGGTATAAAACCTGAAAGAAACAGTGTTTTCTTTTTTATAAGCTTTGAAGAACTACTGAAGAATGAATGAGGATGTTGACATATTCTCAATTAACCAGATGGCTTCATTATCTTTTTAATCATGGCAGCATCTAAAACATGGAGTAATCTCAGTTGACGATTGTTAGGGAGAGAGAACAGTAAGCTACAATAGGGAAGGAGGAGTGTGCCCAAAAGGCAATGAATTTAGTGGTGGTTGCCCCAAGGAAACTGTCACTCATAGTTCAAATATTATGGGAGGGCTGCTAGAATCCTGTTCAATCTCAACAACCCTGTATACGGAAGTGACTGATATAATAAATCGGAACCCCAACATGAATTTTATATATGTATATATAAGTGGAAAATTGTAAATTGTTTATAATTTTTCTAGCTTTTCAAAAAAGTTATAGGATTTTTATATGATAGTAATTTTATTCCTAGGTTTATATTTCTTTATCGAATATTATTTATTTACATTTCAAATGTTATCCCATTTCCCCCACCGAATTACCCATCCCTTCCTGCCTCCCACCCTGACATTCCCCTACACTGGGGGTGGTCCAGCCTTGGCAGGATCAAGGGCTTCTCCTTCCTCTGGTGCCCAGCAAGGCCATCCTCTGCTACATATGCAGCTGGAGCCATGGGTCTGTCCATGTGTACTCTTTGGATGGTGGTTCAGTCCCTGGGAGCTGTGGTTGGTTGATATTGTTTTTATGGGGTTGCAAATCACTTCAGCTCCTTCAATCCTTTATCTAACCCCTCCAATGGGAACCCCATTCTCAATTCAATGGTTGACTGCCAGCATTCACCTCTGTATTTGTCATGTTCTGGCAGAGCCGCTCAGGAGACAGCGATATCAGGCTTCTGTCAACATGCACTTAGTTCTTGGCATCAGCAGTGTTGTGTGGGTTTGGTGGCTCTATGTGTATGGATCTCCAGGTGGGGCAGGCTCTGAATGGCCATTCCTTCAGTCTCTGCTCTAAACTTTATCTCCATATCTCCTCCTATGAATATTTTTGTTCCCCTTTCTAAAAAGTACTGAAACATCCACACTTCAGTCATCCTTCTTCTTGAGCTTCATCTGGTCTATGGATTGCAACTTGGGCAATCCGAGCTTTTGGGTTAATATCCACTTATCAGTGAGTGCATACCATATGTGCTTTTTTGTGATTGGGTTGCCTCACTCAGGATGATATTTTCTAGTTCCATCCATTTGCCTATGAATTCCATGAAGTCATTGTTTTTAATAGCAGAGTAGTACTCCATTGACTCAGTGTCTATTTCAAACAAATGAAACACACCCTCATGAATGGCCACACCACAATATGCACACTGCATATTGGATTCATTATCATCCCCAAATTGCAAGAAACTAAATGCCCCTCATATGATTAATGAATGATATGTTTATGCATAATATACTATTCAACCATAAAAATGAATGAGGTTTAATATATTATAAAGCTTGTGGAAGCCTTGAAAGCATGCTAAGTGAAATAAACTAAACACAAAAATCACATTTTATATGATTATATTTATGTTAAATATAGTCAGACAGGAAATTAATAGTTTCCAGAAGAAAGTATAGGAGAAATTAGGGTGTAAAAGCTAATTGGAATTGAGTTTCTTTTTTAAGTTAAGAAAATGTTTAGGAATTAGTAATATTTGTTATACAACTATTTACTACTGATTTGTATACCTTAGAAGATGAATATTAATGCAATGATACTTGTTTGACTTAAGGGAAGACTTAATATGAAGGAATAATTTTAACTGAAGAGTAAAGGTGAAAATAGTTTGGAAGGATTAGGATGTATGTCTTTGTTGGAGTAGGCGTGCCCTACTTGGAGGAGTTGTGCCACTGGGCTTTGGGATTGCAACAGCCTATGCTAGGCTTAGTCTTACTTCTCTCTTTCTCCTACTTGTGGAGAAGGTGTAAACTCTCCAGCATTCTGGATACCTGTCTGCTGCCATGCTCCCCACTGTGATGATCATGGACTAAACCTCTAAAACTAAACTTTAAACTCAATTAAACTTCTTTTTAAAAGTTGATTTGGTCCTGGACAATATACATATCTTGTTTAAAGCTAATGACTCAGTAGTCACTTGCCCTAAGCACCTTGACGAGCTATGAATCTCTCTCTTATCTCCTATTTGCTGCAAAAGAGGCATCTTTGATTAAGATAGAATTAGTCTATGAATATAAAGAAATACTTGGGAAGTAATATGATAGTGTGTTCATGTCACAAAACAAAATTAGGTGCTCTCCTAATGCTCATGAACTCCTTAGCCATAGGCCTCTGCTAAGTTCCACAGTACTTAGCATGAACTCCCTCCTCTGTAACAGGTTTCTAATCTATTCAGAAAGGTCTCGTTTATACTCACAACAGTTGTACCACTATTGTGCCAATAGGCACATACAGCCTGTGATATTAGTTTTGTACCATGCAAAATCCAAAGTTGCGAGACCAGTATTGACAGCTTTTCTCTCTCATCTGCCTGTCAACACAATTCCTGGCGCTATGAAATCTAGTTAGCAGGTCAGAAGCTTCCAAGCCAGTTGGAATATAGTATCTTCAGCAAAAAGGTAGTTCCCTCTAAGACAACCATGGTCAATAACTATCATCTCACACTAAACTAATTTGAGAATAAACAATATTAAAATGTCAATACAAAGACCAACCAAAATCAATATAATTACAACAAAATGGCCATGTGCAATCCCTACCCTGTTGTTACTACAATTTTATTTGTATATTTATATAGACATAAAATGAAATGTTTAACCTTATAGTACAGAAATGATAATTTTTAGGATTTTTTAATTGGTAGATAATGCCCAAGGCCATTCTACTATATATTAATAGAACTAAAGAGATGATAAGGTTAAACTGAGGCTTGTGGAAGAGAAACATAGTTATAAGGTGACCCATTTTTTCAAATACCTTATTCACGTGTAATGTTTTTATCATATCTGGATCAAAGATGATTAGTCTTAGAAGTTTTTGTATGTTAATTTGAAGATTTCTTTCCTACTCATGAAATTAGAGATGACAAATTGACATTCAGCTTTAAATTTCCTCAAAACTGAATACCTTTGTCTTAGATGCAATTAAATAACTCTAAGTCAAATAGTATTTAACTAGTTTACTAATTTACCAATATTATAAAATTAAAGTTATGATATAATTTAGCTATTAGTGTAATTTAATAATTGACTCTAATTAAATATTTACTTCCTTTATTATACAATAATCAAATATTTTTGCCTTGATACAAGCCAATGTTTATTTGCCTTATTTTGTTGCTCCACATGCACAATATTCTTCCTAAAACTATCTCATTAATAGAATCTTTTAATATTTATGTTAATTATTAATCTGCATTCATATTTATTTTACCATTTAGAAATATTTAATGATTGTTTTGTAGGAATGGTTTTCACAATCAACATAAATTATAATTATATCTTATAATTACAGTTTCCTAATGATATATGTATACATTTATACCTTATTTGGTTAATGAGAATTTCAATAGGCAAATTATAAAACTGTTTTATTCCAGACTTCAACATCAAGAATGCTGATCTCTTGTACAAGTGAATACACGTGTATCAGTAAATAGAACGCTTTATTGATACTCAGGAAGTCAGTGTGCTGATGAGACGGAATAGCGATGTCATAGATTCTTAATCTATGCTATGCGTTGCCATATGTAAACTGAAATATGCCCTTACAGTTTGGGTCTGAAATATCTCACACAGGCTCTTTTAATATTAATTCCTAAGTTGTAGTATTGTTTTGAGAGGTTATAAAACCTTTGAGAATTAGGACCTAGCTAGAGATATACATTACTAGGGGCAAGACTTTGAGGATTGTAATCTGGCCCTTCTTCTGGTTCAACATTTTCCTCTCTGGTTTGTAGTCTCAGAGGAACTGCATCACGACTTTCTAATAGTAAAGCTCTAAAACTGTACACAAATAAACCTCCCCCATTAAGTTACTTCTGCCAGTTAGTTTGTTGGAGTGGTTAGAAATGTGACTGCGACAGTGGGTTAATGATATGATTCGGATATAAACTGTTCCCAACAAGTTTGTTTAAATACTTGGTTTTCAGAATGAAATACTGCTTTTGGTCCCTGGCAGAGGGACCTTGAAGGAGATATCTGCTTATCTTTCTGCCTTGAGTGCTATGCTTTTCCTCCACCACTGAGATATAAAACCTTGGCTATTCACTTCTATTTTCATGGATGAAACCTACTGTGTATATCCCATCATAAAAAAAAAAAACAAAAAACAAAAAACAAAAAACAAAAAAACTACCCACTAAATCATGTGCCCAAATAAGCCTCTCCTTTAACTTGCTACTTTCTGGTAGACTGTCATAGAATGTGAAAGTAATTAATTCAGATGGTAAAGATTGTTGAAGTGTGTATGTATCAGTTTGATATTTCAATGGTTGAGGTTGAAATTCAGGCCAAACAAACTTTATTTCAATACTGAGCCTGGAGTCTAATATTGTCAGTAAAATACATATAATCATGGGCTTCATCTCCCATATGACAAGAGGCGTTTGTGCTGGAGAGGTAGCTCAGTGGTTAAAGGCACTTGCTCCTAGAGTGGAGGACTTGTATTCAGTTTTAGTACCCATACAATGGCTCAAACATCTGCAACTCCAGTTCCAGGGAACACAGTGCCACCTCCTGGCTTCTGAGGACACTGTATTCATGCCCATGGTGTACATCCATGTATGTGGACAAAAAACATACACATAAAATGAACATAAATCTGGTTTTAAATGTTTTAGATAGCACACTCTTGTTGTACCTATGTACTCTGGAAGGTCAGAAATCTCCCTAAGTTTATAGGACAGGTTCTCAATGTGTGTGGAAGACATTTAGTCCATACTTCTTTCTCTCACTTTCTGTTATTCACCCCAGGATATTTTGTAAAAAATATCTTTTTTTCAGGTTTTGGAATTTTAATATAATTATATGATTTCCCCCTTCCCTTTCCTTTCTCCAACCATCTAATGTAAACCAAGCCTCTTCAAATTCATGCCCTTTTTATTGTTGTTATACTTCTAAATATAATCTCCATCTGTATAATAAATGCATTTGTTTTCAGGGCTGACTATTTTGCATGGAATAACCAATTGGCGTGCTTCCCTAGAGAAGACTCTCTCTCCATTTCTCAGCATTCCTTAGATGCAAATTTAGCCTATCAACTGTTGTCTCTGTGCTCTCCTCACATTTAGATACATGTTGATGATATTTTTATGGGTGCAGTTTCTGACACTGTGAAAAGACAGAATCATAGAGCAACACTCCCCAAATTCTCTGGCCCTTAGACTCTTTCCACTCCCTTGTCTGCAATGATTCCTGAGCATTAGCTACAGGAATTGTATCATTGCTCTATCCCTCGGGATGACATGGTCGCTCTGCAGTTTGACTGGATACATGTTTTTCCTTTTTTTTCTATAATAGTCTGTCTATTGCACTCCTTCTTGATGAGGGATAAGGACTACACTTCTCCATGTGTATAGGGAGAAATATTTACAGATTGTTAGGGATTATGCTAGTTTAGAAATTGTAGGCTTTTCTTCACGATCCATGACTTTATTAGTCCTGGGTATTTGGCTAGACTGCTGGCACCAGTCTTTATTTTTCTTTTTCTGAACAGGTCATGTGTTCAATTAGAGAGGTGTTGGCTAAGGTATGTGTGTCACTACTACAATCTTATGGTTATTGTGCTAAGTTGGTCATTTCATAAATTCCATATCTAGGAAGGACTATTGCTTGCTACTCTTTCCTGGAGGCTTGCATTATGGTTTCAGATATCAGAAAAGCCAATACTTAGGAAGGAGGCATTCAGGCCAGTCTTAGCTCAGCAGTCGCTTGTCCCCATGTCTGAAGTGCTTGGTGTCTTCAGCAATAGGGGCTTATCTTCTATTTTTGGAGGCCAACCAAGGGCAATAACAATAGCCCCTAATGTTTTGGGAGTTTCTTGGACATCTTTAATCAACAACTCAAAAGAGGGCATCTCATATTTGGTGTTAGGGTTTTGTTATATGGCCTTTGGCTCTTGTAAGGAGAGTTGTCAGACCTGATGATAAAATTTTATCTAAATTTTGTATCTATTTATACATAGACTTATGTGTACTATAGATCTCATTTAGGTAAATAGGAAATTACCTCATTCTTCAATTTTTTTCAGACATCCTAACTGTTATCTTTCCCTCCTGTTTCCTTCTTATATATCTCCCTCTAATTAGAGTCCCCACTTTTTTCATATCCTGGATCATATTGCTTATAACTTGCTATTCTGCTCTTTCTTGCTCCCCAACCCTCCTTTCCTGGCAATGGTTCCATTTTACTTTCTGGGTTTGTCCAGTTGCTCTTTTTTTTTTTTTTTTTTTTTTTCGGAGCTGGGGATTGAACCCAGGGTCTTGCGCTTGCTAGGCAAGCGCTCTACCACTGAGCTAAATCCCCAACCCTGTCCAGTTGCTCTTGAATATGTACTCACATCTGAAGATTTGTGACTGGGAGTTTTCAATGAGAGAGAACATGCTTTGTTTCTGGTTCTATGTTTGAATTACCTCATATAATATGATCTATTAGAGTCCTACCCATTTACTTAAAATAATAATTTCATTTTTCTTTGCAGCTGAATAACATTCCACAGTGTATTCACACAACATTTTCATTATCCATTCCTTGGTTGAAGGACATTTTGGTTGCTTCCTTTTCGTGGCTATTATGACTAGAGTAGCAATCAACATTGGTGAGCAAGAATCTGTGAAGTGGGATGTCCTGTTCTTTGGACATATGCCAAGGAATGGTATAGCTAAGTCCCATGGTTGATTTATTCTTAGCCTTAAGAGAAATTTCCACACTAATTCTTAGAGTGTCTGGACAAGTTTGCAATAAGACTAATAGTGAGCGAGGGTTTCCCTCTCCCACGCCCTGTGTAGCATTTGTTGGTGGTCGTTTAGTTGATCTTTCTCATTTTGTGTGCCACTCCCAGGTTTGTTGGTTTGTTTGTTTATTTTTTTCTCTTCCTAACATCTACATTTCCAGGGTCATATTCTTTAACTGATATGACAAAAGCATAAACCAAATACCTATAAAAATCTTGATTTTTTTTCACAATTTGGTCTGTTCTTTTGCCCATCTTTATTTCATCTATATACCTTCATAAAACTAATCCCTGGGGGCTGGGGATTTAGCTCAGTGGTAGAGCGCTTACCTAGGAAGCGCAAGGCCCTGGGTTCGGTCCCCAGCTCCGAAAAAAAAGAACCTTAAAAAAAAAAACTAATCCCTGTTAATACCATGTTCTCTGTCTATTATAGGACTACACATACACAGGGGAAAACACTATCCTGTGCTGTGTTAAAAAATGAAGAAAAAGAAGCATCCAAAATACTTCTATTAACCACTATCCAGAACCCATAACTATATAATCTTTATAATAAAAAAATTATGTATATGATTAACATTATAGACCTCGCTTGATATGGGGAGAATTTCCTGAATTTAATTCTATGACCTCTTAAAATGGAGAATGTTTCTCATGTATGTTTGATGGGATACAACAATTGAAGAGGACAAAGAGATTTTATATGAGAAACACTCAGAGTTGCTAGAATTGAAGATAAGGGAGGGTAGGACATGAACCAAGAAGCAGGCAATGAGTCCAGAAGATGGATTATTTTCCAAAGCTCCCAGAAAGGAGTACATCTCCATGGGTGTCATGGTTTTATCTGGGTATCACTAATGTTAGGGCTCTGACTCATAGAGCTGTAATGTAAGTTATTATTTGTTATAGTACTCTCAGATAATGATGGCATCCACTAAGATATCTTATTTTAAATTAATGTCCTCAAATTTCAAAGTTAAAACTGACTAGAAATTCTATTATAGTACCTTTGCATATTTTCTTCTCTAAGCTTTTCTACCCTGAAATTGCCATTTTATCAAAACCTCTAAACTCTTCCATTTCTTCAAAAGTAAAGCCAAAACATCAATCCATATATCTATATCTATATCTACATACATTTGAAAATATTATAGAAGAATTTTCTTTACCTTTCTATTAAATATACCTAACTAATTTCAATGTGTTTGTTTTGCTTTCATCCAAGGCTAGTCCTTTCATTTGTTCTGTTCTTGACTTCTCAAGGACTTTTCACCTGCTGTTATTTCCTCTCTGTTGAGCATCATCAATTTTCTTTTTAATCTTGTGATCATCTACTATCCATATGAATGCATTTCTGTATTTTCATTGATCGCATATTTCTCTTTAAATATTGCACCCTTTTCCTATTCTCCATTAAAATTTCTTTCAAAGATTTATTGTTGCTGTTGTCCTTTTCAGACCTATTTCTTAAAATAAAATTTAAAGTTAGCATATAAAATATTGGATTTCATTATGGCATTATATATGTATACTTGTTTATTCATTTTTCTTTATGACCCATTATTAAATCTATGGAATGCTATTTTGAAATTCCATGGCTAACATCTAATCCTCATATTAGTGGGATTTTCATAAATATCTGACAGTACTGACAATTGATTTATACTAGAAATTACTTTCCATTATTTTCCAGGACATTGCCTTTTGTTTTTGTTTCTTCTTTTTTTCCCTTCATTACTAGGAGCCATTTATTCTTCTTTGCTTGTTCCATTCCTTGGTCCTGTTTCTAAGTGTAGAAAATATCCAGGACTCAGTTATGGCCTCTCTTTTTCTATACTGTCTTCATAAACTGAATTTTACCTTGTCCCCTGACTTACTTGTCAATGAGCCTGAACTTGTCTCTAACCCTGACATCTTTAAGTTCTGCATTTGTATGGTTACTTTTTGTGTCCACTTGAATAGCCACTAGGCATCAAGAACTTCACCTAGTGTTCAAAGCAGCATTTTACAAACAGGGTGTATTTTGCTATGAACCATTTGTATTTTCCCACCCAGTGACAGGCATTTTCAACTAAGGATTGTAGTCTGTAAGCAAAAAATCTGTTTTCATAGAATGCTTGACTTTTCCCAGTCTTATTAATATAGTGGATTAAAGATTTGCTTGATTACAAATAAGATAGGGGCAGTTCAGGCTACTTCATATAAAGGGAGAGTAGAGTGACTTGAGACAGTGAGGGAAATTCCCCACCTTATTTGCATGGGTCTTAAAGAAAATGAAATATAGTCAAGCCTCATTAGAGCTGGGAATAATGTTAAACTATGTACTAGTACATACACGGTGTAGGCTGGGGAATGATAGTTCTGGTGGCAAAATCCATCATGATCCTGATGGTTCTGGTGGTGGAATCCATTAGGATCCACCTTTGGTAGATTTCTAACAAAGAAGAGTTGGTGAATTTAGGATGATACATTATGCGCCCAGCGATTGTGTTATCTGTTGATTCTAAAGGAAGACTGTCTGGTGTTTTCCATTTCATGGTGAGTCAACCAAGCTCCAGGGAACGGTAACTGCAGCAGAACATGGGCTTGTGAGAGTGTGCCCCCAGCTAGTGCAGAAATTTGGATTTGCTTATTGGTTTGGTAGCAGCCAGCCCCGGGGAGCGGGGAGCGGGGTGTAGGGGATGGTGTGGTGGTGGTGGTGGATGACTGGGAATGTGAGTGGGTTCTTCAGCAAGCAAACCAGGAGAAATTGGGCGAACAAACGCAAGGGGTTAGCTATTGAGGCAGGGAGACCGGCAGGGCCAGAGAGACCATCAGGGCCAGAGAGTAGCCGTGATTTGGTTTTTAATAGTACATGCAACAGAGGGCATTTTCTCAGAGGTGGACTCTTCTTTTGCCAAGTAGTTTTGCTACCTTTCCGCCTTTCTGGCATCCTTATTTGCAGGGTCCTCTTCTAACATTTCAGGATCTGTTTTTAATTTATATTTAGTTTGAAGTTTTCCCTCTATACTCCAATGGTATAAACGTGTTATACAAAACATGGATCTACTGTAATGATATCTTCTCAGCTCAGTCTGTTCATTTCCCTATGTAACTTTTTGTTTGTACTACACGAACACGGAATGTACTTAGTTCATTTGCTTTAGAGTTGATTCTGATCCTACTTTGAGTGCCCATCTATATTCTGGAACCTACAGCTTGGAAAGTGGAAACATATGCTGCATTGTTAACTATAGGGGCTGTGTGGGGCCCAATTTCCTGTAGAAGAATTTGTCAGTGGAACATACTTTATCTGGGGATATAAAATTCCTACATGCTCAAGCCCAAAGTAGATTTATAATGCAACAAAAGGACTGGTCTTTTATTTCACGGTTGAAAGAGATTGAGCATCTCTTACTCCCTTATCATCTAATCTAGATTCTCTTAAGAGACACTGCACTGAGTAAGCATATAATGAGTAAGCATACAAAAACTATAAGGTTGATAAAATTAAGAAGTAACCACATGGAAATTCCAAATAGTAATAGTAAACGGGTTAGCTTCCTTATAAACTAACTTGCATTGTAACTTAAATGAGTAAACTCATGCAGTTAACTAATCATCAGAAACGAGAACTAAGGATGAGCCTTGAAGATCCCAATATTTCATTACAGCTGTGGTAAGCTCCTCTTTATCACAATAAAATATCTTCTTCCTATTTATGAGCACCCCCAAACCCTGTAAATTGGAGTTGCTGAGGAAAATGTTTTGGAACCTGTCCTTGTAGCACACATCTAGAATCTGTACTTCATTTGATAACAAAAGAATTCATAAATGTATATGAAGTTTAAGAAAAACTTTGCCATACTATCTGGAACTGTCCATCTAGTTTCTAATGTCCTAACAGCTTCTGACATCAAGGACATAGTAAGACGGTTATATTTGTTTTGCGGTTATTGGACCTTTTCATGCCATTGGCAGTTGGATGATAGTAATTGGAATCAAGTAAACCCTCAGGTTCCAAGCCTAGTGCTAGATACTACAATCTCCACTGAACCATAGAAATAGCTTATGAATTGAAAATTCACTACTACATTTTAGGGATCAATTATTCCATCAAAACTTTGGGTCTTTGCTTCTTTAGACTAAATGTTCACCTTCCTGCCATAAATCAAACTTGCCAAAAAACAGTTGATTAAAGCCAACTATATCTTTATTGTTTTATAAATTGTAGGGAAGAAGAGACAGGAGGTATGTAGCACATCGAGATTGGTTACTGGGAATACTTCGAATGGATTACATTCAAAATTGTCAAAGTCATTAATTTTATTTACCTCTTTCACCCACCTAACCATCTAAGGTTCTGCATAATTCACTGCATTTACTTCTGCAGATATCAATGCTCAAGGGATTTAATCTATTGACTTATATCATCGGGGTGGCATTTCCTAACTTGTTGATGTCACCTGGGCAGATATAGACCAAAGACGAACCAATCAGTATTGAATCTACTTGTGAACAGCTTGCTGGGCTGTTTCAGTGCCTAATAGCTAAAGGTTAAGTATTGTATAGAAGATTATACTCCTAGACATTTGCCTTCTCCTCACAGAGACTATGCACAGGTGAGGCTTCTTGACTCACAGTTAAAATTGCCTTTGTGGTAAATATATTGTCCTATGTATTAATAAGGCTTTAGGAGTTTTCTATTTAACCTTCTCTAGCTCAGATTTACAAGGTTTGATTCTTGAGCTTAATCAGGTTTCTGCTCTCATTTTTCACCAAAGAATTTTGTTGCTTCCACCATCCCTGTTTATCAGGAATTAGTTGCAAATCTCATTCCTTCCTCAGACAATCTAAATTAATTTCATTTAGCATCTCTAGCACAGGCATCCCTTTCATCATACATTCTTCCTGCATCTCCTATTTATGGGGAACTTACTGTCTTTGCACTAAGCTTTTATGCTTTTGAAACTCAGAACCTTTTTTATTCCCCAGAAACCTTAGCTTTTTGTACTCCAAAGCCTCATCTCTCAAGACAGTGGCTCTCTGCAAGGGGTTTGAAAGTTACAATTTCCAAGTAAACTCCAAGACCATGATTCTTTGTTTTATGCATTGGGTTCTTGTCCAAGATAATAAGTCTTAGCCTCAAGGTCTGACTTTAATGGGAAATGCTGAGGGGGTAATGAGGGGTAAAAAGAGAATGAAAATCTATCTGTTAATGCTCCAAGATATTATCCTCTCTCTATTTCTCTTCTTAGTAAATCATTGCATTTGGATACTTCAATGTAGCTTTTCTCCCCATAGCATCCCCTGGAAGTTATGCAAGACCCTTGAATGTGGAGTCTCTGCCTCTGGTTTTGTCATGATTCATAAGGGACTTACATTTGCATAGAATCTGTGTGTCTAAAATAATAGCTCCAACAATCAGAATTCTTAGATTTAGTTCTTAGAATGAACTGAAAGAATAAAGGTGAGAATTGTTTAGTCATTGATATTGGAAAAAATCTAATTTAAATGAAGCTATGGGAAAGCTAGGATGAACATAAAATTAGAATGAACAATTTATTATTTCTTTTATTTTTGAGATTTTAATTATATCATACCCCTCTTCCCTTTCCTCCATCCAAACCACCCACCCAATAAACCACTTCACGCTCTCCTTATAACTAATGGACTCTTGATTCGTTAATTCTTGTTATATACATATATGTACATGTATGTACATATGTATTCCTAAATGTATAATGCTTAGCCTCTTAATGTTACCTGTATGTATATTTTCAGGCCTGACCTTTTGGTATTGAACAACTAATTGGTGTATCTGTTCTTGCTGAAGACTCTTTCTACTTTGCTTAGTGTTCTTTAGTTGCCTGTAATTCATTGTGTAGGGTTACGGCCTCTTATTTTTTTTCCTGCATCCACATTGGATGCCTACTGTCAGTATTCATCTCATGTTAGATATATCTATAAAATAATATGCTGTACCAAAAGTTTATGGAAAATTGATGTAAAGGAGGTAGAAAGATTGCATGTATTAGAAAATCAGAGCGTTTGTTGTAAGAATGTGATTTATAGTAATGGCTGAACCTAAATCCATGAAATCTAAACAACATAAATAGGTTTTATTCTTACATTTCTATTCTAGATCTACTCAATCACATGTGTAACACATATATACATATACACACATACATACCCACAAATATACTTCAAACATAGAATAATCTGTAGGTCCCTGTATTCTGACTTGCTATCACATTGAACTAAAACTCGTGCTTAAAACAACTTCAGACCAATTTCCCTCATGATATCGATGCAAAAATAATCAATAAAATTCTCACAAACTGAATCCAAGAACACATCAAAATGATCATTTACCATGATCAAGTAGGCTTCATTCCAGAGATGCAGGGATGGTTCAATATACAGAGACCCATCAACATAAATGACTATGTAAACAACTCAAGGGACAAAAGAAACCCCACATGATCATCTCATCTCATATGCTGAGAAATCATTTGACAAAATTCAACATCCCTTCATGATAAAAGTCTTGGAAAGATCAAGAATTCAAGGCCCATAGCTAAACATAGTAAAAGCAATATACAGCAAACCCATAGCCAACATCAAAGTAAATGGAGAGAAACTTGAAGCAATCCCACTAAAATCAAGGACTAGACAAGGCTGAGCACTCTCTCCCTAACTATTCAATATAGCACTTGAAGAGTTAGCCAGAGCAATTAGACAACAAAAGGAGGTCGAAGGGATAGAAATTGGAAAAGAAGAAGTAAAAATATCACTATTTTCAGATGATATGATAATATACTTAAGTGACCCCCCCCCAAAGTTTCACCAGAGGACTCCTAAACCTGATAAACAATTTCAGCAAAGTGGTTGGATATAAAATTAACTCAAACAAATCAGTAGCCTTCCTCTACTCAAAGGATAAACAGGCTGAGAAAGAAATTAGGGAAACAACACCCTTCACAATTGACACAAACAATATAAAATACCTTGATGTGTCTCTAACACAGCCAGAGAAAGATTTGTATGACAAGAACTTCAAGTCTCTGAAGAAAGAAATCAAAGAAGATTTCAGAAAATAGAACGATGACCCATGCTCATGGATTGGCAGGATTAATATAGTAAAAATGGCCTTCTTGCCCAAAGCAATCTCCAGATTCAATGCAATCCCCATCAAAATTCCAAATCAATTCTTCATAGAATTAGAAAGATCAATCTGCAAATTTATTTGGAATAACAAAAATCCTAGGATAGTGAAAACTATCCTCAACTGTAAAAGAACATCTGGGGGAATCACCATCCCTGAACTCAAGCTGTATTACAGAGCAATAGTGATAAAAAAAACTGTATGCTATTGGTACAGATGCAGGCAGGTAGATCAATGGAATAGAATTTAAGGCCTAGTAATGAGCCCACACACTTGTGCTCACTTGATCTTGACAAAGGTGCTAAAACCATCCAATGGAAAAAAGATAGCATTTTCAACAAATGGTACTGGAGTTCAACTGGAGGACAGCATGTAGAAGAGTGCAAATGGATCCATACTTATTACCATGTACAATGCTTAAGTCCAAGTGGATCAAGGACCTCCACATAAAACCAGATACAGTGAAACTAATAGAAGAGAACTTAAGGAAGATCCTCAAACACAGAGGCACACGGGAAATTTTCCTGAACTGAACACCAATGGCTTATGCTCTAAGATCAAGAATCAAAAAATGCATAAAATTGCAAAGCTTCTGTAATACAAGGGACACTGTCATTAGGAAAAAATGGCAACCAACAGATTGGAAAAAGGTCTTTACCCATCCTATATCCAATAGAGGGCTAGTATCCAATATGTACAAAGAACTCAAGAAGTTAGACTCCAGAGAATCAAATAATCCTATTAAAAATGGGGTTCAGAGCTAAACAAAGAATGCATAGCTGAAGAATGCCGAATGGCTGAGAAACACCTAAAGAAATGTTCAACATCTTTAGTCATAAGGGAAATGCAAATCAAAACAACCCTGAGATTCCACCTCACACCAGTCAGAATGGCTAAGATCAAAAACTCGAGCGACAGGAGATGCTGGCAAGGATGTGGAGAAAGATGAACAGTCCTCCATTGTTGGTGGGATTGCAGACTGGTATAACCATTCTGGAAATCAGTCTGGAGGTTCCTCAGAAAATTGGACATTGAATTACCTGAGGACCAAGCTATACTGTTCTTGGGCATATACCCAAAAGATGCCCCAACGTATAATACAGACACATGCTCCACTATGTTCATAGCAGCCTTATTTATAATAGCCAGAAGCTGGAAAGAACCCAGATGCCCTTCAACAGAGGAATGGATACAGAAAATGTGGTACATCTACACAACTCAGTTATCAAAAGCAATGACTTTATGAAATTCATAGGCAAATGGATGGAACTGGAAAATATCATCCTGAGTGAGGTAACCTAATCACAGAAAAACACACATGGTATGCACTTATTGATAAGTGGGTATTAGCCTAAATGCTCGAATTATCCTAGATGCATAGAACACATGAAACTCAAGAAGAATGAACAAAATGCAAATGCTTCACTCCTTCTTTAAAAGGGGAACAAGAATACCCTTGGCAGGGAATAGGGAGGCAAAGTTTAGAACAGAGGCAGAAGAAACACCCGTTCAGAGCCTGCCCCACATGTGGCCCATACATATACAGCCACCAAACTAGATAAGATGGATGAAGCAAAGAAGTGCAGGCCTACAGGAACCGGATGTAGATCTCCCATGGGAGACACAACCGGAATACAGCAAATACATAGGCGAATGCCAGCAGCAAACCACTGAACTGAGAATGGGACCCCCGTTGAAGGAATCAGAGAAAGGACTGAAAGAGCTTGAAAGGGCTCGAGACCCCATATGAACAACAATGCCAACCAACCAGAGCTTCCAGGGACTAAGCCACAACCCAAAGACTACACATGGACTGACCCTGGGCTCCAACCTCATAGGTAGCAATGAATAGCCTAGTAAGAGCACCAGTGGAAGGGGAAGCCCTTGGTGCTGCCAAGACTGAATCCCCAGTGAACATGATTGTTGGGGGGAGGGAAGTAATGGGGGGAGGGGAACACCCATATAGAAGGGGAGGGGGAGGGGTTAGGGGGATGTTGGCCCGGAAACCGGGAAAGGGAATAACAGTTGAAATGTAAGTAAGAAATACCCCATTTAATAAAGATGGAGAAAGGAAAAACCAAAAAAAAATGGGGTACAGAGCTAAACAAAGAATTCTCTTTTTGTTTTTTGAGGCAAGGTCTTTTTTTTTTCCAGAGCTGAGGACCGAACCCAGGGCCTTGTGCTTGGTAGGCAAGTGCTCTACCACTGAGCTAAATCCCCAACCCCTTAAACAAAGAATTCTCAACTGAGGAATATCAAAGGCTGAGAAGCACACAATGAAATATTCAACATTCTTAGCTATCAGGGAAATGCAGTTCAAAACAACCCTGAGATTCCACCTCACACCAGTCTAAATGACTAAGATCAAAATCTCAGGTGACAGCAGATGATGGTAAGGACATGGAGAAAAAAGAAAACTCCTCCAGTCTTGGTGGGATTGCAAGATGGTACAACCACTGTGGAAATCAGTCTGGTGACTCTTCAGAAAATTGTACATAGTGCTACCTGAGGCCCCACCGATATAATTCCTTGGAATATACCAAAAAGATGCTCTAATATATTACAAGGACACATGGTCCACTATGATCATAGCAGCCTTATTTATAATGGCCCGAAGGTGGAAAGAACCCAAATGTCCTTCAATAGAGGAATGGAAACAGAAAATGTAGTACATTTATACAATAGAGTACTACTCAGCTATTAAAAACAATGACTTTATGAAATTCTTAGGCAAATGGATGGAACTAGAAAATATCATGCTGAGTGAGGTAACCCAGTCACAAAGGAACACACATAGTATGCACTCACTGATAAGTGGATATTAGCCCAAAAGCTCAGAATACCCAGGATAAAATCCACAGACCATATGAAGCTCAAGAAGAAGGAAAATCCAAATGTGGATGCATCAGTCCTTCTTAGAAGAAGAAAGAATATATTCACAGGAGGAAATACAGGGACAATGAGCAGAGCAGAGATTGAAGGAAAGGCCATCCAGGGACTGCCCCACCTGGGGATCCATCCCATATGCAGACACTATACCAATTCATTATTGTTGATGCCAAGAAGTGCTTGCTGAACGGAGCCTGATACATCTGTCTCCTGAGAGCCTCTGCAAGAATTTTACTTATATGGGTTAAGATACTTGCAGCTAACCTTAATAATGATCATGGGAATCCCAATGGAGGAGTTAGAGAAAGAACTGAAGGAGCTGAAGGGCTTTGCAACCCCATAGGAAGAAACAATAGTATCATCTGACCAGAACCCCTCTCCCTCCCCCCAGATCTCCCAGAGACTAAACCACCAACCAAAGAATACACATGCCACATACATTGCAGCAGATGTCATTGTCTGGCATCAATAGGAGGAAAAGACCTTGTTTCTGTGAAGACTTGATGCCCCAGTGTAGGGGAATGCCAGGGTATTGAGGTAGGTGGGAGGGGAAGTATCCTTATAGAAGCAGGCAGAGGTGGGATGGGAGAGTGTGGGACCAGAAAAGGGGATAATATTTGAAATGTAAATATATAAAATATCCACCAAACATGTTTTGTTTAAAAAACATGGTTCTAATGCCAACTCAAAGACTGAGGGAAATGAATTAAGTCTAAACATTGAGGTAGAGACTAATAGATACTAACTTGTAATCTTGGATTAGCAATCCACTATCTCTCACACAATTCAATACTCTTATAGTGTGTAGAGATAGAGAAAGAAGAGTGATAAATAATCACTATTTATATGTCCTGCCATTCCTTAGACCTATGTTTTATGAACCTTCAAGTAATATATGAAAATGTTCTTTGGTTGCCTGAATTAGGTGTCAAAGTCGCCAGAGAGAAAGCAAGGCAAGCCACAGTGTCTGAGATGCCTTTAGCCCACCAACAATGATTCTGCATATGATGTGCACTCTTAGGCTTTAGTGGATGTAATTCTTCTCACTGGCTCGCCAGTTTATGGCACACTGCATATCCATAAAACAAGCAATTTCCATTTGTTTTGGGTTCATTTTGCAATGTCTTCTAATTTATTGCTGTCTTCCTGTATCTCTACTCTGGTGGCAGCTTTATTTGGATTCTAGCCTAGGTCATGTAGCAAAATGTATTCAATGAGGCAATACAAAATATATTGGCAAGTAGAAACTTGGAAGTCTTACTTATTGGGGGTTTCCTTCCCTGGATTCTGCTGGAACTCTTGATTACACGGCTGTAAGCTTGTTGGATTATGAAAAACATGTGGTCCAGTTACACTTTCATCCCAGCTGATATCCAGCCAATTTCCAGACATGTTAAATGATATCCTTGACTGCCAACTGACTGGAGACCAGTTCATAAACGAGTCCAGCTGATTTCAACCCAAATTGCAGACTCATAGAGTTGGGAGCTAAATGATTGTTATACAAAGCCACCATATTTTATGTGGTTTGTTGAACAGCAAACATTAAAGGATGCACCATTCAGGAGAGGAATTTCTAGTATGTGTGCTAAGGATCAAATGGAATGGCTTATAAGTAGAGCAGCAAGTAAGCAAATTTAACACTGGTATTCTCTTTCATGGTTCCTTAGGCACTTCCAAATATACCTGTTGGTGATATATATCCTGCTAGAGGAAGGAGTGTAAAAGTGAAAAACGTTGATTATGATGGAAGAGTAGGGGTGTTGATTAAAAGTAATTGTGAACTTGTCCAGATATAACAGACACCCTTCCAGTCTCCAATAGCACCCAGAGCTGGGGCTGTCCCACAGCCAAAACATGCCTGCAGAGAGCTCACCTGCCAGGAGTGCTATCTCCTCTAAGCCCACAGGTAGGACTTCACTTATTCTTCACTGATTATCGAAATAGAAACACGCCAGGAGCACATGAGGCACAGAAGCCACAGGGCAGCCTGGGATAGGACTCTTCAGGTCTCCATCTGTGTCCAGTGCTACAGCTGTCCCACAGTCCTTCGGACCCAAAACATGCCAGCAGAAAGCTGGTCTTCCAGGACTGCTCTCACTCCTAAGACAACATGTGGGACCCCATTTTTGCTCCACTGATTGTCCAAGAAGAGATTCACCAAGAGCACACTGTATGTGGGATCCACAGGATGTCCTGACAGGACCCTTCTGGTCTCCCTGAGCACCTAGAGCTTAGACTGTGCCACTGCCCTCCAATCCCGAAATCTGCCTTGAGAGAGCTGGTCTCCTAGGAACACAGACTCCTATAACCATCCAGTATCTAAAAATGGAAATATAAACAATAAAGAAATCACAAAGGGAGACAACCCTCAAGATAGAAAACCTAGGAAAGAGAAGAGAAATCATAGATGAAAGAATCACCAACAGAATGCAAGAGAACGAAGAGAGACTCTCAGGAGCAGAAGATACAATAGAAAACATTGACACAATAGTTAAAGAAAATGAAAAAAGCAAAAAGCTCCTAGCCCAAAATATTCAGGAAATCCAGGACACAATGAGAAGACCAAACCTCAGGATAATAGGTACAGTAAAGAGCGAAGATTTCCAAATTAAAGGGCCAGTAAATACCTTCAACAAAATTATAGAAGAAAACTTCCCTAACCTAAAGAAAGAGATGCCCATGAATATACAAGAAGCCTAGAGAAGAACTCCAAACAGATTGGACAAGAAAATAAATTCCTCCCGACACATAATAGTCAAAACACCAAATACACAAAACAAAGAATATTAAAAGCAGTAAGGGAAAAAGGTCAAGTAACATATAAAGGCAGACCTATCAGAATCACACCAGACTTCTCAGCAGACACTAAGAAAGCTAGAAGATCTTGGGCAGATGTCATATAGGCCCTAAGAGAACACAAATGCTAGCCTAGGCTACTATATCCAGCAAAACTCTCAATTACCACAGAGGGAGAAACCAAGATATTCCACGACAAAACCAAATTTATACAATATATTTCCACAAATCCAGCCCTATAAAGGATAATAGATGGAAAATCCAACACAAGGAGGGAAACAACACCTAGAAAAAGCAAGAAAGAAAACTTATTTCAACTAACCCAAAAGAAGAGAGCCACACAAACATAATTCCACCTGTAACAACAAAAATAACAGGAGAAAACAACCACTAGTCCTTAATACCTTTTAACATCAATGGACTCAATTTCCCAATAAAAAGGCATATACTAACAGACTGGATACGTAAACAGGACCAAGCATTTTGCTACATACAGGAAATGTACCTCAGTGACAAAGACAGACACTACTTAAGAATAAAAGGCTGGAACAAAATTTTCCAAGCACATGTTCTGAAGAAGCAAGCTGGAGTAGACATTCTAATATCGAATAAAATCAATTTTCAAGCAAAAGTCATCAAGAAGGTTAAGGAATGACACTTCATACACATCAAAGGAAAAATCTACCAAGATGAACTTTCGGTTCTGAAAATCAATGCTCCAAGTGCAAGGGCACCCACATTCATAATAAAACTTTACTAAAGCTCAAAGAATAGATTTTACTTCACACAATAATAGCGGGAGTCTTCAACATGCCTCTCTCATCAATGGACAGATCATGGAAACAGAAACTAAACAGAGACACAGTGAAACTAACAGAAGTTATGCACCAAATGAATTTACAAATATCTATAGGACATTTCGTCCTAAAATAAAAGAATGTACCTTCTTCTTAGCACCTCATGGTACCTTCTCCAAAACTGACCATATAATCAGTCCCAAAGAGGTCTTATTAGATAAAAGAAGATTGAAATAATCTTATACATCCTATCAAATCACCATGAACTAAGACTGGTCTTCAATAACAACAAAAACACCCAGAAAGCCCACATATACATGTAAGCTGAATAACTCTCCACTCAATGACAACTTGGTCAAGGAAGAAATAAAGAAATTAAAGACTTTTTAGAATTTGATGATAATGAAGGCACGGCATATCTAAACTTATAGGACACAATGAAAACAGTGCTAAGAGGAAAACTCATAGCTCTGAGTACCTCCAAAAGAAACTGGAGAGAGCATACACTAACACCTTGACAGCATACCTGAATTTCTAGAACAAAAAGCAGCAAATTCACCCAAGAGGAGTAGATAGCAGGAAATAATCAAACTCAGGGCTGAAATCAACCAAGTAGAAACAAAAAAGAACTATAAAAGAATCAACAAAACCAAGAGTTGGTTGTTTGAGAAAATCAGCAAGATCGATAAACCCTTAGCCAGACTAACCAGAGGGCACAGAGACAGTATCCCAATTAGTAAAATCAGAAATGAAAAGGGAGATTTAACTCAGAAACTGAGGAAATTAAAAAAAAACCATCAGATCCTATTACAAAGGCCTATACTCAACAAAACTGGAAAATCTGGGTGAAATGGATAATTTTCTAGACAGATACCAGTTACCAAAGTTAACTATCTAAACAGTCCCATTATCCCTAAAGAAATAGAAGCAGACATTGAGAAATAGAAAATGCTGAGAAAACATTTTACAGAATTCAACAACCCTCCATGATAAACATCTTGGAAAGATCATGAATTCAAAGCCCATACGTAAACACAATAAAAGCAATATACAGCAAACCAGTAGCCAACATCAAACTAAATGGAGAGAAATTTGAGCAATTCCACTGAAATCAGGGACTAGACAAGGCTGCCCACTCTCTCTGTACCTATTCAATATAGTACTTGACTTTCTAGCCAGACAAATTCAATGGCAAAAAGAGGCCAAGGTGATATAAATTGGAAAAGAACAAGTAAAAGTATCACTATTTGCAGAGAATATGATAGTACTCTTCAGTGACCCCAAAAATTCCACCAGAGAAATCCTCAAGCTGTTAAACAACTTCAGTAAAATGGCTGGATATACCATTAACTCAAACAAATCAGTAGCCTTCCTCTACTCATGGATAAACAGGCTGAGAAAAAAGTAGAGAAATTATATCTTTCACAATAGCCACAAATATTATAAAATACCTTGGTTTAACTCTAACCAAGCAAGTGAAAGATCTGTATGACAAGAACTTCAAGTCTTTGAAGAAAGAAATTGAAGATCACAGAAAATAGAAAGATCTCCCATACTCATTGATTGGCAGGATTACTATAGTAAAAATGGCCACCTTGCTGAAAGCAATCTACAGATTCAATGCAATCCCCAGTAAACTCCCAACTCAATTCTTCATAGAGTTAGAAAGAGCAATTTGCTAATTCAGTTGGAATAACAAAAAGCCTAGGATAGCTACAACTATTCTCAACAATAAAAGAACTTCTGGGGGAATCACCATCCCTGACCTCAAGCTGTATTACAGAGCAATCATGGTAAAAACTGCATGGTATGGGTACAGAGACAGGCAGGTAGATCATGGCATATAATTGAAGACCCAAAAATGAACCCACACATCTGTGGTCACTTGATCTTTGACAAAGGAGCTAAAAGTATTCAATGGAAAAATGACAGCATTTTCAATAAATGGTGCTGGTTCAACTGTAGGTCAGAATGTAGAAGAGTGCAAATTGACCCATTCTTTTCTCTTTGTTAAGAGTTCAAGTCCAAGTGGATCGAAAACCTCCACCTATTACTAGGTACACTGAAACTAATGGAAGAGGATGTGAGGAAGAACCTCAAACACATGGGCACAGGGGAACATTTCCTGTGTAGAACACCAATGGCTTATACTCTAAGATCAAGAATTGACAAATGGGACCTCAAAAAAATTGCAAAGCTTCAATAAGGCAAAGGAAACTATCATTAGGACAAACCAGCAACCAAGATATTGGGGAAAGATCTTTACTAATCCTCCATCTGATAGATGGCTAATATCCAATGTATACAAAGAACTCAAGATGTTAGACTCCAGAGAATCAAATAATCCTATTAAAAAATGGGGCACAGAGATTAACAAAGACTTCTCAACTGAGGAATACCATATGATTGAGAAGCACCTAAAGAAATGTTCAACATGTTTAGTCAACAGGGAAATGCAAATGAAACAACCTCACAACACCTCATACCAGTCAGAATGGCTAAGATAAAAAACTAAGGAGACAACAGATGCTGGTGATGATGTGGAGAAAGAGGAACACTCCTCCATTGTTGGTGGTATTGTAAGCTGGTACAGCTATTCTTAAAATCAGTCTTGCTGTTCTTCAGAAAACTGGATATAATACTACCTGAGGACCCAGTTTCTACCACTCCTGGGCATATATCCAAAAGATGCTCCAACCTATAATAAAGATACCTGCTCCACTATGTTCATAGCAGCCTTATTTATAATAGCCAGAAGCTGGAAAGATCCCAGATGTCCTTCGACAAAGGACTCTACACAGAAAATATGGTACATTTATACAATGGAGTACTACTCAGCTATTAAAAACAATGACTTTATGACATTCTTAAGCAAATGGATGGACTTGAAAATATCCTCAGTGAGGTAACCCAGTCACAAAAGAACACACATGGTATGAACTCACTGACAAGTGGATATTAGCCCAAAAGCTTGGAACACCTAAGAAAAAATTCATAGATCATATGAAGCTCAAGAAGATGGTAGACCAAAATGTGATTCCATCAGTCCTTCTTAGAAGGGACAACAAAATACTCACAGGAGGAAATACAGGGGCGAAGAATGGAGCAGGGACTGAATAAAAGGTCATCCAGAGACTGCCTATCTGGGGATCCATCCCCTAGATAGCGACCAAATCCAGTCACTATTGCTGATGCCAAGAAGTGCTTGCTGACAGAAGCCTGATATACATGTCTCCTGACAGGCTCTGCTAGACCCCTACTGATACAGATAAAGGTGCTTGCAGCTAACCAGTGGGCTGTGGTGCATTGGGACACCAATGGACAAGTTTGAGAAAAGATTGAAGGAGCTGATGGGGTTCCCATAGGAAGAACAATAATATTAACCAACCAGACCCCACCAGAGCTTCCAGAGACTAAACCACCAACCAATGAGTGAGTACACATGGAGGGACCATGGCTCCAGCTGCATATGTAGCAGAGGATGCCATTGTCCAGCATCAGTAGGAGGAAAAACCCTTGATCATGTGAAGTCTTGTTTCCCCAATGTAGGGAAATGCCAGGGTGTTGAGTTGGGAGTGGTTTTGTGGTAGTGGGACATCTTCCATGAAGCAGGGGAGTGCGGAGGGTGTATGGGAGAGGGGGTAAAGTGGGAAACATTTGAAATTTAAATACATAAACTATCCAAGACAAATTAAAAAATATAATTTAGATAAAAACAGGCTAAATTTTCTTTATGGGATGCAATGAGGCCCCAAAAACTATCTTTTCCCCTTCTTTCTTCTGAGTGTCTTCCCAACATGAAGAAAGGCATTTATCTTGCTATGAGTTTGTGGAACATGAGTAAATGTAGCTATCTTTAATTTTTTCTTATTGTTTCTTTAGCTTTGCTGTGATGGAAGACAAAATAGAAAAAGATGAAAGTTTTCCATTGGCTCACTTTACCACTATTAATAATTTAATAGCTAGCTTAGATTGAATATTTAATCATAACTGTGCCAAGCTCTTTATATGCATTGTTTCACGTAATCTTCATAACAACATATGAGATAATATATTATTTTTCCCAATTTTACAGTTGAAAAAACTAAGAGGGATTAAGTTACCTAAATTCCTTCAATGAATAAAATGGCTTAAATCCAGAACAATCTGATTACAAAGAAGTTGATTTCATTTTGGCAAAGCATTGCTTCTTAAATAGATAGTAGCATTCTAAAATTATTGCTAACAATTATTTTACTTGCAAGAAAGAAATAAATATTGAGAAGGACTGGGAGAGCATAAGTGCTACCTGACTGGTTACAACGTTATGTGTAAATGAGGGCCCTTGGCAGAGCAAAGTTAACAGGGGCCACTTTGCAGCTCTGAGATAGATGCTCTTGTTCCAGGGGATTCACATAGAATAACGATGATGCCAATGATTCTTGCTGAATTTGGCCCAGGGAAGGAGAAGCCAAGTTATTCTTCTTAAAGTAATAATGCTTTTCCATGAATTTTCCTGACAATAGCTTTCTTGTAAAGAAACTAAACCAAATATACAATGAGAGAAAACACCATTTACAGGTCTCTTTTGATACCCATGTAAATATTGATCCTGTGCAATAAAGAATTGGTATATCATCAGTACATTTTAATAAGATATCTAATGTAAATGATTAACTATTTCCAGGGAAAGAAATTTCTCCTCTGAAACAACCTCCTAATCTATTCAAAGGGCACACATTTTGCAAATTATAGAGAACATTTACCTGAAAAAATGTTTAGCAACTAGTTTAATGATGACATTTTGCAATCACTGTTTTTAGAGTCTTAGGAACCCCTAACAAACAAAAGGCTCTTGGCTGTCCAGTCATCATGTAGCAGCACGCATTTGGAGATTCAATGCTGCCCTTATAGCTTTGTAGCCTGTGGTAGACATTAACACAACTTTGTCCTATAGAACAGACTTCTTTTACCAATGAATTTGTGTAGCTCCAGCTGTGCTAATTACTTTCAGATGTGTATCTGTCACTGAATGCCAATTGATATATGGTCACACAGTAAACTGGGTACATTCGAGTACAGTTTTTCCTCACTATTATAAATTGTACTCATAAGAAACCATGATGATTGGCATTTAGGGGAAATGATTAGGTTGTATGTGTGGTGTGAAGCCATCTACTTTGCAAACATTTGTTTTCCTCACATTTCTATTATATTTCCCAATGAATGAATATGATATGGCAAAAATAAGGATACATTTTTTGTGCCAGAAATAGATCACAAGTCAGAAATAAATGTAATTTCTAATGTTTCATCAGTTAAATATTCTCCATAATTTTATGAACTATGTGCTATTTGATTTTGCTAAGATTGTCACTATTTAGAGCAATGCCTTTGAATATCTACTTTGAAGTACATTCTGTTTTCTTTTAACAATAAGTGAAATATATGTTTTGTCATAAGATACTGTATAGTTTTACAATATAGTTTCTGAAATTAAAGATTCCATGTACATTCCAAACAGCCAAGTTTTTAGTTCCTTGTTGCTAAGGAAACTGTTGGGGGTAAATCATCAGTAAATACAATGAATCGTAGTTAGATCATTGTTTGTTTGGGGCAAATGCCTCTCTGCTTTAAGATTAGAATATTATTACCTTACGGCTGGAAAGAACAAGTTTGTGGGATTATGGTACTGCTTTAGAAAAACAAACCTGCAGGACTCATATTCTTCCTTTTGTTTTAACATGAATGAGTAGACAGGGAACCTAGAGGCTTTTAGAAACAATTGGCATCCACGTTATACTTTCTTTTCATTCACCACCATCTCATAAATGGATTCCTTCCTTTCTTTTCTATCTTCATTGCCTTGCTCCACCCCTCATTTCCTTGGATGATGGCTGTTATAATTACCTCTAAATTGGTCTCCCAGTACAAAGGACATTTTTTCAAATCATGCTTTAATGTTTGTGCTGTCTTAGATTAATTTTGTTCAAATACTATGTCTGCTATTGACAAACTGTGTCCCTTGAGTGAATTATGTAAATGTTTTATATCTTATTTCTTGAAGGTCATATGTCCCTTACCAATTTTTTGTGATGAAGAAATGGCTAATATATAAGCTCTTTATAAAAATTAGTCTATAATTTCTTTAAGTGATCATTTCCATAGCAGTATTCTCTTTGCCTAAATCAAATATTTCAGTGATTTTTCCGCCTAATTCCTTGAATAGATACTTTGATCCTTAAGAAGTATGTAGTCTACTTCTGAATTTCTGTAACTGCCTCTCAAGGTTTCCATGGGGAGTGGAAGTATATAGTTTCAAGAATATAAAATTGGAGAATCATTTATACTTGGAATTGAATTCTCAGTTACTTTACCATATTCAGCTACTTGGTTCTCTGTTTCTTATTTTTGTAAATATATGCATAAGTAGCATTCTCTTGGAAAATATTTGATAATTAAGAAAAATATTTATAGATGTCTATAGAGTGTTACCTCTGATGAAAGATGTTTAACAATTAGTACTTCCTTCCAGCACTTCCTTAGTGCCTCTTTTTTTTTTTTTTATTAACTTGAGTATTTCTTATATACATTTCAAGTGTTATTCCCTTTCCCGGTTTCCAGGCAAACATCCCCCTCCCCCCTCCCCTACCTTATGGGTGTTCCCCTCCCAACCCTCCCCCCATTGCCGCCCTCCCCCCATAGACTAGTTCACTGGGGGTTCAGTCTTAGCAGGACCCAGGGCTTCCCCTTCCACTGGTGCTCTTACTAGGATATTCATTGCTACCTATGGGGTCAGAGTCCAGGGTCAGTCCATGTATAGTCTTTAGGTAGTGGCTTAGTCCCTGGAAGCTCTGGTTGCTTGACATTGTTGTACTTTTGGGGTCTCGAGCCCCTTCAAGCTCTTCCAGTTCTTTCTCTGATTCCTTCAACGGGGGACCTATTCTCAGTTCAGTGGTTTGCTGCTGGCATTCGCCTCTGTATTTGCTGTATTCTGGCTGTGTCTCTCAGGAGCGATCTACATCCGGCACCTGTCGGTCTGCACTTCTTTGCTTCATCCATCTTGTCTAATTGGGTGGCTGTATATGTATGGGCCACATGTGGGGCAGGCTCTGAATGGGTGTTCCTTCTGTCTCTGTTTTAATCTTTGCCTCTCTCTTCCCTGCCAAGGGTATTCTTGTTCCTCATTTAAAGAAGGAGTGAAGCATTCACATTTTGATCATCCGTCTTGAGTTTCGTTTGTTCTAGGGATCTAGGGTAATTCAAGCATTTGGGCTAATAGCCACTTATCAATGAGTGCATACCATGTATGTCTTTCTGTGATTGGGTTAGCTCACTCAGGATGATATTTTCCAGTTCCAACCATTTGCCTACGAATTTCATAAAGTCGTTGTTTTTGATAGCTGAGTAATATTCCATTGTGTAGATGTACCACATTTTCTGTATCCATTCCTCTGTTGAAGGGCATCTGGGTTCTTTCCATTTTCTGGCTATTATAAATAAGGCTGCGATGAACATAGTGGAGCACGTGTCTCTTTCATATGTTGAGGCATCTTTTGGGTATATGCCCAAGAGAGGTATAGCTGGATCCTCAGGCAGTTCAATGTCCAATTTTCTGAGGAACCTCCAGACTGATTTCCAGAATGGTTTTACCAGTCTGCAATCCCACCAACAATGGAGGAGTGTTCCTCTTTCTCCACATCCTCGCCAGCATCTGCTGTCACCTGAGTTTTTGATCTTAGCCATTCTCACTGGGTGAGGTGAAATCTCAGGGTTGTTTTGATTTGCATTTCCCTTATGACTAAAGATGTTGAACATTTCTTTAGGTGTTTCTCAGCCATTCGGCATTCCTCAGCTGTGAATTCTTTGTTTAGCTCTGAACCCCATTTTTTAATAGGGTTATTTGTTTCCCTGCGGTCTAACTTCTTGAGTTCTTTGTATATTTTGGATATAAGGCCTCTATCTGTTGTAGGATTGGTACAGATCTTTTCCCAATCTGTTGGTTGCCGTTTTGTCCTAACCACAGTGTCCTTTGCCTTACAGAAGCTTTGCAGTTTTATGAGATCCCATTTGTCGATTCTTGATCTTAGAGCATAAGCCATTGGTGTTTTGTTCAGGAAATTTTTTCCAGTGCCCATGTGTTCCAGATGCTTCCCTAGTTCTTCTTCTATTAGTTTGAGTGCGTCTGGTTTGATGTGGAGGTCCTTGATCCACTTGGACTTAAGCTTTGTACAGGGTGATAAGCATGGATCGATCTGCATTCTTCTACATGTTGACCTCCAGTTGAACCAGCACCATTTGCTGAAAATGCTATCTTTTTTTCCATTGGATGGTTTTGGCTCCTTTGTCAAAAATCAAGTGACCATAGGTGTGTTGGTTCATTTCTGGGTCTTCAATTCTATTCCATTGGTCTATCTGTCTGTCTCTGTACCAATACCATGCAGTTTTTATCACTATTGCTCTGTAATACTGCTTGAGTTCAGGGATAGTGATTCCCCCTGAAGTCCTTTTATTGTTGAGGATAGCTTTAGCTATCCTGGGTTTTTTGTTATTCCAGATGAATTTGCAAATTGTTCTGTCTAACTCTTTGAAGAATTGGATTGGTATTTTGATGGGGATTGCATTGAATCTGTAGATTGCTTTTGGTAAAATGGCCATTTTTACTATATTAATCCTGCCAATCCATGAGCATGGGAGATCTTTCCATCTTCTGAGGTCTTCTTCAATTTCTTTCCTCAGTGTCTTGAAGTTCTTATTGTACAGATCTTTTACTTGCTTGGTTAAAGTCACACCGAGGTACTTTATATTATTTGGGTCTATTATGAAGGGTGTCGTTTCCCTAATTTCTTTCTCGGCTTGTTTCTCTTTTGTATAGCGGAAGGCAACTGATTTATTTGAGTTAATTTTATACCCAGCCACTTTGCTGAAGTAGTTTATCAGCTTTAGTAGTTCTCTGGTGGAACTTTTGGGATCACTTAAATATACTATCATGTCATCTGCAAATAGTGATATTTTGACCTCTTCTTTTCCGATCTGTATCCCCTTGATCTCCTTTTGTTGTCTGATTGCTCTGGCTAGAACTTCAAGAACTATATTGAATAAGTAGGGAGAGAGTGGGCAGCCTTGTCTAGTCCCTGATTTTAGTGGGATTGCTTCAAGTTTCTCTCCATTTAGTTTAATGTTAGCAACTGGTTTGCTGTATATGGCTTTTACTATGTTTAGGTATGGGCCTTGAATTCCTATTCTTTCCAGGACTTTTATCATGAAGGGGTGTTGAATTTTGTCAAATGCTTTCTCAGCATCTAATGAAATGATCATGTGGTTCTGTTCTTTCAGTTTGTTTATATAATGGATCATGTTGATGGTTTTCCGTATATTAAATCATCCCTGCATGCCTGGGATGAAGCCTACTTGATCATGGTGGATGATTGTTTTGATGTGCTCTTGAATTCGGTTTGCCAGAATTTTATTGAGTATTTTTGCGTCGATATTCATAAGGGAAATTGGTCTGAAGTTCTCTTTCTTTGTTGTGTCTTTGTGTGGTTTAGGTATAAGAGTAATTGTGGCTTCGTAGAAGGAATTCGGTAGGGCTCCATCTGTTTCAATTTTGTGGAATAGTTTGGATAATATTGGTATGAGGTCTTCTATGAAGGTTTGATAGAATTCTGCACTAAACCCGTCTGGACCTGGGCTCTTTTTGGTTGGGAGACCTTTAATGACTGCTTCTATTTCCTTAGGAGTTATGGGGTTGTTTAACTGGTTTATCTGTTCCTGATTTAACTTCGGTACCTGGTATCTGTCTAGGAAATTGTCCATTTCCTGAAGATTTTCAAGTTTTGTTGAATATAGGTTTTTATAGTAAGATCTGATGATTTTTTGAATTTCCTCTGAATCTGTAGTTATGTCTCCCTTTTCATTTCTGATTTTGTTAATTTGGACGCACTCTCTGTGTCCTCTCGTTAGTCTGCCTAAGGGTTTATCTATCTTGTTGATTTTCTCAGAGAACCAACTTTTGGTTCTGTTGATTCTTTCTATGGTCCTTTTTGTTTCTACTTGGTTGATTTCAGCTCTGAGTTTGATTATTTCCTGCCTTCTACTCCTCCTGGGTGTATTTGCTTCTTTTTGTTCTAGAGCTTTTAGGTGTGCTGTCAAGCTGCTGACATATGCTCTTTCCTGTTTCTTTCTGCAGGCACTCAGCGCTATGAGTTTTCCTCTTAGCACAGCTTTCATTGTGTCCCATAAGTTTGGGTATGTTGTACCTTCATTTTCATTAAATTCTAAAAAGTTTTTAATTTCTTTCTTTATTTCTTTCTTGACCAGGTTATCATTGAGTAGAGCATTGTTCAATTTCCACGTATATGTGGGAATTCTTCCCTTATTATTATTGAAGACCAGTTTTAGGCCGTGGTGGTCCGATAGCACGCATGGGATTATTTCTATCTTTTTGTACCTGTTGAGGCCCGTTTTTTGACCAATTATATGGTCAATTTTGGAGAAAGTACCATGAGGAGCTGAGAAGAAGGTATATCCTTTTGCTTTAGGATAGAATGTTCTATAAATATCCGTTAAGTCCATTTGGCTCATGACTTCTCTTAGTCTGTCGACATCACTGTTTAATTTCTGTTTCCATGATCTGTCCATTGATGAGAGTGGGGTGTTGAAATCTCCCACTATTATTGTGTGAGGTGCAATGTGTGTTTTGAGCTTTAGTAAGGTTTCTTTTACGTATGTAGGTGCCCTTGTATTTGGGGCATAGATATTTAGGATTGAGAGTTCATCTTGGTGGATTTTTCCTTTGATGAATATGAAGTGTCCTTCCTTATCTTTTTTGATGAATTTTAGTTGGAAATTGATTTTATTTGATATTAGAATGGCTACTCCAGCTTGCTTCTTCTGACCATTTGCTTGGAAAGTTGTTTTCCAGCCTTTCACTCTGAGGTAGTGTCTGTCTTTGTCTCTGAGGTGTGTTTCCTGTAGGCAGCAGAATGCAGGGTCCTCATTGCGTATCCAGTTTGTTAATCTATGTCTTTTTATTGGGGAGTTGAGGCCATTGATGTTGAGAGATATTAAGGAATAGTGATTATTGCTTCCTGTCGTATTCATATTTGGATGTGAGGTTATGTTTGTGTGCTTTTCTTCTCTTTGTTTTGTTGCCAAGACGATTAGTTTCTTGCTTCTTCTAGGGTATAGCTTGCCTCCTTATGTTGGGCTTTACCATTTATTATCCTTTGTAGTGCTGGATTTGTAGAAAGATATTCTGTAAATTTGGTTTTGTCATGAAATATCTTGGTTTCTCCATCAATGTTAATTGAGAGTTTTGCAGGATACAGTAACCTGGGCTGGCATTTGTGTTCTCTTAGGGTCTGTATGACATCAGTCCAGGATCTTCTGGCCTTCATAGTTTCTGGCGAGAAGTCTGGTGTGATTCTGATAGGTCTGCCTTTATATGTTACTTGACCTTTTTCCCTTACTGCTTTTAATATTCTTTCTTTACTTTGTGCGTTTGGTGTTTTGACAATTATGTGACGGGAGGTGTTTCTTTTCTGGTCCAATCTATTTGGAGTTCTGTAGGCTTCTTATATGTCTATGGGTATCTCTTTTTTTAGGTTAGGGAAGTTTTCTTCTATGATTTTTTGAAGATATTTACTGGTCCTTTGAGCTGGGAGTCTTCACTCTCTTCTATACCTATTATCCTTAGGTTTGATCTTCTCATTGAGTCCTGGATTTCCTGTATGTTTTGGACCAGTAGCTTTTTCCGCTTTACATTATCTTTGACAGTTGAGTCAATGATTTCTATGGAATCTTCTGCTCCTGAGATTCTCTCTTCCATCTCTTGTATTCTGTTGGTGAGGCTTGTATCTACAGCTCCTTGTCTCTTCTTTTGTTTTTCTATATCCAGGGTTGTTTCCATGTGTTCTTTCTTGATTGCTTCTATTTCCATTTTTAATTCCTTCAACTGTTTGATTGTGTTTTCCTGGAATTCTTTCAGGGATTTTTGTGTCTCCTCTCCATGGGCTTCTACTTGTTTATTTATGTTTTCCTGGAATTCTTTCAGGGATTTTTGTGTCTCCTCTCTATGGGCTTCTACTTGTTTATTTATGTTTTCCTGGAATTCTTTCAGGCATTTTTGCGATTCCTCTCTGTAGGCTTCTACTTGTTCTGTAAGGGAGTTCTTCACGTCTTTCTTGAAGTCCTCCAGCATCATGATCAAAAATGATTTTGGAACTAGGTCTTGCTTTTCTGGTGTGTTTGGATATTCCATGTTTGTTTTGATGGGAGAATTGGGCTCCGATGGTGCCATGTAGTCTTGGTTTCTGTTGCTTGGGTTCCTGCGATTGCCTCTCGCCATCAGATTATCTCTAGTGTTACTTTGTTCTGCTATTTCTGACAGTGGCTAGACTGTCCTATAAGCCTGTGTGTCAGGAGTGCTGTAGACCTGTTTTCCTCTCTTTCAGTCAGTTATGGGGACAGAGTGTTCTGCTTTCTGGTGTGTAGTTTTTCCTCTCTACAGGTCTTCAGCTGTTCCTGTGGGCCTGTGTCTTGAGTTCACCAGGCAGCTTTCTTGCAGCAGAAAGGTTGGTCTTTCCTGTGGTCCCGAGGCTCAAGTTCGCTCGTGGGGTGCTGCCCACGGGCTCTCTGCAGCGGCAGCAACCAGGAAGACCTGTGCTGCCCCTTCCGGGAGCTTCAGTGCACCAGGGTTCCAGATGGTCTTTGGCTTTTTCCTCTGGCGTCCGAGATGTGTGTGCAGAGAGCAGTCTCTTCTGGTTTCCCAGGCTTGTCTGCCTCTCTGAAGGTTTAGCTCTCCCTCCCACGGGATTTGGGTGCAGAGAACTGTTTATCCGGTCTGTTTCCTTCAGGTTCTGGCGGTGTCTCAGGCAGGGGTCCTGCCGCTCCTGGGCCCTCCCCCACGGGAGCCCAGAGGCCGTATACAGTTTCCTCTTGGGCCAGGGATGTGGGCAGGGGTGAGCAGTGTTGGTGGTCTCTTCCGCTCTGCAGCCTCAGGAGTGCCCACCTGACCAGGCGGTTGGGTCTCTCTCTCACGGGGTCTGGGAGCAGAGAGCTGCTGCGGGCCGGGATCCGCGTGTGTGGGACTTCCGGTAAACACAGAACGTGCCCGGTCCTAGAGGAATTCTGCTTCCGTTTGTCCCAAGCTCACCAGGCAGCTTTCTTTCAGCAGAAAAGTTGGTCTTACCTGTGGTCCCGAGGCTCAAGTTCGCTTGTGGGGTGCTGCCCACGGGCTCCCTGCAGCGGCAGCTACCAGGAAGACCTGTGCTGCCCCTTCCGGGAGCTTCAGTGCACCAGGGTTCCAGATGGTCTTTGGCTTTTTCCTCTGGCGTCCGAGATGTGTGTGCAGAGAGCAGTCTCTTCTGGTTTCCCAGGCTTGTCTGCCTCTCTGAAGGTTTAGCTCTCCCTCCCACGGGATTTGGGTGCAGAGAACTCCCTTAGTGCCTCTTCAGACATAGAAGACACTGTTATTGGATGAAATATCGTTTATCATCAGTTTGTATGTTGAAGTCATAATCCTTGATACCTGATAATGTGACTTTAAATAAGCAATTAGACTCAATTATGCTTGTTAGAGTAGGTTCTGACTCAGTATAATAGATTTTTTTTAGAAGAAAATGAAATTTGGAGCTAGCGATACAACTCTTTTGGTAGTTTGATTGCTTAACATTTAAAAAGCCTTGGATGTTATCTCCAGCATTGCATCAATTAAGTGTGGACTCAGGTGGAAGCATTAGGAACAGGACTTCTAAGTTACTCTTAGTTTATAGAGAGTTCACGGCCAATAGAACATGAGAGAAGAGCACCCGTACCTCGCTGATCCTGACCCACAACTCCCTACTCTGAAATCCCATGGGAGAGAGAGAGCTCATCGCCCAGACCTCTGGTCAATCCTGAGACTATAAGGCAGGAGAGTCCGCCACTTCTGCCCACCTTTGCTCACATCCTTTGCCCAAGAAGAAACTGTATAGGGCCTCTGGGCACAGGATGATAGGGGGAAGGCAAGTTGCAGGAGCACTGCCTTCCAAACTGCACCCCAGTCTGAATGGACACGGTTGAATAGCTCCCTGAACCCAAATCCCATGGGAGGGAGAGCTAGACCTTCAAAGGGGCAGACACACCTTGGAAACTAGAGGAGACTACCCTCTGCCCACATTTCTGACTCTAGAGGAAAACGCCTAGTGCCATCTGGGACCCCTGTGCACAGGGACCCAGGATAAGGAGGGGCAGGCCCTTCTGGTTACTGCTCTCACAGAAAGCTGAAACCTAGCACGGAGGAGTGACTCCAGGCCCAATACCAGAGGTAAGACCAACCTTTGTGCTCCAGGTGACCTACCTGACTGTTGGACTCAAGACACATGCCCACAGGAACAGCTGAAAGCCAGTGGACAGGAATGACTACAAGCCTGAAAGCAGAAAACTCTGTTCCCATAACTGGCTGAAAGAAAACAGGAAAATAGGTCTACAGCACTCCTGACACACAGGCCTGAAGGACGGTCAAGCCACTATTAGAAACAGCAGAACAAGGTAACACCAGAGACAACCTGATGGTGAGAGGCAAGCACAGGAACCCAAGCAACAGAAATCAAGACTACATGGCATCACCAGAGCCCAATTCTCCCACCAAAGCAAACACTGAATATCCAAACACAGCAGAAAAGCAAGATCTAGTTTCAAAATCACATTTGATCATGATGATGGAGGACTTTAAGAAAGACATAAAGAACTCGCTTAGAGAAATGCAAGTAAAACACAAGTAAACAAGTGGAAGCCCTTAGAGAGGAAACACAAAAATCCCTGAAATAATTACAGGAAAACACAATGAAACAGGTGAAGGAATTGAAAATGGAAATAGAAACAATAAAGAAAGCACAAAGGGAGATAACCCTGGATATAGAAAACTAAAGGAAGAGACAAGGAGCCGTAGATACAAGCATCACTAACAGAATACCAGAGATAGAATAGAGAATCTCAGGAGCAGAAGATTCCATAGAAGTCATCGACACAACTGTCAAAGATAATGTAAAACAGAAAAAGCTACTGGCCCAAAACATATAGGGAATGCAAGAAACAGTGAGAAGATCAAACCTAAGGATAATAGGTATAGAAGAGAGTGAAGACTCCCAACTCAAAGGACCAGTAAATATCTTCAACAAAATCATAGAAGAAAACTTCCCTAACCTAAAGAAAGTGATGCCCATAAACATTTCAAGAAGCCTACTCCAAATAGATTGGACCAGAAAAGAAACAGCAAATACACAAAACAAAGAAAGAATACTAAAAGCAGTAAGGGAAAAAGGTCAAGTAACATATAAAGGCAGACCTATCAGAATTACACCAGACATTTTGCCAGAGACTATGAAAGCCAGAAGATCCTGGACAGATGTCATACAGACCCTAAGAGAACACAAATGCCAGCCTAGGTTACTGTACCCAGCAAAACTCTCAATTAACATAGATGAAGAAACCAAGATATTCCATGACAAAACCAAATTTACACAATATCTTTCTATAAATCCAGGCCTACAAAGCATAATAAATGGTAAAGCTCAACACAAGGAGGCAAGCTACACCCTAGAAAAAGCAAGAAACTAATCATCTTGGCAACAAAACAAAGAGAAGACAAACACACAAACATGATCCCACATCAAAATACGAAAATAACAGGAAGCAACAATCACTATTCCTTAATATCTCTCAACAACAATGGACTCAATTCCCCAATAAAAAGACACAGATTAACAAACTCGATACATAATGAGGACCCAGCATTCTGCTGCCTACAGGAAACACACCTCAGAGAAAATGACAGACACTACCTCAGAGTAAAAGGCTGGAAAACAACTTTCCAAGCAAATGGTCTGAAGAATCAAGCTGGAGTAGACATTCTAATATCGAATAAAAACAATTTTCAACCAATAGTCATCAAAAAGGTTGAGGAATGACACTTTATATTCATCAAAGGAAAAATCCACCAAGATGAACTCCCAATCCTAAATATCAATGCTCCAAATACAAGGGCACCTACATACATAAAAGAAACCTCACTAAAAAGCTCAAAGCACACACTGCACCTCACACAATAATAGTAGGAGATTTCAACACCCCACTCTCATCAATGGAAACAGTAATTAAACAGGGACATAGACAGACTAACAGAAGTTATGAACCAAATAGACTTAACAGGTATTTATAGAACATTCTATTCTAAAACAAAAGGATATACCTTCTTCTCACAACCTCATGGTACTTTCTCCAAAATTGACCATATAGTCGGTCATAAAGCAGGCCTCAACAGATACAGAAAGATAGAAATTATACAATGCACGCTATCAGACCACCACAGGCTAATGCTGGTCTTCAATAACAATAAGGGAAGAACGCCCACATATACATGGAAGTTGAACAATGCTCTACTCAATGATAACCTGGTCAAGGAAGAAACAAAGAAAGAAATTAAAGACTTTTTAGAATTTAATGAAAATGAAGGTACAACATACCCAAACTTATGGGACACAATGAAAGCTGTGGTTAGAGGAAAACTCATAGCTCTGAGTGCCCGCAGAAAGAAACAGGAGAGAGCATATGTCAGCAGCTTGACAGCACACCTAAAAGCTTTAGAACATAAAGAAGCAAATACACCCAGGAGGAGTAGAATGCAGAAAATAATCAAACTCAGAGCTGAAATCAACCAAGTAGAAACAAATAGGACCATAGAAAGAATCAACCGAACCAAAAGCTGGTTCGTTGTGAAAATCAACAAGATAGATAAACCCTTCCCAGACTAACCAGAGGTCACAGAGATGTGTCCAAATAAACAAAATCAGAAATGAACAGGGAGATATAACAACAGAATCAGAAGAAATTCAAAAAAAATCATCAGATTCTACTACAAAAGCATATATTCAACAAAACTTGAAAATCTTCAGGAAATGGACAATTTCCTAGACAGATACCAGGTACTGAAGTCAAAACAGATAAACCATTTAAACAACCCCATAACTCCTAAAGAAATAGAAGGAGTCATTAAAAGTCTCCCAACAAAACTTGAGCCTCGGGACCACAGGTAAGACCAACATTTCTGCTGCAAGCGACCTGCCTGGTGAACTCAGGACACACAGAGGCAAAATTCCTCTAGGACCGGGCACTTGTGGTGGTTAGCAGGAGTCCCAAACCCGCGGATCCCTGCCCGCAGCAGCTCTCTGCTCCCAAACCCCGTGGGAGAGAGACCTCATCGCCTGGTCAGGTGGGCACTCCTGAGGCTGCAGAGCGGAAGAGACCACCAACACTGCCCACCCCTGTTCACATCCCTGGCCCAAGAGGAAACTGTATACGGCCTCTGGGTTCCCATAGAGGAGGGCCCAGGAGCAGCAGGTCCCCTGCATCTGAGACACCACCAGAATCTGAAGGGACCAACCTGATAAACAGTTCTCTGCACCCAAATCCCATGGGAGGGAGAGCTAAACCTTCAGAGAGGCAGGCTCGCCTGGGAAACCAGAAGAGACTGCACTCTGCACACATCTCTGACGCCAGAGGAAAACACCAAACACCGTCTGGAACCCTGGTGCACGGAAGCTCCCGGAAAGGGTGGCTCAGATCTTTCTGGTTGCTGCCGCCACGGAGAGCTCATAGGCAGCACCCCACGAGCAATCTTGAGCCTCGGAACCACAGGTACGACTAACATTTCTGCTGCAAGTGACCTGCCTGGTGAACTCAAGACACAGGCCCACAGGAACAGCTGAAGACCTGTAGAGAGGAAAAACTACAGGCCCGAAAGCAGAACACTCTGTCCCCATAACTGGCTGAAAGAAAACAGGAAAACAGGTCTACAGCACTCCTGACACACAGGCTTATAGGACAGTCTACCACTGTCAGAAATAGCAGAACAAAGTAACACTAGAGATAATCTGATGGTAAGAGGCAATCACAGGAACCCAAGCAACAGAAACCAAGACTACATGGCATCACCGCAGCCCAATTCTCCCACCAAAGCAAACACAGAATATCCAAACACTCCAGAAAAGCAAGATCTAGTTTCAAAATCATATTTGATCATGATGCTGGAGGACTTCAAGAAAGACGTGAAGAACTCCCTTAGAGAAACACAGGAAAACATTAATAAACAAGTAGAAGCCTACAGAGAGGAATTGCAAAAATCCCTGAAAGAATTCCAGGAAATCATAAATAAACAAGTAGAGGCCCATAGAGAGGAGTCACAAAAATCCCTGAAAGAATTCCAGGAAAACACAATCAAACAGTTGAAGGAATTAAAAATGGAAATAGAAGCAATCAAGAAAAAACACATGGAAACAACACCTGGATATAGAAAACCAAAAGAAGAGAAAAGGAGCTGTAGATACGAGCCTCACCAACAGAATACAAGAGATGGAAGAGAGAATCTCAGGAGCAGAAGATTCCATAGAAATCATTGACTCAACTGTCAAAGATAATGTAAAGCGGAAAAAGCTACTGGTCCAAAACATACAGGAAATCCAGGACTCAATGAGAAGATCAAACCTAAGGATAATAGGTATAGAAGAGAGTGAAGACTCCCAGCTCAAAGGACCAGTAAATATCTTCAACAAAATCTTAGAAGAAAACTTCCCTAACCTAAAAAAAGAGATACCCATAGGCATACAAGAAGCCTAAAGAACTCCAAATAGATTGGACCAGAAAAGAAACACCTCCTGTCACATAATAGTCAAAATACCAAACACACAAAATAAAGAAAGAATATTAAAAGCAGTAAGGGAAAAAGGTCAAGTAACATATAAAGGCAGACCTATCAGAATCACACCAGACTTTTTGCCAGAAACGCTGAAAGCCAGAAGATCCTGGACTGATGTCATACAGACCCTAAGAGAACACAAATGCCAGCCCAGGTTACTGTATCCTGCAAAACTCTCAATTAACATAGATGGAGAAACCAAGATATTTCATGACAAAACCAAATTTACACAATATCTTTCTACAAATCCAGCACTACAAAGGATAACAAATGGTAAAGCGCAATATAAGGAGGCAAGCTATACCCTAGAAGAAGCAAGAAACTAATCGTCTTGGCAACAAAACAAAGAGAAAAAAGGCACACAAACATAACCTCATATCCAAACATGAATATAACAGGAAGCAATAATCACTATTCCATAATATCTCTCAACATCAATGGCCTCAACTCCCCAATAAAAAGACATAGATTAACAAACTGGATACGCAATGAGGACCCTGCATTCTGCAGCCTACAGGAAACACACCTCAGAGACAAAGACAGACACTACCTCAGAGTGAAAGGCTGGAAAACAACTTTCCAAGCAAATGGTCAGAAGAAGCAAGCTGGAGTAGCCATTCTAATATCAAATAAAATCAATTTTCAACTAAAATCCATCAAAAAAGATAAGGAAGGACATTTCATATTCATCAAAGGAAAAATCCACCAAGATGAACTCTCAATCCTAAATATCTATGCCCCAAATACAAGGGCACCTACATATGTAAAAGAAACCTTACTAAAGCTCAAAACACACATTGCACCTCACACAATAATAGTAGGAGATTTCAACACCCCACTCTCATCAATGGACAGATCATGGAAACAGAAATTAAACAGAGATGTAGACAGACTAAGAGAGGTCATGAGCCAAATGGACTTAACAGATATTTATAGAACATTCTATCCTAAAACAAAAGGATATACCTTCTTCTCAGCTCCTCATGGTACTTTCTCCAAAATTGACCATATAATTGTTCAAAAAGCGGGCCTCAACAGGTACAAAAAGATAGAAATAATCCCATGCGTGCTATCGGACCACCACGGCCTAAAACTGGTCTTCAATAACAATAAGGGAAGAATGCCCACATATACGTGGAAATTGAACAATGCTCTACTCAATGATAACCTGGTCAAGGAAGAAACAATGAAAGAAATTAAAGACTTTTTAGAATTTAATGAAAATGAAGGTACAACATACCCAAACTTATGGGACACAATGAAAGCTGTGCTAAGAGGAAATCTCATAGCTCTGAGTGCCTTCAGAAAGAAACAGGAAAGAGCATATGTCAGCAGCTTGACAGCACACCTAAAAGCTTTAGAACATAAAGAAGCAAATACACCCAGGAGGAGTAGAAGGCAGGAAATAATCAAACTCAGAGCTGAAATCAACCAAGTAGAAACAAAAAGGACCATAGAAAGAATCAACAGAACCAAAAGTTGGTTCTTTGAGAAAATCAACAAGATAGATAAACCCTTAGCCAGACTAACGAGAGGACACAGAGAGTGTGTCCCAACTAACAAAATGAGAAGTGAAAAGGGAGACATAACTACAGATTCAGAGGAAATTCAAAAAATCATCAGATCTTACTATAAAACCTATATCCAACAAAACTTGAAAATCTGCAGGAAATGGACAATTTCCTAGACACATACCAGGTACGGAAGTTAAATCAGGAACAGATAAACCAGTTAATCAACCCCATAACGCCTAAGGAAATATAAGCAGTCATTAAAGGTCTCCCAACCAAAAAGAACCCAGGTCCAGACGGGTTTAGTGCAGAATTCTATCAGACCTTCATAGAAGACCTCATACCAATATTATCCAAACTATTCCACAAAATTGAAACAGATCGAGCCCTACCGAATTCCTTCTATGAAGCCACAATTACTCTTATACCTATACCACACAAAGACCCAAGAAAGAAAGAGAACTTCAGACCAATTTCCCTTATGAATATCGACGCAAAAATACTTAATAAAATTATGGCAAACTGAATCCAAGAGCACATCAAAACAATCAATCACCATGATCAAGTAGGCTTCATCCCAGGCATGCAGGGATGGTTTAATATATGGAAAACCATCAACATAATCCACTATATAAAGAAACTGAAAGATAAAAACCACATGATCATTTCATTAGATAATGAGAAAGCATTTGACAAAATTTAACACCCCTTCATGATAAATGTTCTGGAAAGAACAGGAATTCAACGCCCGTACCAAAACATGGTAAAAGCCATATACAGCAAACCAGTAGCTAACATTAAAGAAAAGGGAGAGAAACTTGAAGCAATCCCACTAAAATCAGGGACTCGACAAGACCACCCACTCTCTCCCTACTTATTCTATATAGTTCTCTAAATCCTATCCAGAGGAATCAGACAACAAAAGGAGATCAAATGGATACAGCTTGGAAAAGAAGAAGTCAAAATATCACTATTTGCAGATGATATGATAGTATATTTAAGTGTTCCCAAAAGTTCCAAGAGAACTACTAAACCTGATAAACAACTTCAGCAAAGTGGCTGGGTATAAAATTAACTCAAATAAATCAGTAGCCTTCCTCTACACAAAAGAGAAACGAGCTGAGGAAGAAATTAGGGAGATGACACCTTTCATAATAGTCCCAAATAATATAAAATACTTCGGCGTGACTTTAACCATGCAAGTAAAAGATCTGTATGATAAGAACTTCAAGTCTCTGAAGAAAGAAATTGAAGAAGATCTCAGAAGATGGAAAGATCTCCCATGCTCATGGATTTGCAGGATTAATATAGTAAAAATGGCCATTTTACCAAAAGTTTTCTACAGATTCAATGCAATCCCCATCAAAATTCCAATCTAATTCTCCAGAGAGTTAGACAGAACAATTTCCAAATTCATCTGTAATAACACAAAACACCGGATAGTTAAAACAATCGTCAACAAAAAGACTTTCGGGGCTATTCACTATCCCTGAACTCAGGCAGTATGACAGAGCAATAGTGATAAAAACTGTATGGTCTTGGTACAGAGATAGGCAGATAGACCAATGGAATAGAATTGAAAATCCAGAGATGAACTCACACACCTACGGTCACTTGAATTTTGACAAAGGAGGCAAAACCATCCAATGGAAAAAAGGTAGAGTTTTCAGCAAATGGTGCTGGTTCAACTGGAGGTCAGCATGTAGAAGAATGCAGATCGATCCATTCTTATCACCATGTACAAAGCTTAATTTCAAGTGGATCAAGGACCTCCACATCAAACCAGATACACTCAAACTAATAGAAGAAAAAGTCTGGGAGCATCTCGAACACATGGGCACTGGAGAAAATTTCCTGAACAAAACACCTATGCCTTATGCTCTAAGATCAAGGATTGACAAATGGGATCTTTAAAACTGCCTTCTGTAAGGTAAAGGACACTGTTGTTAGGACAAAACGACATCCAACACATTGGGAAAAGATCTTTACCAATCCTATAACAGTTAGAGGGCTTATACGCAAAATATACAAAGAACTCATGAAGTTAGCAGGGAGACTATTAACCCTGTTAAAAATGGGTTTCAGAGCTAAACAAAAAATTCACAGCTGAGGAATGTCGAATGGCTGAGAAACACCTAAAGAAATGTTGAACATCTTTACTCACAAGGGAAATGCAAATCAAAACAATCCTGAGATTGCACCTCACTCCAGTCAGAATGTCTAAGATCAAATCTCCAGCAACAGCCGATGCATGCGAGAATGTGGAGAAAGAGGAACACTCCTCCATTGTTGGTGGGATTGCAGACTGGTACAACCATTCTGAAAATCAGTCTGGAGGTTCCTCAGAAAACTGGACATTGAACTACCTGAGGACCAAGCTATACCTCTCTTAGGCATTTACCCAAAAGATGCCCCAACATATAATACAGACACATGCTCCACTATGTTCATAGCAGCCTTATTTATAATAGCCAGAAGCTGGAAAGAACCCAGATGCCCTTCAACAGAGGAATGGATACAGAAAATGTGGTATATCTACACAATGGAACATTACTCAGCTATGGAAAACAATGTCTTTATGAATTTCATAGGCAAATGGAGGGAACTGGAAAATATCATCCTGAGTGAGGTAACCCAATCACAGAAAAACACACATGGTATGCACTCATTGATAAGTGGCTATTAGCCCAAACGCTTGAATTACCCTAGATGCCTAGAACAAATGAAACTCAAGACGGATGATCAAAATGTGAATGCTTCACTCCTTCTTTAAAAGGGGAACAAGAATACCCTTGGCAGGGAATAGGGAGGCAACGATTAAAACAGAGGCAGAAGGAACACTCATTCAGAGCCTGCCCCACATGGGACCCATGCATATACAGCCACCCAATTAGACAAGATGGATGAAACAAAGAAGTGCAGGCTAACAAGAACCAGATGTAGATCTCTCCTGAGAGACACAGCAGAATAGGCCAAGGTCAGAAGCAAACCACTGAACTGAGAACGGGACCCCCGTTGAAGGAATCAGAGCAAGGACTGAAAGAGCTGAAGGGGCTTGAGACCCCATATGAACAACAATGCCAACCAACCAGACCTTCCAGGGACTGAGCCTCTACCCAAAGACTGACTTTGGGCTCCAACTGCATAGGTAGCAATGAATAGCCTAGTAAGGGCACCGGTGAAACGGGAAGCCCTTGGTCCTTCCAAGGCTGGTCCCCAGTGAACGGGATTCTTGGGTGGAGGGCAGTAATGGATGGAGGATGTGGAGCGGACCACCCATGTATAAGGGGAGGGGGAGGGCTTAGGGGGATGTTGGCCAGGAAACTGGGAAAGGGAATAACATTTGAAATGTAAATAAGAAATACCCAATTTAATAAAGATGGAAAAAAGAACATGAGAGAAAACTATGCCTTAAAAAATAAGTGTAAAATCTTAAAAAGAAAAAAGGAAATCTGATTATACAGATTTTTATGATACTTATATTCATAAAGGAAAGACATGGAGAAGGTGGCATTCTGAAATAAGAACAGAGATTTTTAGGAGAATGAAACATTGATCTTGGACATGTAGCTTCTAAGATTCTGAGATAGTTCATAATCATTGTCAAGGACACTGCATTTAGAATCACCTAGGAGACATATCTCTGGGCATATTGATGAGGACATTTCTGCAGCAGTTTAAGTGAGGAATTGTATTTGCACCATCCCACAGTCTTGCTCTGAATATAAATGAGAACACAAGTGTTCATTTTTCTCTGCTTCCTGACTATGGATACAATGTGACAAGCTGCCTTAATGTTGCCATGGCCCTGCTTTCTCACCATGATTGACTGTATAACTTTTCAAATTGTGCACTCAAAGCAAACTGTAGTAGTTTGTCATAAGAACAAGAAAGATAACAATAGAAAATATTTAATGCCTTAGTCTCCCTTGCTGGGGTATATTATTATAATAGCAGTCTTAGTAAGTCAACTAATTCATTTTATGTCATTTCAATTTGCTTGGGTAAAGAAATGACTAGATAATGATGCAATCATTTTAGATGTGTTTAGAGGGTTCCTTGAGGAGATGACATGTGACTTGGTAGAAGGAGAGAAAAAGATATGATTTCCACAAAGTTAGCATTGTTCCACAAGAAAAAAATTCAATAAGAATGAACGAGTAGAAAAAAGGCAAATTTACTGTCTTTGGCTTGTGGAGTTGAGTGAGCTACTCTGCCTATTCATGGAACTCACCACACTGTGTTTCATCTTTTGGACTCTGAGTCTTATACCAGCAGTTTCTCAAGGATATTTCTATTTCACTGAAAATTAAACCATTGGCTTTGGGAGCTCTGGTGGCATTTGGGGCTCTGGGGCCCAGACTTCCACACTTTGACTAAAACAGCCCATCAAACCTCATCATTAGCTTTAACATATCTCCTATTCTTCTACATGCTGACCTTCAGTTAGACCAGTACCATTTGTTGAAGATGCCTTCTCTTTTCCATTGTATGGTGTCTGTGTCAAAAGTCAAGTGTTGGTATGTATGTGGGTTTATTTCTTGGTCTTTGATTTAATTATATTGATGAACCTGTCTGTATTTACACCAATACCGTGGAAGAGTTTATTATTATTGCTCTGTAGTACAACTTGAGATCAGGGATGATAATACCTCCAGAAGTTCTTTTATTGCTCAGGATTGTTTGAGTTGTCCTGGATTTTTTTATTTTCCCATATAAAGTTGAGAATTTCCCTTTGAAGTTTCAAGGTCTGTAAAAAATGAGTTGGAATTTTGATGGGGATTGCATTGAATGTGTACATTGCTTTTGGTAAGGTGGCTATTTTAACTGTTAATCCTGCCAATCCATGAGCATGGGAGATCTTTTCATCTTCTTTCTGATGCATTCTTCAACTTCTTATTTCAGAGATTTGAAGTTCTTGTCATACAGGCCTTTCACTTCCTTGGTGAGTATTATATTATTTGTGACTATTGTACAGGTTGTTGTTTCCCTAATTTCTTTCTCAGACCATTTATCATTTGTATAAAAGCTACTGAATTTTTTAGTTAATTTTGTATCTAGGCACTTTTGCTGATGGTGTTTATCAGTTGTAGGAGTTCTCTGGTAAAGATTTTCAGACAGGTTGATCAATGAAATTGAATCCAAGACATCAAACATAAACCATAACAATTTCTCCTGGAAATTCGTCTTGTCTAAAAGAAACGCAGAATCAAAGATGGAGTACAGACTAAAGGAAAGGTCAACCAATAACTGGCCCAACTTGAAACCCATCCCATGTTTATCAGTCCCTGATAGTATTGATGATACTCTGTTATTCTTACAGAAAAGAGACTAATGTAACTGTCCTATGAGGGGCTCTACCTTAGCTGACTGAAAAAGATGCAGATACCCACAGCCAAACATTAGACAGAGGTGGAGGTCACTTATGGAAGAGCTGGGAGGATTGAAGGTCCCAAAGTCAATAGGAACTCCACAGGAAGATCAGTAGAGTCAACAAACCTGGACCCCTGGGGGTTCTCAGAGATTGAGCCCCTAACCAAAGAACAAATATGGTCTGGACTGAGGCCTCAGGCACGCATGTAGAACATGTGCAAGTCAGTCTCCATGGCTGATTTTTATGGCTTCAGTGGGAGAGGATGCACCTAATCCTTCAGAGATTTGGTGTTTCAGGGTGGGGGAATATTAGGGGTGCCCTCCAGCCTCTCAGAAAGGAAGGGGAGGAGATGATGGGGTAAAGAGACTGTGTAAGCGAGGCTCAGAGGGGGGGTCAGTGATCAGAATGTAAAGTAATTAAGTAATGAATAGTAACTTCTATTTTATTTATTTTTTTATTGTTTGAGAATGTCACAGAAGAGGAAGGAAGAGTGTAAGAATTGGAGGATGGGGAGACATACTGTGAAATGATCTCCTTTGGACATGAATAACTATCGAATTTATCAGTTCACAGGAACCCTGGTTTATTGCACAAGATCCTGACAAGAGCAAGCAAGCCTGGCAAAATGCCAGTCTAGATGGGAAAAAGAATTTATGAGGACCCACTTGCAACTTGGAACTATTGGTAGTCGATAGTTGTTGGGGAAGGAAAAATATTTTTTTTTTGTGATGTGGATGCTGACTATTATTAGGTTGTCTGTATTACTGTATTATGGTATGTGGCCACACTCTCACAGAACTTCTTAAATGCCATAATTGTGTATAGTGGTTTCTCTAATAACTTTTCTTCATTCCTTCTTCATAATTCTCATATATATATGTATATATATAAATATATATGTGTGTATGTATATAATTTTGTAGAACCCTGTTTAATTTTTAACTTTGCACAAGATTTGCCTCCAGCTTAATTGGAGCGGTCACAAAATCAGCTACCATCTTCTGAGAAGGATTGGCCTTTTGAGAAATACAGTTTGTTCCAAATGGCCCTACCATTTCAAACATAGTTGATTGGATTTAACCAGTCATGAAGGCACGGAGGCAGGTTAGTGATATATGGCATTCTAAGAGCTTTCCTAAAAGAGATATTCTAAACTGAATGTGACAGACCATCCCATTAGATCCTGTGTGTCAAAGCACATGCATGGAAACACATTGAGTGTCAGTAGCCTGTTGGGTAGACAACCTTGTGCTGGCTGCTTTTCATGTTAAATTATCACAAGCTAGAAACATCAGAGAGGAGGGAGGTTCTGATGAGAAAATGCTTCCATAAAGTCTGGGTGTAGGCAAGCAAGTTGGTCATTTTCTTAATTAGTAATTTATGTGGGAGGGCCCATCCCACTGTGGGTGGTGCCAGACCTGGGCTGGTGGTACTGGGTTCTATAAGAAAGCAGGCTGAATAAACCTTGAAGAACAAGCCAGTAATAAATACCCTTCAGTAGCCTCTGCATCAGCTTTTACCTCTGAGTTCCTACCCTGTTCCTGTCCTGACTTCCTTTGATGATGAAATTGATTTAGAATCATATGAAAAATTAACTTCCAGCTTGCTTTTGGACATGATGTTTCATCACAGCAATAATAATCCCAACTAAGAAAAACCTAGAAGCAAACAAACAGTTAAAATAGAAGTCAAAACTAAGCAGAGAGCATGGGGTACATATATTTGAGAGGCAGAAAATTTCAAGTCATTTTTAGGAGAGTAACAACATACAAAGATGCAGGTAGAAAAAGAAACACGATAAAAACATTTCATGATGGGAAATCGTTATTACAATGGAAAGTAACAGGTGTCCCTACTTGTATGGTTACCCATCGAATTGTTTAGTTACTAGTCAGTTATTAAGCTATGTGTATTAAAGACATTCAGGATATCGGAAGTGTCTGAAAGCAATTTTGGGTGTGGAGGTGTTAGGACTGATTCTTATACTTCCTGCTTCTTTCAATAAATAGTTTTACAGTTGGAGATTAAGTCTCTTGTTTGTCAAGTAACATATATTGTTGTCCCATGAATTTTAAAGAGTCAGACTAAAAAGTTAAAAAAATTAATTCTTTTTACATTTCTAAATCCTTAGAAAAAATGCCACTATTCCCATCAAGGTGGCCTTGACTGACAGATGCTTAGTTAGGAAATATCTATAGTGCTTGCTTTCCCATCGTGCCCTTAGCAGTAAAGTTAAGATATTTATTTATTGGCATATACATGTACACTTTTGTGCCTGTTCATGGGTGTGTGTAGGTGTGTATATGTATGCATGTGTGCATAGGTTAGAGGACAACTCAGGTGTGGATATGATTTCTCAGGCACTGGTCACTTTTTTGAGAAAAGACTCTCTCTGGCCTAGAATTTGCTAAGTGGGCTAGACTAGTTGTCTAGCAAGTGCAAGGAGTCTCCCTTTGTTTCCATCCTTAGTGCTGGGATTATAAGTACATACCATACTATTCCTATTGTTGTTAATGTAGACTTTGGGAGCTGAACTCAGTTCTTCCTGCCTCAGCCTATATTGCCAGCTCTAAAATTGTCGAGGGATTTTAATCCAGCAACATGGTTGCTTTGGCAAGGGATCACATCCAAAGACCTTCTAGAGCTACATGATTAGATTGAAATGCTGACATGCCCTTCGTACATACCTTTAATCCCTAACAATTAAGACAAGGCTAGTTTGTAGAAGGAAGCAGCCACGTTTCAAAATGATATCTAACAGAGGGGTAAAGTGATGACTCATAGAAAGATTTGACAGAATGAGTCAGAGATAGGATTCGCCCAACTCTCATGAGAAAGCACAGGAAAGATAGGCTGTTTTCGAGCAGCACAGGGAGAACAGGTAGTAGTGTATGTGGTCTCGCAGTTTTACCAGAACAGTTTTGCAGAGACAGGTATCAGAGATAGACACAGGTAAAAAAGAACAAGCCAGAGAATGACAAGGAGCCAGAAGATTAGAGCACATTGCCAAAGTTAATATAAGGCCAGGCAGAGAAATTAAGTCAGTATCTGAAAGAAGTCATTTAGAGTTAGTCAGCTTGGAGAGGAGTTTGGGCCAGAAAATCTGCATTGAACTAGCCAACGAGAGTGCAGACAGATACAGAAAGGGCAAGTTAATTCAGTTGTAACTCTTGGAGGCTGAAACAGAAGCATTCAAGAATCAGGATTGCAGAAGATAAGATTGTATGAGGCTAGAAGATTCTAGGCCCTGGCCTAGGGATACAGAGAACAGAGAAAGAAATGCTTTGAGATTAGGCCAAGCCATGTACATATTCATACAGTTTGGATACAGTTCCCATATCATCATTTCATCTGAAGAAATATAAGAAACATTTATATTTTTATAAAATATCTATGCATTAAAGAATCCCTAGAAGGACCCCTAGCTTATGTACTTACACTTTCTCAAGTTTTTGGATATATGTCTTAATGTCTTAAATCCATGTGGATGAATAAATATAAAATTTAGATTTTTACTGTTTAATGGTAGTCTTTCTTCATTATTCAGATTTTAAAAAGTATCAGGTCAGCCTCATTTTTCTTCATTTCCCAAATGGCTGCCAATGGGCCTTCTCTCAGCACCTTTTTTGTCTTTACTGGTGTGCCATTTATAAAAAGGTTAAAGTCGCTGTCAAATGAATTGTATCAAGACACCATATTTATCCACAGAATTGTGTTTTAAGACTAATAGGTCAACATTGTATCCTGGGATGATCTTGTTATATGTATTTAATATGGAGAATAAGTAACTGTCCATTTCCTTCACACTGTCTATTGGGATAGCCCTTTTGTAGTACTCTGAGGGCATGTTGAAAATGTGAATTCTCCACTGTTTAAATGAATAAAGGTGATGACCAAAGCCAGTTACTCAACTTTTGTCAAACTATTAGCTCCCGGTATGTAAATTAAATCAACTAGCTTTCCTAATATTAATTTGATGAACAAAGATTATTTCTAAGTTACTATGTGGTCCTCTCTGTTTTTTCCCATTAGAAGTACTAGTGTTTAAGAACATCTGTAGTAGGGAATATCCAGGAAGAGGGGGTAGAAAGATTGTAAGAGCCAGAGGACCAGGAAGTCCACTGAATGATTGGGAGTTCTAAATATAACAGAGAAGCTGTGGCTATGATCATCATCTGCATTTGTGTATATTTTTATTAATCTTTTCATTCATTTACATTTCAAACGATATCCTCCTTTCAGGTTACCTTTCCAGAAACCCCCATCCCATCTACCCTCTCCCCCTTCCCCTTTGCCTCAATGAGGGCGCTCCTCATCCCACTAACCCAATCCTGCCTCACCCCTCTAGCATTCCCCTATTCTGGGGCATAAAGACTCCCTTACTTCCCATTGATGTCAGATTAGGCATATGCTACACACATTACAGCTCCCTCCATGTATACTCTTTGGTTGGTGGTTTAGTCTCTGGGAGCTCTGGGTGGTTCCATTAGTTGATATTGTTCTTCCTATGGGATTGCAGTCCCCTTCAGCTCCTTCAGTCCTTCCCCTAACTCTTCCATTGGAATCTCTGGGCTCAGTCCAATGGTTGGCTATGAGTGAGTATCTACATCTGTATTGGTCAGGTGTTGGTAGAACCTCTCAGGTAACAGCCATACCAAGCTCCTGTTAGCAACTGCTTCTTGGCATCAGCAATAGTGTGGGGGTTTGAATAGAATGGATTCCTAGGTGGGGCAGTCTCTGGGTGGCCTTTCCTTCAGTCTCTGTTCCATTTTTTGTCTCTGTCTTTCCTTTAGACAGGAACATTTCTGGGTTAAAAGTTTTGAACTGCATTGGTGGCCCTGTCCTTCAACTGGGGGCCTTGCCTATCTACTGGAGGTGGTCTCTATAGGTTGCATCTCCTATTTGTTGGGTATTTTGGCTAAAGTCATTACCATTGGGTCCTGGGATCTTCTTGCTTCCCTGGAGTCTGGGACTTTCTAGTGGCTATCCCCAGTTCCCCACAGCCTACTGCTACATGTTTCTATTCAATTTTCTGACCCTCTGTATTTCTCTCCTGTCCCTTCCAATACCTGTTCCTGCCCCCATTTTCCCTCCCCCTTCTCTCCTTCGCAGTTCCCTCTCTTCCTCAACCTCCTGTGATTATTCTGTTCTCCGTTCTAAGTAGGATTGAAGCATCTACATGTTGGTCTTACTTCTTCTTAAGCTCCATTTGGTTTTTTGGTTTTATTGTGGGTATTCTGAGCCTTTGTGCTAATATCTGTTTATCAGTGAGTACATATGTGTGTTCTTTTGTGTCTGGGTTACATCACTCAGGATGATATTTTCTAGTTCCATACATTTTCCTGTGAATTTCATGAAGTCATTGTTTTAATAGCTGAGTAGTGCCCCATTGTGTAAATGTACCACATTTTCTGTATTCATTCTTCTGTTGAGGGACATCTGGGCTGTTTCCAACTTCTGACTATTATAAATAAGGCTGCTACCTAACCCCAGAGAGACTTGAGTCCCCAAGGAATGGGATGGTCTGATAGGGTTGGGGTGTTGGCTGGGGACATCCTCTTTGAGACTGGGGAGGATGTATGGGATAAAGAACAGAGGATGCACTAGGAGGGGAATAACAACTGGACTGTAAAAAAGATTAAATAAAAAATAATGAATGAATGAATGAATGAATGCTGCTATATGCATAGTGGAACATGTGTTCTTGATATATGTTGGGGCATCTTTGGGGTATATGCCCAATAATGGTATATAGCTGGGTCTTCATGTAGAAGTATTTCCAATTTTCTGAGAAACTGCCAGATTGATTTCCAAAGTGGTTTTACCAGCTTGCAATCTCAGTAGCAATGGAGAAGTGTTCCTCTTTCTTCACATCCTTGCTAGCATCTGCTGTTACCTGAATTTTTGATCTTAACACTATGGTGGCTTTAACAATATCACCATTAGTTGGCATGCCAATATGGATGGGTGAAATTTTACAAGACTTCATACATGTATGAAGCACCACACTAAAGGCCATTAATGGCTGCTGAGAGAGGGAAATTTTCTTTTTCAGGGATAAACCCAGATTGGTTATCTAGTACTAAGTGGTCAGCTGCAGAAACATATATATTTAGATCATACTAAATGAACTCTACATGCTATATTTATATGTATTTATATTTATCCATTTATATGTATCTGTAAAAATGATTAAAGAAGAGGAGGCTTTGAATTTGGAAGGGAATCAAGGTGAGAAGATGAGAAGGGTAGGAGAGAGGCAACAATGTCGTTATATTTTAATTAAATAAAATAATAGTAAAATAGAATAACAGAAAGGATTGCTTGCAAAAAATATATAGTAACTATTCAGAGAGAGTGAAGACACCTGTGTAAAGCCTGGGCCAAAAATCTGAGAGCTGCACTATTGTTCCAGCCGTGAAGACAATCTAGATACTTGTTTAACACTAACATATGTAAAAATTTGTCCATAAATGGCCTTACTCTAAGATCAGCACCTGTTCTTTGCTGATTTTACCATTACTGTTTTTTGGATTTTTATTAGCTATGCCAAGTTTCTCTGGAAAAATGTTTTATAAATTAGAAAATGTTAAATCATCACTATTCTGCATCACTGAAGACATCAGAAGACAGCAGAATCATGGAGTAGAAATATGTAAGTTTGGTTAATAGATTCTTATGACAACTTTGACACAAACACATTGTATTCTGGCTTCTGTTATGGTCACTGATTAGTTACCTAAGTGGAATCAAAACAAAAGACCATTGAAAACTAGATCAAGTAAGTTTTTTTTTCTTTTCAAAGTGTGTGGATTAGGAAGGGAGGGACAGAAGGAACCATACTGAACCTGGTTATTGTGTCTGGCATCCTCTCTGTTGCTTTACTGGTATTGCCTAATGTAACAGTGTGAGGACTCCAAAGCATAGGGGATTAACTGATTCTTCTGAGCTATCAGAAGCTGTAGTTTTGATTTATTGAAGAGCTTACATTTTAAGCAGAATCGTAATTTTTAATATCTTTATGTGTCATTACTAAGCCTTCTTTGTTAACCCATTCAGATGACTGCTAAGGATAAGAGCATCTTCACTCTTCCTGGTCCAGACAATGGGGAGGGGGATTGGAGAAAGATTAGGAGAAATGGAGCAGATTCCAGAGCAAGCATCTCAAACTGGTTCACCTAAGTAACATATTGGGAAGTCAGTTTAGTTTCAACGAGGAATTTCTGTAGCAGCAACTGAACACTTCAACTGATAGCAGTTTTGGAAACTTTCCTGCCATATCTCCAAATGAACAGTTACTGCCATTTCCCACTGGAGAAGATCAGTTACATCCTTGCATCTGGTATGGACAAGGTTCTGAAATGGTGGAACATTAAGTAGTCACAATATTTAGGTTCCTGTCACTTTAGTTTACTGCATATTTTTTTCCTTTATCATTTTTCATGAAGGCAAATCTGCAGGGCTATGTGGCTGGGAGTTGGGAATTCCATGGAGATATGGGCTATATCTACTTGAGTCAACTTTCAGATGACCCCAAAGATTAATCTTTGCATGTCCTTACTGACGTTGTCTACACAGTGTGCTGACTTAAGCCTTTTTTTTATAGAAAGATCATTATTTATTCTAGTTCAAAGGGAATAGGAAGTGCTCTTTCACCCCCTTGCCACCAACTTACTCCCATTTTTGCCTTTAGGGTGACTTATCACTTATTAGGAACATGAAATAAAGCTTAGATATTAACATTACTAGAAACTTCAGAAACCATTGCCTAATAGCATCATTTACGGATCGATTAAAAACCAAAATGAAGCCAAATGATGTGACTGGCCCAAATTATTCAGCTACTTGCTGACTTACAGTAGAAGCTAATATCCCAGATTTTCTAATTCAATGCTTGTGTTTTGCAAGGCCTTCTTTTCATTATTAAAATAAAAACAAACCTAAGAACAATTTTTCCACTTTCATTGCAATTATTAACATTATTATCTAGAAGTCACCTTGAGTTTTTGCGAAAAAAAGGGTAGCTTCAATCACTTGGTTTTCAAACCAACGTTGCTAACCCTGGGAATCCAATCTGAAGCTGGGGAGACAGGAGACTGGGGAACATGCAGAAAGAAAGAGACAACAGTTCTAATAGGTTCTCTGGTGCTGCAAATCACATTGCTCTCACAAGCCTTTTCTGCAGTCACCATTCCCCTATGTCAAGCTTAAATGTCAATGTCAGCTCAAAGGCTCACAATTTCTGAGTCCCCTAGGGCTAAACTTCCTAAGTGGAAGCACAGGTGACTGAAACACAAATTCTCACAATCAACATTTCAGATTAGAAATAGGGAATGAAACTTAAATATTCCCTCTGTCTCAAACTTGGCATTTTTATTTTCAAAAAGGGTTAACAAAGGCTTTCTAAAATTTCTTTGCTGAAATATTCATGCTTGGTGTATGAGTCAGAAGGACACATTTATGAGACAGAGGTCTCTCTAACATAAACAGAAGGCTTTGGTCCCAGCTGGTGTTTGACAGTGGGGACATTTATTTTCAGTTAGCCTTTAGTTTCGGAACTTTCTTCCTTCACAAAGCCCCCCTTTTAGTATTCACTAGCAGAACTCATTAACTCCTTTACATCTGGACTAGTAGTGATCACCAACTTACGTCCTAAGAGAAATTAACTTATAGGAACATATCGAAGACCCAAACCAGAAGTTTAACTTCTATGGCAAAATGAGACACTAGTCTGGATTTGGAATAGAAAGTATAAAATGACCACTTGGAAAAAATAATGTTAGTCTTTTCAAGGGAAATATTAAAAATTTACCCCATATGGAAATAAAGATAATTGTGGTTTATAACCAAACGTCTATTAATATACAAATTGCTATTTAGTTCTATGTAAATGTGGGTATATTTAAAAAACATAAATTTATTGAGTCTTTGGGATTAAAGATGCTTTAGGCCAAGCACAGTGTTATGCACTTCACATATCCCCCATAATGCAAATGTCTTGGCAACTTGAGGTGCAAGGTACTAATCTAATTTGCTCTGTAACATAGGAATACTGTGCTTTGCCATACAGAAACCCTAACACCTGTGGGCTATATATCTGAGAACATAGCTTCTGGCTATGTTCACCTACAGATTTTGACTTTTTGGTTGGGCACCATGATAATTAACTTTAGCTATCAACTTGAAAATGAGAGATTGTCTACATTGTGTTGATTTATGAGATTATCTGTGGAGTACTGTCTTAATTAGTTTTTTAATGTTAGAAAACCCAGACAATTTTGATTGTCAATATTCCCCAGACAAAGGTGTCCTGAACCCATGTAGAAGTAGAAATCAAACTAAGCTTAGGAAAGTGAGAGTGGAGTCATTCAGTTCTTTCTTCTTTTGATGATAGGTTTGATATGCCTGAAGATTCTACCTTGAATTTCCTGTGGTGATGGACTACAACCTGCAGTTGTACTCTGACATATAGCCATTTCTACCCTAGACTGATTTTCATTAGATAGTTTATTATACTACCAGAAATAAAAGTAGACTAGGCACTGACTAACATAATGAAGCCTTGCTTAAAATCAGGTGTATACGGACCTCTTTATTTAAAATAAAGAAAATAATTGTCCTCCTCCTGTCTCTTAACCTCAGAAAATATTTTAAGTAACAAAGAGTGTATATGTTTACTTGATGTTATTTCCATTTTTCTCATTAGTCTCAATTACTATCTTGCTACCACATGAAATTGTAAGTTTGCTCTATATTTTTAATTTTTATTTTTTATTTATCTTACATCCCAATCACAGTCCCTTCCTTCCTCTCTTCCCAATTCTACCATTACAAATAATACACTCCTACCCTTTCTCCTCAGCGATAAGGATCCTCCCTCCCTTGGTTACCATCTCACCCTGGGGCATCTAGTTCCAGCTGGTTTAGGCAAATCCTCTCCCACTGAGGCCCATTCAAGCAGTCCAAATAGGAGGGAAGGAGATTCAATGACAGGTAACAGAGACCAAGACAAACCCCCGTACTGGTTTGTCTAAATATGTGTAGGGGACATAGGCCTATCTTCCTCATGCTACTTGCTTGGTGGCCCAGGCTCTATGAGCCCCCATGACCCGGGGTTAGTTGATGCTGTGGGTCTTCTGGTGGCATTCTTGACCCCTCCAACTTGCTCATTTCTATCTCCCTACACTCCACAAAACTCCCCGGGCTCCAACTGATATTCTGTTGTATATCTCTGCATTTGCTTTATCTGCTGCTAGACAAATCCTCCCAGGAGACATGCTAGTCTGCAGAGACTGAGGAACAACATCCATTCAGCCACCAACCCCTGACACTATTAATGAGTTTGCTCTGATTGTTTAGTTAGACATCAACAGCTATGTTTTTAGTTCACAAAATAACCTTTCGTTATAAAACTAGTTCTTCGGTAGCTCAGTGAGAACATGGGGATCTTTTAGGCTTCTTAATTTCATTCAGTCTTGCCCTCAGAACAGTTTTCCCTAATACTATTTTTACAACTGTACTTCTATTTATCTCAGATTCAGACAGTTTCTGAGGCATGCATCTCTAAAGAGGAAAGTGCCCAAGGTTAGACTGTCAGTCTAGTTTCGACCATCCATGTAAATAAGTAAGATGGGAGAGAAGAAGAAGGGGGAGCAGGATGACAAGGGAAGAGAGGAAAAAGGTGAAGATAGAGAGAAAGAAGGGAAGAGAGGAAAAGGTAGCAAGTACCAGAGCGCAGCATGACAGAAGCTTTAAGGTATAGGGTAGGTGAAGTAGTTTTAGGGCCTGAGAATTTTTTCTTTTGCTAAGAATTTTCTGGTACACTTTAACATATGTGGACATGTAATCACAGAGCACAAAGGAAAGGTCAACTCTCTGTAGTTAGTAAAGATCTCATTTTCCTCATTGAACCAAGCAATGTCGCAAACAGAGATACTACCTCACATAAGTGACAGCTCTTGTTTTAAAATAATTGGTCATTATTATAAAGCATATAAACAATTATAGTTCTTCATCCCTGTATTGTAGTTGAGATTAACTTGATTTGTTCAAAGTCTTTTTTGTCTGAGTCTATGGAAATTGAGTATCTTGCTGCCTCCCTCACTTCCTATCCATAATTAGAAAATGTTTTATTTTGGGGGATGATAGGATGGATACAGTAACTTGCTAAAATTTTGTAGGATATCAGGGCTCAGCTGGATTGTGTTAGTCTCATGCTGGAGGCTGCTGTCTTCTCCAGCTGACACATGACGTGGCAGAAGCTTGGTTTAAAATATAGCACAAAATTTTCTTTCAGTTGGTTTGAAGATTTATTACTGTCTTCTCCTATAAACAGGCAGCAGATGACTTGACCAAAATAGCATTTTAGGGGTTGTTTAGAAGTGGGATCCCTGATGTCTAAGGGAGGTGGGTTGGGGAAGTTCTGAGTATTACTCTACCTTTGCTGGCACACCTGGTTTGGATACAAAAGTCAGGGATGCTAAACACCTTTTTTTTTATTATGCCCTCTTTACTTTCTAATTTTGGTTTCTTTTTCTTCCTTCCTCTCCATCTTTTTTATGAACCATTCTCACCACACACACACACACACACACACACACACACACACACTTACAAACATGAGAGAGAGAGAGAGAGAGAGAGAGAGAGAGAGAGAGAGAGAGAGAGAGAGAGAGATGGAAGTGGGGCACACACTGCTAGTCAAGAATCCTGGACATCTCAGATATCTCCATGTAAGAAGTATGCAAAAATTATAAAGAAGAATTCTTGTTGGTGGATATATATATTCAAGTCATGTATCTTTTCTATAAGTAATAAATACTTAGGACAATCTACTAGGGACCTTAAATTCTTTCTAAAATGCTCACAATTATTAAAAAATACCATTCATTTTTCTAGCATAAAAGGATAAAGGATAAAGTTCTTGAGTTTAAAGGGGTGAAAGTTCAAGTATTCTGGTGACTAGAAAGGACTATATGAAATATCACTTATTTACTTGTTTGGCTTATTTTTGTCTCTTCAAATTTCTCTCAACCAGTACATGAGGGTGTGAAGGAGAAGCAGAGCAAGAAGGAGGAGTGAGAGGAAAAGGAAGGAACACAAAGGGACAGAAGACATAAGGTAGGTGGTAGGAAAACTGGTTTTATTGGCCCAAGACAAATGTTTTGCTGAGAATTTTCTGACACATTTTAACATATGGGAACTTGTCATGACAGAACATGAAAGCAATGTCAATTTTCTATAGTTAGCGAAGTCTCATTTTTGCTAAAAAACCAAGAACATTTTAATTTTTGATTATTGAAAGTAAATTCTTTGTCATAAAATGCCGTTTGATTACAGTTTCCCTTCCCTTTAATACTTCCAGTCCTTTTCCACTTCCCCTTCCTTCTGGATCCAACCCCTGTTTGTCTCTCACTAGCAAGGAACAGGTTTTTGGGAGATAACAACCAAACACAATAAACTAAAATGTAATAAGATAAAACCAAGCTATCACAAAGAGGCGGAATAAGACCTCAATAGAAGGGAAATAGCCCCAAGAGTAGGCAAAAGAATCAGAAATCCACTCAGTCATACAGTCAGAAGTCCCATAAAATCACTAAACTCAAAACTATAATACTTATGCAGAGGACCTGGTGCAGCCCGTGGAAGCTCTGTTCTTGCTGTTTCAGTCTCTGTGAGTTTATATGGGCATTGCTTCATTGATATAGAGGGCCTTATTGTTGCCCTGGTGCCCTCCATCCCCTTTCGCTCTCACACTCTTTCCACCTCTGCTTTGGTGGGCTTTCCTGAGTTCTGAGGGGAGAGAATTGATGGAGACATCCCGTTAAAGCTCTGTGTTTGATGTTCTCTTTCTCTTGCTCTGCAGTGTGTGGATGTGGTTCTCTGTTCCCATCTGAAACTGGTGGAGGCTTCTTTGATGGTGGCTGAATTAAGTCCCAATATATGAATCAGGCACTAGATCATGGGGAGTTATTTTATTGTTACTTCCTTTTATCTTTGACATTTTTTGTTACTTTATTGTTGGTTTTTTTTGTTAACATTTCAAATGTTATTCCCTCTCCCAGTTTCCCATCCCCACTATCCCATCCCCACTCCTTCTTCTATGATGGTATTCCCCCACTCAACCACTAACCCTTTCACACTTCCCCACCCTGACATTCCCCAACACTGGGGGATCCAGCCTTAGGAGGACCAAGGGCTGCTCCTCTCATTGGTGCCCAACAAGACCATCCTCTGCTACATATGCAGCTGGAGCCACGTGTAGTCTTTGGGTAGTGGTTTAGTACCTGGAAGCTCTGGTTGGTTGGCATTGTTGTTCTTATGAGGTTGCAAGCCCCTTCAACTCCTTCAAACCTTTCTCTAACTCCTCCAATGGAGAACTTGTTCTCAGTGTAATGGTTTGCTGCTAGCATTCGCCTCTCTATTTGTCACGCTCTGGCACAGCCACTCAGAAGAAAGCTATATCAGGCTTCTGTCAGCATGTACTTCTTTGCTTCATCAATATTGTCTTGCTTTGGTGGCTGTATATATATGGGCCGTCCTCCAAGTTGGGGCAGGCTCTGTATGGCATTCCTTTAGTACCTGCTCCAAACTTTGTCTTCATATCTCCTCCTATGAGTACTCCATTGTATATATGTATTACATTTTCTGTATCCATTCCTCTGTTGAAGGGCATCTGGGTTCTTTCCAGCTTCTGGCTATTATAAATAAGGCTGCGATGAACATAGTGGAGCATGTGTCTTTGTTATATGTTGGGGCATCTTTTGGGTATATGTCCAAGAGAGGTATAGCTGGGTCCTCAGGTAGTTCAATGTCCAATTTTCTGAGGAACCTCCAGACTGATTTCCAGAATGGTTGTACCAGTCTGCAATCCCACCAACAATGGAGGAGTATTCCTCTTTCTCCACATTCTTGCCCGCATCTGTTGTCACCTGAGTTTTTGATCTTAGCCATTCTGACTGGTGTGAGGTGGAATCTCAAGGTGGTTTGATTTGCATTTCCCTGATGACTAAGGATGATGAACATTTCTTTAGGTACTTCTCAGCCATTCGATATTTCTCAGCTGAGAAATCTTTGTTTAACTCTGTATCCCATTTTCAATAGGGTTACGTGGCTCTGTGGAGTCTAACTTCTGGAGTTACTTGTATATATTGGATATTAGACCTCTATTGGATATAGGATTGGTAAAGATCTTTTCCCAGTCTGTTGGTTGCCATTTTGTCCTAGTGACAGTGTCCTTGGCCTTACAGAAGCTTTGCAATTTTATGAGATTACCATCTGTAAATTCTTGATCTTAGAGCATAAGCCATTGATGTTTTGACAGGAAATGTTCACCAGTTGGAGTCTCTTCCCCACTTTTTCTTCTATTACTTTGAGTGTACCTGATTTTTTGAGGAGGTTCTTGATGCACTTGTACTAGAGCTTTGTACAGGGCCATAAGAATAGATCGATTTGCATTCTTATACATGCTGACCCCAGTTGAGCCAGCACCATTTGTTGAAAATGCTGTCTGTTTTCAACTGGATGGTTTTAGCAACTATGTCAAAGATCAAGTGACCATAGGTGTGTGGGTTCATTTCTGGGTCTTCAATTCTATTCCATTGATTTACCTGCCTGTTTCTGTACTAATAACATATAGTTTTTTTATCACTATTGCTTTGTAATACTGCTTGTGGTCAGAGATAGTGACTCCTACAGAAGTCCTTTTATTGTTGAGGATTTTTTTGCTATCCTGGGTTTTTCATTATTCCAACTGAATTTGCAAATTGCTCTTTCTAACTGTATTGAGAATTGAGTTGAAATTTTGATGGGGATTGCATCTTCTGAGATCTTCTTCAATTTCTTTCTTCAGAGGCTTGGAGTTCTTATCATACAGATCTTTCACTTGCTTGGTTAAAGTCACACCGAGGTATTTTATATTATTTGGGACTATTATGAAGGGTGTCATTTCTAATTTCTTTCTCGGTTTGTTTCTCTTTTGTGTAGAGGAAGGCTAATGATTTATTTGAGTTAATTTTATACCCAGCCACTTTGCTGAAGTTGTTTATCAGCTTTAGTAGTTCTCTGGTGGAACTTTTGGGATCACTTAAATATACTATCATGTCATCTGCAAATAGTGATACTTTGACCTCTTCTTTTCCGATCTGTATCCCCTTGATCTCCTTTTGTTGTCTGATTGCTCTGGCTAGAACTTCAAGAACTATATTGAATAAGTAGGGAGAGAGTGGGCAGCCTTGTCTAGTCCCTGATTTTAGTGGGATTGCTTCAAGTTTCTCTCCATTTAGTTTAATGTTAGCAACTGGTTTGCTGTATATGGCTTTTACTATGTTTAGGTATGGGCCTTGAATTCCTATTCTTTCCAGAACTTTTATCATGAAGGGGTGTTGAATTTTGTCAAATGCTTTCTCAGCATCTAATGAAATGATCATGTGGTTTTTATCTTTCAGTTTGTTTATATAGTGGATTACATTGATGGTTTTCCATATATTAAACCATCCCTGCATACCTGGGATGAAGCCTACTTGATCATGTTGGATGTTCATTTTGATGTGTTCTTGGATTCGGTTTGCAAGAATTTTATTGAGTATTTTTGCGTCGATATTCATAAGGGAAATTGGTCTGAAGTTCTCTTTCTTTGTTGGGCCTTTTTTGTGTTTTAGATATAAGAGTAATTGTGGCTTCACAGAAGGTACTGGGTAGTGTTCCTTCTGTTTCTATTTTGTGGAACAGTTTGGACGATATTGGTATTAGGTTTTCTGTGGATGTTTGATAGAATTCTCCACTAAACTCCTCTGGTCCTGTGAGGGTTTCATTTTTTTTATTTATTTATTTTTATTTATTTATTTATTTATTTATTTATTTATTTATTTATTTATTTATTTATTTATTTATTTTTGTTTGGAGACTTTTAATAACTGCTTCTATTTCTTTATGAGTTATGGGACTCTTTAGATAGTTTATCTGATTCTGATTTAACTTTGGTAACTGGTATTTTTCTAGAAAATTGTCCATTTCATCCAGATTTTCAAGTTTTGTTGAATATAGGCTTTTGTTGTAGCATCTGATATTTTTTTTTAATTTCCTCGGTTTCTGTTGTTATGTCTCCCTTTTCATTTCTGATTTTGTTGATTTGAATGCTCTCTCTTTGACCTCTGGTTTGTATAGCTAAGTGTTTATTTATCTTGATGATTTTCTCAAAGAACCAGCTCTTGGTTTTATTGATTTTTATATAGTTTTTTTTTCTTGTTTCTACTTGGTTGATTTCAACCCTGAGTTTGATTATTTCCTGCTGTCTACTCCTCTTGGGTGTATTTGCTTCTTTTTGTACTAGAGCTTTTAGTTGTGCTGTCAAGCTGGTAGTGTATGCTCCCTCCAGTTTCCTTTTGGAGGCTATGAGTTTTCCTCTTAGCACTGCTTTCATTCTGACCCTTAGGTTTGGGTATGTTGTGCCTCCATTTTCATTAAATTCTAAAATGTGTTTAATTTCTTTCTTTATTTCTTCCTTGACCGAGTTGTCATTGTGTAGATAGAGCATTGTTGAGCTTCCATGTGTGTGGGCTTTTTGTCATTTTTGTTGTTATTGAAGACCAACCTTAGTCCATGGCTATCTGATAGGATGCATGGGATTATTTCAGTCTTGTATCTGTTGAGACCTGTTTGTGATCGATTATATGGTCAATTTTGGAAAAGGTACCATGTGGTGCTGAGAAGGTATATTCTTTTGTTTAGGATAAAATCCTCTATAGATATCTGTTAAATCCATTTGGTTCAAAACTTCTGTTTGTTTCTCTATGTCTCTGTTTAATTTCTGTTACCATGGTCTGTCCATTGATGAGAGTGGGGTGTTGAAGTCTCCCACTGTTATTGTGTGAGGTACATTGTGTGTTTGAGCTTTAGTAAGGTTTCTTTTATGAATGTAGGTGCCCTTGCATCATTTGGAGCATAGATATTCAGGATAGAGAGTTCATCTTTTTTTTTTTCTTTTTTGGTTCTTTTTTTCGGAGCTGGGGACCGAACCCGGGGCCTTGTGCTTCCTAGGCAAGCGCGCTACCACTGAGCTAATTCCCCAACCCCTAGAGAGTTCATCTTGCAGAGGTTTCCTTTGATGAGTATAAAGTGTCCTTCTTTATACTTTTTGATAATGTTCGGTGGAAAGTCGATTTAATTAGATATGAGAATGGCTACTCCAGCTTGTTTCTTGGGACCATTTCCTTGGACAATTGCTTTCCAGCCTTTTACTCTGAGGTAGTGTCTCTTTGTCGTTGTGATGTGTTTCCTGCATGCAGCAAAATGCTGGGTCTTCTTTATGTGTTCAGTCTGTTATTTTATGTCTTTTTATTGGGGAATTGAGTCCATTGATGTTAAGAGATATTAAGGAATAGTGATTGTTGTTTCCTGTTGTTTTTATTGTTAGTGGTGGAATTATGTTGGTGTCTGTTCTCTTCTTTTGGATTTGTTGCAAGAAGATTATTTTCTAGGCTACTTTCCCTCTGTGTTGGGGTTTTCCTTTTATTATCCTTTGTAGGTCTGGATTTGAGGAATGATATTGTGTAAATTTGGTTTTCTCATTGAATATCTTGGTTTCTCCATCTATGCTAACTGAGAGTTTTGCTGCATATAGTAGCCTAGGCTGGCATTTGTGTTCTCTTAGGGTCTGTATGGCATCTGCCAAGGATCTTCTGGCTTTCATAGTCTCTGGTGAGAAGTCCGGTATGATTCTGATAGATCTGTCTTCATATGCTACTTGACCTTTTCCCTTACTATTTTTTTTGTTTGTTTGTTTTGTGCATTTGGTGTTTTGACTATTATGTGACAGGGGAATTTCTTCTCTGGTCTAATTTATTTGGAATTCTATAGACTTCTTTTATGTTTATGTCCCTTTCTTTAGATTAGGGAAGTTTTCTTCTATAATTTTGTTGAAGATATTTACTGACCTTTTATGTTGGGAGTATTCCCTAACTTCTATACCTATTATCCTTAGGTTCAATGTTCTCGTTTTGTCCTGAATTTCCTAGATGTTTGGGGTTAGGAGCTTTTGGAATTTTACATTTTCTTTGACTGTTGTGTCAATGCTTTCTATGGTATCTTCTGCCCCTGAGATTCTCTCTTCTGTCTCTTATATTCTGTTAGCGATGCTTGTGTCTATGACTCCTGATCTCTTTTCTAGGTTTTCTATCTCCAGGATTTTCTCTCTTTATTGTTTCTATTTCCATTTTTAGATCCTGGATGGTTTTGTTCAATTCTTTCACCTGTTTTGTTATCTTTTTTCTGAAATTCTTTAAGGGATTTTTGTGTTTCCTCTTTAAGACCTTCTACTTGTTTACCTGTGTTTTCCTGTATTCTTTAATGGAGTTATTTATGTCCATCTTAAAGTCCTCTAGCATCATCAGGAGATGTGATTTTTAAAACCAAATCTTGTTTTTCTGGTGTTTGGGGATATCCATTATTTGTTGGTTTGTTTTTGTTTTTTTTGTTTTTTGTTTTTTGTTTTTTTTTTTGGTGGGAGAATTGGGCTCTGATGATGCCTAGTAGTCTTGGTTTGTGTTGCTTAGGTTCCTGCCCTTGCCCCTCAACATTTGGTTGTCTCTGGTGTTACATGGTCTTTCTGCCTCTGACAGTGGCTTTACCCTCCTATACACCTGTGTGTCAGCACTCCAAGAGACTGTATTTTTCCCAGTGGATTCTGGGTAAAGAGAGCTTTGTCACAGGGTCAGCTCTGGGCACTGGCAGAAACTGCAAGGGTCCTATTCCAGACTGCTCCTAGGTTTGTGTGTACTGAGGGTTCCAGTTGGGTCTTTTGGAGCAGAAGTGGCGGTTTTACCTCTGTTCTCAGGTGTGTCAGTGCTCCTGGTGACCGGCTTTCAGTTCTGCATGCAGGCAGAGACCGGAAGGATCTTATCCCTTATTGCTCCTAGGTATTTCTACATTTTAAAAAAGCTAGTAGCATTTTTTTTACCCTATGTCTCTGGGATGTTTACTCTGTGGTTTTTGGTCACTTGAACAATATTAGGTGTGGGGTCTAACTCCCGGAGTGGGAGTTACATCAAATTAGACATTGTTTGGTGATTCCAACAAGTTCTGTGCCACCATTGACCTAGCATATCTTATAGGCTGAACATATATAGGTCAAAGGCTTTGTGACTATATTGGTGTCTATTCTTCACTTTTGGTAGACTGCAGTGTACTTTTCCATACCAATGATACTAGAATGTAGGGGTTACAGTTTCATACATGCTACAGCTAGACTTCTTCATGTTCATTGAGTTGTGCCTGTGTTGTCTCAACAATGAGATTCCACAATCAGTTTGCAGAGAATAATCCCTTGTCTTAGCAACAGCCTAGGTTGTTCATGGATTTCCATGGGACCCCTCTTAGCCAATAATTCAATTGAATGCAAACCAGTTCTTTTACTGGAAGACTTGTTTGGTGACATGAAATGACCAGTCATGACTCTGTCACCCCCTTTATTAGGAGCCATCATTAGGATCTCCTTTATGTATTTTGGGTATTTTCCACAGCACTAAGTATCTATAGCACCCCTCAAATGCATCTCAGCTCTAGCTGTCTGTCTACCCATTCTCTCTTTCAACTCTATGACTTCTCCCTGTTTGATCTTCCAATTTGTATCCCGATATGTCCGTAGTCCACCCATAAAGCCATTCTATTGTCCACTCCAAGGGAGATCCATGTTTCTTCTGTAGATTCCTCTCCTATATCTAACCTCTCTGGATCTATGTATTGTAGGTTAGTTATCATTTATTTAATGGTTAATGTACACATATATGTGAATATATACTATCCACTCAGAATGACTTTTTTCTAGTTCCATCCATTTGCTTGCAAATTTCATGATGTCATTTCTTAGCGGCTGAGCAGTGCTCTGTTACATAAATGTATCAGATTTTCTTCATGCATCCTTCAGTTTAGACACTGGTTTGATTATTTAATTTTTTTGATATCTAGTTCCTTGTTTTTTTTATATTTTGGAAATTAGTCCTCTATTGAATTTGGAGTTAGTAAAAATCTTATCCTATTCTGTAGGCTGCTGTTCTGATTGTGTCTTTAGCCTTACAAAAGCCTTTCAGTTTCATGAGGTCCCGTGCTATTGGTGTTAGTTATGTTTAGAAGTTGTCTCATGTGCCAATGTATTCAAGGATATTCCCTACTTTCTTTTCTGCTAGGTTTAATGATTCTGGTTTTATTTTGAGGTTTTTGATCACTTGGACTTGGATTTTATGCTGGATGATAATTATGATTCTATTTTCATTCATCTCCACGCACACATCCATTTAAACCAGCACCATTTGCTGAAGATGCGCTCTTTTTTTCACATTGTGTATATCTGGCATCTTTACCAAACATCAGGTATCTACAAGAGTGTGGCTTTATAAGTCTTTGATTCAATTCTACTGTCTAACTTGTAAGTTCTTATGCTAAAACCATGCAGGTTTTTATTCTGTAGCTCTGTGGTATAACTCAAAATAATGAATGGTAAGGCCTCCAGCAGTCCTTGTTCAGGAGTGTTTTATCTAGTCTGTGTGTTTGTGTGTGTGTGTGTGTGTGTGTGTGTTTCCATATGAAGTTAAGTATTGTCCTTTCAAGATCTATGAAGAATGGTGTTGGAATTTTGACAGGGATTGTGTTGGACCTGTACATTGTAGGATGGCTATTTTTACTATGTTAATTCTACTGATCCACAAGCACGGGAGATCTTTATGCCTTTTGATATCTCCCTCAATTCTTTTCTTCATGACTCCAAGTCATTTTTTTATCATACATATCCTTTACTTGCTTGAACCAAGCCAGTGTGGAAACAGATGTATTACTTCACATAAATGATAGACCTTGCTTTAAAAGAATTTGACATTTTTAAAGAGTAAACAATAAGTGGCAACAAAATCAACAATTAGGCTTTTATTGCAGAAATTAAGTTGATATTAACTTGGTTTGTTCAAATCATGAGGCAAAAAATAGAAGCCAGACTTACTTATTTTTATTTATTTATTTATTTATTTATTTACTTATTTACTTATTTATTTATTTATTGTGGGGTTGAACCTAGAGACACATGCTTATGAGGCAAGTGTGCCACCACAGAGCCCCATCCTTATGAGACCAGTTTGATAGAGAAAAAAACCTCATCATTTTTTTCAAATGTGATTTCTTTGCCCTTTCTTTTGATTAAGATTTGGAGGCCTCTCTGGTCAGAAATTTAGCAGTTCAATGTGGGAGAGCTTTTCAGCTAGCTAGAGTTATTGGTGTTCCCTGTTTAAACTGCATCTTAGAAAACCAATCAATTTCATTGTTTGACAGTCATCCATTTAGTAACAGTCCTTGGGGATAAAATATCTGCATTTACTAGGTTATATTTCAAGTAGATGCTGATGACATTGGAAAGTGTATCAGGAGGATGAAGATTTACCCTGTTGGGCAAGTTTTACTCTCACAGAATGATGCTACTCGGCATGGTGGCATAGCAAGGCATCAGATACATGAAGTAGTTCAGGATTTCCCCCAGAAGACTGGGTAAATATTGTAAGGGCAGCTCAGACAGACCGTGTCCTGAAAATAACTCTCAGAATGAAATTGTATTCTATTCTCCTTTTTGATGGTGATCGGTACCCTACATTTGCCTACAGGAATCCCTTCAGTTTCGAACCTTTTTCTCACTTAAGACCATGCTTTTTCAAGGGAAGGTGAAAAGTTCAGTTGAGACAATTGCTTTGCTTCTATTTGACTCGAGTTTGTTGACTTCCTTGCATTTTCAAGTTGTTTGGAGTTAGCAGTTTCTCTGCAATGAACGTCTAATTCTGAATTCTCCCTCTTCTAGGAAGGAGAAAGAACTTTATGGGGTTATTTTACTGAGAGCTAATGTACCCTAATTTCTTTTTTATAGAGAAGGAGAACAGGTGGATAGGAATACTCTTAATGTATTAGCCTTACTATTCAACCTGTGTGAAATTCTAGATGTTACTTAGACTGGGTTTCCTACTGGCTTGTAACTTTTACTACTCTACTTGTATCTGGAATTAGAGTACATCATTTTCTCATTTGGTGAGAAGTGGATGAAGGAGCCATCCAGAAAATAGGTAGCAGAGAGGACTGAGTGCTGCCACTGTATAGGCTAATTGCTTAGAGTAACCTGGTCCTGAGGTTTTAGTGCATATATTGGGAACCATATGAGCATTATTTGTGTGCAGCTGCAAGCCGTCAAGTAGCCTCAGATTCTGGGTACTCATCTGATCCTCACATTTCTTTCTTTTTTTTTTTATTAACTTGAGTATTTCTTATATACATTTCGAGTGTTATTCCCTTTCCCGGTATCCGGGCAAACACCCCCCTCCCCCTCCCCTTCCTTATGGGTGTTCCCCTCCCGACCCTCCCCCCATTGCCGCCCTCCCCCCACCAGTCTAGTTCACTGGGGGTTCAGTCTTAGCAGGACCCAGGGCTTCTCCTTCCACTGGTGCTCTTACTAGGATATTCATTGCTACCTATGAGGTCAGAGTCCAGGGTCAGGACTCTCACATTTCTTAGTATCGAGCTTATCATTGCCCAGTATTAGGTGGGTTTTGAAAGACCTTGTTTTTCTTGGTCACCTCTGTACATTTGTCTACAAATAGTGTCATTCTTGTTTGGGCTGTGAAACAATGAAAGTGACCTTGACTCACTGCTCTTTAAATGTCATCTCCAGATTCTGACAGTGTTGGGCATTTTGAGCTCTCAGGAGTGGTGACAAAGTCCAACATCACCACTTATCCTGAAAGGTTCTCACAGTGAGGGGCTCTAATACACAAGTATATGAACATAATCAAGAGGGAAATTATTTGCATAACACCAGAGACTCTCAACTTTACAAAAGGTTTAATTTCATGGTTTGCTTAAATAGAAAGTTCCCATGGTAAATTTAAAATTATTTTATTTTGTAAAAAGAAATGTATAGTTTCTAAGGACATTGGTGGTGCTAAATGATGTAAGCTTGAGTTAAATCTGTAAATGCTACACAACAATTGAATGCGTGATATTTGAACTCTCTTTATTAAGTTGATGATTCTCCCTCTGACTTTACAAAGTACAGTATTCCAAGGAAATGAGGCATTTTGTTATTCTCTCATGTATTTGTAGATATCTAAGTGGAAAGTTACTAGCTAGCCAACCATTCACAAGGACCCCATGAAAACTGGTAAGCCTTAGTATCTTTCTTTTCTGTGGGATTTTTTTCTTCCAAGCCTTCCATCTATAGAAGTTGCTGTTCATTTCGGCTGTAGGCTATGTATTTGCCAGAAGCTTTCAGCAGTTCTAGAAAAATATTCCCCTACTCATCCTCAATTCCCCTTATTGCCAGGCTGGCCCTGACCTTTGCCTCCCATTCTGACAATTGGCTTGCTTTCTTCCTCTAAGAGCCAGTCCTTTTATCTTGGCTCTGATTATTGTTTTATTCCTTGTACTTGAAACATTATGTTGGTAGCTGCCCAACTGTTTTATCCCCTAGAAAATCACCCCACACTTGATTTTGTCTGCACAATTGCCTGGTCCATTACACTGAGGACTCTAGTTCCAGCTCAGTGTCTGGGTCCGGCTGGGTGCTAACAATCCAATAGACAGCATTAGAGCATATGCAAATACCACTCTTTCTTGGACTTTAGGTTGCCATTTTGCTATCTAAATACTTTGAGGTAGTAATTATGACTCAGTTTTCTCAATTTCCCAAGCACCTCAAGGTTTTTTTTTTCCTATTCAATTAGTGAAGTTAGTTCACTAGGTTAGAAATTAAGTGAATGGATGACCCTTAAGTAATGAATGAAAAATTAAACAAGAGATGGTTTCTTAGGCTCTGAAATCAATTGTTTATCTCAACTGTTACTCATTACCTGTTGTTCATCCTATCAATTTCAATTAACCTCTCCCATGCCCTACATTACCAGTAGAAGGCATAACTCTGAAGTCTCTTGTCAATCTTAATATGCAGATTTATTATTAAGTGTTAGCCATATCAAATCTATCCCTTGTTCACAAGGATTCTATTTTCTATTGAGCCACTAAAGGTAGATGAATATCAATAGATCTGTGGACTGTGAGGGATTTCTGAATCATGTAAGGGAACTATAACTAGAAGGATCATTCATAAATATTTTGGAGCTATTGTGTATTTGTCAAGATCTCTCATGAGAGAGCTTATTTAAATTAAGAAAATTCTCAGAACCCCCAGTGAACTAGACTATGGGGGGAGGGCGGCAATGGGGGGAGGGTTGGGAGGGGAACACCCATAAGGAAGGGGAGGGGGAGGGGGATGTTTGCCCGGAAACCGGGAAAGGGAATAACACTTGAAATGTATATAAGAAATACTCAAGTTAATAAAAAAAAAAGAAAAAAAATTTAAAAATGCAAAAAAAAAGAAGAAAATTCTCAGAAGGTTTATTTTAAAAACAGTAATTAAATATTTTTAAAAGATTTATTTATTTATTTCATATATGTGGATACTCTGTCTCTGTCTTCAGACACACCGAAAGAGGGTGTTGGATCCTCATGACAGATGGTTGTGAGTTACCATGTGGTTGCTGGGAATTGAACTCAGGACTTCCGGAAGAGAAGTCAGTACTCTAAACCACTGATCTCTCCACCCTCCCAAAAAGGAGTAATTAAATAGGAACAGATGGGATAGAAAATGACATAAGGGAAAGTCAGTTATGAAAAAAGACTATAAAACAATGAAGAAACTATAAAGATACAAACAAATGACAAAATGCTTTGTTTTTATGGGAAAGAAGAATAATTGTAGAGATACTGCCACCAAAAATAAGAGTTCCAAATGAGAGAGAAAAGCATTCACATTGACCCTTGAAGGAGGGAATGAAGAAGAGAGGCTGTGCTGAGGGAGGCAGGGACATTCTGTTGATAGGCACAGATAACCTCAAGTTACTCTTCAAAAGACAATCCAGGGGAATGAACATGGTGACCCTGATGTCTGTAGGAAAGATGAAGTTCTATGAAGACTATACTACTCATAGTAAACCAACAACCAGTTAACCAGTACCTGGTTCTAATAAAACACTTAATAATTCAGTAGATAAGAATGTAGTAAATTGGCTGGTTCTATAATGCAAATTTGTAGAAACTACAAAGAGGAATGCATTCATCCAGTCTAGGAGCCAGTGTTGACATACACAATTAAGAACCATGTTGTGCAGGCCAAACAAAGTATGTCTGCAGGAAGCATCTGCCCTTTAGCTCTACATTTTATAAACTATTATCTTCGGTTTTTGCTACTGTGCTAGGGAAAGACCCCAGACAGATTTGCACACATGCTGGGAAATTGTTCTGCTACTTAGCTACAACTCTATCCTCTGAGTTTTGTTTGGGTAACCTGTATAACCTGTGTGCTCAGTAGATAAGGTCAAGAAAGGGGGGAATGTGTCAGGATGACAATACTGGGGAGAGCTAAAAGATGGGGAAGTATTCTTAATACTCAGTTAAGAAAATACATGGAAAAAATGCCTCAGAAGATAACTGGCATGTTGTAAGCTGGCTCTGATGTGAGGGTGATTTAAGATCAAGCCATAGCACTTGTTTACTGATTCTTGACAACACTTTACTAAGGACTTTTGCTTACTTCCTACACAGGAAATTAGTTTTATTTGTTTCTTACTTTTGTGAGAGGGAGTTGGAGCAAATGATCAAAAAATACCTTAAAATCTTTTCATGACTATTTAAAAATTATTTATTTTTATGTGCACTGGTGTTTTGCCTGCATGTATGTCTACAGGAGGGTGTTGGATCCTCTGGAGCTGGAGTTACACACAGTTGTGATCTGCCATGTTGATGTTTCGAATTGAACTATCTGGAAGAACAGCTAGTGCTCTTAACCACTGTGCCATTTCTAGCCCTTTATGAGTACTTAAAAAAAACCCATAAAGTGCCTTACAGAATAAAAATGTATGAGTTAGATTACTTGTTGTACTTTAAAATTGGATGTGTCATTTATTTTTCTAACTGGCATTAGTAAATAAATATTAATCATGGTAAGATTAAAATTAATATGACAACAATACTTGGAACCATTCAATTCTCCAATAAATTCCAGCAGACCAAGAGTTTCACTTCCTTCTTTTTGATGACAACCCACAAACATCCACACAATACATTTGTTAAATCATTTATATCTTTAAAGCCTTTCGGAATGTTTTTGAAATTACCATCATTTAAGAAATATGAATATGAATAGGAGAAATCAGGAAAGGCCTGTCAGAATTTGGAACTGGGCCTGGCCAAGAGACACTTAGATGTTAAACACAGCCAAATAGAGGCATCTGATAGATTTCATAAAAGTAAAGAGAAATGTGATCAGGTTCAGAAAGGTCAACTTTAGACAGGAGATAAAAGGAAGGCCCTACACTCTAACAGTATCAGTGGTTGTTGGATTGCTGAGAAGTTAATGATCATGAATTCTGAGGAAAAGGCTGATGATATGTTGACATTTCTAAGAATTTGAGTATACACAGAGATATCTCATTGGCACAGGATCTGCTTGGTGATAAAGCAGTTGATTTGTGCACATAAGGTCCTAGGTTCCAGTAACACCACCACACAATAGTCAGTTATTCCTATCATTGTGTGTAGTTTTCTACCACATGTATCTTAGATAGCATGGTGAACAACCCAGAGTGAAATATCTTCCTCTGAAATAACCTATTTACACTATAAAACTGTTCACAAACAAGCAGTGTGTGTGTGTGTGTGTGTGTGTGTGTGTGTGTGTGTGTGTGTGTGTCTTTATAAGTTTGGGTAAATTATTTCTCTGAAATGATGGAAAGGTCCCAAATTTAAGCATTGACCTTGACCTTGAGTGAGCTTTCTCTAAGCAACCCAGGAAGTAATTTTTGGAGGCCATTCAGCTGTGATTTGCCACTTTATTCTGAAGAACTGTCAAGCATAGACAATTTCTGTGTTTTTAGAGACGTTTACATGGGGGGAAAAGAAAGCCACTAATATTAAGAAAGTTTATATGAATACACTCAGTTCCTATATTTTCTATGCATTTCAAGGATTAGAATTGCTTTTTGTTTATATGGCTGCATGGGTGAGAGTGTGTGTATGTCTGTATATGTGTTTGCAGAGACCAGATATTGATGTTAAGTAACCTTTTCGATGATTATATGCAATATCTTTACTTTTTGGTGACATTCTCTCACTGAACCTGAAGCTCACCATGTTGGCAAAATTGGGTGACCAGGCTCCAAAACGCTAAGGTTACAGATGTGTGCCACTGTATCTGCTTTTAGGTGGATGATGGAGAACTGAACTCAAGTCTTTATGCTTTCAATACAAGAACTTTACACACTGCCATCTCCACAGATCTGATTTCTTTGTATTTGCTTCAGGGGCATACATTTGATTTACTTCCTCTGTGAAGGCATGAAAGTCAAACAATAGGCTGCCATTTATGCATTGAGTATTGCATTGTTTATCTTTACTACCACCTTTGGTAGCATCACTGCAATCTGGTTGGATGAAATAAAGCAACTGTGTCTTGGTGATTCTGAATGGCTTTCACTAAAGGTCACACAGTCAGAAAAATGACAGAGGCCAGAGTGGAACTCTCATCTTGGCTGTCACCGAAGTCAACATTCTTTCCATCATAATCTGTATTCTTGAACAGATCTCATACTCCAACGTTCTGAATCTTACTCAGTAACAATAGAAGTTAACTCATGCCAGAAGAGACTGCACTAGTATGTTTATTAAATTAGAAAAAACAAACAAACCAAACAAATGAACAACATGAGGAAGTTAAAACACAGTGGTTTCTGTTAGGCTCTCTCACATTTCACATCTTTTGTATAGAATCATGAGCAAAATAAAACTTTCTGAATTTTAAAGTAAGATTTCATCCCTTGGATTTTAATTAATGTATGTTTCATCACCAGATCATTCTCTTGTATGTTAATAATCATCAGCCTTTGGTAACTAATAACAGTGTGTATTAATAATTGGCTTTATTTTGTCAATGAATTGATGCATTGGCTATTTTTTCTCCAAAGGAGACGTTACGGTTTGAGACACCCAACACATATACAGCAGAGGACTACCAAATCTGGGTTCAGTCAGAGAAGATTCGCCTAACCCAAAAGAGACTGGAGGCCCCAGGGAATGGGGAGAACTGGTTGGGTGGTGGTGGTGGATGGGGACATCCTTGTGGAGACAGGGTATGGGGAGGAGGTATGGAATGTGGAGCAATCAAAGGATGGACAGGGAGAGGAATAAAAAAAGAAGAACCTTTCCCAAAATCTAATGATGTCAGTGAGTCTTTGAAATTCAAAATTCTAACTATGTGATTTTAATATGCAGACAGTGCATTTTACTTCACTTCAGGGAGAACCCTAATATTGCTTTACTATTATTTGTGTGGTTGTTTCTTTTGAGTCCCAAGATTCAAGTAATGCTTCAGAAAATATGAAAAGCTAAATGCCACATTTACAATTGTTTTGGAAAGGCCTAACCTTTATTAAAGTAACTGGGTAAATACAATTCAAAAGGGTTTACCTCTCTTGTAAATTAAATGGTATGTTTGTAGACTAAAAGGTCAATTTTTTTTCCTCAGCAGAGTCTGATTTTCAAAAACTGTCACTTTTTTCCCCTGTGAGAAAATCATGAAGGCTAATTTGTTGTACATATATGATCCATAAACCAAGACACTGTTCATCCAGGCTCAGGCTCAGTTACTTGTGGCAGGAGAAACCTTTCTTTGTGATGAAGTGTCAATGTTGACTTTCTGAAGACAGATGTGAAAGAACATGGGGCTAACATATTTGGTTTTCTACCCTTGAAGAACTGGATCCATATTCTGGGATATGCCTGCCAATCATGCTCTCCCTGTCACTTGGGCTTTCTCAAATCATTTTGTATCTTGTTGCAGAAAATAGCATTTCCATTTTTTTCATTAAAGAGAAAAATCACCTTTTGCTTTTCATTATCCAAGAAATTCATTAAGAAAACAGAACGTGACTTGCTTCTATCCTCCTCAGCCCTTCTGATGCATACTCCAGCCCACCACACTCCGGATGTACATCCTTGCTTTGAATCTGGAATTCAGTTTTCAAATCATCTTGCTGAAGGGAGAAGTGTGTGACAGCACCATACCTTGAGACCTCTGCTTTCAGAAAAGCTTTCCTTGAGCAAATGTGATAGAGAACTAGTCCTGCACATGATTCATTCCCAAAGCTTAAAGATTCCTGCTAGCTTCTCACACATAAAAAGGTAGCTATGAATTAAATGCTAGAATGACATCATGGAATAATACCAGTAGATATGGATTGTTATGTAAATGCTAAATTCAAAGAGTAGTAAACACTTATCTAAGGTATTTGAATCATTATTCCTTCAATATCCTTTGCTTTTGTCAGTGTAGGAGTTCAGCTCAGTTCGACATGTTAATTAAGCACTTATGTGATAGTCTTGTGCTCAAGATTTAGAGAAACAGGAATAAGGTACCAGCTGTCCCTTCTTTTCTTTTCTTCTTAATTCAGTTTCCCTAGCCAATAAAGCTTTTTCTTCCCTTTTCCTCCCTCCCTCCCTCCCTCTCTCCCTCCTTCTCTCCCTCCCTCCCTCTTTCCCTCTCTGATCTCCTATTCTCTTCCCTTTCTCACCTTTTGTTCTTCAATCCAGGAAAATTTGCAAAACCCCACTATGTTTCTAATCTTGGCTTGGGAGACTTTTGATATTGTTACCTCATGCATAAGCCTCAAGCACAGATAAGCATGTATAGGGTTCTTATCTCAGTACTACAATCATTAAAGTCAAAGGTATGATGAATAAATTGAGCTCCCTGAGCTCCCTTTAAAAAATTATTCAGTAATCTTTGTTTTTTACAGTCCAGTCTTTATTCCCCTCCAGGTTTGCCTTCTGACTGTTCCACATCCCATACCTACTCCCCCTTAACCCTGTCTCCAAGAGGATGTCCCCACCCCAAAACCCCACCCCACTAGACCTTCACACTCCCTGGGCCCTCCAGTCTCTTGAGGGTAGGTGCATCTTCTCTGACTGAACCCAAGTCCGAGAGTAGATGTGTTGGGGGTCTCATCTCAGCTGGTGTATGCTGTCTGGATGGTGGCAGAGCCCTTATTTTTTTCACAGTGATTGTCTTGTCGTGCTGGCCCCCAGTGTTTGATTTTGGTGCCTCACAATTTAGTCTCACATCGTGTTGGTCGCAGCTGCATTCAAAGTCATTTAACTCAACTATCGATGCTATTTTGCAATGGCACTCTGCTAGGCCCTCTAAGCAGCACAGCAATGGATAAGATTGGTCTGCCCTCCAGGTTCTCCCAGTCTTGGCAAGGTAAAGATAATATGCAAGTGACTACCATAAGGCAGAGCGTAAGCAATGCCACACCAGGAATGACCAAAATGCTATGGTGATGTGGAGGTGGGAGAGAATTCGTGGAGCCAGCTATTTCTGAAAAGGTGTCCAGGGGATGCTTCATTGGAGATGGGCTTTGGGAAGTCAGTATGATTCAATAACCAGAGAAGCATAGAGGGCCTGCCTAAACACAAGAAGTAAGAACAAAAGCCTGCCCGAGATGGAAACACACAGAGAATGTTTGTCTGCAGTGCAGGGTTCCTGTAGGGAGTGGCGGAAGAAAGTCCTGCAAAGAGAATTTGGAATCAGTTTGGGGGAGACTTCACATGCCAAGCTCAAGAGTTTGTGGTTAATTCTGTAGTTACTGTAGGGATGATGTTAAATCTTTTTAAAACATTTATTTATTTAATAGACTTACATGATCAAATAGCTTCTGCAGGAAAATCTCCTAATGGTTTGTATAAAGGAGACTGCAAGAGGAAAGCCAAATTTAAGTAATCAGATATGCCCCACTTGATTGCAGTAGTAATGCAAGTTTATCAGAGAATGTAGAGAGAAACATAAATGAAAAATACTGCCTGCAGCTTCATCATCCAGCCTTACCCAGTAGTTACATTTTAATGGATTTATTGCAGTTATTTTTCTATGTGTGCATGATACTGGATGTGTATTTTTGTTGTTTTGCTTCCTCATGTATCAAAAACAATAATCCAGGCCAGTGAAGTGAGTACAAAACCCCATTTTGAAAAGGTAAATTATACTGCTTTGACAACCAACAGCAAACAGTTTACAGTGTCATAAAGTTGTGGCCCTGCTAAGTGTGCTTTACTTGCATTTAATCATAATACCAAAGATCTAGTTATTAGTTTTGCTATAATACATAATTTTGAAAGTAAAGTTAAATATAATACTGTTACACTTCTTCCAGTGTTGGCTTACCATGATTTCAAAAATAGTATAGTATTAATCCCCAACTTTATTGTCTAGGTTTAAAGTATTCCAAATTAGTGTATTTCAAATCAAGGATGTTTTTTCAGCATTACCAAATTTATTTGAAAGAAAATTTGAACTTCTTGTGTTTTTTCTGTTTGTTGTTCTGGTTGTTGGTCACTGAACTGACCTTTATCTGGCCACTTTCCTGTTATTGTTAGCACTTTGTTTATTTGGAGATTATGAAATTTGTGACATAATGGTACACATTAAAAAACTGTTGTTGAAAAAAAATTGTTGAGGAGACCCAGAAACTCATTCCTAAAGATATCCTCCCTTTTCTAATAGCAAAAACTTCCCCAAAGTTTTATTATTTAACTGACAGGTTATAAAAATTATGTTTCTACCTCATTTTTTGATTACTAATCTTTTAGATTTATGTCTAGCTTTCTATTCCTTCCAAGTCATGGTAGAGCTTGGATTGTATAAATTAGTGTCTTATCTGTCATGGACTTTCAACTAATGTGATGTTTCAGTGCTGCATTCTTGGTGTGGCTTGTCGGCAGCCTTCACTGGTCCCTCATCTGCTTTATAGCCCTGTATTTCATGAGCAGGCTCTTGTGGATGATACTATAAACTGGATAGTAATGGCTCACAGGATTAGATAGAGGCTATTATACATCTAGTCTGGAGTGCTAATGCCTAAAATTAGGCATAGAATTTGTAAACTGCAATGAAATGACAAGAAATGACTTTCAAATGTATTTTTGGCTCTGTACTATGCAATTGGAACCATAATTTATCAAGAAACCTTGCCCTTCTCCCTCTCATGAGTAAATGCTGCACTCTTTAACTAGGCTATTGAATTGTGTGTGTAAATCTCAGCGTCCCTTAAGTATTATTAATGTCATAAAGCTGGGATGCTCTAATTACCAATATTTTCTCTCTTCTTCAATTATTTGGCCTTTCTGGGCCGTCTCTGTGACTTCAGTACATTAGTGCCTGACCCAGTCTCAGACCTGTAGCCTTTGCCCCATAATAGAGTGCATTTTTTTGTTTAAAGAGGTGGTCAGAATGCATTTAGAACACTTCTTTTAAATGACGGGGTTGAGAAAATGAAGCCATTTCTACTGAAAAGGTCACTGAAAGGTCTATAAATCATTGGCAGGAAAACCCTTTACTAGGATTCAAAAAAACGTACATTTCTGAACATAGGAATTTACAAAGATAGAAGGCACACAGAATAGTGATTGACTTAGCATGCCTCAAGAATCATTAGCATTGTACAAAGGACGTTAATTCAAAGTGCTTCAAATGGGAAACATTTATCAGGAAGTAAACATTTTTACTTACAGATTGATAATCAGAGGTAACAAGAAAAGTGTGTAAATTACCTTACCTATGAAAGATGTATCAATATAAGACATCTTGTTTGTATAATTGTTGTATCAGTGGTACATAGTGGCACACATCTTTGACCCAGAACTCCAGCACTCAGGAACCAGAGGCAGGGAGAATTCTGTGAGGTCCATCCAAGTTTTAGAGATATGAGACTCTGATTCAAAAAAGTCACTATATAAATACACCAATCCAAAAAAAACAAAACAAAACAAAACAAAAAACAAAAAACAGAAAGCCACTAAATTTCCATTTCTTGAGCACTTCCTTTGTTCCAGAACTTATATACATTTCATCTAATTGTCATTATCTATGAATTGTAAACTAGTTTCACAGATGAAGCCTGTCAAGATCAGGCTACAAGTCAGTGACTACACTGATTCTAGTTCATTTCTGCTTTCAAGGAGTGTATTCAACAAAATGAATGTAAGAGGATCTCATTGAGCACCAATTATTTTCTCAGATATGGAATTAATATATCCAAAAGGAGACACATTTGTGCATAAATTAGGCTCTATGTTCTTCAAGCTCATTCAATACAGGAGATAAGCAGCCATCTCTTCGATCAATATGGGAATTTTCTTTAATAGAGTGTCATCTTCTGTGTCTAGAAGTCAATAAGATTTCTGAATTATTTGTTTCTTCTTTGGATTTACATTTACTTCTGCTGTGTGACTGATTATATGTGATTGATCATGTATAAATTCAAGTTTTTCACTTTTTGGAGATGCCCAGATAAGGTAAATTCTTTAAAATGATGTGGTATGTCAGAAGGGAAGTAGGCTTTAGAAATATAACAAGACTAAAACATATTCTACAACTTGCTCTGTAGATCAGGCTAGCATTGAATTCAGAGATCCACCTACCTCTCCTTGCTGTAATAAAGGCCCGTAAGACCACTGCCTGGCTTAAAAATGCCCCCTTTAAAAAGGCCAGCATAAGGTGGAATTTCTAGCCATCAGAATTAAGGTAGTCCTAATTATTATAGCAGGCTGTGTCTATAATGTGAAATAACATATCATTTTAAAATACATGGTGCAGAACTCAATGTGCCAGGGCATGTATTAAGAATATCCTTTCTCTTTCTCCAATAGTCTGGGACCAAGAGAAGGTTACTATTTAATTCCAACTGTACATTTGCGTTTTTCTGTGTGCCTTGGACTTTTGAAATAGGGATCTTTAATCAAGCAGTAGAAGTTGGGCTCTAGCAATTTTTCTCCCTGATCTTACCTCAAAAGCTGTAGACATTTCAACGAATCTTCATTAGTAGCCAAACTTTAATGTTGGCCTTTGTCTTTAGACAAGATTTTCCTAGAAAAAGTCTGTTCACTTCAGTCCAGAGCATTAAGAAGATTGTTTATTTTTTATATGTACCAGGATCTGGGGAACATATCATTCAATAGTGAATTGCTACTGATGAGCTTCTGTAGCCACACACTTGGGTGAACCTGTTCCTGATTCGTTTCTTATGATTTTGTACCAAATTTTATTAATTTTGGATACTCTCCCATAAGTTAACTTCACCAGTGTAACACATGCAAGATAGTCATGTATTTTTTTTTCTATTTAAAAATCTTCAGTTGCCTTTACTTTCTGAGAGAAAACATTATTACTGGCTTTCCATAAGTTAATATGTGTATATTTATCAATGTTTCTAGAATGATCTTTCCCCCTTTTCATCTCACCACTTAAAACAGCTTGAGCTCCATGAAAGGAAGTCAAGGACTGACACACATAGCATTCACATTCTCTGTCTCTCTGCCTCTCCTCATTTATTTACATTCACTTTATATTTACCAGTACAAGCCTGCAGCACAGTCATGCCTGACTTTGCTGTCTCCTTTCTTACAACAAGAACTCCTTGTGGGACCACATCTTATTCATTTGTGTTTCTAGCACACATCACAACTTATGGAATTGAATTTAGTACATATTTTGTCTAACTTGCAGTATATAGTAGTAGAACTCTAAGGACTTTTCTGGAAGAACTAATGAACAGAAGCATTGTAATTGACTATTTTATAGTATAGAGGAATTTTAATCCAGCAACATGGTAAAGGATCACATCCAAAGACCTTATAGGTCTCTGTGGTCTGGCTGGAATACAAACATGGCTAAACCAAGGAGACAGAGGCATGCAGATCTGTGAGTTCAGTCATTTCTGTTGAGTTAGTGAGTTGAGAGGAAGGGCAGTGGAAAGTTTTACAGAGACGAGTTGCAGAGAGAACAAGCTAGACACAGATGAAGACAGAGTGAACGAGAGAAAAAAGATCCAGAATTTAGAACTGATTGCCAGAGTTAGAGACCAAGTAGAATAATTCAGTGAGAAGTTGAGATGATGCACCAGGGTGAGGAGATACTGGGGAGGGGCACACCCTCTCGGAGGCAAAGGGGAGGGGAGATGGGGAAGGGAATCTGTGAGTGGGCAACAGAGAGGGCAGCAGCTTTTGAGATGTTAACAAAGTAAATTAACTGATTAAAGTAAATTAAAAAATGACTAAAAGTTTACACCACCACACCTGGCTTATACAAAGTCTGCTGGTCAATAGCCGCTCATAGAAATGGCTTTATAAACAAAATCAGAACAATGGCAATATGAATAGACATGCTAATTGTTTGCTTTCTTTGTTTTACATCCTGATCACAGTTTCCTCTCCCTTCTCTCACCAGCCCTCCTCCTACCTTCTCTATTCCACTTCCCCTGCATCCACTCCTCTTGTTTCTCTACAGAAACTGTAGCCTCCAATGTATATCAACCAGCCATGCCATATCAAGTTGCAATATTCCTAGGTACCTCCTCATAGACAAGGACAATAGGCAACTATTGGTTAGTGGGAGGAGACTTATCCTCTCCCAGGTGTGAATTCCCTTTTTAGTTGTCCAGTGCATAGTGATTAGTCTTGAAAGGATGCATATACCACTACCAAAAACAAGAGCTTGTAAGTGCTTACATTTCTCCATGCATGGACATAAACACACACACACTCTCACACACATATGTAACAATAAAAGAAAGAGAGATCTCCAGTTGTGGGGAGGGTAGCTACTAGGAAGGGCTGGTGGGAGGAAAGGGAGGGGTAAAGTAATATAATTCCATTTCAATTAACGACATCAAAACTGCTTTTCAAGAAAAGAGTGGAGAAAACTTTTTTTTAATATATATAAGGGTGATTGCATGCAAGTGAAGGTGTATGCATTCATTTTCTTATATGTTCTTGACTGTGTATGGGACTTGAGTAGATATTTGAAGTTTTTGTCTTGACTCTTCTACAGGCTGTAACCTGAACCTGTTAGTGGAAATAACCACATAAGTTTCTTTTTGTCAGGTATTTTATCACAGCAACGAAAGGTCAGACTAAAATAGATAGGCTAATATATGCCCTTCCATGGAAGGGTACATTAGGAAGGATGAAGAACCCCTACTTTCCCAATAATAGGATCGATGCATTTTTCTTTCCCTTTTAAGCTATAGTCTATATTAATGTATGTTGCAAAAATAAAGAAATATTTATAATCATATTCACCATAAGAATGAGTTGAGTCACAAAATGGTGAAGAGATCCAGTATTTTATTCATTTAAATAGATGATGAATTTTGAGACTACTGACTGTCAAGATCAATTTAAATATAGCAACAATTATATTGATCAGAGAAAAATGAATATATAGGAAGATTTGGTAAAGATTATGCCATGCATTCTGATTTTATGAATAGAAACCTTGAGTACTTGAGTTTCATTTTTCCCCCAAGGAAAACTGAATCACATAAAATGCTGTCAAGCAACATAACTCAAGATAAAAAATGTCATTTTCAGTTTGATCTAGATTGATATGGAAAGCCAGTGTGGTTAAGTTCCATGAAGGCCAACAAGGCTATATAATACATGAGGACTGGCTGGACTATTCTTGTTATATATACCCAGCCTAGCGTGTCAAGTATTCAGTTTGAAACTACATTTCAATAATGAGTGAGGAAAGTAAAGGAGTTGAAGAATTAAAATGTATTGTACATACACTTAAAATATTTAAATGAAATAAATTTATTTGTGTGTTGGGGGTGACAAATATGGAGGTAAGAGGATAACTTTTGAGACCATTCTCTTCTACTGTATGAACTCATGGAACAGAACTCAGGTAATTATACTTGGAAGTCAGTGCCTCTACCTGCTGAACAATCTTGCCAGCCTGTGTATGAATATTTTTTGTTCCATTTAATCTATATTCCCATTACAATTTTATGAAGAAAACACTAGTGTGGTTGTTGCCTTACAAAAAAAATCAAATATGTTAAATACTTTGATCAAGATCATAAAACTAGTAATTGGCCATGTAGTGGCTTGTACTTAGGCTTTCTGATCATATTAGACATCCCTCAGTGATGGGAATACTCAGGGTAAATGGGGCTAAAATTGCTAATGTGGCAGTTAATTCAGCACTGTTTTTCCTCCATATTCTGCCATCCCCAGATTAGCATGTGGGAAGTATCATTTACTTCTTTCACTGACAGGTTTCATTTTCCTGCTACTCTCTTTCCTCCTCTCTACTGGTAAGTTCAGTACTAGCAGAACATAGCCAGCTCTATAAGTCATAGCAGCAGAGGTCCAAAAAAGGGAATGGATGAAAGAGTGGTTGTTAAGGGGAGACAAATGGAAGATTTAAAACCACAGATAGTCTGTTGAGTGACTGTTTAGATCATATAATGACCACCATCTTTCTTTAGAGTTCTCTTCTCCAAGATGGGAAAGACTTCGCACCACAACCAATATGGTTTTTGCAGTATCAGCAATTCGCTTCTAGATATGCATGGATTTTTTTTTAAATCACCAGATCTACAGACAGAATCTCCTATTTAAGAGAGGGTGATTAAATTGACCAATCAATAGTTTGCAAAAATAGTTAATGAATGAAACAGGTGATGACTTGAGAAATTCCAATTCACTTCCTTAGCGAGTTGAGAAGTTATTATATCTATAAAACAAGAGTAAGCTGCCATTGCAGAGAGCTACTGAGAGATAAAAGTAATCTCTCAGCTTCTATCTATGCTCTGTTAAACTGATGGAATTTCATAGGGCTTTTTTATTCACCCTTAGTTTCGGTTAAATTACACCTACCTCTATTATGTCCACATTCCCACTCAAACCTTAGCTCCTAGTATTCTCTCCCTGTTTTTGCATGTCACAAATATTCTACTGTCGTCTTTACTATGTATCTTTTAAAAATTAGATTGGAATATCAAAGGTTTTCACGTACCCTTTTAAAGCCCACTTCATTCTGGGTAAGTTTTCCTGTGACTTCTCAGTTTGCTATCTTCATCACTGTACTACTTTCTTGAGCACTTCTGCATCCAACATTCTACTGCTCTCCTTTCACTCCAGGCATATTCCACTTGTGTCCTTTTCGACACTTCTAGTTTCTGAGTTTCTACCTGTACTCCATGTTAAACAGAGAAAACAGAATATTGGAAGCTAGGAACCTTACATTAGAGAGAAAATTCAGTATTTGTCTTTGTTCATTTGAGTGAACTCACTCGTTATAGTTGTTTCCCTCAATTCCATCTATTTACCTTCAAATCTCATGATTTCATTTTTGTTCACAGCTTAGTATTATTCCATAGTGTATATGTACAACATTTTTATTATATACTCATCAGTTGATTGGCATCTAGGTTGATTCAATGTTGTGGATATATGTTGAACATGGATGTCTGAGTATAGTCTGTTTTAGTAAGATATGAAGTCTTTTTTTTTTTTTTTTGGTTCTTTTTTTCGGAGCTGGGGACCGAACCCAGGGCCTTGCGCTTCCTAGGTAAGGATATGAAGTCTTTAAAGCATATACTCCTGAGTATCTATTCATACTTTATATAAGAAAGCTCTAGACTCATTTCTAAAGCAGTTGCAGTAGTCTGCCCTCCTACTAACAGCATCGAAGAGTTTCCATTTCCTCTCATATACACTAAAATTTGTAGTAATTTGTATTCCTAATAATGGCCATTCTGACACGGGTGAGATGAAATCTCAATGTAACAACTTCATTCTGTATTTCCCTGGTGGTTAAACATGTTGAACATATTTTAAAATATTTAATAGTTATTTGCATTTATTGTTTTGGGGTATTTCTATTACATTCCATAGTCTTTCTTTCATCTTTTTTTTTTTTTTTGGTGTTCTGTTTCTGTAGTTCTTTGTATGTTCTACGTACTGACATTCTGTCAAGTGTGTAAGTGGCAGCAGTATTCTTCTATTCTGTGTGCTACTTCCTTTCAGTGATTGTTTCTCTTGCTGTGTAGAAGAATTTTATTTTCATAAGCTCCCATTTATCAATTGTTGGTCTTGTTTCTTGTGATGCTGAAGTCTATTCAGGAAGCTCTTATCTGTGCCTATACATTGTAGTGTACTCCCTACTTGTTGCTCAGGCAATTTCACAGTTTTGTTTGAAAAGATGGCTCCCTTTACTTCTTTTCTCATGTATATTCCTTTTATTATCTTTTTTTTCCTTTTAGCTCTACCTGACTTTCAGCACTATATTGAATAGGAGTGCACACCCTGTCTTTTCCCTGATCTTAGTTCAAATATTTTGAAGTTTTTTTTTGTTTTTTTTTTCCATTTAGCAAGGTGTTAACTAAGGGCTGAGGTATACAGCTTTTATATGTTGATGTGGTAATTTGAATATGCTTGGCCTATAGGGAATGGTACTATTCAGAGGTGTGGCCTTGTTGGAGGAAGAGTGTCAATGTGGGGCTGGGCTTGGAGTCCCTCCTCTGAGCTTCCTGGGAGACAGTCATTCCTGGCTGCGTCAGATCAAGATGTTGAACTCTTAGCTCTTTCTCCAGTGCTGTGCCTGCCTGGACACTGCCATACTTCCACTATGATGATAATGAACTGAATCTCTGAACCTGTAAGCCAGCTCTGATGGTTTGCATATGCTTGGCCCAGGGAGTGGCACTATTGGAAGGTGTGGACTTGTTGGAGTAGGTGTGGCCTTTTTGGAGTAGGTGTGCCACTGTGGGTATAGGCATTAAGACCCTCACCCTAGCTGCCTGGAAGCCTGTATTTGGCCAGCAGCCTTCAGGTGACGATGTAGAACTCTCAGCTCTGCCAGCACCTAGATGCTGCAATGCTCCCACCTTGATGATAATGGACTGAATCTTTGAACCTGTAAGCCAGTCTCAATTAAATGTTGTCCTTACAGAGTTGTCTTGGTCATGGTATCTGTTCACAGAAGTAAAACCTTAACTAAGACACCAGCCCCAATTAAATACTGTGTTTTGGAGTTGTTTTGGTCATGGTGTCTATTCACAGCAATGGAAACCCAAACTAAGACAGTTAAGCTATATTCCCCGCATCGCTAACATCCCCATGACTTTTTTTTGTCATTAATTTCTTTTAAGTGATAAATTATATTTATTGATTTATACATGTTTTGCCGTTGCTTTGCTGGAAGAAAACTAAATTAATAGGATTAATCCATTTTTTATGTGATCTGGAATTGTATTTTCAAGTATTTTACTAAGAATTTTTATGTCTATGTACATCAGGATTATATTGGACTATAATTCTCTTCCTCTCTTTGGTTGGGTTCTTATTTGTTTTGGTATCAGGGTAATAGTGGCTTCATAGAAATCATTTGGAATACTTCCTTCTTCTTTCTCCATTATTTTTTGGTTGGAAGACTAAGATTCTTCAATCTAATTCTTGTTTATTTTTTAAAAATAATTTCCAATTCAAGTTATTTTTTAAAAATAAAGCTTCTATATAACTTAAATAATATAATCAGGCAAGGGTAATAAACAATAATTAAATTATAGAAAAACTTATTTGGGACCCTGTGACACAGCTGTCTGTACACAGATCCCTTGAAGAGAGAGCTGGATCCTCAGAAGTGCAGATAATCCTGAAAGCACAGGTGAGACCACCAATTCTGCTCCAAGGAACCCTCCTGGAACCCCCAGGACACAGGAACTGAGGAGCAGTCTGGGAAAGGATCCTTCTGGTTTCTGCCTGCACCCAGAACTAAGCTTGCACCCAGAACTAACCTGGTGCCACAGCTTTCTATACCCAGATCCTCTGGGGAGAGAGCAGGACTCTCAGAAGTACTGACAATTCTGAGACTCCAGGGGAAACCACCACTTCTGCTTACATAACTGGCCCAAAAGGAATCCACCTGGAGCACTCTGAACACAGGAACCTAGGAGCAGACTGGGACAGAATACTTCAAGTTTCTGCCTGTGCTTGGGACTGATCCTGTGACACAATTCTTTGTACCCAGATCCCGCTGGGAGAAAGTCAGTCTCCAGGAGTGCTGACAAACAGGCTTACAGGAGGGTCAAGCCACTGTCAGAGACAGCAAGACCAGCTAACACCAGAGATAAGCAGATGGTGAGAGGCAAGGACAAGAAACTAAGCAACGAAACTAAGGCCATTTGGCATCATCAGAACCCAGTTCCCCCACCACAGCAAGCCCCGGATACCCTAACAGATCGGAAAAGCAAGATTTGGATTCATGGTGATGTTAGAAGTCTTTAACAAAGACATAAATAACTCCCTTAAAGAAATAAAGGACGACACAGGGAAACAGGTAGAAACCCTTAAAGAGGAAACACAAAAATCCCTTCAAGAATTATAGGAAAAAAACACAAAATGGGTGACAGAATTGAACAAAACCATCCAGGATCTAAAAATGGAAATAGAAACAATAAAGAAATCAGAAAGGGAGACAACCCTGGGGATAGAAAACCTAGGAAAAAGACCAGGACTCATAGATGCAAGCATTATGAACAGAATACAAGAAATAGAAGAGAGAATTTCAGGAACAGAAGATACCATAGAAAACATTAACACAACCCTCAAAGAAAATGTAAAATTCAAAAAGCTCCTACCCAAAACATCCAGGAAATCCAGGACACAATGAGAAGACCAAATCTAAGAATAAAAGGGATAGAAGAGAGTGAAGATTTCCAACTTAAAAGGTCAGTAAAAGTATAGAAGAAAACTTCTCTAACCTAAAAAAAGAGATGCCCATAAACACACAGGAAGCCTTCAGAACTCCAAATGGATTGGACCAGAAAAGAAACTCCTCCCGTCACATAATAGTCAAAACAGCAAATGCACAAAACAAAGAAAGAATATTAAAAGCAATAAGGGAAAAAGATAAAGTAATATATAATGGCAGACCTATCAAAAATTACACGAGACTTCTCACCAGAAACAATGAAAAGAAGAAGATTCTGGGTAGATGTCATACGGACCCAAAGAGAACACAAATGCCAGCCCAGACTATTATATTGAAAGATCACCAGAGCAGGGAGACCCTCCCTCAAGTCTCCGGATGATGCGACCCTCCAAGAACTCATGTGAAACCGTCCTTGCTGTAATAAACATGATGTTTATTGATAGGAACCAGTGCACTGGGGTCGAGACTCATATCCCACGCAGGGGAACAGGAGTTCGACCACAAGAGGCTGGGAGAAAGGGTATTTAAAGGGAGAAACCACAACCCAAGGGGGCAGAGGTGGTGTCATTGGAAAATCACAAGAAGCTTCCTGTCTCTCAAGATTGCTTAACTTCATGGTCTGCTAGTTCCTAGGAGAAGCTTCCTGCTTCTCAAAGTTGTTCTCTAAGATTTTCCTGGGAGAGCAGGCTCAAGAAATGTGACCCTTTACTTACAGGTAGAGGGCAGGGTCTGGAATTTGAGGTATTTAGGGCTTCTTAGGGGTGGGACAGCATTCCTAAACTTCTGACTTTTGGCTGTATTTTTTATTCTTTCAATATCTAGCAAAGCTCTTAATTAACATAGATGGAGAAACCAAGATATTCCATAACAAAACCAAATTTACACAATATCTTTCCACAAATCCAGTCCTACAAAGTATAATAAATAAAAACTCTGGGGTTGGGGATTTAGCTCAGTGGTAGAGCGCTTGCCTAGCAGGCGCAAGGGCCTGGGTTCGGTCCCCAGCTCGGGGGGTGGGGGGGGACTCTATCACAAGGAGGGAATCTATACCCTAGAAAAAGCAAGAAAGTAATCTTGCAACAAACCCAAAAGAAGAGAGACATACAAACATAATTCCGCCATTAATGACAAAAATAACAGCAAACAACAATCACTATTCCTTAATATCTCTTAACATCAATGGACTCCATTCCCCAATAAAAAGATAGACTAGCAGACTGGATACATAAAGATGACCCAGCTTTTTGGTGCATACAGGAAACATACCTCAGTGACAAAGACAGACACTATTTCAGAGTAAAAGGCTAGAAAACAATTTCCCAAGCAAATGATCCCAAGAAACAAGCTGGAGTAGCCATTCTAATATTGAATAAAATCGACTTTCAACTGAAAGTTATCAAAAAAAGATAAGGAAGGACACTTCATATTCATCAAAGGAAAAATTCACCAGGATGAACTCTCAATCCTAAATATCTGTGCTCCAAATACAAGGGGACCTACATACGTAAAAGAAACCTTACTAAAGCTCAAAGAACACATTGCATCTCACACAATAATAGTAGGAGACTTCAATACCCCACTCTCATCAATGGACAGATCATGGAAATAGAAACTAAACTGAGACATAGAGAAACTAACAGAAGTTTTGACCTAAATGAATTTAACAGATATCGATAGAAAATTTCATCCTAAAAGAAAAGAATATACTTTCTTCTCAGCACCTCATGGGACCTTCTTCAAAACTGACCATAAAATCAGTCACAAAACAGGCCTCAACAGATACAAGAAGACTGAAATAATCTCATGCATCCTATCAGATCACAGACGAAGGCCGGTCTTCAATAACAACAACAACAACAACAACAACAACAACAACAACAACAACAACAACAAAAAGCCAGAAAGCCCACATAACTATGGAAGCTGAACAAGGTATCTACCAGGTATCCCCGTACCCTGGCACTTCAAGTTTCTGTGAGGCTGGGTGCTTCCTTTTCCACTGAGGCAAGACAAGGCAGCCCACGTAGAAGAACATATCCTAAACACAGGCAACAGCTTTAGGGGATAACCCCTGTTCCAGTTTTTCAGGACCCACACAAAGACCAAGCTACACACTTGGTACATGTATGCAGGAGACCTAGGTCCAGCCCATGTATGTTCTTTGATTTGTGGTTCAGTGTCTGAGAACCCCAAGGGCCCAGGTTAGTTGATTCTGTTGGTCTTCCTGTGGAGTTCCTATTGCCTTAGGAGCCCACAATCCTTCCTTCTATTCTTCCATAAGAGTCCCCAAGCTCCATCCACTGTTTTGATGTGAGTGTCTGTATCTGTTTGAATCAGCTACTGGGTAAAGCCTATCAGAGGACAGTAAGCTCTTGTCTGGAAGCATAACAGAATGCCATTAATAGTGTCAGGGATTTGTATTTGCCCATGGGATGGGTCACTAGTTGGGCCAGTTATTGGTTGGCCATTCCCTCAGACTCTGCTCCCAATATATAAGACTTTACTGACTCCTGCTGACATGGATAGCAAATGTATGCTATGAAGAAGTATTTATATGTTATGTTCAACATTTATGGTGTATTTTTTTATAATCCTACTTTCATCCTACTTGTTGTTTTCAGCAAATTTTTTTGAGAAGGAAGAGTATTTATTGGATCATAGGAACTCCTTTGTTGCCTTCTCCCATTTCAACAAATTTTTATTGTAACACACATACACATATATTGCTTTCTGAGTCAGGTGTATGGAAGAATACATATCTTAAGATTAAAGTTATGAATTAGCGTAGGTTGTAAAAGTTGATTACATTGGAATATCTCTCTCATTTATTTACATCTCAAAGGCTGTTCCAATTCCCCCTCAACAGAGTCCCCCCTCAACATCCTCCACTGTTTTCCTGTGAGAGAGTGAGGCCTCCTCGGTATCTTTCCACCCTGGCACATCAAGTCTCTGCCAGATTAGGTGCATCCATCTTCTCCCACTGAAGCCAGAAAAGGCGCGCATGGATATTATGCTGTCCATATGCTACCTATGTGCAGAGGGTATCATTCCATCCCATGTATGTTCTTTGTTTGGTGGCTCCCAGGGATTCAGGTTAGTTGACTCCATTGGTCTTCTTGTGGGGTCCCCATTCCCTTCAGCACCTTCAATCCTTACCCCCCATTTTTTCATACGAGTTCCTGACCTCCCTCACATTGCTTTCTTAAAGACAGTTTAGACAAAAAGACCGTGTACTCAGTAGGGTATCAGTCTTAAATTTTAAGGGACTTTAAATTCTATTATTAACTCAGCTGTGAGGTCCAGCAAAGTTCCAGCATTATAGAATGTAAGAGATTTTTATGGAATATCAGCACATCAAAGACTATGTTTATAAATCTAAGTAAATGGCCTGGATTAAACTGGTTACACATCTATTGCCTATGTAGTGCCTAGAAGTAGTCTTGAGACTGAGGTTGGGAATGCTACTCTTCAAATAGGGCTGCTTGGAAGACTTATTGCAAGAGTACTATTTTTCTCTCCCCCTACTCAGCCCATATTCCTCTTCTCCCTACCCACCCAACTTCATGTTCTCTCCTTCTTGTACAAAACCAAAACCTAAACAAAACCATAAACAACTCTTTTTCTTTGACCCAGAGAGTTAGGTCTTCAGGATGAGCGAAAAGTGGGGTCAGAATCACATCACAGAGTACCATAAAATCACTTTTTATTCACTTTATCTATGTATAAATTTGAAGTCAAAGAATCATGAAAAAGATGGAGAAACAGATTAGTAACTGGTAGTGATGATTACCAATGGCAGATTGTTGCTTAAGATATTCAGCAGGGTGTACATTGTACAGAAATAGCTGAGTCCTATCTGGAAGAAAAGGGTGAATGCATGGTGAAGTAGTCCTTAGACAATGTGCTTTACAGGCATTCAGGTGATCTAATTGGTCAAGTGTCTTGAACTTGGCTTCTCTTCTAGTCACAGCAGTAAGATTTCGGTCAGTAATACTTGCACTTAACTTTGTCGAAAATTTCGTACACAAGCCCTGTGTTTGCAGTGCTTCCACACCTTCTCCCTTTCCAACTCCTCCTGTTCATGATGAAAACTGTCTAACACCATTATCCTCACGCTGTAAGCACGACTATCACATCATTAGAGATATCTTTTGGTACTTGTTATTGAGGTGTACAAGCATCACAGCATTGACTGTTATTGACTGCTTTCCTCCCATGGTACATTAAGGAAGAAGTTTTCAGGCCAGATTTAACTTTGCTATTCTGTTTCCTGTGTCTGAAGTTTGCAGTGTCTTCAGCAATAGGGACTTACCTTCAACCTCTGGGAGGTAACCAGAGGCAACAGCAATAGCCTATGTTGTTTTGGGAGTCACTTGGACTCCTCTGACCAGCGACTCAAAAGAGATTTCTTATGTTGGGTACTTGAAGATTTTGTTAGTCTAAGGCTCTTGTGGGTAGTATTATCATCCCAGGTGGCATATCTTCATTTAAATTAGACACACACACACACACACACACACACACACACACACACACACACACACTGTATATAGGTAAAGGGGAGGGAGAAAATCAAGGGTGGTTTTAACTGGGATTTGGAAAGTATACACAAGTTAGAGTTACCTGTGAAGAGTGAATCTCAAATGAGGAATTGCCTCCAATCAGAGATTAGCCTGAGACCATGTCTATGAGTCATTTTCTTAATTGCTAATTGATTGAAGGTGGTTCAGGACACTGTAGGCACTGCCGTTCGTCAGCAAGGGACCCTAAGTTGTAGAAAAAGGTAATTAAGCAAGCCAGGGGGACCATACCAGTAAGTGGAATTCTTCCATAGTCTCTGTCTCCATTTCCTACATTAGGTTCCTGCCCTGGCTTTCCTGGATGATGCACTGTAACCTGTAAGATGTAATAAGCCCTCTCCTCTCCTAAGTTGCTTTTAGCCTGTGTATTATCACAATAAGAGAATACAACCAGGACAGAGAGGGATAGTAAGGCAAAGGGAGATGAAGGAAAGAGATAAATAACAGCAAGGATATTTGAAAAAGCAACAGATAAACATTATTTTATAAGTTTACTTAAAATACTTATCTAATACTTTTATTTACTCATGGCTGAAATCTTGTGATTCTTTTAAGTTAGCCTCATGTTGTATTTGGCTTCATATTTAAGCATATTAATTTTTAATGCAGATGGTAAATTTATTTTCTAAATTATAATAAAATATAAATTGTTTTTAATAAATTACAATATATTAAAATAATAATACTCATTGATTAAAGTGATGTCACATAAGAGTAATAATGTTGACTAGTGAATAATAATCATTAAACAGTAAATGAAACAGACACATTGATTTTAAGTTTATAAAAATATGTTTGTACATAGACTAGAGAATTAAAATTGTTTTCTCTGAGTGATAGAATTGTGAGATACTATCTGTTACTTTATTTTTTATTTAATTTCTAAATTGTTTACAGTATACGAATATATTTTTTTCTCTTTTTAAAATGATTTATTTTATTTTATTTCATTTGTATGTGCATTGCTGGTTTTCTTGTCTGTATGTATGTAAGGGTCTTGGATGCCCTGGAACTGTAATTACAACAGTTTTGAATTGCCATGTGGGTACTGGGAATTGAACCTAGGTCCTCTGAAAGAGCAGACAGTGTTACTGAGCCATCTCTCCACCTTGGTGTTTTTTTTTTTCTTGGTCTTTTGAAAAAGTTGGATAAATTTTATTAATTTATTTTGTGATGTGTTTTTCTTCTTGAGGCATCTGTATCTGACAGTAGCCTCAAATTTGTTACTTAACTGAGGATCTCCTGGACCCCTGAATAGCCTGCCTTTGGCTCTTGAATGCTAGGGTTACAGGCATCTACTACTGTCCCCATGCTTTTGTTACATGGTATTTAGAAATCACTTTGTAATAACCACCAGAATGACCTTTGTTCTCCTTCTGGTTCCACCAGTAAATCACTATGTGACTTTGGTACAGATTGTGCTTCCTGGTGTTGACGTCAATTTTTATCAGCTGATTTTTAACAGATCAGTGGTCTTTCAACAGTTTCTCAGAAGCCTTAGATCTCTGTGTCCACAATTCAGGGTAACCAAGCGAAGGATAAGAGGAACCTAACCAACCTGTCGGCCTCTACATGCACATCCCCAACAAGTGCACAGCACATGAACCCATACATGCACCACACACAATAAAAAATATATTTATTAAAAAAGAAATTTTACATGAGATTTTCTCTCAGCAAAGGAGTTTAAATTCTCTATTTGTCTTTGCCTGCACTCTGTCTTTCTGTCTCTGTTTCTCTCTCTCTCTCTCTCTCTCTCTCTCTCTCTCTCTCTCTCACACACACACACACACACACACACACACACACACACACACCACAAAAACCATACTTTGAAGTTTAAGAACCACTGGAATATATGATCTTCAAATTCCTTATAGCATTGATAGATCCTATTACTTAGGCTTTTCACAAATTCCCTTGCGGCTTTTATTGAGTTGATCTTAATCTACACAGTTTTGTACTACCTTTTGGATAACATAATTGATGCCAAGAAATAACTTCCACTTACCTGGCCTGCCTACCAGTCTGCATGCAATGCTACAAAAACAAGAGTGGATGTCCAGTAGAGAGCCAAGCTCTGTGTGGAACCAGAAAGCTAATCAGAAGTCGGGATCCTTCCCTGGTGGTCAATGGCTCTTTGAAGTCAGGAACAATATTTTGAAGCAGCTGGAAGGGAATGTTGCTAATGAACCTGTGATAGAAAAAGAAAAGAAAAACAAACTTTATTTCCTTGAGAGGGAAGAGGATATTTATTATCTGTCAATTGTCAGTTTTAAATATTTTTGTCAGGGAAGGGATGGAGGAAAGGAGAGAGGGAAAGAGGAAGAGTGAGAATTAACCTCCATTTGTGACTCCACTTTTATTCCCAGTATTTGATATGCCCACTGCCAGGGAAGGGAACAACTGAATGACAGTGTTTGTAGGAGGATTAAAGTCAGTGCAGCAACTGGTTCATATCCCTTCTTCACATTCCTCCTGTGCTCCAAATGGTAGGAAAGCAAGGCAGTATGGCTACTGATTCCAGAGTTGGCTGGTAGAGTTGGGATATGAAAGTAGAATCTTTTTTCATTGCTAATATCTATTTTTAATATCTAGCCTACTTGAAATGAAAATGATAGTAAAGTTGTCTATGGACTCTAAACTTCCTATTCATGTTCATTTTCTCCAACCCTGTACACTGTCCTCCTAAATCCCAAAGATTCTTATATTCCCAAGCTCTTATTTTATTTCCTTTGTTATAAACTCAAATTGCCAATATTTTTCCCATTTAGTTACAAATACCTCATTATATGATACTTCTACCCATGTGTGTGTGTGTGTGCATGTGTGTGTGTGTGTGCATGTGTGTGTGTATGTCTGTGTGTGTGTACATATTGACAATATTCTTAAATCAGAGGAATACATCCAGAATGTAAGAATTTTATGTAGCATCATGTATATAAAATGAGTTTCTTGAGGAAAGAATTCAGCCATATACTCCATTTCAGTTATTCTAGAAGGTTCTAAATTCTAGCCCTTGGGCAACCACTTAATCATAGACCTGTTCTTGTTTTCCTAAATATGTGTTTGTTGTGATAATTAGGAAATGTGTAAAAGTGTGAGAATCATGAGCTCATTAGCCTTTATGATGTGGCAGTCTGCAGGTGGGACTAACTGAAGACAGTAGTCTAAGAAAGCAGTCTCATTCTGTGAGTGAAGAAAGATTAAGAAATAAAACTAAGGTATAAAAGTAATGCAAAGGACCAAAGGAATTCAGTTAGAGAACTGAAGGAAAATTGCATGCAATCTAGTGCCACTGTTTTGAATGGTAGTCAAGATTTATTAGGGTTGTTTAATTTTAGCACAGAAGAGAATAAAAAGTAGTTTAAAAATAAACCAGATATTTAGAAGAAAAAATTTAAAAGGCTGGCGAGCTCAGTTTAATCTCAGGTACAAAAGCATGTATTTCCTGAGGTGGATGGAAAGGAAAGGCTGAGGTGCTGGACAGGCTTGAGCACTGACATTGATGAGCTGTTCACATCTATGACTTGTTTTGCAAAACGTGGTAAAGGGCTCAGTTTAGGTTAGGTGGTGTGGGTAATGTGTAAACTATACGATGGATATGGCAAGCTATTTCATATTGGCCATTATGAATTAATTTGTATGGGAAAAAATCTCCCTCTAAGTTCAAATATCTTATGAAAAGTAAGTACAGCATGAACTTGATCAAAGTAGTATTAACTCAGTAAGGCTTCCTGTAAAGTGGGTACTTTTTATGAATAATATTGACATACAGCAGTGTGGTGATTTCATGGGAAACTACTAGTAAACGATGTTTTCAACACTTTAAAGAGTTATGATTCCTGAACTCCAAGTCAAGTGGATATGACTCAGTCGTCTGGAGTAGAGATCTAGGGTATGACTTCTGTTGTCATAATTTGAAACCGGGACTCATGTATCCAAGGGTGGCCTGCAAATTTGCTATATAGGAAAAGCTGACCTTCAATTTCTAATTCTACCCCCTCTAACTCCCAAGTGCTGGAATTTTAATGAACACGACTTTGTCTAGTTTTGGAAATGATTTTTAAAAATAACGCTCCCTAAGAAATGTGAGATCCCAGGAAGGTGCAGGGAACACTGATTTGCTAATGGGAAAAAAATATCTGGTAGAACTTCGAAACCAAGGAAACTAGGAAACCATGAGTGGGGAAGACTGGGGAGATGGATCATTCATTCATTTAGTAAGTCTTTCCTGAATGCTTTCTTGGATAGAGAAAGGGTAGGACAGACTTGGTTCTGTCCTTAATGTAGCTCCCAGTATATACAATGGCTTAGCTCCTCAAAGTGCATTAAGAAGCACTTGGCAGAACATTTCATAAATGAGATGCTGGGGCCACTCACCAGCATTTTACTTCAACTTGTAAGGGCAGGGCCCAGACATTGGTGGTGTCTAAAATTGCTAGGTGGTTCTAAAATCCAAAGTGGGTTGAAAATATCTGCATTAAGAGAGTTAGCCAAAGGGACATGCAATTACAATTCAGCAAGGTAAATGCTACTAGAGTTTCTCTGGTAGTGAGAGAGACATGAGCATCTCATATGTCTGAAGTACATTTGTAGAGATTCCATAGAAGGAATTCCAAAATTGACTTAAATTTGATAAATGAATAATTTTAACATGTATCAAGACTATAATGTAATATAATTGTGTTCATCATAGATAATTATTCAGAATTTACAATTTTGCTATTTCATAGTGGCAGACTAGTGTAGGCTGGTAATAGAACATTATTTGGCCATTCCATGATGAATTCTGTCCCCTTTATTCCTGTGACTATCATCTATTGTATCTGAAGCCCCTGCAGGTGCTGTAAACAGGGAAGAAGGACCCATTTGGCCTATTTTTTTTGTGAGAGCTAGGAAAGGCTTCTTAGAATTAACAGTAATTTTATTTCTGTGTTAGATAGTTACATGGCTATGAAATTGTTATATTGTCAAACTATAATGGGAAAACTTTTATGAGACTATATTTTTGCATAAAGGGAGAAAGTGAATTCATGGGTCATCACAAAATGATTCTGAGTTGAATGCAGATGCCGAAGGGAGTCAGGACTGCCTGGCTCCTTTGTGCTCTATAGTGTTCTCTGTCGGTTTGGGATTATATCAAGGCCTTCATGCTTCAACTATAAGAAGGAATGCTTGTACATAATGCAGTGTTGGAAAAATTTTAAATGGAAAGGTTTTGTTTCTGTTTTTGACCTTGATGTTAATTCTTTCCTATTTAATATTTTTTGAAAATTTCTTCCCTTTTTAATTGAATATTTTATGTATTTACATTTCAAATGTTATCCCCTTTCCATGTTTCCCCTCTGGAACCCCTTTATCCAATGCCCCCCTCCCCTTGCTTCTATGAGGGTGCTCCCCACCCCACCTACCCACTCCCACCTCACCACCCAGGAATTCCATTACACTGGGGAATTGAGCCTTCGCAGGACCAAGGGCTTCTCCTCCTATTGATGCCAGACAATGCCATACTCTGCTAAATATGTAGCTGGAACCATGGCTCCCTCCATGTGTACTCTTTGGTTGGTGTTAGTTTCTGAGAGCTCTGGGAGTTCTGGATGGTTGATATTGTTGTTCTCTCTTTGGGGTTGTAAACCCCTTCAGCTCCTTCAGTCTTTCCCCTACCTCCTCCATTGGGTTCCCTGTGATCAGTCCAGTGGTTGGCTGTGAGCATCCACCTCTGTGTTTGTCAGGTTTTGGCAGAGTCTCTCAGGAGACAGCTATAAGAGGATCCTGTCAACAAGCACCTCTTGGCATCACAAATAGTGTCTGGGTATGGTGTCTCTATATGGAATCGCTCCCCAGGTGTGGCAGTCTCTGGATGGCCTTTCCTTCAGTCTCTGCTCCACACTTTGTCCACGTATTTTCTTTAGACAGGAGCAATTCTGGGTTTAAAATTTGGAGATGAGTGGGTGGCCCCATTCCACAACCGGGGGCCCTGCCTAACCTCTGGATATGGTCTCTACAGGTTCTCTCCCCTTGTTGTGTATTTCAGCTACTATCATCCCAGTTGGGTTCTGGGAACCTCCTGCTTTCCTGGCATCTGGGACTTGCTGGTGGCTACCCTGACTTCCCCATCCTCCATTGCTACACACCACTGTTCAAATTCCTGACCCTCTATATATCATCCCCGTCTCCTCTCATACCTCATCCTGCCCTCCTTTCTTCCTTCCAATTCCACCCCCCCACTACTTCCCATGAGTATTTTACTCCCTACTCTTCTAAGAAGGAAGGATTGAAGCATGCACATTTTTGGTCTTCCTTCTTCTTGAGCTTCATATGGTCTGTGAATTGCATCTTGGGTATTCCAAGCTTTTGGGCTAATATCCATTTATCAGTGAGTGCCTATCATGTGTATTCTTTTGTGACTGGGTTACCTCACTCAGGATGATATTTTCTAGTTCCATTCATTTGCCTAAGAATCTCATGAAGTCATTGTTTTTAATAGCTGAGCAGTAATCCACTGAATAAATGTACCACATTTTCTGTATCCATTCCTCTGTTGAAGGGCATCTGGGTTCTTTCCAGCTTCTGGCTATTATAAATAAGGCTGCTATGAACATAGTGGAGCATGGGTCTTTGTTGTATGTTGGAACACCTTTTGGGTATATGCCCAGAAGTGGTATAGCAGGGTTCTCAACTAGCACTATGTCCAATTTTCTGAGGAACCTCCAGACTGATTTCCAGAATGGTTGTACCAGCTTGCAATCCCACCAATAATGGAGGAGTGTACCCCTTTCTCCACATACTCACCAGCATCTGCTGTTATCTGAGTTTTTTGATCTTAGCCGTTCTGAATGGTGTGAGGTGGAATCTCAAGGTGGTTTGATTTGCATTTCCCTGATGACTAATGATGTTGAACATTAGGTGCTTCATGACTATTAGATATTCCTTAGTTGAAAATTCTTTGTTTAGCTCTGTACCCCATTTTTAATAGGGTTATTTGGTTTTCTGGAGTCTAACTTTTTGAGTTCTTCGTATATATTGGATATTGTCCCTCTATTGGATATAGGATTTGTAAAGATCTTTTCCCAATCTGTTGGTTGTCATTTTGTCCTATTGACAGTGTCCTTTGCCTTGCAGAAGTTTTGCAGTTTCACGAGGTCTCATTTGTCAATTCTTGACCTTAGAGCATAAGCTATTGTTGTTCTGTTCAGAAAAAGTTTCCCAGTGCCCACGTGTTCAAGGCTTTCCCCTATTTTCTCTTCAGTGTATCTGATTTTATGTGGAGGACCTTGATCCCCTTGGACTTGAGCTTTGTACAGGGCATAAGAATGGATCGATTTGAATTCTTCTACATGCTGACTGCCAGTTGAACCAGTACCATCTATTGAAAATGCTGTCTTTTTTCCACTGGATGGCTTTACCTCTTTTGTCAAAAATCAAGTGGCCATAGGTGTGTGGATTCATTTTGGGGTCTTCAGTTCTATTCCACTGATCCACCTGCCCATCTCTGTACTGATACCATGCAGTTTTTATGAATATTGCTTTGTAATACAGATTGATGTCAGGAATAGTGATTCCCCTAGAAGATCTTTTATTGTTGAGAAAAGTTTTCACTATCCTGGGTTTTGTCATATATGAATTTTATATTAATGTCATTTTACCCCTACTTCTCCCCATTCCAAGTTCCCCTGTGTCCTCCAAATCCTTCTCGACTTCCTAACCTTTTCTTTTAATATATTTGTATATTTTCATATATTTACACACATATTATGTATTTCTGGCTTCTTTATGCTCTTCTGTCAATATTCGTTTTGTATACTTTCAATCAATCCTGCATTTCTTCATACCTGCCATCTTATGATTTTCTCCTCTGCTGCTTACTTTTGCATGTCAGGTGTGCACATAAATATCTGATGGGTGATCATAAGAAAATGGACATTTTGATATTTTGAATGCCATTTCAAATTGTGAAGGGAGAAAGAAGAGTAGACTATTTTGCTTCTAAGTTCTTAAGCATCTTGGACAGCAAAGAAGCTGAGAAAGCTAGTCTGTTGCATCAAATCAGATAATCCTCGGAGGCTAAGCGGTTGCTCTTGGTTACTATAACTATGGATGTGTAGGCAAACATTAGAATATAAAAAGATGTGTGTCTTTTAGCTAGATCTGGAGTTGAAATTTCCCTGAAAGGCAGAATCTTAGGAACAATCACGTCAAATGGTTTTAATAATTGTGCCAGCCTCTGCCTCGGGGCTTTTGTTTTAGAATGGCCATCAAAACAACTGGGGAGTTGTTATAAAATATGGGACTAGACTAATAAATTCAGAGTTTAGCAAAAGAAGTCTCAAAGTTTGCATTCTAAATTAATGACTGCCTGATCAAAGTCTGACTTTATGTATTGAAATAGCTGGGGGACTGCATGAGACAGGCCATTGTTAGGATATTGTAATTACTTTTAAATGCCTGGTATTGGAAGATCAAAGTGGCAAAATAAAGCCCTTCCAGCAGGGATGAGCAAAAAACAGAAGTTGAAGTAGTATATGCAAGAGATTGTTTAGAAGGATACGCTGAGGAAAAATGGTTATTGATTGTTTCTATTTTTTTTGTTAACAAATTTTAGCAGTAAACAATTTCCTGAGTGCTTAATGTAATGGTGTTAAAAAAAGGATTTTCTGTTTTTTGGCTAGGTGCCATTTGAATAGCACTCTGTATGCATCTTATCTAATCGTGCCATTCGGGATATTAAAATTTTATTAGTGAAGATTTTCTATTGAGCCATGCTATCTTCTTTCTGCTACTACAGATGGAATTATCACTTAAGTTCATGTTCCTTTCTGTCATTCTCCCTGGTATTAAGCCTTAGACTATATATACATATTGCCCAAAGTATTTAAAACTGGGAAATTCTGTCACCAAAATTGACCTTTTTTTTTTTTTTGGTTGACATGTTGAAGCAAATATACCAGTTGACAAAGCCTTTAAATCACATTGTGAACATTAATTTCTTGACAATGTCATCTCAATGCATTGTGCTATATTCATCATATTATAGCTCACTGGGTTAATTTCTATCCCACTTTACTACTACCAGCCTATTTTAAACTCTTTTCTCTGGCTTTAGTAGTCTCCTATCTGATCTTTTATTGTCCCCGATTTTATCTTCTACATCTTGTTTTGTTGGCTTCATTGCTCCGCCTTGAAAATCAGGCTGATGTTGAATACTTCAAAAGCTGCAGTCATCACAAGGTACCAGAAGCACAAACAAAATCCAAGTAGCAGACTGAGATTCCAGGAACTCTGTGAGATAGATGTAGGACCTCAACTCAAAGGGTTGCTCAGCTGTGACCAGGAGAGGTCTCATGCTTTAGTTGGTCTAGTAGTTGTCAGAACTTCAGTACATTCTTTTAAGCCAGATCTCTTGGCTCTTTAGTTATATTCTGACTGGTTCACTCTCTCAATATCCTGAATGAGACCATATTTAATAAACAAGTTAGCACTGTGTCTGGTATAAAGTTAATTCTCAAACATATACAATACATACATATATATAGGTATATATAAACTATACATACTTATATAATTTCTGATATGTCATAATCTTTGGCTGAATAAAGTCTAAGCCAAAACCCATTGTCAGACTTTGAGTGCTGATCAGAGAGTCTGAAAACGTGCCATGTTTTCTTTCAAGTGAAATTTAAGAAAACGTAATAAAATTTGAGGTTTGCCCTCATAGATTCATGGTTAATCTGGGCTTTCTTAGGCATCACTGAAAACACTAAAATAATTATGTTCCCCTTACTCTTGTGCAACATGTTCAGTTTATATTCCTGTCAAAACTGCAATAGTCCCTCTTCTCTCTTAAACCACCCATATAAACTGTATCACTGTAATCTCTTTTCTGAATTCTATGGTATTTGATAATGTTTCCAAAGGTAACTAACTCTCCTTGCCTGCCATGTCAGCTTAGGCTCCCCTCGTACTTAATTGAATACCATCAACTAGAGAAAAGGGCATCTTTCCAATGTATTGATACGATTTTAGTGTTCTGTGAATTTGTGAAGTAAATAAGTAATTGATTTATTATAATATTGTAACAAATAACTCCATTCCTAGACAGTAAGGAGAACAATAAAAACAGGTAAAGGGATTTTCCACAGCTTCATCTGGAGTTTATTTTGCTAAGGGTCATAGTAGGTGTCAGCATTTCTGACCATTGGCACTAGTGGATGACTATAATTAAAGCAAAGTCATAGCATGGTAGAGCCGATTCACTTGTTTTACGCATATCGGAGTTCCAAACTCACAGAGATGGACTTGCTTGGTCATGGTCACTAGCAGGTGAGATTAAAGAAATGCACAGGGGCTGAAACTCAAAGAAAACTTAGAGGCTGTTAGGCCTGCTTCTGCTCAGTAAGATATTCCCTGTGTATGAACTTGTACCTATTGTCATCTTCTGTCCATTGCAATGTGTCACCTGACAACTAATGTCGGGTCTAACTTGAAAGGTATATTGAGCAACATCATATATTAAAGTCAGGCTGACTAAATACTGTGGTAAGACAACCTGTGAAACATTTATCTTTTACCTTTTGTCAGCAAGTTTCCTGAACAAATTTTTGGTCCACATGGCTCAGCTATCATTGGATATAGAGGATATGTTTGGTCATGTTTCCTACTGAATTTACCAAAGCGACTATTTTTGAAATTTATGCAGTTTAAATCAACACTGGAGTTAGCTTTAGTTTTCTTTTTGTTGTTGTTCTTCTTTTGCACTAACTGAAGTTTCCTTTAATAACTCAACAGAAATATACCTTTAAGTGATGGCAGTAATTACAGCAACGATAATAGCTGCTACTTACTGAGGCTTTTCAATGTATCAGGCACAATGATAAGTAGGCATTTAAAGGTTATCTACATTCTTCAACACTGGGGACAGAGGTTTTATTTGGTGCATTTTATAATTAAGAAGCAAAAACTAAGTGTCATTGAATAACTTGTTTAAATGTTATATGATTAGGTAATAAAGACAGTGCTATTTGAATCCAGAGTCATGTGTTGCTAAAGCCTATGCATTCCCCAGTATCATGCTGCTGACTTAGTACTGTAAAGTGAAAGATAGTATCACTTGGAGGACAGATTAGTAGTAGTACTCTTCCCGAGCATACATGCATCTTGAGTTCACTGCTGAAAATAAAAGTGGAAATTAGTACAAATTCCACATGGAAAAACTTGAAGTTCATTGAGAGCTTCTCACTTGCCAAATGTTTTTCATTTATTACTGAATGCCATCATTTCAGTGGTCCTGAGAAGAGCATGTTATTATTATCCTCCATTTTATATATGAGGAAACTGGGCAAGCTGTTGTTTAACCTTCTTGTGCTTCAGGCTAGCAAATGGAAGCGTGAAAAGTGTGAGTGGTTGAATCACTTATCTTTAAAACTAATGTCTTCTTCTGTATCCTGTACAATATTTCTAGGAGCATATACTTAAATAGGACAGTTGTAAATAAACTGTTTTTATCTTGCTGGGGCTAATCAGTGTCTGAACATTCTATTGTACTGTGAATCCTTTTGAAAAACAAAAGAAAAATATTTTTGTCTCATTTGTACAGCTTTTGGAAGCACATAACTATTCACTTTCAAATTGGTCCTTTAGATGAATTAGAATGTTTTGTTTATTGCCTTAGTTTAATCAGAGCACATCTGTGATATGAAATGACACCTCATTTGATGTTGGAGGGCACTGAATTTTTAACAGGAGGCTCAAACTGCTAAACAATATTACTTCCAGTTTGTCTCAGTTGCATGATACACAAAATGAGAGGCATCTGAGCCTGATGCAGCCAAAGATGGAAACCTATTACCAGAGCCAGATAAATGTTGCAACATCTGAGTGAAAAGTTATTAAGGCTTGCAAAGGTGTCAGCCTCTTTTACACTAAAAAGACAGGTGTCACAGCCTTCTGGACAGAAGGTGTGACAGCAGTAGCTGACTGATCAATAGCATTGAGAGTGTAGATTTATACTGTGGAGAGGAGGAAATCATGCACTGAGCTTTATACATTGCCTGAATGTTCATTCAAGATTTTCTGTTTTGGTCTATATATTTATTAACCATAGATACTGCAAAGGGGAAAATGAAAGTTCTGAATCACATCTGGTGCATTGGTTTAAAAAGCAATTACATGAAATTTTAGCTTGTGCTTCTTTTGTTACTTGTGGAATGATTGGGAGGTTGAACTTGTCTGTGAAAGATCAGTCTTTTGATCTGTTTTATTCATTTATTCAAGAAATCAATTATAAAAATATAACTCACTTAATAAATGCTTATGGCCACCCAGTATATGCGAGGTACCCACTTCTAGGCATATGAGCTATAATAGTAAGCATGATGTATAAGCATGATGTATGGTGACCTAATTGATGTTAGGAGTTTTTATCGACAAAATATTAAATATAGACATTACTTATAGATGAGTATGGTAACTACTGTGATAAGGTAAATACTAAGTGCTTGGGAAATAAGACAAGCATATACTTGAAGGGCCAGGGAAAGATAAATATTAGGAGGCAATTGTAAGGTAAGTAAAAATTACCTAAGTAAATTTATAATGCAGTAGGGATAGCTAGTGTTATGGATGAAGAAAAGGCAGGGTAAGAGACATTTTGACATAGACTACAAGGAAGAAATGGCAAGAGGCAGAATGATAGGTGTAAGCACGGACAAGTGATAAAACACTGTTGAGGGTGGTTCTGATGCTCTGATCAGGAATCTGTGTTTATTGACACTGAAGACCCTTGCCCAAAGTTGTTTTTTGATCTATCAATAAAGATGGCAGTAGCCAATGGCTGAGCACAGGGTGCGACATGGAGAATTGGGCAGGTAGGATGCAGAGGAAATCAGGAGGACAGGGAGAAAGAAGAAGAGGATGCATTAGTGACAGTAAAAAGGCCAACCAGCTATGTACCTTTTTGGATTAGTGGCCACTGGCCACTTCTCTGACTGGGCCTGGGGTAGCAGGGTTTAGGAGTGCCCAGTTATTGAGTTAGCCAGGATATTTTAAGAATAACTGGCGCACATGCGTGTGCGTGTGCGTGTGCGTGTGCGTGTGCGTGAGCGTGTGCGTGAGCGCGTGCGTGCGTGCGTGCGTGCGTGCGTGTGTGTGTGTGTGTGTGTGTGTGTGTGTGTGTGTGTGTGTGTGTGTGTGTGTGAAGCTGGACTGCCAACAACCTGTACGCTACAAAACCCCTCATGAATTATATTTAAAATGTTGCCTTTATCCCAGGGGAAATGAGAAGCTATTGAAGACTTCAAGCATTTGCTTTCAACTATTACATGGTTTTCAAGCATTAGTGTAGGGGTTAGGGTTAATGTGTGTACTGAAAGAAACGTTACACCACCTATTTTTTTGCTATTCTCCTTACTCACCCCACACCTTGTTTACTGAAACCAATGGACTATCTGGTTTTCAAGACAGACACAATTATGGTGTCCTTCCCCCAAACCATTTTGTTTCTAGAATCCACTGATGGAATGGTCTTGGGGACTCAAATCTCATTGTCGGTACGATCTTCTCTCATTCTCGTTCCAATAGCAGCATCCTGCCACCGATACTCTGTTCTGAATCTTTGCAGTTGTTCTTTTTCACATTCACTATTGAGGCTATGCTGTATTATCCCTCTGTAAATGTCATCCCTTTCATTTTTTTTCAATCCAAATCTCCCTTGTCCTTCATGGAAAAGCTCTAGTCTGGGAAAGCTTACCGTCACCCCTTCCTCCTCAACCCTATGATTCTCCAATTACAGGTAGCATGATGATTCTCCTACCACAGAAATACATGTAGAACTTCTTTGTGGACCTTTTATTGATATGTGTGTTTTGGTGGATCATAAACTCTACTGATTATCACAATGACTGGAAGACCTTGTTACTTGTTAAAAGATGGATTTCTAGCCCCAGAGACTCTGATTCTTTAAGTTTGGGCTAGGTTCAGGAATTTGAATTTTTATAAACAACCAAGTTAATTCTGGTTGTTGATTGCTTTGCGTGATTCTTAAGGATTAATTTTTCCTCTGTACCCAGTGGAGGTTCCTTAACAGTCCCCACAACACCACCTAATCTCTTTGTAATTCACCATTCACTGTAAATGGTTCCCAAAGCCTACAAATACACTTGTTGCTTGACTACCTTCTTGTATTGTTATTTGCTAAGGTGTTGTCAGGTATTCAATTATAAAATACAGTTTCTTCTAATTTGTAGATTAAGAAATATATGGGAGCACTGACTATGTAAACACATTTGCATAAGTGCGGACCAGTTGTGCTGAAATGGCTCATCGACCTTAAATCTACAAGAGTTCTCAAGCTGTCTTGATGAAATGTGAGACCATACCTGCTATCCTAGATCCTGTTTAACTTTGTATCATTCCCAGGAACACTGAAATATCCAAAGGGCACAGTAAAGTGCCCTTTGAAAAGTGGAAGTTTATTTTTAATAAAGTTTAATAAAAGAAACAGGAGTTTTTAAAAGAAGCTGCGTGGTTACAACCCAGGAGGGCTTTCCTGATGTGAGTTGTTGCAAACAAGAATAAGCAAAATTGAAATATAAATCCTGCTGTTCCACTGCTGAAGATGGTAGGCATCTGTAACATCAAATGCGACTATTTAATACTTCTGGAATATAAAAATAAGGCTTCAGAAGGTTTATCCTTTTTTGTGACCAATCTCTCTGCACATAGGAATCGTGCTTTTGGCTTTGTAAGAAATCTAGAATGTCAGAGTTAAAAGCATCTTTATTGCTTTTTATTTATTTATCTACATGCCTGTCTATCATGTGTTACAGAAAGATAATATATCTGTAAAGGAGCAGGAAAACACCGACTTGAAAAATGAATCAGTACATATACACAAATATGCAATTGGGAGCACAGCAGAGCTTATGTTTTGAAACATAGACTCAATCATTCTAATTGACTAACACACTGCTGTATTCTGGGTGTTCGATTATGGCAATCACCTTAGTTTCTTCTGCAGCTTCATAGATTCTAACTCTCCTTTGGCAACTTTGATAAGTGGCGTGCATAGGGGTGGTTAAAGGGTATTTGTGTTTGGGGATATGTGTACATGCACAGGTGCCTGCAAATTAGAATGCCTTTAGAAATATATCTGTCCATGCATGTCTAAGTGGTGGCTTGCCTAATTATGGAGAAAAGAAGGTAAACTGTGGCCTTAGGTCTATAAAGTATGTATCACAGTTTCTCAGTAGCTTAGGTTACAGTAATTCCTCTTCATTTTGTTATTTATATTACATAAGTAATATATATATATATATGTATAAAAAGAAGGTATCTGTCTATATATGTTTTTCTTTCATCATCATTATCTATCAATCCTATACCCACCTGAAAATCTACCTATGGTAAAACTTTAGAACTTGAAAGAATCTTCAATGTCTTCTTAATATTATGGTATTTTAAAGACACAATTGTATTAACTGGGGTTTATTATTCCCTATGATATTTTAAGTGAATGTCCTAGCTCACACTGAGGAGGTGGCCAATCCTTTCTCATTTCCCCAGATTGCAGTATTTTGATGTTGGTTTCTGTACTTAGGTTTGCGACTGAGAAATTTTAAAACTTTTATGAAGCTTGTGCATTGTGTTTGTGTATTTGCGAATTTTGGATGAAGATATGACTAATACTTTTGAAAGATGTCTTTACATACATTTCTCACCATATACGCATTAATGGATTAAACTATCAAGGAGTGCAGATTAGAAGGCTATTTCTATTTACTTGGACTCACAATCAATAACATTTTACTTTCTTTGTGTTTAATGGATACCTCCTGGTCACTTTGTGGTTTCTTTGAAGCTGAAGATATACATTGTATTTTAAAGCCCAGAGATACATTTTACTTTTCAGGCTCTTGCTCAATGGCTCTAGGGAATTATTATATGTTTGATAGCAATTTACCACAAATTAGCATAACCTGAGTAGGGAGCCTCCCATGAAGAAATATCCTGATTGCCTTGATTGGTGTAGAAGAGCCCTTCCCTACTGTGGGAGGCACCTTCTGGTAGCAGGTCAGCTTAAAAAGAAAATGTGTCAAAAGGAGTATTATCTTATGTTTTTCTAGCTTGGCCTTCCTACTTGCCTCAGAGTTGATTTATCCCATTGCTGCTGATTCCTTTTTGGCCATCAGAGCTAGTGTTTCTAAACTTTTAACTTGGGCTAGGGATCAGTGGCTTTTTAGGAATCCTCTAGGCTCCTGGGGCCAGAAAGGCACTATTGAAGCACCTGTCCTTGTAGACAGAGTAAGTAACTGGTTGTTTCCCAGCTAATGAGAAAGACAGCTATTCTAAGACTTCTCCAGGTGCTGAGGCATTCAGTGTCTAGGATGAAGCCATTACCAAGTTCTCAGTTAAGATTTGGCTGTTACCACTATTTTAAGCCACTTATTAAAATCTGAGACACCCCCACACCCCCCCAACACACACACTCACACTCATTTGGTTCTGAACTATAGCTAAAAGAAGGATCTTTTGAAAGAGGGACAATCATCACAAATACAGGTTTATTACAAACTTATTTAATTTACCTTTGGAGCAAATGCTGCCTTATAGTTTTTCTTCTTTACCAGGAGTAGAGTTTCCAAAGGCTCGGAGAACTCTAAATATCAGTGCTATGTGGTAGAACCTAGTCTCTACATTGTGACACACAAGCCAATTCATCATGAAATTAATTTATTTGCAAGAATGGATTTTCTGAATAGGGAATTTTTGACTAATAATAAAAAATTGTTGTGTCACTGCTATCTCTCCTGAAATTAAATAATTTAAAATGCCAATTGAGTCATGAAATGGATAATTATATCTTCAAACTTCCCTATAATACACTATGAAAGGGAGATGAATTAAGGATCTTAGAAATTACCCTCCTCCCTATGCACCAGCTGTAAGAACAAAACACAACAATATAAGACGTTGTCTTTCTCCAGGGACTAGAGATCTCAAGAATGAGAGAAAAATAACAATTTGTATGTTGTCATATTGAAAAAGTTTGTTATTGGCAGGTGCTAATTTGATTAACATATACAATTAATGTTATAACTAGGAGTTTACTTTCTAAGTGGAATAGACACACTACATGAATGTGCGCACACACACACATACACACACACACACACATACACACACATACACACACATACACACATACACAAACACACATACACACACACATACACACACCTCTCAGTAGTTGACTTCTAATACCAGTACACTCACTTGGAAACATAAGCTATTAGATGATTTCAAAAAGTTTCAGACAATCAAATCCATGCTTATTAATCAAGAATTTTTATCTATCAAAAACTCTACCATAGTTTTCAATATTTCCTCTTTGCAATTACTTTGTATATCACTTGAGAATATGAAGTGTATATAAAATGGCTTCTAGGTTTCAGCATGCATGTACTTGATGTATCTGTATGTGAATGTACATACCCATAGCTGAGTATATATATATATATATATATATATATACACATATATATATGTGTGTGTGTGTGTGTGTGTGTGTGTGCACGCACATTCATGTAGTGTGTTTATCCCACTTAGAAAGTAAACTCCTAGTTATAACATTAATTTTATATGCTAATCAAATTAGCACCTGCCAATAACAAACTTTTTCAATATGACAACATACAAATTGTTATTTTTCTCTCATTCTTGAGATCTCTAGTCCCTGGAGAAAGACAACATATATATATGAACCATGGCTAAAAGATATATATATATATATATATATATATATATATATATATATATATATATATGAGCTATGGCTAAAAGATATATATATATATATATGTATATATATATATATATCCCCATAGCTATTAAGGCAAAATATTACAATATTTTGAAGTCTATAGAGATTGATTATACTTGCTTATGTTAGGGTTGCTGGCAAGGCTAGGAGTTTAAATAAAGAGAGAATAGGTAGAAAATATTAAGTATAAAGTTAAAGAAGCCCTAATATACCTTGCACATTTGAAGCATGTATTGACATTATTTTCAGAGAAGTTTCAGGAAATAGCTACATATGAGACTCTAAAGTAGGAGAAAACAAGATTGTGAAGGGCCTTATAGTTTATGGGATTGTATCCTTGTCTTGGGAGCCAGTGAAGATATATGTATTTTTTGCTGGGACTGATGCCAGTGCCTTGCGATTTTACTAAATACATGGTTTATCATTGAGCTACTCTGTTAGGTCTCAAGATATTTCTAAGTATAAAGAGTTATCATGGGCCAGTAGCAACATTTCCTGATAAAACAGTCATGCATATTTCAAAATACAATGTCTGCTGCCCCATTCAGTAAAAGCTTTGATGGGATGCTACTATCACTGTTTATACTATGTGATCTATGTATTACATGTTAAGGAGAATAGTTCGTTTCTGTTTCATTTGTTACACTTCAGACAGTCATGAGTTTCTCAGAATGTCCATGCACTTGAGCTTCAGGTTGTTTCTGTTGTAGGAAGAATAGACTGCTCACAAATATTTTCATAGAATTTGTGGAACATTGAGACATTAAGCTTTTTGAAGTTGGTCACTAAATTCTCTCATCTTCTTTCAATGTGAGGAAAAAAGCAAATAACTCCACTGAAAAATTCCATTGTGTCTCTGTCTTTGCACCTTTTTTTCCTTTATGTTCTTTGATCTTGACAAGATATTTTATATATGACAAAAGGACTTGATTAATACTATCTAAACTGCTTTCAAAGTCTTGTGACTGCAAACGAAGATATTTCATTTGTCTCCATGATCAAAGCAGATGAAATAGATAGACTATAAATTAAAGGACAGGGCTGTGTTTGCATATATGCTTTACATAAGTGTCAATACAGCATTTATAAAAATAGTCATTCTGATCTGTACTGTGCAGTTTGTACTTCCTCTTCTCCATAAGAAATATGTTGCTAAGGCTCTGGGTAGCCCTTCTTAAATCCGTAAGATCTTTCTTTGCCAAGTAGAAAATATAGGAATCTATAGCATTTCATGATGATGGAGTTTTCAGATATCACAGCTAAAATCATCAGTAAATCTGAAATTCTGTTGTGAGAACCCAGACTTGGCGGAAAATATTGCGTCATAACTAAGCTAATTTCACAATGGCTTATAATATCCATTTGAAGGTGACTATTACAAATCAATTATTTGAGAATATAATTAAATATAATAAGAGCAAATTTCACTATGAATTAGACTTCATAGTAGGCATATTTCATCCTGCTTAGATAAATAACAGGAGGGGAACCTGTTTAGCAGTTCAATAGTGGTCTCTATTAAATGTTACATTAGTAAGAGTTGATGGGTGAGAGAGTCCACACAAAGAGATTTTAGTGAGTCTGTGTGAATGTTCAAAGCCTTGGACGTGTCTTAGCAGCTGATTCAAGATTAGCTCAGGTGGGTGTGGAGCTACAGATGCTCAGGGCTCTGGGAGCCAAGATTTTTCTGAATCAAAGCTGGAAATCAGCACAATGTCTCTCCGCTCTCTACATGTTCTGCAAAGAGAAGAAATGTGCAGATCTATTCTGGTCACTCAGACTCATTGAATATTTATGGAAGTTCTGAAGCAAGTGAAATATTCCCAGATATCTCTCGAAGCTGAACCAGGCAGCTTGGAAATACATAACTGGCAGGACTGGGTTTGTCTGTGTAGGGCAGCATATATTTACACATGATCTTAGCCAAAAGTCCGAGACGTGATGGCAGTATATATTTAAAAAAGAAACCTCACAGGGATTATCAGGTGTACTGTGATTTGGTGATTTCCATAAAATTACTGAATTCTTCTGACTTCTGGAAGATTAGGAGACAGGAAAAAAAAGACATCATTAAATACCTATTTATTAGTGTCTGACTATTAAGCCATTTGATTTAGCTGATCAACAGACCAGGGATTTCTAAGTGGGACTATTCTTTCGGACTTGAGTGCTTGGCTGGAATGGGCAAGGTTCTGGGTTTCATTGACAATACCAGAGATTCTGTTTTGTCCTAACTACTTTACATTTTGTACCAGTCTATTTGTTTGTTACTAAATTGTTTCTAGTCAATTTAGGACTCTTTTAATCATTCTTTGGAAAAAATACCAGAAGTCTAGTCCTAAATACTATTATATAGACAGCTCTTGAGCAGTGAAGATTGTCTCCTTTATCTTAGGGGCTATGGAAGATTGATTGCCTGTGGTTTTAATAAATGATTTTTCTGACTTCATATCCTTAGCCTTGGGACCCTTTCCTACCCTGACATACTTTGTTCAGTATCATATCAGTACCCATCATGTAAGCAGAAATTTGGAAAATGTGTGTTCAGTTCCTATCCTACTCCTCTGACTTTGCCATGAGTTCATGGCCAGGTTACCTAGTAGGTCAAAGAGACACTTGGAACAGGACCAAGTCAGTTTGGTTACACATCTGCAGCTCTATATGTGTGAGACAGGCTAGCTAATATCACAAAACTGTCCAGCCAATACACAATTGGCCCCACATGCACAAGGGAACTCATGAATCCATACTCAGATCAATAGAGTTCCATAGCCAATATATAGACCTAAGAACATAAGCACAGGTTTACTGTATAACACTAATGGTTTCTGATTGTTCATTATACTGTTATATTTTAGGAAATAGATAATAAAACCAGTTCAAATATCCTTTCACCACTGATTCTCCCTGTCTCCCCCTGTCTTTCTTTTGACATTATGGATAGTGCCCAACGTCACTGTGTGCAGCAACTGTAGATTTGGCAGCCTTTGTTTGAATTTTTTGACAAAATGGCAAAATTATAATTAGTTTATAGAAAGTAAAATGCGTGGCTTGGCTGAGGTCAGAAGCCCAAACTATGGTTAAATTCATGGTCAGAGTGAAAGGAAAACAAGGTTATATAACTCTCATAATGGTACTTTGAACTAAAACCACTGATATTATATTTCTCATTGAAGAATAAGCCTAAGAAGTTGCTAAACACACCTGACAATTCATTAAGGGACACTGTATTTTTTTTTAATTAATTGTGGTGGTTTGAATAGGTTTAGCCTTCATGGACTCTTGTGATCGAATGCTTGCCCCAAATGGAGTGGCAACTTTAGGAGATGTGGCCTTGTTAGATTAGGTATGACCTTGTTGGAGGAAGTGTGTCACTATAGGGTATGCTTTGAGGTTTCCTGTGACTAAGATCTTCCCAGTGTGAAATGAGACCCTCCTGGCTGCCAGTGGAACACAGTCTCCTTCTGGTTGCCTGCCTTCTCTCAATCAAGATGTAGACCTCTTGATTCCATCAGCACCACATCTGCCTATGTGATGCTATGCGTCCCATAATGATGATGGGCTGAACCTCTGAAACGGTAATGCAACCTCAATTAAGTGTTTTCCTGTTGTTTTAAAATTATAAAAATAAAACAGTCTTTTCCCCCCACTAGGTCTGGCTCCACAGTGCCCTAAGATATCTGCTGGATATCTAGCCCGAAACACATATCCCAAATCCGTGGGGGCCCCTCTGCCACCACACACTCTCTCAAACTCAATTCTCTACAAGAAATCCCACACAACACAATAACCTTTGATCTAATTGATAAGATATAATTGCCCACCTAAATATACAAAGCCATGTACACATTCATTCCTTAAGAACATTCATAACAACCTGTAAAGATACAGCGTGGAATCTTAACTTCAGCCTCCATGTTCTTTCTCAGCAACAGCTTCTCTGCCTTCTCACCAGTCTCTTCCTCCTTTTCGTTCCAGTCTCCTCCCCTTCCTTCAAACTTTTCTCCTGCCCCATCTTCCCTTCTCATCCAATGATAGGCCTTGTTCTATCCTGTATCAGCCCAATTTTACCAATTAAATGGTAAGAAGGTTCTGGTGAAGTCACCTGAGTCCTGAGTATGTGACTAGGCAGCTGTTCTTGGGTCAGTGGAATTAGCATCAAAATACAGATAACTCCACAACATTTTCCTCATAAGAGCTACATTGGTCGTGGTGTCTCTGCATAGCAATAAAATCGAAACAAAGACATTAGTTCTTTGAGAGTTTCATACAGGGCACTTTGATTATATTCACTCCCCTAGTCTTCCCAAATCCAATCTTATTGCCTGCCCACCCAAATTTGTGTCCTTTAAAAACCCATCAAGACCAATTTGCCCAAATATTCTTGGATATATGGTCTTCCATTGGATTATGGTTGCCTTCCAAGTGAATAAACTCTACTCCTAGAGACATCTGTCTTTCCTCTCTCAGTAGCTGACAATTGCCAATAGTTCCATGGATGGGCTTGGGATTTTGCATAGAACTTATGCACAACCACTGTGAGTTGATATGTGCAACTATCTTCTTGCATCCAAAACACACTGCTTCCTTGCAGTCATCTACCACCTTTGGTTCTTTTTTTAAACATTTAAAAAATTATTTATTTTACACTCCATATTTTATTCTCCCCCCAGTTTACCCCCCAACAGCTCTATATCCTCCCCACACCTGTAGTCTCCACAAGGATGTCCCCACCCATCCTACCCCACCAGACCTCTAAACTCCCCGGGGCCTCCAGTCTTTTGAGGGTTAGGTGCATCTTCTCTGACTGAACCTGGAGTCCTCTGCTGTATATGTGTTGGAGGCCTCATCTCAGCTGGTGTGTACTGCCTGGTTGGTGGCACAGTGTCTGAGACATCTCAGGGGTCCAGGTTAATTGAGACTGCTGGTCCTCCTACAGAGTTGCCCTCCTCCTCAGCTTCCTCCAGCTTTTCCTTAATTCAATAGAGGGGTCAGCAGATTCTGTTCATTGGTTGGGTGCATATATCTGCATCTGACTCAGCTGCTTGTTGGGTCTTTTGGAGGGCGGTCATGATAGATCTCTTTTTGTGAATGCCCCATAGTCTTCTACTCTTTCCATCCCTTCTCCAACAAAGATCCCTAAGCCTTGGGATGAGTACAGTATATATTTCCCATTTAGGGATGACAGTCTGCAATCTCTTATTCTCTGCACCTTGCAAAGTTGTGGTTCTCTGTGCTAATCACTGTATATTGTAAATATAAGGTTTTTTGCATGAAGGTTTGGAGATACATTGATGTATGTGTATTAGAAGTTAATTTAATACCATGTCAGTCAAGTAGCATAATAGTAATAGGTTCTTCTACCAGGTGTATGACCTGTCTTTTCACAAGTTCTTACTATAACATCTTAAATTAAAACACTAAATGTTAATACTCGAATATTCCAATGTCTGCAGCTAATATTAGTTAGTGAATCTTGAGTATATCTATGATAAATAACTTCTATATCTTTGGTATAGTGTTAGGAATGTGGAACTCTTAGTTTTATGTTTCCTTATTTATAAGTAGAAACTAAATGTTAGAGAAGTTGAGTTGTCCTCTTTTGTACAAGTAAAACATCGTAGACTCCAGATGAAGCAGACAACAGGGCATATGATTTTTTATTTCATGGGTTATTGATTCTTTTTCAAATATTTCAGGAAAAAAGAAAGTGATAGCTATTGGTAGTGCTTACCAGGTGATTATGAGAAAGTGATGACTGGACATGAAAAAGTTCATGTTTTTGCCTGCTTCTAGTCTACGAGTTTAACTTGACCTAAGGGACTGATATATGCTTCTATTTTATGTAGTCAAATTTTGCTATCAGTAGGCAGGCAGACTTCTATTTAATCAACAATTTATCTTAATCCTGCTTTGTTTGCTATTTGGTATTGCTATGCTCAGAGCTGCTCAGGTTCAGCACATTTAAAAGACAGGCATCTTTTTTGCATTAGAAAATGGAGTGGAATACTAACCAGAGAAGTGGATGGGCTCTTGATGTCTAATTGGTCAGTAGAAAGACTTGGAATCAGTTCAATTGCCTTCTATACCATATAATATTACTGTTTTCTGTGGTACCCAGTGCCTCTAAGATATGACATCTCATTTGTTCTATAGGAAAAGCTCTTTTGCCCACTCTGTAGAGCATCATGTCACTCAGTAGAGTATTAGATTGTAACATCTTCCATCCTTCTGAGTTACTTCATCTTAATTTTCAGTCATCCCAAATTTCACTGGGATATCTAGTCAACTGTCTCTATTGATGTCTGTCTGGGTGTACTTTCTTTTGAAAATGTGTTTACTGAAATTATAGTTGAGTTTTGTGAGGAAAGGCAACCGGTGTGTGATCAGTCTACTATTTTTAGAAAAGCATCTATTTTCTAGGATCTTTTAAATAGAAATGTCCTCATTTGTATTATTCCAATCTTTCTGTGTGTAAAAGTTGCTTTTACTTGCCAGATGATGTGATTATTATCGTGGAGTCTTACTGTTGAATTAGCTCACATTTTCTAGTTCTTTCTGAACTCTGGCTGGTTTATTCAACTCTACTGTTCTGGTTCAAACTTCTATATATGGATTGAAATTGGCTTCTCTTGGCTTCTGACTGAATTGCTCTGCCTTTGAACTCCTTGAACTGAACTGCTCTAAACTGAACTGAACCAAAGTGAACTGGACTGAACTGATCTGAACTGAACTGAACTGAATTGAACTGCTCTGGTCCAACCTGAACTGATCTTCCCCTTCCTTTCCTTTAAGTAGCCTCTCTTTCCTTTCTGTTCTCCTGAGAGTTAGTTGTATCCTATCTTTGACTCATTCTGTCAAATCTTTCTCTACTTTGTCACTTTGTCCCTCAATTAGATGTCATTGTTTGAGATTAAAGTGTGCACTAAGAGCATGTCTGCATTATAGTCAGAGGGAATAAAGATGTGTAGCATGTCTACATTCCAGTCATATCTTTTGCCACAGTAGCTATGTCACCAAATTAAAATTTCTCTACCTGTGTGAAAACTTAATATTAGTTAATATGAAATTCTTATATCCAGAAAATGATGTATTTTTTTTTCTGACAGCCAACTAAAATTCCATCATTCACATTCGCTTCTTTCAGTAATCTTGTAATTGATACTTCACTTGAATCTATAAGTTGCCCAGTTAAAGTTGCTGAAATGTAGAGATACATAGGTATTTCTGCAGTAAGCTTACTTTACTTTTGAAGACCCAGGGACACCCCAATACAATAATTGTACACATACAATGAATTAGTGTTAACTGTATTCACCACATGCTGGAAGTCACCTGCCCATCCAACTGTGTTTTTGTACTGGTTAACCAACATATTATTACTTTAATCAGATTTCCCCATTCCTTCCTCCCTTCCTTCCTTCCTTCCTTCCTCCCTCCCTCCCTCCCTCCCTCCCTCCCTTCCTTCCTTCCATCCTTCCTTCATTCCATCCTTCCTTCCTTCCATCCTTCCTTCCTTCCTTCCATCCTTCCTTCCTTCCATCCTTCCATCCTTCCTTCCTTCCATCCTTCCTTCCATCCTTCCTTCTTTCCATCCTTCCTTCCTTCCTTCCATCCTTCCTTCCTTCCATCCTTCCTTCCTTCCATCCTTCCTTCCTTCCTCCCTCCCTTCCTTCCTTCCTTCCTTCCTTCCATCCTTCCTTCCATCCTTCCTTCCTTCCATCCTTCCTTCCTCTCTCCCTTCCTTCCTTCCTTCCTTCCATCCATCCTTCCTTCCATCCTTCCTTCCTCCCTCCCTTCCTTCCTTCCTTCCTTCCATCCATCCTCCCTTCCTCCCTTCCTTCCTTCCTTCCTTCCTTCCTCCCTTCCTCCCTCCCTTCCTCCCTCCCTTCCTTCCTTCCTTCCTTCCTTCCTTTTTTCTTTTTTGCTATTTTTATAGACTATATTTTGATTATATTCTTCCCCTTCTCAAACACCTCCTGAAAACCTGAAGTTCCTGCTCTTAAAAGAAAACTAAGCAACAAACAATAACAACAAATAAAAGCACTTTAAAAACAAACAAACATGGACTTTGATTTGTTTTGGCCAACTGTGCCTGAACATCAGAGCTTTCCAACCTATTTCTATCTCCTTCCCCATATTCGTTTCGATCATTGTGAATTACTACCTTACTTTATTCTTATGAGATAAACATTATTTAGCTTCCATATTTCAGTGAAAATTCTTGGTATTTGTCTTGCAGTGCTTGGCATATTTCATTTGATATAATGTCCTCCAGGATCATCCATGGTATTTTAAATGTTCTTGTTTAAATTTTAAGGCTGAATATCTTTCCATTATATATGCATAACATATGAGTTACCCTTTCTCTCTGTCCTCATTTGTATTTATTTGTTTTTGTGGTTTTGAAGAAAGAGAAGTGGGATGTTGATAAGAAAGATTAATAATTACCAAGTTAATTCTTGGTATATTCATAGAGAAATTAGTCCCTGCCTAAACTTTCTAACAATGAAAGTAGTTCTCTTCCTGAGCCATCTATAATGGTTAAAGGATTTAGAAAATAAAAGAAATTACTTGAATACCCAGGGATACCAGAAGGTGTTGGAATGGTTGTTTAGGAGCTTTTCTTCTTGGAACACACATCTCATGAAGCACAAGTCATATGTTTATGAAAGCATTTACTTTTGAACTGGCCTATAATAATTGTACAAGTGCAGGACACATAATATGAGGAATGATTATGAGAATCAGTTTTGGATATACAAAAAGGAATACAGGTTGCTTGTATTTTATTTCAGGTGTTTTCAGCCTCTAAAGAAACTTAACCAGAACTTGATAAGTTACAGTTATTCTTTATTCCATGGGAATGGCAGCTGGACATACTACAGAAGTTTTCCTAGTAACAAATTACTTCACTTCTCATTTTTAAAGCAAATGTTTTATCTGAAGTCTAACATACAGAGGGAAAAGCATACCAGTTATAAATAGGCAACATAATGAAAAATTTCAAAATGTGCACATCTGTGTACCCACCACACAGATAATGAAATAAAATATTGCCTGGACCATGTAAACCATATGTGGGCAACCTCCCTGTCATTGCCCTACCTCCCAAAACTAACTACTATCATGATGTCTATCAGCATTGATAATTTTTGTCTGTTTTATAAATTAATGCGTGCTATATTTTCTTGTGTCTGGATTCACTCAAATTTTTGCTTGGGAAATTGATGTGTACTTGTTGCATGCAATCAGTAGTCCATTCACTTCATTGTTGCATTGCTCCCAATGTGTGAGCACATGAATATTTATCTTTCCTAATGTTGATGGCATTTTGAGTAATTCCAACATTTTATCTATTATTAATTGTATTGCTCTGAACATTCTTGTGCAATTTTATGTGTATGCACATACTTTTATATTTCTACTGCACACAAACACAGTCTATTGCTATTGCTATTTCTCTCAGTCTTGGTTTTGATATGCCTGATACTTTCATACAGAAGAATTTAAAAATTTTTATAAGCTTTAAATGAATTGCTTTTCTTCAAGGAGAACTTTTAGCTCCTGTGAAGAAGCTGGACTAGTAATGGTTCACTTATCTACAGATTACGCTCACTTTTGATTAGGTTTCATGAAGTGTATGTAAAATTGGGCATTTATGATCTGCACTGACTACTAGGACACAACCCTTCAGAGGTCCTATTAATACACTGGAATGTTTATTTATCATAATCTCTCATCCTTGGCAGGCTTTGAACTCTATTTTAAAAATAGTTTTCTAAACCTGCCTAGTCCTAAGAGATTGCTGAGAGCTATGCATGAATGTAGGAGCTGATAGGACCAGGTGTCTGGTGAATTAGCAAGTGTTTCAAGGAGTTTGACAGCATAGAAATAAGATTGCCCCAATGAGACCCTGGATGTTTTGCATTGTTCCCTCAATTCCTAGTTATTTGATCAAATCATTGCTTAAAAAAAATCAAGGTCAATTTTATAGAATGTGACAGTAACCATTTTATAATGAAAAATTCAGAAGCATTTAATATATTCATAATGTGAAATCACTACTTCGTTTCAAAACCATTCATACTCCCTTCAAAAGAAACATGTAGCAAATAACTTTGAATTGAGTTTATTTTTTAAAAGAAACTAATTACTCTGAATATTCAGGGATGGAAGATTTGTGGAATACAAAGAATAAATTGGTCAAAAATAAATGTTTTAAAACTATTTTCTCCCATTAATAAATATTAAGTATGCATACTCATATGTTCAGTGTGACATTTTCATACGTGAATATAAATATTTTGATCACGTTCATACTCCATTGATCTCTCTCTTTTTTTTTATTAACTTGAGTGTTTCTTATTTACATTTCGAGTGTTATTCCCTTTCCCGGTTTCCGGGCAAACATCCACCTAATCCCTCCCCCTCCCCTTCTTTATGGGTGTTCCCCTCCCCATCTTTCCCCCATTGCCGCCCTCCCCCCACCAGTCTAGTTCACTGGGGGTTCAGTCTTAGCAGGACCCAGGGCTTCCCCTTCCACTGGTGCTCTTACTAGGATATTCATTGCTACCTATGGGGTCAGAGTCCAGGGTCAGTCCATGTATAGTCTTTAGGTAGTGGCTTAGTCCCTGGAAGCTCTGGTTGCTTGGCATTGTTGTTCATAAGGAGTCTCGAGCCCCTTCAAGCTCTTCCAGTTCTTTCTCTGATTCCTTCAACGGGGGTCCTATTCTCAATTCAGTGGTTTGCTGCTGGCATTCGCCTCTGTATTTGCTGTATTCTGGCTGTGTCTCTCAGGAGCGATCTACATCCGGCTCCTGTCGGTCTGCACTTCTTTGCTTCATTCATCTTGTCCAATTGGGTGGCTGTATATGTATGGGCCACATGTGGGGCAGGCTCTGAATGGGTGTTCCTTCAGTCTCTGTTTTAATCTTTGCCTCTCTATTCCCTGCCAAGGGTATTCTTGTTCCCCTTTTAAAGAAAGAGTGAAACATTCACATTTTGATCATCCGTCTTGAGTTTCATTTGTTCTAGGCATCTAGGGTAATTCAAGCATTTGGGCTAATAGCCACTTATCAATGAGTGCATACCATGTGTGTTTTTCTGTGATTGGATTACCTCACTCAGGATGATATTTTCCAGTTCCACCCATTTGCCTACGGATTTCATAAAGTCATTGTTTTTTATAGCTGAGTAATATTTCATTGTGTAGATGTACCACATTTTCTGTATCCATTCCTCTGTTGAAGGGCATCTGGGTTCTTTCCAGCTTCTGGCTATTATAAATAAGGCTGCGATGAACATAGTGGAGCATGTGTCTTCCATTGATCTCTTTTATTCTCCCTCTACTCCTGATGGTCTCCTTCTGCTTCCTATTTACTTTAATTTTGGTGATTCAATGAGTTTCCTTAAGATTTCTTATAGGAACATGAATACTTTATTAATGGCTATACCTCTTTCATTAACCATTAACCTACCATAGATCCTCAGGGAGTGATCAGAGCTCAGTGAGACCTCTCACTTTGTGAAGGAATGTTGTGCAGGTAGTCACAGTCAGGATAAGCTCAAGAGTGCAATGGCTGTATCATGTCTGGATGACAGCATCGCACAGCACCCTATCTGATTTTCTAGTTCCCAACATCCTTGCCAGTTCCCTACTATGAATTCTCTGTAGAGAGGCTGATATAGATGTCTCATTTAGGGCTGAGCACACACCACGTACTTATTTTCAGCGCCTATAATGAGTTACTCTGCAGTAACTGCTGCCTACACTAGTCAGAAGCTTCTCTGACTTAAGGTGACAACAGCATTAATTGTTTAGACAGGCACATGATGTCTCTTTGACAAAACAGCAGCAGTAGGTTTTTCTACTATGGCCTGTGACCTTAGATTGAAGCTTTTAACCAGAGTGTGAGTAGTTTGTGTTTCCTTTGGAGATTGTGGACTATTCCAAATGTATTATAGTCTCAGAAAAATAAAGAAATAATTAAAAATCAATTGTGTTCGTATATAAACATTGCTGATATTTTGCAAACACTGCAGAATTGAAAAAGTCCAAACAAATGAATAGTATTATGTGTAGATAGTATGTGTGGATTGTATTTTTATGGTTGACTAAAATCTTTGACAGTTTATTATTTAGCTGAATTCTTAATTTACATACAACATAATATTTTGTACATTAATCCTCTGTAAATACACAAAACACCATAAGAGCACATAAGTAGTTACTAAGTTTTTACCTGGGAGATGAGGAAAGAAGTTTCAGTCAGATAATTGTGTGTGTGTGTGTGTGTGTGTGTGTGTGTGTGTGTGTGTGTGTGTGTGAATGTATATGTGGAGATGTTGAGCCATGATGATTTATTCCTTATCCCCAAATGTTAAAATTAAGATTTATTCCCAAAATTAGCTCTTTTATCAGCATTAGTAAGAGAAGTATCTTTCTGCAGTGGCAACAGTGACCTCAGAGACTGAATATCCATTTCCCTTTCTAGAACCTTGCCTCTGTCTTTAGTTGACATAGTTTGTCTTTGTTTGTACAGTTCACATTAGAGGCAACCTTGCCTTTCAGTTTCTGGTGGGAGTCAACAAATAGGTCAAAAGCATGACTGGAGTGAGATGTAGTTTGTATTTCACTGATGGTTAATTATTTTTTTTAGTAGTAAGGTTGCAAGTCTAAGTCTTGCTTATGTGTTAACAGTGAATGTGTAAGGCTAATAGCTTGCTTACGGGTTATTGGAGATATAATTGAAGTTTGAAGGAGTTAAGGGACTTATCCAACATGGCTGTTAAGGAAATGTCTTACAAACTCATCTTTCTTCAGTCCAGTAAATGCCCCACAGTCTTGATTCCTCAGCAAAGAGATGAAAAGATGTCCAGTGGTTCATAGTGTTCACATGCATTGGCATCATCTGTGCACCCTTTAATAATCTGCATCCCAAGGCTCGCCTGTGCATTTTGATTCAGTTGCTGTTTGGAGGAGCTCAGGAAGATGCTATTAAAAATGTTCCCTGAGCCATTTTGGTGGGAAGCTGCAGTAGTCACTAGGAATAGCAATGTTGAACAGAGAACACAACTATAGATATTGTTTTTTCTGTAGTGGCATTGTCAATTTGTCTAGATCATTCCCTATAAATGTCAAGTTTATCTCCTAAATTCATTCTAATTTTTCCTGATGTTGTGCAGTTTCAAAATCACATTATGCACTAGACAGCCCCCTTTAGATTTTTGCCTCTGTCTTAATTTGGCTTCTATGGCTCACACCAAAAAGCAGTTTTACTTTCAGTTTCTCAGGGGATACAACAAGCAGAAGGTCAGAAGTTAGAAATGGAGTGCAGATATTTATTTCTCCAGCTCCCTTTCCACTAGTCTGCCATGAATTGACAATGACTGTTCCTATGACAAAGGTCACAGCTCCTGTCAGATAGCAGTCTCCTATATTAACAACCTGAAAATTTTCTTCAGTCCAGTAAATGGCCCACAGTCTTGATTCCTCAGCAAAGAGATGAAAAGATGTCCAGCTATTGCTTTCTCTGCTATAATATACCATTCTTTAATGTTCATCCCTCTTTTTGTGAATAGTTTCTTCATTCAACTTTCAATTGCTCCATTCTATCATACCATCTCTTTTCTATTTGTATCTTGACAGGTAGATACAAGCTAGAATCTTTAGTAGTTCTCAGCACGTAGTAGAGCCTATATTGATATTTGTCATTAAATATCATGAATTATATAATATATTCTTCAAATGTATTCATTCTGTTACCGAGTTAAAGTTTATCTGTAAAACAGATGATCTTTTCCAAGTAGGTTTTGCTTTTAAGGGAAGATAAGCAATGACAGTATGGTAAACTTGAAAAAGAGAAAAGTTTTATAGAATGTCTTGGAATGAGTATATATTTCATCAATATGAAATGGACCTAATATCATATACTTGGTATATGTGTATTAGGTCAACTTATGGAATTATTGTGTTTTTATCTTGGTATCCCATGAGATAAAATTATGTGAAATGCTTACAGCAACTGAAACATAAGTGGTCTCCTTCTCTAGGTTTTCATCCCTGCTTTGTTATAGGGATGGCTCGAAGTCCCTAAATCATAATATCATAATTAGTCAAGCATAGGTTTCATTTATGTTCTAGACCATATTTTTAGGCAGCAAAGGAGACAATATGTTCTCAATTGGTTTTCAAAAGTTAGTGTGATGACTCAGCATGTAAAGGAACCAACAGATATCAGGACCCTACTGGTAAGACTGAAGACACGAGTGCAGTAATGGTGAAAGGAAAGACCCTACACTCAAAAATTGTTCTCTCATATTCACACATTTATCATGGTGCAGATATCTCCCAATACCACAAGCACATAAATAAATCAGTAAATCATTCAATAATATAAAAAATGAGGCAGATACAAAATATGTGATGGACCTTCAGCAGTCTTTAGGGAATGCATGCTAAATATGCAACCTGAATTTTATTCCGTTGCAGGACAGGACAGATAAATAAAATGACAGAATTTATTTTCTTTTTCTTTCTTTTTTTCATCTTTATTAACTTGGGAATTTCTTATTTACATTTCAATTGTTATTCCCTTTCCCAGTTTCCAGGCCAACATCCCCCTAACCCCCCCTCTCCTTCTGTATAGGTGTTCCCCTCCCCATCCTCCCCTCATTACTGCCCTCCCCCCAACAATCACATTCACTGGGGGTTCAGTCTTGGCAGGACGAAGGGCTTCCGCTTCCACTGGTGCTCTTATTAGGCTTTTTATTGCTACCTATGAGGTTGGAGCCCAGGGTCAGTCCATGTATAGTCTTTAGGTAGTGGCTTAGTCCCTGGAAGCTCTGGTTGCTTGGCATTGCTGTTATATGGGGTCTCAAGCCCCTTCAAGCTCTTTCAGTCCTTTCTAAGATTCCTTCAACGGGGGTCCCGTTCTCAGTTCAGGGGTTTGCTGCTGGCATTCGCCTCTGTATTTGCTGTATTCTGGCTGTGTCTCTCAGGAGCGATCTACATCTGGCTCCTGTCGGCCTGCACTTCTTTGCTTCATCCATCTTGTCTAATTGGGTGGCTGTATATGTATGGGCCACATGTGGGGCAGGCTCTGAATGGGTGTTCCTTCAGTCTCTGTTTTAATCTTTGCCTCTCTCTTCCCTGCCAAGGGTATTCTTGTTCCCCTTTTAAAGAAAGAGTGAAGCATTCCCATTTTGGTCATCCTTCTTGAGTTTCATGTGTTCTCTGCATCTAAGATAATTCAAGCATTTGGGCTAATAGCCACTTATCAATGAGTGCATACCATGTGTGTTTTTCTGTGATTGGGTTACCTCACTCAGGATGATATTTTCCAGTTCCATATATTGCCTATGAATTTCATAAAGTCATTGTTTTTGATAGCTGAGTAATATTCCATTGTGTAGATGTACCACATTTTCTTTATCTGTTCCTCTGCTGAAGGGCATCTGGGTTCTTTCCAGCTTCTGGCTATTATAAATAAGGCTGCGATGAACATAGTGGAGCATGTGTCTTTGTTATGTTGGGACATCTTTTGGGTATATGCCCAAGAGAGGTATAGCTGGGTCCTCAGGTAGTTCAATGTCCAATTTTCTGAGGAACCTCCAGACTGATTTCCAGAATGGTTGTACCAGTCTGCAATCCCACCAACAATGGAGAAGTGTTCCTCTTTCTCCACATCCTCACCAGCATTTGCTGTCACCTGCATTTTTGATCTTAGCCATTCTCACTGGTGTGAGGTGAAATCTCAGGGTTGTTTTGATTTGCATTTCCCTTATGACTAAAGATGTTGAACATTTCTTTAGGTGTTTCTCAGCCATTTGGCATTCCTCAGCTGTGAATTCTTTGTTTAGCTCTGAACCCCATTTTTAATAGGGTTATTTGTCTCCCTGCGGTCTAACTTCTTGAGTTCTTTGTATATTTTGGATATAAGCTCTCTATCAGTTGTAGGATTGGTAAAGATCTTTTCCCAATCTGTTGGTTGCCATTTTGTCCTAGCCACAGTGTCCTTTGCCTTACAGAAGCTTTGCAGTTTTGTGAGATCCCATTTGTCGATTCTTGATCTTAGAGCATAAGCCATTTGTGTTTTGTTCAGGAAATTTTCTCCAGTGCCCCACTTTTTCTTCTATTAGTTTGAATGTATCTGGTTTGATGTGGAGGTCCTTCATCCACTTGGACTTAAGCTTTGTACAGGGTGATAACCATGGATCGATCTGCATTCTTCTACATGCTGACCTCCAGTTGAACCAGTACCATTTGCTGAAAATGTTATCTTTTTTTCCATTGGATGGTTTTGGCTCTTTTGTCAAAAATCAAGTGACCATAGGTGTGTGGGTTCATTTCTGGGACTTCAATTCTATTCCACTGGTCTATCTGTTTGTCTCTGTACCAATACCCTGCAGTTTTTATCACTATTGCTCTGTAATACTGCTTGAGTTCAAGGATAGGGATTCCCCTGCAAGTCCTTTTTTTTTGTTGAGGATAGTTTTAATTATCCTGGGTTTTTTGTTATTCCAGATGAATTTGCAAATTGTTCTGTCTAACTCTCTGAAGAACTGGATTGGTATTTTGATGGGGATTGCATTGAATCTGTAGCTTGCTTTTGGTAAAATGGCCATTTTTACTATATTAATCCTGCCAATCCATGAGCATGGGAGATCTTTCCGTCTTCTGAGGTCTTCTTCAATTTCTTTCTTCAGAGGCTTGACGTTCTTATTGTACAGATCTTTTACTTGCTCGGTTAAAGTCACACCAAGTTACTTTATATTATTTGGGACTATTATGAAGGATGTCGTTTCCCTAATTTCTTTCTCGGCTTGTTTCTCTTTTGTGTAGAGGAAGGCTACTGATTTATTTGAGTTACTTTTATACCCAGCCACTTTGCTGAAGGTGTTTATCAGCTTTAGTAGTTCTCTGGTGGAACTTTTGGGATCACTTAAATATACTATCATATCATCTGCAAATAGTGATATTTTGACTTCTTCTTTTCCAATCTGTATCCCTTTGATCTCCTTTTGTTGTCTGATTCCTCTGGCTAGAACTTCAAGAACTATATTGAATAAGGATTTATTTTCTAAATATGACTCTTTCTTTGTATTATGTAAAATGAAACTTGAAGACACTGACCAATTGATGATAATGGTATTTTTAATCATTTTTTATTATAAAGACAATATTACATTTTATATATCTATGGACAATAATATTTTCCTAATGGCTTTGATCTGATGACTAGGTCAAATTGATAAAGTCAACCTTGATATGGTGCCAGTACTTTTATTAGCTATAATTCTATGCTATACTTCATGGTTATTCTTCAAAATCCCGATATAAGTTTTCAGGTATATTACATAACAGGAAGATTGTTTTCTCTGGATATTGAAAATATTCACTGTTCAAAATGATTCCTACAAAAATTGCTATTTAGGTATTTTATTAGTGGGTCACTGTGGAAGGTAAGTGAAAAAACTAAGTTACTGAGAGTTACTACCTTTGAGTACTGTCTATGAAAAGCAGTGGGAAGTACATTTGTAGTAGACAAGCTATTATGAAAACAAAAAAGCGAGGAATTCACTTGTAATAAGAATAATACATTTTAACTCTCATTTTGGCAATTACAGCTCTTGATTGTGTCACTAGGTTGATTTGGGTCTATCAAAAGGAACATATTAATATAGGAATATTTGACAGAGCAAAAGTCCTTATCTTCTGGCAGTAAGAAAAAGGAATTAAAGGGATGTCTATGTTCACAATCTTCCTCAAAATTATACCTCCACTGTACTGGTTGGTTTTGTGTGTCAACTTGACACAAGCTGAAGTTATCACAGAGAAAGGAGCTTCAGGTGAATAAATGCCTCCATGAGACCCAGCTGTAAGGCATTTTCTCAACTAGTGATCAAAGTGGGAGGACCCAGCCCATTGTGGGTGGTGCCGTCCCTGGGCTGGTAGTCCTGGGTTCTATAAGAGAGCAAGCTGAACAAGCCAGGGGAAGCAAGCCAGCATGTAATATCTCTCCGTGGCCTCTGCATCAGCTCCTGCTTCCTACCCTGTGTGAATTCCAGTCCTGAGTTCCTTTGGTGATGAACAGCAATGTGGAAGTGTAAGCTGAATAAACCCTTTCCTCCCCTACTTGCTTCTTGGTCATGATGTTTGTGCAGGGGTCGAAATCCTGACTAAGACACCTAGTAACTTGAAGACATCTTACCAGATTCTACCTTTTACTGGTGACAACGTGTTTAACATATCAGCCCCTGGAAGACAGAGTACTGTAAGGGAAATGATAGAAAAAGGAGAGAGTGATGAAATATATATGGCATAAAATGAGAAGGAAGATTTTGAAGTGAAGAAGTCAATAAGTAAGCCAAGGACTAAAAGGAGAAAAGAGAGCATTACAAGCAGAGAGTAAATAAAAACAATGCAAAGATACATACTAGAATGAAGGCCATCATTTTATGCTAGCATAGAAAAAGGGGAAAGAAAATTCACTACTCTAATAAAATAATAAAAAAGAAATCAAATTTGAAACTAGAATGTGTTGGTACAAGCCAGTAGTCTCAACCATTCAACAATTTGGAGTATGAGGCAAGAAAATCAGAGTTGAGGCCATTCTAGATTACACAGGGAGACTGCCTTAGTAAAATAGAAAAGAAAGGAGTATTCGTCCTTCCTGACTCTTATTTGTGTTTATTTCAGTCACTCTCAGATACCCAAACTCCAGGAGATCCCTCATTTGCTTGATTTCTTTGATCTGACCAGTATTTCAATCCTTTACTACATATTCTTACACCATTCCCATGCACTTACTACAATTCATTGTCTTTCATCACCAATATCCTAAAATCTTCCACTGTTTCAATCAACACCCTTTCCATCCTTATCATAAGCAAAATCCACCCAACCCTTACAAACGGCAACCTCATAGTCTTATCTATCCTATATTGTGTTTCTTTCTGCTCCTCTTTTCAAAAACCCAATTTTTGTTGAAACTTCTAGTAATCAAATATGCCACCCTCTTTCTTAGAGTAATATTTGGAAACCCTGACTGCTTCTGAATTTTGTAGGATTATTTTTCTTTGCTCTATTTACAGATCTCCAACAACTCCCTTGTCTCTCAACATGACTAATAAAATAGGAACAACTTGGATGAAACCTTTTCCTTTTCTGACAACAAATCTGCCAACTGACGTCCAGTATATTATTACAACAAATGATGTTTTTTTAATATCGTTTAAAAACTATTTTTAATAGAAATTAGCTCTTATTTCTCTTGAAAAATCAAATTTCTCTTTCTCCGAGATAATTCTGTCATCATTCAAACATGAGGTAATTTGTGCAATGTGAAATGATGTGCAGTGTTTACTCAGTATCCTCCTCCAGCCTCCACCCCAGTTCTCTGCTTTCTTTTATTGCAGAATTCCTAAAATAGGCACTTGTACTCAATGTCTTTATCTTCTATTCATGTTTGAACAAACTCCAATTAAAGCCTTATTTGTAACATTTATTTTTATATTTTAAAAAGATTTAAACTATATTAGTGTATTTTGTGTGGGGGGCACATGCAGGAAACATGTGTGCTACAATGCCTGTATAGAGAGGTAAGGGAGTTGGTTTATTCTTTCTATTGTGCAGGCCGTATAGATGCAACTAGGGTTGTCAGGCTTGGCAGCACGCATCTTTATCCACTAAGCCATCTTGCGAGCATGGTTATTATTTTTAAAGCTAAATGTTATATATTGGTGTATAGTCTGATTTTTTAGAACCTGTATATGATGAATGGTTACCATTTATAAATTAATATGACCATGACCTCACGTAGTTACCCTCCTGTGGCAAGAGCAGCCCCAATTTACTTAAATTAGAGAAGATACTGACTATAATATACTCTTATTAACTATAGTGGTTATGGTTCAGATCAGCTTCTTTGAGTTGTCAGTTTCCCTTATCTGTTTCTTTGTATACTTTGATCTATATCTCCTAATTTTCTGCTCTTCTGCAATATCTTTTCTGCATATAGAATCAAAGGAAAAAACTCATCAGAGAGATATTCTCATTCTTTAAAACAACTTACCTTAAGAATAATAGGAATGGAAAAATGTGAAGAGTCCCAGCGCCATAGCCCAGAAAGTATTCTTAACAAAATCATAGAAGAAAATTTCTCAACCAAAAAAAAAAAAAGATGCCTATAAACATCAAAAAGATTATCTATTAGGATCAAGTAGGCTTCATCCCAAACATGCAGGGATAATTCAACATATCAAAATCTGTCAAAATAAACCTTCACACAAACTTGAAATAGAATACATCATCATCTCATTAGATACTGAAAAAAAAATCCAACACCCAATCACAATAAAAGTCTTGGAGAAATCATGAATAGAAGGGACATACCTAAACATAAACAAAGGCAGTTTACAGAAAGACAATTGCCAACATCAACTTAAATGAAGAGAACGCCAAGGCAAGTGCTTGTTCTTATGTTCTTGGTGCCTCTGGTTCCTCCAGTCTTTCATCCCCTTCCTCCACAGGACTCCATGTGCTCTCTGCCTAATGTTCGTGGGATTCTGCTCTGATCATTTGCTGGATGGATTATCTCTGGTCACTTGAATGTCCATTTTACTAGGCTCCCATCCCAGAACACTCTGCAGGCAGGACAAGCTTGTTTTTTGGGTAGTTTGGTGTCCCAATCCCTCCACTTGAGGCCTGAGGATGTTCAATTCAGCTTCTGAGTTCCCCATTACCAAGAATCGTTGCTAGGGTTACTCTCTCTTAGTGTAATGGAAATTGCACTAGGTTTCTACCTCATCTCAAAATAACTCCCAATTTCAGTCACTTCCCCATCATTTTCTCCCTCTCTCCCTACCACCTGATCTGTCCTGTCCCTAACCACACCCACACTTATTTCTGCTCAAGAAACCTATTCTATTTCTCTTTCCAGGGAGATCCTTGATTCCCAGCTAAAGTCCTCATTATTGCTTAGCCTCTCTGGGTCTATGGCTTATAGCATGATTGTCTTTTATCTTATAGCTAATATCTTCTTATAAGTGAGTACATACCATGTTTGTCTTTCTGGAACTGGATTACCTCACTCGGGATGATTTTTTCTATTTCCATAGATTTGCCTGCAAATTTCATGAAGTCATTGTTTTTTATTTTTTTCTGTGTTACCTCACTCAGGATAATTTATTTTTTAGTTCCATCCATTTGCCTGCAAATTACATGTTGTCAATGTTTTTATTGGGTATTTTATGTATTTACATTTCAAATGTTATCCTCTTTCCCAGTTCCCACCTCTCCCATCCCTCATTCCCTTGTTTCAGTGAGGATGCTCTCCCTCCCACCCACCTATTCCCAACTCACCACCATGGCATTCCCCTACACTGGGGAAATGAGCCTTCACAGGACCAAGGACCTCTCCTCCAACTGATGCCTGACAAGGCCATCCTCTGCTACATAAGCAGCTGGAGTCATGGGTCCCGCCATGTGCACTCTTTGGTTGGTGGTTTAGTCCCTGGGAGATATAGGGAGTCTAGTTGTGTGATATTGTTGTTCTTCCTATGGGGTTTGCAAACCCCTTCAGCTTCTTCAGTGCACAGTTCGGTGGTTAGCTGCAAGCATCCTCATCTGTATCAGTAAGGCTCTGGCAAAGCCTCTCAGGAGACATCCATATCAGGCTCCTGTCAGCAAGCACTTTTTGGCATCAGCAATAGTGACTGAGTTTGTTGGCTGCATATTGGATAGATCCCCAGGTGTGACAGTCTCTGGATGGCCTTTACTTCAGTCCCTGCTCCACTCTTTGTATCTGTATTTTCTCCTGTGAATATTTTGTTCTCCCTTCTAAGAAGGAATGAAGTATCCACATTTTGGTCATCCTTCTACTTGAGCTTCATATGATCTGTGAATTGTTTCTTAGGCATTCCAAGCATTTGAGCTAATATCCACTTATCAGTGAGTACATATCATGTGTGTTCTTTTATGACTGGGTTACCTCATTCAGGATATTTTCTTTCTTTTTTATTTTTTATTGGATATTTTCTTTATTTACATTTCAAATGTTATTCCCTTTGCCAGTTTCCCTGACATAAGCTCCATATCCCCTCTTCCTCCCCTTCCTCTATAAGGGTGCTTCCCTCCCCATTCACCACCTCCCGACATTCCCTTGCACTGAGGGTCCAATCTTGGCAGGACCAAGGGCTTCTCCTTCCTTTGGTGACCAACAAGGCTATCGTCTGCTACATATGAAGCTGGAGCCATGGATCTGTCCATGTGTACTCTTTGGATAGTGATATAGTCCCTGGGAGCTCGGTTGTTTGGCATTGTTGTTCTTATGGGGTTGGAAGCCCCTTCAACTCTTTCAATCCTTTCTCTAATTCCTCCAATGTGGGCCCCATTCTCAGTTAAGTGGCTTGCTGCTAGCATTCACCTCTGTGTTTGACATGCTCTGGCTGTGTCTCTCAGGAGACATCTATATCTGGTTCCTGTCAGCATGCACTTCTTAGCTTCATCAATCTTACCTAGTTTTGGTGGCTGTATATATATGGGCCACATGTGGGGCAGGCTCTGAATGGCCCTTCTTTCAGTCTCTGCTCCAACTTTTGCCTCCATATCCCCTATTATGAATATTTTTGATCCCCCTTTCAAGGAGTGAAGCATCCTTTGGTCATTCTTCTTCTTGAGCTTCATATGGTCTGTGGATTGTATCTTGGGTAATTAGAGCTTTTGGGCTAATATCCACTTATGAGTGAGTGCATACCATGTGTGTTTTTCTGTGATTGGGTTGCCTCACTCACGATATTTTCTAGTTCAACCCATTTGCCTATGAATTTCATGAAGTCATTGTTTTTGATAGCTGAATAGTATTCCATTGTGTAAATGTATCACATGTTCTGTATCCATTCCTCTATTGAAGGGCATCTGGGTTCTTTCCAGCTTCTGGCTATTATAAATAAGGCTACTATGAACATAGTGGATCACGTGTCTTTTTTGTATGTTGGAGCATATTTTGTGTATATGGCCAGGAGTAGTATAGCTGGGTCCTTAGATAGTACACTGTCCAATTATCTGAGAACCTCCAGATTGATTTCCAAAGATGTTGTACCAGTTTGCAATCCCACCAACAATGGATAAGTGCTCCCCTTTTGCCATATTTTCACCAACATCTGCTGTCACCTGAGTTTTTTTTTTTTTTTCGGAGCTGGGAACCGAACCCAGGGCCTTGGGCTTGCTAGGCAAGCGCTTTACCACTGAGCTAAATCCCCAACCCCATGACTTGAGTTTTTGATCTTAGACATTCTGACTGATGTGAGGTGGAATCTCAGGGTTGTTTTAATTTGCATTTCCCTGATGACTAAAGATGCTGGTGTAACTTTTGAGGTCACTTAAGTATACTATCATATCTTCTGCAAATAGTGATATTTTGACTTCTTCCTTTCCAATTTCTTTCCCTTTGTCCTCCTTTCATTGTCTGATTGCTCTGGCTAGGACTTAGAGTACTATTTTGAATAAGTAAGGAGACAGTGGTCTAATCCCTGATTTTAGTGGGATTGCTTTAAGTTTCTCTCCGTTTAGTTTCATGTTAGCAACTGGTTTGCTGTACATGGCTTTTACTATGTTTAGGTATGGACCTTGAATTCCTGCTCTTTCCAGGACTTTTAACATGAAGGGGTGTTGAATTTTGTCCAATGCTTTTTCAGCATCTAATGAGATGATCATGTGTTTTTTTTTTTCTTTGAGTTTGTTTACATAGTGGATTACTTTGATGGATTTCCATATATTGAACCATCCCTGCATTCCTGCAGCTGACTGCTCCTATATTCCTGTGTCCAGAAACAGTATGCAGTTGCCTCTTGGGCCAGGGATGTGGGAGAGTTGGGCAGAAGTGGCAGACTGTCCTGCACTCTCAGGATTGTCTGAACTTCTGGGTGTTCAGCTCTCTTCCCCATGACATTTGGGTGTAGGGAGCTGTTGGGTCAGTTCAGTTCAATTCTGGGCACAGCCAGATACCTGAAGTCATTGTTTTTAGCAGTTGAGTAATACTCCATTGTGTGAATGTACCACATTTTCTTCATCCATTCTTATGGTGATGGACATCTAGATTGTTTTCAGGTTCTGAGTGTTATGAACAAATCTCCTATGAGCAAGTATCCTTGTGACAGGATAGAACGTACTTTGTGTATATGCCTAGGTACAGTATAGCCGAGTCTTGAGTTAGATCAATTCTCAGTTTTCTGAGGAACCTCCATATTGATTTCAAAAATGGTTGTACATGTTTGCACTCCCACCAGCTCTGCATCTTCACCAACAGGAGCTGTCACTTGTGTTTTTGTTCTTAGCCATTTAGACAGGTATAGGATAGAATATCAAAGTGGTTTTAATTTGCATTTTCCTGACAGCTAAGGGTGATGAACATTTCTGTTTGTCAGCCATTTGCGATTCCTCTGTTGAGAATTACCTTTTTAGTTCTGTACCCACATTTTAATTGGATTATTTAGTTTGTTGGATGTCTAGTTTCGGGCGTTATATATTTTGGATATTAGCCCTCTGTCAAATGTGGAGTTGGTGAAAATATTTCCCATTCTCTCAGCTAACATTTTTTTCTATTGCTGGTGTCCTCTGCTTTAAAGAAGCTTTTCAGTTTTATGAGGTCCCATTTATTAGGTGTTGATTTTAGTGCCTGTGGTGTTGGTGTTCTATTTAGGAAGTTTTCTCTTGTGCCAATGTATTCAAGACTATTCCCCACGTTCTCTTCTATCAGGTTCAGTGTATCTGGTTTTATTTTGAGGTAATTGATCCACTTGGACATGATTTTTGTTAGGGTGAAATATATAGATCTATTTGTGTTCTTCTACATGCAGAATCCAGTTAGACCAGCACCATTTGATGAAGATACTTTTTTTCCTGTTGCATATTTCTGGCTTCTTTATCAAAAATCATGTGTTCATAAATGTTTGTATTTACATCTGGGTCCTTTATTCAATTATATTGATCAATGTGTCTGTTTTTATGCCAGTACCATGCACTTTTATTACTACCACTCAGTAGTACAGCTTGAGATCAGGGATGATGATACCTCTAGAAGTTATTTTATTATAGAGAATTGTTTTATTTATCTTCGGCATTTTCTTTATATGACATTGAATAGAATTGTTTGAGTTTTGATGGAGATTGCATTGAATCTGTAGATTGCTTTTGGTAGGATGGCCACTTTTACTATGTTAATCCTACTGATCTTTTCATTTTCTGATATCATTTTTAATTTCTTCTTTCAGAGACTTCAAGTACTTATCATACAGGTTTTTCAGTTGCTTGGTTTGAGTTACACCAAGATGTTTTATATCATTTGTGGCTCTTGTGAAGGGTTTTGTTTCCTGATTTCTTTTTCAGTTTATAGGTAGGCTACTGGAGTTCTTTTTTTTGGGGGGTGCATGTTTTTGTCTTTTATTTGTTTGTATTTTTTTAATAAATCTTGGATCTGCATCTTCACTGTTTTTGGAATTGTTTATATCTTATCATATCACCTACAAATAGCTATACTTTGACTTCTTCCTTTCCAATTTGTATTCACTTAATCTTCTCTAGTTCTCTTATTTCTTTACCCATAACCTCAAGTACTCCATTGAATAGATATGGAGAGTATAGACAGCAGTGTCTTGTTCCTTATTTGAGTGCACTTGCCTTGGCGTTCTCTTCATTTAAGTTGATGTTGGCAATTGTCTTTCTGTAAACTGCCTTTGTTTATGTTTAGGTATGTCCCTTCTATTCATGATTTCTCCAAGACTTTTATTGTGATTGGGTGTTGGATTTTTTTTTTTCAGTATCTAATGAGATGATCATGTATTCTATTTCAAGTTTGTGTGAAGGTTTATTTTGACAGATTTTGATATGTTGAATTATCCCTGCATGTTTGGGATGAAGCCTACTTGATCCTAATAGATAATCTTTTTGATGTTTAGAGGCATCTTTTTTTTTTTTTTGGTTGAGAAATTTTCTTCTATGATTTTGTTAAGAATACTTTCTGGGCTATGGCGCTGGGACTCTTCACATTTTTCCATTCCTATTATTCTTAAGGTAAGTCTTTTCATGGTATCCCAGATTTCCTGGATGTTTTGTGTCAGGAATATTTTAGAGTTAACATTTTCTTTGACTAATGCATCAATTTCTCCTATCGTATCTTCTACACATGAGCTTCTCTCTTTCATCTCCTGTATGCTGTTCGCAGTACTTGCTTCTGTTGTTCCTGTTCTTTTCTCTAGGTTTTCCATCTCCAGGATTTCCTCAGTTTGTGCTTTCTTTTTTGCTTCTATTTCCATTTCCAGGTCTTACATAGTTTTATTTATTTCCTTCACATGTTTAATTGTATTTTCCTGTGTGTCTCTCATGGATTTATTTTTTTCCTCTTTAAATACCTCTGATTGTATTTTCCTGTATTTCTCCAAGGGATTTATTCATTCCTCTTTCAAGGACTCTATCATCTTTATAAGATTGGATTTAAGGTCATTTTCCTGTGCTTTGGTTTTGTTAGGATATCCAGGGCCTGTTGTGGTGGGATAGGTGTGCTTTGGAGGTATAATATTGCCCTGGCTTTTGTTGATGGTGTTTTTTCACGACCCTTTAGTCATCTAGATAGTTTTGGTCCCTGAATATTCTTGTTGTAGTAGGTATTGGGAGAGAATGAACCTTGATGATCCTGGTGTGACAGGCTTCCAATGGGTATCCTTGGGGTGTATGTCTCTGGACCTGCAATTCTGTATGGTTCAAAAACCTCAGGTTGAATGAAGGTGGACAGACTGGTGGTAGGATAATAGAGGTCCCTCTCGGAGAGCAGGCTACTTGGGATAGCTTGACTTGGCTCAGAGGGCTCAGCCAGCAGGGAAGGTGGGTGGGGGAAGGGAAAGTAACTTGTATGGTTCAGGAGTCTCAGGTCTGATGGAGGTGCGGGGAGAGTCAGAGTCAGAATGGAGCTATTTGTATTATTCTTAGGTTTGCTCTTTTCATAGTATCACAATTTTCCTGGGTGTTTTGTGTTAGAAATATTTTACATTTACCATTTTCTTTGGTCAATGGATCTATTTCTTTTACTGTGTTTTCAATCTCTCTTACATCTCTCATATTTTGTTGGAGATGCTTGCCTCTGTAGTTCCTGTTTACTTACCTAGATCTTCCATTTCCAGAATTCCTTCAGCTTGTGTTGTGTAGGCATAAAGATTTTACAACCTACTTTTAATAAGGGTTCAATCTCTCCCCTATCCCACCACCCAGCAGAGACAAGTTATTAGGATAGGGGGAAGTAGACTTGTTTAGCAATAGTTCTTTGGGAGCAAGCTCGATGCTCTTTGGCAGCTGTTCAGTCGCATAGCAAACACCGAATACAACTTAGCAGCTGCAGACCAGTCCTCTAGGCAGGCAGACACCAAGGAACAAATAGGCAGCTACAATCCTGTCCTTTCAGCAAGCAGACACCAGGCAGCTATAGTTCAGTCCTGAATAAACTGCCACACCCATCAAGCAGCCTAAGGTGAAGCCGCAGAAGAAGCAAGCTGATGCAAGAACGTCAAGAGCAGTTCTTAGGTGAGTTTCTCTCAATGGTGGTGTTATTAAAAGTTGAGTGCAACAATGTAAGGCAAACCAATACATGAGTGTTTTTAGTGAAGAATGGTGAGGCAGAGCAAACCAAAGAAATGCTCAGCGCTTGTCTCCCACTGTCTGTGGGGGTCATATTTATACTTCTTCATCAAGAGTCCTTTCATGTGTTTGCTATAGCCATACATCCTTTCACCTGTGTCTGCTTCAGGAAAACAGTCTTTCACGTGGTTGCTTTAGCAAGACTTCCTTTCACCCATGTGCCCCAGCAAACCATCATTTGACATAACTAACTTTCCAAAGAACTAGAAGGTTCCATTGTGTGATTGTGTGTGTGTGTGTGTGTGTGTGTGTGTGTGTGTGTGTGTGTGTGTGATTGCAGGTCTTGAAAAGCTTCCTTCACTTGTTTGTTTTTGTCTTTGATTTCTTGGCATTCCTTAAGGTGTTTATTTATTTCCTCCATTCTTTTGTCCTCTTCCCATTTAAGAGATTTTTAAAAATAGCCTCTTGAGAAACCTCATCTTCTTGTGTTTCAGCTGTAATGGAATATTCAGGTCTTGGTGTCATAGGATAGCTGGGCTCTGGTGGTGCCATGTTGCCCTGCATGTTGCTGATTGTGTTCTTATACTGGCATTTAGGGATCTGGATTTGGGATGATTATAGGTCAAGATGCTGACTTCTGAGTTTGTCTTTGTTGAATATGTATTTTGTTACTTAGTTTCTCTTTTCACTTTGGTCTTTGTTGTCTGAACTTTTGGTGGCTGGTGTGACCTCTGGTCTAGTAGGGAATCTCTGGCCAAATTGGGAGCTGGACTTCTGACCTGTAGCTTGGCCTTTGGTGTGGCAGGTGGTGTCCGTTCTTCTGACTGCTGTGGCCAGCATCTGAACAGCAGAAGTCATCCAGAGTAGTGGCCTGGTACCTAGTAACTGTGCAGGTGGTGAGGTGGGAGGGAGTGTGGTGGATGGGCCTTTGAGAACCAAGTCTAGGGCATGGGGCAGTTCAGCTGGCAGACTGGTCTCTCACCTGTTCTTCTGACGGATGAAACCTTCACCCGAGTAGGGGAAGTCCACTAGGGTTGGGGACAAGGACCTGGCTATGTGGCAGCTGGTAAGGTAGGATACTTCCGCATTCTAATTTATATCTTAATGTCACTGATATAAAGATCAGATGCCATGATGAAATTAGAGCATACGGGATACAATGTCTTTAAATGGGAAGTAGGAGAACACAAAGGCATCAAAAATCATAAATAAATAGTGCACATCAGAACTGGTAAAAGGTGACAAGAAGGGGAAAGGTATGATGCAGAGTAACTCAGAGGAGCTACAGATGCTCATTTTAAAAATCCCACATGCTAATATAGAAATCCCACTGTGCTTAAGAGTTTTAGGGAAGTACTTGTCAATGCAAACTGCATAGTGGCTACAGAAACTGCTGGTCAATTATTGCTCTGAATGAACGCTCTCACTGTGATAGATAGTCAAATGCATCCTTTGTACTTGAGGCACTTTATTTTGTTTCTGAAAAGTCACAATTTTTTTCAACTAAAATTAAAGAAAAAAGAAGCCACAAATGTGAGAGCAAAATTTGGAGGGAGAAAAGGAAAGAGGGTAAAATGATGTACTTACTTCATATTGTTCCTGTCTAAAAGAACTTCAGGGACAAAAATGGAGAAGAGACTGAGGGAAAAGAGGTCCAGCGACAGGCCCAAATTGGAATCCATCTCAAGGGGAGGCTCCAAGGCCTGACACTATTACTGAGGCTATGGTATGCATACAGACAGGAGCCTAGCTTGGCTGACCTCTGAGAGGTTTAACAAGCAGCTGAACGAGTCAGATGCAGATACTTAGACCCAACCAATGGACAGAAGCCAGGGACCCCTGTGGCTGAATTAGGGAAAAGCTCGAAGAAGCTGAGGAGGAGGGCAACCCTATAGGAGGACCAGCAGTCTTAACTAACCTGGACCCCTGAGATCTCTCAGACACTGAGTCACCAACCAGGCAGCCTACACCAGCTGATATGAGGCCCCTGACACATATGCAGCAGAGGACTGCCTGGTCTAGCCTCAGTGAGAGAAGAGGCACCCAACCCTTAAGAGACTCCAGGCAGTTGAGAGGTCTGATGCGGTGGGTGTGGGGACATCCTCTTGGAGACAGGGTTAAGGGGGAGGAGGTATGGGCTATGGAACAGTCAGAGGGCAGAACAGGAAGAGGATAAAGACTGGACTGTAAAAAATGGTTAAAGAATAAAAAAAAAAAAACCCAAAACCCAAAACCAAAACAAACAAGCAAACAAAAAACCACTAAGGGCTCAGGGGTGTCTATTTATTCAACATACCTTTGACTTTAATGATTGTAGTACTGGGATAACAACCTTGTACATGGTTATCTGTGCTTGAGGCTTATGCATGATGTAACAATATCAAAATTCTCCCAAGCCAAGATTAGAAATCATGGGGTTTTACGAATTTTGCTGGAGGAGGTATGGGACGAGGAACAGTCCAAGGATGTACATGGAGGGGATAATGACAAGACTAAAAAAAAATGAAAGAATGATAATTATAAGAAATTATTTTAACATTAAAATATTCTCAAATATAAAACAAATTATGAAAATATATATTTAAATCTATAAACACAATCTGCTGAGTCAGTTCAGTGTGGCCTGCATATATATATTTCTAGGGCTATGATTTGGTACTGCATAACCAATCTAGGGGCTTATCTCTTGGGAAGATGAATTCTGCCTCTCTCAACAGTATTAATTACTTATAGCTTTACATCTAGGGGTAGTGCCACATGAGATTTTCTCCAATCTACATCAGGTATCAACTTGTGTAAATGATTTAGGTCTTGTTTAGGCTCTCTCTTTGTGTGTGTGTGTGTGTGTGTGTGTGTGTGTGTGTGTGTGTGTGTGTGTGTGTAAAACGTTTGTTTACCTGAATTCATTGTCATCTCAAAGGCTTATTGCCTCTGTCTGCTAGCCTAGGCCAGTCAAGGAGGCCTCTAGCCTCTGTACAATCTTACCAATGCCTAGAATGTTTTCAGCTTCTGAAACTTCCTGCGGAATAAGCTCACCCCTTCCTAGTTCTTGTCACTTGCTGGCTCATTTGACTCAGCACATCTGGCTCAAATTCCTCCCCAAGATGACTGATTCAATCTGGCTTCTCTCTTTTGGCCTCTCCTGAATTCCTCTGCTCAGCCTCATACTTTGGGAATATTTTCTTTTCTTTTCTTTTCTTTTTTTTTTTTTGGTTCTTTTTTTCGGAGCTGGGGACTGAACCCAGGGCCTTGCGCTTCCTAGGCAAGCGCTCTACCACTGAGCTAAATCCCCAGCCCCGGGAATATTTTCTAATCTTCTGTCTTCTTCCCATTCTCTGGCTCATGTGTCTTCGCCTGTTTGTTGTCTCTCTGCAACGTGTTTCTGTCTAACTGTCCTGGTAAAACTGCCTCCTTTCCTCTGACCTGTTCTCTCTTAAGTAGCTTCTCTCTCTGCTCTAGTCTTGTGAGACTTGGGCACACCCTATTTTGTCAAATCTTTCTTCGATTCATCACCTTGTTTGCCACTCAATCGGACATTACTTTTCAACCTGGGTACTTCCTTCTACAAACTGAGTTTACCTTAATTGTTTGGGCTTAAAGGTGTGTACTGAGGGTGTGTCCTTATTTCAGCCAGGGGATTAAAAGGTGTGTGCTAAGGTCTGAGCCACACAATTAGAAACAGGATTTTCATCAAGTAACACAATCTTGGAGTTTACTGTGTGATCAAATATCCTAAAACATACATACAACCTCACCCACCCCCATATACACATACACATATATGGTAAGTATAAAGGAATGTTTCTCTATATCTGCTTCAAGCATCTTTTGTATTTTTACATTTCCACCCTCTGTATTGTCCTCCTTCTCCCTCCCCAGTTAAAGCCTCTCTATCCATTTCTCCCATCTCTACTTCATATGACTTACATCTTGTTATTCTGCTACCTAGAGCCACCCTCCCCATGGTCTTTGTTTTATATTCCTGGCTTCTGCAGTTACTCAAGGTTATATACTCACATCTAAATATATGGATCTAGGAACTATAGATGAGATAGAACATGCATTTGTCTTTCTCAGTTTGGGTAATATCACCCAACATATTTTTAAATTTCCATCCATTTACCTACAATTTTCATGACTTTAGTTTTCTTTACAGCTGAGTAGTAATCCACTGTGTATATGCATCACATTTTCATTATTAAATATTCAGTTAAAGGATCTCACTTTATTTCCATTTTGTAGCTCATGTGAATGCACAATGAGCATTGCTGAGCAAGTGTCTATGAAATAAGATGTTGACTCTTTGGTGCATATGCTAAAGCATGGTATCTTTAGGTTATATGCTAGATTTATTTTTATACTTATGAGAATTCTCCACACTGATTTCCTGAGTGGCCAGACCAGTTTCCAATCCCATTACCAGTGTAGAAGTTTCCCTCTTCCCCACAAGCTTGCCACCATTTATTGTCAGTTGTTTTGTGATCTTAGTTATTCTAATTAAGCTGAGATGAAATCTCAGAGTAGTCTTAAATTTCATTTTCATAATTACTAATGATGATGATAATTTTAGAGGTATTTGTCATTTTTATTTCTTCTAAGAACTGTAGTCAGATCAATAATCCAACTTTTAGATTATTTGTTTTCTTGACTCTTTTTGACATATTTATATATTCTGGATATTAATTCTATCAGATGTATAGCTGGCAAATATTTTTCCCTACTCTTGGGTTTTCTCTTCACTCAATGATTATTTCCTTAGCTCTGTGGAAGTTTTTAATTTTATGAGTCCTCACATTTAAATGTTGGTCCCAATTCCTGAGCAAATGGGATCCTGTTTAGCCTTTTCTTTCCTGTACCTGGATCATGTCAAGTACTGCCTACACTTTTTTATAACAGTTTCAGAATTTCAAATTTCACTTTGAGGCCTTTGATTCATTTGGATTTAATTTTTGTGCAAGTTACTGATGTCTAATTTAATTCTTCTACATGTAGACATATTTCCCTACATAGTTTGTTAAATCCTTCTCTTCTTCATCGTGTGTTTGGGACATCTGTTTTTATGATTTTGATGTTTTCTTAATTGATTTCTGTAAATATTCTTTTTTTCTGTCTTCTGAATACTTTTAGTTTGAAGTCTAATTTACCACATATTAGGATAGCAATACCTGCTTACTTGACCCCACTTGCTGAAAACACATTTTCCTTCCTTTTACTTCAAGGTAGTCCTTACATTTAAAGGTAAGATGACTTTCTTATAGACAGCATAAAGGTCTTTGTTTCTTAATCCATTCAGCCATCCAGTGTCTTTTGATTAATCAGTTTGTGTTATTAATATTTAAAGCTATTATTGAAAAATTTATGTTGATTGCAGTTATTTTGCTGGTTTCTTGCTGTTTGTGTTTTTAGTTGTACTTTATTTTAGTAATTATAGTAATTTATTTTCCTTCTAGAGTCTATTAGTTATGAATATTATTTTTTCTCTTTATTATGAAGTATTGCTTCTAGTATTCTCCACAGAGCTGATGGATATGAATTATTTTACCTTGTTTGAATCGATGAATGATTTTCTTTCTTCTTAATCTATGGCTGATCATTTTTCTAGGTATAAAATTCTGGGTTGATATCCATGTACATTACCCTAGGTCTTCTGGCTATCCATGTAAATAAAATTCAATGTGCTTACATGTCTTGCCAAATGTCACATAGTAATCCAAAGCAGAGTTTGGTTGCTAGTCCTGTTTGTAGTTAATCTTGTATTCAGAGCATTATTAATCATTATGGTCTCAAAACCTCTTATAAGTACAAACTCTGAGAAGGGACTTGGGAAGGTGCAAGTAAATCAAGAAATATTTGTGTTATATAAATTAAATAGTTATTTCCAAGTGAGAAGTTAGATGAACCATTTTCTATAGTAGATATTAAAAGAAGTTTTGTTCTTTGAAGCTTAATGATTCCTAACTTTCGGATAATTTTCTGAAGGCAAATCAGATATCACTAACCCTTGGAACAATACCACTCCTTGTGTATTTATTAAGTGGAACTCTTATGGTGGCATCCACCTTACTTACTGAGGTCTAAAGTCTCTTGAATATTATATAGAATATCTAAAAGAACTTTCTAAATTCTGAGAAAAAGCATAGGACATTGAGATTGTGGTATTACTAAGCTGCTATCACTTCCCCAAAGTTATTTTCTCCAATATTTCAAACTCTAGCACTTCAGCTGACTATAGAAATAAATCCCTAATGCCTTTATCGCATTTGTATTTTTTCATCATCTGTCTATTGATAGAGGATTTATTAGCATTCTCAAGGTTATTCTAATTTTCCTTCCAAATTCAACAACATCAAATTCAACAATATTAATGGCTGATGGCATGAGGATCAAATGATAGTTTTGTCTGATACCATATATTTCTTCACAGAGAAATATGTAGCTTTTTATCTGCTGATACCAGGACTGTGGATTATTAAGTAATAAATTAGAGAAAGAGTTCCTAATTCTATTTCAGTGGTAAGGGTTATATCCACATATTTTCAAATCTTTTTGTCAGAGAGCATTTTAAGTTTTTTCTGTGAAATTCGATATAATTAGCATCAAATGGAGCTCTTTTTATTGAAGCTCTCTTAAGTGAGACACTCTTATCTATTACCCCTAAACCTTCCTTTTACAGAATAAGGTCTTGAGAGTAACTCAGTAGAACCACTAAGGTCTTTGGTAGTTTGTAAAACAAGGAGTGTAGGATACTTTGTCCCAAACCTAAGGTGAAGAATGAAGTTGGGGGAAAGAATATTGCCAACATTCTAAGACAGAAACTTGAGGGAAGTATGGGCATATCTAGGAATCATTCTCACATCAAATATTAATACTTTCTTGAAAATAGGGGTTAGGGGAATGTAGTAATTTTAAGACTTCCAGACAAAGCAAACAGAGAGGACAAATGCCTTTGGAAGGAAAAAAAGAAAGTTTGTTTCAAGTTGTTGAGCACAAGACTCAAAACTAAAGATCTTAAAGAACCAAGTAGGAAATGCCAAGTACATAGAGATAGAAGAGTAGAGTGAGAATAAGAAAGAGGGGGGAGACTGACTCTGACCTCAGGTTGAGAATTTCCATGAACAGACAGGAACAAATACCCTTCTCTGGGAAAGCACTTTCATGAGCTATGATATAAGAATATATACATTGTTTAAAATGAAATCTGAATATACAGTAGTATCAACTGAAGTGTTGAACCCCATATAACTGTAAAGGAAAAATGCTCTTCAGAATTAAACCATCTTTAGTGAGGTAGCAGACAGGATAAAGTTAAACAAATGAAATATGCTGAGAAGAGTCTAATGTGGAGAGAAACCATCTGGCAAAAGCTCCACTATGCCCACCTTCTCTCTCAGGGTCCTCCTCAGGGGATTTGAAACAGCTGTGTTAAGATACTAGATACATAGTTTTCACATTCATCTCTGAAGTAAAACCCAAAATATCTCCACTCCTGCTGATTAGAGAACATTTGGGTGGTTCAGCATTGAAAAGATGTGGCACACACTGGATTCCTTTGCTTTGAAACAACCAGCTTGTTAAAGTTTTTTTTTTTCTTATTGCTTCTTGACACAGATTTTACTTTCAAATTTCCTTGTCTTACTTCTTCATTGTTTCTACCGCTGATAAACATGGGATTTCAAGGAAACTTTTCTTAGACACTCTGTTGAGAGGTCTCAACGTTGCACTAGATGGTGAAAATGAGCTTTACGTTTAGAGAATGCGTGCTGGTTTGTCATGTCGATGGGAAAAGCAATCCATTTAATTTTGTTGACTTGGATTTTATCATCTCTAAATTGGGAAAATCCATACTTGTCTGGTGTGGTTCTGTGGACACTAAATGACACATGCAAGATAAAGCACTTGTTATGGTTCTCAGTGTTACAATCCTCCTTCAGTAAGCTATAGCTGTTCTTGTTGATATTTCTGTCCTCTTTTATTGGAAATAAACACTTTTAAATGTGCTGTCATACAAACTTGTATCTATGTATAAAGCACATTTGAAGTTTTGATTATACTCAATTGTATATTTTATCCGAATTAAATCTATCAGTAGGCCTTCTAATGCTGTTTATACATCACTGAGAACTACTCTGAGAACATGTATTCCTTTATTTCAGTGTCCTGTAGAGGATGTAGGGATTATACCTAATTCTTACAAGGTCACCATGGGTAAAGGAAGGTAAGTGGGAAGCTTAAAGACACATGATTCAGAGATATCCATATATACGTCTTCATCTAGAGAAAGTAATATTTACATGGAAAACTATTAAAATTTGTGTTAGGAAGTTAGTTATGAATGTTTTCCAAGTAGGAGGAACCAGCAGCCATTTGGAACATTATGATCACTTAAATAATACTACAAGAAAATGTGGGGCTTAAAAAATACCACTGGCCTTTGCAGAGGAGGTGACATGAAAAGTATTAGTGATTTAACAGACCTGACCCAAAGTGTTGAGGACAGTATCCCAAATGTTTGGACAATGTGTGCTCAGAACTTATTAGTAGCCTTAGCTAATGAGATGATCATGTGGATTTTTCCTTGAGTTTGTTTACATAGTGGATTAAGTTGATGGATTTCTGTATATTGAACCATGCCACATCCCTGAGATGAAGCCTACTTGATCATGATGGATGATCCTTTTCATGTGTTCTTAGATTCAGTTTGAGAGAATTTTATTGAGTATTTTTTGCATGGATGTTCATAAGGGAGATTGTTCTGAACTTCTCATTCTTTTTTCAGTCTTGGTGCGGTTTATATACAAGCCTAATTGTGGCTTCATAGAAGGAAGTGGTAGTGTTCCTCCCATTTCTATTTTGTGGAATATTTATTAGTATTAGGTATTAGGTATTAAGTATTAAGTATTAGGTTTTCTTTGAAGGTCTGATAGAATTCTATACTAAATACACCTGGTCCTGGGCTTTTTTTTTGGTTGGGAGACTTTTAATAACTTCTTCTATTTCTTTAGGAGTTATCAGAATATTTAGATAGTTTATGTGATCCTGATTTAAATTTGGTGCCTGGTATCTGTCTAGAAAATTGTCCATTTCATCCAGATTTTCCAGTTTCATTGAATATACGCTTTTGTAGTAGGATCTGATGATTTTTTGAATTTCCTCAGATTCTGTTGTTACGCTTCCCTTTTCATTTCTGATTTTGTTAATTTGGAGACTGTCACCATGTCCTCTGTTTAGTCTATCTTGTTGATTTTATCAAAGAACCAGATCCTTGTTTTAATTTCTTGTATAGCTCTTCTTGTTTCTACTTGGTTGATTTCAGCCCTGAGTTTGATTATTTCCTGCCATCTACTCCTCTTTGGTATATTTGCTTCATTTTGTTATCGAGCTTTTAGGTGTGCTGTCAAGCAGCTGATATATGTTTCTTTCTGCAGGCACTCAGAGCTATGAGTTTTCCTCTTAGCACTGCTTTCATAGTGTCCTACAAGTTTGGGTATGTTGTGCCTTCATTTTCATTAAATTCTAGAAAGTCTTTAATTTCATTCTTTATTTCTGCCTTGACTAAATTAACATTGAGTGGAGCTTTGTTCAATGACTAAATTAACATTGAGTGGAGCTTTGTTCAACTTTCATGTGTATGTGGGCTTTCTGTCATTATTTGTTGTTATTGAAGACCAGCCTTAGTCTGTGGTGATCTGATAGGATGCATGGGATTATTTCTATCTTTCTGTATCTGTTGAGGCCTCTTTTACGACCAATTATATGGTCAAATTTGGAGAAAGTACCATGAGGTGGTGAGAAGAAGGTATATTCTTTTGCTTTAGGATGAAATGTCGTATAGATATCTGTCAAATTCATTTGGTTCCTCACTTCTGTTAGTTTCACTGTGTCTCTGTTCAGTTTCTGTTTCCATTGATGACAGTGGGGTGTTGAAGTCTTCCATGATTACTGTGTTCGATACAATGTAGGCTTTGAGCTTTAGTAAAGTTTCTTTTATGTATGTAGGTGTCCTTGCATTTGGAGCATAGATATTCACAACTGATAGTTCTTCGTGGTGGATTTTCACTTTGATGAGAGAGAAGTGCCATTCTTTTTCCTTTTTGATAAGTTTTGGTTGAAAGTCAATTTTATCCAATATTAGAATGGCTACTCCAGCTTGTTTCTTGGGACCGTTTGCTTGGAAAAATTTTTTCCAGCCCTTTACTCTGAGGTAGTGTCTATCTTTGACTCTGAGATCTGTATGCAGTCAAATGCTGGGTCCTCTTTATGTATCCAGTCTGTCAGTCTATGTATGTTTATTGGGGAATTGATTCTATTGATGTTTAGAGATATTAAGGAGTAGTGATTATTGTTTCCTGTTATTTTTGTTACTAGAGGTATAGATTCAGAGTTAAAATTTTATCTCATGATGATGATAGAGGACTTTAAGAAAGGCATGATCAAGTCCCTTAATGAAATACAGGAGAACAGAACCAAGCAGATAAAGCAATTAAACTGAATAATCCAGGATCTAAAAAGTGGAAATAGAAACAATAAAGAAATCACAAAGAGAGACAACCCTGGAGATAGAAAATCTAGGAAAGAGATCAGGAAGCAAGCATCACCAACAGCATACAAGAGATAGAAGAGAGAATCTCAGGTGTCGAAGATATCATAGAAAACATTGACATAACAGTCAAAGAAAATGCAAAATGCAAAATTATCCTAATCCAAAACATCCAGAAAATCTAGGACACAATGAGAAGACAGAACCTAAGAATAAGGGGTATAGAAGACTGCGAAGATTCCCTACTTAAAGTGCCAGTAAATATCGTCAATAAAATTATAGAAGAAAACTACCCTAACCTAAGGAAAATATGCCCGTGAATGTACAAGACCATAGAACTCCAAATAGATTGGACCAGAAAAGAAACACCTCCTGTCACATAATAGTCAAAACACCAAATGCACAAAACAAAGAAAGAATATTAAAAGCAGTAAGGGAAAAAGGTCAAGTAAGATATAAAGGCAGAACTATCAGAATTATACCAGACTTTTCAACAGAGACCATGAAAGCTAGAAGATTCTGGACAGATATCATTCCGACCCTAAGAGGACACAAATGCCAGCCCAGGCTAATATACCCAGCAGAACTCTCAATTATCATAGATGGAGAAACCAAAATATTCCATGACAAAAACAAATTTACCCAATATCTTTCTACAAATCCAGCCCTACAAATGATAATAGATGGAAATCTCCAACCCAAGGAGGGAAACTACACCATAGGAAAAACAAGAAAGTAACCTTCTTGATATTTCTTAATAGTATTCATTATCCCATAATTCTCTTTTCAGTTTGTTTAATGATGTTTTTGGGGGGGATACAGAAGTCAGGGTGGTAGTTTCATAACCCATCTTTATATGGCATGCAATGAAGGAGAACCTGAGGAAATAGACTCCAACTGCTTTTGTTTTCAAAATTTTATTGCCTGAGGTTTTTAGAAATATATTGTAAAGGACATTATATAGAATTAGAGAAGTGGACATCTAAATCATATCCAAGCACTAAATAACAAAAACATTGACCTCTGTATGGCTAGGATTGATTTCACAACAGTGGAGAAGAACAAAAACTGTCATTGTCATAAAGGTGATTTAGGGATAAAAATCTGACCTTTCTTCATTTTACAAGAGCTACATTATTAAAGATGTGTTAAATTACGGCTTTCCTGAAATGAAATATATCCCTTGGTGGTTTTCTTGCAGAAAAAAAGTTGATCTTTTTATTTGGTGAAGTTTAATAGAATGTGCTGACATATGAAATACTAAGTGGCTGAACTCAGATAGTGGTAATCAAATATTTCTAGGAACAACAACAGTAAACTAAGCACACATTTACTTTGACTCCTTCTAAATATGATGAAGCCTACAAAGTAGGGATCATAGAACAGGAGCTGGAGAAGATATGAAATTTGGCTCTAATTTTGAAGAGGTATTTTGACATGTTAAACAGCCAACAATTATTTTCAAATGCCTCAAAAATGCTCACTATTTTGATAAAGGCTATATTACCAGTACCACAATATCTTCCATTCTGTTATTTTGCCATTGAAAGAAGAACATAATATGGGCATTAATTGTGCCCATACAGTATCAAATCAAATGTTCCATTAGATTAAACATTCAGGCAAATTATTTTTTTGGCATGTCTGAAAACTGTCTTTACTACTTTCTATTCATAACATTGAGTTTGTAGAATTTAGCCTGATAATACTCTGATTTTAGTTAGCTTGATTTATGCATATTGACACTGTGTTTGGTATTTGAAACAAAAATCTTTTAACAAAATACTCATAGCTACTTACTTGCAATTGAATTGCTTAAGCCATTTCAGCAAGCCACACAGGAAATAGGACAAGCTTCTCTTTGTCTTGTTCAACTCAAGAAATGAACACGCAGATAATGTCAGTGCTAATAAAATATGAGCTTAGGCAAAACACATTGTGAGAGGATTAGTTTGAGGACTGATCAAGTATTTGAAGGTGATCCTTAGTGCTATTGAGATTTCAAGGCAGAACAGACTAATAGTTTGGTAGTTATCATAAAGCAGGTGTGACTCAGGGTCACAAATAAATAAAGATGATTACCATCTTTACATACAGACACAGTATAGCCCTTGAAGTCAGAAAATCCCCATTAGATTCATCCAGCAAGATTTTATTACAGGTCAATAAATAAGAAGGACGAAGTCATTGTAGCTGGTAGTCTGAAGCAGAAGGAAAGCAACATGTCTGCTGTCCCTGTTGTGTTAGCATTAAGTTTGCGTTCAGCTAATGAGAATTGGTTTCTCAAGCATGTTTTAGGTCTCTCTGCATAACAGACCCTTCAATTTCCCTATTCAGATGGCATTTCAGTGCTTAACTATCTTACTACAGTGGTCTCCTGTGAGGTAATAGCAATAAAGCTAAAACAAGGAAATTATGAATTTGGTCATAGGCTATAGCTTTTCTCTGATGTTAACCTTAAAATGCTGATTAATGGGCATTTTATCAGTCAGCTTGATACACAGGCACATCCCTTCTTGCTCAGCCTGCAGAGAGACCTTACCTAGTACTTCTGGAGCCTGATAACACATTGGTTTGATAGCAACTGACTATGTATGGCTATTTATTTTGTTTTGGTCTAAGGAAATAGGAGTTGGTACAAAAAAGTTTGACCTTTGGATGAATTCAACCAACTTAATGGTATGAATAGAAAGATGTGGGAATAATTTTCAGACATGCCAAAACTACAATTTGACTGAATTGTTGATCTACTAGAACTATGGGACCTCATAAAACTGCAAAGCTTCTGTAAGGCAAAAGACATTGTCATTAGGACAAAACAGCAACCAATAGATTGGGAAAAGATCTTTACCAATCCTACAAGTGGTAGAGGGCTAATATCCAAAATACAAAGAACTCAAGAAGTTAGATTCCAGAGAGCCAAATAACCCTATTAAAAATGAGGTACAGAGCTAAATGAAAAATTCTCAGCTGAGGAATATCAAATGGCCAAAAAGCATCTAAAGAAATGTTCAACATCCTTAGTCATCAGGGAAATGCAAATCAAAACAACCATGAGATTCCACCTCACACCAGTCAGAATGGCTAAGATAAAAAAAACTCAGGTGCTAGCAGATGCTGGCAAGGATGTGAAGAAAGAGGAAAACTCCTCCATTGTTGTTGAGAGTGCAAAATGGTACAACCTCTCTGGAAATCAGTCTGGAGGTTCCTCAGAAAATTGGACATTCTACTACCTGAGGACCCAGGACCCAGTATATACCTCTCCTGGGCATATACTCAAAAGATGCTCCAACATAAAACAAAGACACATGCTCCATTATGTTCATAGTAGCGTTATTTATAATATCCAGAAGCTGGAAAGAACCTAGATGCCCTTCAACAGAGGAATGGATTAAAATAAGTGGTACATCTACACAATGGAGTACTACTCAGCTATCAAAAACAATGACTTCATGAAATTCATAGGCAAATGGAATGAACTAGAAAATATCATCCTGAGTGAGGTAACCCAATCACAAAAAAACACACTTGGTATGCACTCATTGATAAGTGGATATTAGCCCAAAAGCTCTAATTACCCAAGATGCAACCACAGGAATCTCAAGAAGAAGGACGACCAAAATGTGGATGCTCCCACTCCTTCTTAAAAGGGGAAAATATCCATAGGAGGGGATATGGAAGCAAAGTTTAGAGCATCGACTGGAGGAATGGCCATTCAGAACCTGACCCACATGTGGCCCATATATATACAGCCACCAAAACTAGATAAGATTGTCGAAGCTAAAAAAATGCATGCTGAAAGGGATCGGATATAGATCTCTTCTGAGAGACACATACAGAGCATGTCCAATACAGAGGTCAGTGCTAGCAGCAAACCACTGAACTGAGAACAGGACCCCCTTGGAGGGAATTAGAGGAAGGATTGAAAGAGTTGAAGGAGCTTGCAATCCCGTAGGACCAACAATGCCAACCAACCAGAGCTTTCAGGGACTAAACTACTACTGAAAGACTATACATGGACTGATCCAGGGCTCCAACTGCATATGTAGCAGAGAATAGCCTTTTTGGGGCACCAGTGGAAGGGGAAGCCCTTGTTCCTGCCAAGGTTGGACCCCTCAGTGCATGGGAATGTCTGGGGACAGTAAGGGGGGTCAATGGGGGGAATACCCATATGGGGGAGGGAGTGGGGATGGGGGCTTATGGACAGGAAACCAGGAAAGGGAACACCATTTGAAATGTAAGTAAAGAAGTATATCTAATCAAAAAAATAAAAGAAAATAGAACATTTGATTTGATACTGCATGGGCACAATTAATACCCATATTATGTTTTTTTTTCTTTCAAAGGGCATAAAAACAAAATGCAGAGAAGGCAGTTGTAGAAAAGAATAATGAGGTTTCTTAATGCCACAGGGATGGTTATAGAGAATAGGTAGGATAAGGATATTTGGAGAATTGTCACCTTGTGTGATCATGGAAACATGTATCTGAAGACACATCTTATTGTCTATTGTCATGAGTACCGGATCCCTAATAATATAATGGTGGAAAATAATTAATGTAACAATGTCTTCAACACTAAATTGTCAGGTCAGATCTTTCCTGCTACTGCTAGAAGTCCTAGTGCAGTGATCCTCAACCTCCCTAAAGTATGCCTTAATACAGTTCCTCATGTTGTGGTAACCTCTAACCATAAAATTATTTTTGTTGCTACTTCATAACTGTAATTTTGCTACTGTTATGAATTCCAGTGGTTTTAGGTGACTCTTTTTGACCCTCAAAGGGATTGTGACACACAGGTTAAGAACCACATTCCTAAACGATGGAGGCTCAGTTACAGGGGCTTTTATCTACTAGGTGTATTAAAGTGATAAAACAGTTATGGTGCTCTCATTGCAGACCCAAAACTGTGCTATTCAAAGCAGATATTCAGAGCTATTAAATAACTAGCAAAATTTCTGCTGCAAAGGGCGCGTACACACACACACACACACACACACACACACACACACACATTTGGAAAATATTTTCCTAAGAACATTAAAGACATCAAATTTAATCCAGTATTAGATGCTTAAATATTTCTATGTTATACACGTCAAGGGGTTGCTAACATTTTCTGAATATCTATAGTGAAACAGATGTCATTAATTCTGGTATTTTTCTACTAGGTAATCAGATAGCAAACTTCACAAGTCTAACACACTTTTTGTAGGCATCCAGTCTTCCTTCTGTGAGTGACTACCCAAGTTCTCTTAGAGACCATGCTTCTCAAGGATATTGTCTCCCTTTACATGATACTAAAAGTATCAGCAGTGTCTCATAGAATTCTCTGTATTTAATTTTCAATAAATGTGTTTTATTGGTGTGACAATAATGTCCTAAATTAGTCTATAATTCAGCACAAAGTGTATGATATAGTCATCAGCAGAGAAGTTAACAGGAAGGAAAGCTAAATTAGTTTCAGTTGTTAAGAAAAAAACTGGTAGGTTATCTGAATTGGTCATTCATTTATCTATATGTTTTCTGTTTCTTTGTAAAGGCAAATTCTTCCTCTTACTGGTCATTATCTTTTAGGGACATCGTATATATAGCAACTAGTAGTTGCGCAATCAAAATAGAATGATTTAGAGACAACATTTTAAGGAGTGGTTTCTTGTTTCCTTGTTTGATCTGTTGTACCAGAAGTTAAACTAAAAAGTAAACCTGAAAATGTATTTGCTGGAATGATCCTTTACTCAAACCACAGAGAATATCTAGAAAATTGTTTTAATATATAATCTTAAACATTCATATTAATTTAAGTTCCTACAGGTTCAATAGCTACCTGTAACTGCTATCACGTGGTTTGTTTTTTCTTTCTTTCTTTTTTTTTTAAATCTATCTATGGAGTCCAAGACAGTTTGAAGTGGATTTACTGAATGGCTCACTAGGTCTACTGTTTTCTCACTTTCTCCCCCATTTTGTTATTATTCTAAATTGTTTTTGAATGAAAAAGATACAAATACTTTTCATTGTGCACATGGGGCTTCCTCCCACTGAGCACAAAGTAATTGCTGTATTTACCTACATAGCCTCTGTAGCAGCAGTTACAATGACTATTACTGCTCACTAGGAATCCATTCTGAGTAATATATTAGGCCGAATTCTATGTCCTGGTCCATTTAGAAGCACACTTCCTTTTGTTGTAGATAATTAATATTATCCTACCACTTGAAAAACATTTTAAACTAGTCAGTATAGGCGTAGAAAGAACAATTTATTTATCCTGTGTTAGGTATTCTGGGTAGTACATGCTGGGTTTTATGCACTGCTGGCATTTAGGTAATGATTAATTAAGAAAACACAAAATATATCCACTGGAACAACCTCCTCCTGCTTCACTAATGCTTCATGGTTGTAGACAATTTCACGGTGCCCCTTCTGTCTCAAAGGAACATTTTACTTTGCCATCGCTAGGGGGAATTTTGTTTTTTCCTAAGAAAAGGTGGAGATTCACAAAGTCCTCAAACATTATGGAGACTTAGGAGGGATCTGTAGCATTGGGGAGAGGATGGATAAGGGTGACAGTGGCCAGAAGATATAGACAATGTTTATGAAAAGAAATTGGTTTGAATATTAGAGGCCGGATTGATATCACTCTAGTCACTACACTGAAAACAAAATGTTTTTAATCTTTATTATTCATGAAGTAATAGAAATGAGTCATAGAAATGTCATTGACTCATTTTTTACATCATTTTTATCTACATTATTATATTATCAGAAATGGTTCAGAAAAAATTATTGTACATCCTTAATTCTTTGCCATTTATTCCTTTGTTTTCAATTTCTGTAATGCTCATATCCTTTTCTTCTTGCTGATTCTGCTCAGTTACCTCTTAAATCAAGTGTCATATAACTGTGAGCATACTATTACTTAGACCCCCCACCCCAAGTTTTCTTCTGTTTTTCCATTTACAACATAGCTTCTTTAAACAACCCAGAAATTCTGGAAATGAATCTCTGTTAAGTGTGTTGCCTTCCACAGTCATTTGTATTTTAATGATTGTTACCCACCCTGCTTTATTCCAAAAGTGCTCTCATGTTGGAATTTGAAGAACTCTGGTAAATAACAATGAGGATTATCTTCATACCCAATTATATCACATTTAGCTCGCTATAGACTAAGGCTATAAATGAAACCAGAATATTTTATGAATATAATGTCAGCCCTGATGGGGATAGCAACCAAGGAGAATGTGGTAGTGATAGTTAATATTAGATGTTAACTTAGTTGTGTCATGGAGAGCCTAGACATTTGGTTAAGCATTGTTATGAGTATATCCGTGAGACTGTTTCTAGATGAAATTAATTAAATGGGTATATTGAGTAAATCAAAATGCCTTCTCCCTAAAGTGTTAGAGACCTAAGGTTTTGTTTGGTTGGTGTTTGTTTCTTTTTAAAAGCCTGGTCAAGAGGTAATACTTCTCCTTGTGCTAAGACAGTGGGCCTTTTTGGCCTTTGGACTCAGATGGAAACATTCTTGAGACTTTAGCCTAGCTCGAACTTCTACCATTGCTTCTTCTGCTTCTCAGACCGTCAATCTCCTTCAGTAATTATATTCTCTCAGGGGTCTCCACCTTGATTATTGAAAATCTTGACAGTTTTTCTGCATCTCTATTTCTCTTTGCATTTGTCCTTCTCATACTGGTTCTGTTTTTCTGGTAAACCTTGACTATATTTTTCAATAAATTATAAAATGCATACCTGTTAGAATTTAGTAAATTATTTTCAGAATTTCCCATCTGCCATATTTATTTCAACTGAAATTGAATTGACAGATAAGCTTTTACACATAATTGATGTGGTCAAGAAAATCCAAGCAAGGTAGTTATCTCAATAAAAGACACTATTCATTTGCATACATACTGACTAAAATCTTCAGTCAATATACTCAAACCTAGGCAGAAGTAGTTTGACAGGAAGGAATTGCATAAAATAGTTCATGATCCAACTTTACCAGAGGAAAAAGCAATTCAACTTTAGGCTAGCATGACTAGGAAATCAAGCAAATCAAAGTGCTTTATCAATTTATGTCTAAGTTTCTTCAAACTCTGAGTATGTTTAATCAATATTTTACTTTGATTCATTTTGAATTTTGATCTCCTATTTGAAATCATGTTACCAACTGTTTTCACAGCTTTATGAAAGTACTCATTTCAAATGGATGGTACTTTTCAGTTTCAATTTAATTAAGAATCATACCTATTGGAAATAATACAAAAATGAGTCTATGAACCTGTAAGATGGTCAACAGACATTATTAAATGATTGAACCAAATGGAGTAACAAATGTGACCTGGATCAATCTGTTGTCCATACTAAAAGAAAAATCTGAATAGAATTTACCCAACATGGTGGGATTACATAGAGTGCTTGGTTGTTCATCAGTCACTGCCAGTATAAAACCAAATATTCATAGCAATGTATCATAAAAAGTAATAAAAGAGAAAAATGGCTACAACTTCATACCTGATCTTGGAAGATTTTATTTGTAAGAAGAGAATCCACTCAGTGCCCTAAAGAAATATTAATTCAGTTCATGTTCAATTCCTTTGAGGATTACAGTATATATTCTTCTCCCTTGCCTTGCTCTTGCTCTGAATAAATTTCAAAGATGTTTCCCCTCAAAGATAAGCAAATTAAGATTTTCACTTTCTGCCTCAAAAGCTAACCATGTCACTGTAGTCCAGAAAGTTGTCAGAATACAGGTTGACTACTGTAGGTAGGCTGAAAAAAAATACAGAGCAAAATAAAGCAAAATGAAAATAGCAGCTTTTCAATGGGTCATTCATATGTGGTTAAGAAAGCTACTTAGAGCATATAAGAAAGACTCCAGGCACTTATGTAGCAGAATATGGCATTGTCCAGCATCAATAGGAGGAAAAGCCCTTAGTCCTATGAAGGCTCATTTCCCCAATGTAGGTGAATGCCAGGGCTTTGAGGTTGGAATGTGTGGTTGGGAGTGGGAGCATCCTCATAGAAGCAGGAGGAGGGAGAAGGAGTATGGAAAGGGGGAAGGGGATAATGTTTGAAATGTAAATACATAAAATATCCAAGGAAAATAAAATTAAATAAAAAGAAAATAATTAAGTTTCAGGGTGAGCCAATGTAGTCCTGCACTTTGATGCTTTGGAAATTTCCACTACTAATTGTTATACCTAGGATGACACTTTTTTAACATTGTGTACTCATATACATTATGCTATATTGAAATATTTGTCAAACTTCAGTCAAGAATTGTGAAATTAATTTGGTAATAAAGATTGATATCATTTGATCATTTTAATGCATAAAACTTGCAGGTGAGTTAATATGAAAATTTTGTAATCTATCATTCATCTTTATGTATATATGTATGTGTGTATGTTTCTATCTATCTATCTATCTATCTAATTTATCTATTGCTATTTTGTGGTCATGCACAGGCTAATAATTACAAATGTTTATTTTCTGAAGGCTCTGGTTATAATGGTTGAATGATACTGCTCCAATAGACATAGAATGGCATTTAGTCACAAAGATATGGATATCAGAATTTCACTTAGGAATGGAGATGGGAGGGACATTAAAAGGATGATACTCTCAGGCAGGGAGAGAAAAATAATTTCTCTGATGTTACATTAGTTACTTGTTTCTTTGCTGCAAATTTTAAATGCATTACAAAAGCAACTTCGGGATATTTTTGTCTCACAGTTTGAGTCCACTGTGGTGGGGATGACATGGTGGTAGGATTATGAGGTAACTGATTACACTGAATTCTCAACCAGAAAGCTGAAATAGAAGAATGCTGTTGCTTAACTCATGTTCTCCTTTCTGTTCAGTCCAGGCTTTAATCTGTGGCGTAAGTCACTCATGTTTAATGTGCTTCTTCCTATGCATTATCGTGCATTAGTGATTAGCTCCAAGTTACCAATAATGCATTAGTGTTACATTAAGGAAAAATATAAAAGACGTTGGAGTCATTTAACCAAGAATAGGTTCATATTTGAATTCTCTACTTGATAGTTCCTGTGCCTTCATTCTCTGCATGTATCTCTCTCTGATAAAAGGCTTCATTCCATGTTTGACAGCATAGAAAGCATTAAATGGGGGTGGGGGATGATAAATTTTACAGGAATCTTTAGAAGAGTTCTTAAGGGATTAAGTCACTGGCTCTAAATGGTTCAGATAACAAACATTATTGTTTATCAACCAATAAGCGTACATGAATGCTTTCAACCTTTATGCTAGAGTTTAGGAAGCTGCTTTCAACTTCTGTATTTGCTGCTTTCAGCGAGTGATTCATATGCATTACTCTGAGTCTCGAGCCTGGAAGAGTCCATAATTAAAAATAGGAGCTATGTATTATCTTAGATTGTAAAAGCTGATTACCTGGGGAAACCTAGGCAAGTAGGGTTGATTGTTATGCTACATTGCTATCCTAAAGGTAGCTTAAGCAAACAGTTTGAGTACACAGTAGGCTAGCAGTCTTAAGTGACCTCAAGATGTATTATCAGCTTTCACTGTGAAGTCTAGCCAATGTTCCAGTCTCTTGGAATATAAGAGTTGTTTTCAGATTATTGTGTCAACATACTTCAGTTAGCCTAATCTTGGTACTCCCTCTCACAGGTGCTCAGAGACATGTATTTGGTGAATCAAGGTTTTGTCACATTGACCATCAATATAAACCTTCATAGGCAACTGTAAAACCACCAGCTTATGCTAACAATAAAAAATAGAATGGGAAAAATCAATGTCATTACCATTTTAAAATTACTTATATTTCCTTATTTCTTATATCTAGGATAAAGCACTTACTGATGCTTAGTGGGTATGCAGAAATTAGTTTGAAGAAAATATTCCTATGATTTCTTTCCACTTTTGCCAGTTGTCTAATTTGGGTTTGTATTGATATAGTGTGTTGAACACAGACTTCTAGCATTTGTATGCGTATCCCTGGATCTCTCATTTTGGCTCTGTCCCTTTGTTTTAAATCCATGCAGTAAAACTTTTAATTTGACTCATTCAGTTTTGCTTATTTGTATCTTAAGGAATAATCTGAATATTAATTCTTTCACACCTTTCTTGCCTATCTTAGGGACTCTGGGGAAAATAGTAAAACAACACCACCGACAAAACAAAAATAATCACTGACAGTAAAAGTACCTGAGTTAAATCAAGTCTAACAAAATGTTCTATATATTATCCCAAATTGATGCAGAACTATTTTAATCCAAACACAATCAAGGGGATGTGCTGCAAAAATTGTATGAATTATTAATAAGTCTACTTGGGCTGCTATAACAATCATACAAACCAAGTGGCTTATAAGCAACATAAATGTATTACTTCATTTTCTTCCTGGAAGCTAGCAAGTTCATGATCAAAGCACTGGAAGATCTGGTGACAAACAAGGGTTTGCTCCTCAACTGCAGTCTTTGCTTTGACTTCTACGTTGCAGAAGATTAAGGATTTCTCTCAGGCCTCTCCTAAAGGCATTGGTCTCATTCATGAAGGGTCCTTCCACCATAATCACTGCTTAAAGAGCCTACTGTGAGAGCACTGTCAACTTGTGGACTAGGGTTTCAATGCATAGATTTTTTGGGTAACATAAAATTCAGGTTTAATCAACAATATTCTGCAAAAAATTTTATTTACTTCTGGTAAGATTTTTTTCAAAGATTCAAGATAAAACCTCTTTACTTAAACTGTCACTCAAATATTCACTCTCAATTAAAAAGGGCATCCCTAACTCAATACAGTCAACCTTACTACCAAGCAATCAACCCTACATGCTATTAATGGGAACCAAAAGGCCATAGGTTGGGGAGAATTCCTTAGAATATTGCTAGAGGTTTAAGAATATACAATTTTTAAAAATACTTCAGCTGTGATGGCATATAATTTGAGGCTCATCAGCCTTCTTTCCTAGCTACATTTACCTAATCATCTTGCTGACTTCTGCTCTATTCAAACTTAGAGTTCAGAAAAAGAAATCCCCTATAATTATTCTACACTTCCCTCAGCTTTTCCTTGTGTCTGATCAGCAAAGTTATTATACTCTTATTTCCAACAGAAGTAGATTCAGGTTCTGATTTTATGTTTGCCTGGTAAAGGAAACATTGAGCAAGAAAGTAAGGAAAGGCTTGTAAGAGCCAAATCATCAGGATACCTGCCTGATACAAGATAGTGTCTTCTAAACATGATAGGTATTCTGCACACATGAAATATCAACTGCATAGTTGATTAGACAAGACCTGCATAATGGCCACATCAGTTGGCATGCCAGTCGGGATGAGGAAATGTTTCATGGGCCTTAGGTATAGGGATTGTGCTACAGATTCACCAGAATGGAGGCTGGACAACACCTGGCCACTTATTGTCTGCAATATGACCAGTTGGAGATCTTGGTGGTGGCTTTCATCTTTTGTAATAAGAACCTTCTTTGATGATAGGTAAGAAGTTCAGCTATTTATAAGTATATGCATAGGTATTTAGAATATATTAATTACTCTTCTATTGCTGTAAAAACTTGATCAAGAAAAATAAAAAAAAAAGAGTTTACTTTGGCATTCAGTCACCATAGCGACAAGTGTCCTTTGTAGTGAGGAACAGCAAACAGACAAACAAACAAAAATGGCAGGTACTGTTACAGGAATATGAGTTTGACAACTCATGTCTTCAAATTCAAGCATAAAGAAGAGAACACAAATGACGTTATAAATTCTCAAGATCTACTCCCAAGTAACACATTTCCTCCAATAATGCTGGACCTTACAGTGTCATCAAGTGGGGGCCAAGTGTTTAAATACCCAAGACAATGGTGGGCTTTTCTCATTCAAAATACCACAAACAGTTAGAAGTTCTATTGATTTAGGCAAATTGTAGTTATAGGTTCTCCTTTAGGGATTTTGATCTCTCTGGCCATGGGTTCTTAGCTAGATTTGTTATACAAGACATTGAATTCACTTCTTTTAAGTAGATCTTAATATCAGTTAGATAGTTGTGTTTATTGCACCACTGGGAGTGTATTACCATGCTTGGTAGGACTGTTAGCAGTTTACACCATAGCAGTATATATCAGTATTCCCAAACACTACAAGAGGTAGCCGTAAGAATGGGGATTACAAGTTAGTACATGCTTGATACCTCTACTTTTTTGGCTTTTTAAAAAATGTTTTTAATTTTACAACCTGATCACAGCCCACTCCTGTTTTCCCCCCTCACACAATCTCTCCCCTCCCCCTCCCCTTCTCTGAGAAGGTGGGGGTCCCCCTTGGGTATTCCCTCACCCTGCAACATCAAGTCTCTGCAGGGCTAGGTGCATCCTCTCCCACTGAAGCCAGACAAGGCAGTATAGTTAGTTGAATGGATTCCACAGACAGGCAACAGCTTTAGAGATAGCCCTGATTCTGATTGTTGGAGAACTCACATGAAAACTTACATGTACATCTGCTACATGTGTGTCAGATGTCTTGCTACATTCCATGCATGCTCTTTGGGTGGTGGCTCAGTCTGTGAAAGCCCCCAAAGATACAGGTTAGTTGACTATGTTGGTGTTCCTGTAGAGTTCCTATTCCCTTCTGAGCCCTCAGTCCTTTCCCCAATTCTTCTATAAGAGTCATTCAGCTTCACCCATTATTAGGCTGCAGGTCTCTGCATCCTTTTAAATCATCTTCTAGGTAGAACATCTTAGAGGACAGTTATACCAGGCTCCTGTCTGTAAGCATGACAGAGTATCATTAATAGTGTCAGGGATTGGTTATGGGATGGGTCTCAAGTTGAGGCAGTCATTGGTTGGCTGTTCCCTCAGTCTCTGCTCCATCTTTGTCCCTGCATTTCTTGTAGACAAGACAAGTTTTGAGTCAAAAGTTTTAGGAGTAGGTGGGTGTCCTTATCCCCCCATAGGGGATCTTGTCAGGCTAGAAGAGGTGGCTTCTTCAGGTTCCATATTTCCACTGCTATTTGTTTCAGCTAAGGTAATCTCCATTGACTCCTGGAAGCCTCCCCCATCCCAGGTTTCTGGCTTGTCCTAGTGATGCCCCACACCACTTCCCCACCAGCTGCAGATTTCTATTCATTCTCCTGGCTCTAAGGTAGTACTCCATTGTACAAATGAACTACATTTTCTGTATCTACTCCTCTGTTGAGGGACACCTGGGTTGGTTCCAGCTTCTGGCTATTACAAATAGAGGTGCTGTGAACATAGTGGAGCACATATATATCCCTGTAATAGGGTAGAGCATTTTTGGGTATATGTTCAGCTAGTAGTATTTTCAATTTTCTTAGAAATAATCAGATTGATTTCCAGGGTGGTCATAGAGGTTTGCTCTTCCACCAGTAATGGAAGAGTGTTCTAATTTTTCTGCATCCTTGTCAGCATGTGCTGTTGCTCAAGCTCTCGTTCTTAGCTATTCTGGTGGCTGCATGATGGAAGCTCAGCATAGTTTTGTTTTGCATTTCCTTTATGACTAAGGAAATTGAACATTTCTTTAAGAGCTTCTTAAGGTTCTTTAAGATTCCTTTGTTGAGAATTCTTTGCTTAGTTCGGTACCCTATTTTTAAATTGGATAATTTGGAATTTTGGAGTCTACTTCTTGAGTGCTTTGTATATTTTGGCTGAGAAAGAAATTAGAGAAACAACACCCTTCACAATAGCCACAAAGAATATAAAATATCCTGGTGTAACTCAAACCGAGCAAGTGAAAGACCTGTATGACAAGAACCTCAAATCCCTGAAAAAGAAATTGCAGAAGGTATCAGAAGATGGTCAGATCTCCCATGCTCATGGATCAGTAGGATGAAAATGGCCATCTTGCCAAAAGCAATCTATACATTCAATGCAATCCCCATCAAAGTTCTAACACAATTTTTTTACAGACTTTGAAAGAATAACTCTTAACTTTGTATGGAAAAAAACACTTCAGGATAGCTAAAATTATCCTGAACAATAATAGAACTTCTGGAGGAATCACCATCCCTGATCTCAAGCTGTACTACAGAGCAACAACAATAAAAACTGCTTTGTATTGATATATAAACAGAGTGGTTGATCAATAGAATCAAATAGAAGACACAGAAATAAACCCACACACCTATGAATGGACATTTGTTTTTTGACAAAGAAGTCAAAACCATACAATGGGAAAAAGAACGCATCTTTACAATTGATGCTGGTCGAACTGAATCAGTATGTAGAAGAGAGAAAATAGATTTATCACTCTATATAAAACTCATGTCCAAGGTGATCAAAGACTTCAACATAAAATCTGATACACTAAATCTCATAGAAGAGAAAATGAGAAACACCCTTGAATGCATTAATACAGAAGACAATCTCTTGAACAGAACACCCATGGCTTAGGTTCTAAGATCAATAATTGATAAATGAGACCTCATAAAAATGAAAAGCTTCTGTATGGCAAAAGACACTGTCGACTAGGACGAAGTGGCAGCCTACAGATTGGGAGCTCTATATCTGACAGAGGGATAATATCTAAGATACCTCTATTTTTCACAGGGTGTAGGGTATTTAGCAACAGTCTTTTTTATCTTTATTAACTTGAGTATTTCTTATTTACATTTCAATTCTTATTCCCCTTCCCGGTTTCCTGGCCAACATCCCCCTAACACCTCTCTCTCCCCTTCTATACGGGCTTCCCCTCCCCATCCTCCCCCCATTACCACCCTACCCCCAACAATCATGTTCACTGGGGGTTCAGTCTTGGCAGGACCAAGGGCTTCCCTTTCCACTGGTGCTCTTACTAGGCTATTCATTGCTACCTATGAGGTTGGAACCCAGGGTCAGGCCATGTATAGTCTTTGGGTAGTGGCTTAGTCCCTGGAAGCTCTGGTTGCTTGGCATTGTTGTTCATATGGGTTCTCGAGCCCCTTCAAACTCTTCCAGTCCTTTCTCTGATTCCTTCAACAGGGGTCCTGTTCTCAGTTCAGTGGTTTGCTGCTGGCATTCGCCTATGGATTTGCTGTATTCTGGCTGTGTCTCCCAGGAGAGATCTACATCCAGTTCCTGTCAGCCTGCATTTCTTTCCTTCATCCATCTTATCTAGTTTGGTGGCTGTATATGTATGGGCCACCTGTGGGGCAGGCTCTGAATGGGTGTTCCTTCTGCCTCTGTGTTAAACTTTGCTTCCCTATTCTCTCCCAAAGGTATTCTTGTTCCCCTTTTAAAGAAGGAGTAACAACAGTCTTAACCTGTAAGCTCTGAATAGCAACCAAATGCACTGAGAATAGCTATTCGGGGCTCTCTTGTATCCTGCTGACCAACTCAAAAGGAGGTATCCTATAACCAGTCCTAGCTGGGTAGTCTATGGATTTGGAGGGAACATTATCACCCAGTGTGATACAACTCTCTTTAAACTATAAATACATATGTATAAAGATATAAACTATAATTTTAAGCTTGCAAAATAATATGATTCACTATGGGTTCTTTAAACATCATTCATTTTCATTATCTATCTTCTGTCTGTTTCTCCCCACTTCTTTCTTTTCCCTTCCCTAGTTGAAGTCCTCTTTTTCCTCATTTAAAGAAGGAGTGAAGCATTCACATTTTGATCATCTGTCTTGAGTTTCGTTTGTTCTAGGGATCTAGGGTAATTCAAGCATTTGGGCTAATAGCCACTTATCAATGAGTGCATACCATGTATGTCTTTCTGTGATTGGGTTAGCTCACTCAGGATGATATTTTCCAGTTCCAACCATTTGCCTACGAATTTCATAAACTCGTTGTTTTTGATAGCTGAGTAATATTCCATTGTGTAGATGTACCACATTTTCTGTATCCATTCCTCTGTTGAAGGGCATCTGGGTTCTTTCCAGCTTCTGGCTATTATAAAGAAGGCTGCGATGAACATAGTGGAGCACGTGTCTCTTTTATATGTTGAGGCATCTTTTGGGTATGTGCCCAAGAGAGGTATAGCTGGATCCTCAGGCAGTTCAATGTCCAATTTTCTGAGGAACCTCCAGACTGATTTGCAGAATGGTTTTACCAGTCTGCAACCCCACCAACAATGGAGGAGTGTTCCTCTTTCTCCACATCCTCGCCAGCATCTGCTGTCACCTGAGTTTTTGATCTTAGCCATTCTCACTGGTGTGAGGTGAAATCTCAGGGTTGTTTTGATTTGCATTTTCCTTATGACTAAAGATGTTGAACATTTCTTTAGGTGTTTCTCAGCCATTCGGCATTCCTCAGCTGTGAATTCTTTGTTTAGCTCTGAACCCCATTTTTTAATAGGGTTATTTGTCTCCCTTCGGTCTAACTTCTTGAGTTCTTTGTATATTTTGGATATAAGGCCTCTATCTGTTGTAGGATTGGTAAAGAGCTTTTCCCAATCTGTTGGTTGCCGTTTTGTCCTAACCACAGTGTCCTTTGCCTTACAGAAGCTTTGCAGTTTTATGAGATCCCATTTGTCGATTCTTGATCTTAGAGCATAAGCCATTGGTGTTTTGTTCAGGAAATTTTATCCAGTGCCCATGTGTTCCAGATGCTTCCATAGTTTTTCTTCTATTAGTTTGAGTGTGTCTGGTTTGATGTGGAGGTCCTTGATCCACTTGGACTTAAGCTTTGTACAGGGTGATAAGGATGGATCGATCTGCATTCTTCTACATGTTGCCCTCCAGTTGAACCAGCACCATTTGCTGAAAATGCTATCTTTTTTCCATTGGATGGTTTTGGCTCCTTTGTCAAAAATCAAGTGACCATAGGTGTGTGGGTTCATTTCTGGGTCTTCAATTCTATTCCATTGGTCTATCTGTCTGTCTCTGTACCAATACCATGCAGTTTTTATCACTATTGCTCTGTAATACTGCTTGAGTTCAGGGATAGTGATTCCCCCTGAAGTCCTTTTATTGTTGAGGATAGCTTTAGCTATCCTGGGTTTTTTGTTATTCCAGATGAATTTGCAAATTGTTCTGTCTAACTCTTTGAAGAATTGGATTGGTATTTTGATGGGGATTGCATTGAATCTGTAGATTGCTTTTGGTAAAATGGCCATTTTTACTATATTAATCCTGCCAATCCATGAGCATGGGAGATCTTTCCATCTTCTGAGGTCTTCTTCAATTTCTTTCCTCAGTGTCTTGAAGTTCTTATTGTACAGATCTTTTACTTGCTTGATTAAAGTCACACCGAGGTACTTTATATTATTTGGGTCTATTATGAAGGGTGTCGTTTCCTAATTTCTTTCTTGGCTTGTTTCTCTTTTGTATAGAGGAAGGCAACTGATTTATTTGAGTTAATTTTATACCCAGTCACTTTGCTGAAGTTGTTTATCAGCTTTAGTAGTTCTCTGGTGGAACTTTTGGGATCACTTAAATATACTATCATGTCATCTGCAAATAGTGATATTTTGACCTCTTCTTTTCCGATCTGTATCCCCTTGATCTCCTTTTGTTGTCTGATTGCTCTGGCTAGAACTTCAAGAACTATATTGAATAAGTAGGGAGAGAGTGGGCAGCCTTGTCTAGTCCCTGATTTTAGTGGGATTGCTTCAAGTTTCTCTCCATTTAGTTTAATGTTAGCAACTGGTTTGCTGTATATGGCTTTTACTATGTTTAGGTATAGGCCTTGAATTCCTATTCTTTCCAGGACTTTTATCATGAAGGGGTGTTGAATTTTGTCAAATGCTTTCTCAGCATCTAATGAAATGATCATGTGGTTCTGTTCTTTCAGTTTGTTTATATAATGGATCACGTTGATGGTTTTCCGTATATTAAACCCTCCCTGCATGCCTGGGATGAAGCCTACTTGATCATGGTGGATGATTGTTTTGATGTGCTCTTGAATTCGGTTTGCCAGAATTTTATTGAGTATTTTTGCGTCGATATTCATAAGGGAAATTGGTCTGAAGTTCTCTTTCTTTGTTGTGTCTTTGTTTGGTTTAGGTATAAGAGTAATTGTGGCTTCGTAGAAGGAATTCGGTAAGGCTCCATCTGTTTCAATTTTGTGGAATAGTTTGGATAATATTGGTATGAGGTCTTCTATGAAGGTTTGATAGAATTCTGCACTAAACCTGTCTGGACCTGGGCTCTTTTTGGTTGGGAGACCTTTAATGACTGCTTCTATTTCCTTAGGAGTTATGGGGTGTTTAACTGGTTTATCTGTTCCTGATTTAACTTCGATACCTGGTATCTGTCTAGGAAATTGTCCATTTCCTGTAGATTTTCAAGTTTTGTTGAATATAGGTTTTTATAGTAAGATCTGATGATTTTTTGAATTTCCTCTGAATCTGTAGTTATGTCTCCCTTTTCATTTCTGATTTTGTTAATTTGGACGCACTCTCTGTGTCCTCTCGTTAGTCTGGCTAAGGGTTTATCTATCTTGTTGATTTTCTCAAAGAACCAACTTTTGGTTCTGTTGATTCTTTCTATGGTCCTTTTTGTTTCTACTTGGTTGATTTCAGCTCTGAGTTTGATTATTTCCTGCCTTCTACTCCTCCTGGGTGTATTTGCTTCTTTTTGTTCTAGAGCTTTTAGGTGTGCTGTCAAGCTGCTGACATATGCTCTTTCCTGTTTCTTTCTGCAGGCACTCAGCGCTATGAGTTTTCCTCTTAGCACAGCTTTCATTGTGTCCCATAAGTTTGGGTATGTTGTACCTTCATTTTCATTAAATTCTAAAAAGTTTTTAATTTCTTTCTTTATTTCTTCCTTGACCAGGTTATCATTGAGTAGAGCATTGTTCAATTTCCACGTATATGTGGGCATTCTTCCCTTAGTGTTATTGAAGACCAGTTTTAGGCCATGGTGGTCCGATAGCACGCATGGGATAATTTCTATCTTTCTGTACCTGTTGAGGCCCATTTTTTGACCAATTATATGGTCAATTTTGGCGAAAGTACCATGAGGAGCTGAGAAGAAGGTATATCCTTTTGCTTTAGGATAGAATGTTCTATAAATATCCGTTAAGTCCATTTTGCTCATGACTTCTCTTAGTCTGTCGACATCACTGTTTAATTTCTGTTTCCATGATCTGTCCATTGATGAGAGTGGGGTGTTGAAATCTCCCACTATTATTGTGTGAGGTGCAATGTGTGTTTTGAACTTTAGTAAGGTTTCTTTTACGTATGTAGGTGCCCTTGTATTTGGGGCATAGATATTTAGGATTGAGAGTTCATCTTGGTGGATTTTTTCCTTTGATGAATATGAAGTGTCCTTCCTTATCTTTTTTGATGACTTTTAGTTGGAAATTGATTTTATTTGATATTTGAATGGCTACTCCAGCTTGCTTCTTCTGACCACTTGCTTGGAAAGTTGTTTTCCAGCCTTCACTCTGAGGTAGTGTCTGTCTTTGTCTCTGAGGTGTGTTTTCTGTAGGCAGCAGAATGCAGGGTCCTCGTTGCGTGCCCAGTTTGTTAATCTATGTCTTTTTATTGGGGAGTTGAGGCCATTGATATTGAGAGATATTAAGGAATAGTGATTATTGCTTCCCGTTATATTCATATTTGGATGTGAGGTTATGTTTGTGTGCTTTCATTCTCTTTGTTTTGTTGCCAAGACGATTAGTTTCTTGCTTCTTCTAGGGTATAGCTTGCCTCCTTATGTTGGGCTTTACCATTTATTATCCTTTGTAGTGCTGGATTTGTAGAAAGATATTGTGTAAATTTGGTTTTGTCATGGAATGTCTTGGTTTCTCCATCAATGTTAATTGAGAGTTTTGCTGGATACAGTAACCTGGGCTGGCATTTGTGTTCTCTTAGGGTCTGTATGACATCAGTGCAGGTTCTTCTGGCCTTCATAGTTTCTGGCGAGAAGTCTGGTGTGATTCTGATAGGTCTGCCTTTATATGTTACTTGACCTTTTTGCCTTACTGCTATAAAAAGCAGTTTCAATCGGCCTTTAGAGCCCTGCACCTGTAGCTAGGAGCATAGGTCAGCTGGAGAAGCTGCCCGGGGGTGAGCGTCTATATAAGCTGATCTTAAAGGCACCAGCAGCTCCTCAGCTTCTTTGGTACAGGAGCTGATGGCTGTTTCTCTTAGAAAAATCCCTGACTTATTATTAGACTTAGCAGGTGACAAGGTACTTCTCTTAAAATCATAGCTAGAAAAGTAAAAATGGTGCTTGGTCTAAATATTGAAGACATGTGTAGCCACTTCAATTTTGTTCCTGATTGGTTTTAAATGTATAAATATGCTCTACATGCCTTGGTTAGAGACTATTGGCTTTTAAGTTATTAGATATGGTTAAAAAGGTGTAACATTGGTAACAGAAAGTTGGCTTAACATTGTAATTTGGATGAAGTCATCCTAGATAACATGTGGCATGAGCCAACCTAGGGAAACAGGTCTAAATTGAGATAATAATTTTATGGAATTCTTATTCTAGAAACTAGGCTTCTAAAAGAATTTAGGACAATGTCTCTTTGTTGAGGTATTGGAGACCGCACCATCGTGCGTTCCAATGTAAGAATTGGCAGTCAAACTTTGTAACATAAAAGATAGACTTGGGGTGTTTTGGAGACTAGATTTTGGAGACTAGGTTGTTGGAGGTTGAGTTTTGCTTTCCAAAGTTGTGGTTTGCCCTGAAGTTACTGTATTTTAATGCTAATTCCACTGCCCCAAGGACAGCTGCCTAGTCACTACTCAGAACTCAGGTGACCTTGTGGTTGTGCTCTGGTGTTACAAGGAGAATTTAAGGATTGCCAGTGTTACATTGACTAACTCAAACTTATTTGTAATTAAGAAAAAATCAAACAGGTAGTGATTGTTACAGGATTTACGAAGGATTGATGAGGTTTTAGAACTTGTGAGAGCATTACAGCCAGTTTGCTTACTCCAACTGCCATTTCAAGACAGATTTAGAGGATTGATTTTATGCAATTTGTTTATGTCATAGCGATTGTGTGTTTTCATTTTGTGAGCTTGCTTATAATTTTAGAGATCCCATGAAGTGATATCATTAAAAATTTTACAAAAGAATGGCTAATAGCCTTATATTATGTAATTTTGTTGCTTCTTCAATGTTAGAACTTTAGATCTTTCAGTGTATATGGAAATTTTTACTACAAACTTTTGCTCTCAAAATGAGCTTTAATATTTGGGGAGTAGCTTTTACACTACTCCAGAAAAGAATATTTAAAACTAATTTTAAGCTTCTAAGGATATGTTAATTGCCAAAGACCTCACCTTATCAGAGGACTTAACTTTGTTATCCTCATTGGAGATAAAGCTTCAGTTGTGTTAATACAGAATTGTAGGCTAGAGTCATGGACGTATTTTAAAAGGAAACCTGGTGAAACATACCTTATTCCAAACATCAATCAAATTGGTTATTACAAAATACTGATATTTGGCCTATCACTTATACAAATTTTTCAGGCAAAGTTGATAATTTTACTCTTTGCATGCTTTTGTATTTACTGTAAATTTGTGCATGCAACCCATAGAAAATGTGCTTAGTGTATTTATAGGTGGTTCATCTAATGAAAAGGCTACATGTATGATTGGATCACTTGTTTATTCTCTTGAGTTTCCCCTGCTTCAACACAGACTATTAAATTACGTGCTGTAGCCACTGTTTTTAAAATGTGAAAAAATCAAGCTTTCAATTCATACACTGATAGCCAATGTGTAGCTTGTGGTTTCCAATTGATTTCAATTAATTAATGCTTTATTAGAGGCAGGTTTTCTACATAAAATCAGTGAGTGATGATCACAGTGTGAATGTCTGACAACTCACTGTCCTTTCAGTGCTCTGGCTCAGGCAACTAAACAAAACCATAGACCCAGCTCTTTGAAATTGGTAATGGAGTCGATAACACACCCTTATGAAAAGAGGAAGACTCCATTTGCTTACTTTAAATTCCTAGCCTTGCCCTGCCAGCTCAGGGATTTCTAGTACGACTGAATCTGGACAATATTTACAGGATTTGGCATTTCTAATTAATGCTTATGTTTAGGTAAATAAAGTTTGTGAGGTGCTGGAGAGATGACTTAGTGGTTAAGAACACTAAGTACTGTTCCTTTATAGGCCATTTAAGAACTCAAACTGGATTGCCTGGACCCCTTAATGAGGGAGGACAATAATATTAGACAGTTTATATCTTAATAAATAAAAAGGGGGAGTTATCCCTGTATGCTATACAATTATTTAATAATACTCCTTTTATTTCCAATTTTAAAATTTGTATGCCAAGGAACACTCTGAGTGTTTATGGCACCCTACAACTAGGCATACTTCTACATTGGCATGATCCTGTCCAGGTATTTTATATGGGGAAGAGGGAATCTTTGTGTTTTTCTACAGGATGCTACAAGAGTATGCCAGCTGCCAGAGGTGGTTGCTGAGACTTGCTGATCCTGGTTACATGAAGATTCAGCTCTCGTGGTTCGGGTCCCTGGAGTCAATCCTGTGTCCTTGGAAGAAGATGGAGGATTCCCCCTCATCTTTTGTCATCACAGAAATTCTGGCGCTGCTGCAGCCATTGTGTCTGCAGTGTCTAGAGTTACCCTCCCCCAATCTATTGTTAGACAAGCACAGTGGGTGAACTCTCTGGAGTAGTTGCTAACAATTGGGAATTCTAAATTTTATTATAGGAGCAGCTTGACTACGGCCCTTGGTGGTAGCAGCTGAGGTGAACCAGATGAGGTGCCCACTACTTATCCTGGAGTGGGTCTGTTTGGTGCAGCCCTATGCTGTGGATTAGTGTTCATGCTATGGTTGGTTTGCAAACTCAGATCTCAACAAAAACGTGACAAGGTCGTTGTCACTCAAGCACTTGTGGCCATTGAACAAGGGGCCTCCCCTGGAATTTGGTTATCTATGCTCAGGAATTAGTCGGCATCTGAGTTCTCTGCTCTTGCACCCCAGTGCACTGGGATGAGAGAGACTCAATGATTCTTTGATCAGCCCTTCTACGTCGCTGAGGTTTCCTCATTGCACGCGATAGGGTGGTCATGATTTCCCCACTAACTCATTTTCTGGCTGGCCTCTTTTGTAGAGTTCGCCCTAGGTCGTTTAGCAGTTACTGTCACACAGCACTGCGGTATCCAGAGACGGGCAACTTTCCTCATGCACAGACCAATCTAAGACACAGGGCCTGGTGGCGATAGGGTTACCCTACGATGGATAAGGCTGTGACATTAGAGGAACGACCTAAGACAGGAGCCACAGCAGATGGATGTAACTGCAGAGGCCTAGACCAGCCTCATTCTAGTAAAACAAAAAGGGGGAGATGTGGAAAGCCGTGATAGCATTCACCATTACAAGATGGCACCGGCTACCGCTGCACCCCACGTGGAAAGCCGGGATAGCATTCGCCATTACAAGATGGCGCTGGCTTCCACTGAGACAGCCCGACTTCCTTTCAGGAAGCTAGCTGTGTGCACATGTGCAAGAGTGTGTTCATGCCAAGTCTTTGCCCACCCTGGGGCTTGCCTATGAGATCATGGGTAAGCGACCAATCAGGTGTGGACGCGCCGTGCTAGGGTGTATGTAAGCAGCGCCTTTCTGGGCCCCGGGTCTCTCCTCTTCAAGATGCAATAAATGCTTTGCTGCAGAAGGATCCTGGTGTCTGTGCGGTCGTTCTTGCTGGAGAGACGTTGGGCACGTGACAGCTTTCGTAGCATCTTTGATTTCATAACGTACTATGAGAAATTGTTGTCCATGTAGGTAGCTTCCATGCCAGTTCCATCTTGATTCCTCCATGTCCTGTGTCAGAAATGTGTGTTGTTCAAAGCAATGGAGTCTTGTCTTCAAATTCTATGAGACAATTAAGAACAGTAAAATAACTTATATTGTTTTCAGAGTCTCTTAAACACGCATGTGCAGTTTTCTATGACTAAAACTGAGGTTTTGTTAGGTAGTCTATGGTCCTTAGTTACCTTAGATGGTCTCTAGTCTATTAGATAGTCTATGTAGTTTCCCATGCCTGGTGCTGGGTTTTTGTTAGCCATTCTATGGTTCTTGTAGGTCGTTCTGTTACATAGTCTATGGTTCTATGGAAAAGTATTATCCAGTGGTGAAATGCCATTTAAACTATATATATATATATATAGTTATATAGTTATATATAGTCATATATACGTATAGTATATACAGATATATATACTATACATGTATACACACATATATGTATATATAGTATATATAACCACATATATTATATATGTATACTTATATATGCATTTCGATTAAACATAAGACTATAGATTTTTCAAGTCTTTTGCATTATTTATTCCTTCTTTCTCCTTTTAGCTCTGTATTACTCACATCTCCCCAATTGGTTCATATTCCCTTTTCTTGTTTCATAATACCAGTGTCCCCCTCTCTAGCATTTTTTCTCCCCACCTCTATGCTTTTTTTTTTATCTTTCCCTAGTTTCTTCAGTTATACTAGGACATATAATCACTAAGCTTTATGGTGACTGCCCCAGTTTTCAATCACACACAACAGTTCCCCCTTTCCCTCATGCTTGTTAGAGTTTGCTTTTAGTTGTCTTGTTGATATTGACTATTCTGGCTGCAGGAAAGTTGAAAATTTGAATTGGTTTTAACTTACATTTACCTGATTGCTAACAATGTTGAACAGCTTTAAGCATATTCATTGGTTACTTTAGTTTCTTCCTTGGAGAAGTCTCTTTTCAGATCAGTCGCCCCTCCCCCATTTGAGTCATTTGTTGGTATTTCACTGCACTTGTGATGGCTTTCTATAGCGCTAACATTTTCCTAATATTAATCTTACCAGTCTATAAGTATGGGAGGTCTTTTTAATTTTTATTGTCTTCTTCAATTTCTTCCTACACAGTTTTAAAATTTTCATTTTATTCCTTGAGTAGGCTTCTTTCAAGGTATCTTTTAATCCTTCAGCTAGCTAGTTTATGTCAGCATGACACTAGGTAGAGTCAAATGGGATGATGGAACCTCAATTTAGAAAATGCACCCACCATATTGATCCATGGATGAGTCCGTAATGCATTTTTGTGATTAATGATTGATGCGAGTGGGTCCAGCTTATTGGGGGTTATGCCACCTCTGGACAGGTAGTCCTGGATAGCATAGGGAAGCACACTGAGAAAGTCTGTAAACAACATGCCTTCATAGACTCTGCCTTTTTTCCTACCTCCGGGATCTTATCCTGTTTGAGTTTCTCTCAGCACTTTCCTCAGGTATGGGCTATGCTTTAGAACTCTTAGCTGAATCAAACCCTGTCCTCTGCAAGTTGCTTGTGTTCAGGGTGTTTTCTCAGAGCAATAGAAGCCTTAACTTAAATAATGTTATTGTAACTGGGAATCTTTCCTTGATTTACTCCTCAGTATATTTATTATTGAGATATAGGAAGGTTATTGTTTTTTTTCTATGTAATTTTGTAACCCTCTTTTTCTGAAGGAGTTAATTAGCTTGAAGAGTTTTTGGATGGTATCTTTAGGGTCTTTCATGTTCAAAATCATATCATCTATAAATAGGAATAATTTGACTACTTTCTTATTCATATCTCCTTTAAAAATTTCACTTGTGTTGTTGTTCTAACACTTCAAGCTCTATACTTGATGTGAGTGGGCATAGTGGGTAACCTTTTCTTTTTCCAAATAGGAAGAGTTGGTTGATACTTCTATCTTCTTCCTCAGTGGAAGTGGCTCAAGATTTTATCCATTTCTCATGATGGTGTCTATAGGTTTATCTGCATTTCTTTGATTTCACTATTAAAAAAAAACAAGAATAGGTATTGATTTTTAAAAATGCTTTTGCTTCATTTGTTGAGGTGATTGTGTGATTTATGTCTCTGAACCACTTATGGACTAAGTCACATTTATGAACCATGTCTGCTTGTATGAAAGGAAGCCAGCTTGTATGTGAGTGAGCTTTTGGATGTGGTCTTGAATTTAGTGTGCAAGTATTTACTGAGAATTTCTATGTCTATGTTCCTTCAAGAAGACCATAATTATTTTCTTTCTTTCTTCCTCCCTCCCTCCCTCCCTCCCTCCCTTCCTTCCTTCCTTCCTTCCTTCCTTCCTTCCTTCCTCCCTCCCTCCCTCCCTCCCTCTCTCTCTCTCTCTCTCTCTCTTTCTTTCTTCCTTCCTTCCTTCCTTCCTCTCTCTCTCTCTCTCTCTCTCTCTCTCTCTCTCTTTCTTTCTTTCTTTCTTTCTTCTCTTTCCCCCATCTCTCACTCTCTCTCATTGTATAAGTCTTTGTCGGGTCTTAGAGTCTAAATAATTTTGCTTTAAGAGCCAGAATACTGGTAAGTCTGCTGTGTAATAGTCTGTCTTAGAAACAGCTACCTAAACAAGACCATAACAATTGAGATCTTATACCACTGGACATATTAATGTCAAAGGGGGAAATTTCTTGATTTTTCACCCCTAGACAAAGAACCACAGTAACTAATTATTGCTGAAAGAATCCTCTTCCAAGGATGAGCCTCTTTACTGTATTTCCAACTTAGAGTGTTCAGTCTGGGAACCATATACATGCAAATGACTAAAATAGACTCATATGTGCATACATATATGTAACAAAAATAATATAAGAAAAAGAATCTGTCAGTTTGAGAATGTGGGTACATGGGAAAAGTTTGAGGAAGGGTTGCTGGGAGGGAGTGAGGGAGGACAGGGAGGGAAAGAGTGATATAATTTTATTTTAATTAAAATCACAGAAAGATAATACCAGTTTGGTAAAAAAAATTAGAAGCAATCTTTGGTTTAATTTTTATGGAATACTTCCAGAATTATTAGAATTAGTCTGTCTTTGATGGTCTGGTAAGATTTTACACTAAATCCATATGTACCTAAATTCATTTTAGTTAGGAAAATATTTTAAAGATTGCTTCAATCTTGTTGCTTCTTACAATTATGCTTCAATAATTTCACTTTTGAGGGTTTTATGAGCTTAAAATTTATTGATTTCATCTTGATTTTCTAGTTTCATGCAGTTTAAGTGTTAAGGTGTATCCTGATGATATTCTAGATTTCACAAGTATCTATTGTGATGGCTCTCTTTTCATATCTAATATCATACATTTTGGTCTTTTCTTTCTTTCGGTTAATTTGTCTAAGAATTCGTAATCATGTTCATCTTATAAAGAATATTTCTTTTTTTCAGTCATTCTTTTTTTCATTCATTTCTTAGTTATTTCTTCCTATCTACTGATTTGAGGTTTGGTTTGTTATTAACATTAGCTTTCCAATGCCTCATTGTATTTCTTTAGTTTGTTTATTTGAGATTGATATGCTTTTTGCACTTTAGGCAATTAAAATATGAACTTTGCCCTTTGAACTTTCTTTATAGTATCTTCTAGGTCTTATTATGCCATGTCTTCATTTTTCTTTAGTTCTAGGATTAAAATCAAATCTCCCTTTGTTTCTTCATTGGATTCATATGTGGATGAAGTTGGGAAACAATGGAGTGAGTGGGATGAGATATGGGAATTTTCATTAAAGGTTGACTGAAAAGAGAAGAGTAAAGTTATATATTCAAATGATGTAAGGATTCATCTCTCAGGACATTAAAACATGATGCTGTAAACTAGGGCAGCCTTTGCCCTTTGGTAGAGGCATACAAAGAAAAATGATAAGATACAAAGACAAAAGGAAAAGAGACACAGTGAATGACAGAAGTGAGCTCTTTTGTTTTTTAGATAGAGAGGAAAATGAGCACCGTGCCCACTTGGTACCAGATGCTAGGCTTATTCTCAGAGCATATAGAAGAACTGAGAATGGAGACTGATGTCTCAAATCACTCCCGAATCTCAAATGATAACCAAAAGCTGAGACAAAAATTTGCATAGGCATGAAATAGAGACAAGTGAATAGAGAACCAGAACTGAGACCACACATTCATTTTTGATATAAGGTGTATCTTCTATATTATTGAAATTCTTAAAATATATGATACCATGCCAGATGCTTTTATTAAGATTGAGAAGTTTCATGTGGTAAAACCTTGAGAATAAACATTATATACAGTTATTTGAAGTAGTCTTCCAACATGAGAAATTCCATTGAGAGATGAAGGATTCTAGAACCTACAGAGAGATTCTTATTTACTGTATAACACTTGACAGAGGTCAGGATGAAATCTTGGTGCTGAAACAGAACAAAGAGAAACAGATTTTATAACACAATGACTGTCATTTCTCAACACTTAATACTGAAACCATTGGGTAGAGGAGAATGACACTGAGTATCCAAGGTATCCACCAACATCACTCTTCCTTTTCAGGTATGTGCTGCTCCTCATGGTTCCAGCACATATCACGGAGAAAAACATATAAAAAGAATACCACAAACATTTGTTGAATGATAATTTTATATGAAAGGCAGAAAAGGGCATGGCTAAGAGCATACTAAAGATCCAAATTGCCTGAGTTCAGTTAGTACTTATTTGTCATATATCCACAAGAAAATTTGTTTATTATTTTGTTTCTCAGTTTCATTTTCTTGAAAATGGATATAGTAATGAAAACTGTGTTGAAGTAATTTGCTTATATTAACTAAATAAATTCATATTATACATTTATAAAATAAATTCAGTGGCTGCTACATACACAGATTCCTTGTTATTTTTTCTTTTGGAAGACATCTCTGTTTTTTGCTACTTGCCTATTTTTCCATGTCCATATGATTTGTAAAAATATTACCAGTTTTTATATACTATCTCCTCACTGTATCTCACACTTTGCCTCTCATTGTCATATTTTTCAGTGTTCTGAATCTTTAATATCCGGAATTACTATAGAATCAGTTGTTCAAATGCACTCTCAATGCAGCAATGTGAATATGCAGCTGAATGTTGGGTCATTAACAAAACAGTACAAAAAATAATGAAATTGCATAGATTTGCATTCTTCAAGTGTCATCTTTAATATTTTTAAAGAGCTTCATTTATTTGGTTTGGTAAACTCAGAGCAAGGTTGATATGTTGCCTGGATATTCTAGTGATTTTTCGAACTTTAACTGTTCTCTAAATCTTCCTTTGCAGCTGCCACTTGAAGCAGGTGTAATACATTCATTGATGGGTATCCAACTAAGTCATTTTCCTGACTGGAGAACTCCCAAAGAGCCTTGTATTAAAAACAGATTTTTCTCTCCTCTTTTGAGTGAAATATTTGTGTGACAGGTACTATGTATGTGCTCACTGTATCATCCATCTCCATTTAGGTGAGTTAATGTACTCTCGCCTTTACTTCCCATGATTGTAATAGAAATTTGAGTGGTCTAGTGAGCTAAGACTGTTTTGAAAAACGTGTTTTAACCATTATTCACATTTACTCAGTTGTTCTGACAACTGACAATGGTATATCATTGTACAAACTAACTTTTGTTTCCTAATGAAAGAATAAAGGTCTTTAAGTCTATAGCTATATTTTCTCTTTTGAGCAATACAATTTTTGGTAGACTTAATTCTTGTGACTTAGGGAGAGCAAGTATATATTATATGTAATAATTTAGTCTATGTATGTGAAAGCTCATCTTTCTGGAGAGAGCCTATTGGGGTCTTACCTATGTGACCTTTGGCAAACTACTTAACATATCAGTTTCTACAAGTATAAATATGTTTTTACATGCAGGGCTTTGGCAAGTGTGCATGACACATAGAAAGTTTGTAGTAAATGGCCCCTACTATTACTTAAAGGTGACATATGGACTCCTGTTGATAAAAGAAAATAATGCAAAGGTATTTTCAAAGGAATCTACTGACAAACCTCTTTCATCTCTGCTTGACTGGGTCAGAATTAACTTGCATAATCATAATCAGATCACATTGTACTTATATAATTGGAAAATCTAATTTCTTAACACAGTGCTGTGGTTAGACTACAAAGGATTTTTCTTTGTGGATATTTTCTCTGCTTGCCTTTGCTACTAAGAAGTTGCTTAGCTTGGAGTGTTGTTCATGAGGACCTTCAGATCCTAGTGACACTCTGGAGCTTTTCCTCAACCTGTTGATGCTACTGTTGGTATTGTGACAGTTAGAAGTTGTAGGCTCTCACCTGTTATTTGGCCAAACAGTCCTAAAATGTCTTACTCATGACTGACCACCAGTAGGCAAAATAACAATTTAGAAAAGCCTCTACGGAGGTCAAATGATGCAGCACCGGAGTGAGTATAGTTCATGAGAGATAGGCTTCTGAGATCAACCCTCACAGAGTATCAAGCTTACTGCTTAGGAAACCAGAAGAGAGATATGGCACACTTGTCCCAAGCTTATAATTTCAGGAATCATAGCACAAGTTCGACCAGTATAGAATTTGTGTTATTAATAGATTAATCATAAACAACAAGCAGGGATTAATCATAAGCTTCACATACCAATCATAAACTTTTGCTGAGTCATTAACAGGTATGCTTGTAGAAGAGCATTATGGGAGGAAGGGAATCTAGAGCCTTGCTTCATCAAGTATGTAGTTGTTAGGACTTGAGCAAGACCTCTTAAAACAGAAGTTTATGGCTTCATAAACATTATGGTTATATATTTCCTTGAATTTTAATGTGATTTCTTCAATAAATTTCAGATATTCAAAGTACCCAAGATGGCATTATAATTGTCTGGGTGGTACCAAAAGAGGAACTGTTTGATGACTGTTTCCTGTTCAAGGCATAATTATACAAGGGCAATGTTTTTTTTAATTGGTTATTTTACTTATTTACATTTCAAATGTTATCCTCCTTGATTTCCCCTCCACAAACCCCCTATCTCCTCCCCTCTCTCCCCAGCTTCTATGAAAGAGCTCACCCACCCACCCACTCCCTCTACACTGCCCTAGCCTTCCCCTGTGTTGGGACATAGAGCCTCCACAGGACAAAGGGCCTCCCCTCCCCTCCCATTGATGCCAGACATGGCCATCCTCTGCTACGTAAGCAGCTGGAGCCATGGGTCCCTCCATGTGTACTCTTTGATTAGTGGTTTAGTTCTTGGGAGCTCTGGGGTGTCTGGTGTGTTGATATTGTTGTTCTTCCTATAGGGTTAGAACCCCCTTCAACTCCTTCAGTCTTTGCCCTAGATCCTCCATTGGGGTCCCCATGCTCAGTCTGATGGTTGATTTCGAGCATTCACATCTGTATTGGTCAGGCTCTTTCAAAGACTCTCAGGGATCAGCCATACCAGGCTCCTGTCAGGAAGAAATTCTTCTCATCAGCAATAATGTCTAGGTTTGGTGTCTGCAGATGGGATGGATCCCTAGGTGGGGCAGTCTCTGGATGGCCTTTCCTTCAGTCTCTGTTCCACCCTTTGTCCCCGTATTTCCTTTAGACAAGAGCAATTCTGGGTTAATATTTTTGAGATGAGTAGGTAGTCCCATCACTTAACCTGGGGCTATGCCTAACCAGTGGATATGCTCTCTACAGCATCTCTCTCCACTTGTTGTGTTTCAGCTAATGTCATCCCTTTTGGGTCCTGGGAATCTTTTGCTTTCCTGGCACCTGGGAATTTCTAGTGGCTTCCACCAATTCCCAATTAATGGAAATGTTTCTTAGGTGTCCATCAAAGGAGTAAATCATGCTGATCCCCAATAGCTCAGCTTATTTGGAAGAAAACATTAAGGAGAGCTTTCACTGAAAACCCATCCATTTTATAAATGTTCTTTAATATATATATATCTCCAGACAAATACACCTAGGAAAATTTTGATTTCCTTATTCATTTTAGATTTTATCTTAATTTATTTTTATTGTTATTCATATTTAAAATTGGAAAATAGAACTTTTTCCCAAACAATATGTTTTCATTTTGTGTTCTCTCTACCCACCCAAATCTGTATCCTTTCTTGGTCTCTTTCATTAGAAAATAATTAGAGATCTAAAAGAGAAAAAATAATAAGATAAATCAAACCTGAATAGGATAAAACAAATAAATAAATAGAAAAGAAAAACCCAAAGCAAAACAAAAAAGCACAAGAAAAACATTGATGCAGAACCATTGGCAAACACAGAAGTCCCATCAAAGCACAAAATCTGAAACCATGATATGAAAGCACAAGGCTTGTGGGTAAGAAAAAAATCAAATGCCAAGATAAAGTATTATAAGACAGAAACAAAGCAAAAGAACAAATGAACAAAACAATCAACCAACCAAACAGCAAAACAAAAGAACAATAATCTTTCCCAAAATACCATTGCATTATTTTTCCTTTTTGGTTCCCCATTGGCTGTTAGGCATGAGAATTGGCCTTAAGAGTGATTTATATATCCATTGAGCTCAGTTGGAGAAAACTAATTTTACATTTTCAAGTATTAAGAATTAGAAATAGAGACACCACCGGAACCTGAAAGGACAGACCAGATAAACAGTTCCCTGCACCCAAATCCCGTGGGAGGGAGAGCTAAACCTACAGAGAGGGAGACACGCCTGGGAAACCAGAAGAGACTGCACTCTGCACACATCTCTGATGCCAGAGGAAAACACCAAACACCATCTGGAACCCTGGTGCACGGAGGCTCCCGGAAAGGGTGGCGCAGATCTTCCTAGTTGCTGCCGCCACGGAGAGCTCGTAGGCAGCACCCCACGAGCAAACTTGAGCCTCGGGACCACAGGTAAGAACAACTTTTCTGCTGCAAGTGACCTGCCTGGTGAACACCAGACACAGGCCCACAGGAACAGCTGAAGGCCTGTAGATAGGAAAAACTACACGCCCAACAGCAGAACACTCTGTCCCCATAACTGGCTGAAAGAAAACAGGAAAACAGGTCTACAGCACTCCTGACACACAGGCTTATAGGACAGTCTAGCCACTGTCAGAAATAGCAGAACAAAGTAACACTAGAGATAATCTGATGGCAAGAGGCAAGCGCAGGAAACCAAGCAACAGAAAACAAGACTACCTGGCATCATCGGAGCCCAATTCTCCCACCAAAGCAAACACGGAATATCCAAACACACTAGAAAAGCAAGATCTAGTTTCAAAATCATATTTGATCATGATGCTGGAGGACTTCAAGAAAGACGTGAAGAACTAACTTAGAGAACAAGTAGAAGCCTACAGAGAGGAAGCACAAAAATCCCGGAAAGAATTCCAGGAAATCATAAATAAACAAGTAGAAGCCCATAGAGAGGAGTCACAAAAATCCCTGAAAGAATTCCAGGAAAACACAATCAAACAGCTGAAGGAATTAAAAATGGAAATAGAAGCAATCAAGAAAGAACACATGGAAACAACCCTGGATATAGAAAACCAAAAGAAGAGACAAGGAGCTGTAGATATGAGTTTCAGCAACAGAATACAAGAGATGGAAGAGAGAATCTCAGGAGCAGAAGATTCCATAGAAATCATTGACTCAACTGTCAAAGATAATGTAAAGCAGAAAAAGCTACTGGTCCAAAACATACAGGAAATCCAGGACTCAATGAGAAGATCAAACTTAAGGATAATAAGTTTAGAAGAGAGTGAAGACTCCCAGCTCAAAGGACCAGGAAATATCTACAACAAAATCATAGAAGAAAACTTCCCTAACCTAAAAAAAGAGATACCCATAGACATAAAAGAAGCCTACAGAACTCCAAACAGATTGGACCAGAAAAGAAACACCTCCCGTCACATAATTGTCAAAACACCAAACGCACAAAATAAAGAAAGAATATTAAAAGCAGTAAGGGAAAAAGGTCAAGTAACATATAAAGGCAGACCTATAAGAATCACACCAGACTTTTCGCCAGAAACTATGAAAGCCAGAAGATCCTGGACAGATATCATACAGACCCTAAGAGAACACAAATGCCAGCCCAGGTTACTTTATCCTGCAAAACTCTCAATTAACATAGATGGAGAAACCAAGATATTCCATGACAAAACCAAATTTACACAATATCTTTCTACAAATCCAGCACTACAAAGGATAATAAATGGTAAAGCCCAAAATAAGGAGGCAAGCTATACCCTAGAAGAAGCAAGAAACTAATCGTCTTGGCAACAAAACAAAGAGAAGAAAAGCACACAAACATAACCTCACATCCAAATATGAATATAACAGGAAGCAATAATCACTATTCCTTAACATCTCTCAACATCAATGGCCTCAACTCCCCAATAAAAAGATATAGATTAACACACTGGATACGCAATGAGAACCCTGCATTCTGCTGCCTACAGGAAACACACCTCAGAGACAAAGACAGACATTACCTCAGAGTGAAAGGCTGGAAAACAACTTTTCAAGCAAATGGTCAGAAGAAGCAAGCTGGAGTAGCCATTCTAATATCAAATAAAATCAATTTTCAACTAAAATTCATCAAAAAAGATAAGGAAGGACACTTCATATTCATCTAAGGAAAACTCCACCAAGATGAACTCTCAATCCTAAATATCTATGCCCCAAATACAAGGGCACCTACATACGTAAAAGAAACCTTACTAAAGCTCAAAACACACATTGCACCTCACACAATAATAGTAGGAGACTTCAATACCCCACGTTCATCAATGGACAGATCATGGAAACAGAAATTAAACAGAGACGTAGACAGACTAAGAGAAGTCATGAGCCAAATGGACTTAACAGATATTTATAGAACATTCTACCCTAAAGCAAAAGGATATACTTCTTCTCAGCTCCTCATGGTACTTTCTCCAAAACTGACCATATAAGTGGTCAAAAACCGGGCCTCAACAGGTACAGAAAGATAGTAATAATCCCATGTGTGCTATCAGACCACCACGGCCTAAAAGTGGTTTTCAATAACAATAAGGGAAGAATGCCCACATATACGTGGAAATTGAACAGTGCTCTAATCAATGATAACCTGGTCAAGGAAGAAATAAAGAAAGAAATTAAAAACTTTTTAGAATTTAATGAAAATGAAGGTACAACATACCCAAACTTATGGGACACAATGAAAGCTGTGCTAAGAGGAAAACTCATAGCGCTGAGTGCCTGCAGAAAGAAACAGGAAAGAGCATATGTCAGCAGCTTGACAGCACACCTAAAAGCTCTAGAACAAAAAGAAGCAAATACACCCAGGAGGAGTAGAAGGCAGGAAATAATCAAACTCAGAGCTGAAATCAACCAAGTAGAAACAAAAAGGATCATAGAAAGAATCAACAGAACCAAAAGTTGGTTCTTTGAGAAAATCAGCAAGATAGATAAACCCTTGGCCAGACTAACAAGAGGACACAGAGAGTGTATCCAAATTAACAAAATCAGAAATGAAAAGGGAGACATAACTACAGATTCAGAGGAAATTCAAAAAATCATCAGATCTTACTATAAAAGCCTATATTCAACAAAACTTGAAAATCTGCGGGAAATGGACAATTTCCTAGACAGATACCAGGTACTGAAGTTAAATCAGGAACAGATAAACCAGTTAAACAACCCCATAACTCCTAAGGAAATAGAAGCAATCATTAAAGGTCTCCCAACCAAAAAGAGCCCAGGTCCAGACAGGTTTAGTACAGAATTCTATCAGACCTTCATAGAAGACCTCATACCAATATTATCCAAACTATTCCACAAAATTGAAACAGATGGAGCCCTACCGAATTCCTTCTATGAAGCCACAATTACTCTTATACCTAAATCACACAAAGACACAACAAAGAAAGAGAACTTCAGACCAATTTCCCTTATGAATATCGACGCAAAAATACTCAATAAAATTCTGGCAAACCGAATCCAAGAGCACATCAAAACAATCATCCACCATGATCAAGTAGGCTTCATCCCAGGCATGCAGGGATGGTTTAATATACGGAAAACCATTCAACGTGATCCATTATATAAACAAACTGAAAGAACAGAACCACATGATCATTTCATTAGATGCTGAGAAAGCATTTGACAAAATTCAACACCCCTTCATGATAAAAGTCCTGGAAAGAATAGGAATTCAAGGCCCATACCTAAACATAGTAAAAGCCATATACAGCAAACCAGTTGCTAACATTAAACTAAATGGAGAGAAACTTGAAGCAATCCCACTAAAATCAGGGACTAGACAAGGCTGCCCACTCTCTCCCTACTTATTCAATATAGTTCTTGAAGTTCTAGCCAGTGCAATCAGACAACAAAAGGAGATCAAGGGGATACAGATCGGAAAAGAAGAGGTCAAAATATCACTATTTGCAGATGACATGATAGTATATTTAAGTGATCCCAAAAGTTCCACCAGAGAACTACTAAAGCTGATAAACAACTTCAGCAAAGTGGCTGGGTATAAAATTAACTCAAATAAATCAGTTGCCTTCCTCTATACAAAAGAGAAACAAGCGGAGAAAGAAATTAGGGAAACGACACCCTTCATAATAGACCCAAATAATATAAAGTACCTCGGTGTGACTTTAATCAAGCAAGTAAAAGATCTGTACAATAAGAACTTCAAGACACTGAGGAAAGAAATTGAAGAAGACCTCAGAAGATGGAAAGATCTCCCATGCTCATGGATTGGCAGGATTAATATAGTAAAAATGGCCATTTTACCAAAAGCAATCTACAGATTCAATGCAATCCCCATCAAAATACCAATCCAATTCTTCAAAGAGTTAGACAGAACAATTTGCAAATTCATCTGGAATAACAAAAAACCCAGGATAGCTAAAGCTATCCTCAACAATAAAAGGACTTCAGGGGGAATCACTATCCCTGAACTCAAGCAGTATTACAGAGCAATAGTGATAAAAACTGCATGGTATTGGTACAGAGACAGACAGATAGACCAATGGAATAGAATTGAAGACCCAGAAATGAACCCACACACCTATGGTCACTTGATTTTTGACAAAGGAGCCAAAACCATCCAATGGAAAAAAGATAGCATTTTCAGCAAATGGTGCTGGTTCAACTGGAGGGCAACATGTAGAAGAATGCAGATCGATCCATCCTTATCACCCTGTACAAAGCTTAAGTCCAAGTGGATCAAGGACCTCCACATCAAACCAGACACACTCAAACTAATAGAAGAAAAACTAGGGAAGCATCTGGAACACATGGGCACTGGATAAAATTTCCTGAACAAAACACCAATGGCTTATGCTCTAAGATCAAGAATCGACAAATGGGATCTCATAAAACTGCAAAGCTTCTGTAAGGCAAAGGACACTGTGGTTAGGACAAATCGGCAACCAACAGATTGGGAAAAGATCTTTACCAATCCTACAACAGATAGAGGCCTTATATCCAAAATATACAAAGAACTCAAGAAGTTAGACCGCAGGGAGACAAATAACCCTATTAAAAATGGGGTTCAGAGCTAAACAAAGAATTCACAGCTGAGGAATGCCGAATGGCTGAGAAACACCTAAAGAAATGTTCAACATCTTTAGTCATAAGGGAAATACAAATCAAAACAACCCTGAGATTTCACCTCACACCAGTGAGAATGGCTAAGATCAAAAACTCAGGTGACAACAAATGCTGGCCAGGATGCAGAGAAAGAGTAACACTCCTCCATTGTTCGTGGGATTGCGGACTGGTACAACCATTCTGGAAATCAGTCTGGAGGTTCCTCAGAAAATTGGACATTGAACTGCCTGAGGATACCTCTCTTGGGCATATACCCAAAAGATGCCCCAACATATAAAAATTCACGTGCTCCACTATGTTCTTCGCAGCCTTATTTATAATAGCCAGAAGCTGGAAAGAACCCAGATGCCTTTCAACAGAGGAATGGATACAGAAAATGTGGTACATCTACACAATGGAATATTACTCAGCTATCAAAATCAATGACTTCATGAAATTCGTAGGCAAATGGTTGGAACTGAGTGAGGTAACCCAATCACAGAAAAACACACATGGTATGTACTCAATGATAATTGGCTATTAGCCCAAATGCTTGAATTACCCTAGATGCCTAGAACAAATGAATCTCGAGATGGATGATCAAAATGTGAATGCTTCACTCCTTCTTTAAAAGGGGAACAAGAATACCCTTGGCAGGTAATAGAGAGGCAATGATTAAAACAGACACAGAAGGAACACCCATTCAGAGCCTGCCCCACATGTGGCCCATACATATACAACCATCCAATTAGACAAGATGGATGAAGCAAAGAAGTGCAGACCGACAGGAGCCGGATGTAGATCGCTCCTGAGAGACACAACCAGAATACAGCAAATACAGAGGCGAATGCCAGCAGCAAACCACTGAACTGAGAATAGGTCCCCCGTTGAAGGAATCAGAGAAAGAACTGGAAGAGCTTGAAGGGGCTCGAGACCCCATAGGTACAACAATGCGAAGCAACCAGAGCTTCCACGGACTAAGCCACTACCTAAAGACTATACATGGACTGACCCTGGACTCTGACCTCATAGGTAGCAATGAATATCCTAGTAAGAGCACCAGTGGAAGGGGAAGCCCTGGGTCCTGCCAAGAATGAACCCCCAGTGAACTAGATTGTTGTGGGGAGGGCAACAAGGGGGGGAGGATGGGGAGGTGAACACCATAAAAAAGGGGAGGGGGAGGGGTATGTTTGCTGGGAAACCTGGAAAGGGAATAGCACTTGAAATGTATATAAGAAATACTTAAGTTAATACAAAACAAAAAACAAAAAAGAAAAAAAAAAGAATTGGAAATAGGTTCAGGGGTAAAGTTGCGGGCTTCTGCATACTTACCCTGCTCAGTACTTGCACCCTATCTACCTCATAACTCTGCAGACCCTGTGTATACTGCCACAATCCCTGAGTTCACACGCTTTTCAGCCCTGCTGTTTCAAGAAGGCCTTGCTTCCTTGGTATAATCCATCCTTCTGGCTCTTAATTTTTCTGCCTCCTCTTTTATATGTTTCTGTGAGCAGTGAGGGGAAGAAATTGGTAGAGACATCACATTTAGGACTGGATGTTCCAAGGTATCTCATTCTTTGAACATTGTACAGATGTGGACCTCTCTATCTATTCCCATATACTGAAGGCAGCTTCTCTGATGACTGAGAAATATGCTGATCTATGAGTATAGTGAAATGTGGTTAGGAGTCATTGGGTTGCTACATTCCTTAAGAAGAATAGCAGTGTTTGGTTTTCCCTCAATTCCCTAGCTATCTAGTTTCGAGTTCTTGGCCGCTCAAATCAAATAGTGTTGGAAAGGGGTTCAGTATCATGGAGTGGTGCCTAAAACCCAACTGCATATTGGCTGGTTGTTTCCAAAAACTTTGTATCATTACTGCACTAGTATATCTTGCATACAAGTCACCATTGTATATCAAAGGGTTTGCAGCTGGATTGTTGTTTATCTTTCTTCTTGGGTAGTATGCACAGTACCTTCCAGTACCATGAACACTAGTCCATAAGAAGGCTTTAAGTAGGCACCAGCTCAATTTCTTCATGTTCAATGGTTTGTGTAGGTGTTGTCTTCAACAACAGGGTCAGTTTGTAGAGAACAACCAATTGCCTTGGCAATAGCTTATGAAGCGCCTATGAGGACCCTTTGGCCAACAACTCAATTAGATATATCCTATTCCTGGGACTGGAGTCTTCTTTTGGTAATGATAGATGTCCAGCTGCAGTTCAGCCTCTCTTGTTATTTGGCAATTCTTTTTAGATCACCTTTAAATTTACGTATATTTTAGGAAGCTTCTACTGTAGCAAATTTCTATGCAACACCTCAAATGTCCTTTAGTTTTAACTGTCCCTTTCTGTATTCCCTCCTTCCCTCCTCTTCCCCCTCCTTGTTGTTTTTCCTGTTTCAGTCCCTTCCCATTCATCTATAACCAGCTATTCTATTTTTCCTTCCCTAGGGTGATCCATTTATTCCCTCTGTCCATTACTCTATAACCTTTGTGGTTATATAAGTTGTAGCCTGCTTATTGAAGACTTAACAGCTAACATCCACATATAAAAAATACATTCTGTAGTTATCATTTTGGATCTGAGTTACCTCATTCGGGGTGAGTTTTTTCAATCTCTGTCCAATTACCTGCAGATTTCATGATCTATTTTTTAAAACAAACTAATATTTTACTGTGTAAATGTACTACATTTTCTTTATCCATTCACCTATTGACTGTCATCTAGGCTGTTTCCAATTTCTGGCTATTATGAATAGAATAACAATAAAATTGGTTGAGCAAGTGTCACTGTAGCAGGATGTAGAGTCCTTTGTGTGTATATATACAGAAGAGTGGTATGACTGGATTTTCAGGTAGATGTGTCAGCAGTTTCTGAGGAACATCCACACTGATTTCTATAGTGGAGGCAAAAGTTTGAACTTCCACAATCAATGAATGAATGTTCTGCTTACTCCATACCCTAGCTAGCATGAGCTGTCATCTGTTTAATTGATCTTGACCATTCTGACTAGTGTCTAAGAGGAAATCTCAAAGTAGTTTCGACTTACTTTTGCTTGCCCAACATTGATGAACAGGATGTTGAACATTTAAGGGTTGCTTAGCAATTTATGTTTCCTTTTAAGAAAATATTTTGTTTAGATCTGTATGCCATCTTTAAATTAGGTTGTTCTCTTTATGTTTGATTTTTTTTTAATTTATAAAGGATATTTTAAATATTAGTCATCAGCTATCAGATGTATAGTTGGAAGAAAACAATTTGAGTATATGCCCAGAAGTGGTATAGCAGGGTCCTCAGGTAGTACTATGTCCAATTTTCTGAGGAACCGCTGAACTTATTACCAGCATGGTTGTACCAGCATGCAATCCCAGGAGCAAGGGAGGCGTGTACCTCTTTTTCCACATCCTCAGAAGCATCTGCTATCACCTGAGTTTTTGATCATAGCCATTTTGACTGGTTTAAGGTGGATTCTCAGGGTCGTTTTGATTTGCATTACTCTGATCACTAAGGTTGTTGAACATTTCTTTAGGTGCTTCTCAACCATGTGGGATTCCTCAGTTGAGAATTCTCTGTTTAGTTCTGTACCCCATTTTTAATAGGGTTATTTGGTTCTCTGGAGTCTAACTTCTTGAGTTCTTTGTATATTTTTAATATTAGCCCTCAATCAGATATAAGACTGTTAAAGAACTTTTTCCAATCTGTTGATTGCCGTTTTGTCTTATTGACAGTGTCCTTTGCCGTATAGAAGCTTTGTAATTTCATGAGGTTTCATTTGTTAATTCTTGATCTTAGAGCATAAGCCATTGGTTTTTTGTTTGGCAATTTCCCCTGTGCCTATGTGTTCAAGGCTCTTCCCCACTTTTTCTATTAGATTCAGTATATCTGGTTTTATGTGAAGGCCCTTGATCCACTTGGACTTGAACTTTGTACAAGGAGATAAGAATGGGCCAATTTACACTCTTCTACGTGCAGACCACTACATAAGCCAGTAAATATCTCCAACAAAATTACAGAAGAAAACTTCCCTAACATAAAGATAGGGGTGACCATAAACATACAAGTAGCCTATAGAACTCCAAATAGATTAGGCCAGAAAAGAAATTACTTCTGTCACATAATAATCAGAACACCAAGTGCACAAAGAAAAATAGTAAAGAATAGAAAAGTAAAATAGTAAGGGACAAAGGTCAAATAACATACAAATACAATTTACAGTCCACACGAAGCTCAGAAAGCATGGAGACCAAAGTCATTCTTAGAAGGAGGAACAAAATACTCACAGAAGGAAATACAGAGGAAAAGTATGGTGCAGACTGAAGGAAAGGCCATCCAGAGGCTGCCATACCTGGGGATCCATCCCGCATAGAGTAACCAAACCAAGACACTATTGCAGATGCCAAGAAGTACATATTGAAAGGAGCCTGTCTCCTGAGAGGTTCTGCCAGAGCACGACAAATACAGATGTGGATGCTTGCAGCCAATCATTCGACAGAGCATAGGGAACCCAATGGAGGAGTTAGAGAAAGGACTGAAGTAGCTGTGTTTGCAACCCCATAGGAAGAAAAACAATATCAACCAATCAGACACCCCAGAGCTCCCAGGATCTAAACCACCAACCAAAGAGCACATGGATGACCCATGGCTAGAACTGCATATGTAGCAGAGGATGGCCTTGTCGGGCAACAATGGGAAGAGAGGCACTTGGTCCTGTGAAAGCTCATTACCCCAGTGGAGGTGAATGCCAGGAGAGTGGGAGCCAGTGGGTGGGTGGGTGTGGGAGTACCCTCATAAAAGCAAGGGGAGGGAGTTTTTGGAAGGGAAACTTGGAAAGGGGATAACACTTGAAATGTAAATAAAAAATATCCAATAAAAAAGACAGACCTATGAGAATTAAATCAGATTTCTTAAGAGAAGTTGAAACAGCCAGAAGATCCAGGACATATGTTGTACATACCCTAAGAGAACACAAATGCCATTCCAGGATACTCTAACCAGCAAAACTCTCAGTTACCATAGATAGTAAAATCAAGATATTCCATGACAAACCCAAATTTAAACAATATCTTTCCACAAATCCTGCCCTACAAATGGTAATAGATGGAAAATCCAACACAATAAAATGCAAGAAATTAATCTCCTCTCAAAAAATACGAAAGAAGAAAGCCACTAAATCTTAACTCCACTTCTAGCAATATAAATAAGAGGAAACAACAATCACTGGTCCTTAATATCTCTTAAAAATCAATGGATTCATTTCCCCAATAAACACAAACTATTCCACAAAATTGAAACAGATGGATCACTACCGAATACCTTCTACGAAGCCACAATTACTCTTATACCTAAACCACACAAAGACACAACAAAGAAAGAGAACTTCAGACCAATTTCCCTTATGAATATCGACGCAAAAATACTCAATAAAATTCTGGCAAACCGAATCCAAGAGCACATCAAAACAATCATCCACCATGATCAAGTAGGCTTCATCCCAGGCATGCAGGGATGGTTTAATATACGGAAAACCATCAACGTGATCCATTATATAAACAAACTGAAAGAACAGAACCACATGATCATTTCATTAGATGCTGAGAAAGCATTTGACAAAATTCAACACCCCTTCATGATAAAAGTCCTGGAAAGAATAGGAATTCAAGGCCCATACCTAAACATAGTAAAAGCCATATACAGCAAACCAGTTGCTAACATTAAAATAATGGAGAGAAACTTGAAGCAATCCCACTAAAATCAGGGACTAGACAAGGCTGCCCACTCTCTCCCTACTTATTCAATATAGTTCTTTGAGTTCTAGCCAGTGCAATCAGACAACAAAAGGAGATCAAAGGGATACAGATCGGAAAAGAAGAGGTCAAAATATCACTATTTGCAGATGATATGATAGTATATTTAAGTGATCCCAAAAGTTCCACCAGAGAACTACTAAAGCTGATAAACAACTTCAGCAAAGTGGCTGGGTATAAAATTAACTCAAATAAATCAGTTGCCTTCCTCTATACAAAAGAGAAACAAGCGGAGAAAGAAATTAGGGAAACGACACCCTTCATAATAGACCCAAATAATATAAAGTACCTCGGTGTGACTTTAACCAAGCAAGTAAAAGATCTGTACAATAAGAACTTCAAGACACTGAGGAAAGAAATTGAAGAAGACCTCAGAAGATGGAAAGATCTCCCATGCTCATGGATTGGCAGGATTAATATAGTAAAAATGGCCATTTTACCAAAAGCAATCTACAGATTCAATGCAATCCCCATCAAAATACCAATCCAATTCTTCAAAGAGTTAGACAGAACAATTTGCAAATTCATCTGGAATAACAAAAAACCCAGGATAGCTAAAGCTATCCTCAACAATAAAAGGACTTCAGGGGGAATCACTATGCCTGAACTCAAGCAGTATTACAGAGCAATAGTGATAAAAACTGCATGGTATTGGTACAGAGACAGACAGATAGACCAATGGAATAGAATTGAAGACCCAGAAATGAACCCACACACCTATGGTCACTTGATTTTTGACAAAGGAGCCAAAACCATCCAATGGAAAAAAGATAGCATTTTCAGCAAATGGTGCTGGTTCAACTGGAGGTCAACATGTAGAAGAATGCAGATCGATCCATGCTTATCACCCTGTACAAAGCTTAAGTCCAAGTAGATGAAGGACCTCCACATCAAACCAGATACACTCAAACTAATAGAAGAAAAACTAGGGAAGCATCTGGAACACATGGGCACTGGAAAAAATTTCCTGAACAAAACACCAATGGCTTATGCTCTAAGATCAAGAATCGACAAATGGGATCTCATAAAACTGCAAAGCTTCTGTAAGGCAAAGGACACTGTGGTTAGGACAAAACGGCAACCAACAGATTGGGAAAAGATCTTTACCAATCCTACAACAGATAGAGGCCTTATATCCAAAATATACAAAGAACTCAAGAAGTTAGACCGCAGGGAATCAAATAACCCTATTAAAAAATGGGGTTCAGAGCTAAACAAAGAATTCACAGCTGAGGAATGCCAAGTGGCTGAGAAACACCTAAAGAAATGTTCAACATCTTTAGTCATAAGGGAAATGCAAATCAAAACAACCCTGAGATTTCACCTCACACCAGTGAGAATGGCTAAGATCAAAAACTCAGGTGACAGCAGATGCTGGCGAGGATGTGGAGAAAGAGGAACACTCCTCCATTGTTGGTGGGATTGCAGACTGGTAAAACCATTCTGCAAATCAGTCTGGAGGTTCCTCAGAAAATTGGACATTGGGGTTGGGGATTTAGCTCAGAGGTAGAGCGCTTGCCTAGGAAGCGCAAGGCCCTGGGTTCGGTCCCCAGCTCTGAAAAAAAGAACCAAAAAAAAAAAAAAAAAAAAAAAAGAAAATTGGACATTGAACTGCCTGAGGATCCAGCTATACCTCTCTTGGGCATATACCCAAAAGATGCCTCAACATATAAAAGAGACACGTGCTCCACTATGTTCATCGCAGCCTTATTTATAATAGCCAGAAACTGGAAAGAACCCAGATGCCCTTCAACAGAGGAATGGATACAGAAAATGTGGTACATCTATACAATGGATTATTACTCAGCTATCAAAAACAACGTTTTTATGAAATTCGTAGGCAAATGGTTGGAACTGGAAAATATCATCCTGAGTGAGCTAACCCAATCACAGAAAGACATACATGGTATGCACTCATTGATAAGTGGCTATTAGCCCAAATGCTTGAATTACCCTAGATCCCTAGAACAAATGAAACTCAAGACGGATGATCAAAATGTGAATGCTTCACTCCTTCTTTAAATGAGGAAAAAGAATACCCTTGGCAGGGAAGGGAGAGGCAAAGATTAAAACAGAGACTGAAGGAACACCCATTCAGAGCCTGCCCCACATGTGGCCCATACATATACAGCCACCCAATTAGACAAGATGGATGAAGCAAAGAAGTGCAGACCAACAGGAGCCGGATGTAGATCTCTCCTGAGAGACACAGCCAGAATACAGCAAATACAGAGGCGAATGCCAGCAGCAAACCACTGAACTGAGAATAGGTCCCCCGTTGAAGGAATCAGAGAAAGAACTGGAAGAGCTTGAAGGGGCTCGAGACCCCATATGTACAACAATGTCAAGCAACCAGAGCTTCCAGGGACTAAGCCACTACCTAAAGACTATACATGGACTGACCCTGGACTCTGACCCCATAGGTAGCAATGAATATCCTAGTAAGAGCACCAGTGGAAGGGGAAGCCCTGGGTCCTGCTAAGACTGAACCCCCAGTGAACTAGACTATGGGGGGAAGGGCGGCTATGGGGGGAGGGTTGGGAGGGGAACACCCATAAGGAAGGGGAGGGGGGAGGGGGATGTTTGCCCGGAAACCGGGAAAGGGAATAACACTCGAAATGTATATACGAAATACTCAAGTTAATAAAAAAAAAAAAAAGACACAGACTAACAGACCGGATACATAAACAAGACCCAGCATTTTGCTTCATACAGGAAACACATCTCAGTGACAAAGACAGTCATTAACCTCAGAGTCAAGAACTGGAGAAAAGTTTTCAAAGCAAATAGTCCACCAACATAAGCTGGAGCAAGCATTCTAATATCCATTAAAAGAGACTTTCTACCAAAAGTTATCAAAAAAGATGGGAAAGGATATTTCATATTTATCAAAGGATAAAACCACCAAGACGGAGTCTCAGTTCTGAACATCTATGCCCCAGATGCAAGGGTACCCACATTTGTAAAAAAAACTTTAGTAAAGCTCAAAACACATATTGAACCTCACACAAGAATGGTGACTTTTTTACCTGACTTACACCAGTGGATGGATCATTGAAGCGGAAACTAATCAGAGACACAGTGAAACTAAAATAGTTTATAAATCAAAGGAATATACCAACAGAATATTTCACCTTAAACTAAAGAGCATATTTTCTTTATAGCACCTCATAGAACCTTCTCCAAAAGTGACCATATAATCAGACTCAAAACAAGCCTTAACAGATATAAGAAGAATAAAACAACCCCTGACCTTCTATGAGATCACCACAGACTAAAGCTGGACTCTGATAACAGCAAAAACAACAGAGCTCAGATACTCATGGAAACTGTCCAACTTCCTATTCAATGATAACTTGGTTAGGGAGAAATAAAAAACAAAGAATTTCATTTCAATGAAAATGAGGTCACAGCATATCCAAACTTATGGAACACAATGAAAGCAGTGATAAGAGGAAAATTCATAGCACTAATTGTACTTGTAAAAAAATTCAAGCTATTCTATACTAGCGACTTAATAGCATTCCTGAAAGCTCTAGAACAAAAGTAAGCAAATAAACACAAGAGGAGTAGATGGCAGGAAATAGTCAAACTCAGGGCTGAAATCAATCAATTAGAAACAAAGAAAACAATATAAAGAATCAATAAAATCAAGAGCAGGTTATTTGTGTAAGTCAACAAGATAGATAAACCCTTAACCAAACTAACTGAAAGGCACAAAGACCATGTTCACACTAATAAAATCAGAAATGAAAGGTGATACATAACAATAGAATCTGAAGAAATTAAAAAATCATCAGATCATACTATAAAAGACTATACTCTACACAACTGACTGGAAAATACAGATAAATAGATGATTTCTTAAACGGATAACACTTACAGAAGATAAATGAAGATCAGGTAAACTATCTAAACAGTCCCTTAACCCCTAAAGAAATAAAAGCTGTCATTTAAAAATCCTCTCAATCAAAAAATAGCCTAGGGCCAGATGGTTACAATCCAGACCTTCAAAGAAGAGCTAATACCTATACTCCTCAAACTATTCCACAAAATAGCATAAGGAACACTACGTAATTAATTTTTCAAAACACACAGTTAACTTTGATACCTAAGTTACATAAAGACCTAATAAAGAAAGAGAACTTCAGACCAATTTTCCTTATGAATATTAATCCAAAAATACTCAATAAAATTCTGAGAAACTGAATCTACGAACTCATCAAAATCATAGTTCACCAGGATCTTAGGATTTATCCCAGGGATGCAGGGATGGTTCAATAGAGGACAGTCCATCAACATAGCCCACTATATAAACAAACACAAAGGAAAAAGTCACATGGTCATCTTATTAGATGCTGAAAAGGCCAATGATAAAATTCATCACCTCTTCATGTTAAAAATCTTGGAGGGTTCATGAATTCATGGCACATACCTAAACATAATAAAAGCAATATACAGCAAACCAACAGCCAAAATCAAATTAAATGCAGAGAAATTGAAGCCATCCCACTAAAATCAGAGAAAAGATAAGGCAGCCCACTCTCTCCCTAAAACTTGAAGTTTTAGGTTATTAGACAACAAAAGCAGATCAAGGGGATATGAATTAGAAAGGAAGAAGTAAATGTAGCACTATTTGTGGATGATAATATATATAAGTGATCCCAAACATTATACCAGAGAATACCTACAACTGATAAACAACTTCAGCAAAATGGCTGGATATAAAATTAACTCAACCATATCAGTAGCCTTTTTTTGGTACAAAAGATAAATGGGCTGAGAGAAATTAGTAAAACACCAGCCTTCAAAATAGCAACAAATAATATAAAATATCTTGGTGTAACTCTAACCAGGCAAGTAAAATATCTGTATGAAAAGAACTTCAAGTCCTTGAAGAAGGAATTCGAAGACTTCAGAAGACAGAATGATCTCCAATGCCTATAGATCAGTAGGATTAACAGAGTAAAATGGCCATCTTATCAAAAGCATCCTACAGATTCAGTACAATTTCCATAAAATTTCTGTGACATTAGTTGAAATTCTCAACAGTGGGATACAGAAACTGAAGAGACCCTTGCCAGTAGTTCAAAATAACTCCCAATGGAGGGATGGGGACAAGACTTTTGACCCCAAATTGTTCCTGTCTAAAAGAAATACAGGTACAAAAATGGAGCAGCGAGTGAAGGAATGGCCAACCAGGGACAGGCCCCACTTGGGATCTATCCCTTGGATGGGCTCCAATCCCTAACACTATTACTGATGCTATGTCATGCTTGCAGACAGGAGCCTAACATAGGTGTCTTCTGAAAGGCTCTACCATCAACTGAGTAAACCAGATGCAGATACTCCAGCCAAACATTGGAAGGAAGTTAAGGACCTCTGTGGGAGAGTTAGGAGAAGGATTGAATGAACTGAAAGGGATGGCAACCCCATAGGAAGACCAACAGTGTTACCTAACCTGAACCCTTGAGAGCTCCTAGAGATTGAATCACCCACCAAAGAGTGTACACCGGCTGGTCCAAGACTCTGAGCACCTATGTAGCAGAGGAATTGCCTTGCCTGTCCTCAGTGGGCGAGGATATGCCTAATCCTGTACAGACTTGATGCTCCAGGTGTGGTGATACCCCAGGTGGCCAGAGGCATCTTCTAAGAGAAGGGGAGGTGGAGTGGGGCCAGAACCTTTGAGGGAGGACCAGGAGGGGAGAAGCATTAAGGGTGTAAATAAATAAAATTATTAATAAAAGCATTAACTAATATATTGATATATAAATGAGTTAATATGCACAATATCTTTGGCATGTAGTAAATACAGAATTTTTGTCAGCTACTACTGATTTATTGTACATTAAAGTAAAATACTTGTTATAACACCTCATCTTGTTAATAGAAAAATAACAAATTATATAACATCTTTAATGGTTAAGTACTTAATAATGTACCATATAAATATTCTCAGATTGAGGTGATATATGCCACCTCTAAATTTAACTCTGAATGAACAATATATTTATAACATCTAAATAAGTATTTATTGAAATTTATACTACTAAATCTATTATTTTTATTTGAACACATCTCTCTATGATGAAAAAAATCCCTTTTTTATTTTCTATTTTACTTTACTGGTCAATATGTTTGTTTTTATACAAGTACCATATTATTTTTTATTATTATAGCTCTGTATCTTGAATTCTAGAATTACTATTCTATCAGTATTCTTCTGTTAGCTCAGAATTCAATACTGGGTGTTTTCTGTTTCCATATGAATTTTAGGATAGTTTCATTACATTTCTATGATAGATGCCTTGGTATTTTGATGTGGATTGCATCGAATCTGTACATTGCTTATGGTTTTTGTTGTTTCTGGTGGTGGTGGTATTTTTTATTTTTGGCTTTTGATAAGGTGATTTTGTTTTGTTTGCTTGTGTGTGTTTGTGTGTGTGTGTGTGTGTGTGTGTGTGTGTGTGTGTGTGTGTGTGTTTGTAGCCCTGGCTGTAAAGGAATTCACTCTGTGTACTAGGCCGGCCTCAGAGATCTACCTGCCTTTTTGCCTCTGGAGTGCTGGGATTACTGGTATGTGCTACCACCATCCAGCTTGTATGGTCATTTTTACAATATTATTTCTAACAAGTCATGAGCACAACATTTTATAGTCTTTCAGAGATTTTTTACAACATTAAAAGCTTATTTGGACTTACTACTTCAGAGGGCTAGACTCGATGGCATAGCAAAGACATGGATGGCATTGGGGGCTCCTGAGAGTCGTCATCACTATACAAGTCTTCCCCTCCTCCTTCATTTGGTTTACTTGAAGGTATGTCTTTGTCTTTGGTACTATTTTAAAATTTATTTATTTATTCACTTTGCATCCTAATATCAGACCCCCTCTTCTCTCAGTATCCCCCAGTTTCTTCTGAGATAAGGAGCTCCACTCTGGGTATTATCCCCTTCCCTGCAAGCCCATCAAGGCACTAGTCACAAGGACTAGGTGCATCCTCTCCCACTGATGCCAGCCAGGGTGGCCCAGTTAGGGGGGAAGGCTCCACAAGCAGGCAACAGATTCAGGGATAGCCCCTGCTCCAGTTGTGGGGGACCTGAATGAAGACCAAGCAGTGTGTCCATAATTTCTCTCAATGTGTTGTTCTGTTAGTATATAAAACTGCTACTGATTTTTATAAGTTGATTTTTAATTCTGGACCTTTGCTGAACTGTTTCTAGAACATTTCTGTTGGAATTTTTGGTATCTTCCTGCTGTACAGCAGTTTCCCCCCAAGATTAAAACACTCCATCTTGTAGAGAAGCTACTTTAACAGAAAGGTAAACAAGTGAAAATAGCTTCAGAAACTTCCTGAGACTAATCTGATTCAGTAGCCCCTTACCCCTCAGAGTAAGCAGTAATGCTCAAAAGAAGACTGTCAGACAAATCAAAGAGGACTGAGTCCAGAGTCAGTCAGCTGATGCTTGGAAGAAGTAAAAAGCAGTTGATCTGCCTGGAAGAAGCTTAGAGCAACTGAGGTACCTGAAAAGGACACTCGGACTCTTTGAGTTGCCTGCAGGTTCCCAGCTCTGTGAGCTGTCATTCATGATGGGTTGCACTTTGGTGATGAAGCTATCTCTGAGTAATTTCTGCTCAACCATATTCCTCTAAGTATCCCCTACCAAATTCACTGGTTCATGAATTTGGATTTTGATTATGTACATACTTCTGTCAGACATGGGTTTCCTGTCTGGAATGAATATACATTTGTATGATGTCTCCCTGGGAAAAGTTTTGACACACAACACACTCATGTATAATATTATATAAAATCCTAAGAGGGGAATTTCTCTTCTTATTTTCATTTTTCTATCGGCTTCAATTTCCTTGTTTTGCCTTTTTGTTCTAGCACTATATTGAATGGGGTTGGGGAAGTGGGTCCTGTCTCATTCCAGATTTTAATGGAATTGATTCAAGTTTTTCCCCTTTTAGAATAATGCTGGTTGTGGTTTTGTCATATTTGTCTTACTGTTCTAGTTCCCTGCATAAGAGCCATAGACCAACAAAAATCTCTAGTAGCAGGCATGAGAGACCTCTTTTCAAATATTTGACAGGACAATCCGGGTTATTCCCAAAACAATATAAACTATCAATGTAGCCCTTGTTTGCCTCCTAGGGGTTGAAGGTAGGCCCACATTGCTAGAGATACTACATACATACTCTGGAAACTGGATGATTCGAGCTGCATTTGACCTGAAAGACTACTTTTCTGTGGTTTCAGAAAATACTGTGCAAGCTGACAAGGAAGAGAAGTAATTAAACAGTCCTAACAGCAGTGACACCTGTGAACAATGCAAGTAGGGCAAGATATCAATAAATTTTCAATAAGTAGCACTCCTCAGTGGTAGCCAATAGCTAATAGATTTAAGGCCCACTCAATAGAAAGGAAAATCATGCCTGCTACTGGAAACCTAAGAAGCTTCCAAGACTGGTGAGGTCATGGACTTTTGAAAAGAATTGACTGCTGATACTTTTCTAGACCATTATAATTCATTGATATACTCTAAATCTTATTATTATACCTATAGATAAGTGTAGCTACTGCCTCTCATCAAAGAGGTCTCTCTTTATAGCAAATGGAGACCACCACATAAAGCCATAACTAGACAATGTACAGAAATCAATGGGTTGTGGGGAGCTCAGCCCCTCAAAATACATCTCTATCACAACACCTGCATCTGTGGCTCAGCAAATACCGTGAAAGAGGGAGCAGAAGGATTGTACGAGACAGAATAGCAGTAAGACCAAAGTGAAACAATCTCCTCTAAAATGGCTGCATAAGCAGGAGAGGGACAACAGCAATGTCAATAGATATGTTGACATGGAAGAGGGAAATATTACAGAGTATCGTGCCTAGACAAAGAATTACAGATAATAATGACTACCAATAGATGGAGAATTATCCTTTGAATATTAACTTTCTTCTTCATTTTCTCTCCCAGGAAATGAGCCTCCTTATTCAATGTACAATGGTAGTTCTAGAAATATATATATATATATATATATATATATATATATATATATAAACATAATCAATAAAAAGATGTTACTAACTTGAATGTGGTGAGCATGAGCAGTATTGGAGAGAGGCTATCTCAGAGGGCCAGGAAGAAGGAAAGGGAGGGAAAGAAAAAGTGATGTTGAGTCTATTTTATTTAAAACTTATGGAAAACTTTTCTTATGTTTAACAAAAATGATAGACTATGTACATTTTCAGTTAATTCATTGAGATAAAAATGATGAACACATTACTATTAAAAATTCCATTCTGAGTGGCTTGAATTTATTGATAGCATGATTATATGAAGTTATTTAACAAGTTGATACAGTCACCTAAAATATCACCCTAAGGTACAAGCTCTAGATACTTAAACAAATTCTTAGCAGACATTGAACCATTATTAATTACCGTGACATTATCCATAGATAAGGTTTTAAAAATATCACATTTATTAAAATACCACACTGTTGGGGTTTGATCTGTTGCTACATTCTGAATCCCAAGATCTGGTTGCATACAGACAATGGTATTCTCACATCCAATGGCCTTTATTGTATAAATCTTGCTCCTCAATTTATAGCTATTGGTTAAATAGAAGTGGCTACAGCCAATTACTGGGGAGAATAGAGTTAGGCAGGGCTTTGGTTACTGGGATAGCAGTCACAGGTAGAGACCAAAAGAAAGGGAAAATAGAGAAAGATAAAGAAGACAGAGTGAACAGAAAGTTACTGAAGAGATGGAATAGACCAGGAGAACATGGCCAGAGAAGTATCCCCTGAGGACAGATTAGTGGAGCAGGAATAAACCAGGGAAGACTCAAACAACAAGGAACTTAGAACTCAGCTGGGAAACATCCAGTTTAGTGTAGAAAAAGAGTTTTCTACAAATTCCCCCAGTAATTGTGCTAAAGCTGATAAATTAAATCAAGATTCTGTCTTGATCATTTGGGGGGGGTATAGTTAAAAAAGAGTTATTAATAGCATTTACTATGACACCCTAGCTTTGCAATGTTATAAAATAGGTTCTGCTTTCATTCTAATTTTATAGATCAGAAAACCGAAGTACCATGGTGTCAATTGTGTGAGTTTTTACATCTTCTAAGTGGTAGAATTATATTTTTAAACCCAGACGTCTAGTGCTTAAAGCCCGAAATCAATAACTATTCTATTCCTTTGCATATTATTAGACAAATGAAACAGAATTCATTTGGTATATGTAATCTTTGATGTACCCATTCTGGGGCTCTGGGAACCAACACTAGATTTTCTCAGAACTTTCCATCTATTTCTTTATGAATCTTCTAAGAATTCCACAAAGATTTATATGAAAACCAGTGGTTTACCATTTTTGAGTCGGATACTTTTAAAATATTAAATTATCAGCATTTTAGTAATTGAATTCAGAGACCCCTTTAATTATATTACTATGATATTTTATGATCTATGACTAAGCAGACTGCTTGCACACAATAATTAAAAGTCAACTTCCAGGATTTTACTAAATATTTAATAAGTAAGTATCCTTGGCAGAAAGGCAGAACTCTAACCAAAAAATCTCAAGAAAAGCTCTTTAAACCCATTCACTGGGAGAGAAAATGAAGCAGAAGAAAGTTTATATTCAAAGCAGACACTTGTAATTATCACATCGGACCACGCATCTGTCTAGCCACCTTCTGTTCACAAGATGAAATTAACTCTGTTGGTGTGCCAACTTGCTATTCCTGTTAGCTAAAGTCTCCTATTTTCCCACAGGTAGCGATGTTCTGAAGTGCTATTTCATTTCGCTGACATATTGAGCAAGTTAAGTAACCCTTCTGATTTATTCCCTTGTCCTTATTATGGTCTACTATAATTTTATATCCAGAGGAAGCTTTTTGTTTCTATTTCTTTTTATTGTGAGGATATTTTGCTAAGTTTCCATGGAGCAAGTTTGCGTGAATACATGATTGGATGGGAGGTGGGCGAAGATAAAAAAGGAAATAAATAGCTAGCTTGGCTTTCTGTGTATGAACCATATTTTTTGGGCAAAACCGTTCACATCTGTATCAGTAAAAATTTTATGAAAATTATCAACTTCAAAAGTTTAAATATAAATCTTAGAAAAAGAGATTATTTTTCTGTCTTGTGTCCTAAAATTTATGCATTCTTATTTCAATATTTACATATGATTTAGGAGGAAAACTATATACTCAAAACATTATTAAAATATTTCAAAATATTATATCTAACTTAATTATTTAATTGATTTTACTTATTCCAATTATTTACAATTTTAATTTTTTAAGGTTGCAATTTAAGCACATGTTTATAAAGCACTCATTAGTCTTCGGGTATTATTACAAAATTCTAAATATACAATGTAAATAAAGCAGATATGGACCCTACCATCATAACTCTGAGTAAGGAAGGCAGAAAATATATAATTTAATGACTAAACAGATGATCATCTTAGATTTGCACAAATTGAAACAGAGGTCATAAGACTCAGCAATCCAGGAAACAGAGTTGGAAGCACTTCAGCTAGAATCATCAGGAGGGGCTTTCCAAGGCAGTGCTCTAATTGAAAGCTGTTTCACTACAAGACTGTTTCACTACAAGAGCAGAGCAGAGATAGGCATGAAAAACACGGAATGTTTCTTATCAGGAGATGAGAGAGAATGTATTACATTTGAGAAAAAGTATGAAATCCAATATGGCTGAAGTAGGTGCCAGATAATGCTGAAAAGAAAGGCAGGGGCCAATTCATAGGGGAATATTTAAAGTTTTGTAGAAAACTAATCATTTTGAGTAGAAAAGTGGCTTACTTCCACATATATTGTAAATTTGAAGAGTCTCACCTTAAAGACTGCTTAGCATTTTTAATCTACTAGTTTCCAAGCACATTTTATTACTAAAAGTGTTTATTCCTATAGTATATACCAGTTTAGAAAATACTGGTTAAGATAAATCTGTGGATAATATATCCATTATGCAGTAAGATGAGAAGTTGAGAATGCAGTAAAACTACAGATGAATACAAATAGATGGATGATGCCATTGATCCTCCCATTGATGCCTGACAGGGCCATCCTGTGCTACATATGTGGTTGGAGCCGTGGGTCATTCCATGTGTACTCTTTGGTTGTTGGTTTAGTCCCTGGGAGCTCTGGGGTATCTGGTTGGTTGTTATTATTGTTCTTCCTATGGGATTGCAAACCCCCTAAGCTACCTCAGTCCTTTCTCTAACTCCTCCACTGGGGACTCTGTTTGCAGTTCAATGGTTGGCTGCTAGCATCTGCCTCTGTATTTGTCATGCTCTAGCACAGCCTCTCAGGAGACAGCTATGTCAGGTTCCTGTCAGCAAGCACTTCTTGGCATCCCCAATAGTGATTGGGATTGGTGACTGTATGTGTATGGGATGGATCCCCATGTGTGGCAGCCTCTGATGACCATTCCTTCAGATATCAATCAGTAGGGCTGAGAAGGCAGTTTAGTTGGTACAGTGCTTTCCTGGTAGGCATGAAGTCTAAATTCAATCCCCAGTACTCATTAGCTAGCATGATGTTTCTTTAACTTGGAAGTACTATGTATTGCCACAATCCTAGCACGTAAAAAAGTAAAAGCAAAAAGGTCAGATGGCTAAGGTCAATTTTGGAGTTAGCCTAGGTTACATGAGACCACACATCATGAAAAAAGAAAAAGAAACCAACTAACAATTACGGATTATTTCTTACATTATACATTTTTTAGAAGAAGAAATGAAAGAAAGGCATGTAAAAGATTAAGTTAAATAATAGGTGAGAGAAGGGTGTTTACATTCAGTCTTTGAACTTCCCAATATAATCAGTACCAGTATCTTTCTATAAACAATGCCATCTACTCTTTGAGAGATGTAAGAATGATGGGAACATTAACTTGAAAGAATGAGTAAAGAATTAGTGTAACCAAGAACTAAAATGCATGGATCTGAAGTCAGAGCTGAGTTCCAGGTTCCACTCCAGCAGTTTACTACTAGTTTTAGTTGGACAGTATGGTTGTACGAATTCAAATTTTTAGGACAGATGGAGAAAGAAAATCCTTCAAATGTCTCTTGATTTGGAAGAGGAAAGAAGGAGAATAAGAGAATATTTTAAAGCTCATAAAAGGAAAGCAGTGAGATAAGCACAGTACTTTCTAAGGATTAATATGAAACACTGTTCATGAAGAAACACCTCCACATGCACACCCCCAAAATTGTTAAGAAATTATCTATTTTTTTAAAAATTTGTTAGTAGGCCTCTTTCTTAATACATATGAGAACACATATTCAGCATAGCAAACTAGGTCAGTGGGTATAGGACCTACCCTATACAGAACTATAGGACTCCCTACAAACAATACACACAGTCATACAAAACCGTTGTCAGGAGTTACAATGAGGGAAATCAAAGAGAGGGTCTTGCGTAGGCACCTTATTCAGTTTCTGCTGCAACAAAATTAATTTCTTTGTCTTGGTTCCTAAAATAATTATTTCTATTTAGTTAAAAGAATCCAGTACATTCTCTAGCAAAGTACTTAGTCCTTAGGGGAGGTGTCAAGATATCGGTTCATTTGTTTTCTAATAATTTACTGTCTCATTAGCTGTCAACAGTTTGCCAAATTGCTTTTTCCGCAGACAGAAGTGCAGATACAAACAAGACTGATCAATCAATTCCCTGTAATCATATTCTTATGGAGAGACAGGTCATGAGCAAAAGGTATAAGGAATTATTTAAAATTTGTTGAGTACTGCCACATACTAAAGTGAATAAAATAAGAAAGAAATATTGGTACTGTTAGGAATGACAGGACTTTGGGTTTAAGAATTTAGCCCTGGAAAATGATTTTTGAATTAGGCTTCTGACTTATGTTACAATCCAATAACTTTTATTAGCAAATTTTATATAATGTGATTCCATCTTCAGTTTGCGTTGCTTAATTCTTTCTAATTTAAATGATCCACATTCACGTTTCTATTGGAAAATTTATTGCGTGAACTTGAAACATAAGGACTTATTTGGTTTTTGAAAGAAGGAAATGATGCCTAACAAAGATTAGCTCAGAGGTAGATCACACGGCTAGACAAACACCATATCTGCAGCACTACCAAAGCCAAAACTTAGATGAGAGTTTATGATAGTCTATTCTTTGTCCTATTATCACTCAAATGAGGATAGGTTAACATTGAAGAGTCACCAATGGCATCTTCTTAAGAAACAGGCAACCACAATAGACTATGTATCTTTACCTTGGATCTGCTGGCTGAGAATTTCTTTCGGCCCTTCCTTCATCACCTTTCTTCCATTTGCAACTAGCATCTCTTTCTATGACAATGATACACATGTGTGTAACATATGCTTTTGCTTTAATGTTCCTAAGTTGCTACTCTTATTTCCAATTAGTAGTTCTTGTCTTTGATGAGTTTTAAGTGATGTAGTGGTATCCAGAATAATGCAACTATGAAGGGAAGTGCCATACTCTTTCTCCTGAGAACCATGGCTACTGCAACTGTACTGGATTCCCAGGGAATTACAGGTTGTGGCTGCTTCATATTCTCATAAATGGTTCTAACCTGCTTTAAAAGCTTAAACCACCTAATTAACATTCACAACTAGGTAAGATTTTTGCTTCTAAAAGATCATTAAATTCCATATATACTATATCTAAAACTAAAAGCAATCACTTAGCATCCTAGTTTATTTTTCTCCACACTTGACTGTATGGACTTGGGATCATGTTACCTTAGATTTGGGAAAAAAATATATATTGGGAAAGTCCCAAATATTGGATTATCTGAAGCCTGAAATACAAACCACAAAAAGAGTCAGTATGTTGACCCCATGCATTTGTCAAGGAAACAAGAAGATATGAAGATGTGTAAATAGGCATTGCATAATGTAATTGCATCAAAATTAAAATTGTTGCCTCCTAAACTACAGTATTTTTTGTTGTTTCCATTGTCTCATAGTGATTTGCAGAAGATATAGGAAAAACATCAAATTGAATCCATTTTAACTACGATCACAAACAACTGATTGAAATGATCCATGGATGATAAATAATGAAAAGTAACATTTCATTGGGCTGGTACTCTATTTAGCCTTTGAGTGTTTTCCAATTAATCATCTTTGTGTGGAGGTTTTAAATGACTCCATAAAGGCCTCTGTTTGGCCTCTTTGACTCCATCTTACCTGAATCTGTCAGTAGAATACCAAATGCACCATTTTTTCTTAGTCCTCTATCTTGTTAATACCACTGGTCTAATAGAAACTGAGTTTGAAGGGAATCAACATTCAAGTAATGATACTGTTTATAGTATACTATTGATGCTTTGAATGAGAATGGCTACCAAAAACTCCATTCAGTGTAACTGTTTGGAAAGAAATAGGTGACCTTGTTGGAGGAGCTATGACACTTTTGGTGTGATTTGAGGTTTTAAAAAATTTATGCTACTCCCAGTTTGTTCTCTCTCTCTCTCTCTCTCTCTCTCTCTCTCTCTCTCTCTCTCTTTCTCTCTCTCTCTCTCTCTCTCTCTCCACCTTTGATCTTTCATAAAAATCTCTCTCAGATACCTGCCACTATGTACTTGTGACTCTAACCTTTTATAAGTATAGCTTCCAAATAAACTTTCTTTTATAAGTTGTATTGCTCATAGTGACCTTTCAAAACCAATAGAAAAGCCATCAAGAAAGTCTGTTTTCTAATAGGTTTAATAAACGTCTATTGATCACTTTACAAGTGGGCCTTAGGAGACAGAGGAATAAATTTAAAAATAAATTTATGTCTTCAAAAACCATATGATGAAGAATATAATCTTTCTCTCTTATCCTGTCTTTCTGTCAACTTGATACAAATATAGGCATATTTGGTAAGAAAACCCTCAGTTGAGAAAATGCCTTTTCTTGATTAAACATCATATGAAAGGGTCCAGTTCATTGGGGTTGGTATCAGCTCTGCCTAAGTAGCCCTAAGTTGTATCAGAAGGAACACTGAGCAAATCATGGGGAACAAGCTAGTAAACATCACCCCTTCATGGCATGTACTTTAAAGTCCGCCTCCAGGTTCCTGTCTTGAATTCTTGCCCTGATGACCTTCAGCAATGGGCTCTAGCTTAAGAGAGAGATGGAAGATGAAATAAACCATTTCCAATGCAATTCCTTTATAGTTATGGCTTTCAGAGCAGTAGAAACCTAAGACGTTCCTACATGTCATTCAATACTCATTTAGCACATTATCTTTCATTACGTACTGTTCAGAAACAGTGTTAAATATTAGTTCGGTGAGGGAAAAGACAGGTATATTTCCTGATCTTAGTGAAGTATTTATTCCACAGACCTTTGTGGCTTATTTTAATGTAAAACATAGCTCATCTTAGTTTACTGAGAGTAAAAGCTACTTATTTGAATATTCTCTTATGTTTCCCTTAAATAATGATTCACTAGTGTATGACATTTGACATTAGGTTGAAAATAATCACTAAAGAAGCATGAAAAAGACACATTTTATTCAGAAACAAACAGCATGACAAGAGTTATAAATGAGTCTGATATATACAGATAATTTTCTAATTATAGTAGAATTCATGAGGTAAGCAATAAATTCAAAGCTGGAAATTAAGATAGGAAGAATATCTTCTGTAGTTAGGATCTAGAATGTGTTAAAAGGCTTAGTCTCCAGGGTGGTACTCTTGTAATGTAGTATAATCTACTTGCGTAGCCACTGGTAAGTTGACCAATCTTCTGTGAATAACACCATAGCCATGCTCCTATAAATAATCCTAATGAAACTCATCAGGTCAATAAAATAAGATACCAAAGTTAGAGAAAATGTTATGAAGAGGAAGTGGAGTAAGAGGGGACAAGTGAGTGTAATGTGGAGTTAATATGATTGAAATACAATCCACAGACCACATGAAGCTCAAGAAGAAAGACGGGTAAAGTGAGGATGCTTCAGTCCTTCATAGAAGGGGAAACAAAAATATTCATAGGAGGAGATATGGAGACAATGTTTTCAGCAGAGACTGAAGGAGTGACCATTCAGAGCCTTTGATAACAACCATAATCCCTATTGTCCTTCCAGTCTGCATCTAAACCCATGGCAGATCAGGACACCTGTCCCCAAACCCTGAATATCAATAGACTCAATTCTCCAAAAAAAGACGCAGGCTAAAATATTGAATACGTGAACAGGATCCATCATTTTGATGCATAAAAGCAACACACCTCAGAAATCTAATCTTAAATAGTGAAACAAGTGATTTTGTGTTTATTGCAAAAAATTATATAATAGGTCTTATACAATAAGTAGTCTTGTTTCCATTCATAGCACTTGTCAAGGTTTGTGATTGTATATGTAGCTATTTCACAAGTCTATGTATTTCACATAGTGTCACCATCCTTGTGAGAATAAATGTTTTATAAGCTTGCAACTGAGATCCCAGAGTATATCAAAGTACATGACAAATAATAGGTACTAAATGTTTATTGGGGAAAGGAGTTGCAAAAATAGTCAGTTTGATATATTTTCATACTTGTTATTATAATATATAGTTTATTGCTCTATATTGAACATGAATGTCAAGTGATAGGGGATTTATTGTTTGGTATTTCCTATTTTTTTTTGCAAAGAAAAATTGTTTTCCCATAGACAAATAAGACACGTAACAATATTCACATATCTCTTTGCTTTACGCTTCTTCTAGGGTATATTGTTAGCACAGAATGTAAATTAAACCATGTTATTTAGTTTTTAAAACTATTGACAACCTCTTGGTGAAAGAATTTTACTTATAAAGAACTACAGAGATTTCTGTCCTTTCTAGTGTTTCTGATTGAATCACAGTCCATTTTTCCCATAACAAATTTCTCAACACTGAAAGAGTCATAAAGAAAACATGCTTATTCCACTAAAATTTTATATGTACATGACTCGTATCATCATCTTAGTGGGTTCTTTTGAGGGCACTATGATTCTCTGCAAGAGTAAATATTTGAATCTACTTTATGTTTTATGTTTGCCGGATATAAAACAGAGATGGACCATGTATCAAATACTCATGAAACACATTGAAATAATAACGACTCTTTTCTAGCTTTTTATCCAGAAGATTGTAAGAATTTTACATTCTTTTCCTTTATTGTTGTTACATGCATACATATATAAGTGCTATTTGTGGAGTTTACTTAGAGTTATTCATTTGTATATGTTTTTAGAGATGACCATTTATTACAGGATAAATAGGGGACTCCTTTTTAGAGAAAGCTGATTATCAAAATCCTTAATTTCTGTTATCCTTCCTCTTGTGATGGCACCTTGTGAGATTTTCACCATACACACTAGCATATTGACTGGTGTTCTCATAGTTCATGTCTTACTTAGTCTAGCATATTGTTCAGTTTTCATAGGTGCAGCTTTCCCATTGTAAAGTAAATAAAAGACACAACCTCACAGCAGACATCTTGGTCCTTGGTTCTTACAATCTTCCCATTCTTCTGTGATTTTTCCTGAAACAGACGTAGACATTGCATAATATTAATCGGAGCTGGACATACCACACTCAGTTGTTCTCTACATTTTGACCACTTTTGATTTTTAATAGTCTCTGTTTGAACCAGACACACTCAAACTAATAGAAGAAAAACTAGGGAAGCATCTGGAACACATGGGCACTGGAAAAAATTTCCTGAACAAAACACCAATGGCTTATGCTCTAAGATCAAGAATCGACAAATGGGATCTCATAAAACTGCAAAGCTTCTGTAAGGCAAAGGACACTGTGGTTAGGACAAATCGGCAACCAACAGATTGGGAAAAGATCTTTACCAATCCTACAACAAATAGAGGCCTTATATCCAAAATATACAAAGAACTCAAGAAGTTAGACCGCAGGGAGACAAATAACCCTATTAAAAAATGGGGTTCAGAGCTAAACAAAGAATTCACAGCTGAGGAATGCCAAATGGCTGAGAAACACCTAAAGAAATGTTCAACATCTTTAGTCATAAGGAAAATGCAAATCAAAACAACCCTGAGATTTCACCTCACACCAGTGAGAATGGCTAAGATCAAAAACTCAGGTGACAGCAAATACTGTCGAGGATGTGGAGAAAGAGGAACACTCCTCCATTGTTGGTGGGGTTGCAGACTGGTACAACCATTCTGGAAATCAGTCTGGAGGTTCCTCAGAAAATTGGACATTGAACTGCCTGAGGATCCAGCTATACCTCTCTTGGGCATATACCTAAAAGATGCCCCAACATATAAAAAAGACACGTGCTCCACTATATTCATCGCAGCCTTATTTATAATAGCCAGAAGCTGGAAAGAACCCAGATGCCCTTCAACAGAGGAATGGATACAGAAAATGTGGTACATCTACACAATGGAATATTACTCAGCTATCAAAAACAATGACTTTATGAAATTCGTAGGCAAATGGTTGGAACTGGAAAATATCATCCTGAGTGAGCTAACCCAATCACAGAAAGACATACATGGTATGCACTCATTGATAAGTGGCTATTAGCCCAAATGCTTGA